>NC_134691.1:99597461-100844961 GCF_050947455.1 Rhinoderma darwinii | reverse complement strand
GGCTTCTAGAAAATAGTTATCATTTCCTAAGATTTACTGTAGCTAAAAAACAGCAGTTTAAATGTCTACTGCTGTGCGTGCGGTAGGAGTAACCAGTAACAAAAATGAAAAGGATGGGAGATATGTAAGGGATATTTAAGTGATTCAAACACCATAACTAGGAACCATGTTCACCTGTCTGACTGTGTTGTATCACATTGCTATTCAGAATGCTACACAACCTTGTTTTCATATAGCAAACACACAAATAACAATGAAGTCATCGAAAGCACAAAATCTCCATGGAGGACCACGCTGGTTTGCTTTAATATATATTTTTTCTTTTAGAAATTTTATGGTGACAGATACACATGTATACACTGGCCTTAAAGTGTCCTTCCAAAGTTACTCTCCCACCTGATCGGACATCGGGCATGGAGAGCTGTAACTGCACGATGGGCGGCACGACACCCTGCGAGTATTGTGCATGGGCCTTCTAAATTAAATTAGGACCCATGCATGATACTCGTTGGGCGTCGTACAGTTGTCTCTGTAATTGTACCGCCCAGTATGCAGTTACGGCTCTCCCTGCCCGATGTCAGATCAGACAGAGATGTAACTTTGGAGGGACACTTTAAACCTATAGATGTCAGCCAAATGAATGCTCAGCTGACAGCCATCTTTCCTCTCAAACCCTGTATAGAGGGATGGAGATAAGCAGCCGCCAGACACCACTGGGGTCACTTAAATTAGGGGAAACAAAGTCATGAGATTGTTGGCAAATAGATTAAAAATCTCACATCTATTGATCGGTTGTCAGCTTTAGACCGTTACTGTACCAACAAGAACCATGAGTAAGGCTAGCTTCACTCAATGGGGTAGATTAAATATAGTCTTAAATTTAGAGTATTAGTAAGACTGCTTCGAATTAAACTAGATGCACCAAATTAATCAAAGTGGCTCATGCTGGATGATAAACTTGGTGAATCTTTAGATCCTTCTGTCTAACCTAATACAACCTCTTAATCGGCTACTTTAGACCAATTTTTTGACGCATTTTGGCACATCTTATGCCACAACTCTTTTCCTCCAATTCTCGATCTCTTGTTAGAGGAGTTACAAAAAGTGTCTAAACTACTTTATAAATGTGGAGCACAGCAGGTACGACAGAAACCTGGCTCAATTTGATTAGTAAATCTACCCCAATGTTTATACATATTGTTAAAATGTACTAGGGTTTTGTTTTGTTAGCTTTTTAGCAAATTTACCTTCAAAACAGGATGCAGAAAGTCACAATTTTTTTGTTTCACAATAGAAGTCAATAGCAAGAGGATGCAATACGATAGACATCCTGTTGCATTCTGTTACAAAGGTACCTTTTTTTCTAATCTTGAGAAAAAAACAGTACCGCTCAATGGGATGCAAAATGTGGTGTGAATCTAGACTAAGAGTATATTCACACGGCTTATTTTCAGGCTGATTTTGGAGTAGAAAAGCCTTGTTTTACGCTCCAAAATACACTTGAAATAAGCCTGCAAACTGATTTCAATGGGAAATACACTGTGCTGTTCACGAGGCTTATTTTTACGCTGCTGAATTCAAAAATCGTCTAGTAAAAAGAAGTCTCGTAAAAAGAAGCAGCATGTTCGCTTTTGAGGCGTTTTTGGAGCTCAAAAACGCCTCAATTTAAAAAAGGAAAAAAAGCGTAATTTTCAGATTCAAAAAACGCCTTGAAATCAGAGGTCGTTTTCCCTTGAAAATAGCTCCATAATTTTCAGCCACTTCTTTTTGTATGTGTGAACATACCCATAGGGTGCTCCAGCAGCACGTACATCTCCCACCTGTAAATTGAGCCTTTTTTTGCAACAGCCACTTACTTACATGCTCCTCACATGTGAAAACTGCCGAGTGTATTTAATAATGGGGCTTATGACTGAAAAATACTAGTCACATAATGCGGTGTGTGCCGCATAGACCCATCCTTTTTCCATCTGAAATAATTAGTTATTTTTTTTGAGAGGTGTGCGAGAGGAAATGGGCGTGACCTTTTATTTTCTGTCGAAGGCAGAAGAAAGGCTAGAATCCCCTCTGGTCATCAGATTAGGGCCGGGTTCCCACGGGTCAGAAACGCCGCGTAAAAACTGTGCAGCATATCAGACCTGGAATCCACAGCACCTTCCGTCCATAAAAACGCACCACATTGTGGAGTGGTTTCTCAGGCGGAATTTCCAATGCGGAAAGCAGCACTGGAGGAAAAAAAAAAACAACACCGTTCATACTTACCCTCCTCCTTCTCTTCTGCACGTAGTCTGGCCTCCTTAGGGTATGTTCACACAGAGTTTTTTGCAGGCATAAAATTCTGCCTTTAAATTCCGTCTGTAATTTTGAGGCAGATTTTGATCTGCCTGCAGGCCGTTTGCCGCGTTTTTCTGCGGTGTTTTTCGCCCGTGGCCATTGAGCGCCACGGGCAAAAAACGCAGTGAAATCCGCTTTCTCTGCCTCCCATTGATGTCAATGGGAGGTCAGAGACGTAAACGCCCGAAAATAGGGCATGCCGCTGCTTTTTCCTGCGAGACGGTTTTTCAGCTCGCGAAAAAAAAAGCCTCCGCCTCCCATTGAAATCAATGGGAGGCATTTGACCGTTTTTTTGGCGCGTTATCCAAAAAACGTTGTATGAAGTGGCCCTAAGAGGACGTTGCAAGCCATGTAACGCTACATGCTGTGATTGGCTGCAGCGGTCACATGGGATGAAACATCATCTCAGGAGGCTGGACTGCAGCAAGAAGGAGAGAGTTCCGGGTAAGTATGATTCCCCCCCCCCCCGAGTTGTGATTTTCGCGGCGGCATTGCTGCGTTTACGCCGCAAAAGTCGCAACACTTGGCTTTCTGTTGCGTGTTTTGCATCCCCATTGAATTCAAATGGGGAAAACCTGAAACATAAAATCAATGAAAACTAAGCATAAACGGACATGCTGCGGAATTTAATTCAGCACCGCAGGTCAATTTATTAATGTTTATGTTGCAGGTTTTTTCCGCAGCGTAGGCATGAGATTTTCTAAATCTCATCCCCTTTACTCTAAATGCTGCGGAGTATCCGCACAGAACACCGTTGCGGAAATTCCACATGTTTCTATACCTTTCATTCTGCTGTTATCTCCTGCACTTCCTGCTCACTCTTCTCCCCTCCCCTCTCCATAGGCTTCTATAGACATGTGTAATCTGATACATGTGAGCTGCAGTCCGACTCGAGACGGATAGAGCTGAATTTTCAGCGGAATGTCAGTTTTACAGAAGGAGTGGGAGCAGGAAAATAGCCAGGTAAGAGCAGAAAGGGGCTTGTTACTTTAATAAGATATATTACATTTCTTATAATTGTCTGTACTATTCATTTATGCAAAGTTTGCTGAAATGACAGTGCCCATTTAAAGTAGATCCGTCACAAGTTTATTAATGCCCTATCTCCTAACTAATCTAGTAGGCGCTATGATTCTGATAACTAGTGTCATTTGTTTTCAAAAACGCTTATTTGCAAAGTTATGAGCATTTTTCTAAATATGCTAGTTTGGCTATACTTGCCAAATAGGAGGTTACTCTCTCTTTTAACTCTGGGTGGTGTAATGTTTTCTGTATGACGCTGTCCAATTAGCAAACAGCTTCTTCCCTTCCCTGCTCAGCAACACAGTGTGATCATATAGTTTACGGCTTCGATTCCTGACGGTTTTCAACTGGTGACATCTCTGGTGGTTTCACAGCTAGAATCTCATCTTTCATATGTCACCAGAACCACTGTTCTAGGTGATCCACAGCCGGAGATATGGCTGTTCTAAGTGATCCCCCTTCCCTCCAGCCAGAGTCTCTCACACTGTGTGAAGCAGCTTCATGCTGATAGGACAGCGTCAGAGGCTGTGAGGTAGCTCCACCTCAGGAGAATCGCTCGTGTTGACACCCTGTTGTCAAGTATAGGCTCATTTGCATATTTAGAAAAAGCTCATAACTTAAAATAATAAACGTTTTGGGACACAATTTTCCCTAGCATTATCAGTGTGACAGCGTCTAATAGATTAGCTAGGAGATTGGGCACTACTAAACTAGTGACAGATCCTTTTTAAAGTCCATCACGGCTGGTCGACTCCTAGGTCCTCTGTATACACTGCAGATTTGTTGCAGAAATTTCTTCTACTGAAAATCATTAAGCACAAAATCTGCAGCGTGTGCAGGGGGTCCTACTGGAATTGTGTTGCTGGGGGAGAAAACTACATTAGGCAAGTTGAATCTTATATAAGCACTACTGGAGGTACATACCATAACATTAAAATGCGTGTTATAGGGACATCGGCAGTAATTGTGGGCTGAAATATTTTCGGCTTCCAATCGAGTGTCCTTGTGTCTTCAAAGACTCACTTTTGTCAGCTAATGAACTCATTAAACCATGTTCACATTACAGATTTTCATGCAGTTTTCTGTGCCGATTTTGAGGTGGAATTCACGCAGAAAACGGTAAAACCTGTGCCAAAATCCACAGGAAATTAGCCAACAAATTGTAATTGGTTTCAATTGAAATCATATAGCGTGGATTTGACATCCACGTCGCGGAAAAACCCCGAAGTTTCATGTAACTTCTTGACACATTTTCTCAGTTTAGTAGACCCACGTGGATTACATTGAATGGAGCTAAACCGCATGTGGATCCACGACAGATGAAACTACAAATCCGTGGCATAAATCCAGGCGTCATTTTAGGATCACTGTCCACGAATTCTCTGGCAAATTCGCAACTGATTTTTTTCGACGGAGCAATCTGCCAGATTTGGTTTTCTCCTATACATCTGTATCTTTACTAAAATTCCTTACATTCAGGTCTATGTGCTGGAACGGCTGATACGTGGCCACCTGACACCCATCAGGAAAAAATGACATGTATATGACCAACTGAATAGTTCTGCATTCAGTTTTTTGGCTAGTAATTCTAGTGAATATAGATCCCTTTGTAGATTTATACAATTTTACAAGGTCTATGTTTTCACTTTGACTTTTGAGTCTTTTCTGTTCATCAGTGTGAAAAATCTCAACCAACTGGAGTAACTGAATCAATCTTAAAGCAATAACACATACACACACACACACACACACACACACACACACACGGAGCAGCAATATTACAACCATCACTAATTCCTTTCACATCACTGACGGTTTTCTTCACTTACTCATTCCTCTCATAACTTATTTAACGGCATGAAAACTAATACCCTCCGCACAGCGTTTAAAGAAGAAACGTGAACTTTAACAATTAATTTATAATTTACAGATGTTTTTAAAATCTATCAATATTTTAAGAGCGCTCTTGAAGGACCAATTAAATGCATTACCAATTGGGTTAGTAGGCTGCATGATTCCTAAGGTTACACACATTAACTGTATCATCTGCTTGCTTAGTTGGATGTGCTGTAAATTACAAAGACAAATTATTCCTGCATTTGTGGAGAACCCCTCTATGACATGTTCCTCCATATTTAGATTATCATCAACTGCACATCTGGAGCTCAGCAATATTTCATATACCTTTATTTCAAAGGAACACTCTGATCAAAACTAATAGACTGTTTTGCTGGGACTCAGGGGGTGGAGCATGACACAGGAATTCTCTCCCCTCAGGCCTTGCACTTGGCATAACACAATGTGTACGTTTTGCCTAAAGCGTTCATGGTAACTAGGAGGGACTCGACAAACCTCTTCGATTAAACCAACCTTCCAGTCTGGGAACAGTAACTACTCTACAGGCTGATTCAAAAGTCTGCCTATGTACTGCATGTACAGACGTGTCCTTTCTTACCTTTCCTCTTATCTCAACATATTTTGAGATGTGTGGCGCAAGATAATCAGCTTTGAAAAAAAAAAAAAAAAGATTTTGCGATACTCTGTCACGAGAAGTCTATGCTATATGTGTGACCACCAAGTGGCTGTGATGTGAATTGCAGGCAGTCAAGGGTTTTGCTGGCATGTCGCGATGTATTAAATTTGTTTAATGAGAAATTTGAATCCTTATTGAAATTCAAGCTAAAGTAAGGGTGGACGCATATGTATCAATCGAATCACCATGTAGAATACTTTTACTATATTTGCAATACAAAACTATATTAGCAATGCGTTTTTGTTTACAGGGTATTCCTATCTTAGATAATTATGGCATTTACACTGGCATATAAACCATCAATGAATGACTAAATAAAGGACAAGGAAAAGGGGAAAGGAGGGACAGAATGTGTGGATTTGCGCAACAATATAATTACGCATAGGCTTTTCTATAGGACATCAATGACACCAAATTAAAAACGCCACAAAAACACGCTTGTTGCATTTTAATAAACGCTGATGTTTTTAAAAGCATTTTTTTTTTCCCGCTTAAAATTCTGTGTGTGAAGGAAGCCTTACACTGTTACAGTATCTTCTAATTCTAATACGGAGGAAAAGACAAATGGACGTTTATTTCAGTATATCTGCCAAGTCCTATTTTTATTAATCTATTTTCACATTGTGGAGGATTGTTCCAAAGAGGCAAAGAAGAAAAACAATATCTCAGCACCCTGCAAAATGAAATGTGATCTGACCAACAGCCAGGAGATCTGTCCCTGACCGTTTCCAGTCAGGAAGCTTACTGAACTCCCGATTAACTGCCTGAAGTGAGGCCTGCTCCAGACACGACATATTATACCTCAGTCTAGAGGAGCTCTGAAACTCGTGCCACTTCCTCCCTCTGCTTTGCGTATGAAATACAGTAAATTAAGTGCTCTGTTGTCAGGGTTGCGGAGGAGACCGCACCAGCTCCTGGAACTATTTCGTTTTTCTTCTTCTTTTTAATTATTGGCTTCATTTACATCCTGTCTGGGAGCAGCTCAAGGTGTCTTATCTCAAGCTACCAGGGGTTATATCGAAGTCATAGTATTTAAAGGTTAATTTTTTTATAAAGCATTCTCGTATAATCTCAGATAGCCCCAAAAAATCACCTCAGACTTGGCAGACCAATTATATTTATATGACGGTCGCTGGTATAATGCTAGTTTAAATTGGCAACAAACTGAATATGTATGCAGAGCACTGAATTGTGGGAAGTGTAAATCTCAATTATACTGGTAAATGAAGAAAAAAAATGGCCACTTCATTCCTGGGATTAAGAACGGAATCAGCAATAAATTAAGTAATTAACTATGTTCACACGGAGTATTTTGCAGGAGGAATATCTGCCTCAAAATTCCATTTGGAAGTTTGAGGCAGATTTTCCTCTCCCTGCACGCCGATTTCCGCTGAGTTTTTCGCGGCGTTTTTCGTCCGCGGCCATTGAGCGCCGCGGGCATAAAACACCGCGAAATACACTTTCTCTGCCTCCCATTGAAGTCAATGGGAGGTCAGAGGCGGAAACGCCCGAAGATGGGGCATGTCGCTACTTTTTCCCGTGAGGCAGTTTTACTGCTCGCGGGAAAAAGACGCCGACGCCTCCCATTGAAATCAATGGGAGGCATTTTCGGGCCGTTTTTGCAGAGTTTTGCGACGCGGTTCCCGCGTCAAAAAACTCGGCAAAATACTCCGTGTGAGCTATGTTCACACGGAGTATTTTGCAGGAGGAATATCTGCCTCAAAATTCCGTTTGGAAGTTTGAGGCAGATTTTCCTCTCCCTGCACACCGATTTTCGCGCCGTTTTTCGCCCGCGGCCACTTAGCGCCACGGGCATAAAACACAGCGAAATCCGCTTTCTCTGCCTCCCATTGAAGTCAATGGGAGGTCAGAGGCGTAAACGCCCGAAGATAGGGCATGTCGCTTCTTTTTCCCGCGAGGCATTGAAATCAATGGGAGGCATTTTAGGGCCGTTTTTGCCGAGTTTTGCGACGCGGTTTCCGCGTCAAAAAAACTCGGCAAAATACTCAGTGTGAACATAGCCTAAGGCGGGATTCACACGACCGGGTCGTTCCCGAGCCAGAATGTCGGTCGGCCATTTTGCATTAAGTTTTGCATCCGTGCCGGGCCGGGCAGATCTGGACAGTGACATCAGCGGCAACTCCTGAAGGGGAATCCCCATGTGTTCGGGGATTCCGCTTCAGGAGTTTCCCCTGATGTCACTGCCCAGATATGGACAGAGACATCAAGCGCTCTGTCCAGGAGCGGAATCCCCGAAAACACGGGGATTCCGCTCTTTCAAGGAGCTAAAGTGCGGCTAGCACATAGCAGAGCGGGGAAATACCTCCCCGCTCTGCTATAGTGGCGTCGCTACAGTAGTAGCAGCCGCAGCAGCAGCAGCTGCTAGCGGCGCCATCGAAGGTGTCGCCGGGCCAGGGCGCTTTTAAAACAAGCAGGGGAAGGGAGCCAGCGCAGCGCTCCCTTCCACCTGCTCTACAGCCCGGCCCTGCCACACAGTGTACAGCGATGCCATTCGTCCGAATGGCATCAACTCCTCCTCCTCACATGCACTCTGCGCTGTGAGGAGGAGGAGATAGAGCGCAAGCGCCGGAAAACCCGGCCATTACTCGGGACACATCCCGGTGATGGCCGTGTATTACCCGGCCCCATAGACTTCTATGGGAGCCGGGCGGCCGGGTACCCGGCCGAAGATAGAGCATGTCCTATTTTTTGACGGCCGGTTTTCCCGGCCGTCAAAAAATCGGTCGTGTGAATAGCCCCATTAGGGGTCTATTATTCCTAATGCAGTCGGGTGCCGGCCAATTTATGAACGGCCGGCACCCGGCCGGGAAACCCTGCCGTGTGAATGAGGCCTAATAGTAAATTAATGCAGAGTGGAGAGTTTATGGAGGACATGTGAAATAAAATAACAAAAACAATACTACAAATATAGCGCTCTGCTAATGTTTGTTGCTTATGCCGGTCTCAGAAACAAGAACGTATAGCTGTATGAATTCACTCAGCCTTTGCGATCTATACAAGATGCCAGAAAGGTATTGAACATACTTGTATGAAAGCCACAAACTAAATTGTACCTTTTAGGAAAAAGATCACGATCACACATACCAATTTTCTTGCCGTTTTTGCGTCACTTTTTTTTTTTTTTTTTTTTTTTTAGCCAAGAGAAGCATCATACTTTTATCTATACCTTTCTCTCCTTTTGGATCCACTTCTGGCTTTGGTTTGAAAAACTGCAAAAGAAAACAGCTTCAAAATTGTGTGTGAGATCCTGGCCTAAGCCAGGTTCAGACAGGGGTTCTTTTTGTGTTTAACCCCTTAATACCAGAAGCATTTTAAACCTTATTGGCCGAGCAATTTTTTAAGTTTTTCCATCGTCACATTCAAAGAGCTATAACTTCTTTATTTTTCCGTCGACAAAGCTGTATAATCACAGGCTGCAGCAGTCACATGGTCTGCTACGTCATCCAGGGAGGCCGGAGTAAAAGTCAGGGAAGGGAGGGGTAAGAGTGTGCAATAATTTATACACAAAAAACACACCACAGTGTGGTGCGGGTTTTCGAACGGCATTCCCTGCGGTGTTCAGGCCGGATACGCTGTGCAGCTTGACGCAGCATATGCGCCCTGAACACGCTGTTTGTGTTCCTACCCTAAAAGTGCCTGCGATTTTCTAAATTTTAAAGCCAGGGTCACACATGTAGTTTTGGCTCTAGAGTGGACACAAAAAAAGGGAGATGCATCAGTCTTTTCTTTATACACTTTTTCTTTTGGATCTAAAACCACAATAAAACTGCCTGTTTGATCCTGGCCTAAAGCGTTTTTAGGGCTGGATTCACACACAGCATTTTGGTGTTATTTTGTGCATTTTTCAAGGCGTTTTTAACTGTGTTTTTTTATTGCAGCCAGATGTTACATTGAAGACTATAGGGAAATATAAAAAATCACTACAAGCAACTTCTTTTTGGTTTGTGGCAGTTCTTCTGCCACTAAAAGTGTCATTTTTTATTTAGTGTCATTTTATACATTCTTTTATTCTGCCATTTTTTAAGTCCTATAGATATGCCTATGGAAAAAAGCATGCTGAATTTTCCAAAAAATGGCATTGACCGTAAGGGTATGTTCACACGAGGGCGTCCGTAACGGCTGAAATTACGGGGATGTTTCAGCCTGAAAACATCCCCGCAATTTCAGCCGTAACGGCATGTGCAGGCGCTTGAATGCCGCGTCCATTACGGACGTAATTGGCGCTGCTATTCATTGGAGTCAATGAATAACGGCTCCAATTACGGCCAAAGAAGTGACAGGTCACTTCTTTGACGCGGGCGTCTATTTACGCGCCGTCATTTGACAGCGGCGCGTAAATATACGCCTCGTGTGAACAGACAAACGTCTGCCCATTGCTTTCAATGGGCAGATGTTTGTCAGCGCTATTGAGGCGCTATTTTCGGACGTAATTCGGGGCAAAAACGCCCAAATTACGTCCGTAAATAGGCCGTGTGAACATACCCTAATAAAGCAACAAAAACGTCACAAACCAAAACGCAGCTGTACGTATTCCATTTTATATTTCACTATACTATACTTTAAATGTAGCATCTGGCCACACTAAAAAAACGAATTTAAAAATGTAGTTAAAATCGCAACAAATTGATGGGGGTTAATGCAGCCTGAGGCCCTGTTCACAGAGGATTTTGTAGCGAATTAAAGTTAATGCAAGGACCGTGGGCAAAAAGCGGTGCCAAAAACGTTCGGAAACTAGCACCGCAGGTTTTTTTCTGCCTCCCATTGATTTCAATGGGAGGTCAGAGGCAGTAGAACAGCAATAAAGGACATGCCGCTTTTTTTTAGCGACCCGGGAGAAAAAAACAAAAAAACAACTTTGTCTCCCCATTAAAATCAATGGGGGCAATTTCGCAATTTTTTCAAGTTGATTCCGACGCAGTTTCCTCATCAAAATCATACCCTAAGTCTTCCTTCACACATCGATTTTTTTCTGGCGTTTTAAAATGAAAAAAAAAACTATTTTAAAAAAGGCAGCATTTTTTAAAATGCAACAGCGTTTTCGATGGCGTTTTTAGAGGCGAATCTTTTGTGTATGTGATTTTGTACATACCTTTTCTCTGTCGTTTCTTTTAAGTCCTATAGAGAAATCTATATAAAAAAAAGGGTGGAAAATAAAAAACTTCACTGACCACACAAACGCAAAAAAAAAAAAAAAAAAAGACTCAAACCAAAAAGTGCAGTATATCGAATGCATTTTATATTTAACTATAGACTTTAAAGGCTATTGGCTTTTTTTTTTAATTTATTTAAATGGTAGATCAGTGTGATTGGTGCAGCTTTACAAATAGTTTTTATTAAAAATTATTTTTTCTTTTTGAGACACAGCTGCTCTGTAGTCTCTATACCGTGCAGGTGTATCTTTCGCTATGATCTGAATCTATCAATCCAGCAGACCTGATGGATTCAGTGTCAGCGGATCATGCGTGTGTCAAGTCCTGCTAGCATTTTTTCAACATGCGTTTTTTGTGGCGTTGTTCATTTAGTGTCATTTTGTACATACGTTGTTTATGGCGATTAAGAAGACCTACAAAAAAGCCTATGGGAAAAATGCCATAGCCAGGACATGCTGTGTTTGAAAGATAAAAACGCCACGGACCTCAAAATTGCTTTAAAAATGCCACAAACCAAAGCGCAGTTGTGTGTACTGCATTTGATATCTTACTATAAACTTTAACACCTTACCGACCGCCCACCGTATTTTGACGGCATGTCCTTAGACAGGAGTATGCGAATACATTAGAAGTAAAAAATGAAGCTATAAAAAAAGTCATCCCTTAATGAGATTAAAAAAAAACTAAAATAAAAACAAAAAACCTACACATATTAGGTATCTAAATGACTTTAATACCTTGAAGAATTAGTCGAATGTTTATTTAGCGTGAAACATGAACAAGATAAAAAATAAACAAGAAAAACGATGCCGAGAATCTCTTCTTATATTCACGACATAAAAATAAATAAAATTGTACCTCCAAACTATGAAAAAAAATAATACAATTTCTCCAGCATAAAACAAGGCCTCATACAGCCACGTCAATGAAAAAATAAAAAAGTTATGGCTGCTGAAATGCAGAGGTAAAAACTGAAATATGTAGCTGGTTATGAGGACCTTTTCAGGCCCGGTCATTAAGGGGTTAATGTAACATCTGGCCTTACTAAAAAAAAAAACACATAAAAAAAAACCATAGAAAAAAACCCCAATAAAAAACGCACCAAAACACTGTGTGCGAGTCCAGCCTAATAATGGTAATAAATAACACCGCCCTAACAAAATATGGTACTGGAACTAACTATCTTGTTCACAATTCTCTAAATAGGGGGTAAAAAATAAGGGCCAAAATGTCAGCCATCACAAGAGACTATAAAACATTGCAATGTATGATAAGGATACAAAAGGTAAAAACCTGAACAGTGAAGTGAAAAAACGCTCTGGTTCTAAACTAGTAAACCAGAGAGGGAATTAATTTACTGCATCAGTGACCGATGTTTATGTTGAGGCAATTTTATTCCTCAGTATGGTAAAGCTAGGCATAATCGCTGCAACCTGTTATGCCCAATCTGTCATGGAAATTAAATACGCCTTTTTCCTATTATTCAAGGAGCAATTTGAAGAAATTAAAACCATCTAAAACCGAAGGAGATCAATTCTGGTAGAGAATCAATAATCTGCGTCATCAAGATTTGCAGTTCTACTGGCAGCCACACTTTCAGTTACTCCCTCCCGGGTGCAGCTAGTGTAGAGCATAGAAAAGAATACTTCAGAAAAGAAACGGGGTACCTTTATGGGGGAGCATTATCACAACAACAGTACATCGCTTCCTAATGCGGACTATAAGAGAGGAAATCCTGTATCACGAGGGATATGTTCCTAGTGATAAGAACTCGCAAAGAATCATCCGAAGTTTGTGTGTACTATATTTTACAATATACATACAAAAAGGAAGGTTTATTTGATTTCCTAGTGATCCTCTCCTCTAATAAATTGCTTTTTCTCCCATTGGGATACTAGGCACATACTGGGGAATTGCATCTGATATACCTGCCTAAGTTGGCTCCAAGATGGAGCACCGCTTTGACCAATGTCCTCTGAAAGGCATATTACAGTTATACATGTATTCACATTAAAGCCGGAAATACTTGGCAACTCATCTAATAAAATTAGTTATCAATAGTCATTTATTTTTTTATTGCTTATATAACTTCAACATATTCTGCAGAATTGTCTACAGATTATGAGCACCTGTATTAGTAGGACTTACAATCGAATTTCTCTATTATACCGTAGTGGCTTAGACGGACTACACATTCTTCTCAGGTTTTACCAAAAACGAGCCTTCCAGCTTCGGCACCGTAACTGCTCTACAGGGCGATACAGGCTCTTGGGCGATGTTCTAAGAAAAGTTATAAATCACTGAAGTTTAGGGTGCTGTTTACGCCAAGAACTGGAGTACACAGATTACCCCATATGGTCTAAAGTTTTTTAAATCTCGGTGGAAAGGAGTATCTGGAAGAGTAGATGTGGTCTTTGGTCAGATTTGAGTGTAAGACCCCAGTGGTGCTAAGCTACTGAGCCACCCTGCTGCCCCCACTTCTAACCACGGACGCTGTGATGTCACGCCACCCTGCTGCCCCCACTTCTAACCACGGACGCTGTGATGTCACAAAGTGTTAGATTTTGTTCACACTGGCTTCACAAGTGCCGTTTTATATGCTGTGCTGAATCGGCTATTCTTGCTGTCAAAAGTGATAGAAACTTTGTTAGAACCCCTAATAGAAGCTTGCAGTGAAAGTGTGAACAAAGCCTTAGAAATGCTTAAAGGGACTGTCTGACAGTAGAAATATTCAGCTTTTTTCCCTACTAGACACAACATTACTGCAAGCTATGTACAGATACCAACTAATAATGTATTACTGTGCCTAGACCTTTTAAATACATTTTATTTCAGGAAGGGAAGCAAAATTATGAGTAAAAAATTTAATACAGCCATCAGTATAGTAAAAAAAAAGTACAAAAACTATACTGTGACACAAAAACCAAAGACTTGTTTGTAAAGGTCCCTTTTATCAATCGCCATAACGGTTCATATACTTTTTATATATAAAACTTAGATTTATTTATTTTTTATCATAAACCAGAAATGCAGTACACTCCAGGAGACTAATACAATGTAATATTGCTTATATACTCCAGATCTACAGGACAAGAGTGTTCATAACTAAATAATGACCAGAATATTGCTAGACAATAACCCCACCACCTTCCACTTTCTGATGGCAATGTATTTTTTATTTAGTACATGAAACATACATTGAAAATATTTGGAAAGATCCAAATTCAACAGATTTCCGGAGCATGGTTGTAGGGAGGGTAAACTGTATAACCTCCATTAGCTGCCTATGGACTACTTACGTAATTTATTGTAATGTATATTTGTTTATATGTTGTGTAGCACTGTATGGAAGTTTTGTCTTACAGGTTCATTGGAGAACAGGCCGAGTTGCCCTGTGGCGCAGTCGTACGCACGGTTCTGACGCTTTATAAAGGAATGAAAGGTTTCAGGGGAGAGTGGAAGGGAAGAATATGGCTAGTCAGAAACAGTCTGGTGCTGGCTAAGGTCTCAGTTAAATGATGCTGTTGTTCTGCGCCACCACGTAGTCAGGTGGGACAGTGAGAACCCTAATAAGGGGAAGGTTTGACGCCTTTAGTGCAGAGCACAGGCTAGCCATCTGAGCAGGCTTGTGCGTCTGCAGAGAGACAGGGAGACCGTGGTTGAAAAGGTGGCAGATCAGAGATTGAGAGATGTGACGGAATGTCTGGGGGAGCTGAGGAGAGAGGTTGCACGTTTGGGGTGAGCGGGTCTCTGAAAGTATGGATGCTTCGCCAAGCGAGGTCTGGAGAGTTAGTCATGGAGTGGATGGTGAGTAACCACACTTTACACGATACCTTCTTCCATTCACTAATGATTGACTGGTGGACTGGAAGGTCTCCCGCTCAAGGAGATGGACCGAATTGAATAGATTTGTAATTAGAACATGACCCTAAAGGGCAGCATATACAAGTTTACAGGTCATCTTTAAGACATTAAGCATTATTAAGTTGTAGGCTTTGCTAATGTCATGTTTCTTCTCTTACACCTCCTCTGCGCTCACTTTCAAGAAGGTGATAACTAATATATGAATGTGACACTCATTGGCGTTTGAATCAGCCTTATTTATGCATCCTACAGAGCCCCTGATTAGATTTGCTTCCACCTGCTACATACTATATAACATATACTAGTTAATGTATTAATGTATACATATTACACCATAAAGCTCTTATTCTATTTAGATGACCATTTCTAACATTACAGATCACCTCTGAGAACCTAATTGCTATGTGTCTTGCTGTTGGAAGTCTCTAGGTCATCTTATAGCCCCAAAGCATAAAGCAGCATCTATTGTGAACAAAGGACGTCCATGCTTTTAACTGTTTACAACTCTGAGGTTCTCTAGTATTGAGAGTTTGTGTACTCACTGAAACGGTAATTTGTCCAAAATAAGATATGACCATACTACAATACTGTGATACTACATGATGTAACGAGTAGATTGATAGAGCACTGGCTGTACGATTCTGCGAGGAGAACAAAGGTTCTAGATGCAAGGCGGATGTCGCATATATTCACAGCGGGCGCCTCCCAGTGGCCATAATAACAGGTCACAGAACACACATGTGCAGTCACTTTCTTTGCTCTTCGATACAGCCAAACAAATATGAGGCGGAGACACAATCCATACAGGGAAACACAGCACAGCATATGTGCACATTATGACCTAATCCCCTTGTGCGTGACACGATCGGCAACCAAGAGACATATACTGGCTTTATTTACAGCCTACAGGTACAACACTCCCCCTTTTAAGATATATGTATTGCACAATAATACGGGTAACTTACACTTGATGATGTGTGTACTATAGATGTAATCCAAATAGATACTGATTATTTAGGTTTGAGAATTGAACTTTGATCCTTGGGGTGGGTCTCATAGTAATGATATAACTTACATTAAATCAC
This sequence comes from Rhinoderma darwinii, assembly GCF_050947455.1. Classification (NCBI taxonomy): domain Eukaryota; kingdom Metazoa; phylum Chordata; class Amphibia; order Anura; family Rhinodermatidae; genus Rhinoderma; species Rhinoderma darwinii. Next base: position 100,828,951 of record NC_134691.1, on the reverse strand, counting down.
TGAATACAGGTATGGGTATGCTAAGAAAGCTTAATATTAGCCGAAACATCGCATGTTGGAATAAATAACAGTCTTTCTCACGTCTGATCCGGATACAGAGTGATGTCGGCGAGCAAATTTTCAGAGAGTGAAAGAGCACCGGTCACCTCTCCTAAACGTGTCTGTTTTAGTAAATACTTGATTCCCCATAAAAAAAAAAATCACAATTCTGCCGCCTCTTTACTTTGAAATCTGCGTTGTGCCGTTCCTCTGTTATTACTTCTAGAAATGAATGAAAAAATTAGCAATTGGGTGTCACCATTACCTTTGTCCCAGGGGCGTGTCCTTAAAGTGAGACTGAGCACTGATTGGACAATGTCAGACTATGTAGGGACACACCTACACCTGGCTGTCAATTTACTTGAGGAATAACAGAAGAAGGGTACAACTTAGAATTCTAAGTAAAGATGCTTGATAATTGGTATTTTTCGGGCAATACAATTCAGAACTAAAACAGACATGTCAGCAGAGCTCACAGGTCCTCTTTAAGTAGGTCTCACCAACTAATTCAGGACATTGGTAGGGTTTAGGGGTGCCAGCTTTTGGGCCACCGCCCACGTTACTTTCTGACAACTCTGAATGAGACAACAAAAGATGAGGGGAAAGCACCTATTACGGTGTATGAACGTTCTTCACATGCCAAGTACAATTGTTCTTTCTAAGAATATATAATGAGAGAACATTCATTGCAAACAAAATATCAATTTGTTTTCTAGATCATTCTCCCCAATATATACGTGAGTTAACTTTGAAGTCACAAAGTTAGACACATCAAAACAGGGAAAGGCAATTATTTTACTGTGTACTACTTAGATTAATTTTCAAAATTATATATTTCTCTGTCTTAACTTTAAAGTGCATTTTAATAGTCTCTTAGAGAAAAGATTAAATGTTTTTTATGATTCAAGTGTGAGGTAGGAACATAATTACTGCTTTTATGGCAGTATTTTTTATAATATCTTCAAAGATTCTGAACAGCTGAAGTTAATGGATACAATTTCAATATTCATATTTGAAGCTCACCTTAGATTAGAGAGAAGCCACGTACAACAACGTGGAGACTGCAGTGTGTTAAGTGAAGAAGAAACAATGGTAAAATTTCACTGTTGGAATTTAAATACCTATGAAATAATCTTTTCCTTGTGATTGAACAAAACGGAACTGCGCCGAACCTCAGCTGCGCAGGGAACTGCAACACAGGCACATTTAATGGAGCTTCAGATGGCTGGGAGCAACATTGTGCATGAAAAGTGATGAAGGGATCTCGGTCCACGCATTCTCAAGATTAGCGGGGCCCCCTCAATCATAATATAATGGCATATCCTAGTGATAGGCTACAAGATTCTAAGACGGAAACACCATTTTAAGTCTGTGTTCTGCATCACAACATAGCCTAAAGTTATCAGATGGCCACTGGAAGGTGCTCAAGATTCACAGCCATTGCCATAAAATTGGGTCATTTTTGAGTGCACAAAGAGGTTCACAAGACAATGAAGCTGCTTAACCAGAGGCCACATACTGATTACGAGTCTTGAGAATTTCCCATTTCGAAAAATGACCACTGCATTTAATAACTAGCCTTAAAAATAGAGTTTATGAATGTATTGAATAGTTAAGGAATGTCTGCTTCAGTGAATAGCGTAATATAATGGAGCAAAAAGAGTTGGGAGCATAAAGTATTACACATACTAGAGAAGCACATACTTAGATCTGGGTGATTAACCATATGAAAAACCAAACTAAAGGCTCGTCTTGACCCCAGAGATTTTGATTCCGATTATTTTACACAGGAATTGGATGGGAATATTTTTTTCCAGGAAAGCAAGACAACACCCTACAGTCTGTATTTATTCATGTCTAGGACAGGACGTCAGTGCGCCACCCAGATCAAAGGGACCTAGCATGGAGAACAGTAGCGTTGTCACGGCCAGCGTCACAGGAACAGCATATGATATTTTGTTATTTTTAGGCATCTCCAACTTATTCATGGTTAAAATCTTAGAAAACCTGATATTTGTCTCAAAACAGAAAAGTTATAGGTGAATGACTCCACAATAAATATTTGTAACATTATTGACAGTTTGTAGATGCCGTTGAGCTTTCATATTTGTTACAATATAAAACTTACAAATCTCCCCTTAAACTCCCTTGACTAATATATGAAAATAAAATAAATGAAACTAATAAACAAGAAACTGCTTATTATACAAAAGCTACAAAAGCAGAATATAGAAAGTAATCCTGTGGTAATAAACGATGAGATCCTATGCCTATTAATTCTGACCAGCTAATTTACACATAAGGAAAATCAGGCAGATAAACAATATAGGTCAGTAAGAAAACATTTCTTTGTGACTTGAATACTTAGGTCTGTATCCACTGGGCATCAATTAAAAAAATGGAAAGGGAAACCGAAGAAGATACGCTTCAGAAGGCAGAAGAAAAATATGTTTTCTAATGTATTACGGCATGTCTGGTAAAACGCACAACAAGTATAGGGTGTAGAGGTATTTGTGGTGGCTTTTACTCTTTGATGTTGGCTTACATGGGGGGGGGGGTACAGCATGACATCCCTTTGTACCCACATCTTTCAGACTTTTCGCTTTGAGATTAAATAAGATGTTGTGTCCATTAGATGTGAATGTTTGTCAGTAGAATATATTTACAGTGTCTTAAAATCCGTCGAGGGACTACAAGCGTGTCCCCGAGATACCTTCCTCTACATTGTATATTTAACTTAATGTGTGTCATGCACGACAAGTATCTCCATAACCCATTGTTAGGAGCAGCATCTGTAGAACTGTTTGGCTGTGTCTCGGAGAAGAAAGAACACTAAAGGAAGAGGAAGAAATGACCAACATTGTAACTGAAAGGATGACAAATTGATACAGAATTTCCTTGGCATGGTTAAGCTATCAAACCCCATGATCGTGAAATTAGCACGAGCAGCTGACTTGATCACAATAGGTCTGGTCACAAAGGAGTCCGAGACATCGTGATCATTATGTCAATTTTTTTTTTCTTCTAAAAATTAATGCTATCACTACAACCCAATGCCGCACTTACGAAGTAGATGAAATTAAAATTTTGAGGAAATATATTTTAGAACAGTCCTGGTCTGTCATATGTACTCAGTCTTGACATATTCTACAGCAATTTACAATCACAGTAAGTATTAAACATACTGTATAAAAGCAAATATTAAAACCTATGGGTGCTGCAAGGGAAATGTATTTTATAAGGCGGCCATTCAGATGAGTATTACATTACATAGTGACCAGTCAGGTTACTCAATTCCACCAGTTCCTCAATAAGATTGGCTCTCCGTTCTTGCTCATAGAGGGGGGTCCCGACTGGAGAAACCTCTCAATTACGTCTCTATGCCCTAATAATGAATATATATGGTTGAGACAATCCCTTTAATGCATTAGAATACCGCAAGTAAAAAAAAATAAAAAAAAATGTTTTGCAATATGCAGGGCCTTTTACTAAAAATGAGGCTGAGAAGCAGCTGTAAAGTGCACACACTCTGCTGCACTATCTATACAGACAATGCAGGCAGGTCGTTTGTGTCTCCAATATGGCCACGATCAGGAACGTTTTTAGGATAAAAATAAATAGCTACAACATTTAGAAAAAAATAAAACACCGGATTAAAATTAAACCTATGAAACATTCCCTTTAAAGGTAACCTGTCACTTGTCTCACCGAGGGTTTATTTATTGGGTGATAAAGTAAAGAATGTATCAAGAATGGAAAATAATTTGATCCAGAATATCCTATTGGCAGCGAAAGTACACACTGCACAGAATTGCAAAAGAGGAAAATTGAGAGTGGAAAAAGTAATAGATAAGGAAATTATTAGTATTTTTTTAGGTAAGAGGATTGAAGCAAAAGGCTGCTGATCACACAGGATTTCCCAACATATACCCATGACAGATGCCACTGTATAAGCATACAGTGGCCTTCATCGCCCATAGGCTCCCATGTTAAAAAACGTATACTGCGTGATATAAATTTTTGTACTGGATGCCTCTGTAAGAAAAAGAGCAGATGACTGAACTATTCCATACTGAATAAAACAAGGTATACCGACATATACCAGCCTGACGAAGGCCAAAAGGACACCCATTTGGCGTCCGCCGCGTCAATGGGGCCTATGGACAAATTGAACGTATGCACTAGGAGCGTTTCTGGCACATAGGGCAAACAGACACTGCAAATTCAGCGTGAAAGCAGCCTAAATTATATAGATTTAAGTTTGAGAGGGAATGGACGCCATGGTTGGATTTTGAATTAAAAAAAAATTATGGTCTGGGAGACGCAGTTAGAGTATAGGGACCTCTTGTAATTTGTGGGCGATTAGGGGAATTTATAGTGGGTTCGTTTTTCCTTTTTGCCTTACAATTGAAGGGGATCATAATGTATCATTGTTCTCTTATTTGTTTGTTTTTTTGTGCTCTAATGTATGACATTTATTTATGGTATGATGACAAAAAATTTTTTTTAAAATATATGTAACAAATCAACTGGCCAAGCCTCTATACCGGGACAATTCATGTCCTGGATTTAAATTACACTTTTAAGCCACATTAAAGGGTAACTAAACGTTCAACGAACTTCTGACATGTCATAGTTACATGTCAGACGTTTTTATCGCTGGGGGTCTGAGCACTGAGACCCCCAGCGATCTATAAACGAAGCGGCAGAAGCGCTTGTTAGTGCGCTGAGCTGCTTCTATTCTGTTCGGTTTTCCTCGGAAAGTCGATGTAGCGGTGTACGGGCCCATAGACTTTCTATTGAGACCGTACACCAAATGCTTGACTTAACGAGAAACAGAAAGCATGCGGCTCAGCGCTCTCACGACACTACGTTTTGGCAATCGTGGGGGTCTCAGTGCTCAGACCCCAAACGATCAAAACTTCTGACATATCACTATGACATGTCAGAAGTTTGTTGAACGTTTAGTTACCCTTTAAATAACTGTAATATTAGCAATTCTATTACACAGTATATTTCCCTTATAAATTGGAGCATTTCAAGTAATAGTACAAGAATTCATATTCCGTGCAGTTCCCTATGTTGTCAGGTTCCACTTGTATTCTGAGTAGTCAGAGCAGATCGTCTGTCTCAATGTGACAACAGACATTATGACATCATCTCCACTCTCACCATTCACAGACTACAGGAACTATATATTCTGCTCACGGTGATGGGATAGCAGCTCTAAAACGGCCATAATATAACCACCATTCCCACACAGAGAAAACAATACTTGTGAATACTATATCCAGATCAGACACCATTTTAGGCTGTTGTCACATCACGTTTGGTATGCACGTTCAGGATAAGCAGCCGGCATAAGACCTCATGCACACGACCGTAAAACCTGGACCGTAACACTGTGCGCGGTTTTACGGACCCATTCAGTTCTATTGGCCACGGACACCTTTCCGTATCGCTACGGGTGGGTGACCGTGCCGTAGAATGGAGCATGTCCGTTTTTCCATGTTTTACGGGCCGAAAATGCAGGCGGCCGTCAGCAGGCAGCCGTGCCGACAATCATGGGCCACGATCGTGTGCATGGGGCCTCACTCGTGGTACATATTTTTCTTGCATAGGGTCTATGTCAATGTATGGTAAACAGTAGCATATGAAAGCAGAAAGGATAATCTCGATCCACAATATAAAATCAGTATATCTTTCTTTATTTCATCCGGCATATGATGGGGCTTTGCATTCAGCGCATATGTGCTGGCATATGCGCCAAATGTAGCCCCAAAATGTGATGGACAGAGAGCCTACGAGCTACAGTCTTCACTAACTATAAGGAAAAAAAAGTGATAGGATTTATTAAAACTTATTATTGGAAAAGCCTTATCCCTGAAATACGCACATTTGCTATTTATGAAAATGTCACTACATTTTCCTACTTAACCCAAACTTTCTATACATGAAAAATGTACCAAAATTTGCATTTGCAGTTTGACTGAACTACAAGAAACCAGTAAGAAGTCCAACATTTCGAAAGGCTTCATCAAATATATTGAAATAGGCATAAAATGTTGTTTCCCCCACGTAGGCCACGTGTGTTTCGTAGCCTCTGATGTGGTACAAGATAGGTTCCATTCCAGAGCCAAACATATATTTAGACTTATTTATATCATCTCAATACAGCTAGCTCGCATAAGTGCAGTCTATATTTATCATTGAAATATACATCAAGTCCGTGAAAGTTGTGATATCAACCTGTACCCGTAAAAACGCCGATTTTATCTCCCATCTCAAATAAGCTTTATAGCAATAAACTACCTGACTGTGCGGAGAAGTAGAATGATAGATACTATCACAGCACGGATGGCGCAGAGGAAAGGCCGTGTAAAAACATCCAAAGCGCATAACAGTGATGTACTTCCCCACTTAGTCTGTTGTTACTTAGTAGAAGTTTCCATCATAAACATGAAAAAAAAATCCTAACCGTGTACGTTTTTGTTTAACTTAAGACTCGGAACAGCTGGAACAGTTTTAGAGTAGACTGTTTCTTTTGTCAGAAAGCTCTCCCTCGTCTTTGTCTGTAAATGAAAGAGGCTGGAGTCCCAGTTTGGTCTCCTGAGAGAAGAAAGCAAACATGAGCCTAGAGCACCGGAGCTCCCCCGATGGGGTCAGGTGACAGAGTCAAAGGACATCACTAGAAATCATCAGAAAAGTCAATACCAAAATAAGCTCCTTTAATAGGATGGGGATATTTGTGTCTTCATGCTTTGTGGCATTACTTTGTTCAAGCTTTCATTTCTGTTTTTTATTTTTTTTCAAAGACTTTGTTTTTACTCAGGACACACAGTGCATTACAATTTGCATAATTATCCTCTTCAAAACGTAAAATATAGCTTAAAATGACCTCTGCGTCTTGAAATTTATGAGGTTTTATTTCTTCAGCACCTTGATAATAAGAGAGCATGAAAGCTCCGTACTTATTGATGCAAGGTCAGATTTTCATTTTCATAATGAGGCCGAAAGAAGCTTCTAAAAAACACAAAAAGTTAAAGCGCAACCACGTACAGCTAAAAAGTACAGAAACAATAAAAGACTCAATTATGAGACACATGAATGCGGGGATGATCAAAAGTCATTTTGCGAGAAACACGGAAAAAAAGGCAGCGAAAGAAAGAAATAATATTCATAAACAACCAAAGGGGATATTGATGAAGTGCGGGATAATAGAAAGGTTGTGGAGCAGATATAAAATATCCGGCATCATATGAAATGAAACAAGATAATTCTTCCATCCTTCAAAAGAGAAGTATATTCACGTGGGCATCAGACTTCTGACTGTTTCAAAAGCCACATCGAAAATTTCATTAAAAAAGCCCAGCTGCTTCTAGACTCTGACTTTGTCTTTAAGGACTCGGCTAAGCTGAAGGAGTGGCCAGAGAGAGGGGAAAAAAAACACTTCAACACATCTCTCTCAAATTCTTTTATTTCAGCAATGCATTAAGCAATCTCCCTGCAGAGTTATTCTCTTCTTCCTGGTGTGGATAAAGCTCCCCCTGGGGAGCGCTGTAATTTCCAGCTTCTCCGAATTCAGGTATTAGTAAAGACCGCTTGGGGACACGCAACAATATAACTCTACATTTTCAGGCATTCGGAGAGAACCCCCTAAGGGTCCCGAGTTCAAATTTCTGAAATGTAGGCATTGTAAAAGGAACCTCGGGGGACTCTAGCAATAGAATTCTGCTGAATTCAAAGCATTTCCTAAGTCCTGGCAGGAGCTTTTGCTCCCACTGGAGGCTTTTTATAAAACATGTGTTGCTGACATGTTGACAGATTGCTCAGTGAAGTGTTAGGTGCATACACAGCCTGGCCATTTAGGGGGACATCACTTTACCCTTCATCTCTACCTGAAGCACCATGTTTTATACATTACCAGAGGACTTGGCAGAAAAAAAAAACAAGCCACTCTCAAACAAAGTATCACTTAGCCAAGGATACGGATAGAACATAAATAGTATATACATCCAGATCCTATGTACGAGTCTACAGGAGGGTCAGTTTAATAGATTAGCCGGTGCCGAGGACGTCTCTGGCCTAAGGATCCCTCGGTTTCTGGTCTGTTACATATTTCTAAACACACAAGGCCAGAGCTCGGAGAGCAGAACGAGCAAAGGAATTTCCGAATGACAGCTGACTGTTGGGAAGTAATCTGATCAAAGGCCGATATTAAATCCAACTTCTGCTCATATCAGGGTATTAGTGATGTACGACTTAATAACCCAGCAGCTCCAAAAGTGCTGCCGTGGCAACAGGATGGAAATTGGGATAATAATGTATTCATGGTGCTGGCGACCTGGGGCTGCAGAGTGTGCTCTCAGGGGAGGGCACTTCACCCTGAGCCAGACGTGTCTGGGCAAAATCACTTCACAAAGGACAGGAGTGGAATACTGAAGAGCTCTGGCACTGATGAGCTTGTCGATAAAGGGGATGAGCTGAAGAAGTGAAGGAAGGGGGGGGGGGGAGAAGAAAAAGACAAAAAGACAGTGTCAGCAAAGGAACTTGAGTGGTGCTTCTCTGAAAAACTGATGGATTTCAAGAAGCTCTCTCTGAGAAGTGGAACCACAACGAATAATTAACAAATGGAGGCTAGGATTTCTACAAAGTACATAAATACATATAGTGAGAGCACAAGTATTTCCCAAATGACTATACACATCTCCAATAGCGCAACTCACACCTATGTATATAAATACACGCCTATACACATAGGTACGCAAACACACAAAAATCTGGAACATTTGGGGAAACGAAGTAGGAGAGGTAATGAAATATATTCAAATATTGCACACTGAGAATTGGATTCTATGAAACGGCTTTGGAGAGCAGAAGTCTGGAGATGCGCATCAGACAAACGGATCATCCTAAATTATATTTATCGCTAATACGATTTTCAGGATACACTTACAACACCATCACAATAGTCGAAAACCAAGTACTGAAAGCTGCATCCCTTGAGAACAGTATTTTAACCTTTAAAGGCATGCGGTTCAGTTCCAACTGACCTTCATATATGAAAAATAATACACATTAAAGTCTCCAAAGTTATAATCAGCACAATGATAACCTTTAATAAACGCAGGTCACTTCAAGTGACTGTAGCCTAAAGTCTGGGCAGAGACAAAACAGAAGGGACCAGGTAATGTGTATGTATAATAAATATATCTAAATATGCTAACTAACAATTTCACCAAAGGAACCTTACCATCTCTTACCATTATTAAGTTACGGTTTATAGATCAATGGAAAATATTTTTAAATTGCCCTTTAACTAACAATCAACGGTATAAGGCTATGCATTGGATAATGGGGCCATCCAAGGTATTTTTTTTTTTAGTTAGCCCTCTTCTCCAGAATTTTCTGTGAAACGTATGGGCATTGCAAAGGCTGGGAGCGGGATAAGCAATTCACAGACTCAGCGTTGCTGCAAAGTTTACACGAAGTGGCACTCCGCTTTGTCAGACGCTGCAGGGAAAAGTTTTTTAAAACACATTACAATAAAAGCCCTATTATTCTCACTGAGCTACCAGAAAAAACAAAAAACACAACCGGTTTTAATCAATTTTTTCAACTTTATCAATCACACCTTAAAAAAAATGAGATTACACTTACGATTGTACCTTCTCACAGACAGGATTGCCCATTATATATTCTACTATTCATATACTTGTTGGAGAGATGGTGGTGTAAAAAGGACTTTTTACCATATCTATTGGGGATGCCCTCTTATTTGACACCTATCGATAGAAGAGTTCAATTTCCATAAGGCAGTTACAGGTACCAGAATAAGCCCAATATATTTTTACGATATTTTAATTGTAGCTAAACCGTGTTACAGCCAACACTCTCGTGGCTGAATGGAATACAATGGATATATGTTTTAGATGGCTTTTATCCAGTTCTTGCACCTTATTAAAAATAAAAAATAAACCTTCCCACCATCCTTTGTAACCTCACTTTTTTCTTTAGGTTATAATTTGCCTATGCTGGACAGGGATACACTAGAGAAACACATGGTCACATTGCAGGTTTTCTTTTTTCTCAAAAAAAAACCAATAATAAGTACTACAATAGCATATATATATATAGTAAATTTGCCACATTTTGCATGTGTAAATTAGTGTAGGCCCTTGTATATATATTCTAGTCAAACAATTGGAGAAGACATAATAAAAGTATAGACCACTTATCATTCACAAATATAAACATAAAAAACTTAAAGCCATCATTGACCAGTACAAACAGACATGACTGACACGGCTTATTATCAAACTACAAATGACTCCCTCTGTTCTCTTGTGATAAAATCCATAAAACACGATTTGCATAATTTGTGGACAGTTTTGATCATCATAGAACAACATGCAGAGAAAGTCCTACAGTCGTGGACACCTTAGATGTTTTTATTAGGACTGTATTTTACCACAAAAAGCACTTTTGTATATCGTTTTTATTCAAAATTTTGGACTGATTAGCCACTGCAGCTTCTATGCATCACAGTACATAAAAGCTACAGAATTGCGTTCTTCGTCGAATCCAACGGTCTGCAGCGGCTCGTGTGCTCTTTAGCCATTATCCAAGTCTAATACGGATCAAATCAAAGTTGATCAACTTTTTATGGTAAAATCTATACATCTCATTAAAAAAAAGCAGCCACCAAAAAGGGTCCATAGCTTTTGTAAACACGGTTGTTGACAACGCTAAACAGCCTTTAACCCCTTAATGACCGCCGATAAGCCTTTTCACGGCGCTGCATCAGAGTAAAGTAAACAGAGAAGGGAGCCGATAAATCTCCCTGCTCTCCGCTGCCAGAGGTAGCTGAGGGCTGGGGGCGTCCCTGCTCGAACGTGTGAGATCGATATTCATATCGATCTCAACCGTTTAGCCCCTCAGATGTGGTTCTCAATAGCGTGCGCCGCATCTGAGTGGTTTTGGAGAGAGGGAGGGAGCTCCCTCTCATCCCTCTGACACCCGGCGATAAGACTGCCGAGTGTCTGTGTCTCCGATGGCAGCCGGGGGCCTAATAAAGGCCCCCAGGTCTGCCTGTGGTGAGTGCCTGCTAAACGGACAGGCAGTAATACACTGAAATACAAAAGTATTGCAGTGTATTATAAAAGCGATCGGATGATCGCATATTAATGTCCCCTAGTGGGACTAGTAAAAAAGTTGAATAAAGTTAATAAAAAAAAAAAAAAGGAAAAACCAACTTTTTTCCCCCTTACAAAATGCTTTACTATATATATATATATATATATATATATATATATAACACAATAAAGCAAAAAAGTTACACATATTTGGTATCACCGCGACCGTAACGACCCCGACTATAAAGCTGTTACATTATTTAACCGGCATGGTGAACGCCGTAAAAAATAAAATAATGGAAAAATTGCTGTTTTCTGTTAATCCTGACTTTAAAAAAATGTGCTAAAAATTGATCAAAAAGTCGCATCTACTCCAAAATGGTACCAATAAAAATACAAGTCGTCCCGCAAAAAAAAAGCCCTCATACAACTGCGTTGGCGGAACAATAAAAAAGTTATGGCTCTTCAAATATGGAGACACAAAAACAAATAATTTTGAAAAAAAAGTGTTTTTACTGTGTAAGTAGTAAAACATACAAAATCAATACAAATTTGGTATCTTTGCAATCGTAACAACCCGCTGAATAAAGTTATTGTGTTATTTATAGCACACGGTAAACGGCGTAGGTTTAGGACGCAAAAAAAGAGTGGTGAAACAGGTTTTCTTCTATCCCCCCCAAAAAAAAGTTCATAAAAGTTAATGAATAAATTATATGTACCCCAAAATGATGCTATTAAAAAGTACAACTTGTCCTGCCAAAAAACAAGACCTTATACAGCTATGTCGACACAAAAATAAAAAAAAGTTATAGCTCTTCGAATGGGACGATGGAAAAACGTAAAAAATGGCTTGGTCATTAGGGCCCAGAATGCAAGCGGGGTGAAGGGGTTAATACTAACAGCTGATGGGAAAAAATAAAGCATGTCACCCTTCAGTCAGAAATGTAAGCCAGTCACAAGCATTGAGAGGTCTCAGGTTACTTCCTTTGAGATATTAGAAGTACATCCTGCTTCTAAGGAGCAACAAAATATGGGCCCTCTTACCACATCTGACGGGCTTAGGGGGCTCATTTAGAAAAATGTTGCGGTATTTACATAGGGTACTACTGCAAATGGGGTGCAATACAACCCCCTAATTTAGTTTTCTTAAAGTGTATCCCCAATAAAAGTAAGAATACAATGCTCTGTGTTCCTTATGTACAGTACCTTTGTGAAGCCTTTCATTCAAAATCTCAATTTGCGCTGAAGGCCTCTCTTTCCTCCTAATTCACTATCATTGTCTTCCGCGTCACAGATATGATTGAGCAGCAGGCTGGTCACCGGTCACGGTCTCTACAAGCCCGCTAGCTCACATAACATTTGCCACTTCCTTCCTCCCCTCCTTCCAGTAAGCACACCCATTGTGTCAATGCCTCTCACTCAGTGCCTTGAATCAGTACTCAGTAATTCCTTTTTTTAGCTACAAAGTTGAATCTACAGACAAAGAACCAGCTTGCAATTCCCCGTTTGGGTAATATATTTAACCCCTACCCTCACCACGACGTAATAGCACTTTGTGGTGCAGGGGGTGAGGTTTGGAGCGGGATCACCCGCTGAGCCTGGTCCATACGCAAATGGGTGTCAGCGGTGTATTAAGAGGACAAAGCAAAAGCAAAACAGTTTTTAAACGTTAGCTCCCCCCTCCGACAGCTCAGTCCCCCCCGCGACACAATTGGGTTATGGCAACCCAAGGGCCTAATGAAGGCCCCCCTGGACTGCCTTTCTTCATCTGCCTGTTGTAGGGCTTAACAGGAGCCTGTAAAAATTGCAGTGTATTGTACCAGTGATCTAACTATCGCTTGTTCGAGTCCCCTAGGGGGACCAATAAAATGTGCAAAAAAAGGCTAATAAAGTTTTTAGTAGTGTAAAAAAAATATATATAAAATTAAAAGTAAAGAAAAAAGCCTTTTCCTATTTTTACTCTGAAGTAATGTAAAAAAATTAAAAATACATACAAAATTGGTATCGCTGTGTCCATAAATGTCTGAACTATTACAATATAGCATTATTTAACGTGCACAGTGAATGCTGTAAAAAGAAAAAAATATATAAAACCACCGGAATCGCTGTTTTTGGTCACTTCATATCCCACAAAAAAATGAAATAAAAAGTGATCAAAGTCTCATGAAGCACAAAATGGTACTAATATAAAACTACAGCTCGCCCTGCAACAAATAAGCTCTGATACCACTCTATCGACGGATAAAAAAAGTTATGGCTCTCAGAATGGGACAACAAATCACAAAATTGTATTCTTAACAATTAGTTTCTTCCTTGTAAAAGTAGTAAAACGCAAAGAAAACTATATCAATTCGGTATCGCCGTAATCGTATTGAATAAAGTTAAAATGCCACATTTTTACCGCACTGTGAAAGCCGTAAAAACGAAACCCCTCAAAAAAGAGTCATCGCTGTTTTTTCCTATTCCACCGCACAAATAATTTTTTCCCCAGTTTCCAAATACATTAGATGGTACAATAAAAAAAAGGCTTTTTTCTTTTGGAAAGTGGGGAGGAAAAAATGTAAACGAAAATCCAAAAAATGGCTATGATGGGAAAGGGTTATGTTAATCGTTCTATCGAACTGCTTCTGCAGCTAACTACTGTATTTCTTTCTTAGTGAACATCAGCAGGGAGGAAGCAAAGTTCTGCAGTAATTCAAGGCTCCTTCTCAGCCCCATATTGAAATGAATGGACTGTGTAGCCTGCAATTGAATGAAGCCAACAAACCGCATAGAGCAATAATTATAATTCTAGATTAGAAACTTGAATTTCTAATTTAGGTATTTGAGTGGATAACTTAAAAGGTACTCTTTAAGGCAGGGGTCTCAAGCACGCTACACCGCGGGCCGCATGCGGCCCCTGGGCAGTCACCTGCGGCCCGCTGGACACAGAGCCGCTAGTACAGACTCTGCTCCGGTACTCTGTGGAATTCCCTGACATCGCTGTCCACATATGGACATCGATGGCTGGGGCTTCCCCAGAGCTGGAGTCCCGTGTAGAGCGCTAGTACAGGCTCTGCTCCAGGACTCTGGGGAATCCCGACATCGCAGTCCTCACTGACAGCGATGTCTGGGGCTTCCCCAGAGCCTGAGTCCCGTGCAGAGCGCTAGTATAGGCTCTGCTCCGGGACTCTGGGGAATTCCCTGACATCGCTGTCCATACATCGACAGTGATGTCAGGCGCTTCCCCAGAGCAGGAGTCCCAGTGATGTCAGGAGCACAGCTGGAGTCCCAGGAAGAGCCTACTAGCGCTCTGCCCGGGACTCCAGCTCTGGGGTTGCCCCATATATCACATTCCCGTCCAGGAGAATCCCCTGACGTCACATTGTATGGACAGTGACGTCAGGGGCTCCAACAGCAGAGGAATCCCCAGCCAAAGCGTCGGCAACGCTCTGGCTGGGGATTCCACTCCTTTAGGGAGCGCCAATGGAGCTATCTACTTGGGGTGTGTGTGTGGCAGCATACCTACAGAGGGCACTCTGGCAGCATACCTACAGAGGGCACTCTGGCAGCATACCTACAGAGGGCACTCTGGCAGCATACCTACAGAGGGCACTCTGGCAGCATACCTACAGAGGGCACTCTGGCAGCATACCTACAGAGGGCACTCTGGCAGCATACCTACAGAGGGCACTCTGGCAGCATACCTACAGAGGGCACTCTGGCAGCATACCTACAGAGGGCACTCTGGCAGCATATCTACAGAGGGCACTGTGGCAGTATCTGCAGAGGACACTGTGGCAGTATCTAGCGGTGTGTTGCATTATCTACAGAGGGCACTGTGACACTATCTAAAAAGGGGCTGCCCAATCTTGACATGTGTGTCTGCCAAACGCTACCAACAGAGCCGCCGGACTGCATTTCGCGACACTTAAACTAGAAAACTGGATTGTTGAAATAAGCACGGGGACAAATATCTCAAATTTTTAACCTAGCGGTATTATTATAGTAATGTAGTATTAGTATTATACTACTATAGTGTTATAGTAGTTCAAATAACTAATTGATTAACAATAATTTTGTAATGTACCAAATTTGAAAGTAATGCGGCCCGTCAACTTCCCATTTTTTCTATATGTGGCCCACTTACCCGGCCGTGTTTGAGACCAATGCTTTAAGGTATCTTACAAAATTTGCTTTAATTTTAAGTATTCATTTTGGTCTCATATTTCCTTCAATCAATGAAAGTAAAGGATAGTACTACTTGCTGCTCTATGTGCGGTATGGATAGTGAAAAACATGGCAATTTCCCTGCTCATTGGAATATGACAGTACATTTAATAGATGCAACAGTGGATGCATTAGGGGGAATATATGAAGACTGGCATTTCAGACACCATTCTTAGGGCTTATTCAGATGAACAGTGAAATTGTCCGTGTGAGGGCTGGTTTTTTTTTGGGGGGGGGGGGGGAGGGTTTAACGGACGCCACTTTGCTGCCTATATTTCTATGGGGCTATTTAGACAGCTGTTTTCGGCCCGTGAAAAAAACGAACATTTTTCTTATTTTTGTCTGTTTTCACAGATCCCTCAATAGACTCAAGTCCCGCACGGATGCAAGCCGGCTGATTTGACACACGTTCGTCTGAATAAGGGCTTAGTAAATTTGCCACATTTTGCACGTGTAAATTAGTGTAAGCCATAGTTTACGCCACCTCCTGATGTAAATTATTGTAAATCTGTCATTCCAGGGGAGGCCCAGCTAACCTTCTGCTAAACCCTGCACCCTTTATCCCGAAACTTTGGAAAGTAACTAGAAAAGTAAAAATTTGCCAATATTAGCGCAACTATGGCGTGCACCAAAATGTGCAACTTTTTTATGCCAGAATACTGGCGTAGACCTTTTGATACATTTCCCTGATTGTATTCTTGTGCTCATCCTACTTTTTCTACGGCTGGAGATAATTTTCTAGATTCAGTATATACTTATTGCAGGACTGTCAGAGGAGTTTTTGTTTCAACAACACGTTAACTTTACTGCACTTATAAAAAAAAACATTATTTTTCCCCAGTGAATGTGTGTGTTTAAGAGCAGCGAAACATTATTGATCCCAGTGTGACAAATCAAGAGTTAGGTAATGTCTACAAAACTCAATTCTCTGCAAGAAATAAAAAAATAATACATTGTTATGAAACCCCTACTTATATTCAAGTGAAACATAAAAACGAGCGGAAATTAGACCGGAGAAGGTCAGTAACTGCACTTATTAATGCAGTGTAATAGAGATCTTAACTCTTCTTTCAACACTCGAGCAATCATGTACCTTAGATTTCTACAGTATAAAACACTAACAAGGCTTCAATTTAAGGGGAAGACTTTGTCATACACCCCATTAAAGATGTCTGGCACTTATCGGTCCAGTAAAAAAGCCAAAATGGATTTTGCGCTCAACAAAAAAAAAGTCTGTTCAGTTTATTAATGAAACACATCGGACTCGCCTTTCAGATGCCCATCCTGGTCACCAAAATAGCCAGACCCTTTTACGACTTCTCTGTTTTTTTTTCTAAAACAATCAAAACCTAAATAAGTACTATGGAAAATAAATGCGGAGTGGAGATTTAACCAGTACAGCCAAACAATATTTGATTTCCATACTATATACGATTAATACATTTATCCAAGGACAACTTAAAAAGCGTTGAGATGCAAACCTTGTATTCCAAAGACCACATAAAAGAATAGGTTACATAAGTTGAGTTAGTTTTAACATTAGTATAGGAGGAGGTTAGTTATTGTAAGAGTGGTTAAGTTGGTAAATGACCTACCATAACAGGTAGAAAAGTAAAAACCGGAGAATGCCGAAAAGTACAGCAAATGCCTCTCTTTTACTATTAGACCCGCTTGTAAGCTAAAACCCCACTTCTAAGAAGTGGCAGCGTCCGATCGTTCAAATGCTGGGTGGGAAGTGGACCCGTTCAGATAGTGGAAGAAATCTATATGACTAAAAATATGTCAGGCCTAAATGACAGCGGCAACTCCATTCCCACTACGACTTCATAGGGAACATAGAAGCTGCATTAGAAGACATGTCTGCTAAGTCTTAGGGCTTATTCACACGAACGAGTGTATACGGACGTTTTTCACGTCCGAGTTGCACCTGTGTGGGACCCTCAGACTTCAGTCTATCCAGGGATCCGTGAAAACGGAAGACAATAGGACATGTTCTATTTTTCAACAAACCATTCACACGGTCCATTAAAACAACCGCCGTGTGAACGGCTCCATTGAAATACATGAGTCCGTGTGACTGACTTTTTTTAACGGCCGTCACTCGGAAATATACAACGTTGGGGTGAATAAGTCCTTAGTGAGATACTTTCCTCCTGTTCTCTTGTTGCAGTGCAGGGTTCATCAAATCGTAAAGAAAGTACATATACTGTCCTTTCCCATCACTCTACATTACAAAAAAAGCAGCTACAGAAAACATGGAGAATGGAGCCCACTGCAGCCACGCAGTAGAAGACACTGTACTGAGGATTGCCTGCTTCAAGCCATTAGATTGGAGAAACCGCATTGGCTGCCAGGCAGATATATGCGGTGTTCCCCCATGTTAGTTCAAGGGGCTGTAGATGGATCGTGGCATATGGTACCCACACATTGTAAACTTCAAGAACTCTTCATTTTATCCAACACTTGGACATCAGAATAGAACATAGCACGCACAGTTAGAGAACAATAATTATTGGTACAGTGTCTCTGTTGTTACTAGTGCCAGACCAGTATAAGGGTATAAGGGTACGTCCACATGGCAACGCCAATTAAGTCTGAAATTACGGAACTGTTTTCAGGCGAAAACAGCTCCTGAATTTCAGACATTTTGACAAGTGCACGCGTTTTTCGCGGCGTCTTTTACGCACGTAATTAGAGCTGGTTTTCATTGGAGTCAATGAAAAACGGCTCCAATTACGTCCCAAGAAGTGACATGCACTTCTTTGAGGCGGGCGTCTTTTTACGCGCCGTCTTTTGACAGCGGCGCGTAAAAAAAAAGCCCATCTGCACAGAACACCGTAAGACCCATTGAAATCAATGGGCAGATGTTTGCAGACGGTTTGAAGCCGTATTTTCGGGCATAATTAGAGGCGTAAAATGCCTGAATTCCGTCCGTAAATAGGGCGTGTGAACATACCCTAAGGCCGCAACATATATAGGTTTCCATTCTGCAGTTGTTTGAAGCCCCTGAAATACCCATCCTTGTTCATTTGGTACTGATTCTTCGATATAAAGAAGCATATTCGATTTAGATCTAAAAGTATAACCATTATGATTCCTTATACAGTACATGCGCAATAATTCACAACAATGAGAATTACATCAGGACTTGTGTGACTAGGGAATGGCTGGCTTGTAAATTTCACTGCATGCTATGCTATTCTGGCTGTCAAAGAACAATGAAAACCAGATCGACAAACATTCTTTTTTTTTTTTTTGTAATTTTTTTTATTCTATTTTTTGTACATGATTATGGGGCAGCCATCTTCCTTGTGCTGCTGTTAACAGCATTTAGGGATATGCTTTAGAGGCCACATGAACCATAGGAAACAATAGTCTGGAGCTGACCCATTGATTTCTATGGGAGAGTGTTGTAGGCATGCTTTGTGACCTGAGAGGAGATCACTGTGCAGAAAGATATAGAGGAGAGCTGTGTCTATCACCTATAGTCAGTGGTGGATCTTGTGTTATCTATAGAGGTGTTCCTTTTCATTTTAATCCTGTTTGTGATAATGAGAGGACCGCTGAGAAGTGATCTCTACAGAACAGGACGTGTCAGTCTATTATGAGGCTCAGTGGCCGGAGTTAAAACTGCACGGATTTTAGGATTATATTTTAACTCATTCCCGCACCATGACGTAATAACACATCCAGGTGCGTGGGGTGATGTATGGAGCGGGCCCATCTGCTGAGCTTGCTCCATACGCTACAGGTGTCAGTAGTAGGGATGCATGATGCATCAAAATCTCGATACCATTTCGATGCTATGCGGAGGCAAACGGTTCGATACTACCAATTTACATATTTTGATACTGAACTGTGCTGCCGCACAGATTAGTATTAAAATGAATGAAGAGAACATGGCGCGCACACTGTACAGCGCCCGTGATGTTCTCTTCCTTCAGTACCCGCTCCGCTCGTCCTTAGTGCAGGCCGCGTCACGGTAGGAGGGAGGAACACTCCTCCCTCCTTTCTCTACTGCCACCAATGATAACCTGAGTATGTGAGAAAGGGAAGGGAGGGGAATGTAGCGAGCGGCAAAGGCAGTGGGTTCCTGATGACGTGCCTGTGTCGCTCACGCCGCTAGTGTGGAATCTGGACCAGCTGCAGTGTAGTGACAGACCAGACCCAGGCAGGTATTAGTTCGAGCAAAAGCTTGAAATAAAGGCACTAGAGCAGGCACTAGTATTTTTTGCAGCCCACATTAACCCCAATGTTACCATTATGTGAGGGATATGATGAAGTCACTTCTTATTAATGTGAGGCACATGGTGTTATGAATTTAGTACCTGAATGTGCCTCACATTACTAGTAATTAACCCCCATCATGTACCTCACACATTAACCTAATGTTGTCAATTATGACTGAGCGAGGTACTTGATGGGATCTCTTACTATAATGGGCAACATTGGGTTAATCTGTGAGAGAAATAATGGGGTTAATAACTATTGGGGCTTATTCACATGGCTGTGTTTGGTCCATGATATACGTATGTATTTCCTAGACCGAACACCGTTTAAGAAGTCGGGCCCCTAGCATCAGTTATCTATGATGCTAGGGGTGACTGCTTCCCCGCTGGAAAAAACTGTCCTGTACTGTAATCCTAGGAAGTGACTCCTAGCATCATAGATAACTGATGTTAGGAGCCCAGCTTCTTAAACGGTGTTCGGTCCGGGAAATGATCGCGACATACGATCCGTATATCACGGACCAAACACAGCCATGTGAATAAGCCCGAATAGTCATTAACCCCATCATTTTCCTCACAGATTAACCCAATGCTGCCCATTATAATCATTATAGTAAGTGATCCCATCAAGTACCTCGCTCACAGTCATAATGGACAACATTGGGTTAATCTGTGAGGTACATGATGGGCTTAATTATGATTAATGCGAGGCACATGGAGGTTCAAAATTGATAACACCCTGTGCCTCACATCAGAAAACAGAAGGACATTTTTGTGGGTTTTTTATGGTTGGCAAAGTATAGTTTTGGTATCGAGTATCGCAAAACTACTCTAAGTATCGGTATCGAAGTCCAAATTATGGTATCGTGACAACACTAAATCAGTAGTGTATTACAGCTGACACCCGGGACTAACTGCCAGGAACAGCGATCGTGCAGTTCCTGGCCGTTTAACCCCTTAAATGCCACTGTCAATCGCAACCGCAGCATCTATTGCGATTGTGGGGTAGCTATGGTTGTCATGGCAGCCCAGGGCCTAATGAAGGCCCCCAGGTCTGCCTTCACTCTGCCTCTGTTATGCCCTGCCTCTGTTAAAAAAAAAAAAAACCTTTTCCCATTTTTCCCTCTAAAGATATGTAAAAAATAAAAAGAAAATTGGTATTGCCACGTCCGAACTATTACAATATAACATTAAGTTTACCTGCAGGGTGAACGCCGGAAAAATAAAAAATTAAACCGCCAGAATCGCTGTTTACTGGCCACTTTATCTCCCACAAAATAATTACATAAAAAAAGTTCTCAAAAAGTCTAATGTACCCCAAAATAGTACGAATTGAAACTACAGCTTGCCCCGCAAAAAATAAGCACTCATACCGCTTAATTGACGGAAAAAAAAAAAAGTTACGGTAACAAAACACTTTTATATTTAACAATTCGTTTCTTCCCTGTAAAATTAGTAAAACCTTAAAAAAAACATAGAAAATTGGTATCGCCGTATTCATATTGACCCGCAGAATAAGAAGTTATGATGCCGCTTTTACCGCACAGTGAACGCCATAAAAACAAAACCCCCAAAAGATTGAGGAATCGGTTTTTTCCCTATCCCACACCACAAAGAATTTTGTTCCCAGTTTCCCAATACATTATTTGATACAATAAATGGTGCCGTGAAAAACTACAACTCGCCCCTCAAAAAACAAGCCCTCATACGGCTTTGACAGAAAAAAAAATATATATATATGGCTTTTGGAAGGTGAGGAGGAAAACATGAAAATGAAAATCGGAAAAGTGTCTGCGGCGGGAAGGGGTTTATAAAAATAGGAACAAAAAAAAAACAATCAGCAAAAATTCTTAAAAAAAATGTTTAACATAAAAACTTGATTTCAACAATAGGTAATTTCCCGATGACACATTCCCTTAAAGCCGCCTTATGGCTCCGTTTGCAAAAGTACGCCAGCTTGGTTCTCCTGTTCATTCTGACAAGAACCAATCTCGTTCTTGGCTAAAAATAAACAACACTTAAACGGGAAATTGAAGACATTGATCCTACTACTCTTGAAGGGCAGTAGTGCTTTTGGCTTCTAAATACAAGGTGAGTGACATCACAGAAGTCCTCAGTCTTAGGCAAGAGGTTAACTCCATCGGGACAGAGCCATTTTTTGCTTTTTTATATTTCACTCCCCACCTTCCAAGAGCCATAACTTTTTTATTTTTCCGTCAATAGAGCGGTGTGAGGACTTTTTTCTTGCGGGAGGAGCTGTAGTTTCTATTGGCCCCATTTAAAGTACCGTATAACGTACTGGGAAACTGAGGTTGAAATTGGAAAAAACTTTGATTCCTCCATTGTTTTTTTGGCTTGGTTTCTTTACGGCTTTCATCGTGCGGTAAAAAAAATAAATTGATCTTTATTCTACGGCTCAATACTATTACAGTGATACCAAATTCCTAAGGTTTTTTTTATTAGAATTTTACTACTTTAACCCCTTCAGGACGCAGCCTGTTTTGGCCTTGTGGCACAGCAGATTTTTGTCAACCACTGTATGTGGTAATAACTTGGGAATGCTTTTACCCATCCGAGCGATTTTGAGACTGTTTTCTCATGACATATTGTACTTTATGATAGTGGAAAAATTTGGTCAATAAATTCAATTTTTATTTGTGAAAAACATCAAAATTTAGAGAAAATTTGCAAAAATGTGTATTTTTATAAATTTAAATGTATCTGCTTGTAAAACAGTAAGACCACACAAAATAGTCTCTAGTTACCATTTCCCATATGTGTACTTTATATTTGCATCGTTTTTTGAACATCCTTTTATTTTTCTAGGACGTTACAAGGCTTAGAACTTTAGCAGCAATTTCTCACATTTTCAAGAAAATTTCAAAAAGGCTATTTTTTCAGGGACCAGTTTAGTTCTGAAGTGGTTTTGAGGGCCTTATAGATTAGAATCCCCAATAAATCACCCCATTTTAAAAACTGCACCCCTCAAAGTATTCAAAACAGCATTCATAAAGTTTCTTAACCCTTTCACGGGAAATAAAAGTAGAGGGGAAATTTACAAATTTATTTTTTATTTGCCGAAATTCATTTGTAATAAAAAAAATTCTGTAACACAGAAGGTTTTACCAGAGAAACGCAACTCAATATTTATTGCCCAGGTCTTGCAGTTTTTAGGAATATCCCACATGTGGCCCTAGTGCCCTAATAGACTGAAATACTGGCCTCAGAAGCAAAAGAGCACCTACAGGATTTTGGGGCCTGCTTATGTTTAGATTATATTTTAGGCACCATGTCGGGTTTGAAGAGGTCTTGTGGTTCCAAAACAGTGGAAACTCCCCAAAAGTGACCCCATTTTGGAAACTAGACCCCTCAAGGAATTTATCTAGGGGTATAGTTAGCACTTTGACCCCACAGGTATTTTGCTATATTTATTGGAGTTGGTCTGTGAAAATGAAAATCTACTTTTTTTCTGAAAAAACACAGAGATTTGTAATATTTACAAGGAATAAAGATCTTTTTTTTTTTACTTTTAATATATATTTTTTCACTACTAATAACTTTATTAGGCCTGATTCAGACGAACGTGGCGTTTTTGCGCACGCAAAACACGCGGCGTTTTGCCTGCGCAAAAGCCACTTACATGCTCCGAGAGGCAGCATCATATGATGCGCGGCTGCGTGCTTTTCACGCAGCCGCCATCATTATGACACGCCATTTGGATGTTTGTAAACAGAAAAGCATGTGGTGCTTTTCTGTTTACATTCATCCTTTTGACAGCTGTTGTGCGAAATACGCCGAGATATTGAACGTGTCGCGCTTTTTACGCTGCAGACAAACGCTGCGCAAAAAGCACGGACTGTCTGTACTGCCCCATATACTTCTATTGGTCCATGTGTGCCGCGTGAAAACCACGCGGCCTGCACGGACGAAATTCACGTTAGTGTGAATCCGCCCTTAAGGGAAGGGAGAGCAGCAGGAGGGAGACATCATTGGTTTAGCGCACAACACAGCCCTGACTTCACACCAGGTAGAAGCCGCCCATTCAACAAGCATGGAGAGAAAATGTGCATTTAAAAAAAAAAACTATAGACAGAAGGAAAGGACCCAACATATGCAAGTTTGACTAAACTTTGCGTTTTTTGTTATTTATTTTTAAGAATAGGTAGACTTTAATCTAAATCCACTGCAAACTAAATCCATGAATTTGTTAGGGGTAAGATTTGAATATTGAGAACATAGCTTTGAAAAGGTCATACCATAGACTTAGTACCGGTCACCGAACACTCCACTACTTTTACACATTCTATTAGTCCACCTAGGGGACTTGAACCAGCGATCGTTTGATCGCTGGCACAATACACAGGCAGGCATGGCTTAACAGAGGCAGTGTAAAGGCAGACCTGAGCCTACATGATGACCATCGGCCCCCACGATCGTGTTGCGAGGGCGCCGATAAGCAGTCAGAGGGGATTGCCCCCCTCTTTTTAATGCCTCAGATGCTGCGGTCGCGATTGACCGCAGCATTTGAGGCGTTAAACGGCCAGGAACAGCATGATCACTGGTCCTGGCCGTTAGTTCCGGGTGTTAGCTGTGAGCCCGCTCCATACATCACCCCCCCCCGCACCACCACGTGCTATTACGTTGTGGTTCGCGAAGAGGTTAAGGAGGATGAACCACCACAAATTCTATTAATATATAAAATGTACTAGTTGCCAAGAAAGTAAAAACCCTTTGCTAGATTATGCAAGGCTCAGAAAACTGTAATATAACAGATTAAAGGCCATTTTACACAGGTTAATGATCGCAAACGCTTTTTGTCGGCTGATCAAATCTTTTATGCGGCCAATAAAATGGTCGCTTTTCAACAGTACATATCCCTCAGTGAACGAGCTGCCGACAAGATGCAGATGTACGGGGACGAACTATCATAGTAAACATCACTCGTCTGTCTACTGACAATCATTGCTATATTTGAATGGAGCAAACGAACTATGATCAACAAGCTGTATTGTCGATCGTTGCTCTTTGAAAGCGATTAAAAACGGGCGAATATCTGCACGTATAAAACCACCTTAAGAATCTATTCACATTAATTTGGACACTACTTTGGTATTTTACATGTATGAAGAGTGCCATGAAATGTCTACCCAAACATATGCAACTCTATGATTAGACAGTTCTATATATCAACTTTTGACTCCCTTTGTAAAATGTGTTTACAGCGCAGTATATTTTTTTTGTGGGATCCACTCGTATTAAAAAAAATTGAGGAAACTATGCTATTCAATACAGTTGAAAAAAAAAAAAAAAAGTTTACCAACGTATACCACCCAAATGTATGTCTAAATGGCCCGTCGACATAAACACCAAATGCATATTACAAAGCTAATGTAAACACTAACCAGCTCTAAACTAGTCAGTTCATGACAATACTGCCATTTTAATTCAAGACTCTACAGAATAGGAATGTCAAGTCAAGACAAATCACTCAGACTTCGGGAAAACTCCTTACCACTATGTACCGTATATTTTAGTTTTAATGGAATGGAAAAAAATCCAAGTTCTTACTATACAGTATAATATTGTAGTTTAAATACATCACGATGTACGAATCGCACTTTTTTAAACAACAAAATATTCAGAATAAAAACCGAGATGTTTTCTTTTGCCAAAGCTTAGTCATACAGTATTTAAGAAATGCAGTCCTTTGGTTGTTCACTATGTGCCTAATATTCTTCCTGAGCATTCATCATTATTCTGCTGCTTTATAGCACTTAAAAAAAACTCCCAAAAATCTAAAATGAAAAAATAAGGAAAAAGAAAGAAAAATCATTTGAATTCCATCGCCCTGAGGAGAATTAAATACCCCAAGGAGAAATGCCGGTACATTCTCGGCACACATTTACATGCAGCCAGTGAAGTAAACATTTCCATAATTGCTCACTTCAGAACACGTTACTCAGTTCCTAGGTACAATAACTGTCAGGAGTCAATGAGGAATAAAGAATTTTCTTGAATCCTTGCACATAACCTGACTCGCATTAATAAGTCCACAGACGTACATAAGTGAAGAAACATATTATTCCCAGGTAGCAGACGTGCAGTCAACACTGTCTCTTCTTCATCTTACCATTCATGGACCAAAAACTAGATATTTAGAAGCTGCCTATTAACTAATTCAGGCCCATTGTATCCCACAATTACATCATTTACAAGAAACAACTTTTTCTTTACCATCAAAAAATAATAAGCTAAAACAGTAAATCAAACAATATTTCAATGTGTTGAATAGGATTCTATGTTGATTAAAAAAAAATTACCCAGTTCATGGATGACAGTCCGTAAATAATTAACATGGAAGCCGTAAAAAAATACAGGAGAGATCAAGAATATGAGATACAATAGGTGTATAGGAGGAAGATAGGTATTAGTTTAAAGAGGCTCTGTCACCACATTATAAGTGCCCTATCTCCTACATAATGGGATTGGCGCTGTAATGTAGATAACAGCAGTGGTTTTAATTTAGAAAAACAATCAATGTTGATGGAGTTATGACCCATTTTAGATTTATGCTAATGACTTTCTTAATAGACAACTGGGCGTTTTGTAGCTTTTGACCAAGTGGGCGTTGTAAAGAGAAGTGTATGACGCTGACCAATCCGCGTCATACACTTCTCCCCATTCATGTACTCAGCACATAGTGATTTTGCGAGATCAAGATGTGCTGTCACTTACTCACACATTAACGTTACTGAAGTGTCTTGAGAGTGAATAGACATCACCTCCAGCCAGGACGCGATGTCTGTTCACAATCCCGACACTTCGGTAACGTTTGTGTGGGTCTTACAACACAGCACAATGAGATCACGCTGTGCTGTCATTTACAGCCTGATCTCGCGAGATCATGCTTGCTGTCATTAAAGGTATAAATCTGGGGTTAAACAAGTTACATTTAGTTAAAAGGAACTTCTGTTCAAAACAGAAAATCACGAATTAATGGGTGACCTTGGACAATCCCTTTTTATTAGAAGGATGAAAAGCTGATCACTAGGAGTCTTGCTTCAAGGACCCCCCCAGCGATCAGCTATAATTTGTGGAGAATCCGGTAGCAAGTGTTCAATTCCACAACAGCGTCACCGCAGGAGAAATTAAGCATTACACAGTTCCCACTGAATTCAATTGACTGTCTGTAAAATGCTCCCACAATTCAATGTAGTTGTTCATGTCGACTAAGCATTCCGCTCTGAGCTCTAAACAACTATTACATCGATGGAAAAACCTAAAACACTAACGCTCTCTTGATAAAAGGAAATCTTTCAGAAACATTGGCAAGTAAGCGCCTGATGCATTGGTCCATGAGAAAAGTTAATCATACAAGACACACCATTAAAGTACAAAATGTGGTGACAAATAGGTACTGCCACCCCTATCTGTTCTTTTCACAACACCCAGCTATAGAAACTCTACACACCATCACAGATTATAATGGCGTAAAATCTACCCAAAACTGATAATAATCCTACAGTAAACAAAAACACCACTATCAAGCATGTTAAAAAATGCAATCACAAAATTGTCTTCGATGACTTCATCGCTTCCACATGTGTGATAATCCTGCTGCCTACTGCTCATGCCATATACCATGAATAGAACATGCAACCAGATGTAAATATGAATGATTTCAAGGGAATGGAATGATCGGCTCATAAAAAAAAAAAATGCAGCTGGGGAAAATTAATTTTGAATTTTGTTATATTAAAAGTTGGGGCACAGTTGGGTCCCATAAACAGCATGCAGTTTACCCTTCAGCTATGCGAATAGTTAATTATATACATTATAGAAAATAGTGTAATGTGTCTTCAATTTTCCTGAAACCATGAAAAAAAAATCATTAGGTCTGTGCACTGTCAGCAGCTATTATCATAAAAAATATATAATTACTCAGTAACCAACCATGGCAGCCATTTCGGAAAATTCTATAAAGTCCGTAAACTTTAAAGCTTCCTCTACTATGGTAGAGAAGAGCCAACTACTACAAGTCCTTTTCCATGTCCGTGCAAGACAATTTCCTATGCAGGCAATGTAGTGTGTTCTATTGTAGCAATTCTAGATTATATACACCCATGAAATATTGATTAAAAAGATTTGCCGGTGATACTCTAATATCACAGAAAGAAAAGTAAAAAAATCTCAGTCCCATGTTAAAAAGCAAGCAATCACTCATTTCTCTGGGTATATATCATGGGAAGCTAATGACAGTTGCTTGTTATATGAACCTAAAACTTTTTTGATCGTGAGGATTGGTGGAACCATCACCTCGGAGTCCAAATATTGGACTACTTGCTAATTCCAAAGCATAATATATAGACGCTATTTGCAAGAGCAAATGTGTAAAAAGAAACATTACACCGTCTTCTCTCGAACTCTCCACTCCAATTCCACTGCGGAAGATAATGTTATACCTGCTTTTCTGTGGGAGCGAAGAAAAAAAAAATCAATTTTACATTTTAGATTTTCGATGGTTGATGCTCTCACTGCTGCTTGCATACAAAGCAGCCTCCCTAACCATCTATTAGTACTTTCAGCCATTGTATGTGCCTTTAAAAAAACACTTAACTACAGTAAAGCATATGCAAAGCCTTAACAGCGATTCAATAGGAGCTGCATGCTGATAATGCATGTTCATTTTGAAAACTATAAAACATGACAAATTGGAAAACTAACCACAGTAAACAAATAATTCATTTCAGATCTAACGAGGAATGTAAAGAATGGGAGACTAATGGGGTTGACCACCTTTAATGAGAAACCTTATGGATCTCTCCTAAGGTCAGTTTTTCACGAGCGTGCGACGCAGGTCTAATGACCCGATGAACAGCACCATAGGGTCAAGCACCAAGTATACTACACTAAAGAAAGCCTAAATGCAATCCACAATCACTGCAGTTCTTTCACGGTTACAAATGAATACCTTGAACCATCCGTAACGCTTCATAGCTCTATTACATAATACTGTAATGCCTCATGCACACGACCGTGTGTGCCGGCCAGGTCCCGTCAGCGATGTGTGGAAAGATAGGACATGTCCCATCTTTGACCCGATTCTCAGATCCGTGGGAGTTTTCATGGACCCAATTAACCCACTAAAGTGAATGGGTCCGTGAAAACTATCGGGTGGCACTCGGATGCCGTTAAAAACAGCCCAAGTGGCACATCGGTCGTGTGCAACTGGGATAATTGTTTACATGCAATATAGAAAAAACAATTATAAATATTAAAAGAGCCATTTACCTAAAATACAATAGAATGCCTTTAATCTGGGCGGTCAGGGTATGATGGCAGTTGTAGCTCCCCAACAGCTGGAGAACCACAGGATGGAGACCTTTTCTTTAGATACATTTTATAAAGGTTTCTATAGTAACTGATGGTTGAGAAGATTTGATTATCTGTCACCTTTCAGGTCCCGTTAGTGTCGGACTAAAGGAGTTTTAATAAATCACTTGGATATAATGTCACGTGACTCTTGCAGCCCGTAGGACATACTGTACAAGCTCAACTTTCACGGGATTTTCATGCAACAGTTGTGCAACAAATATATCAATAAAGGAGACATAAGGCTAAGGGTGTGTTCACATCAGCGTTTGGTTTCGGTTAATGGGTTCCGTCAGACCTTCCAGTTGGAGGAACCCAACAACGGAAAGCCAAATGGAAACCATAGCTTTCCATTTGCATTACCATTGATTTCAATGGTAATGCTCCCATTGCTAATGGTTTCCGTTTGTCTCCGTTCCGTAAGATTTCCGTTTTTTTAAATGAAATCAATAGCGCAGTCGACTGGCACAATAACAGTAATCTAATGGTAACTCTGTAACGACTGTTATACAGATCACTGATACGCAGACATCTCCTCCGCATGCTTCCAAGCCCTTTCTGCACAAGGAATCCCTGTGCTGTCACTAACGCTGTCACAGGGGCCCCTAGCAACTGCCACAAAGCAGAAACAACGTTTTAGCACTTGGAAACACAGGGCTCAATTTGAGCAGTATGTTCAGGTTTCTTTTTTTGGGACAGGGAACGGATTATTTAAGTTCCCTGTCACCGTACAGGATCGGGCTTCACCATGGAGCATGCTTTGCCATCACACAGGGCATGTAGGTTAACAGCCTTCTGAGACAGGGAGCGTGCCATTAGCCCATTCATTTACCTGGCATGGGAGGGAAGGGGTTAATATTTTTACCAGTCCTATTAATAGTGACTGCAGTCAGATTTCTGTTGGGGATTTTTTATTTTTTTTTGCAAGCGGGAGTTTCAGTCCATATATTAGAGGTCTCTAATGTTGAAGGAGTTTCTGGGTGAATACAGCATGTTTGAGAAAGACTGGTTTTTTTTTTTGCTTTTTTTATTAGAATGAAGCCAAATTGAGTCGAACCAGAACTACAGAGTATGTACACCACAATGCATATTCCATCCTGTTAACCATGGCCATTATGTGGTGAATAATTGAATTTTATAGCCCCAGTCCTAGAATATGCCAGTTTGTCTGCAGAAATTGTATATTCTAGACCAGTCTATATTACCTTCCAAAGGGCACACAGAGTTTTCACACAATCCAGAAAACATTCAGTTGATTCCCATGAGTAAAAGTGCTCATACACTACATATTTATAGAGCCATGTCTGGAAAAGATGATTTTCTTTTAAATAATTTTCATTTTGTGTAGAAAATAGAACAATCTGTTCCAAACAAAACAGCAATTTGTTCAATCAGTTGTAACAGTCAACCAGATCCAGGTGTTTACTAAAATCACTACAACCATCCTCAATGACATTTGACACGGGTTATTTTCACACACCGCAGATTTATTGCACTAATTTCTGCGACTGAAAATCCGTTTCATTCATCTGAATGGGGTTATTTTGGGAGTAAGGCCCCATGCACACGAACGTGCTTTTGCGGGCGCAATTCCTCGAAAATCCACTGGAGAACAGCGGTCCCATTCATTTTTCTATGGTCCCATGCACACGACCGTGGTTTCCACGGTCTGTGCATGGCACAGGTCCAGGCTCATAGAAAATAATGGACACGGCCATGTGCACTGCCCGCAAATTGCGGGCGGCTCTCCGCGGCTGGCTGGCCCGAAAATCACAGCTGTGCACATGGCTATGGTCGTGTGCATGAGGCCTAAGTTGGCACTAAGTATACTAAAGCATTAGATCAGTGATCAGAGGATTGCTTTGTGAAGTCCCCTAGTGGGACTAAAAAAAAACACAAAACTTATTAAAATGCAGATAAGTACAGTTTATTTAAAAAATTAAAAAAAAGTACATATAAAAAAAAAAAAACACAAATGGTTTCGCCACAATCATCTGAAGCGATGCTTTTTTATGGCGGCACTTCAGAAGAACTTTCCCGCTTCAAGCAGGGATCTCCTGAAGCCCATGCTGTTGTGAACAGCCTCGGGCTTCAGGGCAACAATCGGAGACCACTAGCGGTGGTCTCTGATCATATTTAAACCCTCAGATGCATCGCTCAATAACGAGCGCCGCATCTGAGTGGTTTTAGAGAGGGGGAGGGGGCTCCCTCACTCACCCCACTAGCGTCCCGCGATGCAATTGATGAAAAAAAATACGTGAACCGCGTAAAAAATAAAATAAAGAACAATGCCAGAATTGCTATTTTTGGTCCATCCTGCCTACAAAAAAAAATTTGACTAAAAGGTGATCAAAAAGTCACATGTACTCCAAAATGGTACCAATAAAAACAACAAGTCGTCCCGCAAAACAAAAGCCCTCATACAGCTGCATCAGCGGAAAAATAAAAAAAAGTTAAGGCTCTTCAAATACACAAAAACAAATAATTTTGAAAAAAAAAAGTGTTCTTACTGTGTAAAAGTAGTAAAACATAAGAAAGCCTTATAAATATGATATTGCTACAATCGTAACGACCCGCTGAATAAAGTTATGTTATTTATACTACACCGTAAATGGCGTGAATTTAAGACGCAAAAAAGAATGTTTTTTTACACTACCCCACAAAAAAACTCAATAAAAAGTTAATCAATAAATTATATGCATCCCAAAATGGTGCTATTAAAAAATACAACTTGCCCCGCAAAAGAAAAAAAAAAAAAAAAGAAGTCGCTATTGAGTGCCGCATCTGAGGGGTTAAATATGATCGGAGACCACTGCTACTTAGCAACAGCCCGGGATTCAGGAGCACTCCGCACGATGCGGGAAAAGTTCTTCTGAAGTGTTGACGTGAAAAGGCGGCACTTCAGAAGAACTACCCCGAATGGCCGATGCAAAAAGTCTATACGCCGGTCATTAACGGGTTAATAATTGTAAATCGGTAAGGATCCCTTTTACATTGGAGGCTTGTTTTGTTGATCAGCACTAGACAAAACCCTAAAACAAATACACACACTTATACACAAAGAGCATAAAAAAAAAAAAATTTACTTGGAGTTTTCAAGTAGTTTCAAACATAATTTCTTCCTAGAGTAATTCAGGAGGGATGTATAGTGTTATGGGCCAAAAGCCAATGCTGCAGCGCAGACTCTTGTGTATGATTCCAGTCTGAAATGCAGGTATTTCAGAAAAGAGATATTTTAAATGTATTTTCTACGCTCCAAATAATTACCTGTCCAGGGAATCAAACTCAGAATCTTATTGTAACTTGCAAGTCAATTTCACTATGCATTATGCTTAATGCCAATAAGAATATTGGGTCGCAAGGATTCTTTTCCCAGTTATAACACATACACAATACACCAAAACATAAGATAACATAATAAAGTATTAACTAAATGTTTCAAGCACTGAGAAACTCTTACGCTTTATTCACATGACCGGGTGTCAAATCACGGCCGATTTGCGCCCGTGCGGGACCCGTTTTCACGGATCCCTCAGACTTGAGTGTATTGAGGCATCCGGAAAAACGGGCAAGAATAGGACACGCACTATTTTTCCCGGGCCGTTCACACAGTCCATTAAGAAAAAACGGCCGTGTGAATAGCCCTATAAACATGCACTGATTTTAATGCAGCCGTGTGACGGCCGTTAAAAAAATGGCCTTCACATGGCCAAGTATCCCTGTCGCCTGAAAAGTGCCTAAGGGTATGTTCACACGGCCTATTTACGGACGTAATTCGGGCGTTTTTTCCCCCGAATTACGTCTGAAAATAGCGCCTCAATAGCGCTGACAAACATCTGCCCATTGAAAGCAATGGGCAGACGTTTGTCTGTTCACACGAGGCGTATATTTACGCGCCGCTGTCAAATGACGGCGCGTAAATAGACGCCCGCGTAGAAGAAGTGACCTGTCACTTCTTTGGCCGTAATTGGAGCCGCTATTCATTGACTCCAATGAATAGCAGCGCTAATTACGGCCGTAATTGTCGCGGCGTTCAAGCACCTGCACATGCCGCTACGGCTGAAATTACGGGGATGTTTTCAGGCTGAAACATCCCCGTAATTTCAGCCGTTACGGACCCCCGCCGTGTGAACATACCCTTACAGTGTGAATGCAAGCAAAGCTCACATGTATTGTCATTCAGTAAACCTAGGACACATTGTAGCATATTCACTACTGTGTCGGGGTCTAGAAAGCGTTGAAAAATGCTCCAAATTTTGGCACAAATTAGGGCAAATTTTGAAGATTGCACATCACTAGACAGATGTGTGGTTTAAAATGCCCAAAGTGCGGCAAAAGCTGGCACAAAATAAGCCAAATCAAAAGAAATATAAGGAAGAGAAAAGTATAACAGGTCATACAAGATGTGTCAAAATGATCATGCAGCACGGTGATAAATTTGGCGCAATTTGTGACTCTGGTCTACGTTTACACTGTGAAGATTCACATTATGATATGTATTTCAAATCAATTACCTTTATTAAATAAGTATGTTAGCAACAACTAGGAAATGGGAGAGTAGTCTCAGACATTTTACATTGGTCATAGTAATTTTTATAAGAAACTCTAAAGCATTTCAATTGCTGCAGTCAAAATTCTAATTTGATTTAAGGAGGATTTTCTGGCTTGAGAATTTTCGTATATGCGATTTAGATATGTACAAATAATACATCAGTGGTCTGTTTGTGGTTTGAGGCATACATCACCCATAGGCTACCATGTTAAAAAAAAATCATACCGCGCAATATACATTTTTTGAGTAATGCCTCCACATGGAAAAACGTAGTCGACTGCACTCTCCTATACAGTAAAAAAAAAAAAGTTATACCGACTTATACCAGCCAGGCAAGAGGCCAAAAAAACCAAACACCTATATTTTGGCCTTCGTCAGGTAAAGGGAGCCATATGGATACACTGGACGTATACTATGGGAGATTTTCACAGGACTCAAAAGCAGTGTAAACAAAGCCTAAGTGAACTATGACTATAAAGTATATACCTGCTTTAAATTACACTTAACAGGATAGTCTCGGGAATACAACCCCTTTTCAGAAGCTGAACAAATGCTGTGGGTCCAGCTTCAGACAGCTATTAACATGGAGGAAAGATCCATAAGGCGGCTGCAGGGGCCGCTGAAGGGAAAATTTAGTATTACATGCCAGACATTAAAATGAAAACCCGACCATGCAATACATGGACAGGCTTAGTCCGCCAGAGTGAAAGTCGGGGTTAATAGTGCGGGGGTCCCAAGCAGTGGAATTACCTGTATGCTGTTAACATGGGGCAAACCCTTTAAAACAGACCTTCATTATTCCATTTGTTATTTATAGTATCTATAGCAAACTGTGGGACCACTTTGTAGAAACATTTTGGCTAAATGTATGTGAATAGTTTAAAATAATTAATATACTTTAATTATCAAAAATGTTCCCTTGACCACCACCATGAAAAAAGAACTCATGGGCTGCCTTGTCAAATTCAGAAACTCTGTGCGCCTTCCTTATCCCATTATTAAAATGATTTTTGTGTATATTCAGTAAATAGGAAACATAAAATGTTAAAACCCTTACATTTAAACTAGATGTTATAGTGTGACTAAATGGAGTACTATCCCAATATAATAAACTCGAATACTACAGCATAGTCATCCAATTGAGCCACGGTTTCATTTAGGAAAACACCCCGATAACCAGGTTACACTTCTTGCACTTTTTGTCCTGAACCTTTGGATCAAGATGACATTTCAGAATATTGTGACCCGGGGCATTTTAGGAATTTCTTATTCAGTGAAGGGTGTTGAGAGAGAAGAGTTTATGACACCGCCTGCAGCGCTCTAAACTTTAGTGCTGCTTGGCAAGGGTTTCTGCCGAAATGTAGGCTACAGGCCACACACAATTTGCCCAGGAAGCCTATCATCCTTGTTTGCCAATTCTATCCTTATTATTTAGTCTTAATATGGCAAATACGCTGCTCTTCATAGCTCAAACTGTATTAACTTACAAGATGGCAAAGAGACTATAAAAAGCCACAGGCTTAGGTAGTTCAAGAAAGAGGGTCACGATGCCTCAGGAGCTCTAACCCTGGTTTTGGGCCTATGTCTAATGAGCACTGAGAGTGTATTAAGCCAGAGGCCTTCCTGACCTTTCATATCACCTTCCAGAAAGTTGTATCTATTTAAAAGACTTCTGTATATGCAGGAATATCTACATACATCCAAGACAAAGCCAAGGCATTCAACAATTGACAGTAACTTTAAAAACCAATATCACAGTCAGTTCTCACTATAGGCTCATTTACACATGGCAATTTTTTTTATACGAGCAATTAAAATGGATATTTACTACTATTATCAGTATTATTTTCTTTACATATAAAATCTTAGTGGTAATACAATGAAGTATTAAGTAGGAGGCACTTTCACTTTTTACAGTCGAGAACATTTGTATGTAAGGCTGGGTTCACACGACCTATTTTCAGGCGTAAACGAGGCGTATTATGCCTCGATTTAGGCCTGAAAATACGGCTCCAATACGTCGGCAAACATCTGCCCATTCATTTGAATGGGTTTGCCGACGTACTGTGCCGACGACCTGTAATTTACGCTTCGCCGTTTGACAGCTGTCAAACGACGACGCGTAAAATGACTGCCTCGTCAAAGAAGTGCAGGACACTTCTTTGGACGTTTTTGGAGCCGTTTTCTCAGACTACAATGAAAACCGCTCCAAAAACGGACGTGAAAAACGCGAGTTGCTCAAAAAACTTCTGAAAATCAGGGGCTGTTTTCCCTTGAAAACAGCTCCGTATTTTCAGACGTAATTGCAGTTATCGTGTGCACATACCCTAAGAACGATCGTGTTGTTCATTGTTTAGTTGGTCATCCTAATTACACAAAAAGAATTGTGTTATGTTCAGTCTTATTTTGGGTAAAGCTCCTGTCTGGTCCTAGAACTGGGCAGTCATTTTGTCCCCATACATAGAATAGTGAAAAAAACAATTGCAAGGCATTAAACACTAAAAAGATATGAATGGTTTAAAGTCATGGCGCTACCCTACAGCCCAGTAAGGAAAGACTGTCAGGGCTTAGTCACTTTACATATAGTATCATGGCTGAAAAGTTATGTCTGACAGGACAGTTTCTTTAAAGGGGTTGTATCTTCTAGACAACCCCTTCTGTAAATGAAAACCCGCAAGTAATAGGCAGACCGCCCCAGTTCAGCGGCTGAATCCCCCAGGAATCACTAAAGAAGAAACGTAGTATTACATGGCACCCATTTAAATAATATTTAAAATATGCAATTCAAAGTGGTAGTCTCTTACAGCAGCTCTCTACTCTGAATAATGGGGCATAGCGACAAGGTTAGTAGACCAAATAAAACAGCCCATCTTAAGGTTACCAATCATTGCTACTTGTAATTTTAGGGGATAAAACAGTATTTTCCTGTTTTATCCCCTTTCAGCTCAAAAAGATGTCCTGCTATCTGAATGTGTCAAATTACATCACTCCTAAGTCTATTCTTCTAACAAACCTAATTGTAGTAGTCAATAATTCATAAAGGGATCTTGGGCATAAACTGAGGCTTCACCCTTGAAGCCAGAAGCAGTTATAGGACATGTCTCCCAGTCCAGGGCAAAGTTGGGAGAAAGTGTGCTGGAACTAAGGGATCAAAAAAAAAGTGGTGATGTGGGGATGTGCAGAGCAAGCGGTTATGTTAGACTGGTAAAGGGTGGTTTGTATGGTAGAATTA
Source organism: Rhinoderma darwinii (assembly GCF_050947455.1). Taxonomy (NCBI): domain Eukaryota; kingdom Metazoa; phylum Chordata; class Amphibia; order Anura; family Rhinodermatidae; genus Rhinoderma; species Rhinoderma darwinii. The sequence goes on along the minus strand of NC_134691.1, from coordinate 100,792,183 downwards.
GGCTTTAAAGAGTATCTGCACTTTCAAAAGCTTTTGATAGGTCACAGAGACATATCTGAAGTTTTGATCCATGGGGGTCTAGGTGCTGAAATGCCCATCATCGCTGAAACGAAGGTGCAGAAGTGCTCAGCTGAGAGCTCTGCACCTTCTGTGATTGGCGCTCCTTGTAAAGCTGAAGACGCCTCAGACGTTCTACGTGACATATCAAAAGGTTTTTGGAAATTATATTTTTATTTATTAGTGTACATGTATCAAACCGTGGGGTTATATGGGTCCATAAAGTTTTTGCATAAGCATCCTGTAAAAGAATTATGTTGGGTGCGCTGCAGTTTCTTTTCTCGGCAGTTTGCAAACCCAGCCTCTTATTGTCCAGCTGTAGACCTTGAGAACTGCATATATGACATTGAATAGGGATCAAGCCTTAGCAGTAATAAGCACTGCAATGTCAATAAAGCAATACTTTATAGAAATGAACCCATGTGGGCAAGTTCTAAACCACAGATGCTATTAAGATTTTTTTTTTATAAAGTTCAATATGTTGGCAAATTTTCTTTTTGTGTTGCTAAATTGCATGAAGTGCTTCACTTACAAAGGACATTTTCCCCAGGAGGCGTATGGTGCTCTTGAAATCTGCACAGATGTGATAGAAACCTACTAAACTCAGAATAATGGTACCCCAGGTAAGTAAGGATTGGTAGGGGGTGCACGGTTTGATACGGCACCTGAAACAATTATTATTTATTGCCCAGAAAAAAATGGACTCTATTCAGTGGGCATGTCCATGTGTACTATTTCTTTCCCCAGACACAACCGCATGCTTTACTTAAGTGTACACCGAGAATCTGAAAGAGTTACGATAATCAGCACCGAGGGTCCATAATCCTTGCTTGTAATAACCACTCATTTTGTTTTCTTTGTTTTGATTCTGAAAAGCAAACTTGCTCACACACAGAGCGGCAGCCACTTCCAATTTTCCAGGAAGCTGTGAAGGTCAATTGGCTCAATTCACAAACACCAGATGTAGCGAAGACAGGTAAACGTGTGGCAATCTTTCACTGGTCACTTTTACTGTACTCCATAATGCTCAGACCTCCAGATGAAATAAAAAGGGAACATTAACTATTGCACTCCCACATATCTGCAATGACAGCCAGGGTCCAGTAGAATGACAGGGCCATAATCGCAGAAGTAGTTTCTACAAACTTATTAGATAGATATGACCGGTCCCATCTAATGCTAAATAATGTTGGCCTCCAACTTCATAAAGGAGGCATACAGGAGGTTTTTCTGTCCATATGAAAAAAAAAATTGTGGAAAGCTCCATCAGATACCATATTACGGGGGTATTGTAGGGAAAAATATTTCTGTAATGTGGTGTCCTACAGAGAAACTACATACGACAAAGCCATAGGCACCCTGTATGACATGGTACAGGCTTTATGTAGGCTGTTCTGCTGTGAGCCGGAGCTCTTTGTTTAAAAACACTAACGCAGGCTTCACACATAGTGTTTCTCATGCCGTTTTTATTCATTTTTTGCGCAGCCAGATGTTACATTAAACTCCATAGTAAAATATATAAAGCGCTACATACACTGCGTTTGCTTTTTTTTGTGCCAATTTTGTGGTCAGTGTCATATTTTTCCAAATGCAGCATACTCTCTGTGCGTGGCTTTTTTTGCTGAATTCTTCCAATAGGCTTCTCTATAGGACTTCCAAAATGCCAGAAAAAAAGAGAAAGGATGTACAAAAGGACACGAAATGAAAAATGACACAAAAAATAAGAGTCAAAACACCTCTTACTAATGGGTCACATCTTTGAACTGCCCATTCGCCCCATTTGTGGCTGGACGTGCACCCCCACCACATAAATTAAGAAAAATACATACTCGCCTCAACACTCATCTTTTCCGCACTGGCTCTTGCTTCAATGAAGGTACGGATACCGGGCAGTGTCAGTACCTATGCAAAGATGCGACACTAAAGACGTTGAGTGCTGCGCGGTATAGGTACTGAAGCTACGCGATGTCAGTACCTTGATTGAGCTCTGGCATGAAGAGGGAGCCATAGGGGACCCTGTGAGAAGAGAATAAAAGCGGAGAGGTGAGGTAAGTAATTTTGTGTGTGTCTGATAGGGCAGGGAAAGGGGGGGGCAAGGTAGAGGTCCGGCAAGATTGAAATTTTCACCAACGTGGTGTAGATTTCTGCCATAATATACGCCAGTTTTCTGGCGTAAATAACAAATTTGTTGATCTGGCGGAGGCCCCACTAATTTGGTTAAGCCCAGCCACGTCTGCAAATTTTAGCACAAATATGGTTAGCACCGAAATCTCCAACATTTTTACGCCTTTGCAACGTGGGTATTTGTGCATGTTTACAGACAAATAGGGTGTTTCTTCTAAGAGAAGACAGTATGGACGTTTAACATTCCGAAGTAAGCCTGGCCTGAGGTGCTAGTTGAGTGCCTACAAGCGAGGTTTTGCCGAGTGGAGCGAGAGTGCAGTAAAGTGTGATTTTGCAGATAAGTTCTTAGTTAAACAAAAAGGACCATACTTTAACAAAGGACATGGGAAATTAATGTTTGATACATTTTCTTTGGCCATTGTTGTGTATTTGGTCCTACAAAAAATTTTTTACATTTGTCTTGCTATACTGTTTATCCCCATTTAAAGATATGCTCCATGGACAATGCTACCAGGTGTGTCTTGTGCAGTGTATGCCTTGAACAGCCTTTTGAGGGTGAATATCTTGGCAAATTTGCACGCATGTTGTGTATTTGGAAGCCCGGGTATTGGAACTAAATATGCAGCTTGCAACACTTAAGAGCAAATGCAAACCTGAAAAGGTGTTTAGAGCTCACTGAGCAAGCACTGGCTGGGGCCAGCGAGATGGATGTGGGTGGAGGGGGGCAGGTTCAGAATCCTCAGATTAGTAGCTGGGTAACAGAGAAAGGGGAAAAAGTGCCAGGGAAGCTAGTCCTGAACTGGCACAACCTAGTAAGTATGCCTGTTATTAGGGATGTAATTCCAGGGCCAGCATCACTGAAGCAGGGTGTTGCTCCTAGCAACCAGGACAATAACTGCTGTAGGACGGATGGAAATAGGAGTGCAGCGGACAAAGAGGGTCATCTGTCGCCGTGACCTTGAATACCGAACAGTGTGTTGTCTGCCGGGTGCAGCATATTGCGGATCGAATAGACAGATTGCTGGGTGGGGCTGGGGAAGACCCGACAGTCATGGTACACATCGGTACCAATGACAGTCAGTGGGAGATGGAAGGTCCTTAAAAATAATTTTAGGGAGCTAGGAGAGAAGCTGAAGTCCAGGACCTCCAAGGTAGTGTTTTCAGAAATACTACCAGTGCCACTAGCATCACTAGAAAGACAGCAGGAGTTAAATAAGTGGCTTAGAAATTGGTGCAGGAAGGAAGGGTTTGGCTTCATGGAAAACTGGGTTGACTTCTCTGTCGGATACAGGCTTTTTGGTATGGACGGGCTGCATTTAAATGGGGAGGGTGCAGCTGTGCTGGGGAAAGATTGGTTAGACGACTGGAGGGGCTTTTAAACTAGGATCTGGGGGCGATGGGATGGGGATACACAAGCGGGGTTAGATAGAGTACATAGAGAGTGGGATACAGAAGGAGATAATGGGGATTTAGTGGGTGCTGGGGATAGCAAGCAGAGTAGGGATGTAACTAAATATATATTGACCTAAGAATATTAAATGTGTCAGTAAGATTAAATGTATGCTGGCGAATGCAAGAAGTCTTGCAAGAAAAATGGACGAGTTGGAGATTCTAATGACCGAAATAGATTATGATGTAGTGAACATAACAGAAACCTGGCTGGATGAGAGCCATGACTGTGTAACAAACATGGGTGGCTACACCGTATTCAGAAAGGAAAGAAAAGATAAAAAAATGTGGAGGGGTTTGTCTGTTTGTAAAATCCAGCCTAAGAGCAGTGCTGAATGAAAACATTGGGGAGACCGACATTGTGCAGTCTTTATGGGTAAATATTCTTGGAGTGGTAAATAAAGGTAAACTACTAATTGGAGTTTGTTATAAGCCACCGAACACAGCGGAACAGGCCGAGGATAAAATGATGCAACAAATAGAAGAGGCAGCAAATAATAATGGGGTCCTTATTATGGGGGAATTTAACTATCCGGAGATTAATTGGGACATAGAGGCCACTGGATGTGCTAAAAAGCTGGAAGTTTTTTTTTTTACATAATTCAAGGCAGTTATTTCGCTCAGATGGTTGATAAACCAACCAGAGGGAATAATGTGCTGGATCTGGTCTTATCGAATAGACCAGACACAATATCAGTGTTTCTATGGTAGTTACAGAAGAGGAAGCTTGATCTCGTTGTAACCTGTCATTTACAGCGAGATCACGCTTCCTCTGCTGTAACTACCACAGACAGAGTAACGAAGTGCAGGGATTGTGAATAGACATCCCGTGGAATGTCTATTCACTGTTTAAACACTTCAGTATTGTTAATGTGTTAGTATAAGGCAGCACATAAGGATCTAGCAGGATCCCTATGCGCTGAGTAAATGAATGGAGAGGAGTGCATGACGCTGATTGGTCACTGATTGGTCAGCGTCATACACTCCTCTGTACAACGCCCACTTGGTCTAAAGTAAAAATACGCCCACTTGGGCATTAAGCAACTCATTACCATAAATCTAAAATCGCTAATAAAGTGGTAAAAATAGATCGTTTTTTTAAATAAAAAGCATTACTGTCATATACATTATAGCGCTGATCTCCTTATATAGGAGATAGGACACTTATAATGTGGTGACAGAGGCTCTTTAAGGGAATTAAGCTCAGTATTGGACAGACCTTTGTATCTCATCTTCTTAGACCCTCTTGTAACAGGATCAGTGCCACAGGATTGAAGGACGGCTGATGTTGTACCAATATTTAATAAGGGTAAAAAGGTGGAACCATTCATCCAGTAAGTTTGACATCTGTGGTATGTAAAATATTTGATGGTATTCTAAGAGATCAACTACAAAAGTATATAGCAGAGAAAAGTCTAATAACCAGCATGGATTCATGAAAAACAGGTCGTGCCTAACAAATATGCTCGGTTTCTACGAGGAGGTAAGTGCAAATCTGGATGTTGGTCATGCGGCTGATGTGATTTGTTTGGAATTTGCAAAAGCATTCGATACTGTTCCACACAAACAGTCTTGTTCTGAAGCTACAGACACCGGGATTGGGGGACCATATATGCAAGAATTGGTTGAGGGACAGAAAAACAAAGGGTTGTTATAAATGGAACTTACTCAAAATGGGCTGAAGTCAGCAGCGGGGTACCACGAGGATCGGTGTTAGGCCCAATTCTTTTAAAACTCTTTATTAAGGACCTCGTGGATATGATTGATAGCAAGGTGTCCGTTTTTGCTGACGATACAAAACTTTGTAGGATATTGAAAACTCAGCTTGACTTTAAAATATTACAGAAGACCTAGATAATCTGGCAGAATGGGCAAAAACATGGCAGATGAAATTTAATGTTGATAAACGTAAAGTAACGCCCCTAGGATGCAATAATAAAACTGGGAATAACGGAACAAGAGAAGGATCTGGGTATTCTTCTAACAAATAAGCCAAGCGGTAGCACTCAACGTCAAGCAGCAGCTGCAACAGCAAATAGGATTTCAGGTTATATAAAAAAAAAATAATTATACATACATATTATATATATATATATATATATATAAACACGTGATTCAAATGTAACATTACGCCTCTATAAATCCCTTGTAAGACCACATCTTGAATATGGAAGGCTAGAAAAATTGGGCTTGTTCAGCTTGAAAAAAGATGGTGATCGTATTAACATGTATAGGTATATGTGTGGTCAATGCAGAGAACTAGAACATAATCTGTTCTTTCCAAGGACTCTACAAAGGGACACCCATTGCGTGTGCAAGAAAGACATTTGAGACATCAATACAGGAAAGGGTTCTTTACAGTTAGAGTAGTCAAATTATGGATTGTCCTTCCCCAAGAGGTAGTGATGGCAGATATTATGTCAGCATTTAAAAAAAAAAGGCTAGATGATTATATACGGACAAATGGCATTGAGTGTTAGAATTAATCAAGCAATGAATGATAATGGTAATGGTAATTTATTGAGAATGGTTGAACTGGATGTGTCTTTTTTCAACCTACGTAACTATGTATGTAATCCTGATTATGCTCACTCGGCCTCACACTGCTCCTCTTACTTGTGACATATGCATTAAATATTACATTGCGGTATCATAAAAATTAAATACATTTTTTATGTGAGCTGGTTGATAAAAGCACTAAAGTTAATTTAAAATATTTCTTATTACTACAAGTAGTTTTAAAGTTTCATGGACAAGACAGAAAGTGCATAAGAAGATAAAGCAATGTTATTATTAAACCCACAGAGTGAGATCCATTCCCGGGAGACGGAGAGAGAAAAATAAAAAAGATGTGATTTCCACAGAAAATAAATTGTGCTTTAATACCATTATAGACGCCTTTATAAAATATACAAAGCGAGATAACCAGCACAGGACATTGTATTTTATAAGTAGAATGAAGCTGTATTTAAAGAAATCATTGACTTGTTCTATTAGCGAGAAGTTTCACATTAAATACAACTTCTCAGAACACACAGCTTAAAGCAAAATGTAAGATTCTGAATATTTCATGTTCAAGTTTGTTTTATCTAGAGAGTAAGAGAGCCGTGTGTCCTGAGCGAGTATCTGGTAGTTAAAAAAGAAAATGAATAATTATTCCGAAGAATTACATCCACCTGTATATTATATATTACAACCAGTCATGTTAATATTTAATAAGTTCTTCAATTAGAGGGATGGCATGGTTTAAAAAATACACTAAAGGAATATCCCTACGCAGTATCTCCACGCTGCCTTCATGGTCAAATGTCTGCCCAAAAATAATGTATAAGGGGAAAAATTCTTTAGGCCCTGTTCACACCGTTTTTTGCAGGCAGAAAAAAAATTCCTGAAGGAATTCTGAGGCAGATTTTGACCTGTCTGCGCATTTTTTTTTTGCCACTGTTTTTACAGCGTTTTTCGCCCATGGCCATAAAGCTACTGCAAGGACCGCAGGGCAAAAAAACAGAAAGAAAAAAATAGTTATTTTTTTCCTGCCGCCTCCCATTGATTTGGATGTGTAGTCAGAGCGAGAAACCGCAGCAAGAAAGGACATGCCACTTTTTTTTCCCCCCCACGAGCCGCTTTACACCGCCGGGGAAAAAAACAAAACCTCTCGCTCCTATTGAAAATTAATGGAGGACGATTTCGGAAATTTTTTGGCGAGGATTCTGACGTGGTTTGTGTGTCAAAATCAGCACCAAAAACCTCAGTGTGAACAGGGCCTAACAGGGTCACACGCGGCAGATATTGTTGCAGAAACTTCTGCAACTGAAAAACCTGCAGAAACCTACAGAAACAATCCCATTAAGAAGACAAACGGATTTTCAGCTGCAGAAATTTCTGAAACAAAACCTGCCGTGTGTGACTGCACCTTTTCTGAAACACTAAATCTGCAGCAGAATCTCATAAGAATTGCTGGTAAATCTGCGACAGAAAATCACACCAAATAGTGCGTTTTTGCTGTGCATATTGCTGCGGGAAAACGCTGCCGTTTTTCTGCAGTGGTTTTACCTGCGGATTTAGTGTGAACATAGATTGTAGCAAAGTATATGCGCACCTCCGGATTTCAAGCAGCTTTTACTGCATATCCGCTGCGTAAACACTGTAAAAAACGCAAATCTGTTGCAGAATTTATGCTCCCACTGAAGTCTATGGCCCAAACACGAAGCATCTCCGCACAAAACCCGCAGCATAAATTTACTTTCTGCAGAATTGAAAGTCGCACTGTGGAACACTTTCTGCATTTTTTTTCTACAGCTTGGGCAAGAGATTTTCCAGCTATCATTCACTTTGCTACTACTGTAAATGCTGCGGAATTTCCGCACAGAATTCCATAGCGGAAATTCCGCAGCTTGTACGCTACGTGGGAACCCAGCCTTAGGCTATGTTCACACTGAGTTTTTTGCGGAGGAAAATTCCTCCTGCAAAAACTGCTCCAGACGTTTTTTGCACAGTGGTTTGACAAAAACTCGAGGTTTTTTTTTTTTTTTCTGAAATGGGGTTTTGGAGGCGGAGACCGCCTCAAGATGGGTCATGACACTTCTTTTTACCGCGACGCGTTTTTTTTACTCGCGGTAAAAAAACTCATCCAACTCCCATTGAAATCAATGGGAGGCATTTTCAGGCGGTTTTTGAGTAGTTTTGCGGCACGGTTTCCGCATCAAAAAACTCAGTGGAGTTTTTTTTTATGGCCAAAAAAAAAAATGCATTAAAAAAACGTTTTTAGTGAAATGGTACATGTGTTTGACATTTTTGGTGCCATTTTTTGCTAAGTGTGTTTTACTACCTGTGCTTTTTTTAGTTGCCATTTTACACATTGCAAATCTTGTGATTCAAAGATGGTGTGATGCAGATTTCTCTTTGCAGCGCATGCTTTTTTTTCCTGGAAAAAACGCCACCAAAAACAACTTTTTAAAGCAAAAGAAAAACAATGGAGGTTTATAGGACAAAATATGCTACTAAACGATGCAAAACACCAAAGCCGGCCTTGCTGCAATTTTGGAAAAACAGACCCTAAAACAAACGGCACGTTTGCAGGGTGTTTTAGAATTCCCTATTGACCTCAAGCTAACAATTTTTGCCACTGAAAACACGGCAAGAAAACGCTAGGAAAAATGGCTAAAAAAAAAAGTGCCGTTTTTCCTATAGACACTTATTTCACCCTTAGGGTATGTTCACACGGCTATTTTCAGCCGTTTTTCAGGCCTCCAAACATCTGCCCATTGATTTCAATGAGAAAAAACGCGTTCCGTTCCCACGGGGTGTTTTTTTTACTGGCCGCTTGTAAAAACGGCACGTAAAAATTGCCCTGTAAAAAAGTGCATGTCACTTCCTGAGCCGTTTTTGGAGCAGTTTTTCATTGTCTCAGTAGAAAAACAGCTCCAAAAACTGCCGTAAAAAACGCAAGTTGCTTAAAAAACTGCTGAAAATCAGGTGCTGTTCTCCCTTTCCCTTAAAGAGGCTCTGTCACCAGATTTTGCAACCCCTATCTCCTATTGCAGCAGATCGGCGCTGCAATGTAGATTACAGTAACGTTTTTTTTTTTTTTTTTAAACGAGCATTTTTGGCCAAGTTATGACCATTTTTATATTTATGCAAATGAGGCTTTCTAAAGTACAACTGGGCGTGTTTAAAGTAAAAGTACAACTGGGCGTGTATTATGTGTGTACATCGGGGCGTTTTTACTTCTTTTACTAGCTGGGCGTTAGGAATGGGAGTGTATGATGCTGACGAATCAGCATCATCCACTTCTCTTCGTTAACACCCAGCTTCTGGCAGTGCACGGACACAGCGTGTTCTCGAGAGATCACGCTGTGACGTCACTCACTTCCTGCCCCAGGTCCTGCATCATGTCGGACGAGCGAGGACACATCGGCACCAGAGGCTACATTTGATTCTGCAGCAGCATCAGCGTTTGCAGGTAAGTAGCTACATCGACTTACCTGCAAACGCCGATGCTGCTGCAGAATCAACTGTAGCCTCTGGTGCCGATGTGGCCGACACGATGCAGGACCTGGGGCAGGAAGTGAGTGACGTCACAGCGTGATCTCTCGAGAACACGCTGTGTGTCTGCACTGCCAGAAGCTGGGTGGTAACGAAGAGAAGTGGATGATGCTGATTCGTCAGCATCATACACTTCTATTCACAACGCCCAGCTAGTAAAAGAAGTAAAAACGCCCCGATGTACACACATAATACACGCCCAGTTGTACTTTTACTTTAAACACGCCCAGTTGTACTTTAGAAAGCCTCATTTCCATAAATATAAAAATGGTCATAACTTGGCCAAAAATGCTCGTTTAAAAAAAACAAAAAACGTTACTGTAATCTACATTGCAGCGCCGATCTGCTACAATAGCAGATAGGGGTTGCAAAATCTGGTGACAGAGCCTCTTTAAGCGTGTAAACATACACTTAGGCTTCCTTCACGCAACTTTTTTCTGGAATTTTAAACTATATGAAAAAACGGGGTGGGGGGGGGGGAGGGTTTTCTGCTTATTTTTCAAGGCGTTTTTAGTGGGGTTTTTCATTAAGGCTACATGCAAGCGATGCGGAGAATCCACATCAAAGGTGCAGATTGATGCAGGTAATTATGAAGGTAAAACGCGCACTTCATATTGCGGTTATAAGCATTTTTAGGGGCTGCTTTTACATTTTGATGTGGAAACAGGTGCAGATTTTATGCTTTGATATGTTTTATTTATAAACTATAAAATTCGGAGACGGAAACACAAGATAAGTCGACATGCGGATTTTAAAATCCGGACTGCAGGTTATTCTGCAACGTGTAGAAGAGATTAGGTGAAAGCTTATTTACTTTGCTGGTAACGTATTACGCTGTGGCTTTACCATAGGAAAATCCACGCGGCAAATCTGAACATAATACGCATCGTGTGCATGTGGCCTAAGGGTAATTTTGTACATGCATTTTTTGTATTTCTAAAGTCCTATAGAGAAGTCTATTAAAAAATGAATGCTGCATTTGGAAAAAAAAACACTACGGACTACAAAATCATAACAAAAGCGTCACAAGCAAAAACGCACTGTATGTTGTAGTGCTGTAGTGTGTGAAACCAGCCTTAAAGGGGTTTTCCTCATCAGAGACATTTATGACATATCCACAGGATACTGCTCTGTGTCGTGATTGAAGCGTGCGTTTCCGTAAGACCCATGGAACTGAACAGGGGTGGGACACGCATCTATCTGACATTTATGACCCATCCCGTGGATAGGTCATAAATCTCTCTGATGGGAAAACCCCTTTAAATGACTGCAGTCCTTTACTTCCTCCCTGCTGATGTCATTGGCAGGAGCAGACTTCTGAAATAACCTGTGACCTTGCTAGTTAATGATGTCCTGTGATTACAGCAGCCTCTGTGTAATGTGAGCTAAGAGGATTATAGAAACTGGGACATGGCAGACAGTGATAATAACTTCCTGCTAGTGAATTAGGAACAGCGATAGTTCTGCAGCACAAATGGATGAGATTTAAAGGGAAGCTCTAAAAGAATTGTGAAGTTTGTATTTTTCACTGTAGATACGCTTTAATGTACCAAAGCCAGAAAAGAAAATACTGATGCATCTCCTTTCTTTTGTGTCCACTCCTGTGTTTGTCTTAAAAAAAAAAATTACACCAAAAACTTCTTTAAAACAGCGTGTGTAATCCTGGCCTAAAACAACTTCACTTAAAAGAAAAAAAATACGAAGCCATGGTATTTACCTCTGGCAATATAGTCTGTGTGACTATATCTAGATTTCCTCTAATCAAACTAAAAATTAACCAATCTAAAAGGTGCTCACACGGTGCCGTTTTGGTGCATTTTTAGGCTAACTGCAGGAAATCACAGTAAAAACATGCGGTTTTTTTTTTCAGTGCGGTTTTCGGCCGTGCAGCAAAAAAAAATACAGCAAAACCGCACAGTGTGAACACAGTCTAAGAATGTTTTTTGTACATTTTACAACAGTGGCTGCTTTGGTTAACATCAATCAAAATACTGAAAGGCATTTGTTGTAGATTTTTTATTTATAACCCAAGGCTTCATGGAATAACCAAGTCACCTGTAATCTGCGCTACATATGTCGCACTACTGTGATTCGCAGACAACTTCAATGTTTGCCAAAAAATAAAGAAAGTTGCAAGTACCCGTGTAAAAGTGACACCCAATGTCCCCTGCAAATTTTTAGAGTATGAAAACATTAAAGTCTGGAATGTCGCATTTGTACCACAAATTGGTTAAAAAAACATGGTATGGCCCATAGCTGAAAAAAGCCGCAAATAAACCCTACACTGCTGATAGTTACCGTACAGAACATTTGTGACATTTGCCATCTGTCATGTCCATGCCTTTATATAACCAACATTAATTTTACAGTACTGTAGATTTATTTTACAACTAACCATTCTACATCAGCTGACGGTTCCTATAAACATAAAGGGGGGAATTTCTTAACTTTTATACACCAGATCTGGAGCAGAAAAGTCTCAAATAGCACAAAAGTCGCAATTTGCGGCAAGAATTATGACTTTTGTACCATTTACAATGTTTACAGCAAGTTTCTAAAAACAGTGTGCAGTAGGGATCGGGGCTAACCGCGGCCTGACAAATTTATCATAATTGACGCCAGAAATGACATATCCACAAGACATGCACTAAATGTCCAACCCTGGGACTCGCACCTATCTCTAGAACAGGGTCCCTTAAACCCCGTTCTACATTGCTCGGCTCCCACTGCTTCCCGGCCACTTCTTGATGAGGTGGTTAGGAGTTACAGAAACATCAGAGCTACTAAGCTACATTGTTTCCATACCTCCGATAGAAGTTATTAGGAGTTATGGAAACAGCATAGCATGGCAAATAACGCTGTTTCAATAGCTCCCCAGTTCCAGAAACAGCGTAGCTCACAGTGCTACGCTGTTCCTGTATCTGCCATTCACTTCTATGGGAATTATGGAAAAAGTGTAGCTCCGTATGCTCGGCTGTTTACGCAACTCTCTACCACCTAATCAGGAAGTGACCAGGAATTTGCGGCAGCCGAGCTAGGTAGAACGGGGTTCAGGGGACCCTATTCTACAGATAGGTGTGGGTTCCAGAGGTCGGACCCACATTTATGGCATATCCTGTGAATATGCCATAAATGTCCAAGATGTGAAAATGCCTTTAAGACTAGGGTATGAAACGCCAGTCTTAATAAATTCCCCTCAAAGGCTTGTTATGTTTGTGGCACGCTGGATCTCTTCCATAGCTGCACCTTTACTACTGAGGTCATGCAGAGCTGCTTTGTCTAATAGCAAATTATTAGGGGATACTGCACTGGAATAATAATTTAGCAGATAGATTTAACAAAAGCAGCACTGGTGAGAATTGCACAACGGAATTTAATAAAGGAGAGGTTGTGCTGTATATTACAAGAGATTTTTACTTTTTTATAATGTGTAGGTAAGTAAATTAAACTGTTGAATTTTATTATACAGACTAGACAGAGAACCACTGGGAGAAAGATTACAGCTGATTTGCATGAAAAAGTGGCATCGTTTCACTGCACCATTCACATCACGCAGCAGCGACTACTTCTTTCTATTTTGGTTTTCAATATTTTTTATGCTGTAGAAATATATTTTGCTTTTAAATCAACAAATTGCTAGATAAATAGGCTATTGTCTGAAATCCCAATCACATGGTCATTTACATGGTATTGTACCAAACTTTTATATAGTGATACAAATGCAATTTGTTTCTCTCAATAAAACAAAAAATAATAAAAAAATAAAAATGGCGATTTTGTACAGTCCCAGGTCGGGACAACCCAAATGAGTCTATTACACATGAAAATAGTGGCTTAGCAAAATTCTTGGCTTGGCATTGCTGACATCGACGATAACAATGACATCCCGACACATCGGATATTATTCACACAAGCATTATATTTTTTCAAAAACATTATTTTGCAGTAATCATGGCAAAAAAAAAACAACAACAAAACACCACAATTTGACCACACCGTGTAAATATACCCAAATAGTCAGTTGTGGAGTTTTCTTTGTTCATCTTCTGAAACCTTATGTAAATGTGAGGTTCTGTTTAAACTGGCGTCGTGGCCTCTGTTTTTTAGGCTATATTCCCCGACAGATTTAGTTCCAGCCATCTGAATGTGGTTGTTTATGCAGCAGGTGCCTGTACATCTGCAAGTTCTATTCAGATGAATTATACAGATTTTCAATCACAGAAAAGTTCTGCAACAAAATCTGCTGTGTGACTGCACCCACAGGCGGAGTTCACACGGGACGGATACACGGCGTAATAGCGCACAGCGTATCCGCCCTGTCTGCCGCAGGGAATTCCTGGTGCAATAGCGCATCGAACTGGTGCAGTTTTTGGCCCGTAATGTCCGCTGCGAAAAACTGCAGCACTAAAGCCGGCCTACTAGCAGGCCGGCCTTCTGGGATGACGTCTCATCCCAGGAGACCGCTACGGCGGCAGTCACATGGGATGAAGTGCAGCGGAAAGCTGGGTTTTTCAATGGAATTCCGTTGTGTGTGGACATGCCCTAAAGCTGGGTTTCCACAGTAAGAGTACGCAATATATCCAACCTAGAAACCGCAGGGAACACTCCCCGAAAAAACACACCAAATTGTGGAACAGAATTCAGTTGTGGAAATTCTGCAGTGTTTACTCTATGAGAGAACCCAGCCTTAGGTTGGGTTTCCACAGGTCGGATACGCTGCGTAAACTACGTAGCGTATCCGACTTGGAACCCGCAGCACCTTCGGTCCGAAAAAAATCGCACCATTGTGGTGCGGTTTTTCTGACAGAATTTCCGCTGCGGAAGACAGCACTTGGAAAAAAAAGTAAAAGCATCATACTTACCCCCTTCCTCTTCTCAGTGCGTAGTCCGGCCTCCTACGATGACGTTGCAGGCCATGTGAAACGTCATCCCAGGAGGCCGGACTGCAGGAAGGTGGAGAGCGTTCCGGGTAAGTCTGATTTTATTTTTTACCCGAGTTGCGATTTTTATGGCGCAATCGTTGCGATTCTGCTACAAAAGTCACAATACTTGGCTTTCTGTTGCAAGTTTTGCATCCCCATTAAATTCAATGGGGAAAACCCGCGACAGAGAAATCAACAAAAACGCAGCACAAAGTGACATGCTGCGGATGAAAATTATTTTTAGTCCCATAAATTCCTACATCTAAATAGGGTCGTTGCTGCAGCAAGCGCCAGTAAAAGTAAGTATTTTTATTTTTTCTTCCTGCAGCGGTGATTCCTGACGAAAATCTGCACTACAATTTGGAATGGTCTTTAGACCGGAATTTCCTGCGGGTTCTAGGTCGGCTGTACTGTGTACATTTACGCAGTGTATCAGACATGTGTGAACATACCCTTACGGCTCATTCACACTTCCATGAAATTGTTCAGCGTGCTATCCGTTTAACGTTTAACGGATAGCACACTGACCCATTCATTTCTATGGGGCCATGCACACATCTGTTTTTTGTTTTTTTTCTTTTTGCAGATACTCGTGTCCATTCCGCAAATCATGAAACAGGTCCTATTCCTGTCCGTATTTGCGGATCAGTCTCAGCCATTCTATTCGTTGGTCTGTTAAAAATACGGACCACACACGGAAGCCATCCGTGTGCGGTCCGTATAAAAGGTCACGGATTTGTGCATGAGCCCTAAGTCGGGTATTCGCCCTCACATTTAGGCCTCTTTCACATGTCAGTATTTTGGTCACGATATGGAAGCCAAACCCAGGAGTGGGTCAAAAACATGGAAGCGGTACAAATCTTTCCATTATTCTTTGTTTATTTTCCACTCTTGGTTTTGGCTTCTAAATACTGACCAAAATACGGACTGTGAAAGTGACCGTAGCCAGATTTTGCCGTTTCTACACAGCATGAGCACTCGGACATGTTTATTCTACTGCAGTCATAGATAGGTTTTTGGATTTTTTAACGAGCATTGATACATTTCTTAGTGCGTAACAAAGTATATACAGTAGATAGAATGAGTAGATCCAGTAGAATGAGTCGTGAACAGACCATAGGTTTACCTGCATGTAACATCGTTCTATCAGGACTTGCGTCAACCGAGGGACTCAGCTCTGCTATATTTGTTAAACGGTGCTATATCTATATGTGTCAAAGCAAAGATGTAGTGTCCATCATACATTTTACTAAGAAGCCTGGAGGAATTGTCCCTTTATATATAAAAAATATGCTCCATGAAAGCTTCCACCAGCAACAATTGCGTGCTATGGTGTCTTCAATGCATCTTCACAGACATTTTTTAAAGGTCATACAAGTTATCATGACTGAGCAGCAAACAACTGCCCTTCTACACACAAACCCTGAAGTGCAGGAACCTGCGTATAAGGAGACATTTAAGGTCAAATGAAGATGAAGGGAAATTGTCAGGCTGTAATAAGAGTGATTTACCTGTCAGATGACACTGACTGATCTTGTGTTCTGTGATATCACTCAGCGACTCAAACACCTGAAGGCAACTGTCACAGCTGTGCGCGGCGTCTTCCTCTACTTCTTCCCCCTCCTCCTGCCTTCTCTTGCAATCTGTCGCTTCTCCATCTTCAGATTTATCGTCTAGTTTACAATTGGGATCTGAAAAACAAGAAAGGATGGACCTATGAAAAAAATACAAGCAGCTAAAGGGCAAGAGTTATTACTATACACACAGTATCACTTCATATACATGTGCACTATATACGCTGTATATTGGATTATGTCATTGTGTATTTTTGTTTCAACTGCAATTTTTTATGTTTTTTTTTTACTAATTGTTATGTTGATGCAAATTGCACTTTTGGTGTTAAACACCTTCTCTTCACGTTGCTTAAAAAAGGCCCTGATAAGAGTGAACCCTTGCCTTACTACAGGTGAATAAACCACAATTTACACTGGATATTTGGAGCGTTGCGATTTCTTTTGGGCTTATTACATGTGATCAGCGTCTTATCACTGGCACCAACCTCACTCTTTTTCATGGTGTTGCTCAGTTACTTGAAAGATCTATCAACCAACCACCTACCTACCTACCCACCCACCTCTGACAATTGCTAAAACCAAGCACAAAAGTAAATAAAACTGCAATTGGCATGAAAATATGTCAGACATGACAATCAATGTAGCGGAGCTCAGTGCCATTTGGCACAACTTATCTTCGACATGATATTACAATGTGTTCTCAGGGGCTGGCCATACGACGGAGTAAACCTACGCAATAATATTAGCTAGACGAGGTGCGCAAATTCAGCTTTGCTACATTAGTAAGTATTGACATGAATTATCCCGAATGCTTTGTCTACAGTAAATTACGGTAATGCTGTAGATGAGTAAATTTGGAACATATGTAACCCTTCAATTACCCATACTAAAGGGTCCATTCAGACATTGCAATTGAGGTGCGTTAAAAACCGCATTCATTTTTACTACACATTGGTACGTTTTTCTATGTTGTTGGGATAAAAACCGCAACCGCATTGAATAACACACCAAATCGCAGTAAAAACACTTTAATTTAACCCTTCAGATTACCCATACTTAGGGTCTATGGTTCTGGTGCGGTTCACACCGCATCGAAAAAAAAACAAAAAAACTGCAACCGCATTGAAAAACACACTAAATCTTGGTAAAAACACATGCAGATTTTTGATGGTTTTAGCAACGTCACAAAATGACCCTAAGGCTGGGATTCCGCAGGGCGCTTTGATCACGTTTTTACTACAGTTTTGTAGTGATTTTCATGTGCATCTTAACTCCTTGGCGACACTCAACGTACTATTACGTTGGATGTATGCATTCACAATATGGCGCGGGCTCAGCTCATGCCCTATAAGCGGCAGATACCGGCTGCTTTAAACAGCTGACACCCGCCTGCAACGACTCCCTCTATAGCCCGATCACTAACCTCCTCGCAACAAAACTGTGGGGTACCTCAGGTCTGGCAAAGCCTAATAAAAGAGCAGTCAAAAGCAATACACTGCAATACATAAGATCGCATGTTTAACAGCACGAAGGGAAAGAAAACTTTTTTTAAATTTAAAAATAATGTAAAAGAATTTTTCACCATGTAAGCAATAATAATTTTTTTTTAAAAAGCACACAATTATTATCGCCGCGTCCCTAAAAGTTCAAAGTACTAAAACATCACATTATTTATCCTGTAGGGAGAAAAACCAAACCACAATGCAAGTATTTCACCTCGCTTGCCCAAAAAAATTTAATAAAAGTGATCAAAAAGTCGCTTGTACCACGAAAGGCTACCAATAAAAACTACATCTCACCCTGCAAAAAACAAGCCCTCACACCACTCAATTGACATTAAAAAAAAAAAAAGAATTATGGCTCTAAGAAAAGTGGTAAAACAAAAAAAAAAAATTATCTAAAATTTTCGCCCTATTCATATTGACCCGCAGAATAAAGTTAACATGTATCTTTTTGCTGCAATGTGAACGCCGTAAAAACAAAGCACAAAAAACAATGGCGGAATCGCTGCTTTTTTTTCCCCATTTCACACCACAAATAATTATTTTTACTTTCCCAGTACATTATAATGGTACAATAGTGGTACTGAAAACTAGAACAGACATGTACAGTAGATCTCTACAAAGCTCCAGTAAGACACGCAGTAAGAGGCTTTTCACATGAACATCACACATTTAAATCAGTTCAATTAAAATAGTGATACACACAATGCCTTTTTTTTTTTTTTTGATGGCCCATTTTACCAGGCCGACATAAAACAGGACATGTCCTAATTTCGGGCCATTCTTACGGCCTCACGACTCGAAAACTATAGAAGTCAATGGGGCCGTCTGAAAAACAGCCATGTGAATAGCGACATTTAAGGCCTTATTCACACCGTTGGTAAAACGGGCCATAAAAAAAAGTCGTGTGAATGGCACCATTTGGATGAACTGATTTTAATGCACCAGTGTGACGGCCGATTAAAACGTGTGTATGTGAATAACCGCTCACGGATGCAAAACGGCCATAAAAAAGGTTAAGCTGATCCTTTAACGGCAGATTTTTTTCACGGTCGTGTCAATAAGGCCTAAAATGTGATCAAAACGCCCAATGGAATCCCAGGGTCGATTTGTTCATTTATCAGTTTAAATGGGAATATTTAACAGAGATGTAATGAATTTTGTCATTCGCTGTATAAATATTATGATGGTGGTAATATGACAACGGTCTAAATAAGGGGCGGGCGTAGATTTCACAGTGAGGTATAGCGAGGCAGAGTACCGTGCACCGTTCTTTGCCGATCAGACTACCCCCTTCCCCATCGAGCAAATAAAAATAAAAACTTTATTAAAAACGCGTCAGACTAGGCAATCTTCTGACACAGCAGCAGCAGTTCGGATACATTCAATTGTTGCGGTTGAGGTGCGGTCAACACCGCACCAAAAGACTCATCCAAAAACGACGTGTTTTTCAGCAAGTTGGTACATTTTTCAATGCGAATGCTTTTTTCTTTAATGTTATTGTATAAAAAAAAAATGCACTAAAATTAGGTAGAAAAACATGTTGTTTTTAGATGCAGTTTTAACTGCACCTCAATTGCAACGCGTGAAAACACCCTAGGGCCATGTTCACACGTGTCGGATTTCACATGGATTTTAGTGGATTCCACGCCGAAATCTGCCTCAAATTAGTTGACTAATTATCTGTATGCAATTCTGTCTAGATTCCGCACAGAAAATCAGAGGATTAGCCCCATTGAATATAAATTGGGCTAATCCTTGTACGGATCTGCTGCAGACCTGCAGCACAATGCCTGAAAATTCTGCTGCGCATCATGCAGGAATTTGTGTCGGATTTGCAATATGTAAATCCAACAGGTATGAATGTAGCCTAAGGGTATGTTCACACGCACTATTTACGGACGTAATTCAGGCGTTTTAACCTGGAATTACGTCCGAAAATACGGCTCCAATGCGCCGGCAAACATCTGCCCATTCATTTGAATGGGCTTTACGAAGTTCTGTGCCTGTCACTTCTTGGGACGTAATTGGAGCAGTTTTTCTATGGTGCCAATGGAAAACCGCTCCAATTACGTCCGTAATGGACGCAGCGAAAAACGCCGGCAACATGCCATTACGTCTGAATTTCTCCTGAAAACAGCTCCGTGATTTCAGCCGTAATGGACTCTGCCGTGTGAACATACCCTTACAAGCACATTAGGTGTGGCTTTTTTGTTGCTGTATGTAAACAAAAATATTTCCATTTACGGACAATTAAAAAAAAAAAGAGATAAAAAGGAGATAGAAAATGGTAAGGAGGGGGAATATATTAAGACTGGCATTTCATAATCTGGTCTTAAACTGAACTCGAGTAAATGACATTACATTTTTTTTTGTTTTTTAATGAGGCTCCTGCCTTAAATAAACTTAGCGCATCGTTGCCTGTGTGTGCGCCAGAAAATCAAATCGATCGAAGGCCTTATTCACACGAACGTATAATACGTCCATGCTACGCGTGTGGAAATCACGCGCCTCGCACGGACCTATGTTAGTCTATGGGGCCGTTCAGACTGTCAGTGAATTTCATGCAGCGTGTCTGCTGCGTAAAACTCACGACATGTCCTATATTTGGCCGTGTTTCGCGCAGCACGCACCCATTGAAGTCAATGGGTGCGTGCAAATCGCGCACGGCACACGGAAGCACTTCCGGGTGCCGCGCGTGATTCGCGCAACAGGAGTAAAAAGAATGAATGAAAAGAGAAAAGCACCACGTGCTTTCTGTTTGTAAACATTCATACAGAGTGTCATAATGATGGCGGCTGCGCGAACATCACGCAGCCACGCACCATATGATTATGCCACACGGAACTTTTGCGCGCAAAAAATGCAGCGTTTTTTGCGCACGCAAAACGGACATGTCCGTGTGAATAAGGCCTAATTACCACCAATTACTGGAGTAAATTATAGTAAATTTGTCAATCTGCGGGAGGCCAAGTACCCCATCACTAAACCCTGCCCAGTTTTCTTGTGGGCAGGAAGAGAAAGCCAAAAACGCAGCGAAAAATCGACATGCAGGCAGAGGAAAATCTGCCTCAAAATTCCAAACGGAATTTTGACGCAGATTTTCCTCCTGCAAAAAACGCTGTGTGAACACAGCCTAAAGGCTATGTAAACCTTTTAAGGCTTTTTTTTTGTGTGTTTTGTGCAACTTTGTAATTTGTTTTTATGAAAAATTATTTTAACTTTTACCATTTACAGCTATGTATCCTGGATATTGTATACATAGAAGCTGTATCCTGAATTGAAGCCTGAATCCGTCAGGTCAGCGGTACTGACGGTCACCTGTTATCGATCACATTTGTTCATGACAAAGTTGCACAAAACACTAAAAAAATAAATAATAATAAGTCTTCAAAAAGGTGTACATATACTTTCAAAGAACGGTCATTAAAAAAGCTGGCAAATCTTGTACGAGTTTTGCTTCTTATGGTGTCCATACATTTTAAGTAGCTGTGGATAGAGAATGCATGTGTTTGTGGGAAAACCCCTTTAAGCAGTGGGTACTTCGGAGGAACCACCCAAGCTCCAGGCCTCAAAAGTCATAAGCACACATTTGGCAATTAGTATGACCTTGTTCACATGGCGGTATTATCATGTGGATTCTGCGCCAAAATCCACTTGTATTCTATTATTTTCAATGGGAATCTATTTTAGAATACGCATTGCGGGGAGTAAAGGAGTGATATGTAAAGGAATGATGGATTCGGCATGGAAATTGCAGTGGGTAGACACACGCGCATTAGTCCCATTGAAAGGGGCTAATCCGCATGTGGATCCACGGAAGATAAAACTGCATATCTGTGGCAGAAATCTCAGGGTCAACCTCAAATTTCTGTTGCAGACTTTTGTCCAAATCCGCAGTGGATTTTTTCGGGTAAAAAAACCTGTAGTGTGAACATGCCATAATCGGAAGTTACACAGTCTGGAGTGTAAAATACTACATAGGAAAAAATCACGGGACGCACAACATAGTTAGGAGCTGTTTTCAAGGGAAAACAGCCACTGATTTTCAGCCGTTTTTTAATTAACTAGCGTTTTTTGCTGAGTTTTTAAGGGTATGTTCACACGGCCTATTTACGGACGTAATTCGGGCGTTTTTGCCCCGAATTACGTCTGAAAATAGCGTCTCAATAGCGCTGACAAACATCTGCCCATTGAAAGCAATGGGCAGACGTTTGTCTGTTCACACGAGGCGTATATTTACGCGCCGCTGTCAAATGACGGCGCGTAAATAGACGCCCGCGTAGAAGAAGTGACCTGTCACTTCTTTGGCCGTATTTGGAGCCGCTATTCATTGACTCCAATGAATAGCAGCGCTAATTACGGCCGTAATTAACGCGGCGTTCAAGCGCCTGCACATGCCGGTACGGCTGAATTTACGGGGATGTTTTCAGGCTGAAACATCCCCGTAATTTCAGCCGTTACGGACCCCCGCCGTGTGAACATACCCTTACAGCCGTTTTTGGAGCTGTTTTTCTATTGAGTCAATGAAAAACAGCTTCAAAAATAGCTCAAGAAGGGACATGCACTTTTTTTTTTACGAGGAATCTTTTTACACGCCGTTATTTGAAAATGAGGCGTAAAGAAATCGCCCTGTCGGAACAGAACGCCGTATTTCCCATTGAAATCAATGGGCAGATTTTTGTAGGCATTCAGCTTCCGATTTTTCAGCCGTTTTTCAGGACGCTTACAGCCCGAAAATAGGCCGTGTGAACATACCCTTAGGGTATGTGCACACGACAACGGCAAATACGTCTGAAATTACGGAGCGGTTTTCAGGAGAAAACGGCTCCAAAATTTCAGACGTTTTTACAAGTGCACGCATTTTTCGCGGCGTCTTTCACGGACGTAACTGGAGCTGGTTTTCATTGGAATCAAAGAAAAAACGGCTCCAATTATGTCCTAAGAAGTGTCCTGCACCTCATTGATGTGGCCGTAATTTGATGCGCCGTCTTTTGACAGCGCCGCGTAAAATGACGGCTCGTCTGCACAGAACATCGGAAGACCCATTGCAAGCAATGGGCAGATGTTTGCCGACGTATTGGACGTAAAACGTCTCCATTACGTCTGAAAAGAGGTCGTGTGCACATACCCTTACTCTTATTTCAATCATAGAGCCCAAAAAAAATTGAAAGATTTAACATGTATTTTGACAGACAAAATAAATGAGAAATGTGGAACCAATGGCAGATCTGGTTTAATGATGAAAATAAGCCAACCAATATATGGCACGTAAAATAACTTGTTTAAGAAATGACAAAAACTTTTCTATTTGTTCTTCAACCCTTTAATACGAAACAGATGCAAAAGGAAAATTGGCTTGACAGGGGAATAGCTTGTGCACTGCAGCGTCACTGCTAAACTAGAAACCGATTGAAATGTTTTGATAAATAAGACTGAACCGTTCGTTCTTCTTTGTTTGCATTGGTCAATACAAATAAAGATTTTGTCAATTACGGATAGGTACGAATGAGTCAAGGTTGTAGTAAACCCATTGCGGAAGGCGAGAAAAGCCAATGCAATCGATTCTCAGAAGGTCACTTTCTCTAGATTCAACCTATTCTTCTTTTCTTCCTTCTAAGAAGTCAATGCCCCAAATGTACATCAATTACTTGTCTCAAAGCCGTAATTTACATTTACATTAATAGGGCTTAGCATTTACATTCTTCTATGCCAAAATTCTACGAAAACTATAAAAAACAGAGAAAATTAAGAGTAGAAATTGATTAAAGGGGTTGTCCCAAGTTGACTCAAATTTTTTTTTTTATACATTCTAAGCAGGAAATGAATTTTAAAACATTTGGTGTTAAAAAAAATGTAAAATTCATTTCCTAAGTACCTTTTTTTTACACTTGATAACTCAGCAAGTGCTGGTTATCTTTTCTAAAAAGGGGCGTGAGCGGCTCGATGTCAATCAAGCCGCTCCGCTCTGCAGTGTGCGCGCTCCCGATGTTGCTAGATACTGTAGTTCTAGCAACATCGGGAGAATGTTCGTCTCAAGCGGGCATGGTAAGCCCGATTGAGACGAACTTACCGTGAATGTACTGTACACTACACTACACTACACTACACTCACCCCGTTTCGGCAAGCCACTTTTCCCTCCCCCACCCTGTCACTACATTTTTGTACCCGCTGCATCGGTGCTGCATCAGCACCCGGCGAACAACTAAAAATATATAAAATAAAATAATAATCACCTAAGACGTTCTAACGGCGCTCTGAACGGTCCCGTCACTTGCCATCTTCCTTCTTCTTGGCGCCGCTCGCATTCATAGTAACAATGCGTTGTGGCGCAGATGACGTAATCATATCAGGCCCACGTGATTACTTCATCTGCGCCCACCGCTCTGTTATTGTGAATGGGAGAAGAAAAGTGACGGGACCGTTCAGCTCTTCGTGGGAACGTCTTAGGTGAGTTTATTTTTGTATGTATGTTGTTATGTATGTTGGTATGTATGTATGTATGTATGTGTGTATGTATGTATGTTTTCTTGTATGTATGTTGTCATGTTTGTATGTGTATATGTGCATGTATGTGTATATGTGCATGTATGTTTTCATGTATGTATGTTTGCATGTATGTATGTTTGCTTGTATGTATGTTTGCTTGTATGTATGTTTGCATATTTGTATGTGTATATGTGCATGTATGTGTATATGTGCATGTATTTTTGCTTGTATGTATGTTTGCTTGTATGTATGTGTGTATGCTTGCTTGTATGTATGTATGTATGTTTGCATGTATGTATGTTTGCTTGTATGTTTGCTTGTATGTATGTTTGCTTGTATGTATGTTTGCTTGTATGTATGTTTGCTTGTATGTATGTTTGCTTGTAGGTATGTATGTTTGCTTGTATGTATGTATGTATGTATGTTTGCATATATGTATGTTTGCTTGTATGTATGTTTGCTTGTATGTATGTTTGCTTGTATGTATGTTTGCATGTATGTATGTTTGCATATACGTATGTTTGCTTGTATGTATGTTTGCATGTATGTATGTATGTTTGTATGTGTATATGTGCATGTATGTGTATATGTGCATGTATGTTTGCTTGTATGTATGTTTGCTTGTATGTATGTATGCTTGCTTGCTTGTATGTATGTTTGCATGTATGTATGTTTGCTTGTATGTTTGCTTGTATGTATGTTTGCTTGTATGTATGTTTGCATGTATGTTTGTATGTGCATGTATGTGTATATGTGCATGTATGTTTGCATGTATGTATGTTTTCATGTATGTATGTTTTCATGTATGTATGTTTGCATGTATGTATGTTTTCTTGTATGTATGTTTTCTTGTATGTATGTTGTCATGTTTGTGTTTTCATGTATGTGTTTTCATGTATGTATGTTGTCATGTTTGTATGTGTATATGTGCATGTATGTTTTCATGTATGTATGTTTGCATGTATGTATGTATGTTGTCATGTTTGTATGTGTATGTGTTTTCATGTAGGTATGTTTGCATGTATGTATGTTTGTATGTATGTTTTCATGTATGTATGTTGTCATGTTTGTATGTGTATATGTGCATGTATGTTTTCATGTATGTATGTATGTTTGTTTGTATAAATGTCTGTATGGCCATGTATGATACTGTCTGCTGGCACCCTGTATCTAAGCCAACTTTGCCGCAGGCTTCTATACATGGTATAATAGTCAGTATCACACATTAATCTGAATCTAAGCCTACGACATGTTTTATTTCATATTTTTTTTTATATTTTTGATTTTTTACAGGTTTGGTGTTTGGACTACGTCGGTTTCGAGGACTACTTAGATGACGCTTTTTTTTTCATCAATAAAATGGTTAATGAGGGTTGTGTTGGGGGTGCTTTATTTCAATAAAATATTTTATCTATATCTTTGTCTTTTCTTTTCAAGTTTTATTACTATCACTTTAGTAATGGCCGCTGTCTGAGTGACAAGGTCCATTACTAAGGGGAGGCTTAGTGTTAGCCGGTGCAGAGGCTAACACTAAACACCATTATTACCCCGGTACCCACCACCACCAGGGGTGCCGGGAAGAGCTGGGTACGATCCAGTACCCGACCATCTGTTGTGATGGTCGGGCTCTGGGGCGGCCGCAGGCTGGTATTATGAGGCTGGGAAGGGCCAAAAACAGTGGACCTTCCCACCCTTGTAATGCTAGGCTGCTGTGTTGTATCTGGCTGGTTATAAAAATGGGGGGGACCCCACGTCATTTTTTTTTATTATTTATTTATTATTTTTATTAAAAAGACATGGGGTTCCACCCAATTTATCATAACCAGCCACATACAACACAGTGTTATTAGCCTGGGAATGGACAAAACCAGTGGCCCTTCCCACCCATGTAATGCCAGACTGCTGCGGCCTTGTATATGGCTGGTTATTAAAAATGTGGGGGACCCAACGTCTGTTGTTAAATTTTACAAAAAAACGACGTGGGGGTCCCCCCCATTTTTATAACCGGCCCGATACAACACAGCAGCAGCAGCCTAGCATTACAAGGGTGGGAAGGTCCACTGTTTTTGGCCCTTCCCAGCCTCATAATACCAGCCTACGGCCGCCCCAGTACCCGACCATCACAACAGATGGTCGGGTACTGGATCGTACCAAGCTCTTCCCGGCACCCCTGGTGGTGGTGGGTACCGGGGTAATAATGGGTGGTTAGTGCTAGCCTCTGCACCGGCTAACACTAAGTACCGCCTTAATAATGGACGCTGTCAATCAGCCAACTGCCATTATCTAGGCACTAATAAAGTTTGAAAAAAAAACACAAAGACAATTTTTTTTTATTGAAATAAGAAATCCCCAACAAAACCCTCGTTAACCATTTTATTAAAATGTGAAAAAACGTAGATCTACGCAGTAGTCCAACGAATCGAAAGACGTAGTCCAATCGGTACATCAAAATCTGCAACAACATTAAAAAAAAGTTAGCAATGTGAACAATACCGATACTTATACTCACCTACACACACACAAACAACCACACACAAACATATACACAAACACATATAAACACACACCCATATATTACACAAACACACACATAAACACATATACACACACACATATACATATACACACACACATATACACACACACATACACAAACACATGTACACAAACACACCCATATATACACAAACATATACACACACACACATATATACACAAACACACACACATATACACAAACACACACGTATACAAAAACACACACAAACATATACACACAAACCTATACACATATGCACAAACACACCCATATATACACAAACACACACACACATATACACACACACATATGTATACATATACACATATGCACAAACACACCCATATATACACAAACACACACATATACACACACATATACATATACAAAAACACACAAACATATACACACAAACATATGCACAAACACACCCACATACACAAACACACACACACATAAACACACACACAAACATATACACAAACACACATATACACACAAACATATACACAAACACATGTACACAAACAAACCCACATATACACAAACATATACATATATACACAAACACACCCATATATACACACACACACATATACACAAACACACCCATATATACACAAACATATACACACAAATACACCCATATATACACTCACACATAAACACACACACATATACACAAACACACCCATATATACACAAACACAGACACACACACACACACACACACACACACACACACACACACACACACACACACACACACACTTACCTTTAGCGGAGCGCAGACTTCTCGCGACGGGTGCCTTCCACTTCATCTCCTTGCATCTCCTGCGCATGCGCCGAGATGCGCCGAGATGCGCGTTCATGAGTAAATGACATCCTCTGCTCCGGACGCAGAGGATGTCATTACGCATGCGCGGCCACCGCTAAAGGTAAATAGCGGTGGCCGGGAACCTAGGCAACGAGCAGGATACAAAGAGGGACCGACCGCAACTTCAATCAACGATATCAAGAAAACGACATCGCTGGACGACGGACAGGTAATTAGAATTCTTCTTATTTTTACATGGGGGAGCTAACTAGCACCATTTATCAACTTGGGACAACCCCTTTAATAATAAGACTGCTGTAAACTAAATGCAAGATAATAAAAAAAAATCCTATACAGCACAAAAAAGGTTTATCCAGCTCCTTGAACATACAGGTAACAATCAAAAGGTTTACTATGAACTTCAAAAAGGGTAACTACCTGTATATATGGGATTATTTATTTGTCATATATAGGGTATGTGCACACACAAAAACAAAAACGTCTGAAAAAACAGGGAAAAAAACAAGCGAAAACAGCTCCTGATTTTCAGACTTTTTTTTTTTTTTTAGCAACTCGCGTTTTTCTTAGCGCTTTTTTATAACCGTTTTTAGAGCGGTTTTTTCTATAGAGTCAATGAAAAACTGCTCCAAAAACGGCTGAAGAAGTGACCTGCACTTCTTTTTCACGGGCGTCTTTTGAAAATGCCCGAAATACGCCTGAAAACACTACGTGTTTTAACTTATTTACTAAGTTAACCCCTTTATGACCAAGCTATTTTTTACGTTTTTCCCCATCGTCTCATTCAAAGAGTTGTATTTTTTAATAGCACTATTATGGAGTACATAGAATTTATTTATAACGTTTTATAAAAAAAATTGGTGGGGGGGGGGGGGGGGAGACGAATAGAAAAAAACCCGGCAATTTCACCACTTTTTTGCGTCCTAAATTTATGCCGTTTACCGTGTGTTGTGAATAACACTGAATTTATTAAGCGGGTTGTTACGATGGAAACTATACCAAATCTATATATATTTTTTTTGTTTTACTACTTTTAGGGTATGTTCACACGGCAGTGTCCGTAACGGTCGAAATTACGGGGCTGTTTCCAGGAGAAAACAGCCCCGTCATTTCAGCCGAAATGGCATGTGCAGGCGCTTGAATGCCGCGTCCATTACGGACGTAACTGGAGCTGGTTTTCCATGGAGTCCATGGAAAACGGCTCCATTTACGTCTGAAGACGTGACATGACACTTCTTTGGCGCGGGCGTCTATCTACGCACCGTCTTTTGACAGCGCCGCGTAAATATACGCCTCGTGTGAACAGACAAACGTCAGCCCATTGCTTTCAATGGGCAGATGTTTGTCAACGCTTTCAAGCCGTAATTTCGGACGTAATTCGGGGGTCAAACCGCCCGAATTATGTCCGTAAATAGGCCGTGTGAACATACCCTTAGGCTCTGCTCACATCTGCCTTGGGGTCCCGTTCTGACGTTCCGTCGGAAGATGTCTCTTTTGTGCACCAGATCCGTCGTTTTGCCGGAAGCACTAGCATAATCGCCAAAAGAATCAAACGGAAACCACGGGCACCGGCTCCATCACCATTGAAATCCGTCGGATGTCAGTTTGTGTCTGCTCAGGGTCCCGTTCTGACGGAAGCCTCCGACGGGAAACGGGACCACAACGCAGATGTAAACAGAGCCCTACACAGAAAAATGATTTGTTTTTGTGTCTCCATATTGCAAGAGCCATAGCTTTCTTTATTTTTCCGTCGAAGCAGCTGTATAAGGGCTTTTTTGTTGTGGGACGACTTGTAGTTTTTATTGGTACCATTTTGGAGTAGATGCGACTTTTTACCAAATTTTATTTTCTAAGTCAAGATTCACAGAAAACAGAAATTTTTCCATTGTTTTTTATTTTATTCTTTTACGGCGTTCACCGTGCGGGTTAAATAAGGTAATAAACTTTATAGTTGGGGTCGTTACAGACGGGGCGATTCCAAACGTGTGTAACTTAACTTTTTGTAGGTTTTTAATAATAAAGCATTTTGTAAGGGGAAAAAGTGGGTTTTTCTGTTTTTTTTTTATTAACTTTATTAAACTTTTTTACCAATCTCACTAGGGGACTTCTATATGCGATCGTCCGATTGCTTTTAAAATGCACTGCAATACTTTTGTATTGCAGTGTATTACTGCCTGTCCGTGTAAAGCATTACTAGTGCCAGACCTGAGGGCCTTTATTAGGCCCCCCGACTGCCAAAGAAGACACCGGCACTCTGCGATCACACGCAGGGTGCTGGTGGGGTGAGAAAGCTCCTTCCCCTCTCCAAAGCCACTCAGATGCTGCGCCCGCTATTGAGCGCCGCATCTGAGGAGTTAAACGGGTGAGATCGATATTGATCTCACCCGTTAGAGCAGGGAGATTTAACAGCTCCCTGCTCTATTTATTTATTCCGATGCAGCGACGTAAAGAGGCAATTGCATCGGAATAAAGCCCATTAGTGGCCGTTGTAAAAACACTAATAGGCGGTCACAAAGGGGTTAAACTTTTTCATCGATTCTAAATGCCATTTTGTGTCTACAGCTCCTATGCAGACCTATGTATCTCCATAATTACAGACTATAAATTCTAGGTGTAGTCTGTTCCTCCAGTCACATAATAGTACGTGACATGTCGTTAAGGGGTTAAAATAGTCTGCGTAAGGCTGGACTTTCACGCTGTGATTTTGGTGTTTTTTACAGCGATGATCACAAAATTGCAGCAAAAAAATGCTCCAGAACCTCAACATGAGTACCCAGACTTAGGCCCCATGCACATGTCCGTAAAAACACCCGTAATTATGGGCCCATAGACTTCTATTGGCCACGGGTACCTTCCCATTTGCGTACAGGAAGGTGCCCGGGCCATTGAAAAATATAGAACATGTCCTATTTCAGGCCGTAGTTACGGCACGGGCAGGCCCATTGAAGTCTATGGGGCTCCCGGGAGGCTACGTGTGTGCACCCGTAATCACGGGAGCGTTACTAGGCGACGTCAGGGGATTTTACGTTTTTAATAAAGAGAAGCAGAGAAAATGGCATCTGAGTGATCAAGTGACATTTCCAGACCCCTTTTTTTACAGGTCCGTAAATACGGGTTAAAAACGTGTGACAAAGGACCTGTATTTACGGACAGTATTTACGGGAGGGGAAAAATACGGTCGTGTGCATGGGGCCTTAGGCCTCATGCACACGACCGTAAAAACTCCCGTTATAACGGGTCGTAATTACGACCCATAATAACGGGCACACATAGACTTCTTACGGGAAGGTGCCCGTGCTGTTGAAAAAGATAGAACATGTCCTATTTCAGGCCGTAATAACGGCACGGACAGCCCATAGAAGTCTATGGAGCTCCCGTAATGACGGGTGGCTACATGTGTGCACCCGTCATTACGGCAGCGTTGCTAGGCAACGTCAGTAAATAGTGACTGTCCAGGGTGCTGAAAGAGTTAACTGATCGGCAATAACTCTTTCAGCACCCTGGACAGTGAATTCCGATCAGAATATAGAGCAACCTGTATATATGTGTATATATATATATATATATATATATATATATATATATTAAAAAAAAAAAAAAAAAAGGAAGACGTTCATACTTACTTACCGAGAACTTCCTGCTTCCTCCAGTCCGGTCTCCCGGCTGTTGCCTTGGTGACGCGTCCCTCTCGACATCTGGCCCGACACCCCTGGATGACGTTTCAGCCCATGTGACCGCTGCAGTCAATCACAGGCCAATCACATGCTGCAGCAGTCACATGGACTGCCGCGTCATCCAGGGAGGTCGGGCTGGATGTCAAGAGAGGGACGCGTCACCAAGACAACGGCCGGGTAAGTATGAATTTCTTTTACTTTTACCTCGGAAAGGGCTGTCCCTTCTCTCTATCCTGCACTGATAGAGAGAAGGGGCTGCCGATTAGTGCAGTGCAATTTTGCATCGAAAACGTGCCCGTAAATACGGGTGGAATACTGGTGACACCGGGAAAAAATACGGTCGTGTGCATGAGGCCTTAGGGTGTATTCTCATTTGGTTGAAACTTTGCTGAAATTACAATCATGTTTCCCATTCAAATAACTTTTTTTTACACTGCAATATAGAGAGGTCTGGGTCATCCCTGCTTCAACTAGTAGTCCTCCAGACATATGGCAAGTTTCTGCCCAAGAGCCCAGACAGGCAATGCGGTGCTAGTCAAGGGTAGTGCTCAGCTCTAACACACAAGTCCATCAAATGCATATGAAGAGAAAAGAAAGAGCGGCATTCACCCAGTTTGAGGTTTACTTCTTTACTTTATTGCTCAAAAAATGGGTATAGGCAATGACAACAGGCAGGCTTATGCAAAACAGCTGTTGCCTGTTATAGTCTCCGTCTTTGCCTGTTCTTTTATTGCGCAATAAAGTAAAGAAGAAAATGTCACTGGGTGAGTGCCGCTTTCTTTCTTTTCTCTTCATATATACACCTTTTTTTTTTTTTTTTAATTCAGTAACATGACCAGAATTGCAGCAAAATTTTGACAACATAGTTACATACATGCAGTCTTTGAGGTGCGGTAATGTACCCTGGTTACACCATTACTGCCGTGTGCGCATGCAACCTAAACCAGGCATCCCCACCGGTCACGTAGAAAACGCTGTCTTATCTGCTTCCAGTATGTTATAGAGCAGGAGGGGTTGAGCAGATTTATATATATATTTGTGGGGAAAAGATTCAGTAGAACTTGTATTTTATGGATTTAAATCTCCGTTCATTCTGGGTTTAGGAGTCCAGCGGGTGGTCCCACTCAGTGATTGACAGCTGTCTCAACCATTCAGTGAGACCGCCGACTGGACTCCTTAGCCCAGAATGAGAAAATGAGGTTTAAATAAATAAATGACAAGTTCTACGGACTCTTAACACAAAACTATGTATCCATCTGATCAGCTCATCCTGCTCTATAACATAGTGCCCGCTGACCGGACTGCATTATCAATGCGACAGGTTCCCCTCAAGCTTGTTCATACAACACATGGGAAAGAGTAGGAAAAATACTATAGCATCAATAGGGATCCCTTAAGAAATGACCTTATTTTACAAAAGAAAGAACACTTATGTCATTATTACATGTGACTAGAGGAGAAAATGGTAGTTCAACTGTAGTTTTATTTCTCTCCTCCAACAGATATGGGTCACAGGTTTTCCCACCTGACACAGCACAACACAATGTAGCATTTTGTTCCTGCATTCAAGGAGCTTGATTGAAGGGAGAAAAACTATATACAGCTGCCTAGCAGTGGGGGGCAATAAATAATGAAGTGTTGCGAGCACCTGACTTGCCTTGAAATGTTTAAATGTAACGTCTTATGTAGAACTGCCATGATATTCTAAATGCTCAAAAGAATCCAACTTTGATAGTAAGTAGTTAGAGAAAAGAAGAGTTGTAATTAAGCCAATGTTCACATCATGGAAAATGGAACCGTAAGGGTCCGTTCAAAAGTTACGGTTAAGGTGCAGTTTTACCACGATTACGTTTTTTACTGTTGCAGTTTTAAATGCACCTCAACGTCTGAATTGACCTCACACAAACTTTTTGACGTTTTTGAACTGAGGAAAAAAAAAAAAAAACTATGGTGGTTTATGGGACAAAAACACCACTAAATGGTGCAACAAAAAAAAAAGGCTAAAGCCCGGCTTTCTGTGCTTTTGGAAAAATGCCCCATAAAGGCGAGTTCAAATAACAAAAAGGGACCTAAAAAAACACCATGTTTGTAGAGCACTTTCTATTTCCCCATTAACTTCAAGCTAACATCTGGCCGAGCACTTTTTGTCACTAAGAGCAGCAACAAACGCCAGGTAAAACATGGTGATTTTCCTAAAAACCATGTGTGTGAATCCACGCAAATGCAGTATTTATATGGTAAAAACATAAAAAACTCTCAGAAACTACATTAGCTTATGCCCCTCAGTCTACCCATCACCTTCTCACAGTGCGGATAACATTTGTTTCCGATTGTATTCTAATCTTATTCAAATACAAGTTTAAAAGCCACCTCTGCCTGGATGTGGTTGCATGTTAGTTGCCAAAAATATGAAAGGGCATCTCCACCATCGGAAGGATTTTTTTTTTTTTTTACTAATTGCTTAATTTATTATTTTAGATGCATTCAAACAATTTTGCAAATTATCTCAAATTAAAAATCCATCCTTGTGTATACAGCTCCTATACAGGCTTAGCAATTTTCCACTCTTTGCTAATATAATTTAATAAATTAAGAAGAAGTAGGGGACAAAATGGAAGGGAGTGATTGCAGGTTCAGACTACACAGGGCTTTTTTGTGGTCTGTTACCATAGAGACACTAAGGTCTCGATATGTGCTCTAGACAGTAAAAAAAAAAATATATTATTAAAGTGTAGCTAAACGTTTGACAAAACTTCTGACATGTCATAGTGACATATAAGAATTTTGGATTGGTGGGGGTCCGAGCACGGAGACCCCCACCAATCGCTAGAACGAAGCAGTAGAATTGCTAGTGTGAGCGCTCAGCCGCTTCTTGTCTGTTCGGCTTTTTCCGGAAATGAATGTAACAGTCTACGGACTCAATACAAAGTGTATGAGCCCGTACTCCGATACATCGGCTTTCCGGAAAAAGCTGTACAGACACGAAGCGGCTCAGCACTCACACAAGCTCTTCAGCTCCTTCATTCTAGCGATTGGTGAGTCTCAGTGCTCGGACACCCACCAATCCAAATCACTATGACATGTCAGAAGTTTGTCAAACGTTTAGCTACACTTTAAGTCTATTTTCAAAGTTTATTTATTTTAGATGCGCAGGAGCAATAAAAAAAAAAAAAATTGTGTTTGTTTATTGTACACTTTTTTAGGAAACTCTAAGGATTTTATATTGTATGTGTTATTAAGTGTTGTTGAAGCGGCCTATAAGAGAAGACATATGTTTTTATGTTCTCCCAGTGTTTGCGTGGGTTTCCTCGCACACCCCCCCAAAAAAAAAACTCAGTTAATGTTTATCTATTAATGTGATTGAATCTTGTACTTTCTCTGAACTTTTATGCACATATATACATGATCTGCCTGTAGTGTTTACAGTAGATATTTTTTTATCAATCCAGTTAAATATATCGGAGATGAACAACTACAGTAAAAATAATAATTTTATAAACTGTAAGGCCCTGCTCCCATGTGACAGATTTGACACCAAAATTTGCGTCAAATCCGATAATCAGCACCACCATGCATGTGAATGGGGTTTCCGCAAACCGGTTTCCCATGCTATGGAAAATCTCCATGCAGAAATATGTCTGCAACATGGGGGGAAAAAAAATCTGCTGCGGAAATATAGTATGGAGCATGCTACTTATTCTGCATGGAAAAGTGCATTTTGACCGCACCGATTGAACCCGGCCATATGCCAGCAGTAAATTTATACATTTTATTTTATAAGTTTATACTAATGGCTCAGTGGTTAGCACGGTTGCCTTGCAGCACTGTAGTTCTGGGTTCAAATTCGAAAAAGGACAACATCTGCATGGCGTTCGTATGTTCTCCCTGTGTGTGCGTTGTATTCTTACGGGTACTTCAGGTACCAAAAAAAAAAAAAAAAAAAAAAAAAAAAGAAAACAAACACTCTAGAAAGGCATACTGATTTCAAGGGAAGCCAATTAACCTTAGTGTGTCGGAGAAAGGGAAATTAGATGGTGAGCCCCACTGGGAACAGGAACAGTGAATGATGACAATCTCTGTACAGTTTGCAGAATATGTTGGCACTATATAAGCAGCAGGTATAATAGATTATACAAAGGTCTCACACAACAAAAAATACCAAATTACCAAAACCTACTGCATTTCCAAATCAAGGTCAAAATAGCTTAAAAGCAACATAACAAAGAAGAAGAAAATCTAACCCGGATATAAAATGTGGTCAATTTCTATGTAAATAAGAAGGACAACAGATGCCTCCAGAGCAAGAAGTATTGCATACCAACACAGATTTGTTTTAGACCCTCCTACGTAGAGGTTACAAATAAAGTCAAGTGAGTTAATTGAGGTCACACAAATGAAGCATATGGGAGGTAAAGGAGTAGCAGCAACTGAGTGCTTAGTTGGCCATCCACAGATGCTTTCTGAAGTCACTAAGCATGTGAGGTAGGAAAAGATCAAGAAGGACCAAGGGCACATAGACTAAGAAAAAGATAAAGATATGAAACAGAGAGATAGAAATAAAAAAAGAGTGAGGGACATATGAAGAAGATCAGCAGCATGTAATGATACAGATATAGAGTTGCTAAGGATAGGCCATCAATTTTATGGGACCATGTGAGAGGTGAATCCGACCTGACAAAGATGGAGAAGTCGGTGGAATGAAATTGGTAAAATGTTTTGCCAGCTGTACACAAGTAAAAGATTAACAACATTGTGCCACATGCTAGAAGTCATAACTGTAGAATGGGATGCAGAAAGACAAAAAAACTAATTTAGCAGTGTAAAAGAGGTTGAAATGATGCACCTAGAGGGTCTTTATATATTTTTTGGACGTGGAAAGTCTTAAAAACTAAAAAGGTTAAGGATTGGACTTGGGTCTACTCTGGGGAGCGGAGTCTAAGGTAACCCCCGGTCTTCACCCTTTAACCGCTATACAGGGATGTAGACTTCCCAGCGGGGGAACCCCAGATCGCTACCTGTTGTAGCCACCCTTGGTGACAGCGGATGTGAATAAAAACTATTTTATGGTCTGGAGAGCTAGAGTTTCATTACGGTAAACGTAGCTATAGGTCAGGACATGCAGCAGATGTTAGTCACGGTACACATAGCTAAAGGTCAGGGCAGGCGACAGGCACAGCTGGTCAAAAACAAGCAATCGGTCGGTACACAGGAATTAAAAAACAAGACTACAGGGATACACTTGGAAAACTAGGACCCAAATTGCTCTGGCAAAACATGAGGGGAGAGGAGGTCCTATATACCAGGCTGTCCGGTATGGAAATTGATTTTGGCATGCGCTGGCTTTTAAGAATGCCAGGGTCAGAACGTGTGCACTAGGACCCAGTGGAGGGCGACGGCTAGGGCGGCCGCCAGGCGCTGGATATGAAAGAGAGCAGCGCAGATGCCGGACACAGGAAAGAACATGGTGGCGCTACATTTTTAATATTAGACAAGAGATAACCAACGTAAAAACACAAATTATGATTTCATTTAAGTAAAAACGCTGTGAAAAAGTAACTACTAAATCAGTTAATCAAATTTAATTGACAATTGGGATCAATTTCACCAGCCAAACCCAGTCATTTTTACTGTAAAGGTATGTTCAGTTTTTTAGTGCCATTTTTGACATGGAAGCCGCGACAAAAAATGCCCGCAGGAAAAAGACGCATCATGCCCCTTCTTCAGGCTATTCCGTCGCTGACCTCCCATTTACAGCAATGGGAGGTAGATAAAATCGGCTTTCGCAGCATTTTTTGCCCACGACGCCCAATGGCCGTGGCTGAACAACACCGCAAGAAACACAGCAAAGAGTGCAGGCAGGTCAAAATACGCCTCAAAATTCCTGAAGGACTTTTGTGGCAGATTTTTCTCATGCAAAAAGCTTGTGTGAACTAGGCCTAAGACCTGCCAGAATCTAAAACATCAATTAAATAGAGTCGGTCTGGCAATGTGAAGCCGGCTAGAATATCTCAAAAGAAGCACATGATGCCACGTCCTAAAGAGATTCAAATAGAGATGCCAAACACAGTCATTGAAATCTACCAGGCTGAAAAGGGTTACAAAGCCGTGAGAGCCATTATCCACAAATGAAGAAAATATGGAACAATAGTGAACTTTCTAAGGAGTGGACAGCCTACCAAAATTTCACCAAGAGCAAATCGATGACTCATCGAGGGAGGACACAATAAGGGTATGTGCACACACACTAATTACGTCCGTAATTGACGGACGTATTTCGGCCGCAAGTAGTGGACCGAACACAGTGCAGGGAGCCGGGCTCCTAGCATCATACTTATGTACGATGCTAAGGGTATGTTCACACGGCGGGGGTCCGTAACGGCTGAAATTACGGGGATGTTTCAGCCTGAAAACATCCCCGTAATTTCAGCCGTACCGGCATGTGCAGGCGCTTGAACGCCGCGTCAATTACGGCCGTAATTAGCGCTGCTATTCATTGGAGTCAATGAATAGCGGCTCCAATTACGGCCAAAGAAGTGACAGGTCACTTCTTCTACGCGGGCGTCTATGTACGCGCCGTCATTTGACAGCGGCGCGTAAATATACGCCTCGTGTGAACAGAAACGTCTGCCCATTGCTTTCAATGGGCAGATGTTTGTCAGCGCTATTGAGGCGCTATTTTCGGGCGTAATTCGGGGCAAAAACGCCCGATTTACGTCCGTAAATAGGCCGTGTGAACATACCCTAAGAGTCCCTGCCTCTCCGTGGAACTACTGTCCCGTACTGAAAACATGATTACAGTACGGGACAGTTGTCCTGCAGAGAGGCAGGGACTCCTAGCATCGTATATAACTATGATGCTAGGAGCCCGGCTCCCTGCACTGTGTTCGGTCCGGGACTTGCGGCCGAAATACGTCCGTCAATTACGGACGTTATTAGTGTGTGTGCACATACCCTAAAAACCAGACGAACATCTAAAGAACTGCAGGTCTCATTTGCCTCAGTAAGGGTATGTTCACACGGCCTATTTTCGGCCCGGAAACGGCCTAAAAATCGGAAGCAGAACGCCTCCAAATATCTGCCCATTGATTTCAATGGGAAAACTGTGTTCTGTTCCGACGGGCCGTTTTTTACGCGGCCGTTTTTCAAAACGGCCATGTAAGAAAACGTCCGCGAAAAAGAAGTGCATGTCACTTCTTGAGCTGTTTCTCATTGACTCTATAGAATAACAGCTCCAAAACTGGCCG
Source organism: Rhinoderma darwinii (assembly GCF_050947455.1). Classification (NCBI taxonomy): domain Eukaryota; kingdom Metazoa; phylum Chordata; class Amphibia; order Anura; family Rhinodermatidae; genus Rhinoderma; species Rhinoderma darwinii. The sequence goes on along the minus strand of NC_134691.1, from coordinate 100,753,728 downwards.
TAAAAATTCGCCACCAAAAACGCGAGTTGCTAAAAAAATAAATCTGAAAATCAGTTGCTGTTTTCCCTTGAAAACCGCTCCGTATTTTCCGACGTTTTTGGTTAAGCGTGTGAACATGCCCTTAGGACAATGTACAGGATTCCACAATACAAGACACTGGGAAAAAATAGCATCTATGAGAGAGCTGCAAGGTGCAAATCACTGCTGACCAAAAGATAACAAAAACCAAAAGTCTTGTCCAGAATTTGCTTAAAAACAAAACAAACAACTAGATAATCCCAAGACTATTGGAAAATATTAACCCCTTCCCATCGTAAACCACTTTCATATTTCCATTTTAATTTTTTCCTTCCCACCTTGAAAAAGCCATAACTTTTTAATTTTTCCATCAATATAGTCCTGAGGGCTTGATTTTTGCGGGACGAATTGTCGTTTTTCGTAGCGCCAGTTATTGTGCCATATAATGTACTAGGAAATGGGAAAAAGGTTGTGTGTGGTAGAAAATGAAAAAAAAAAAACAGCGATTCCGCCATTGTTTTTTGCGCTTCGTTTTTACAGAATTCACCGTGCAAGTAAAATATGTTAACTTTATTCTGCGGGTCATTAAGATTACGGCGATATCAAATATATATATATATATATATATATATATTTGTACTACTTTTATAAAATAAAAAACTAAGTGTAAAAACGAAAAATTTATTTTTGTGTCGCCACATTCTGAGAGGCATAACTTATTTTTCCGTCGATTAAGTGGTATGAGGGCTTATTTTGTGCGGGATAAGCTGTAGTTTTTAATGCTACCATTTTGGGGTACATGCAAGTTTTTGATCACTTTTTATTCCATTTTTTGTGGGAGATTAGATGACCAAAAAATAGCAATTCTGGCATTTAAATTTATTTTTTTTCACGGCGTTCACCGTGCGGTTTAAATAATATTATATTGTAATAGTTCAAACTTTTACTGGTGCGGCGATACCAATTATGTTTATTTATTTTTTCCTTTTTACAATGCTCTAGGGGGAAAATGGGAGTTGTTTTTTTTACATTTAATATTTTTTTTTTGACATTAAAAAAAACACAAAAAATTTTACTAATTTTAAAATTTTCTTATTAGTCCCCCTAGGGGACTTCAACCATCGATCCACTATAGCAATCGCTTGCACTATATACTGCAATACTAATGTGTAGCAGTATATTGTCTTTCTGACAGGCTTCTATTAAACCCCTCTTATACTTCCCCTACCCGGCTATGATGTAGCCATGCGTCAAATGTCGGGAAGGGGTTAATGTTGGCTGATGAGTCAAAGGTAGAACTTTTTGGAAGACATGGATCTCTGTGCATCTGGCGTAGAGCTAACACTACCTTCCACTATAAGAACATCATACATGGTGGTGTTAGTAGTGTGATGGTCTGGGGCTGCGATGCTTCTGCAGGTCCTGGACGACTTGTCATAATTGATGGAACCATGAACGAGAATGTAGGCGCGTTAGTTTGTGATCTAAAGCTCAAGAGCAGATGGGTTATGCCACCTCTGAATGGCTCAAAGAAACAAAATTAAGGTTTTGGAATCAAAGTTCTTACTTGAATCCCAATGGCAGTTCATGCACAAAAACCCTCCAATGTAGCCAAATTAAAAGAATTCTGCAGAGTGGGTCAAATTTTCTCCACAGCGATGTAAAAAGACAAGTTATCACAAATGTTTGATCGCAGTTGTTACTGCCAACTGGTTGCACAACCAGTTATTTAGTTTAGGGGGCAATTACTTTTTCCCATGGGGAGATACAGATTTGGAATAAATCTTTATCCTCCGTAAATGGAATTAGTGAATTTTGTGTTTACTAGTGTTGTCTTTGTCGTATATTAAAATTGAAATGTTTCAGATGATCCATCTAATGTGACAAATTTGAAAAAGATAGAAGAAAACGGGTGAGGGGCAAATTATTTTTACAGCACTGTATCTAAAAGCATCCGTTTAGGTGTTTTCTTTTTACTTTAACATCATGCGGATGTTGGATGCGATGCATTACATTCATTTTATTTTTGTGCTGCTTAAATGGCGCCAATATATTCCGCAGTTCAAAACAGATAGTCATCAGCTTTTTCTGTACTCGTCTACTCATTTAATTATTCCATCTTTTTACCATATCGTCACCATTCAATGCCCAAAAATAAAACATTTTCCCCTTAATCATTTCTTACATTGAAGTCAATGAATGGAGAAACTTGTGCGACGGATGAAGCTTTGGCATGATCACTTTTTTTTTTTACGTTTGTTGAAAAACACAAAGGATGACAAATAGAAGTGTGAATAGAAGATTCCTTTAATTTATTTCAAATTAATACATGGTTGGATCTCTAATGATTTAGATAGCAAGTGGAGGGGTTAATGAATCCCTTTCCAAATATTTTTGTATGGAAAATGGCTGGCAGAAAAATCCCGGTAAACTGAGAAGTCATGTGGCTATAATTATTAACAGGCAAGGAATATTTTTTTTTCTTTAGCTCCGTGGTGAAGTGAGTCTCTGTCGTGGTCTGCTCCCAATAGTGTCCATCGCAAAACAACGGCCTCATTAAACCTCTGCAGCAAGATTAATATGCCGTATCTACACTACATTTATAACTTGCTACTCTATAAAAAGCACATTTAATCATGAGAGCCAGACCTGAGATACAAAAGTAAATCTATAAAAACTTCTGCCAGATGAGCGCTCACCTCTCCACGAACTGTTCCAATACGCTGTATAAAATGTCGACTTTTTTTCCATCGTTTTTAAATATACACACATCACCTCTTTTTAAAATCTGACTGGAGGCAGAAAATTTTTTTTACACCCATTATGTACTGGAGTCTTTTAAATCATAACTAGGTAGGAAACCTTAGAAAGTGCAGAAACGAGTCATTGTAGAACGTAAAGAAACATTCCTCAGCATATTTCTAACCGCTGCTCAGCCATTTTAGGAAATTTTATTGTCGAAATTTAAGCCGGTCTTCATCACATTTAGTCGACAGGACACTGATTAAATTTGGATGTATAACCAAGGTGGATGCCAGGGTGTGTGTTTTTTTCAAGGCATATGAAGTTGCAGATTATTTTCCAAGGTTAAGAAGGAGAAAAAAAAATTACTTCCTTTTTGTGGCAGTAGACGACATTGTTTTTTTTCCTATTAAACTTAAATGGCTGGTACAACATATTACACAATAGTAGGGACTAGTTTATTAGGCTGGTCAGGATAAGAAAAAATGGTTTGTTTTTTGTCGAGAAACAGTGCCACTTTTATCAATGGGCTGTGTCTGGTACTGCAGCACTGCCACAAACACACACACACACACACTTGAAAAAGAGTTGCGATACCAGACAACCCATGGACGAGAGTGATGCGGATTAGAGAAAAAAAAAAAAAAGTTACTCCTAGACAACCCCATTAAATGAGGAGCTGAAATATTTAGTCATTATTTGGCAGCATTTCCATTTTTCATCTGTACAATGGTGTCTGCAAGTCTCACTTTCACTCAGATCTTTAGGCTAGTACTGCAGCAGATTTTTGTGTGACCTCAGACTAAGGTCTCTTCACACTACAGTTATGGTCATACAGTTGAGGCCCACAAAAACAAAAGACATACAGTTACACAAGTCTGTCATTCGTAATATATATATTTATTTATGTTGCATTGAATTGCATGGTAGCCAAATTTTTTTTCCGTAGAACAAAAAACGATACTTTTAATGTATACTAAAATGACACTGTTTTGGCCTATGAGAGCATTACAGTATGCCATTATCCAGCAGTATCCTTCACACTATAGACGCAACGTCACCTGTAGCATCACTGCTGTCCCATTAGGATGACCAACCTATTTATTTTGGTTTTCTTGCGTCGCTCATTACAGGGCGTGCCGGAGTTCACAGACCGGGACATGCGACAAGTTCAAATGAAGTTCAATACCTTCCGTTTTTTTAACGGAAAGACGGAAGCACAACGACCATTTGAAACGGAACGGACACGGAGTACACACGGATACCATAAGACACATGGATCTGTGAGAAACGGCCATGAAAACGGTGATGGAAGTGTGCATGAGGCCTAAAGATGGGAACACCTCTGTAAGGGTATGTTCACACGCTTAAAGTGTAGCTAAATGTTCGACAAACTTCTGACATGTCATAGTGACATGTCAGAAATTTGTATTGGTGGAGGTCCGAGCATGGAGACCACCACCAATCGCTAGAACGAAGCAGCTGAAGTGCTCGTGTGAGCGCTCAGCTGCTTTGTTTTTGTTCGGCTTTTTCCGGAAAGCCGATGTATCGGAGTACGGGCTCATAGACTTTCTATTGAGTCCATACACCGATACATTTATTTCCGGAAAAACTCGAACACACACAAAGCAGCTGAGCGCTCACACGAGTGCTTCAGCTGCTTCGTTCAAGCGATTGGAGGGGGTCCCCATGCTCAGAACGCAAACCAATCCAAACTTCTAACATGTCACTATCACGTCAGAAGTTTGTCGAACGTTTAGCTACACTTTAACCAAAAACCTCTGAAAATACGGAGCGGTTTTCAAGGCAAAACAGCTCCTGATTTTCAGACGTTTTTTTTTAAGCCACTCGCATTTTTCACGGTAGTTTTTGGAACTGTTTTCAATAGAATCTGTGAAAAACGGCTCCACAAACGTCCCAAGAAGTGACCTGCACTTCTTTTTCACGGACGTTTTTCAAAACGGCCGCGTAAAAAAAACGGCCTGTCGGAACAGCACGCCGATGTTTCCAGGAGTTCTGCTTCAGATTTTTTGGCCCGAAAAACAGCTGAGATTAAGCAGTGTGAACATACCCTAATGATGCCACAGTATCTTTCCCCATGCAGCATGCACCAGATTCATCAACAGGCCGTAAACTATAAAAACAATGCCAGGTCAATGCCATAAGAACTTTTTATGCCATCACTTGCAGTCATTATATGATTATCCTTCAACAACTATTAAAATGTCTCAACATTTTTACTAGGTGAAGAGCTACTCAAGTCAAAATGGAGTTCTGCTTATGTGTGACCTTTTTAAAAAAAATAAAAAAATAAAAAATGAGTTAAAGAGGCTCTGTAACCACATTAATGTATTCATTCTCCTGACCACTTCTGTAGCGTCTGTGTGATTTACAGTACAGCGAGATCTCGCTGTGAATGACAGTTTACAGCTTAATCTCGCGAGATCACGCTATACTATGCTGTAACTCACAGAGACGCTACAGAAGTGGTCAGGAGAATGAATACACATCACATCCTGGCTGGAGGTAATGTATATTCATGGTCATGACACGAGTAATGTTATAGCTATATCGCTATGTGTAGTCACATAAAACACACTATATCACTATCTGCAGTGTAAATGAATGGAGAGAAGTGTATGACGCTGATTGGTCACTGATTGGTCAGCATCATACACTCCTCTGTACAACGCCCACTTGGTCATATAGTAACACGCCCAGTTGTCTATTGAGAAACTCATTAGCATAAAGCTAATATAGGTCATAACTCCATCAAAAATGATCGTTTTTCTAAATAAAAAACACTGCTGTAATCTACATTACAGCGCCGATCACATCATGTAATATATAGGAAACTTATAATCTGGTGACAGACCCTCTTTAAGTTAAAGAATTCTTAACTATACTACAGAAACCCAGTGTAATAAATAATAATAAAAAAAAAAAAACTTTGTACATGACGAACATGGTAATCGTTTGTAAAGAGATAAAATCGTTTTTGGTTAATTTTTAGTAATTAGTGTGTGTATAACAGTAGTTAAAAAAACAAAAATGTCAAATGAAATTGGTAAAAAAAATTTATAAAAATGTGGACCATTTGAAAACATATACAAAACGTGTACCATTTTCTGCTTACGTGTTTTTTAGGCTTTATTCACACGAGCGTATTTCACGTACGTGTTACGCGCGTGAAAATAACGCACTTACACGGACCTTTGCAAGTCAATGGGGCCATTCCGACAGTGTTTTTCACGCGTGTGTGCCGCTACGTGAAACTCACTGCATGTCCTATACTTGTGTGTTTTTTGTGCATCACGCACCTATTGAAGTCAATGGGTGCGTGAAAATCACGGACAGCACACGAACGCACATCCGTGTGCTATGCGTGATTCAAGCAACAGTTGCTAAAGAAATGAGAAAAAGAAAACCACCTCCTTCAGTTTATTTTGAGAAATGCTGCGTTTATGCGCGCAATACAGACACGTTCGTGTGAATAAGGCCTTATAGTCAGTACATTAAGCATACGCTCATGCATCATTATACGTTTGTGTTTTTTACCTAAAAAGAGTACTTTTTTTTTTTTTTTAAAGTGAACAGCGATATAAAAAAAAAACAAAAAAAAAACCTGATAGATTTACCGTATGTAAACGGCTATAAACGTATAGCATTACGTTTGCATACTTTGTCCATTAAGATCAATGCTAAAAAAAAACAAAAAAAAAAAACAGTTACATCGCATATACCTAGTACTTTCAAAAAACAGTATACCAACGTAAACCATGACAAACATAGACCAAAACGGATGCTATTTTGGTCTACGCTTCAACCATTATAGTCTATGTATACGCCGAGCTATACGTTTCAATACTTTTTTAGTGTTTAAAACCAGTAAATGACCACTTACAGCGTGATCTCGCGAGATTACACTTGCTGTGCTGTAAGTCCCACACAAACGTTACCGAAGTGTCGGGATTGTGAACAGACATCGCATCCTGGCTGGTAGTGATGTCTATTAACACTCAAGACACTTCAGTAACGTCAATGTGTGAGTATGTTACTGCACATCACGATCTAGCAAGATCACTATGTGCAGAGTAAATGAATGGAGAGAAGTGTATGACGCCGATTGGTCAGCGTCCACACTTCTCTCCACAACGCCCACTTGGTCAAAAAGTAAAAACATGCCCAGTTGGGCATTAATAAACTCATTAGCATAAATCTAAAATAAGTCATAACTGATAATTTTTCTAAATAAAAAAAGCACTGCTGTAATCTATATTACAGCGCCGATCACATTATGTAGAAGATAGGGCACTTATAATGTGGTGACAGAGTCTCTTTTAGGGTATGTGCACACGAGTACTGGCTTTTATGTCTGAAATTACAGATTGTTTTCAGGAGAAAACAGATGCCTCGTTTCAGACGTAAATGCTCCTCCTCGTATTATGCGAGGCGTCTTTGACGGCCAATCATTTCAGCTGTTCTTCATTGAATTCAATGAAGAACGGCTCAAATTAAGTTTCAAAGAAGTGTCCTGCACTTCTTTGATGAGGCAGTCATTTTACGCGTCGTCGTTTGACAGCTGTCAAACGACGACGCGTAAATGACAGGTCGTCGGCACAGTACGTCGGCAAACCCATTCAAATGAATGGGCAGATGTTTGCCGACGTATTGTAGCCCTATTTTCAAACGTAAAACGAGGCATAAAACGCCTCGTTTACGTCTGAAAATAGGTCGTGTGAACCCAGCCTAAATGTGTCAGGCTGTGTGTTCTAAAATCAAACCAAAACTATTATCCATTTACCGATCATGTCATTTTGTGCAGAAGTTTAGGTACCACTCGCCAAATGACATCTATTGCTTTTCTAAGTGAAAAGAAGCTTAAAGGCTATGTCCACACTGAGTTTTTTGAGGCAGATTTTGATCTGCTTGCACGCCGTTTGCAGCATTTTTCGCCCGCGGCCACTGAGCGCCGCGGGCAAAAAACGCTGCTTAATACGCTTTCTCTGCCTCCCATTGTCAATGGGAGGTCAGAGACGTAAACACCCGAAGATAGGGCATGTCGCTCCTTTTTACCGCGAGACGGTTTTTCCACTCGTGGGAAAAAAACACCTCCGTCTCCCATTGAGATCAATGGGAGGCATTTTCAGCGCTTTTTCAGGGCGCGATCCATTGTTTTAATGGATAGCACCCTGACAAATTAATTTCAATGGGGCCATGCACACTTCCGTTGTTTTAAAGGCACCGAGCAGCCGTTCCGTCAAAAAAAAAAAAAAAAAAGGACAGGTCCTACTCCTGCCCGTTTTTGACGGAAGTCTCTGCCTTTTCATTGATTTGGTCCGTTAAACAACGGACTGCACACGGAAGCCATCCGTGTGCGGCCCGTGTTTCACAGAACCATCATTAGCAGCCGTACAATGGCCGACGGAAGTGTGCATGCAGCCTTCGGGATAATGGGTAATCTATGGCTTATACGTAGGACCACCTCTGAGACCCCCCACATGTCGGGGAGACTGGGAATATTTTGACCCCCATTGCACTGTAAAAGTTTGTCCACACGATGCGGAAGTGCCGCAATATTTCCGGCCGGCATTTCGGACGGAAAAAACGCAGCAGAATACAGTAGCAGCATAGTGGATGAGATCTAAGAAATCTCATCCACATGCTGCGTAAAAATTCAGAGCAGAAATTGAGCTGCGGTGTGTATTTTTCGGACCGCAGCATGTCTATTCCTGCTGTGGAAAGTGTCCAGATTTGCTGCATTTTTCAGAGATGTCTCATCTCCTTAGGCCTTATTCACACGGTGTCCGTTTTGTGTGCACAAAAAACGCTGCGTTTTGCGCGTGCAAAAGTTCAGTGTGGCATCTGCATATGGTGCGTGGCTGCGTGATTTTCACGCAGCCGGCATCCTTATGACACTGTTTTTATGTTTACAAACATAAAAGCAGGAGGTGCTTTTCTGTTTTTCATTCATTCATTTTTTTTAAGTTTTTTTTTTACTACTGCAGCACGAATCACGCGCGGCACCCGGAAGTGCTTCCATGTGCCGAGCGCGATTTGCACGCACCCTTTGACTTCAATGGGTGCGTGCTGCGCGAAACATGGGCAAGTATAGGACATGTGAGTTTTACGTAGCGGACATACGCTGCGTGAAAATCACAAACTGTCAGAACGGCCCCATTGCCATACATAAGTCCGTGTGACGCGCATGATTTCCACGCACGTAGCACGGACGTAATACACATTCGTGTGAATAAGGCCTAACTTTGTGAAAAACGCAGCAAAATACACACCATTTTCTGCCGTAAAGACCGCAGGAAATGGTGCGTTTTTGTCACAGCGGAAAGTCTGTGACTTTCAACGGAATTGCTGCAGAAATTTTCTGCAACAATTCCATTGTGTGTGGACAAGCCCTAACGGGTGTTAAAAGAGGGTGAGCTGAATAAGACATCTGGCCGACCAGCCGTGCATTCTCTCTACATTGCAATCTACACGCTCACTTGGCTGTTCTCATAACTCCCAATGACTAATGGTTCTGCTACTGCTTCTCCCTGTATCAGCCACGATTGGTATTAAAAATGTGGGTAATGGGATCACCTATGGTCTTCCCATAGGTTTGGGCCCCAGAGTTGGACTCCCACCTATTAGCCATTTATGGCATATCCTATGGATATCATCAGAGTGACTCAATACAATAGGAGTGCTCCCACCATGAATACAAAATATTCATAACCAGGAGTCCACTGTATTCTATGATAGCTGATATTAGCCATATGGCACAATATTTTTTTTATGCTAACAGTAGAGCGGACCTGTCCCCCTAGGGACATGTTGGTAGACAGATGTAATAGGTGTGCTACGGCCTATATTTATTGGTACATTTTATATGGACTACGGGGGTTAACTGCAGGTAAGCAGAAGACTTATTTGTATTGTGGTTTGGGCTAAACGCTTGTGGTGTTGTTTGTATTAGGATATACAATATCTATTTAAATCTATTCTAAACAGATAATATATGAGGGGAAAAAAACTGAATGCTGTGATATGGCCCATAGCTGTTTTTTTGGTTGTTTTTTTAAATGCTAAATTTATCTTAAGAGAAAAACCCTTTAATACATTCTTAAAAGTAGCTCTTCGGTGAAGTTTTGCTTTAAATATATACGTTGCATCACATTAAGATATGGTTAGTCTATCAAAGAAATCATGAAAGGCCTTCAAACGTAGTAACAATAATACGAAAAAAAATACTTTAAAGAAATGTTCGCTATTAAGGAGTTTGCACTTTGGCGATGGGAACGGTTTTAAATCTACATCAAACTGCCATGTCTTTTAATGCCATAACGACGAGCGACGGATACATCCGTCACAAGCAGGTGTTAGCTCCTGAATAGCGACGGATATATCAACGGCAGGAGCACAGCTGTTATTCACAGCGCTCTCCGATTCTGTCAGTTTAACCCATTAGATGCCGTGGTCAATAGCGACAGCGGTATCTAATGTGTTTGACAGAGGGAGGGAGCTACCCCTGTTACCACATCGGCAGGCTCGCAACGATATTGCGGGGCGCCGATCGGTTTCCACAGCAGTCGGGGGCCTAACAAAAAGGTCCCCAGGTCTGCCTATTAGGCAATGCCAGAGGCAATAATGCTTCGGTATACTAAGTATACCAAAGCATTATATAAGCGATCAGAAGATCGCAATTAAATAGCCAGGTGAGTGGCGTAAAAAAAAACAAAAAAACGGCAAAATTCTTTTTTTCTCCCATATAAAATAAAAGTTAATCAATAAGTCCCATGTACCCCAAAGTACTACCAATGAAACTACACCTTGCCCTGCAAAATACAAGCCCACATATGGCTACATCGACAGAAAAATAAAAAACAAAAAGTTACGGCTCTTGGAATGCAGCGATACAAAAACCAAGTACCGTATTTTCCGGACTATAAGACGCACCCAGGTTTTAGACAACAGAAAATTGTAAAAGAAGTGAAATATGAAATTTTGCTCATAAGAAAAAACTATTGGTTAAAAAAAATAATTGTTCAGTTTCACGACAGTCTGAGAGCCATAACTTATATTTTTCAATCGTTTGAGCGGAGTGAGGGCTTTTTTTGCGGGACGAGCTGTTGTTTTTATTAGCACCATTTTTTTGGTACATACGATTTTTTTATCACTTTATTTTATTCTTTTTAGCGCTATGGTGACCAAAAGACAACGATTCTGGGGTTTTAAATTATTTTTTTTTACGCCGTTCAGTCACATAATGCTATATTGTAATCGTTTCAGACTATTACGGACGCAGCTATACCAATTTTTTTATTTTTACATTGTGCTTGGGAAAAAATGGGAAAAGGGTTTTGTTTTGTACTTTTAAAAAAAAAAAAAAGTTACACTCCTGAAAATGTATCTAATTTTCATTTTATTTATTTTTTACACATTTTATTAGTTCCCCTAGGGGACTTGAACCAGCGTTCATTAGATCGCTGGTACAATACATGGATGAGTTACGGAAACAGCGTAACTAGCTGAGCTACACTGTTTCCGTAACTCCCATAGTAGTGAATGGCAGTTACAGAAGCAGCGTAGCATGCTACACTGTTTCCGTAACTACTATGCAGTTCTAACTCGACCATGTAACCAGGAAGTCGGTGGGAGACAGCGGAGCCGGTTAAGATAGAACGGGGTTTAGAGGGCCCCGTTCTAGAGATAGATGCGGTGGGACCCAGAGGTGGGACCCGCATTCATCTGACATTTATGACATATAATGTGGATATATCATAAATGTCCTTCATGGGAAAACCGCTACAAATGCCGCGGTCGCTATTGACGCGGCATTTAACTAGTTAAACGGCCAGGAACAGTGCAATCGCTGTTCCTGGCCGTTAGAGCAGCGTGTCAGCTGCTGACACTTGTATGGAGTGGGTTCAGCACGTGAGCCCGCTCCAAACATCATCCCCTCCCCATGATGTGCCGGCACATCATGGGTCGGGAAGGGGTTAAGTAAGGAGCGGTCAGGGGGCCAGGCACCGCCGGGTCCCTTGACTGCCGACTATAAGAGGCAGGGACTTTTTAATCAAGATTTATTCTTGCTAAAAACTGCATCTTATAGTCCAAAAAATACGGTAATTAAAAAAATAAAAAATAAATAAAAGGATTATTCAAATGTAGGAAAAACAAAAAACCTTTAGGCTGGGTTCACACGACCTATTTTCAGACGTAAACAAGGCGTATTATGCCTCGATTTACGCCTGAAAATATGGCTACAATACGTCGGCAAACATCTGCCCATTCATTTGAATGGGTTTGCCGACGTACTGTGCAGACGACCTGTAATTTACGCATCGTCGTTTGACAGCTGTCAAACGACGACGCTTAAATTGACTGCCTCGGCAAAGAAGTGCAGGACACTTCTTTGCAACGTAATTTGAGCCGTTCTTCATTGAAGTCAATGAAGAGCAGCTCAAGATTACAGGTGTCAAAGACGCCTTGCATAATACGAGGAGGAGCTTTTACGGCTGAAACGAGGCAGCTGTTTTCTCCTGAAAAAAGGCTGTCATTTCAGCCGTAAAAAGCCTCTCATCGTGTGCACATACCCTCATATATTTGGTATCCCCGTAATCATGCTGACCCATAAAATAAAAGGTATCTTTTTATTTATGCCACATAGTGAATGGCGTAAATTTATAAAACGCGAAAATCAATGCTGGAATAGCGGTTTATTTTCAATTCTCTCCTAAAATAAAGTTAAAAGTTAATCAATATATTGTATGCACCCAAAAATGGTGCAATTGAAAAATACAACTCGTCCCACAAAAAACAAGCCCTTATGTCTATGTCCACGGAATAAAAAACGTTACGACTCTAAGGGTATGTTCACACGCAGTGACCAGAAACGTCTTAAAATACAGAGCGGTTTTCAGGTGAAAACTGCTCCTGATTTTCAGACGTTTTTTTTAACAACTCGCGTTTTTCACGGCCGTTTTTGGAGCTTTTTTTCAATGGAGTCAATGAGAAACGCCTCCAAAAACGTCCCAAGAAGTGTCCTGCACTTCTTTTGACGAGCCGTCATTTTACGCTCTGTATTTTGACAGCGAAGCGTAAAATAAAGGCTCGTGGGAACAAAACATCGTAATTCTCATTAAAAGCAATTGGCAGATGTTTGTAGGCGTAATGGAGCCGTTTTTTCAGGCGTAATTCGAGGCGTAAAACGCCCGAATTACGTCTGAAAACAGTGCGTGTGAACATACCCTCAGATTGCGACATTTGGATTTTTGACATGGTACAAATATTAAAAGGTCCACAGCCAAAAAATTAAGAGGACACACTTGAAGACCTTGTAAGTTTCCTCAATTTTTTAACTAAGAGAAATCAAAACCTCATGTGGTTTTTGATTTCCCAAAATAGCCAATGGGGAAAAAAAATCCAAAAGCCGTTGCTCAGACTAGCTAGCAATAAATGAGCTAACTGCTTCACTACATAAAATTTAATGTACTATCACACAGCTAGAACATGTGAACATCAGTGTTTTTGATCCCAAGAGCACCTCAAACCTTACTTATTGTTACACTTTTCTATGCTTCATATAATAAACAGTGACAAGACAAATGCTAGATTATTATACTGCTGTGCATGGTTTAAACTCTATTATTTGAAGATGTATATAAGTAAATATGTGATTGAGTAGTATACAGCGGTTGCAAGTTCGGTGCGGCTGTCAAACAGCCTGTTAGTGGACGGTTTACCCGCGTTCTTTATCTGCGAAATCTTGTGGCCATTAACTATTACACCCTTTATGGCCGCACGATTTAGCAAATTACAACAACTTACCCCCGATTCATTCTCTATGGCAGCACCGGAAAAAGCCGAACACTGCACTCGGCTATCTCCGGCGCTCCCATGTAGAATGAATGGAGCGACAGTGCGCACGCGCATGTAACTGGAATACCTCTTAACGTGGTATTTGACAGCCGCTCCTACATAGTGCCAGTGCGGTTGTTGGCCGCGTTGCGACCATGTCAGGGCCGCTCTGTGTGGCCGTACCCTAATAGCGGTCAAAAACTGCATAGCACTAAACATATTGAAAAGAGGTGCGGTTTTGACAACTGCAACGAGAGGGGCGTGGTTATGACAATCTACAGCACGGCTTGAATTGTTCTGGGGCCTCAGACAGTTATAATAGACATATACAATGAAATAAACAATAAAAGTTTTACTTTAGGGATAACCCAACTCAAACAGTATTTTTATTAGCAATTCTTTGCTTTCCAAAATATAATAAAACGTAGGATTTACATTTTCTTTTTCAGTTTCAGCATTGTTCCACACACACAAAAAGAAAAAAAAAAAAAGGTAAAAGTTAAACAAAAACTCTGAAAACGCGCTCTAAAACCTGCTCTCATGTCTATCAGTTTGTGATCCTTGTTGCTTGCTTTCAAACTGTGCTGCCTCATTGTCTGAAACACTAAAAGTGTCTACCTTATGGATATAGAATTTTTTTTTGCTTTTTTTAAGGGTACCTTTACAGATACTGGTAGGGGTGAGTGTAGCAGAAATTCACAACAACACCACCACACAAAGACCTGTGGCAAAAAAAAAAAAATTGTGTAAAAAAGGCTTTTATGAAATAAAAAGTTCTAGGAAAATGTTCTCGCTTCAGTGGAAAACCACATTGCAGTTCTGCACAATAAAAAGACAAGTAGGATTTTCACATGCAAAAAGTAAGGCTCTATTGACATCACATTCAGGGATTACGTTAGGCATTATACACATTTGAAGATTATATACCCTAGATATATACAACTGTATGTGTAAAAAATTTAAGCCATTTGGTTTACTACAGTACAATACAGTTAAAAAAAAAAAAAAAAAAAAAAAAAGGAGGTATACGGATAGTCTAAATTGATGTATACGCCAGGAAGTGCTCCTGACTTGTCAAACATATATAACAAAAGCAGCTCTTTTACTATATTTGATCTGGATTATGTGCAGAGTATTATGCACTGCATTAGCAAAAAAACAAAAAAAACAAAAAAAAAAAAAAACAGGGTCATTAGAGGACCATCTTGCTTCCTACTACAGCGTTATTAAGAACAGGGTGACTGTCCCGGATACAACATTTTTTAATGATCGCTTATTATTCACACTTTTTTTTTTTTTTCTTATTCTTGTGTCAATTATTTATTACAGCAATGCCTGACACTGAGTAGGTGCTTCCCCTGCAGATCTCAGCAGCGGAAAGTGTCTGCCTAAAAATGTCAACTGCCTGGAAAATTGTCACCTTTCAGGATGACAGGCGTTGAAACCCAGATATTTATGCAGTGTACGGTATAATGATATATATATATATATATATATATATATATATAATTAGTCAGTCCTACTAACAGGTCCTCGTTAAAGAGCTATAGTGACATGGTAATGGAATTAAACAGATATTTTCGGCAAGTCAACTTATGGCTCTTTACATTGTGGAACTCGTAATGTGGCACCGTAAACACCACTGCATAAGTGTAAGCACCATCCATATAGAATGCTGCATGTAACTTGTCAGCAGAGAGAGAAAGAGAAAAATGAAAGGCATTAATGGGTCAAACAAGCATCAAAACCCAAGGGATAATATATATACAACATTATAACGCTCACAGTACATGCAGCATTAATCATTTCCCTTCACGTTTACCCATAGACATCATGAGCATACAGCCATACAGAAAACAAACATGGTCATTGTGCAGTGACAAATAACGAGAATACTTAACAAAAGCATCAGAACGCCGCAAAAAACATCAACTCCGTTTATCCTTTATACTGGAACATGCCGCCTCCGAAGGTGCATGGGATTGGAGCGGTTAAAGCTTTTTTTAATAGGGGAATACTGCATTTCTTACAAAACGCCCACAAATGTTGTAATATATAAAGCAAGCAATATCACCACGGCACTTACAATGGTGATGACTCGGACATCAACATACGAAAACATTTCTAAAGTTATATAGAGAGCACGTTGAATAGGACTCTTACGCACAAAATCGCAACAAAAGTATATGAACCAGCTTTATTATGCAGCAGTTCAGATACACACAACGCTTTCTTCTTCACAACGTTTTTTCAATTTGTTTAGCATATACCCCAGGAAACTCTCCCGACGTATACTATAAACGGAGGCTTGAAGGCCGCCTTACAGTAGGATCAGTCCTCCATGGACGATAACGGCACTTGTTTAATATTTAAGTCATGAGCTTTTTGATAGCTTTTAAAATACGTATACGTTAAATAGATGCCATGGTAGCCTATAAGTGATGGCCTTGGGTTATTATGGTATCCTATATATCTATATCATGAAAAGATATTGGAAAAACTCAAAACATATACATTAAACGGATGCCTGTGATGTATGCCATATAGTGGCATATTTCCCCCATAGGCTCCTATGTTAAAAAAAGTCTATACTCCACGGTATACTTTTGTGTGACCCCGTTGTATGGTATAGCATAGTCTACTACGCTATTCCATACCTCAAGAACGAAGGTATACAGACGTATACTCAAATGGCCTTTGTCGGGCAAATGGAGCCGTATGGAAATGGTCAGCGTATACGTTTGAAGATTTTCTTGCGTACACGCTATACGTAGTGAAATATGTGAATATCTGGTTGTTCAGACACACAATATACAGAAGACTTCACATAACAGCTAGCAGGTATAAAGATACATATAACCTAGGAGTTTATACAGATCACCTCACATGACATCTTCAGTGTGTGTCTAGTTCAATGCTAGTGTGATGTGGCAAATCTCAGCCCCTTTTAAATATTTAGTAGAGCTGGGAATCTTAAATATTAGATAACCATCTTTATACAGAAGTCTAAAAAGGTGGCAAGTTTGTCCTAGGGCTTCAAGGAAATACTGCAGTTGATATGAGAATGTTTTGCTTCACGATCATGCCAGTGCAGTGCTCATACAAAATCAAGACTGAAGCGAACTGATGATTGCCAACCTACCCCATTATGAGGACCTCACATGTAGCCGCTGACATGTTCGGAGTAGAGCGAGTGCCATGCATGGATGGTCACTCTCCATTAAAGTCTAAGGGAGATACAGAAACAGCTAAGTGAATACAATCACCTCCTGTTCATTATAATGGGACATATCCACGTTTGGCCACCTTTCTCCAAAAATAGGCTGTGCTCGGTGCGATTGAGGTCCCAGATGTTGTACACCCACAAATGGAATATTTATGACAGAAGCTAACGACACTAAATAAAATTATAAAGAAAAAAATAAAAATAAAATTACTTTTCACAGGCATGTGAAGATTATATATATATATATATATATATTACATAATACACAATCAGCCCAGCTACACGCTCTCCCATCTTGCAAACATACTGCTAGAAACTGTACACAGTGTATGTACACAGGACAGCAGTGCTCACATCAGAGAAGCAGAGTGCTGTGCACTATACTATTCAGTATACAGATGGCAGAGAGGAGGGAGCCATGGGTCGCTGGGTAAGCAGCCATGTGCTGTCAAGCCATCTATGACTGGTGTAGACTTCCATTTTCTTGCTGCCACTGGAAAAGCACTGGATTCCTGAACTCCCGATCAGAGGACTGACAGGGAGTAGCGACTATATGTAAAACAAATTCTCAGACAGACCAAACGCCTTTTCGAGCTGTCGATAAGCCAGTCAGGGTATCTCTCTTGGGCAATCTGATAGGGAAACACCGTTTTACATGCTTCCTTTTGACTCCCCAATAATATGGAGGAGATGTTCAGTGCCATCAAATGAAGATTATTTTATGTGTGCCCTATGTCTTTATTTATGTAACAAGGCTTTCAAATTCAAATCTTACAATAAATTATTTTGTCTATTACTAGTAGTATTATAAATACAAATATTTACGTATAAGCTGCATGCACTTTTACTTCCATCACATTGGTTGCTTTATAATTTCAAGTTGGCTAGTTTAGAACGCAAGCACATTAAAAATTTAAAAAATTCTGATCCAAAAGAGTTTAGTAATCATTCAAAATTCACAAGTACAAAGCACTTACGAAGTTAACGAGGTAGTCCTACTAAAGCCATTCATGGCATATCGCTAATAGAGGTCCACTGACTGTACCTAGGCCCACAGATTGGACATTGATGACATATCCGGCGATATACCATCAATGTCTTTTGTAAGGCAACGCTTTTAGTATCATGCATAACTCTTAGGGTATGTTCACACGCTTACTAAAAAACATCTGAAAATACGGAGCGGTTTTCAAGGGAAAACAGCTCCTGATTTTCAGCCGTTTTTTTAGCAACTCGCGTTTTTCACAGCCGTTTTTGCAGCGTTTTTTCAACGGCTCAAGTGACATGAATTTTTTTGCGGGCGTATTTTTACGCGGCTGTTTCTCAAGACAGTCACGTAAAAAAATGCCCCGTCGAAACAGAACGCCGTTTTTCCCCATTGAAAATCAATGGGCAGATGTTTGGAGGCGTTTTTACTCATGAAAACCGATTTGGTAAATCATATGTAGTCAATTCATGTGCATGAAGCAACATAATAACTATTGGTTTTGCTGATGAACTGTGAAAAGCTGATGACATCACAGAAAAGTAAAGGCAAGCGACAGGACCGGGCTATTTTGAGCCTTCAGGACCAGACACTGTTTAGCCTGTGTTAGTTAAATGGCTATAACTTTATTTCTTGGGCTAGTGACGTGATTTTTGTGATGTTTTTTCCATAGACAATGCAGTTATCTTTTTTTTATCGTTTTTATACACATCCTTTTTGCGATTTTAGAATTTTTAGGCTTAAAGTTTGAAAAATAATAGCAAAAAAAATAAGCTTTTTAACTTTTCAGATATTTTTTTTTGGTAATAACATAGTTTTACCCTAAAATAGACCTATTATTTGTGATAGTCATTGTCTACCAGAAATTGTAATATGTTACATGTCTATAAAAGGGTAATTGGGACAGGGCTAGCGTTACAACAATGATTGGCGGGGGGGGGGGGGGTTTGGGGTGGGTATTTTATGTTTATTTGATATTAATTTTTTTGCACTTTACTTTTATTTATTTTTATTACTATGGTCTGTCCCTCAAAAGGTCAGAAAAGACCTTTGGGGAACTTTATATATATTTTTTCTTTTTTACACCATCTTTTTCCACTGTAACTGGGGCTGCACAGCAGCCCCAGTTACAGGGGAAATCAGCTCTCTTAGGGTATGTTCACACGCTAGCTGTTATTTACGGCTGAAATGACAGCCTGTTTTCAGAAGAAAACAGCTGCGTCGTTTCAGCCGTAAAAGCAGCTCCTCGTAATATACGAGGCGTCTGTGACGCTCGTATATCTTGAGCTGTTTTTCATTGAGTTCAATGAACAGCTCAAAATACGTTGCAAAGAAGTGTCCTGCACTTCTTTGCCGAGGCAGACAATTTACGCGTCGTCGTTTGACAGCTGTCAAACGACGACGCGTAAATTACAGGTCTTCTGCACAATACGTCGGCAAACCCATTCAAATGAATGGGCAGATGTTTGCCGACGTATTGGAGCCGTATTTTCAGGCGTAAAACGAGGCATAATACGCCTCGTTTACGCCTGAAAATAGGTTGTGTGAACCCAGCCTAATAGTGACTTTTGTCTCTAATAGGGCTGTGCTGGGTCTAGTAAGACCCAGGAGCAATCTGCCACTAACGCCAACCGGCGATCATGTGACCACCGGCCGCTGCCTCTATTCATATACACAGGGATCATTGAGCGCTGTATAGAAAAGAAAACTGCTTTTATCTTCTCCTCAGGGTCCCCAGCAGTCTGACTGCCGGAGACCCTGATCACTCAGGCAGCAAGCTAAAACCTGCGCCGTAAATAGACTATGGCGCGGGTTTTAAGGAGCCTGACCGCTAGCCGTAAATACACAACCAGCAGTCGGGAACCAGTTAATAAAAGCAGTTCAAAAAAGGTTATATTTTTAATTCTATACATATAATGCAACGGTTCACCTTTGATCCTCACGCATATCATTAAAGCAGACCATATATCCTGAAATCTAGTGTGTATGGTGGCCGCCCAACTGTAGAGCATTTTGGATTTTAATACGTCTGATTCTTTTGTTTCCACCAAGAGATAAGTTAGTGTGTATGTTTATGGAGGTATTGGGCGAAACAGGTTTTACGGAACAGCTATTTTATCATATATAACTATAGCTAGCATAAGAAACGTGAAAAAAGGTCATCAGTGTGTGTGTTCATGCACAACTGAGACCTGGAGTTTTTGTCATTTAAGTAAATAGGACTATAATGGGTAGGAGTACGCATTACAGTCCCATTTACTTAAATTGGAAAACCCAAATGACAGGCTCGGCGATCCCAAGATAACCAGAAATGAGTGGCGGGGAAAAGATGGAGTTCTGGTGTCCCCTTTTACTGAGTGGATTTCCTGCTGGATAGATCACCACCGCTGGTGTCTTCTGACAAGTCTTAATCACATAGTATTTGATAATCTTATAACAAGGTTTCCTCTATGCCAATAACTCTAAATATTTGCCATGGAGTTCGAAACGGTCTTAACTTGGTACCGATGATACAACCTTCCATTGTCTGTGTCCTACCCACAATGTTTTTAGGACCCATTTTAATTAACTTCAATACTTAAAATGCATGTCTAGAAAAAAACCTCCACAAAAGGTAAAACATAACATTGGCTTGTAAGAAAGCATTGCACATTTTTTTTAATAACAATCTGCACATCACTGCTCCAAGTCATAACAAAGAACTGCGTAACTATCTATTCGTGGGCAGCTAAACTATGGCAGCCTTACAGATTCTGCAGATTGCCTCATTTTACAAACTAGGCACAGTGCCAAAACGCGATTCTTTTTGCCACTTGCTTTTCAAACATCTGCAGTTCTTCAAGGAAATCAGATTTCTAACGTTCTTACAGAAAATATAATTTCACCCTTACATTGATCATAGGAGTTATTATACCAAGTATTTCAATGCCACATCAATCTTTTTAAGGCCAGTTCTGCATGCAGACTTTTTGTATCTTGACAGCTGGGATAACAACGATCATGTAGCAGTTGTAGTTCATACAAATACATTGATTCATCCAATAACGTTACTTTCAGATTTTCATGCTAGTTTTGCACAACAAAATATCAAGAATGGTAGAAGAGTCTGCCCCAGCCTTAGCCTCCAGCTTCCTTTGCACAGGCATCAGTGTAAAAAGCTTGATAGACAATTCGTTAAATATCTCTGTTTAATAGGTTAAATTCTATGGGTGAAAATCTGCAGAGACCAAAGTGGTTTAAGCAAATTATTATGGCTTCAACTGTAAATATGGAGCACGAAGTTGGCACTATAAGTACCATTTCAAAAAGACTTGTATTGGTAATATGTTTGTCCATGTGCAGGTCAATTTAGTTTCATTGCCGTTTACATCATTCAAATGCTTCAGCAGAGCATCTGATCCCAGGTGACAATAACAGCAATTGTTGACTTTCTATTACCCATAAATATTAATGTAAAATATATTTGAATCAATACAAAATGTATATTCTAGAACAGGGAAAGTGGAAAGCCTGTTACCTTCTAGAGCTACATGAACTCCCTAGGTAAGAAAAAAAAAAAAAGCATATGGCCATATTTCAGATTTAATTGAAATAGGATTAGAAAGTTTCATTCTCCCAGTGGACTGGTGGTGACCTTTGACCGCTCAACAGGAGCCAATAGAAAATTCAAATACATTGAAGGGTAACAAAAAGCATTTTGCCAGATATTCATCCTCACTGTCAAGCCACGAGCGTTCACATCAAAAGCTGTTTCAGCTTAAAATGATTCCAACCCTCAACGTAGCAACCACGTCAGACATCAAAACCGTATGGAAACAATTAATGAGACACAGACGTCTAGAAATGCATTCTGGAAAATGTATTTTAGAGACAAACAGAGAAAAACTAAATTTGCCTAAAAGGTGGGGGGGGGGGGTGCAAGAGACAAACCCAAAAATGAGATACTGATGGAAATTTGGAGATGTCAATCACTGCCAATACTGGTGCTAAAGATTAATCTAAACCAAAAGGACAAGAACACTATGCAAGAGCCTCAATGAACTAACATTATTTTGCATGAAGCTTATTACGCATGCTTACTTGCATCCCTCCTGCAATAAAATATTTATGTTAAGGACGACTTTTTGCAGGAGGAGAGTTCCAGCTTTTTCACAGAAGGACTTCTGATAGATCAGTACTTGCAACATATTCTGACCACAAGACCATCATTAAACTCTAACTCTACTGGGAGCGAAGTCAGGACAGAGCAAAGATCAACTAATGGAAGACCACACCCAGTACAAGAATCCGGTTAATAAGAAAAAACTGGCAAGTGATATGGCAAAAGAGCAATACAAGCATTTAAACCTGCATTTTACAGAATATGTGCGCACAACTCGATTTGCAAACTATTTTTCCAAGTTTAGTTCTGCTGAGGAAATGCAAACCTCATAAGCATTGATGACTCATGAATGTTTTACACCAAAAAGTCTACACAACACACTAAGAAATTCATAATGATGCGGTTAATAAGGCATGGGCCTAGGAGGAAAAAAAATAAAAACTAACTGTTTAGAGAAATGGATATTCAAGGCAAGATCAACATCAAGAGTCAAGTGAACAACGTCCAACTTTCCATCCACAATCAACTAGTTTCAGCCATTAATAAAGCTTACGGATACAAAGGATTCTGGGTGCAAGTAAGTTTCATCCAATAAATGCTCTTCAGAAGTTCTACATCTATAACCTATTTGTATTCGACATGAACTTCTTTTGTAACAAGCAAAGGCTACATAAATGTTACATACGTAATCTGATATTTTCAATTTACTGTTCTATTGCTGGTCAAAGTATACCGCAACTGTACACAAAGACACATGATAATAAAACCAGTGACGTATCAGAAATTATAAAAAAATCACAAATGCTAGATGGAAATGAACTCTTATTGATTGTGTGGCCTGTTACAGATTATTCTTAAATATTAGGTCTCCAAGAGAAGGCAGGATAGGTTTTTGTCATCCCTAAATATAAATAAGTTCTAGTTGTATTTGTGGACAAAAAAAAAAAAAAAAGCTACGGGTGCTCAAAGTCAGAGCGATATGTAGGTCAATTGTAATAAATCTCTACCTCTATTTCCAGCACAACTGGGATAATAAAGATCCTGTGATAAGCAGCTTTGACAAATAATAGTCTGGAACTAGATCACAACTTAATCACTTTTGCTTAAAAAAAAAAAAAGAGCAAAAAATAAACAAAAATAAATAAATAAAGAAGTTTCAGCTCATTATTATTGCTTTTATTTTAACAGTCCGCTCTGCCAGTTTACAATGATTTTTAGTGATTCAGAATACATTTATTTCATGCACACAGTAAATTCTTGATGTAGAAAAACTGAACTAATAAAAGACAAAAATGCTACATAGAAAATATATCTTTCGAGCCAATCTTAGTGAGACAGAAGAGAAGAAGGGGAAGGACTTTGCCATATACTTCCTTTATTTATTTTTTTAACCATCAACGCCACATGGACTCATAGGTTAACCTTAAAAGGATCCTCAGCGCATGTAAGTTGATGACATTGATTACAGAACAGACATACAGGCCCAAGAACACACACACAGCACAGGCAAAACTGAAGTAAACCAGATTATATATAGGTTTAGCGGCTAGAAAAGTGGCTGACATCTTGGGTTAGGACACTGGTAACGTTCCCTTTTTCATCCAATTCCCAATTTTACACATAGAACGGATAGAAAAGTTTTATGGCTTTACAGCACTTATAAGAGGATTGCTATAACAAGACAACCTCAGCCTCCCCTTTTAATAGAACAATTTGATGCTGAAATCGAAACCATTTACAATCATGACTGTTGGGGCTACGAACCGGAGATCAATTTTAATTATCAACATAGAAGGTAATCGGAATCCACCTTCGTAAATCTACATTATATTTACAACTCATTTTTCTATTCACTGACTAAACATCTATTACTAACACATCCAATGGTGATTAATGAAAGGGTGAGGGGGGTCCATGACATATTGCCAATGCAACACCTTTACGCAAAACCGCTCCGGAGGTCACACAAAGTCACAATTAATATAGTATCATAGTGTGTGCCATCTCCAAAACTGAATCCAAGCAGCAATAATTCCTTCATTTACTTATATTATACATTATGCTGCCAAAAAACGTAATTTTTTTTAGCTTTTGCAATATATATTATAATAGAAAAAGTAAGAAAGATTAAAAACCTAAATGTTAGAACGGCACTGCCTGAGCGCACGCAAAACAAATCACCGGTTACGTTTCTCCAATTAGTCTGATCACATTATGGAGATAGGTGGCAAGATGTGCCCACATCTCGAGGTAGAACTGGCTTCACAAATAAGACACAAATGTGCCAGATAAACGATTTTAAAAGAAAAAAAGTTTTATAAAAGGGACTATATAGCGACCGGGTAAGGATTCTGCAAGCCTGAGGTAAATCTATTATGTAGAGACTTTTCACAGGATAGTGCGGCGCAGTGAGGGTTAACCAGTGCTGGAATCCTATACTGTAGAACGTTCACCAACATTCCAGAGGGCCCAGCACAGCATTCACAGCAACCACAACAAGGCAGCCTTTGTCCTCCTCCTCCCCGGCAGACTCCCTCACACACACAGCCTTGACGTTTATATCAGGTCGTACTACCAATACAGCTAGACCTTATGGGGCTCATATCAGTGCTGAGAAACATCCGAAAAAAATGGGGTTCCATATGGTTGGTTAGTTAGCGACATTTCCAGTAACAGATGGTTGTCTGCTCTTATACATTTATTTAGCACAGCTGCCAACTTGACGACTTTATTTCCTTTTACATACGACCCTTTACTTCCCCTGTTGTCACCATTACCCTCTTACACGGTTATCTGATAGCACGAGGGGAAACCTATAAACTTCCATCATCACTGTGTAGATGTACATCCTGGGGCCATGACACATTACACGCAAGTGATGCGATGAGGAAAAAGCTGCACAAAGCCAAACCAGATACTAATTCAACGTATAATATAAAGTCCAATGGCCGGACCGGCAGCGTCGCTCTCTCCCCTGTGCTGCCCCCTCTTCAGCGCCGCCGTCCTCTCTTGTGCTGCCCTCCCTTAGTACAGCGCCGCCGCTCTGCCATTGTGGTGCTCCCGTCTATAACACCGCCGCTTTCTCTTCCTAACCTGCTGCCCCCTTGCTGTAGAGCAGCCCCGCTCTCTCCTCCACTGTTACCCCGTCACTAGTGCAGATCCGCTCTCTCTCGCTCCCGTTGTGCCCCCTCTAGAGTAGCGCCGCCGCCGATTCCCACACACTTTCCCGCCGCAGCCCCGTCCGTCACGTGCCCAGGCGCCTCACAACTCTCCACATTCCAGCACAGTTCTCCTCAGCGCTTCGCGGTCGATAAAGTTTCCAGTAATAACGCTGCCCCGTTATCCGCTCCTACTACCGGCAGCGGCCCGACAATCCAGCGAGGAGCCTGGAAAACATGGCAGCGTCGTGGCACTTACAGTATAACCATGTCCAGATGTTACACAAAGTTTTACCACAAGGTAACAGCAGCAAATGTGCGTAATGCACCGCGTCTTCAGCCCCGGTGCTGTACACTACTGCATGTCACACCACAGCTCCGAGCAGGGTTATCGGGAAGTTGGCATCCCCCTGCCCTGGTAGCTGTGCCTGGTCTCGGCTGTGTCCCTGTCTGGATGAATAGGGCGGGTTAGAGCACAAGTCACACACGCCTGGCTTCCCCCACTGTCACAGCACAAGGAGCGGCGCTTTGTCTCTTACCTTTCAGTGATCTTGGCTTCGCTTGCTTGCGGCGAGACATCCTAAAAGCAAACAGCTGAAGTTGTTCAATGTCAGCCCGTTACACAACTACAAGGCAACACACAACAACGAGGGTGATCCCTTACAGCCAAGACTGTGCTTGTCCTCCAGCCTCCCTGTCCTGTTTGTGCCCTATCCACTGGCCGAGAAAACTTATAGAATAAAAAAAAAGCCAATTAATTCTAAATTTCTAGTTTTATTTCAAGGTAAAAAAAAAAAAATTACAAAAAATAATGAAAAGGACAAATGTATTCTTCTATAACTGTCCAAGCAGGGGGGGAAAGAATTCCTTAAAAATAGTGCAAAACTCAGCAAACAGCAAAAATGACCAATGAAAAAAGAAAAACACAATAAAGTGTTGACTTTCCTGCACTCCCTGCAGCAGCACTACAAGTGATCACAGGGAAGGGACACTGCGCTGCTGCATGGATCTGCTCTTTATTTCTTATTATTGTTATTATTATTTGCTTGTTGTGTAGTAGGGAGGGGGGGTCTTGTTTTGGGGGGGGGGGGTTGTATATTTTTGGGGGGGTGTGGGGGGGATCCCTCTCTTCGTAAAATGCCTGGGATCTCGGTACAAGGAGCTGGATGAGCTCCTTGTCTCTGGGAAGAAAAAAAGTCTACGCCTGGCTTGAGGAGAGGAGAGCAGAGAGAAGGAGATGTGTGCTGCTGCTGCTGTGTGCTCCCTCCTCATCACAAACCTGCAAGGTCTTGGACTGCGCTGTCGCTCCGGTAGTCCACATAATAATGGAAAATAGAAGCAAGGCCCCTAAAGCCATCAGGATGGCTCCAGAGGGGGCCCCTAACCCGCAGGGACTCGCTCTGTACGTAATCACTGAGGAAATCATTGTCAGCCTGCCTGCACTCACACACAGACAGAGGGGCATGATTAAAAGCCGAGGGGGACTCAGCCAAGACGTGGACTGGACGCCAAGCAGCTACTCAGACCTGGATCAGGAGCCTCTGCAGGAGGAGCAGGGAATAGGATGGAGACAGAGAGATCATAATAATAACACAGCCACATCACACACAACCACATACACACACGTACTGATGACACACATACACACTGACACACATATATACACAATGCACAACACCCCCACCCCCCCCCCCTACTGCGTGCTGTTAAAGACATAACAACTGCTAGAGATGGACTCTTTCCTCTATCTCTGCCCACACTATAGAGATGGAGAGCAGAGCTATCTGGCAGTGTAAAGGTCCCTCTTCTGGCTGAACCGATGTAAAGATACACAGCACTGACTTATTTTGTCTTATTTTATGTCTGATCCCCCAGTACATAATTTTGCACATTGTTTAAAGTTCATAATAACTGCTAGAAAGAAAGCAAAATATTATTATATTGTGCTGTATTGTTTTCTCTATTTCTTTTAATGTCAAATAATGAAAAGAAAGAAATATCCCCTTCAGACATTGTAATGTATTATTTTAGTCTTTTTTTGTGTCTAGATACATTTCTACAGAGCGATGTTTTTTTTTTCAGATTTGATTCTTTGATATACTGCATTGTTGCAGGTACTGTATGAGACGTTGTTTCTAATATATCAGCACCTGCGATAGTTCAGGTAATGTAATAGAAAGTTGTTTCCAACATATCAGCACCTACGACTGTTCAGGTATTGTAATAGAAAGTACAGTATAACTTCATCAAAGTGCATAGTAGGTCTGTGTGTGTGTGTATATATACACTATATGGACATAAGTATTGGGACACACCTCTAAGGGCTCTTGCACATGACCGTGTGTGCCGCCCGAGTCCCGTCCGTGATCCGTGAAAATATAGGACATATTCTATTTTTCCACAGATCTGAGAGACCGGGTCTGTTTTCATGAACCTGATTCACCCACAGAAGTGACTGGGTCCGTAGAAACTATTGGGTGCCACTCGAATGCCGTGAAAAACGGCCCAAGTGGCACTCAGTCATGTGCAAGAGCCCTTAATCATTGCATACAGGTATTTCCGTAAGGCTGAAGGTACTTAACAGCTCCGTGTGTCAGCCGCGTATGATGCATGGCTGCGTGATTTTCACGCAGCCGCCATCATTATGACACTGTAAACAGAAAAGCACCACGTGCTTTTCTGTTTTCATTCATACTTTTTACTGCTGTTGCGCGAATCACGCACGTCTCACGGAAGTGCTTCAGTGTGCTGCACGTGATTTTCACGCACCCATTGACTTCAATGGGTGCGTGATGCGCGAACAACGCACAAATATCGGACATTTCGTGGGTTTTACGCAGCGGACACACGCTACGTGAAAGTCACGGACAGTCTGCACGGCACCATAGACTAACGTAGGTCCGTGCGAGGCGCGTGAAAATCACGCGCGTTGCACGGACGTATTACACGTTCGTCTAAATAAGCCCTAAGTCCCATTGCCACAGGTGAATAAAATCAAGCACCTAGCCATGCAGTCTGCCTTTACAAACATTTGTGAATGATTGGGTCATTCTAAAGAGTTCACCAAATTCTAGCGTGGTATTGTAATAGGATGCCACTGTTGCAACAGGTCAGTTTGTGAAATTTCTTTCCTAGATATTCCACAATTAACTGTGAGTGGTATTATTGCGAAGTTGAGGCGTTTAGGAACCTCAGCCATGAAGTGGCAGATGACGTAGAGTTACCGAGTGGGGTGATCAAGTGCTGAGGCGCATTGTGCATAAAAGTTGCCAACACTCTGCTAACTCAATAACTGCAGATTTCCAAACCTTCTCTGGTATTAATATCAGTGCAAAAACTGTGTAACAGGAGCTTAAATGCATGGGTTTCCATGACCGAGCAGCTGCATGCAAGCCTTACATCACCAAGCGTCTGATGGCATGGTGTAAAGCACGCCGCCAGCGGAAACTTTCTGTGGTGTGATGAATCACGCCTCTCTATGTGGCAGTCTGATGGACGAATTTGGGTTTGGCGAATGGCAGGAGAACGTTACCTGTCTGCAATGTGCCAACTGTAAAGTTTGGTGGGGAGGGATAATGCAAACGGGCCGTGCGCTGCATGCTGATGACGAATCTAAGTAGTCCTCTCCATCATCTTGCCGAGGTAAGGAGTCCTTCTCTAAGCATCAGCATGCAGCGCACGGCCTGTTTTTAGACTTAGGCTGGGTTCACACGACCTATTTTCAGGCGTAAACGAGGCGTATTATGCCTCGATTTACGCCTGAAAATAGGGCTACAATACGTCGGCAAACATCTGCCCATTCATTTGAATGGGTTTGCCGACGTACTGTGCCGACGACCTGTCATTTACGCGTCGTCGTTTGACAGCTGTCAAACGACGACGCGTAAATTGACTGCCTCAGCAAAGAAGTGCAGGACACTTCTTTGGATGTAATTTGAGCCGTTCTTCATTGAAGTCAATGAAGAGCAGCTCAAGATTTACGAGCGTCACAGACGCCTTGCAAAATGCGAGGAGGAGCTTTTACGTCTGAAACGAGGCAGCTGTTTTCTCCTGAAAACAGTCTGTCTTTTCAGACGTAAAAGCCTCTCATCGTGTGCACATACCCTTACAGCGGGGAATGCAAGTGAGTAGAAAGATAAAAATTACAGATTTGGAATTTGTCTATTAAGCTAAATACTAATTATTGTAGTTAAGAGGGTTTTTCGGGGTGACAGAGTCTCTTTAAGTACCAATATCCTCAGGATTCTTATCAAAAGTTGTCTTCATTGAACACTAGTCACCAAATATTAATTTATCTAAAGTCGTATCAATTCATCATACAGATTAATGAAAACACACACACAACACATGGGGGAGAATTTGAAAAGTTACAAGCGGCTCAAAAGTCACAAAACTTTTGGGCCGTCTCCACCAAGCTTCCTTAAAAAGCAGGCGGAGCTTAGTAGAAGGGACGGGACTAACCGCTGCTCGACACATTTGCTATAATTTCGGCCAGAAACAGATGGAAATCGACGCCAAATCGTGGCTGGTGTTGGTTTAACTATTTGGCGCACAGATGGACGAAAATGCAACAAATATATTGAGGCATGTACCTCTTAATAAAGTTGTCACATCTTACTCCAGCTAGTTTACTATTAAGACTGGCATATGAAACAAGAGGAAAGTGATGGCTTAAAGGGCTGTTTCTATATATGGAGGCAGTTTTAATGGAATTCTCTCAATTCTAAAAGGAACAAGCATATTCTCCATCGTACAATATGTACAAATCAGATGACTATGACCCCAAACACACGACCAAGGTCATATCACTCTCTTTGGCAAAAAGAACAAGGAGTTCTGCAACAGATGGTCTAGCCTCACTAGAGCCCTGATCTCAACATTTTCAAGGCTGCCTGAAATTACAAGCTGATACACAAGCCATTCAAAGTCTGCAGAAGAACCACATGCGTTTTTACCACAATTTAAGGCTTATTTCGATGTGTTTTTTTTACCACATCCAAACAAAAAACCCTTTAAACCGTGGTAAAAATGCATGCGGTTTTTGGTGCAGTTTCAATCACACCTCAACTTCTGAATACATTTTTAGGCTACATTCAAACGCGGTGTTTCTACTACATTTCATCATGTGCCATCTCTGTGTGTGTTGCGTATGGCATCAGTGTGCTTTGCGTGTGGCATGCGTTTTCACGTCCGTGCAAGCACTTATTTAATTTTTTTTTATTTTTCTGCTTTTTTTTGTAACTGATGAGTGAAACACGGACAGCACATAGATGTTGTCCGTGTACTGTACGTGGTTTTCACGCACACATAGACTTCAATGGGCGATTAGGTGCGCAAAAACGCACCAATATAGGACATGCAGTGTGGTACACGCAACAGACACTCGCTGCGTGAACACTCACACATGTCTGAATAGCCCCATTGAAATTAATATGTCCACGTGCTCTCAGTTATTTCAATGCACAGCACACGAACTAGAATCACGCTCGTCTGAATGAGCCCTTACAGTGTAGCCAAAAGAATGGAGAAAATTTGTATTACCTGTAATTTTGCTTTCCTCGAGTCTTTAGGCAGCAAACATGGGATATTCTGTCCCCAGTCTCCACCTTAGGACCAGCCCACCTAGAATACTAATAGCAGCAATTTGCATAATTAATTAACAATTGACTGGTGTATAAGAGTATGCTCAATCCCCACATACATGTTTTAGTAAATAGACGAATTGCTGCATATACAATTTATTGGGGGGGATATAGTTGTTCTGCCTACAGACTCAAGGAAAGCAAAATTACAGGAAAGGCCTTATGCACACGACCGTAAAAATCGTCCGAAATTGCGAACCGCAATTAAGGTCCGCCATTACGGACGCATTCACTTCTATTGTTCACGGACACCTTCCCGTTTATTTACGGGAAAGTGTCCAGGCTGTAGAAATGTACAGCAAAAGATAGGACATGTCCTATCTTTTGCTTTTTACAGTACAACTTCCTATACTTTGTATGGGAGAATGGGCCGAAAATGTGAATGGCTGTCAGCGGCCTACCGTCCTCGCAATCATGGCCCGTGTTTACGGGCACGGCCGTGTGCATGAGGCCTAAGGGGCCGTTCACATATCCGTTGTTCATTTTAGTTTCCCTCCGGCGTGTTTCAGAAAAGCCAGAGGGAGACTAATGCTAGAACGGATCCCATAGCTTTCTATGAGATCTGTTCTGGCACAGGGGACATCAGTTGAGGCGCCGTACGGCACTGGACCTGTGCAATGCTACCTGCAGCGTTTTTTTATCCGGCACCGTATCCTATCTTAATTGACTGTAGCCGGATGATCCACCTTCCGGCAGCACCCGGCGGGAAGGTGGATGTGAGCAGGAGCGTAATTTAGTGACCCCCCCTGTAGATAATGCCGCTGTGGCCGGGGCTTCAATCCAGGGGGGCCCCTGATGTCACTGTCCATATATGGACAGTAACGTCAGTGGCTCCTCCCTGAGCAGAATCCCCTGCCACAGCGTCGGCAACACTGGCCGGAGATTCCGCTTCTAGCGGTAACCCCTGACGTCACTGTCCATATATGGACAGTGGCGCCAGGGGCTCCTCCTGGAGGGAATCCCCGCCACATCATCGGCAATGCTTTGGCCAAGGAGTAGCCCCTGACGTCACTTTCAATATATGGACAGTGGCATCAGGGGCTCCTCCTCGAGGGAATCCCCAGCCACATCGTTGGCAATTCTATGACCGGGGATTCCGCTCCCAAAGGGAGCTATAGTTGCGCTATCTATGAGGGGAGATAGCGCTATATACAAGGGGGGTGGTGCTATCTTCAGGGGAGGCATCGGTAGCACTAAATTCCACTCCTGATACCCGGCTAGAGCGTCGGCAACACTGTGGCCGGAGATTCCGCTCCTAGAGGTGACCCCTTATGTCATTTTCCATGTATGGACTGTAGCCTAAGGAGCTCCTCCTGGACGGAATCCCCGGCCAGAGCGTTGCAGACGCTCTGTTCGAGGGTTCCGGAACCCCTGATGTCCCTGTCTATATATGGAGATTGATGTCAGGGGCTCCTCCAGGCGGACCGGTGGGTGGCACTATCTGCAGGTGTGGCGCTATTTACAGGGGGTACTGTAGCACTATCTACAGAAGGCACTGCTTCATTAGGTAAAGGGTGGTGTGTGACACTATAAACAGAGTGCCATGCGGCATTATCTACAGGTGGTACTGTTGCATTATCTACAGAGGTCACTTCATCATTATCTAAAGGGGGGTGTGGCACTATATACAGAGGGCACTGTGGCATTATCTACAGGGGGTGTGTGGCACTATATACTGAGGGCACTGTGGCATTATCTACACATTAAATTCACCTGTTTTTAAAAATCTGTCAAAAACGGAAATACAGAACGGATGCAAAACGGACCGAGATGGCTATTTTTAACGGCCGACACCCGGACCCTGTTATGTGAATATAAACAACAGCAATCCCGGCATAGTGTGTGGTAGGTAGGAGATTCGGGGTGGGATTGGGTAGCTGTAAATCTCCTCCCTGAAGTTAGGGCTAGTGTTTGGCGTCTTTGCAGGTTCCCAAGGCTGCTTCGAAGCTCTGAGGTGAGGTCTGTGGACAGCAGCTGCCTTCAGTTTTCTCCCTCTCGGCGCCGGCCTTGGCGCAGTACTGAATATTACAATGTGCGTGTCAGACTTCAGTGTAGCGCCGAGGCCGGAGCAGAGAAGAAGAGCCCTGACATGGTACACAACAAGTATCTAATCTATCATGTATCCAATCAGCTATGTACCACTCTGATAAAATCGCCACTTTTTCAGACCCTTTTTGGTGGGCCATTGTGGTAAAAACTGATGTTCAAAATGAATGATAAAAACTGATGACAACCGATGACAACTGATGGTTCTGTAGTAAAAATTGTGAAAAAGCCTGATGGCAACTGTAACGACGGGGGTAGGGAAACGAACAAGTGAGCCCTAATCTACCCGCCACTCTGTCCCTGCCTACTTGCAACGACCCGCCCTAGGCGACGGAGTACAACTGGGCGGCGGTCCCTACGCTCAGTAAGTGCATGAGACAAACATACAAGGGAATACAAAGCAAAGGGAAAGGGGCAGTTGCCCACGGAAACACCGTGAGCAACCAGAGTGGTGAACGAGCCAAGTCAAACCAGGAGAGCACGAGGTACCAAACGCAGAGAAGGAGATTAGTCAGTAAGCCAGGGTCAGTATGGAGCAGGATCAAATAGTTAGGAGCTGTAGCTGGGCCAGGAAACCACACGAAAAGAATCACAAGCAAAGGAGGAACAGGAAAGGCAGCTATAAATAGACAGAGGGCGGGAGCTAGCTCCGTCTGGCCAGGCTGTGATAGGCTCTCCCACTCCTAAGCCTGCCATCCTGAGTGGTGGAAGATGGAGTCAGTCTCAGAGACGTAGATTCAGGTGCAGACTGATTACCTATGAGAGTTAACCCCGAAGCTGTGCCTGGCAGATCCTTTACAGTACCCCCCCCCCTTTTATGAGGGGCCACCGGACCCTTTCTAAGTGGACCTGGTTTACTGGGGAAACGAAGGTGGAACTTCCTGACCCAATACCCCAGCGTGAACATCTTGGGCGGGTACCCAAGTCCTCTCCTCAGGCCCGTATCCTCTCCAATGGACCAGGTACTGGAGGGAGCCTTGGACCATCTTTCTGTCCACAATCTTGGCCACCTCGAATTCCACCCCCTCAGGGGTGAGAACGGGAACAGGAGGTTTCCTCACGGGAGCCAAGGACAGGGAGCAGCGTTTAAGGAGGGAGGCATGAAACACGTCGTGTATACGAAAAGATGGGGGTAACTCCAGCCGGAAGGAAACAGGATTGAGGACTTCAATGACCTTATACGGCCCAATAAACCGGGGAGCAAACTTCTTGGACGGGACCTTAAGACGCAGGTTCCTAGACGATAACCACACCAGATCTCCGACCATAAACAAGGGGTTAGCAGAAAGTTTTCTATCAGCCTGAGTTTTTTGTACGCTCTGGGACGCCTCTAGGTTCTTCTGAACCTGGGCCCAGACTGTGCACAGTTCCCGATGAATGACCTCTACCTTGGGATTGTTGGAACTACCAGGTGAAACGGAGGAGAACCGTGGATTAAACCCAAAATTACAGAAAAAGGGGGAGACCCCTGACGAGTTACTGACCCGGTTATTAAGGGAAAATTCGGCGAGGGGAATGAATGAGACCCAATCATATTGACAGTCAGAGATAAAACACTTTAAATATTGTTCTAGAGATTGATTAGTCCTCTCAGTTTGGCCATTGGTTTCAGGATGGAAGGCAGAGGAGAAGGACAGATCAATCTCCAACTTTTTACAGAAAGCTCTCCAAAACAAAGAAACAAATTGTACCCCTCTGTCCGAAACAATATTGACAGGGACCCCATGGAGACGCAGGATGTGTTTGACAAACAAGGTAGCTAACGTCTTGGCATTGGGTAGTTTCTTAAGGGGCACAAAGTGGCACATCTTACTGAAGCGGTCTACTACCACCCACACCACCGACTTGCCTTGGGATGGAGGCAAATCGGTGATAAAATCCATGGAGATGTGTCCAAGGTCTCTGGGGAATGGGCAACGAACATAGTAAGCCCGCTGGTCGGGACCTGGGAGTCTTGGACCTAGCACAAACCTCACAAGCGGCGACGTAGGCCTTAACGTCTTTAGGCAACCCAGGCCACCAATAGTTTCTGGCAATGAGGTGTTTGGTACCCAGGACGCCTGGATGACCAGATAGTGCGGAGTCATGATTTTCCCTAAGTACCCTTAGCCGGTATTGCAGGGGAACAAACACGTTGTCCTCAGGAAGGTTCCCGGGAGCTGAACCTTGATCAGCCGCAATTTCAGAGACTTAATCAGAATCAACAGAAGAAATGATTATACCGGGAGGCAAAATACAAGCAGGATCTTCCTCCGAAGGAGGGCTGGCCATGAAGCTATGCGACAGTGCATCGGCCTTAATATTTTTAGACCCAGCCCTATAGGTAACCAAAAAGTTGAATCTGGTAAAAAATAGCGCCCATCGAGCTTGTCTCGGGTTTAGCCTCCGGACAGATTCTAGGAAAACCAGATTCTTGTGGTCGGTAAGGACCGTTACCTGGTGCCTAGCCCCCTCCAGGAAGTGGCGCCACTCTTCAAATGCCCATTTAATGGCTAAGAGTTTGCGGTTGCCAATATCATAGTTACTCTCAGTGGTCGAAAACTTCCTGGAGAAGTAGATACAGGGGCGGAGATGGGTGAGGGACCTGGTACCCTGGGACAAGACAGCCCCCACTCCCACCTCGGATGCGTCAACTTCCACGATAAATGGCTCCATTTGGTTGGGCTGAACCAGCACCGGGGCCGAGATAAAGCACTTCTTAAGGACCTCAAAAGCCTGGACAGCCTCAGGAGGCCAGTGGAGGAGATCAGCACCTTTGCGAGTGAGGTCCGTAAGAGGCTTAGCGATGACCGAGAAGTTAGCAATAAATCTCCTGTAATAATTAGCGAACCCCAAAAAACACTGTAACGCCTTCAGGGAGGCAGGTTGGACCCATTCCGCCACAGCCTGAACCTTGGCGGGTCCATGTGGAATTTATGAGGAGTGAGGATTTGACCCAAAAATGGTATCTCCTGTACCCCAAACACACATTTTTCAGTTTTTGCAAACAGTTTGTTTTCCCGAAGGACCTGGAGCACCTTCCTGACATTCTCAATGTGGGAGGACCAGTCCTTGGAAAACACCAGTATGTCATCAAGGTACACTACAAGAAATATCCCCAGGTAATCTCTCAAAATCTAATTTATGAAATTCTGGAAGACCGCCGAGCATTACACAACCCAAAGGGCATGACGAGGTATTCGAAATGACCTTCGGGCGTGTTAAACGCAGTCTTCCACTCATCCCCCTCTTTGATGCGGATAAGGTTATACGCCCCCCATAGATCAAACTTAGAGAACCATTGGGCCCCCTGAACCTGATTAAAGAGATCAGGAATCAAAGGAAGGGGATACTGGTTCCTTACAGTGACCTTATTCAGGTTACGGTAGTCAATGCATGGCCTAAGACCACCATCCTTCTTCCCTACGAAGAAGAAGCCAGCACCTACCGGAGAAGTAGAGGGGCGAATGTAACCCTTGGCCAGGCATTCCTGGATATACTCTCTCATGGCTTCACGTTCGGGACAAGAAAGATTAAATATCCTACCCTTAGGAAGCTTAGCTCCTAGTACCAATTCGATAGCGCAATCGTATTCTCTATGAGGAGGTAACACTTCGGAGGCCTCCTTAGAGAAAACATCAGCGAAGTCCTGAACAAACTCAGGTAGCGTGTTCACCTCCTCAGGGGGAGAAATAGAATTAACAGAAAAACATGACGTCAAACATTCATTACCCCATTTGGTCAGCTCCCCAGTATTCCAGTCAAACGTGGGATTATGCAACTGCAACCAGGGAAGGCCTAAAACCAAATCGGACGATAATCCCTGCATCAACAGTACAGAGCACTGCTCCAAATGCATGGAGCCAACAAGGAGTTCAAAAACAGGGGTATGCTGAGTAAAATAACCATTAGCAAGAGGAGTGGAGTCGATACCCACTACCGGGACAGGTTTAGGCAAATCAATCAAAGGCATAGCAAGAGACATAGCAAATTCCACAGACATGATATTAGCAGAGGACCCTGAATCCACGAAGGCACTGCCGGTAGCAGACCTACCACCAAAAGAGACCTGAAAGGGAAGCAAGATCTTATTATGTTTCATATTTACGGGAAATACCTGTGCGCCCAAGTGACCTCCCCGATGATCACTTAGGCGTGGAAGTTCTCCGGCTGCATTCTTACGCTTAGGACAGTTGTTCACTTGATGCTTGTCATCTCCACAGTAGAAGCAGAGACGATTTTTCCTGCGGAAATCTCTACGTTGTTGGGGGGACACGGAGGCCCCGAGTTGCATAGGTTCCTCTGAGTCTTCTGGGGAGGAACGAAGCAACGGAACCTCGGGAGGCATCATGGGGGAGTCGGAGGAGAAAACACATAAACATTCACGTTGTCGTTCCCTGAGACGTCGGTCAAGTCCTACCGCTAAAGCCATAACCTGGTCTAGGGAGTCAGAAGAGGGATAGCTAACTAGCAGGTCTTTCAGGGTGTTCGACAGACCCAACCTAAACTGGCACCTTAAGGCAGGGTCATTCCACCGAGAAGCTACACACCACTTCCTAAAGTCAGAACAATACTCCTCAACAGGTCTCTTACCCTGACGTATGGTCACCAGCTGACTCTCGGCAAAGGCAGTCCTATCAGTCTCGTCATAAATGAGTCCGAGAGCAGAAAAGAAACGATCAACGGAGGAAAGTTCAGGGGCGTCAGGAGCCAAGGAGAAGGCCCACTCTTGGGGCCCTTCCTGGAGCCGGGACATAATTATACCCACCCGCTGGTTCTCAGAACCTGAGGAATGAGGCTTTAAGCGAAAGTAAAGCCTACAACTCTCCCGAAAGGAGAGAAAAGCCCTCCGGTCCCCTGAGAACCGGTCGGGCAACTTGAGGTGGGGTTCAGGAGGTGAGGTGAGGGGAACTACCAAGGTAGCATCAGGCTGGTTGACCCTCTGAGCCGGGGCCTGGACCTGTAGGGAGAGACCCTGCATTTGCTGAGCCAGGGTTTCAAAGGGGTCCATAGTGGTGTCAGGGACCAGGGTAGACTAGGTATGGGCTTGTGATTATGTAACGACGGGGGTAGGGAAACGAACAAGTGAGCCATAATCTACCCGCCACTCTATCCCTGCCTACTTGCAACGACCCGCCCTAGGCGATGGGGTACAACTGGGCGGCGGTCCCTACGCTCAGTAAGTGCACGAGACAAACATACAAGGGAATACAAAGCAAAGGGAAAGGGGCAGTTGCCCACGGAAACACCGTGAGCAACCAGAGTGGTGAACGAGCCAAGTCAAACCAGGAGAGCACGAGGTACCAAACGCAGAGAAGGAGAGTAGTCAGTAAGCCAGGGTCAGTATGGAGCAGGATCAAATAGTTAGGAGCTGTAGCTGGGCCAGGAAACCACACGAAAAGAATCACAAGCAAAGGAGGAACAGGAAAGGCAGCTATAAATAGACAGAGGGCGGGAGCTAGCTCCGTCTGGCCAGGCTGCGATAGGCTCTCCCACTCCTAAGCCTGCCATCCTGAGTGGTGGAAGATGGAGTCAGTCTCAGAGACGTAGATTCAGGTGCAGACTGATTACCTATGGGAGTTAACCCCGAAGCTGTGCCTGGCAGATCCTTTACAGCAACTGATACAGTTTTGCATCAGTTTTTGCATCAGTTGTAATCGATTGAGAGACGAAAAAA
This sequence comes from Rhinoderma darwinii, assembly GCF_050947455.1. Taxonomy (NCBI): domain Eukaryota; kingdom Metazoa; phylum Chordata; class Amphibia; order Anura; family Rhinodermatidae; genus Rhinoderma; species Rhinoderma darwinii. The sequence goes on along the minus strand of NC_134691.1, from coordinate 100,715,296 downwards.
CTGATATATGTGAATTTACCCTAATACAAATTTTCTCTTTCCTTATCGTCGTACGGCAACACACATGGGATGTGCATTGAAACACAGAAAAGGGAGGGTTAATTTTGAAATTCGCACTAAGGACACTAGTACCAAAAACTGCTCCCCTAGAAGCCTCGATATGTAGCCGATAATGCTTCACAAAGGTAGATGGTGTTGACCATGAAGCAGCAGTCCAAATCTCCTGTAAGGACATTTGAGCCCTCTCTGTCCACGAGGTGGAGGTTGCTCAGGCAGAGTGAGCTCGAACAGGAAATGGAGTAGAAGAGCCATCTGCAACATAAGCCTCTGTTATGCAAAACTTGACCCATCTAGCTAAGGTGTCTTTGGTAGCTTTAAGGCCCCTCCTAGGACCATCGAATAGGATGAAGAGATTTTCTGAAAGCCTAAACTCTTTGGTTCTGTAGAGATACATTTCTACAGCTCTTTTTACATCCAATGAGGGAAGTTCTTCCTCCTGCTGATTCATCGGATTGGGAAAGAAGACCGGAAGGAAAGATTCTTTTTATGTTATCCACAAATAACATTTTCGGCAGGAAGGCGGGTAAAGTGTGTAGCACCACTGCATCTGGATGGAATCTGAGGTAAGGATGTTTTGCAGATATGGCTTGTACCTCTCTTATTCTCCTGGCTGAAGTGACTGCCACAGGGAATACCACTTTAACCGGTTCCCGAACGCCGGCTGGGCGGGGACCTCTAAAACCCGCGCTATAGTGCATTTACGGCGCAGGTTTTAGCTTGCTGCCCGAGCGATCGGGCTGCTGAATGTCGGGTCCCTGGCAGTCTTCTGTCTCCTCTGATCTCTTCTATACAGCGCTCAATTAGCGCTGTGTATATGAATAGAGGCAGCGGTCTGACCTTTGAGAGACAGAGCATAATAATAAAAAAATAAGTTAAATAAAGTGCAAAAAAATTAATAATAAATACTGTAGCAGTGCAGCTACTAAGGGGCAGGATTTGGGCCCAGAATTATATATTTAAAAGGTCTGGGTTGCTGTAGTAGAAGAGAATAGTAAAAGTTCCACTCCATCTTCAGTCCAGGGTTTGGGCTGCCTTATGAGTCTCATTAGCTGCCAGCTGTTAAGGCTGTTAAGAAAGGTGTGATCTATTCACACAAGGCTCCCAGTCTGAGTAAGACAGGTATTGCCAGTCTGTGGGAGTCAGAAGTTCTGGTAAAAACATATGTTTGTTGTAAGGTGCTGGGGAGAAGGCCTTTCACCCTGATAGTTGGGGAAGCTGTATGTTTAGTTAGAGGCTGGACGGCCTAGGGTTTATTTTTTAACTATTTTGTAAAATCTGCTTTTCATGTATGAAGACAATAAAGCTGGTTGCGGCCAGTTTTATACTGAACCCACTGTTTTGGAGTCAAAATTCTTAATTGTGCCAACTATCTTACCCTGGAGATGGTGATCCTGTGAGCTGACTTACCCCAAGTTGTCACAATACACATAAAATACACACCCAAAAAAAACGTGCCCCCTGCCAATGATTGTCGTAACGCTAGCCCTGATCCAATTACCCTAAAATGGACATGTAATATATCAAAATTTATGGTAGAAAAAATGTCTACGAAATGTCTACGAAAAAAATATCGCAAAAATCACGTCGCTAGCCCAACAAATAAAAAAGTTATAGCCGTTTAACCAACACGTGCTAAAAATGGCTAAACGGTGTTTGGTCCTGAAGGCTCAAAATAGCCCGGTCCTGAACCGGTTAAAGGAAAGCCACTTAAGATCCAATTCTAATAGTGGTTCAAATGGAGGCACTGCAAGTCTCTTTAAGACAAGTCCCAGAAAGGCAATGGTGGTTTAACTACTGGTCTAAGATTTTTGATGCCTTTAAAGAACCTTGCAATAAGAGGTTGATTGATGAATTTACCTTCAGTCATGCAATTGATGGCCCATACATGAGTTTTCAAGGTATTGAACTTTAACCCCTTCTGGAAGCCCTCCAGCAGGAATTGCAATACCACTGGCACCTCAAGAGAAGAATAGGAGGACTCTTCCCTGGAGCTAGAAAATTTCTTCCACAATCTGGAAAATATTTTATTGGTTTATGGCATGAAGCGTGGAAATTACAGACTAAGAGAGGCCTTTATTTACCAATCTTCGCCTCTCAGCCTCCAGACAGTCAGATGGAGTTTGCTGAGGTGAGGGTGAAACAGGCCTTCCTGGAGCAACAGATCTTGGCACATTGGCAGCTTCCAGAATATCCCTCTGGAGAGACGGAGCAGAACATGGAACCATGCCCGGCGAGGCCAAAATGGAGCAACCAGAAGTATGGAGGGTTTCTCTGCTGCAATCTACTCCAAGATTTTTGGTATGAGCGGGTGTCACGTTGGGTTCGTGGACCCACAGGGCCGTACCGACTTCGCAGTATGGCAGCTGGCCAACAGGGCGCAGGTCAGAGTCTATAGTTCATATAGGGTACCTGTGGCAGCTCGGACAGTAGCAAGGCAGGCTTGGCTGGGACTAGGCAGCAGGTAGACGTCAGGCATGCAGTAGCAGGACAGGCGTAGAGCACAGCACAACTACAGCACGGCACTAGATCAGGATACAGGTTACAGGAACAGGGAACACTGGGAGCAGGAAAAACTAGGGGACCATTTGCAAGACAGACTTATGATACGACAACAATGCTCAGGCATAGAAGCAAGGGGCTGAACCCCTCTTATAGTTCAGGGACCTATGGGCTGATAGTTCATTAAAGTCTGGTGCACGCACTGCCCTTTAAGAACAGGCACGCACCTTTAAGAACAGGCGTGCACCCTACGGGATCCGGCCGAGGTGAGTGGAAGCGAGCACTGGCGTCTTCCGAGGAGGAGACTGGGGCCATCGCTCGCCAACTCGTGGCTGCGGCTGTCAGGGGGAGAGTGGAACTGACGGCCTGCAGCCACGGACTTGACAGTATCCCCCCTCTTACACCTCTTCTTGGGACAAGAGCGAGAGAAAAACTTCTTCACAAGAGTAGGAGCATTGAGGTTCTCCTCTGGCTCCCAGGACCTCTCTTCAGGTCCAAACCCCCTCAAATCCACCAAATAAAAAGTTTTTCCCTTCACTCTCTTGGTGTCCAAGATCTTCTTAACCTCGAAGTTGTCTGAAGGACCGGTGGAGGCAACCGCAGGGCTAGGAGTCTTGGTAAAGCAATTCAGGACCACCGGTTTCAGGAGAGAGACATGAAAGGAATTGGGGATCCTGAGGGCAGGAGGCAGCCGAAGCTTGTAGGCAACAGGATTGATTCGTTACAGGATCTTGAAGGGTCCAAGGAACCTGGGAGCAAATTTGTATGACGGCACCCTCAGTCAAATGCCAGGAAGAAACTGAGGAGGTTCTCTTGTCCTTGTGTCCGCCTTCCGCTTCATGCGGTCGACCGCTAGCAGGATGGAGGATCAAGTCTGCTGCCAGATCTGCAGAAAGTCCCCAAAAGCCGTGTCAGCAGCTGGCACCTCGGACGTAACAGGAACCGGGAGAGGGATTCATGGGTGCTGGCCATAGACAATAAGGAACGGTGTCTTCTGTGTGGACTCGCTGGTATGATTGTTGTAAGAGAACTCAGCCCACGGAACCAACTGCACCCAGTCATCATGCTGCTTAGAGACAAAATGGCATAGGTAGTTCTCCAAGATCTGATTGATCCTCTCGACCTGACCATTGGACTGACGATGGTAGGCTGAGAAAAAGTCCAACCTCACACCTAGGAGTCCGCAGAGGGCTCTCTAGAACCTTGAGGTGAACTGAACCCCCCGATCAGACACAATATGCTGCGGCAAGCCATGCAGGCGGAAGATGTGTTGGATAAACAGCTTGACCAGTTGAGGAGCAGATGGAAGACCGGTCAGAGGAACGAAGTGGGTCATCCGCCGCCACCCAGACAGCACTGCATCCGGCAGAGAGAGGCAGGTCAGTAATAAAGTCCATCGCTATATGCTGCCAGGGAGCATCGGGCACAGGCAATGGCTGGAGCAGGCCAGCAGGTCTGGAGTGAACGACCTTGTTAGCTGCACACACAGAGCAGGAGTAAACAAAGTCCATAACGTCCTTAGGCAGGGTGGGCCACCAGAAATGACGGACAATCAGATCCTGGGTCTTACAGGTCCCCGCGTGACCTGCCAGTCTAGAGGCGTGTCCACAGCGGAGGACTCTTCCTCGGTCAGCCGTGCGCACAAAAGTCCTCCCTGGAGGAATGTCCCCAACTTGCAGTGGATTGACCGAGACAAGGCAGGACAGGTCGATAATGTTCTGTGGCATCTCCATCGTGTCTTCTGTTTCGAAAGACCTAGACAAGGCATCGGCCCTAACATTCTTGTCAGCCGGGCGATAATGGAGCTCAAACTGGAACCTAGCAAAGAACAGTGCCCACCTGGCCAAACGAGGATTCAGCTGTTGGGTCGTCTGGAGGTAGGTGTGATTCTTGTGGTCCGTAAAAATCAGGATGGGATGAGCTGCGCCCTCTAGTAGATGTCTCCACTCCTCCAGGGCCAATTTGATGGCCAGTAACTCCCGATCCCCAATCGAGTAGTTGCGTTCTGCGGAAGAGAAGAGCTTAGAGAAATACCATTGACTTGCCCTTGGAACCTCTCTGGAACAGGAGTGCACCAGCACCGACAGAGGAGGCGTCCACCTCCAATGAGAACTGTAGGGAAACATCTGGATAATGGAGGATAGAGGTTGACGTAAAGGCACTCTTCAGGCTGTTGAATGCGGACTCTGCCTCAGGAGTCCACACCTTAGCGTTCAAGCCCATCTTGGTGAGGTTAGAGATATGAGATGTCAGTGAAGAGAAGTTTGGGATGAATTGTCTGTAAAAATTGGTGAATCCCAGAAAGCACTGTATGGCCCTCAAGCCTTGAGGGCGTGGCCATTCCAGGACGGACTTTACCTTTTCAGGATCCTTCTTGAGACCCCGATTTGAGACGATGGAGCCCAGGAAGGGTAGCGCATCTCTCTCAAACACGCACTTTTCCAACTTGGCGTACAGGCGATTCTCCCTTAACCGCAGCAAAACCTGACGGACATGTCTCTCATGAGTCATAGGATCTGGAGAAAAAATCAAGATGTCATCAAGATAGACTACTGCACAAACATAGAGGAGGTCACGGAAGATGTCATTAACGAACTCCTGGAAGACTGCGGGAGCATTACACAGGCCAAAGGGCATTACTAGATATTCATAGTGTTCGTCAAGGGTGTTAAATGCCGTCTTCCACTCGTCACCCTGGGGAATCCGGATGAAGTTGTAAGCCCCACGCAGGTCTAGTTTGGAAAATTTTTTGGCACCACATATACGGTCAAATAATTCAGAGACCAATGGCAATGGATACTTATTTTTCACCGTGATTTGGTTGAGACCCCAGTAGTCGATACACGGATGTAGAGAACCATCTTTCTTCTTGACGAAGAAGAACCCGTCTCCTGCCGGGGAGGAAGACTTGCGTATGAAGCCCCGCTCCAAGTTCTCTCTAACATAGGCGGACATGGACAGAGTCTCTGGCAAGGAGAGAGGATATACCCTACCACGGGGAAGGGATGCACCAGGAATCAGCTCTATAGGACAGTCATACTCCCGGTGTGGGGGCAGTGTCTCCGCCTCCTTCTTGCTGAAGATGTCCGCAAATTCAGCAAAATGACCAGGCAATCCTGCCAGTGACTGAGGCAGAGGAGGCTGAGCCGAACTAATCTGTCCCCGTCAACGATTGTGTTAGGTAGGGTTCGTGGACCTACTGGGCTGTACCAACTTGGCGGTATGGCAGCTGGCCAACAGGGTGGAGGTCAGAGTATATAGTTCATATAGGGTACCTGTGGCAGCTCGGACAGTAGCAAGGCAGGCTTGGCAGGAACTAGGCAGCAGGTAGACGTCAGGCGTGGAGAAGCAGGACAGGCGTGGTATACAGCACATCACAGCTCAGCACGGCACTAGAACAGGATACAGGTTACAGGATACAGTAACAGGGAACACTGGAAGCAGGAAACACTAGGGGACCATTTGCAAGACAGACTTTGAATAAGACAACAATGCTCAGGCGTGTGAGGATGGGGCTGGGACCTTCTTCTAGCCCAGGGTGCTCTGGGAGCAATTAGCTCAATCTCCAACATGCATGCGCTCTGGCTTCTAGTCTGGACTGAGCTCCTGAGCGCACCCTGGTGGTCACTGTGGAGTAGGACGGCCATATGTGCAGATATCTCTTGAGAGAAGAATGTCGACTGGATGGAAGGAGTTCGTGGTCAGCAACCACGGTCGTTATAGTACCCCCCCCCCTTACGTCCCCTCCACTTGAGACCAGAACGAGAGAGAAACCTCTTAATGAGGGTAGGAGCATTGAGATTCTCCTCTGGCTCCCGGAACCTCTCTTCCGGACCAAACCCCAACCAATTCACCAAAAAAAAGTATTTTCTCTCACTCTCTTGGTGTCCAAGATCTCTTTAACATCGAAGGTCTCTGAAGGGCCGCTGGAGGCAACCGCAGGATTTGGTGTCACGTAGCGGGTTAGTGGACACACTTGGCCGAACCGCCATAGCAGGGAGGCAGCTGGCCAAACAACAGGAACCCCAGAATACAAAGTCCCACACAAGGGTACCTGGATAGTCCAGATAGTGGCCGCAGCTCTGGCAATGATGGAGATGGGTGCAGCAGGTATCGCCAAACGTGGAGGATGTCACAGGTGCCGCAGGTTGCGCCAGACGTGGCGAATTCCTCCGGACGTGGCAGAAGACACAGGACGTGGCGGATGACACAGATGCCACAGGTTGCGCCAGACGTGGCAAATTCCTCAGGAAGTGGCAGATGACACAGGACGTGACATGACTCCGACACTAATAGGCACAGGGACAAGAACAGCACGGGATACAAGAACAGGTAACAGGGCAAGGGTAACAACTGGAACGGGAAACAATAAGGGACCATTTGCAAGACAGACTGGGAAAACTAACAACGCTCAGGCAAGGATCAGAAGGCCTGGCCCTTTAAGGCCGGGCACGAGCGTATGCGTGCACCCCACGTTTCACAGCAAACCGGAGCGGAAGTAAGCGCTGGCATCTCCTAGGAAGGAGATGGGGACCAGCGCTCACGGATCCATGGCTGCGGGCGTCGGGAGGTGAGTAAACCCGATGGCCTGTTTCTGGAGAGAAACATGGAAGGAGTTGTGGATCTTGAGGGTAGGAGGCAGCCGAAGCTTGTAGGCAACAGGGTTGATCTGCTGCAGAATCTCGAAGGGACCGAGGAACCAGGGAGCAAATTTGTATGACGGCACCCTCAGTCAAATATTCCTGGAGGACAGCCAGACCTTCGTGCCAGGAAGAAACTGAGGAGGTTCTCTTGTCCTTGTGTCCGCCTTACGCTTCATGCGGTCGACCGCTAGCAGGATGGAGGATCAAGTCTGCTGCCAGATCTGCAGAAAGTCCCCAAAAGCCGTGTCAGCAGCTGGCACCTCGGACGTAACAGGAACCGGGAGAGGGATTCGTGGGTGCTGGCCATAGACAATAAGGAACGGTGTCTTCTTTGTGGTCTCACTGGTATGATTATTGTAAGAGAACTCAGCCCACGGAAGCAACTGCACCCAGTCATCATGCTGCTTGGAGATGAAGGGGCGTAGGTAGTTCTCCAAGATCTGATTGATCCTCTCGACCTGACCATTGGACTGAGGATGGTAGGCCGAGGAAAAGTCCAACTTTATACCTAGGAGTCCGCAGAGGGCTCTCTAGAACTTTGAGGTGAACTGAAGCCCCCTATCAGACACAATATGCTGCGGCAAGCCGTGCAGGCGGAAGATGCGTTGGATGAACAGCTTGGCCAGCAGAGGAGCAGAAGGAAGACCGGTCAGAGGAACGAAGTGGGCCATCTTTGAAAATCGATCCACCACCACCCAGACAGTACTGCACCCGGCAGAGAGAGGCAGGTCCGTAATAAAGTCCATGGCTATATGCTGCCAGGGGGCATTGGGCACAGGCAATGGCTGGAGCACACCAGCAGGTCTGGAGTGAGCGACCTTGTTGGCTGCACATACTGAACAGGAAGAAACAATGTCCATAATGTCCTTGGGCAGCGTGGGCCACCAGAAATGACGAGCAATCAGATCCCGAATCTTATGGGTCCCCGCGTGACCTGCCAATATAGAGGAGTGTCCCCAGCGGAGGATTCTTCCACGGTCAGCCAGGCGCACAAAAGTCCTCCCTGGAGGAATTTCCCCAACTTGCAGGGGATTGACAGAGACAATGCAAGACGGACGAATGATGTTCTGTGGAATCTCCGTGGTGTCTTCTGTCTCGAAAGACCTGGACAAGGCATCAGCCCTCACATTCTTGTCGGTCGGGCGATAATGGAGCTCAAACTGGAACCTGGTAAAGAACAGTGCCCACCTGGCCTGACGAGGGTACAGCCGTTGGGCCGTCTGAAGATAGGTGAGGTTCTTATGGTCCGTTTAAATCAGGATGGGATGAGCTGCGCCCTCTAGTAGATGTCTCCACTCCTCCAGAGCTAATTTGATGGCCAGTAACTCCCGATCCCCAATTGAGTAGTTGCGTTCTGCGGAAGAGAAGAGCTTAGAAAAATATCCACATACCAATGACTTCCCCTTGGAGCCTCTCTGGAACAGGAGTGCACCAGCACCGACAGAGGATGCGTCCACCTCCAACGAGAACTGTAGAGAGACATCTGGATGATGAAGGATAGAGGCTGACGTGAAGGCACTCTTCAGGCTATTGAATGCGGACTCTGACTCAGAAGTCCTCATCTTGGCGTTCATGCCCTTCTTAGTGAGGTTAGAGGTAGAAGTCAGTGAGGAGAAGTTTGGAATAAACTATCTGTAAAAATTGGCGAATCCCAGAAAGCGCTGTATGGCCCTCAAGCCTTGAGGATGTGGCCATTCCAGGACAGACTTTACCTTTTCAGGATCCATCTCGAGACCTCGATTCGAGACGATATAGCCCGGAAAGGGTAGAGCATCTTTTTCAAACACGCACTTTTCCAACTTAGCGTACAGACTATTCTCCCTTAACTGCAGCAAAACTTGATGGACATGTCTCTGATGCGTAATAGGATCTGGAGAGAAAATCAAGATATCATCAAGGTAGACTACTACACAAACATAGAGGAGGTCAAGTAAATTGTAATTAACAAACTCCTGGAAGACCATTGGAGCATTATACAGGCCGAAGGGCATTACTAGATATTCATAGTGTCCATCACGGGTGTTAAATGCAGTCCTCCATTCATCACCCTGGCGAATCCGGACTAGTTTGTAAGCCCCACGCAGGTCTAGTTTGGAAAAAATCTTGGCACCACATATACGATCAAACAGTTCTGAGATCAGTGGCAAGGGATATTTATTTTTCACCGTGATCTGGTTGAGACCTCGGTAGTCAATACAAGGACGAAGAAGAACCCAGCTCCTGCCGGGGAGGAAGACTTTCATATGAAGCCCCTCTCCAAGGTCTCTTTCACATAGGTCGGACATGGACAGAGTCTCTGGCCAGGAGAGAGGATATACCCTACCACGGGGAAGGGATGCACCAGGAATCCGCTCGATAGGGAAGTCATACGCCCGGTGTGGAGGCAATGTCTCCGTCTCCCTCTTGCTGAAGACGTCTGAAAATGCAGCATAATGACCCGTCAATCCTGCCAATGACCAAGGCAGGGAAGGCTGAGCCGAACTAATCTGCACCAGGCATCGGCTTTGACACTCAGGGCCCCACTGGAGAACCTCTCCAGAATTCCAGTCCAGGACTGGGGCATGTAGTGGGAGCCACGGCAGGCCCAGCAACACAGGGTTAACGGTTTTGGATAGGACATAGAACGACAGGAGTTCGGAGTGAAGAGCTCCCACTTGGAGCCTCAGCGGCTTGGTCACAGCTATAACTTGGTCTGGCAGAGGTAGTCCATTCACTGATGCAACCATTAACGGCCTCTCCAGGGGGGTGGTGGGTAATTAAAGAAGATCCACCAGGTCTCTACGGATGAAATTAGCAGCGGATCCAGAGTTCAGATACGCAGAGACCTGATGCGTTCTCTCGCCGGACACTATGGTCACTGGTATGGACAATTTACACAGAAGTCCTTTCTTATCCAAGGTTGTCTTTCCTAGCAACCCTAGGCTTTGGGATTTTTGGGGACACAGGCGTTGTCTTTCCTGGATGGATAGCTTACAGTGGTACATCATCACAGGCTTCATAGGAGGATCGACATCTGAGGATAGCAGGGGTTGCTGCAACGTAGGGACCAGACTAGGAAGGCTACCCTCCCGACGAAGCTCTTGGAGGCGTTCTCGGATCCGCATATCAATCCGGGCGGACAGAAGGATGATGTCATCCAGGGTAGATGGCAGGTCTCGAGCGGCAAGTTCGTCCTTAATTTTAGGAGACAGTCCATGCCAGAATGCAGCCACCAGGGCCTCATTGTTCCATAACAGTTCTCACGCCAGGGTGAGGAAGTGGATGGCGTACTCGCTCACGGAGGTGTCTCCTTGGCGTAGGTTAGTCAAGGAAGCCGCTGCAGATGAGACCCGTCCAGGCTCCTCAAACACCATGCGAAAAGTCCGGAGGAAGCCCTGGAAGTCACGGGTCTCCGGTCCTTGTCTCTCCCAGATGGGGTTTGCCCATGCAAGAGCCTCGCCAGTGAGGAGAGAGATGATGAATGCGACCCTTGCGCCGTCAGATGAAAATGCACTTTCATACAGACGGAAGTGGATCTGGCACTGGTTCAAGAATCCACGACAGGTCCTCACGTCTCCATCATAGCGGTCAGCAAGTGGCAAAGAGAAACGTGGGATCCGGCCGAGGTGAGTGGAAGCGAGCGCTGGCGTCTCCTGAGGGGGGACTGGGGCCAGCGTTTGCCGACTCGTGGCTGCGGCTGTCATGGGGAGAGTGGAACTGACGGCCCGCAGCCACGGACATGACAGTGGGACTGGCCTTAATATGTACAGGAACCACCATTTCCAAGATATTGACATTGCATCTACTGCAACTGGATGGTCTGATGCGTGAAGAGAACAGTACTTCCAAAATTTTAAAGTTGTCTTTGTTCGCCATTAGGTTAATCTCTGGCATGTCCCATCTGTTCACTATTTGCTGGAAGTATTTGGATCTGATGGGACTAGTCTCTTCCGGCTGAGAAGATCTGCTACTGTATTGACAGATCCACTGATATGCAGAGCTCCTAATCCTGCAAGATGGAATTCTGTGAAGATCTGACTACATTCTTGTAGGAGAAGGGGACACAGAGTGCCTCCCTCTTTGTTGAGGTACCAAACTGTGGTTATATTGTCTGAACAGATCAGAACAGCATGAAGGGCATGGCTTTGAACTGGACATGATGAACTTGACAATGATGACAATAGGCCACTCACAGGACTTTTCTGCATGTTGGGTGAATTGGGATGTGGAGATAGGCATCGGTGAGATCCAGTGAAGCCATATAATCTCCCTTCTGAAGCAGATTTGTGACTGATTTTATGGTGTCCACTTTGAATATTATCTTCTGAAAATACTTTTTGAGATGGCGCAAGTGTATTATTAGTCTCCACTTCCCTCCCTGTTTGGGAACGGTGAAAACACGGGAGTAGATTCCCTGACCTTGCTGATCCAAATGTACTAAATAGAGGGCACCCCTCCCAACAAATTCTTGTAGCAGATGTGTCTTTTTCCGCATTGACTAAAAACGTTTTTGCATAGAGTTCTGTAACATGAAGAGATAACCTTCTCTTAACAGTTGGAGCAGCCATCCGTCTGAGGTGATCTCGTTCCATGCCTCCTACATTGACAACCATACTCCTGGCATCAGAATTCTTCCTTGGCAGGACCTGCATCAGGTTTGCGTCTGAATCTATTCTGGAACCTTCCCGTGTTTTTACTGTCAGGCGGCCTACTTTGCCTTCTGTTTCTGTCCCGAAATAAAGGGGCGTGAGCCTCAATACTTGTGAAAAGAAAATTTTTGACACGTGTTCATTTCTGGAAAGGCAAGGCCTTTTCCATCCTTATTTGCTTGAAGAACTGCCTCCAGCTTTGAACCAAACAGGGAGCCTGGTGGGTAAAGGAGAGCACAAAAATTGTTCGTTTGCCCTGTATCACCTGTCCAGGCTTAAGCCAGATAGCTCTTCTAGCCGTGTTGATGAGAGCTATGCTTTTTGATGAAATCCTAAGGACATCTAATGGAAAGTCGCACATGAATTCTGCAGGTTTTTTTTGTTTGTTTTTTACAATTAACTCATTTCATCTCTAGGTACACCTTCCAAAATGTCCTGAGCCAGACCCTCAAAGCTCTTGCTACTGGAACAGAAGCCATAGCTGTCTTCATCAATGCTGCTGAATTGTTATAGGACTTTTTCAAAACGGAATCTGCTTTCCTGTCCAAGGGGTCTCTAACTAGCATTGTGTCATCTGAAGGGTAAAAAGCATGTTTTAATAACTTTGCTACAGGAGGATCAACCTTAGCTGGATCTTCCCAACTTTCTGACACAGCAGGATCTAACTTATATACAGCTTTAAAGGGAATGTGTCGCTAGAATTATTATTTTTTTTTTTAGTTAAACAATTATTATTTTTATTATATATTTTTTTAAATTTTTTCACAAGTCAGGAAATATTATAAATTAGATTCTAATTTATAACATTTCCATGTTCTTGGCACTAGAGGGAGCACTTCCCAAAATTACTGCATGGTCAATGTGGTAAAGCAACCTCATTGCTTTATGCTGCAAATTTGGGGTAGACACACTCTGTAGTGTCCTCACACAATCCCCCCTCCCTTATTCTGTCTAGTGCCAGGAAAAGGAGGGGGTTTGAATCGTCAAACCTCCTACACTATGTGCCACCATTTTCTGAGCGACTGCACAGTGTAGGAGGATTAGATACAGTGCTCAGCAGACAGTATAATACAAACATACACGAACGTAAAACACATCACATACACGAACATAACTTACCTGCTGCCGCTGCCACCTCCTCTCCTATTCCTTGCGACTTCGGTTCCTTGAACATATGGCCGGAAGCCGCGGCCGTAAGTCGTCATCTTACTGTCCGGCCGCGGCTTCCGGTCCACATGAAAATGGCGCCGGATTTCGCTTTGCCAAAGACCTTCCTTTTGGTCTGTGTGGGAGCGGCGCATGCACCATTCTCACACAGACGGTGGTCGCTGTAGTGAATGGAACGGCTCCCGTTCGCATTCTCTATGGGGTTGTATGTGCCGTATTCCATCTCTGTATGTGTCGTTAACCGACACATACAGAGATGAAAAAAAAATGGCAGCCCCAATAGAGAAGTAATAGTAAGTAAAAAGTAAAAAGTAGAACACAAGAACACAAATAAATAAAATGTATTTTAATATCATACTCAAAGCAATTGGATAAAAAAAAAATTATTTCATGACATCTTTCCTTTAAACCGGCTGCCAAAGTCCATCTTTTTGTCAGATTGTTTCTATTCCCTCTCCATAAATAGTGTTTAATGCCTGATGTCCAGGTAATACACAGGCCTTCTTCTTTGGAAAATAAAATACATTTTCTTTATCTTGAGAAGTGGCCTTGTCTTTCTTAGTCTCCATATTACTTGTTTTACTTCTTTTATTAATAACTCTGCATCCTCTTTTTTAAATAGGAAGTTGTTTTTTTTAAATCAGCGCTTCAGAGTCAGATGAATTTTAAGTTGTATCAGATGAAGCAGAAGAGGCGGCTACAGAAGACTCATAGCATGTTCTTTTATATCTTGCTTACCAGATGGCCCAAGAGCATAAAGGGGGTTTTACACAGGACGATTATCGGGCAGTTATATTAACGCTCGTTGCTGATAATTGCCCTGTGTAAAAAGGGCAGTGATCAGCAGATGAACGAGCAATCGATCATCTGCTGGTCATATCGTTTAAAAAAAGTAAAGGATTATCTTTGTCGGCAGCACATCTCCCAGTGTAAACAGGGAGATGCGCTGCCAGCATGATAATAATGTATGGGGACAAACGATCGGAGTAACGACCGCTCGTCCCCATCCATAGCTCCGGGTGAAAGGAGCAAGCGAGCGCCGATCAAAAATGTCTCGTTGATCGGTGCTTGCTGCACCGGCCAAATCTCGGCCGGTGTAAAAGGGCCTTCAGATTTCAGCCAGGCAAAAAAACATTAACGTTTGCTGTCTGAGTTCCTCATCCTCCTCTGGTTAGGTGCAGTCCTTGTAAATATTGGATGAGCAGTCATAAGAGATGTTTAATGCAGCTTAAGCAACGTTTAGATACACTACTCCTTTTTCTTTTTGCAAATGAAGACCTTGTTCATGCAATAAACAATCATCACAAATATCAGAAGCTTACATCATCTGGCAGAGGCAGCTGGCAGTGTGTGCATAATGTGTGTCTGGACTTGTGTCTTCTCTTGCCAGGAGTCTGACTAGAGTGGCTAGACATCTGAAAGCACACAGAAAACAGGAACACAACATAAATACCTTGTCCCATGTGGCCGCAGGGATTCTGAGCGGCAGAGCCTATTCATATTATTACCTTAGGAGGCTTGGAGAGCGGCTGCTCAGGTAAAACAGTCCTAACACCTACTCATCCAAGTCTCATTATATGCCCTGCAGGAAGTGATGCAAGCACCACACAGTATACCGGAAGTGATGCTAGCAACATACAGCGTACACCCGGAAGTGATGCAAAGAACCACACAAGTTCCCCTGGAAGTGATGGAAAGCACCACACAAGTAACCCGGAAATGATGCAAGCACAACACAAGTACACCCGGAAGTGATTTAAGCACCACACAAGTACACCTGGAAGTAATGCAGGCACCACACTAGTACACCCGGAAGTGATGCAAGCACAAACAAGGTGAAGTGGAAGTGCAAGTAGAGTCTCCCAGGCAGCGCAGCCAGACCTTGAGGATGCCGATACATCACTCGCTGCCACATGGCCAAAACAACTGCCTAGGCTGATAGTAATTTGGAACAAGTAAGTGAACTAAAGACACACCTTTAACATAATTTATTAACCTGGAGAATTCACAGCAATTCAAGAGACTGTACTGGAGCACACAATAAACTTTTGAGCTCAACAGTTGAATACCCATAGACACACCTCTGGTATAATAACCTCTGGCAAAAAAAGAAACTTCTGCAAAACATTGCCCAGAGTAAGAGTAAAGAACTCAACGGGTTAACAGAGAAAACCCCTCTGTATGGAAATCCTCCCTGGAGTCAACACATCTCTGGTATAATAAAAATCCATATAATGATATATTTGCCAAAAGACAGGGAACCCCCTGCCGGGCTAAACCTTGAAAAAAAAAAAGAAACATATGTTAATAAGGTGGGCTGTAAGCAGAAGCACACAGCAATGAGGACAAAATAAAAAAACATGTAGGTTGAGCCTACTCTTATACGCCAGTTAATTGTTAATTAATTATGCTAATTGTTTCTATTAGAATTCTAGGTGGGCTAGTCCTAAGGTGGAAACTGGGGACAGAATATCCCAAGCGTGCTGCCATAGGACGATGAGGAAAGATATAGTTTTAACCCCTTAGTTACCACCAATACGCCTTTTCACGCCTTAGGCTAAGCCGCCACCTTTTCCTTTTTCCTGATAAGATCTTATTCCAACCAATATAAATATGCCTTTGTTTTACCACCTACCAAAGATCCACAAAGACATAAAAAATCCCCCGGGTAGATCTATTATTTCGGGGATACAATCACCAACATCATCTCTCTCACTACTTAGATCTAATTTTTCAAAAATATGTAGTGGAACTTCCTAGTTATTTAAAAGATTCCACACAATTAATTAAGGATTTGAATTTAATCAACGTTAAAGAAAATTTATTATTCATTACCTTAGATGTGAGCTCGTTTTATAGCAACATCGAACTTGTAATTGGCCTAAAAAATCTTAAAATGATGTTAGATAGAGATCCGGACCTACTATTGTTACAAAACGATTTTTTTATGCAACAGCATGGAGTTTATTTAAAAAAATAATGTATTTACCTTTGATCATAATATCTATCACCAGGTTAGAGGTACTGCAATCAGTTATGCCAATATTTTTATGGGTATGTTTGAAGAAACACATTTGGCAACACCCATGGGCAACTACCCATATTGTACTTTTTAATATAGATGATTTAATTTTTATTTTGGAAGAGGACATATCTACTGCTACATCTTTCTGTCAATCACTAAATAAAAACACGTGGGGAACTAACTTTACTTCTAATATCCAAAAAAATGAGATACACTTTTTAGATCTAGTCGTTGCAAGGACAGAACAGAGAATTATTACACGGATACATTTTAAAAAGTGGATAGTAATAGCTATTTAGATTTCAACAGCGGACACTACTCGAAATGGTTGAAGAATATACCATACAGTCAGTATATGCGAATAAGAAAAAACTGTACATCAAATACAGATTTTAATATACAGAGCTGCATCCTATATAAGCGCTTTAGAGAAAAAAAACTATCCACGCACATTTCTTTCTGATGCTTATAAAAAAACAAAAGGTCTGAAACAATCGGAGTGCCTACCAATCACTAACACAAAAGAAAAAATTCTGAACAAAAATACAAATAAAACTGAACAACCAAATACCTCAATGTCAAAACACAACAACAATTTTTCATTTAATTTTGTTACTAAATATAATTGTGCACATAAAAATATTAGAGATATTATGAATAAACTGACACATCCTACAAATCGACCCCTATTTAAGTAACAGCTTACCATCTAAGCTGTTAATAACTTTTAAGAGAGCAAGAACCATCAAAAATATTTTAGCACCCAGCCGTGTAAATTTTTCAGGTAATGACAACGGAATAAAACCAATTATCCATGAAAATTAAAAATTAAATAAAAATGGCATCTCCAAATGTGGAAAAATGAGGTGTCTTTGTTGTGGCATGATCACTAACACTGACAGTTTTGAATCAAATCAAACTGGAAATAAATATAAAATTGAGACAAATTTGAACTGGCAATCAAAACTTGTAATTTACCTAATCAATTGTCAGTGTGGTCTACAATATGTGGGCAGAACGATACAAACCCTACATTGTCATGTTAACAAACATCGATCAAACTGTAAAAATTGATTTTTATTACACAGTGTCTCCAAACACTGTACACTTGTACACAACAAACAACTGAATCTAGAGCAAATCGGTTCAAATCTCTCTGTAAACGAGAGAATTTTTGGATATATAAATTAAAAACTCTAACACCTGAAGGACTAAATGAAGTAATGGAGACAATCATCTGACTTGAGAAAATTAGTCCAATATATTCCATCTAAAGGGAATATTGCAATTAATAAAAATTATGATATTAATTATTATCCGATTTTATTTATGAGATTATAGTGTTTTTTAAAGTGCAATATATATGATAGACTCTAAACCTATACCAGCAAAGCGATCCATTGATTAAATTATTCTTTTAGAACATCGTGTCTCTACACAATATAGTATATATATATATATATATATATATATATACATATATGCTAAAAAAAAATAAATCTGGATATACTATTAGCGGCTTATATTATCGCTCAAGACTATAAAACAATAATCTACACAACTAGTATATATCCTTATTCTTATTCCCCTTATTATCCAATACCATTTTGCTCTTATTTATGGTTCTCTTTTACTGTGACAATAATTTTTTACTAGACTTGGATAAAAAAAACCCCATTAGAAATACAGCGGTACATCACTATGACAACCAACGACGCTTTGTAATGAAAGCTAAAATTTACAGCCAGTTTTCTCCAGATTTTATTTAATTTTATCATTATTTTTACTTTATTATGATACGCAATTATACAGATATACACTTTTATATCCATGCTTTTTATTGCTAACACAGATTTAATTTAATTTTTTAACCCGTTTAATTTTCAAAAAATAACTTTTTGATATAAGAGCTATTAAAAAATATATGATGTAATACTGCATATTTCTTTCTAAATGTCCTTTTATCTGTATTTATATATAATTTTTTTCTATGTTTTTATCCAATAATATGACCTGTAAGCATGACCCGGTAGTCGTTATTTTAGCCGACTCCTCTCCCGGTTGTATAACAGGAATCCTGTCAATTTTAACCATTTGTACACACCTGAGGAAGAGACCAGTTCGGTCTCTAAACTATTTATTGTTGTATCTTGTACAAAATAAATATAAATTTGTTTTACTCACCTTGTCTTTGACTGGGTAGAACAAACTAAATCAATACCGGCTGCGCCAGAGAATATATCCGCATTTTCCTATGTTTTCTTTCCACTGACATATCGAGACTGTTCCAGCCCTCGAATCGGATCACCGGCTGCACCCAGACCCAATCATTGAAGCTCCAGAGGACTACTGAACTATACGATTTTGGATGTTATGCTCCCAGCATAACTCCTCAAGGTTAGCATAACTTGAATCTATTTTATCAAGTTTGTTACTGTTTCATGCACTATGTGCACTTTGTTGTCTTTCTTTTATCTCGTCTAGCCACCTTTTCACGGCAGCCTAGTCTAATCCTGCACGGGTCCAGATCCAACTGTAGCGATTGAAGTTTACTTCGATTGCGGCCGTTTAACCCATTAAATGCTGCAGTCAATAGCAACCGCAGCATTTAAATCATTTACAGAGGGAGGGAGCTTCCTCTCTCACCCATTGGCGGCCTACAAATGCAATCGCCTCCGATGGGGTGTCATGGCAGCCTGGGGCCTAATAAAGGCCTCCAGGCCTGCCCTGGCTATATGCCTATTAGGCATGGCTTGAAAGATTGCCTGTCAGTTTTACACTGACAGGCAATAATGCTTTAGTATACTAAGTATACCAAAGCATTATAGCAGTGAGTAAAAGATCGCATAGTGAAGTCCCCTAGTGGGACTAAAAAAATAAGTAAGTAATGTAAAATAAAACAAATTTTTTTTACATAAAAAGTGGTTTTATTTAGTAAAAGTGTAAAAAATAAATAAAAGTACACATATATGGTATTGCTGCGATCGTAATGACCCAAACAATAAAGTTAACATGTAATTTAAACCACAAGGTGAATGCCTTAAAAAAACACAAATAAAAAATAGCAAAATTGCTATTTTTTTCTATCCCCCCCAAAAAGTCATAATATAAGTTAATCAATATGCCCCATGTACCCCAAAACAGTACTAATCAAAACTATGTCTCGTACCGCAAAAAACAAGCCCTCATATCACCACTACAAAAAAAACTACGGCTCTTGGAAAGCGACGATGCAAAAACAAATAATTTTAGTTTAAAAGAGTCTTTATTTTACTTAAGATGGTCATTCTCCCCAAACTCCTTTTTCTATTCCAGACTATCCCGATTCTCCTTCCAAATTTTTTTTTGCTGCCATTAGACAACTGTTTTCCAAGTACATTTGGAACAATACTAAACCCACAATAGCTTTTAGCACCCTTGTCTTTCCTAACGGGGGGATAGGACTTCCAGACATTGAATCTTACTACCATTCCATACAATTAGCCAGGATAACAGTGGTTGGACCATTCTTCAGGTAGACTTGGGGTTCCCGTAGAGGAGGCTTGCATAGGTATCCCCCTAACCTCCCTTCTGTGGCTTGACAAAACTAATGCAGCCCCTTTTCTTTCTAGTAACTCTTACCTCTGCTTCGTATCAAACATGGTCAAAGAGCAATGGAATGAAATCCCTACACCAAATTCTGTCTCTCCTGATGACAGTCCAAGACCTTGTGCCGTCACAAACTAGAAGATTTGGAGACTGTCCGGCCCTCCCTAGAGTAGCGTCCTGCAGCACATGCGATTCCATACTGACAGATTGGGCCGTTCCTACCCTCCCCGAATTGAGGTCTCAACCAGGATTCTCATCCCTCAATTTTCTCTCTTACTTTCACTTCAGGCGGTGTTACCTGGGAGCGCTTACCCCTCGACTGCCCGCTATCTAGGCTGGAAAAAACCCTCCTCCTTCACCAACCACCAAAGAAGCTTATTACACTATATTATAACAATCTCATTAAGATGAACACAACGGTACAGCCCACCTTTCTTAAATCTTGGAAGTTAGAACTAAATACTACTTTTTCTGACAAAAACACCAAGGAAATTTTTAGAAACTCTCTTGGGACCTCTAGATGTATTAAATTACAAGAATCCTCATACAAACTGACCTCTAGGTGATACAAGACTCCTTGGGTATTGGATATAATATGTAACGAAATCACCCCTAACTGCTGGAGATGTCATAAAGCCCCGGAAACATATCTACATTTATGGTGGGAGTGTGAAGAAATTTCTCCCTACTGGGAACAGATCCAAAATACCCTTAATACCATCACACACTCCTCTGTTGTTATTACTCCCCGCGTATTGTTCTTAAATCTGTGGCCAACATTCCCTAGGGGGCTTCCCAAGGAGCTATGGTTACAACTTTTTTCTGCCGCCAAATCTCTGATACCGCTGTATTGGAAGACCGAGGCTGCGCCGCCAATTAGTCACTGGCTTAGGAAAAGAGCCCAACTTGCAAGAATGGAAGAGCTCTCGCATCTAGAATTTCATTCTCATGCCCAATACCCAAAAAACTGGGCACCCTGGTTTGTGTTCTGCAAAAATGACTCCTTTAAACACCTTTGATGGGAAAGACCCAACTCAAGACCTGTTGTGCTTTGAGTCTTCTCTCCTTTGTACTTTTGCTTCCCCCCACCATTGACTTTCGGTGACTGTGAAACGAACAAACACCATAAAGTTCATGCTACCTTACTGTTCTATTTGTTCTTTCTACTGTAGAAGTCATTCTATGTGCACACTCATCTTCTAATTGTGAATCCTAACAATTACTTGTATCCTATGTACACTATTGCTTTTACTCATATTGTAATCACTCTACTGCCTTTATGTAAAACCTCAATAAAAAGTTATTGTTGAAAAAATAAAAGTTTTTATTGTGCAAAAGTCTACATATGTGGTATAGTCGTAATCATACTGACTTATAGCATAAAAGTAACATGTTATTTACATCAAACAGTGAATGGCGTGAATTTAAAATGCATAGAACAAGGGCAGAATTTCAGTTTTTTTTCTATTCCTCCCCAAAAAAAGTTAAAAGTTAATAAAAAAATGATATGTACCCCAAAATGGTGTTATTAAAAAGTACAACTAATCCCGCAAAAAAACAAGTCTATGATGACGGAAAAATTAAAAAGTTATAGCTCTTTGAATGCGACTGTATAAAAACGAAAAAAAATAAATAAATAGCTTGGTCATTAGGGCCTAAAATAGGCTGGTCACTAAAGGGTTAAAGACAAATGGAGATTACATCAAATATTATTTTTCTTATTTTTCTTAAGGTTTACTGCTCTTTTTAGTTCTAATTTAGATGTAGAAATCGTCTATGATAGTTGTAAAAAGCATGCATATATTAGCAGGCTATTTACAAGCTAATGCTGTCCAGGCACATTTCAATTTTCTGCAGAAAAACACGATAATGTTTTAACATATTATCTTTGATGGGGAAATAAAATGATGTGATAATTTGTGCTTCACTAACCTACCCCTGGACAGAAAAGGTGGTGCCTGGTCGCTATAATTCTTACTGTATCCTCCCAATATATTCCCATTTTTAGAGGTTAACAATTGTTCCTTTTTTAGAACATGTTTGTATACATCTTTAAGAATTCCATTGGAATAGCTCTTTATTTAAATTTGCGTTTAAGAGTGTCTGCCTCCATCTTAAAATCTCTTACTTACACCACATGTTTAATTGTACAGCAAGGGATTGTTTATATCTGCATACCTGTACATCCCAAATGATGTATGTCGGGAAAACCCAGAGGGAATTCAGTAGATGCATACTTAAATGTAGGGAATATTGATCATGCCTGCGATACTCCTTTTGCTAGGCATGTGAGAGCACAACATCAAGGTAACACTAATGTAATCTCCTTAAGAGGGACTAGAAGTAGTAAAAATGTCCAATAGAAAGGGGAACTAAGACAAAAAGATATTGTAAAAGGAGACAAAGAGGATGGATTAGTTAAAAAGTCATGCACACACTTGGACTAAGTGAAACTGTATGCTTTGTTTCTTATCTAAGGGCCTGTTCACATCAGCGTTGGCTTTCCTTCCGTTGAGGGGTTCCGTCGGAGGTTTCCGTAGAGGAATCCCTCAACGGAAAGTCAAACGGAAACCTTAGCTTCCGTTTGCATCACCATTGATATCAATGGTGATGGAAACATTGCTAATGGTTTCTGTTTGTCACCGTTCCGGCGACAATAATGATACAGGAGATAAACTTGCTCACACTTGTCAGTCCACATGATCTGTTCTTGAAGCATACTGTCTAGTAGAAATCCTGCAGAGAACACAAATGTTAATTTCCTTCTGATCTGTTCCATTTTCAGCTAGTTAATGACAGAGGGACAGGTTTAGCAAAGGGCGTGATGCTTTACTATCTGTGTGTCCTACTGCAAACAGGGCAAGGGGGGATAAGGCTCCTGCTGCAGCAAGTTGACCTACAGCCAAACACAGGATTGTAAGGAGAAGGAGGTAGGGGAAATAGCTGATCTCCTGGGACACACAGATAAGATTTCTTTATGCATTTCTCAGTATTGATTGCAATTTGAAACTAAATAGGATCAAAGGGATAGAGGATATTAAGGTTCCCAGAAACGACAATTATCACCTTTTCTCAGAATAGGTGATAATTGTGTTATTGATGGGGGCCCCAGGGCTGGGACCCACACCGATCACAAGAACAGGAGGCCCAAACCCCCTATTCCTCCTCACTGCTCAACCGCAGTGAGGAGAACATTGAATGGAGCGACAGTCGAGCATGCGCGCTGCCTTTTCAATCAAAGAATGACGGAAAGAGCGCTCGGCTGTTTACGTTAGTCCCATAGACATTGAATGGAGCGGCGGGCACATGCTTGACTACCGGTCCATTTAAGCACCTCAATTTGGTGAATGCAGTGTAGGGGGGTACGGAACCCCAGTTCATGCGATTGGTTGGGCACCTAGCGATTAGACAATTATCACCTATCCTGTAGATAATAGAAAATCACATGTGCATGAAGTTAGCAGGATAATCAAATAACACAGTGCCATAGCCTAGCCCATAGTGGACCCACTCATAATGACTACGGTCCAATGCCATATCCATTTACATTGTACTTAGTGAATGTAACGTCCATGGTCGCTGACCATGAACTCCTTCCATCCAGTCGACGCCCTTCTCTCAAGAGATGTCTGCACATACGGCCATCCTGCTCAACAGTAACCACCAGGGTGCGCTAACGAGCACAGTTCAGACTTAAGAAGCCAGAGCGCACGCATGTTGGTGATTGAGCTAATTGCTCCAGAGCACCCTGGGCTATAAGAAGGTCCCAGCCCAATCCTCCCACGCCTGAGCTTTGTTGTTGTATTACTAGTCTGTCTTGCAAATGGTCCCCTAGTGTTTCCTGCTCCCAGTGTTCCCTGTTCCTGTATCCTGAAACCTGTATCCTGATCTAGTGCCGTACTTAGCTGTAGCCATGCTGTGCTGTATACCACGCCTGTCCTGCTTCTCCACGCCTGACGTCTACCTGCTGCCTAGTTCCTGCCAAGCCTGCCTTGCTACTGTCCGAGCTGCCACAGGTACCCTATATAAACTATAGACTCTGACCTACGCCCTGTTGGCCAGCTGCCATACCGCCAAGGAGGTACGGCCCAGTGGGTCCCCGAACCCTACGTGAGAGAAAATTATGGATTGTTCTTTATGATCCCTATTCTTGTCCCCTGATGAACGGGAAATGTTTTGGAACGTTAGTCTAGGGAAATGTAAGATTAGGGTATACAGGGCCAAGTAAGATATAGTGGCAGTTTCACTACCTTTATTTTTTTGGTCTGTCCCAGTATCACAAGTTGCACCTAGTGCTCCATGCACTATTTAGATGCTATAATACAAGTTGGTATTAAGGACCCATTTTTGTGATTGATAGATTAATTGTTTGTTGGTTTTTGACAATGTTTTTTTCTGATAGTTATATTAGCTACATGGCTCGTTACTATTTGCTAATCCAGTTTAAGCTCAGTAGCTTACTTTAGGAGTGACTGGTTCAGGCACAAGATCTGCATAAGGTCTCAGTTCTGTGTGTCCAAGGGCTCGCTGTCAGTGGAATCGGTGACAGGGATGCCTCTAGGTAGATCCAGAGCTCCGTATCTGCATGGCGGAACCAGTCAACAATTCTAGTGGTCGCTGCTGATACATAATAGTAGATATAATCTGAATGAGAAAGGTCACCACTAGAGTTTGTAGATTTGGCTACTAAGGGGCTTAGTTGCCCAGACATAAGAGGAAAACAGTTTTGTAAGGGCTTAGAAAGGATAATTGGAATAGTTTGCAAAAGATATAGAAAGTGGAGAAAAATATATATTTTCACAATGTCATTCGTCCCGAACGAGGATAAGTCCTTATGTTAAAATTTGGTCAAATCTGGTTTAATAGAGTGAAGCAAGGGTATATAATTCAGGCCGCATATGTCAGCAGGGTCTGAAGGAATACGCAATCTCAAATATTTAAATGTGCTCGAGTCCCAGGAGAAAGCAAAATTACTGTGTATTAGGTGGGCTGTCCGTGAATCTGGGGAGATATTGGGAGCAATGCTCTTTAAGAGATTTATAGCTGCTAAAATTGCTAAAGTCTCAGATTGTGGACGAGTGGGCAGAGAGGTATGACAATGAGAAACATAAATGAGGAGGTTGTCCGTTACCTATTTGAAGGCATTGTCAGCATTTTTATGGATGGAGATTAAGAGTTGTTCCATTACAATTATGTAGAGTAGGGGAGAGGGGGGCAGCCCTGCCTGGTGCCATTGCTAAATCCAAAGGGAGTGGATAGAGAGCCTTTGTCATATCTGTGCTTGAGTGTTTTGATATAAGGCATCGATGCTGTACATTATTATCTATCCTATTCCAATTTGGGTCAAAGCAGCTTCCATGAAGCCCATACATGCAGAGTTTGGTGCAGGGGAATACACAACAGATAGGGTATGCTGCAGATTTGAAAATCTACGTAATGTCTAAAATCTGCTAGTGTCTTTTTACACTGTAAGTGAATGGGGTTTATAAAAACCCCATTTACTTACATTGTACTATAGTTGTGGAATTTCGGCAAGGATTCCACAACCTGGCCTCATTCTGTCTGGTTTATATTTCTTAGGTATAAATGTTTGAATTCTGTCAATTTATCACTTTCTTCTGCATTTACGTACTCTCTTCCACATAAGAGTGAAAATGATTTTTATGGAAATTTTTAGGTAATTTGAAGATTCTGTAAATCAAAGACTAAGATGTGATTTAATAGAGAAAAATTATATTTCCTTTTAATGATACATTGTTCTATATCCCATAAGAAAATAAAATGTTTATCAGAGTCTGGTAGAAACCTTTATTCTCATTACAACAAAACTGACTTTAGAATAATAATTAGGTTGTTTGTGTCAATTTCTGTTAGCTAGAATTATTAACTCTCATGTGATCTGAGTATGAAATGTTTTTCATTAATAGCTTTTTTCTTTTAGAGGTGTTAAAAAACATAATTGGTATCTAATATTGTAGTATTGTAATACTTTAAATAATGACTCCATCTTTTCATGAGTTGTTCTTTTATGGATCTCTATGTAGAGTGTAGAATGTATATTACTAGACTATATAATTACCTGCTTCCTTGTACCAAACCTGCAGACAATTTACTTAAAGAGGCTCTGTCACCAGATTTTGCAACCCCTATCTGCTATTGCAGCAGATAGGCGCTGCAATGTAGATTACAGTAACGTTTTTATTTTTAA
The DNA here is from genome assembly GCF_050947455.1 of Rhinoderma darwinii. Lineage (NCBI taxonomy): Eukaryota > Metazoa > Chordata > Amphibia > Anura > Rhinodermatidae > Rhinoderma > Rhinoderma darwinii. The sequence continues at coordinate 100,689,478 of NC_134691.1, read as the reverse complement.
AAAACGAGCATTTTTGGCCAAGTTATGACCATTTTTGTATTTATGCAAATGAGGCTTGCAAAAGTACAACTGGGCGTGTTGAAAAGTAAAAGTCCAAGTGGGTGTGTATTATGTGTGTTACATCGGGGCGTTTTTACTTCTTTTACTAGCTGGGCGTTCTGACGAGAAGTATCATCCACTTCTCTTCAGAACGCCCAGCTTCTGGCAGTGCAGATCTGTGACGTCACTCACTTCCTGCCCCAGGTCCTGCATCGTGTCGGCCACATCGGCACCAGAGGCTACAGTTGATTCTGCAGCAGCATCAGCGTTTGCAGGTAAGTAGCTACATCGATTTACCTGCAAACGCCGATGCTGCTGCAGAATCATCTGTAGCCTCTGGTGCCGATGTGTCCTCGCTCGTCTGACACGATGCAGGACCTGGGGAAGTGACGTCACAGCGTGATCTCTCGAGAACACGCTGTGTCTTTGCACTGCCAGAAGCTGGGCGTTGTGAAGAGAAGTGGATGATACTTCTATACACAACGCCCAGCTAGTAAAAGTAGTAAACACGCCCCGATGTACGCACATAATACACGCCCAGTTGTACTTTTACTTTTCAACACGCCCAGTTGTACTTTTGCAAGCCTCATTTGCATAAATACAAAAATGGTCATAACTTGGCCAAAAATGCTCGTTTTTTAAAAATAAAAACGTTACTGTAATCTACATTGCAGCGCCTATCCGCTGCAATAGCAGATAGGGATTGCAAAATCTGGTGACAGAGCCTCTTTAAAGACTGCCCCTCCTCCCTTAGCTGCATCATTGACCATGATAAAGCCAAGATGAGAGAATTGCTCTCACCAACAGTCTGGGGCTTACAACCATGATGAAATGGCTAATTGGGAAAGTATGTAAACAACCGAATGGGCCCGGCTTGAAGGATCAGTTATCTTGCGTTTGCATGCATGATTAAGGAGATCTAAATGATTTTACATTCTTATTCACTGAGTAAAGTCATGAATTATGAATAAAGAAGGTACATTTTCACCCAACTAATTAGCTGTTTATACTTTATGGAGATGATGGGTGCTCTAATGATGATGTGCATGCAATGTTTATATTTGCAATGTTACTGTCTCAATGCATTACCCTAATAGTTTAGATATGAACCTTAATGTTAATCCGTTATTTATCTATACTTCATACTCTTTTGTGAAAAAACTAGTGTCTTATGTTTAAGACTTTACTTTATAGGCAGCCAAATTCAATAAGCTTTCTTCTTTACTGTTCAATTATTTAATAAAGCCTATGTTCACAGTTGCACCCATGTTCTTCTTTAATTTAGTGATCCAAGCTCTGTCCCTCCAGCTGAAGTCTCTCCACAGGCAGCAGTGCAGTCAAAGGGGCAGGTTTACTAAGACTGGCGTTTCATACACCAGTCTTAGCTTAAAGCCCACAGGAATAAGATGCGACAAATTTATTAAGTGGCGGACGCATCTTAATAAATTTGTTGAATCTTCAGCTGTCTGTGCGCGACAAAGTGACATCTACGACAACTACGGGCTAGCATAGATTTTCGCTATTATTCATGCTGGTTTTTGGTGTAAATGATAGTAAATGTTTTAGGCCAAGGGGGCCCCTGCTCTTTCTGCTAAGCCCTGCTCCCTTTTTTAAAGCGGATGGAAAAGGTAAAAATTATAGCTTAAATATGGTGCACACAATAATTGTCGACTTTAAAAATAACTTTTTTGACACCATAAAACCGGCATGGAGCCCTTCATAAATTTCCAGTATAGTCTCACAAGATTTTGACTGGTGTGTGAGAGCTAGGAGAGAAGACTGTGAGTGTGCAGCACGTGTACAGGGGAGATTTCTGCTGCTATCTTACTTCATGCTGGATGTTATATTAGCAGCCATGCAAGATGGATTCCTGTGTATTATGGAGTAGGAGGAGGAGGCTAGACGAAGCAGCTCTGTGTGTATGTAATGAGAGATTCAGATTAACCCTTTACAAGAAGCTGTCTCCTCCCATTCTAGCAGATTAACACTTTACAAGCAGCCGTCTCCTCCTCTAGCTGGGCTGCATATTACACAGGAAAATCTTATTTCATGGCTGATAAAATAACAATATTCTATATGAACTAAAGTTTAGGCTCCTGGCTGTAGTTAAGGAATTTTTTTTGTCCGATTTGTCTTTTCCTGGTTGTTAGGATGCATTGGTGAATTATTTCACCATGTTTGTGGTTCTTTTTTTGTCAAATTGATTCGCTCACCACTAATCCTGACCAGATCTGAGCACAAGGCTCCACTTTACCATTCAGATGCGGTATAGAATTAGCTCCTCCCCCTCACAGTTGGAACCTCCCTGAGAAGAAAAGAATTTGACAAAATTTGTACCCCACTCTGCTGAAATGAAAGTAGAAACTGCATTCACTCTGGGCCTAATTTATCCAAACTGTCTAACAGAAAAACTGGCTTTGTTGCCCAAAGCAACCAATCACAGCACAGCTTTACATTTTCCAGAGCAGTTTAACCCGTTAGTGACCGCCAATACGCCTTTTCACGGCGGCCACTAATGGGCTTTATTCCAATGCATACGCCTTTTCACGGAGCTGAGAGCTGGGAGCAGCCCTGCTGGAAAGGGCGAGATCGATATAATTATCGATCTCACCAGTTTAACCCCTCAGAAGCGGCGCTCAATAGCGAGCGCCACATCTGAGCTCCCTCTCTCACCCCACTAGCATCCTGCGATAAGATCGCAGGATGGCGTTGGTTTCTATGGCAGCTGGGTGCCCTAATAAAGGCCCCCAGGTCTGCCACTAGATATGCCTAATGTAAAAGTTATAGCTCTTTGAATGAGACGATGGAAAAACTTAAAAAATAGCTGGTCATTAACATCTAAAATTGGCTGGTCAATAAAGGGTTAAGAAAAAAAAGCTGAGCTCTGATTGTTTTTTCTATTAGAAAGTGAGGCCTATGTTCCTGTAAGGGTATGTTCACACGGCAGCGTCCGTAACGGCTGAAATTACGGGGATGTTTTCAGGAGGAAACATCCCCGTAATTTCAGCCGTAACGGCATGTGCAGGCGCTTGAACGCCGCGTCCATTACGGACGTAATTGGCGCTGCTTTTCATTGGAGTCAATGAATAACGGCTCCAATTACGCCCCAAGAAGTGACAGGTCACTTCTTTGACGCGGGCGTCTATTTACGCGCCGTCATTTGACAGCGGCGCGTAAATATACGCCTCGTGTGAACAAACAAACGTCAGCCCATTGCTTTCAATGGGCAGATGTTTGTCAACGCTATCGAGACGCATTTTTCGGACGTAATTAGGGGCAAAAACGCCCGAATTACGTCCGTAATTAGTGTGTGTGAACATACCCTAATACTGATGGAAATCCGCTGTTCTGTTAATGATATGTATCGGAAATAATTCTTATAATTTAATCTATTGAAACTCACCGAACCGATAGGTCTTTTTTAAGTTCATCTCTATCTCTAAGATAAGGGCTTATTTTACGTTGTTATTTTTTTCTACTATTGCAAAGCATGAATCCATTTCTGTAAAATGTTCTGTAAGAACAAACAAGATAACATACCTTAGTACTCTCATCAGAAATCTAATTAATATTTCCATTTCTTAGCATCCTTTCTTTAAAAAAGTTATAATATGTTTTTAAGCATGTAAAGTAAAGAAAGGTGCATAACCGAGAAGCTAATCCACCATGTCAAGTAGCTATGATCGCTGAAATACTTCCACAGATTATAATTTTTTCTATATGTACATTGTAGTTCTTGCGCGCTGTCTACTAGTGCAGTGTGAAATGAGCATATTTCGTAATAGAGCAACAATTAGTAATAATCGAAGTTTTCATGCTGGTCTGTTTGCTGGGAGGGCAAAAAACTGCTGCTGTTTCGGGCTCAAGTATACTTCTTCATCTGAATCTGCATCTCCAAGGTAACAACATGAAACAAATCAATAATAATGAATGTTAGCTTCTAATTAGACTGCTTTTAGGTTATTAGTAGAGGAAGAACATGGCCAAGCCAACAGTGCTTTCCTTGTAGCTACAAATATTGTGATACAGTATACATTATAATAGTGATAGTGTTTAATATTGTAATATGCTTTATAGATATAAATATTTCCTTTTACACTAAGCTGTCCAATAAATGTACTAAATAATATAGCAGTAATTATACAGAATAAAACTGTGGTACTATATAATGTGTGGGACATAAGTGACTTACATTTATTGTAGCATCCTATTGTTGATTATACTGCCCAAGTATTTAGCCCCACACATCGCACCTAGATTAACAACTTTAGTTTTAATTAGATTGCAAGCTTTTCAGCATGTTGCCCCCGCAATTTGTCCCTTCTCTAATGTTTTAATTTTCATGACAGCTCTTCTTATCTCTGTTTTTCCTTCTATACTTGCTTGAGGCCATGTAGCATATGGTGATTCGTGGTTGCCCCCCAAGCTGTAACAGTTTCCGTCGCTGCGATTCCTTGGCTAAATCAGTGGAACAATCAATTATTTTATGTGCCAGAAATCAAACAACAAACAAAATGTTCCTCAGAAAAACAGCAGAATATGCAGTGAAGCGAGCTCATTGAATGGTCAAGCCCATTATATTTATTGGGAATATACCGCCTATATTTTTGCTTACTAAATAAAACCACATACTGATACATGCTCTTTTTTTTCTAGTCTATTTTTATTTTCAGGTTGTAGATCTTTAAGTTCTATTTTCGTTACATGTTTATGTGATAGCCATTGTGGCAGATGTGCTGTTAAAAATCTTTTAGAGATATGCTTTGCAGCAGCCACATGGACGATAGGAAGCTTTGGATTGGAGATGTTCATTGACTTCTATGGGAGAGTTTTCTTGGCATGGTCTGTGACCTGTACAGAGATCATTGTGCAGGGAAGGAAAAGAGGTTAGCTGAGACCATCGCCTTTTGTGAATAGTATAATTGTGAGTTCTTTATACATAGTTGTTAGGGTGGATTTACACAGGCAGTTTTTCTGCCCGGTAACAAGCACCAATCGACAAAAGCAGAATGTCGATCGCTGCTCGTTTGTTGTATTTACATGGCACTATGGTCAAGAGTATGGGACCATTTTTATGGCAGCATCAAAATATGATCAGTCGACGAATGAGGGCTTGTCTGTTTATTGGCTGATTGCTGCCATGTTTACATGGGCCAGTGTCCGGGCGCAGGTATATCAGGGGTCCAAAGGCATATGCCCCACCCCAAAAAAAAAAAGGGTTGGAGACAGTATACTTATAAGACAACTTTTAGAACACATGATAGGTTCAGATACATTGTCACCTTACACTGTCCGTGGATATTACTTTATAATGAAAATCAGCATTGTGATGCAAAGAACCTGTATCCATAAATGCATCAGTCCTGCTTCCAAATAATTGCTCTGTCATAAACACTAATGTATATATGATAGTTTACCTACTATACAAGAGCAAAATAATAACAATACAATCAATAATATTACCATACAGTGCCCATACATAGGTCATATACCAGTTCCACACTAGTGTCCTGCAGAGTATTATCACTCTGTGAATACAGTCTAATAAATACAGTACAATTACATTTAGTGACTTACAGACATCTTCTCTGATTGGACTCATTCAATTTTTCTCTCAATCCAACCAAGACGGCAAGGACGACATCTCCTAGCCACGACTGGTTTCTGCAGAGTTTGCTGCCCCAATATTTTTAACTCTTCGCATCCTCACATTCTATAGAAATTTCCCATTCTGCTGTTCTCTTAACAGTGTCCTGCTGCTTTAAGAATAGTAGCACACAGATAGTGCCCCAAAAATAATAGTGGCATACAGATAGTGCCCCGTTAGTGCCCCACACAGTAATAGTGCCACCCTGTGTGTAGTACACAGTAATAGTGCCCCACACACAGAAGAAGTGCCCCTTTGTTTTCCACACACTTTCATAGTGACCTCTTTGTGTGGCACACAGTATTAGTGCCCAAATACAGTGATGATGCTCCGTTAGTGCTCCTCTCACAATAATAATGGCCGCTTAGTACCACTCACACAGTAAGCATGCCCTATCACAGTAATTATGCCCCCTTAGTGCTCCACACACAGTAAAGATGCCCCCTTAGTGCTCCATATAGTAAGGAGGTTCCCTTAGTGCCCGACATTGAAATTATGCCCCATTTAAACCCCTCACACAGTAAGTATGCCCCCTTAGTTTTCCCTAACAGTGATTAGGCTCCAGAATTCTTTCACATAGAAATGAATCCTATTCAGTGCCTCACTCACAGTAATGATGCCCACAGTGCCCCCTTCACAGTAGTGGTGCCCCCTTAGTGCTGCACAGTAGTGATGCCCTCTTAGTGCTCCCAATTCAGTATTGGTGCGCCCTTTGTGCCCCCACACAGTAGGGATGCCCCTTTGTGCCTCCCCACACAGAAATAGTGTACCTTAAAATAATAAAAGCAATACTTACCTAGCCCTGTTCTCATGAAGAACAGAGCAGCCAACTCTACAGGCCTCTGCCAGCTTGTGCAGTCGGCGGCTTGGCACAGGCAGGCGTGATGACGTCACTGCATCATGACAGTCTGCGCTGACATCAAGGGTCAGTTAGTGCATAGTGGAGCAGGGAGCTGATGGGTCCCCGCTCCAACCTTTAATTCAATTGAAAGTGGTGCAGGTGAATTTGATAACAAAAGTCACCACAAAAATAATTTCATTTTTAAATATGTGGTTCCTACTCTTTTGATATACCTAATACAATATTTTTGCCCAGTACAATTCATTACATATATTGGTAAGATGAAGGGTAATAGCACTGCCCAGAGGATCTTTTTTCAGAAGGCAAGGGGTTAAGCCTAAAAGAAAAAGTGGATCCCAGTTTATTCTAACCTCTGGTCTGATATGCAAGAAATAAAACCTATGAGAACAAAGGTAGAAAGGCAACAAATCAATTAGATCATTAAATCATGCAGAACAAGGCCAGAAATTCAGCTGGTATCACACAGTGCACAAGACATCATATTGAGATGTATATACACAATGAACAGTGAAAAAGCAAATGAAAAATATAGATACTATAGTGTTACTGTTGTTTTTTTCCCACTGAAATAATTACAAAATCTTGATAACACCTTAATATGTGTACAGTTATGGACAAAAATGTGGACAATTAGAAATGTTCATGTTTTGCATCTTTGCGTGACGGAAAATGTTATGTTTCACTAAAAGCAAATGTTTATATATCAATTAATAGATAATGTAATGCAGAATTCAATAAAAAAAACCTGAATTAAAATATCTACAGTACAAAAAAAGTTATGCTGCGAATACTTCAATCATGATCAATCTATACTACAATCTGATAGACTGTATATTAGTATTTAGTAAGGTAGCCTTTATTTTTTTAAAACAGTATCACAGCGATGTCTCATTCAGTCAACAAGCACTTTCTTTGTTATTACGTGGTGCCAGGAAGCAATTATAGCCTCAATTAATTGCCTTTTATTTAATGGACCTCTAATACAATAAACAAAAAAATTAAATAAAGAAAAACAAAAATATTTGCCCTAGTAGGTAAATTTTATGACAAAACACACTTTGCCTATAAGGCAACTAACACTATTTTCCACACTACTAACAAAAGGTATTGAATTGTTCTATTCACATAATTTCTAATAATGAAAATAACCTTTATTAAAGGCACGTAGCCTATATTCTAAAAACAAACCATGAGCCCAGAAACGTTATCACTAATACAGATGTAATGGTCAGTCTCTGCTAACAGCAGTAGAATTAATATACTGTCTATACTAGAGGGAAGCGTCTGCAGACGGCTTGATTCTGAGCTGATGGTATGTTAAAACCATTCAACAAAGCCTCCCCCCCGAAATGTTTTGCCCAGATGACGGCCTCAGTGGTACAATGGGGCAATGGCCATTGTACCACTTGTGTTTTGTTATTTAATGGACGTGTCATGGACGCCAGTTAGTCAAATTTAAATTGGAGATAATAAATAGAGCAATAGCACCAAAGAAAAGAGTTGATTGGACACCCACGAAAAGAAGCAGGAATTTTGTATTACGTGAACTTAGTCTTTCCTATGCTGGAATTGCAAGGCAAGTAGGTGGGACAGTGACTAAATCTGGAGTATGTAAATTTTGTTTATGTTATGAGGAAACAAGGTCACTAAAGGACAAAGCAGGAAAAAGCCAAAAAAGTGCACAAAATATGTTGATGACAGAAGAATAAGGGTATGTTCACACGGCAGCGTCCGTTACGGCTGAAATGACGGTGCTGTTTTCAGGAGAAAATAGCACCGTAATTTCAGCCGTAATGGCATGTGCAGGCGTCTTTCGCTACGTCCACTACGGACGTAATTTGTTATGTCAGGAAGGAGGGGAAGGGGATAAGTGAGCCCTAATCTACCCACCGCCCTGTCCCTGCCTACTTGCAACGACCCGCCCTAGGCGACGGGGTACAACTGGGCGGCGGTCCCTACGCTGACTAAGTGCAAGGGAATACAAACAGGGAACAAGCAAGGGAAGGGGCAGTAGCCCACGGAACACCGTGAGGAAACCAGAGTGGTCAACGGGCCAGTCAGAATCAGGATGTCACGAAGTATACGAACGCAGAGCAAGGAGCAGGAAGAAAGCCGGGGTCAGAGCGAAGCAGGATAAGCGGAAGCTGTAGCAAGGCTGAAGCAAGGCAGTAGCAGGCTGGAGCAAGGCTGTAGCAGGGCCAGGAAACCAGGAAGAATCACAAGCAATGAGGAAGAGAAAACGGCAGGTATAAATGCACAGGGGGTGGAGCTAACTCCGACTGACCAGGCCACCATAGGCTCTCCCACTCCTGAGCCTGCCACCCTGATTGGTGGGAGCCGGAGTCAGTCTAAGAGGTCCGGCCTCAGGTGTCGATTAATTAATCCTGGGAGTATCCACAGACGTAGTGCCTGGCAGATCCTTTACAGTACCCCCCCTTTTATGAGGGGCCACCGGACCCTTACTAAGAGGACCTGGTTTAGTGGGGAAGAGAAGGTGGAACCTCCTGACTAATACCCCAGCGTGAACATCTCGAGCAGGTACCCAAGTCCTCTCCTCCGGCCCGTATCCTCTCCAATGGACCAGGTACTGGAGGGAGCACTGGATCATCCTACTGTCCACAATCTTGGCCACCTCGAATTCCACCCCCTCAGGGGTGAGAATGGGAACAGGAGGTTTCCTCGAGGGGGACCAGGACGGGGAGCAGCGTTTAAGGAGGGAGGCATGAAAGACGTCGTGTATGCGAAAGGATGGGGGCAGCTCCAGACGGAAGGATACAGGGTTGAGGACTTCAATGACCTTATAAGGCCCAATAAATCGGCGAGCAAACTTCCTGGACGGGACCTTAAGGCGCAAGTTCCTAGACGACAACCACACCAGATCCCCGACCACAAACCGGGGGTTAGCAGAACGTCTTCTATCAGCCTGAATTTTTTGTACGCTCTGGGACGCCTCTAGGTTCTTCTGAACCTGGGCCCAAACTGTGCACAGTTCCCGATGAACGACCTCTACCCCGGGATTATTGGAACTACCAGGAGAAACGGAGGAGAACCGTGGATTAAACCCGAAATTACAGAAAAACGGGGAGACCCCTGACGAGTTACTGACCCGGTTATTCAGGGAAAATTCGGCGAGGGGAATGAATGAGACCCAATCAAATTGACAGTCAGAGATGAAACACCTTAAATATTGTTCTAGGGATTGATTAGTCCTCTCCGTTTGGCCATTAGTTTCGGGATGGAAGGCGGAGGAGAAGGACAGATCAATCTCCAACTTTTTACAAAAGGCTCTCCAAAATAAAGAAACAAATTGTACCCCTCTGTCAGAAACGATATTGACTGGGACCCCATGGAGACGCAGAATGTGTTTAACAAACAAAGAAGCTAACGTCTTGGCGTTAGGTAGTTTCTTAAGGGGCACAAAGTGGCACATCTTGCTGAAGCGGTCTACTACCACCCACACCACCGACTTGCCTTGAGATGGAGGCAAATCGGTGATAAAATCCATGGAGATATGGGTCCAAGGTCTCTGGGGAATGGGCAAAGAACGTAGTAAGCCCGCAGGTCGGGACCTAGGGGTCTTGGACCTAGCACAAACCTCACAAGCGGCGACGTAAGCCCTAACGTCTTTAGGCAACCCAGGCCACCAATAGTGTCTGGTAATGAGGTGTTTGGTACCCAAGATGCCAGGATGACCAGATAGTGCGGAGTCATGCTTTTCCCTAAGTACCCTTAGCCGGTATTGCAGGGGGACAAACAGCTTGTCCACAGGGAGGTTCCCGGGAGCTGAACCTTGATCAGCCGCAATATCAGAGACTAAATCAGAATCAGTGGCAGAAACGATTATACCAGGGGGTAAAATACAAGCAGGATCCTTCTCAGAAGGAGGATTGGCCATGAAACTACGTGACAGTGCATCAGCCTTAATATTTTTGGACCCAGCCCTATAGGTAACCAAAAAGTTAAATCTGGTAAAAAATAGCGCCAATCGAGCTTGTCTCGGATTAAGCCTCGGGGCAGATTCTAGGAAAACCAGATTCTTGTGGTCAGTAAGGACCGTTACCTGGTGTCTGGCCCCCTCCAGGAAGTGACGCCACTCTTCAAAAGCCCATTTAATGGCTAAAAGTTCGCGGTTGCCAATATCATAGTTACTCTCCGTGGGCGAAAACTTCCTGGAGAAGTAAGCACAGGGGCGGAGATGGGTGAGGGACCTGGTACCCTGGGACAAGACAGCCCCCACTCCCACCTCGGACGCGTCAACCTCCACGATAAATGGCTCCCTTTGGTTGGGCTGAACCAGCACAGGGGCCGAGATAAAGCACTTCTTGAGGGTCTCAAAAGCCTGGACAGCCTCAGGAGGCCAGTGGAGGACATCAGCACCCTTGCGAGTGAGGTCCGTAAGAGGCTTAGCGACGACCGAGAAGTTGGCAATAAATCTCCTGTAATAGTTAGCGAACCCCAAAAAACACTGTAGCGCCTTCAGGGAGGCAGGTTGGACCAATTCCACCACAGCCTGAACCTTGGCAGGGTCCATGCGGAATTCATGAGGAGTGAGGATTTGACCCAAAAATTGTATCTCCTGTACCCCAAACACACATTTTTCGGTTTTCGCAAACAGATTATTTTCCCGGAGGACCTGGAGCACCTTCCTGACATGCTCCACGTGGGAGGACCAGTCCTTGGAAAACACCAGTATGTCATCAAGGTACACTACAAGAAAATTTCCCAGGTAATCTCTCATAATTTCATTAATAAAATTCTGGAAGACCGCAGGGGCATTACACAACCCAAAGGGCATGACCAGGTATTCGAAATGACCTTCGGGCGTGTTGAACGCAGTCTTCCACTCATCCCCCTCTTTGATGCGGATAAGGTTATACGCCCCCCCGTAGATCAAACTTAGAGAACCATTGGGCCCCCTGAACCTGATTAAAAAGATCAGGAATCAAAGGAAGGGGATACTGGTTCCTTACAGTGACCTTATTCAAGTTACGATAGTCAATGCACGGCCTAAGACCACCATCCTTCTTCCCCACGAAGAAGAAGCCAGCACCTACAGGAGAAGTAGAGGGGCGAATGAAACCCTTGGCCAGGCATTCTTGGATATATTCCCTCATGGCTTCACGTTCAGGACATGAAAGATTAAATATCCTACCCTTAGGAAGCTTAGCACCTGGTACCAAATCGATAGCGCAATCGAAATCTCTATGAGGGGGCAACACCTCGGAGGCCTCCTTAGAGAAAACATCAGCGAAGTCCTGAACAAACTCAGGTAGCGTGTTTACCTCCTCACGGGGAGAAATAGAGTTAACCGAAAGACATGACGTCAGGCATTCACTACCCCATTTGGTGAGATCCCCAGTATTCCAATCAAACGTAGGATTATGCAACTGCAACCAGGGAAGACCTAATACCAGATCGGACGATAATCCCTGCATCAACAGTACAGAGCACTGCTCCAAATGCATGGAGCAAACAAGGAGTTCAAAAACAGGAGTATGCTGAGTAAAATAACCATTAGCAAGAGGAGTGGAGTCGATACCCACTACCGGGACAGGATTAGGCAAATCAATAAAAGGCATTTTTAGAGACATAGCAAATTCCACAGACATGATATTAGCAGATGAGCCTGAATCCACGAAGGCACTGCCGGTGGCAGACCGACCACCAAACGAGACCTGAAAGGGAAGCAAAATTTTATTGCGTTTCATATTAACGGGAAATACCTGTGCGCCCAAGTGACCTCCCCGATGATCACTTAGGCGCGGAAGTTTTCCGGCTGCTTATTCTTGCGCCTGGGACAGGTGCTCAGTTGATGCTTGTCATCCCCACAATAGAAGCAGAGACCATTCTTCCTGCGGAACTCTCTAAGTTGTCGGGGGGACACGGAGGCCCCGAGTTGCATGGGTACCTCCGAGTCTTCCGTGGAAGAGCGAGGAGACGGGACCTCGGGGGGAATCGCAGGGAAGTCAGAGGGGAAAATACTGAAACGTTCAAGCTGTCGTTCCCTGAGACGTCGGTCAAGTCGTACTGCTAAGGCTATAACCTGGTCTAGGGAGTCAGAAGAGGGGTAGCTAACAAGCAGATCCTTCAGGGCGTTAGATAAGCCTAACCTAAACTGGCACCTTAGGGCAGGGTCATTCCACCGAGAAGCTATGCACCACTTTCTAAAGTCAGAACAGTATTCCTCAACAGGTCTCCTACCCTGACTTAAGGTCACGAGCTGACTCTCGGCCAAGGCAGTCCTGTCAGTCTCGTCGTAAATGAGTCCGAGGGCAGAGAAAAAACGATCAACGGAGGAAAGTTCAGGGGCGTCAGGAGCCAAGGAGAAGGCCCACTCTTGGGGCCCTTCCTGGAGTCGGGATATAATGATTCCCACCCGCTGGTTCTCGGAACCTGAGGAGTGAGGTTTTAGACGGAAGTAAAGTCTGCAACTCTCCCGAAAGGAGAGAAAAGTCTTACGGTCCCCTGAAAACCGGTCAGGTAACTTGAGGTCAGGTTCTAGAGGTGAGGCGAGGGGTACTACTATGGCAGCGTCAGGCTGGTTGACCCTCTGAGCAAGGGCCTGGACCTGTAGGGAGAGGCCCTGCATCTGCTGGGTCAGGGTCTCAAGGGGGTCCATGATAGAGTAGAAGAAAGGGTAGACTAGGTATGGGCTTGTGATTATGTTATGGCAGGAAGGAGGGGAAGGGGATAAGTGAGCCCTAATCTACCCACCGCCCTGTCCCTGCCTACTTGCAACGACCCGCCCTAGGCGACGGGGTACAACTGGGCGGCGGTCCCTACGCTGACTAAGTGCAAGGGAATACAAACAGGGAACAAGCAGGGGAAGGGGCAGTAGCCCACGGAACACCGTGTGGAAACCAGAGTGGTCAACGGGCCAGTCAGAATCAGGATGTCACGAAGTATACGAACGCAGAGCAAGGAGCAGGAAGCAAGCCGGGGTCAGAGCGAAGCAGGATAAGCGGAAGCTGTAGCAAGGCTGTAGCAGGGCCAGGAAACCAGGAAGAATCACAAGCAATGAGGAAGAGAAAACGGCAGGTATAAATGGACAGGGGGCGGAGCTAACTCCGACTGACCAGGCCGCGATAGGCTCTCCCACTCCTGAGCCTGCCACCCTGATTGGTGGGAGCCGGAGTCAGTCTAAGAGGTCCGGCCTCAGGTGTCGATTGATTAATCCTGGGAGTGTCCACAGACGTAGTGCCTGGCAGATCCTTTACATAATTGGAGCTGTTTTTCCATGGAGTCCATGGGAAACGGCTCCATTTACGTCTGAAGAAGTGACAGGCACTTCTTTGACGCGGGCGTCTTTTTTACGCGCCGCCTTTTGACAGCGGCGCGTAAAAAAAATGACCGTCGGCACAGAACATCGTAAGACCCATTCAAATGAATGGGCAGATGTTTGCCGACGCTTTTGAGCCGCATTTTCGTACGTAATTCGGGGCTAAAACGCCTGAATTACGTCTGTAAATAGTGTGTGTGAACCCAGCCTTAAAAGCCTATGTCTCAAGTACAGAATCATTTCATCTAAGGCCATCAGAGGTAAACAAGTGTTTCTGTCAGTTCAAGAACGATAAGGAGATTATCAAGTTTTGGACTAAGGCCCCATGCAGACGACCGTAAAAACGTCCGTAATTACTCGCCGTAATTATGGGACAATAGACTTCTACACCGCGTTCCAAATTATTATGCAAATGTTATTTTTCGCTGATTTTCCTAAATAGTCGATGCAAATGACAGTCAGTATAATCTTCAAGCCATCAACCGTTGGAGTATAATGCAAATTTTATTGAACAAATCTCCTAATGATAACAGATTTTTTTTTAGACGTAAAAAACTCAAAATGCACTGTTTCAAATTATTATGCACAACAGAGATCAAAACATTTTAAAGGTTGTAAAGAGAACTAAAATGGTAATTTGTTGAATTTGCAACATCAGGAGGTCATATTTACAGAAATCAAAAGCTCTTTCAATCAAAAAAAACGTAACAGGCCAAGTTACATGTTAACATAGGACCCCTTCTTTGATATCACCTTCACAATTCTTGCATCCATTGAATTTGTGAGTATTTGGAAAGTTTCTGCTTGAATATCTTTGCAGGATGTCAGAATAGCCTCCCAGAGCTTCTGTTTTGATGTGGACTGCCTCCCACCCTCATAGATATTTTGCTTGAGGACGCTCCAAAGGTTCTCAATAGGGTTGAGGTCAGGGGAACATGGGGGCCACACCTTGAGTTTCTCTCCTTTTATGCCCATAGCAGCTAATGACACAGAGGTATTCTTTGCAGCATGAGATGGTGCATTGTCATGCATGAAGATAATTTTGCTACGGAAGGCACAGTTCTTCTTTTTGTACCACGGAAGAAAGTGGTCAGTCATAAACTCTACGTACTTTGCAGAGGTCATTTTCACACCGTCAGGGACCCTAAAGGGGCCTACCAGCTCTCTCCCCATGATTCCAGCCCAAAACATGACTCCGCCACCTCCTTGCTGACGTCACAGCCTTGTTGGGACATGGTGGCCATTCACCAACCATCCACTACTCCATCCATCTGGACCATCCAGGGTTGCACGGCACTCATCAGTAAACAACACAGTTTGAAAATTAGTCTTCATGTATTTCTGAGCCCACTGCAACCGTTTCTGCTTGTGAGCATTGTTTAGGGGTGTCCAAATAATAGCTTTATGCACACTTGAAAACCTCTGGAGGATCCTACACCTTGAGGTTCGCGGGAGTCACGAGGCACCAGCGGCTTCAAATACCTGTTTGCTTCTTTGCAATGGCATTTTAGCAGCTGCTCTCCTAATCCTATTAATTTGTCTGGCAGAAACCTTCCTCATTATGTCTTTATCTGAACGAACCCCGTCTATGCTCTGAATCAGCCACAAATCTTTTCACAGTACGATGATTATGCCTAAGTTTTCTTGAATTATCCAATGTTTTCATACCTTGTCCAAGATATTGCACTATTTCACGCTTTTCGGCAGCAGAGAGATCCTTTTTCTTTCCCATATTGCTTGAAACTTGTGGCCTGCTTAATAATGTGGAACGTCCTTCTTAAGTAGTTTTCCTTTGATTGGGCACACCTGGCAAACTAATTATCACAGGTGTCTGAGATTGATTACAATGATCCAAAGAGCCCTAGGACACAATACCATCCACGAGTTTAATTGAAAAACTAATAATTAAATGTTTATGACACTTAAATCCAATGTGCATAATAATTTGGAACACGGTGTATTGGCGACGGGTACCTTCCCGTTTGCGTACGGGAAGGTGCCCGGGCCATTGAAAAATATAGAACATGTCCTATTTTAGGCCGTAATTACGGCACGGGCGGCCCATAGAAGTCTATGGGGCTCCCGTAATTACGGGTGGCTACGTGTGTGCACCCGTAATAAGGGAGCGTTGCTAGGCGACGTCAGAGGATTTCAATTTTTGAATAAAGAGAAGCAGAGAAAATGGCGTCTGAGCGACCATGTGACCCTTTTAAGGAGTTTGGACATGATTGTGATTTTTTACGGGTACGTAAATACGGGTGGAATACGGATGACAACAGACCTGTATTTACGGGCATGGGTCCGTAAATATGGGTTAAATACGGGTTAAAAACGTGTGACAATGGACCCGTATTTACGGCAAGTATTTACAGGAGGGAAAAAATATGGTCGTGTGCATGGGGCCTTAGTGGTAGGATTCCGAGCGAGAAGGCATATGTGAATCTATCTACAGCAGCTCCTGCACCAGAAACTACTACAGTGGGGAAAAGACCACATTGGACAGAAGATTAGTGGAAGCAAGCGTTATGATTGGGCATGATGTCAGCAGATGGTGTTGGATGCCTTCATGTAATAGAACACAAAAAATTACATTGACACCATCCTGGAAATAACTGCTACCGTCCATCAGAGATCTCTTTCCCAAAAATGCTACATTTCTTTTTCCGCAGGATTCAGTTCCCTACAACACAGCAAAAGTATTTTTAGCACCGTTTGTGGAACCGTTTGAAAAATCTTGTACGAATTATGCGTCCATCAAATAAAAGGCAAGAAATTGAGGCTTTAATTGCTTCCTAGCACTACATAATAATGAAGGAAGAGCTTTAAACACTTGTCAGCTCAATGAGACGTCACTGTGATGCTATTTTGAAAAATTAAAGCTACCTGTAATGACAGGGGGTAGGGAAACGGACAAGTGAGCCCTAGTCTACCCGCCACTCTGTCCCTGCCTACTTGCAACGACCCGTCCTAGGCGACGGGGTACAACTGGGCTGCGGTCCCTGCGCTCAGTAAGTGCACGACAAACACGACAAACATACAAGGGAAAACAAGCAAGGGAAAGGGGCAGTTGCCCACGGCAACACCGTGAGCAACCAGAGTGGTGAACGAGCCGAGTCAAGCCAGGAGTGTGCGAGGTACCAAACGAAGAGCAGAAAAGTAGTCAGTAAGCCAGGGTCTGTATGGAGCAGGATCAAAATAGAAGGAGCTGTAGCTGGGCCAGGAAACCACACGAAAAGAATCACAAGCACCGATTGACAGGAAGGGCAGGCTTAAATAGACCGAGGGCGGGAGCTAGCTGAGTCTGGCCAGGTTGCGATAGGCTCTCCCACTCCTAAGCCTGCCAGCCTGAGTGGTGGAAGCTGGAGTCAGTCTCAGGGATGTAGATTCAGGTGCTAACTGATTAATTATGGGAGTTAACCCCGAAGCTGTGCCTGGCAGATCCTTTACAGTACCCCCCCTTTTATGAGGGGCCACCGGACCCTTTCTAATTGGACCTGGCTTACTGGGGAAACGCAGGTGGAACCTCCTGACCAATACCCCAGCGTGAACATCCCGGGCGGGTACCCAAGTCCTCTCCTCGGGCCCGTATCCTCTCCAATGGACCAGGTACTGGAGGGAGCCTTGGACCATCTTGCTGTCCACAATCTTGGCCACCTCGAATTCCACCCCCTCAGGGGTGAGGACGGGAACAGGAGGTCTCCTCGAGGGAGCCAAGGATGGGGAGCAGCGTTTAAGGAGGGAGGCATGAAACACGTCGTGTATACGAAAAGACGGGGGTAACTCCAGCCGGAAGGAGACAGGATTGAGGACCTCAATGACCTTATACGGCCCAATAAAGCGGGGAGAAAACTTCTTG
This sequence comes from Rhinoderma darwinii, assembly GCF_050947455.1. Lineage (NCBI taxonomy): Eukaryota > Metazoa > Chordata > Amphibia > Anura > Rhinodermatidae > Rhinoderma > Rhinoderma darwinii. Next base: position 100,671,795 of record NC_134691.1, on the reverse strand, counting down.
GACGGAACCTTGAGACGCAAGTTCCTAGACGACAACCACACCAGATCCCCGACCATAAACAGGGGGTTAGCAGAACGTTTTCTATCAGCCTGAGTTTTTTGTACGCTCTGGGACGCCTCTAGGTTCTTTTGAACCTGGGCCCAGACTGTGCACAGTTCCCGATGAACGACCTCTACCTCGGGATTGTTGGAACTACCAGGTGAAACGGAGGAGAACCGTGGATTAAACCCAAAATTACAGAAAAAGGGGCAGACCCCTGACGAGTTACTGACCCGGTTATTAAGGGAAAATTCGGCGAGGGGAATGAATGAGACCCAATCATATTGACAGTCAGAGACAAAACACCTAAAATATTGTTCTAGAGATTGATTAGTCCTCTCAGTTTGGCCATTGGTTTCAGGATGGAAGGCAGAGGAGAAGGACAGATCAATCTCTAACTTCATACAGAAGGCTCTCCAAAACAATGAAACAAATTGTACCCCTCTGTCCGAAACAATATTGACAGGGACCCCATGGAGACGCAGGATGTGTTTGACAAACAAGGTAGCCAACGTCTTGGCGTTGGGTAGTTTCTTGAGGGGCACAAAGTGGCACATCTTACTGAAGCGGTCTACTACCACCCACACCACCGACTTGCCTTGGGATGGAGGCAAATCGGTGATAAAATCCATGGAGATATGTGTCCAAGGTCTCTGGGGAATGGGCAACGAACGCAGTAAGCCCGCAGGTCGGGACCTGGGAGTCTTGGACCTAGCACAAACCTCACAAGCGGCGACGTAGGCCTTAACGTCTTTAGGCAACCCAGGCCACCAATAGTTTCTAGTAATGAGGTGTTTGGTACCCAGGATGCCTGGATGACCAGATAGTGCGGAGTCATGATTTTCCCTAAGTACCCTTAGCCGGAATTGCAGGGGAACAAACAGCTTGTTCTCAGGAAGGTTCCCGGGAGCTGAACCTTGATCAGCAGCAATTTCAGAGACTAAATCAGAATCGATCGAGGAAATGATTATACCTGGAGGCAAAATACAAGCAGGATCTTCCTCCGAAGGAGGGCTGGCGATGAAGCTACGCGACAGTGCATCAGCCTTAATATTTTTAGACCCAGCCCTATAGGTAACCAAAAAATTGAATCTGGTAAAAAATAACGCCCATCGAGCTTGTCTCGGGTTTAGCCTCCGGGCAGATTCTTGGAAAACCAGATTCTTGTGGTCGGTAAGGACCGTTACCTGGTGCCTAGCCCCCTCCAGGAAGTGGTGCCACTCTTCAAATGCCCATTTAATGGCTAAGAGTTCGCGGTTGCCAATATCATAGTTACTCTCAGTTGGCGAAAACTTCCTGGAGAAGTAGGCACAGGGGCGGAGATGGGTGAGGGACCTGGTACCCTGGGACAAGACAGCCCCCACTCCCACCTCAGATCCGTCAACTTCCACGATAAATGGCTCCATTTGGTTTGGCTGAACCAGCACCGGGGCCGAGATAAAGCACCTCTTAAGGACCTCAAAAGCCTGGACAGCCTCAGGAGGACAGTGGAGGAGATAAGCTCCTTTGCGAGTGAGGTCCATAAGAGGCTTAGCGATGACCAAGAAGTTAGCAATAAATCTCCTGTAATAATTAGCGAACCCCAAAAAACACTGTAACGCCTTCAGGGAGGCAGGTTGGACCCATTCCGCCACAGCCTGAACCTTGGCGGGGTCCATGCGGAATTCATGAGGAGTGAGGATTTGACCCAAAAATGGTATTTCCTGTACCCCAAACACATATTTTTCGGTTTTGGCAAACAGTTTGTTTTCCTGAAGGACCTGGAGCACCTTCCTGACATGCTCAATGTGGGAGGACCAGTCCTTGGAAAACACCAGTATGTCATCAAGGTACACTACAAGAAATATCCCCAGGTAATTTCTCAAAATCTCATTTATGAAATTCTGGAAGACCGCAGGGGCATTACATAACCCAAAGGGCATGACGAGGTATTCGAAATGGCCTTCGGGCGTGTTAAACGCAGTCTTCCACTCATCCCCCTCTTTGATGCGGATAAGGTTATACGCCCCCCGTAGATCCAACTTAGAGAACCATTGGGCCCCCTGAACCTGATTGAAGAGATCAGGAATCAAAGGAAGGGGATACTGGTTCCGTACCGTGACCTTATTCAGGCTACGGTAGTCAATGCATGGCCTAAGACCACCATCCTTCTTCCCTACGAAGAAGAAGCCAGCACCTACCGGAGAAGTAGAGGGACGAATGTAACCCTTGGCCAGGCATTCCTGGATATACTCTCTCATGGCTTCACGTTCGGGACAAGAAACATTAAATATCCTACCCTTAGCAAGCTTAGCTCCTGGTACCAATTCGATAGCGCAATCGTATTCTCTATGAGGAGGTAACACTTCGGAGGCCTCCTTAGAGAAAACATCAGCGAAGTCCTGAACAAACTCGGGTAGCGTGTTCGCCTCCTCAGGGGGAGAAATAGAATTAACAGAAAAACATGACGTAAAACATTCATTACCCCATTTGGTTAGCTCCCCAGTATTCCAGTCAAACGTGGTATTATGCAACTGCAACCAGGGAAGGCCTAGAACCAAATCGTATGATAATCCCTGCATCAACAGTACAGAGCACTGCTCCAAATGCATGGAGCCAACAAGGAGTTCAAAAACAGGGGTATGCTGTGTAAAATAACCATTAGCAAGAGGAGTGGAGTCGATACCCACTATCGGGACAGGTTTAGGCAAATCAATCAGAGGCATAGCAAGAGACATAGCAAATTCCACAGACATGATATTAGTAGAGGACCCTGAATCCACGATGGCACTGCCGGTACCAGACCTACCACCAAAAGAGACCTGAAAGGGAAGCAAGATCTTAGTACGTTTCCTATTTACGGGAAATACCTGTGCGCCCAAGTGACCTCCCCGATGATCACTTAGGCGCGGAAGTTCTCTGGCTGCATTCTTACGCTTAGGACAGTTGTTCACTTGATGCTTGTCATCCCCACAGTAGAAGCAGAGACCATTCTTCCTGCGGAATTCTCTACGTTGTTGGGGGGACACGGAGGCCCCGAGTTGCATAGGTATCTCTGAGTCTTTTGGGGAGGAACGAAGCAATGGAACTTCGGGAGGCATCATGGGGGAGTCGGAGGAGAAAACACATAAACGTTCACGTAGTCGTTCCCTGAGACGTCGGTCAAGTCGTACCGCTAAAGCCATAACCTGGTCTAGGGAGTCAGAAGAGGGATAGCTAACTAGCAGGTCTTTCAGGGCATTCGACAGACCCAACCTAAACTGGCACCTTAAGGCAGGGTCATTCCACCGAGAAGCTACGCACCACTTCCTAAAGTCAGAACAATACTCCTCAACAGGTCTCTTACCCTGACGTAAGGTCACCAGCTGACTCTCGGCAAAGGCAGTCCTGTCAGTCTCGTCATAAATAAGTCAGAGAGCAGAAAAGAAACAATCAACGGAGGAAAGTTCAGGGGCGTCAGGAGCCAAGGAGAAGGCCCACTCTTGGGGCCCTTCCTGGAGCCGGGACATAATTATACCCACCCGCTGGCTCTCAGAACCTGAGGAATGGGGCTTTAAACAAAAGTAAAGCCTACAACTCTCCCGAAAGGAGAGAAAAGCCCTCTGGTCCCCTGAGAACCGGTCGGGCAACTTGAGGTGGGGTTCAAGAGGTGAGGTGAGGGGAACTACCAAGGTAGCATCAGGCTGGTTGACCCTCTGAGCCAGGGCCTGGACCTGTAGGGAGAGACCCTGCATTTGCTGAGCCAGGGTCTCACGGGGGTCCATCGTGGTGTCAGGGACCAGGGTAGACTAGGTATGGGCTTGTGATTATGTAATGACGGGGGGTAGGGAAACGGACAAGTGAGCCCTAGTCTACCCGCCACTCTGTCCCTGCCTACTTGCAACGACCCGCCCTAGGCGACGGGGTACAACTGGGCGGCGGTCCCTGCGCTCAGTAAGTGCACGACAAACACGACAAACATACAAGGGAATACAAGCAAGGGAAAGGGGCAGTTGCCCACGGCAACACCGTGAGCAACCAGAGTGGTGAACGAGCCGAGTCAAGCCAGGAGTGTGCGAGGTACCAAACGAAGAGCAGAAGAGTAGTCAGTAAGCCAGGGTCTGTATGGAGCAGGATTAAAATAGAAGGAGCTGTAGCTGGGCCAGGAAACCACACGAAAAGAATCACAAGCACCGAGGGACAGCAAGGGCAGGCTTAAATAGACCGAGGGCGGGAGCTAGCTGAGTCTGGCCAGGTTGCGATAGGCTCTCCCACTCCTAAGCCTGCCAGCCTGAGTGGTGGAAGCTGGAGTCAGTCTCAGGGATGTAGATTCAGGTGCTGACTGATTAATTATGGGAGTTAATCCCGAAGCTGTGCCTGGCAGATCCTTTACACTACCCTACTAAATACTGATAGATATCAGATTGTAGGGTAGATTTATCATGATTACAGTACTCGCAGCATAACTTTGTGTACTGCACATATTTTAATTCTGTTATTATTTATTTCAGCATTAGATTTTCTTTTAATTGATATTTAAACATTTTAAATGAGTAAAACATATTATTTTCTATAAGCATGCAAAACATGAAGATTTCAAAGAGTGTAGACAATTTTGGCCAGATATAAATATGCACAAAAAAATGTGATGGAAAGAACAAATATCAAATTTAGCGTAAAACTAAAAAAGGGTAACAATATGACCAATGTGTCCACCATGGTCAGGTCTCAGGACATGAACATGGACCCACAGTGTGAGTATTAAAGCGTACTTCCACTTTCATTGAAAAACGATTAGGGTATGTTCACACGGCTTATTTTCGGCTATATTTCAGGACGTAAACGGCCGAAAAACGGCTGAAGAATCGGAAGCAGAACGCCTACAAAAACGTAAAAAAACACCACAGAAAACATGAGTTGCTTCAAAAACAACTGAAAATCAGGAGCTGTTTTCCCTTGAAAACAGCTCCGTATTTTCAGACGTTTTTGATTTTGCGTGTGCACATACCCTTAGGCCTCATGCACACGACCGTAAAAACTCCCGTTATTACGGGTCGTAATTACGACCCGTAATAACGGGCTCAATGACTTCTATTGGCGACGGGTGCCTTCCCGTTTTCTCACGGGAAGGTGCCCGTGCCGTTGAAAAAGATAGATCATGTCCTATTTCAGGCCGTAATAACGGCACGGACAGTCCATAGAAGTCTATGGAGCTCTCTTAATGACGGGTGGCTACATGTGTGCACCCGTCATTACGGCAGCGTTGCTAAGCGACGTCAGTAAATAGTCACTGTCCAGGGAGCTGAAAGAGTTAACTGATCGGTAACTCTTTCAGCACCCTGGACAGTGACTACCGATCAGAATAAACCTGTAAAAAATAAAAATAAAAGACGTTCATACTTACCGAGAACTTCCTGCTTCCTCCAGTCCGGTCTCCCGCCCGTTGCCTTGGTGACGCGTCCCTCTCGACATCCGGCCCGACGTCCTGGATGACGTTTCAGGCCATGTGACCGCTGCAGCCAATCACAGGTCAATCACAGACTGCAGCGGTCACATGGACTGCCGCGTCATCCAGGGATGTCGGGCTGGATGTGAAGAGAGGGACGCGTCACCAAGACAACGGCCGGTAAGTATGAATTTCTTTAACTTTTATTACAGAAAGGGCTGTCCCTTCTCTCTATCCTGCACTGATAGAGAGAAGGGGCTGCCGATTAGTGCAGTGCTATTTTGCCGCCAAAAACGTGCCCGTAAATACGGGTGGATTACGGGTAACACCGGACCCATATTTACGGGCACGGGTTCGTAAATACTGGTGCAAAACGGGTCGAATACGTGTGACACCGGACCCGTATTTACGCCAGTATTTACGGGTGGGAAAAAATATGGTCGTGTGCATGAGGCCTTAGGCTGGGTTCACACGACCTATTTTCAGACGTAAACGAGGCGTATTATGCCTCATTTTACGTCTGAAAATAGGGCTACAATACGTCGGCAAACATCTGCCCATTCATTTGAATGGGTTTGCCGACGTACTGTGCAGACAACCTGTCATTTACGCGTTGTCGTTTGACAGCTGTCAAACGACGACGCGTAAAAATACAGCCTCGTCAAAAGAAGTGCAGGGCACTTCTTTCATATGTAATTTGAGCCGTTCTTCATTGAACTCAATGAAGCACAGCTCAAAATTTACGGCTGTCAGAGAAGCCTTGCAAAATGCGAGGAGGAGCATTTACGTCTGAAACGAGGCAGCTGTTTTCTCCTGAAAATAGTCTGTCTTTTCAGACGTAAAAGCCTGCTACCGTGTGCACATACCCTTATAGTGCAGGAGTGTGCACTATAAGGCTGGGTTCACACAACCTATTTTCAGATGTAAACGAGGCGTATTATGCCTCGTTTTACGTCTGAAAAAAGGGCTACAATACGTCGGCAAACATCTGCCCATTCATTTGAATGGGTTTGCCGACGTAATGTGCAGACGACCTGTCATTTACGCGTCGTCGTTTGACAGCTGTCAAACGACGACGTGTAAAATGACTGCCTCGGCAAAGAAGTGCAGGACACTTCTTTGCTACGTAATTTGAGCCATTCTTAATTGACGTCAATGAAGAGCAGCTCAAGATTTACGTGCGTCAAAGACGCCTCGCAAAATGCGAGGAGGAGCTTTTACGTCTGAAACGAGGCAGCTGTTTTCTCCTGAAAACAGTCTGTCTTTTCAGACGTCTCATTGTGTGCACATACCCTAATAGTTTTTCTAAATCACTTGTATTACTGGTTCTGCTTCTAGCAGCAGCACAGACTGTGTAAAGTCTGTGCTGCTGGCTGCTCATAACTCTGCAGTTAGTTAGAGAAAGTGCATCCTGCTCGTCTCCATGGCTCCCGTATGCAGGATTGCTGCCTGCGCTCCAGAATCCAATAGCGCTAACTGTCATTCTGCATACGGGAGCCATGGAGACGAGCTTTAAAGTGGAGGTACGCTTTAAACTTGGCTAGGGCTAAACTGGAGAAGCGGAAGCCAATAAATTTTACAATCTTCACCTTAAAATGCCCCACATGGGAAACTCCATGTAGCATCCCAACAATCGTCTACAATCGCAACAGCTTACAGCTTGTAGATGGTATTTCTAAAGTGAAGTACCAGAATCAATAAACAGAAGCATGGTGGCAGAGATCATGCAACACGTTAAGATAGATACTGGTCAGGACAGGCAGTGATCCAGAAAAGTCAGAGAATAGTGAAATCTAAATGAACAAATAATAAACAACTTCACAAATGGACAGGATCCAAAGGTGCTTCAATCAAATAAAGGCTTTATTGCGGTCCGAAACAACAAGCAAGTACACATGAGTGCAAGCAACAAAGTTGTTTATGAGACTGAGGCGTTCTTGAGCCTCTTTATTCAAAAAATACAACATACAAAACGTAGTAAAAGTACAATTATTCGCTGACGTTTTCCCTAACTTCTGTTCAGTCATATGCATACACCCATTTCCTATACATGCTTTTTTGTGTTTCTAATTAGCTAAACCGAATTCATTTCTAAATTCATCAGTCATCCTACCTCAGAAAGGCTGACTACATGGTACATGATATCTCAAGGCTAAGAGTACCTGTGTCTTTTTGGATATAGGAGTAAGGCCCCATGCACACATCCGTATTTTTCATCCATAATTACGGACCCATTCATTTCTATGGACTACGAACACTTTTCTGTATTTTTACGGATGGGTGTCCGTTCCATAGAAATGATCCGTAAAATATAGAACACGTCCTATTCTTGTCCGTAATTACAGCACGGACTCCCCATAAAAGTCTATGGGCACTTCATTAATTACGGACGGGTACGGATGTGCACCGGTAGCCGTCTGTAATTACGGAAGCGTTGCTAGGCGACGTCAGGTTTGCAGATGTTGCACATAATTTGTGGTTTTCTTTTTGCGGATCCGTATATACGGATGCATTACGGATCGTTCTGTATAGGCGGATAAGTTGCGGGTGACTACGGATCTGTATTTACGTACAGTATTTACGAATGGATGAAAATACAGTCGTGTGCATGGGGCCTAAATGTGTATAATGGAATGTTCTAAGAGCAAGGTCAGCGTAGAATGACAAGCTCAGCATTAAACAATATATAATCTATTTCTATCCTACTCAGATACAAACGTAACAAAACTATACACTGTGCTAACTGCACTTGGTTTCTATATTTCTCTTCATATCACTTTAGGATGCGCACAGAAGCAGGAATCCGCAACTTAAAAGTCACAGGGTTTATCTTTCACAGGACAGAAAAGGGACCTACTGTAGGAAACAAGGAGCAAATGCTTAAGACAGTACCTTCAGATGGACAACAGCCACACTTTGTCTCCTGGTCGACAAGTTTCCTCTTAGCAAATTTCTTGTAGTTAGTGGTGGCTTGAACAAGTGGCTGGCGTGTCTGTTTCCAAATCTTCAAAAACTGTGCATAAGAAGTGTTAGCTACAGGTACTTAAGAAGTAGGATGAAGAGATAATGTGACCCTCAGATATATAGTGGGAACGATGTAAAAAGGCGAGCTTCCAGAAGATTCACTAACGTGATTATTGTTAGATAATTCATCCCAGAGAAGCAAATCCACCCAGTTGACCTGTTGGGAAGAAACAAAGTTCCACAAAAACAATCAAATACCTGGTTGATGCATTCAGTCCAGCCATTTGTTTGTGGATGATACGCAGAGGAGAAAGCCAGCTTGATGTCTAGCCGTTTACAACGTGCACGCTTATGTCAGACACAGTTTGGTCAGGAAGTCGTGTAAATGAAAATAATGTTGTACAAATAGTGCGGCCAATTGAAGGTAGATTTCCGAGTGGTATGAAATGTGCCATCTTCGAAAAACTGTACACCACCACCCAGTTGACAAAACAGATGATTCAGGCAACTCTATAATAAAATTTATGGAAAAATTAATCCATGGACTATCAGGCACTGGAAGTGGAAGAAGACCCACAGGTCTCTGCTAGGAGGCTTTATTTTATGCACAAATAGTGCAGGCTGCGACAAAGTCTTTCACATCTTTAAACAACGTGGACCACCAGAACACCCAAGAGATAACTTCCAGGGATTTGAGGATTCCGAAGTGATCAGCTACTTTGGTTTTATGTCTCAATTAAATAACTCTTCTTCTTTGCTGTTTGGGCATAAAGGTTTTAGCTGGAGGCATGTCACAAAGATGAGAGGCAAAAACTTGGATGATGTGGGAAGGGTTAATGATGTAGTGTAGTTCAACATTACCATACCATCGTCCGGATAGAAGGATCTGGACAGAGCAACAGTCTGTAAGTTAACTCACTTATATGCCTATTTGGCTTATTTGATGAGAAGCATCAATTTGGATCTTTTTGACAGAAACCTTATTTTTGGCCAGAAAGCCACAAACACTGAGTTGAATTAATCCTAGACTACCTACTATGAGAAAATGAAAAATTGTTAGTTAACTAGACGATCTCCAGATGGTATGAAATTCTCTGCAAAATCCAGAAGAAACTTGTGATATTTAAGGGAGTTGTCCGACGAAAAGTTCGGCGGAGTGGCCATTCTGGTGGTGACACACCGACACTGGCTCCGGTGGGAAGGAGCTCCCATCTACTCTCTATGTGTCGATGACGCAGATAAAGGGGCTAGCTGCCTCACTCATATCATCATCTAAGCCAGCCCCCTCCTCAGTCTCAGAATCACACGCGTCATTGACACACAGAGAGGAGGGGAAGCTACTTCCCCCGGAGCCTGTGTCGGCAGGTAAATGTGCCATTTTTAATATATTATTACCACCACTAAATTTGTTATGGTTTTGCATTAACATGTGAGTGTGTCTTGCCCTCAAATATTTGGTTAAGTTGTGATAAATTCATGTGTTAAGTTATTGCCATACCTCCCAAACATCCCGGATTCAGAGGGACAGTCCCGGCTTCCGGGCGGTGTCCCAGCCGGCCGGGGGTATGTCCCGCTGTCAACTGTATCTGCGTCCTTAGTACGTAGATACAGTTGAACCCAATTCTAAAGCAGGGAACTATCAGCTCCATGCTTCATAATTAGTTCAGAGCAAAGGAGTAGAGGGATCTGTGTAGGCATTATACTGAATGGGGGCATCTATGGGGCAGTATACTGTATGGTGGCAGCTATGGGGGCATTATACTGCATGGTGGCAGCTAGAGGGCATTATACTGTGTGGGGGCAGCTATTGGTATTATACTGTGTGGGAGGCACTATGGGAGCATGATACTGTGTGAGCTGAATCGGGTATGTATGGGCGGGGATTGGGTGGAATTAGAGGCGTGGCTTAAAATAAAAATATTTGCCGCGACGCGCGTTCAGCATCAGTTGTCCCTCTTTGTGATACTTGAAAGTTGGGAGGTATGGTAATGCTAGTGGCCTTACTGTTAAGGCCCATTTACATGGGCCAATGTTTTGGTGACCGAGCATTCATATGAACGCACGTTCACGATCATTGCCCTGTTTAAACAGGCCAGCAATCCGCAATAAGCTTGTTCGTCTGCTGGTCAGATCTTTTTTGCGGCCATAAAAATGATCGCAAGTCAGCAGCACAATTTCCTGTGTAAAGAGGGAGATGTGCTGCCGACATGATGCAAATATATGGGGACGAATAATCGTAGTAATGATTGTACGTCCCCATAATCACAAGCATTGCTTTGTTTGAATGGAGCAAACGACTGCTGATCAACAAGCTGTATTATTGTTCACTCCTTTGAGTGGTTAAACATGGCGTCAGTACATTTTTTTTTATACAAACACTACAGCTTTTAGATACTAATAGGTTATTCACAAATAAATGCATTAATAGATTTATGGAAACTTCAAAATCTATTTATTTAAATATACATTTAGCAGGGAAAATACACTGAGATGTGCAATCCGATCTTCAAGTATGTCCTGGGACCGTAGAGACTGTAAATACCATGGAGCTGAGGTGCACTTGTGACTGTGAGAGCTTGCTAATTACCATAAACTTAATTTTGTCTCTTCATTTGTAGAGCCTTTCTCTGTGTTTGCATCTTGCCAACAGAAATATTTAACCCTTTATGTGTTAGCTTGTATTTATGTCATTTTTTTCTAATACCATGAAAAAAATATGAAAGTGTTATACCCAAATGGAGTCATATTTTTTTTTATAACGCATCCTAATCCGAAATGAAATTCTAAATCTATAGTTGTTAAAATTTGTAAAAAATTCCATTCGTGACTACCTTTTTTTCCCAACTTAATAACTCAGCTAGTGCTGGTTATCTTTTATAAAAGGGGCGTGAGCGGCTTGATGTCAATCAAGCTGCTCTGCACTGTGCGCGCTCCTGATGTTGCTACATAATCTAGTTCTAGCAGCATCGGGAGAACAATTGTCTCAACCAGGCAGGGTAAGCGTGGTTGAGATGAAACACCCTCCCCCCCATTCCCTAGATATTTTTATAGTAACACCTTGAATTTCAATTCACCCACGCCACTAATCACTGCAAACCACCTACTTCCCCCTCAGGGAAAGCAACTTCTACACCCCCCTCGCGATAAGCTGCATCCCCCCTAGCGGCAACACTTTCCCCCCACTTTAACAACTCTAGTCACGGCACCACCCCTCTTCATCAGCTCCTTACACCCCCTCGCTGCAACAACGCCCCCCCCCTCTTTGCAACCCCCTGTCCTCCCCCTTTGCAAATCTCTGTTCGCCCCCCATGCGGCACCACCACCACCACCCCCCAACACAGCAAACATCCGCCCCAACTCGCATCTAGTATGCAGTACCTGGAGCTGACCTCAGACGCAACCACACGACAGGTGGCCGGGCCGGCATCTAATGCGCATGCGCTGATGTGCGCGTTCCCGATAACACGGACATCCTCTCCTAAGGACGGAGAGGATGTTATTGCGCAAGCGCAGCCACCGCTAGAGGAAAGCAGTGGTAGCTGGATCCCTAGGAAACGAGCAATAAACATTGAAGCAATGAATAAAAGTTTAACATGAAAAATATAGGTAATTAAAAAAATACATATCTTTTCAAGCTTGAGCTAAATAAATCGATTTATAAAGATGGGAATAACCCCTTAATATCTTATAAAAGCCTGCAAATCACTAAACTGTTATGTTTGTGATATTAAAAGGTATGTACACAGACAAATTTGTCTGGCATGTTATCTGCTCGATGTGCTTACTGAGTTTTCATATTAAGGTGTTAAGAGGGTCCGGTTTCAGCAAACTAATGTTATTTTTTTGTATAATTAAAAGTTGTAAAATTTTCCAATATTCTTTCTGTATTAATTAATTCCGCACGGTTTCCAGGATCTCTGCTTGTTATTCAGTAGGAGCATTCGTTGTTCACTTGCAGTAGATAAAATTTCATGTTATGAACACACAGTAACTGGGATTGTTAGCAGACACTGCTCTGATACACATACTGTAACTGTAACGAGCCGTGCACCTGACCATGGACTCAGTGATGAAATAGATTATAGGACGGTATCACCACAGGAGAGACATCTGATTTACACAAAATTAGACCTGCCATTGAGCACAGTTATATAAATGATGCAGACGAAACCAAAAACAATAGCCCTAGATATGTAGGATAGGCACAACATTTACATCTATACACTTTTATTGCTGCCTAAGAAGCCTTTGCGTGCTTTACTTATTTGATATCTACTAGAACTGCTCATTAACTAATTTACCAGTGTGTGTGTCCAGGTTCGGTACACAGATAAGCGACAACAGTTTGTAGTCTGAGGCAGACACGTGGTCAGGAAGGGCGAAACCTATGGTCGGGCAGGGGATTTGTCGTGTCGCATGTTTTTATATTTGATATGTTTGAACCTTTTATATATCTTGTAAATATGGAATAAAACATCGTGGTATGAATTTTATCCCACAGTGTTGCACAATTGTTTTTTTTTTTTTACATATTTAACCCCTTAAGGACGCAGCCTAGTTTTGGCCTTAAGGCTCAGAGCCCATTTTTCAAATCTGACATATTTAACTTTATGTGGTAATAACGTCGGAATGCTTAAACCTATCCAAGCGATTCTGAGACTGTTTTCTCGTGACACATTGGGCTTCATGTTCGTGGTAAAATTTGGTCGATATATTCAGTGTTTATTGGTGAAAAATTGCAAAATGTAGAGAAAATTTGGAAAAAATAGCATTTTTCAGAATTTTAATGCATCTGCTTGTAAAACAGACAGTTATACCACCCAAAATAGTTACTAGTTCACACTTCCCATATGTCTACTTTAGATTGGCATCGTTTTTTGAACAGTCTTTTATTTTTCTTGGACGTTACAAGGCTTAGAACATAAACAGCAATTTCTCATATTTTTAAGAAAATTTCAAAATCCTTTTTTTTAAGGTACTTCTTCAGTTCTGAAGAGGCTTTGAGGGGCCTATGTATTAGAAACCCTGATAAAACACCCCATTTTAAAAACTAGACCCCTCAAAGTATTCAAAACAGCATTTAGAAAGTTTTTTAACCCTTCAGGCATTTCACAAGAATTTAAGCAATGTGGAGGTGAAATTTGCAAATTTAATTTTTCTTGCTGAATTTCAATTTTATTCATTTTTTTTCTGTAACACAGAAGTTTTTATCAGAGAAACACTACTAAATATGTATTGTCCAGATTCTGAAGTTTTTAGAAATGTCCCACATGTGGCTCTACTGCGCTCATGGACTAAAACACAAGCCCTAGAAGCAAAGAAGCACCTAGTGCATTTTGAGTCCTCTTTTTTATTAGAATATATTTTAGGCAGCATGCCAGGTTTGAAGAGGTGTTGAGGTGCCAAAACAGTAGGAATCCCCGAATAATGACCCCATTTTGGAAAATACACCCCTCAAGGAATTCATTTATGGTTGTTGTTACCATTTTGACCGCACAGTTTTTTCACAGCACCTATTTGAATTGGGCTGTGAAATTAAAAAAATGTCATTTTTTCCAATAAGATGTCATTTGTGATCAAAATTTATTATTTTCACAGGGAACAAAATACCCCATTTTGTTGCCCAATTTGTCCTTAGGGCGGCAATACCCCATTTGTGGTGATAAACTTCCGTTTGGGCCCATGGGAGGGCTCAGAATGAAAGGAGCGCTATGTGTTTGTTGGAGTCCAGATTTTGCTGGATTGGTTTTCGGGTGCCATGTTGCATTTGCAGAGCCCCAGAGGTATCAAAGCAATGGAAACCAACAGAAGTGACCCCATTTTGGAAACTACACCCCTCAAGGAATTCAAATATGGTTGTTGTTACAATTTTGACCGCACAGTTTTTTCACAGCACCTATTTGAATTGGGCTGTGAAATGAAAAAAATTAAATTTTTTCCAATAAGATGTCATTTTTTATCAAAATTTCTTATTTTCACAGGGAACAAAATACCCCATTTTGTTGCCCAATTTCTCCTGAGTGCAGCAATAACCCATTTGTGATGATAAACTGCTGTTTGGGCCCATGGGAGGGCTCAGAAGGAAAGGAGCGCTATGTGTTTGTTGGAGTACAGATTTTGCTGGATTGGTTTTTGGGTGCCATGTCGCATTTGCAGAGCCCCAGAGGTATCAAAGCAATGGAAACCCACCAGAAGTGACCCCATTTTGGAAACTACACCCCTCAAGGAATTCATTTATGGGTGTTGTGACCATTTTGACCCCATAGTTTTTTCACAGAACTTATTTAAATTGGGCTTGGAATTAAAACAAAATTAATTTTTTCAAATAATATGTCGTTTTGGCTGAAAATTTCTGATTTTCACAAGAAATAAAATACCCCATTCTGTTGCGCAATTTGTCCTGAGTGCAGCAATACCCCATTTGTGGTGATAAACTGCCGTTTGGGCCCATGGGAGGGCTCAGAACGAAAGGACCACCATTTGGCCTACTGGGGATTTTCTCGTGCAAAGTCATGTGTGCAGAAGCCCCAGTACAGTTGAAACCCGCAAGAAGTGACCCCGTTTTAAAAACTACACCCTTAAGGCATTCATCTAGAGGTGTAGTGAGCATTTTGACCGGAGAGATACACCCCATAAACTGTAATGTGGGTTCTCCCGGGTATGGCAACACCCTCAATGTGGCTGTTATCAGCTTCTTGGGCACACAGCAGGGCTCAGAAGGGAAAGATAAGGGGGGATAAGCTGTGCGGAGTACATCAGGGTAAGTAGAATTGGGGTAAATTATAAAACAAGGGATGTATGATAAATTTTAAAACACTCTTTCATACAGAGCTCTGGTTTTTCGGGACATGCGTTACATTGATATATTGTGTCCTCCCTTATGCCCCTCTTATAGCAGACTTTGCACCTCTTTTGACTTTTTCCCTTCTTGCCAGTTTGGGGAACTTCTCCTGGAAAGTGTTGCCCTGGTACGATGCGTGTGGCCTCGCTTCCAGAAGTACTGGGTGCCCCCCCGTTCCTGGTCCCTAAAGATTAGGTTCTTGATAATCACCTCTTGAAATTCCAGGAAAGTTCCCCTCTGGCCTGTACATCGACGTAGCACGTACACATTGTACAATGCCATCTGTATGATGTGCCCGGCCAGCTTCTTATACCACACTGCATGGCGCTGTAGGGATTCAGGACTTGATCTGACAAGTCCACCCCTCCCATGTACCTATTGTAGTCCAGGATGCAGTCTGGTTTAGGGGTCTCTGTACTGGTACCTTGTACAGGTACATGGGTACTGGTGTGACATCTCTCTTGTCCTTGTACTTGACACACAATATGTTGCTGCTAGAATGTGCCCTGCGCTCACCCCTTCTTGTTTGCCCTGCAGAGTCTTAGGGAGGCCTCTTAGATTTCTTCTAGCAGTGCCGCATGCCACAGGACTGGAAGCGAGGCAGTTGAAGAGTGGGACACCGGTATAAAAATTATCCAGGTAGAGGTGGTAACCCTGGTCCAGCAGTGGGTGCACCAAATCCCACACAATTTTTGCATTAACTCCCAGTAAGGGGGGGCATTCTAGGGGCTGAGCACTGGTGTCCTTCCCTTCATATATCCTAAACCTGTAGGTATACCCTGATGCACTCTCACACAGCTAATACATCTTCACGCCATACCTTGCCCTCTTACCCGGCAGGTACTCGCGGAATTGAACCCTCCCTTTAAAATCCACCAAGGACTCATCAATAGAAATACACTTCTCGGGCGTGTATGCTTGGGAAAACTGGGCACTGAAACGGTCTAATAGGGGTCTCCGTTTATACAAACGGTCAAAACTGGGGTAATCTCGGGGTGGGCACGGCTCATTATCAGTATAATGTAAGAAACCAAGTATTGCCTGATTTTTAATTTTTTTTTAGGTTACAGTTCAGTTCTGAAGTTGCTTTGATGGACCTATATATTAGAAACCCCTATCAAACACCCCATTTTAGAAACTAGACCCCTCAAAGTATTCACAACAGCATTTAGAAAGTTTATGAACACTTTAGGTGTTTCACAGGAATTTAGAGCAAAGTAGAGGTGAAATAAAAAAAAAATTTGGTCAGAAAATCCTCTTTATACCATTTTTTTTATAACACAAAAGGTTTTACCAGAGAAACACAACTTAATACGTATTGCCCAGATTCTGCAGTTTTGAGAAATATCCCACATGTGGCCCTAGTGCGGTAATGGACTGAAGCATCGGCCTCCGAAGCAAAGGAGCGCCTAGTGGATTTTGAGGCATCCTTTTTATTAGGCACCATGTCCGGTTTGAAGAGGTCTTGTGGTGCCAAAACAGTGGAAAACCCCCAAAAGTGACCCCATTTTGAAAACTAGACCCCTTGAGGAATCCATTGTAGTTTTCTTGGGGTGCATGCGACTTTTTGATCAGTTTTTATTCTATTTTTAGGTGGCGTGGTGACTAAAGAACAGCAATTCTACTATTGTTTTTTTATTCTATTTTTTTTACAGCGTTCACCGTGGGCTATAAATGACACATTCACTTTATTCTGCGGGCGATACGATTACGGCGATACCGGATGTTTATAGGGTTTTTTTATGTCTTATGGCGTTTGCACAATAAAATACGTTTTGTAAACAATCATTCACTTTTTGTGTTACCTTATTCTAAGAGCCAGAACGGTTTTATTTTTCCATCAATAAAGCCGTGCAAGGACTTATTTTTTGCGTAACGAACTGTAGTTTCGATCAGGACCATTTTTAGGTACATGCGACTTTTTGATCTCTTTTTATTCCATTTTTTGGGAGGTGAAGTGACCAAACAATTGTGATTCTGGGACGGTTTATTATTATTTTATTTTACGGCGTTCACCGCGCGGGATAAATAACGAAATAATTTTGTAGTTCAGGCCGTTACGGACGCGGCGATACCAATTATGTATAGTTTATTTGTTTGTTTATATATTTTTATTAATAATAAAGGACTGATAAGGGAAAAGGGGGGATTTTTACTTTTTTCACTTTTAAAACTTTTATTTTCCTATTTTTACACATCTTTTTTTAACTTTTTTTTAACTTTATTACTTTGTCCCACTAGGGGACTTGAGGGCAGGAGGCCCTGATCGCTATTCTAATACACTGCACTACATGCGTAGTGCAGTGTATTAGAACTGTCAGCTACTCACTGACAGCAAGCATAGTGGGTCCTGACTTCGTCAGGACCCACTAGGCTTCCGTCGATGGCAGAGCCGGACGCCATTGTTTGGTGTCCGGTTGCCATAGCCACCATCGCCAGCCGCTATCGCGTAGCAGGCTGGCGATTGTAGCTTAACCCCTAAAAAGCCGTGATCACTATTGAACACGGCTTTTAAGGGGTTAATCAGCGGGGACACAGCGATCGGTCCCCGCTGTAGGAGCTGTGACAGCTGCTGTACGAGACAGCAGCTGTCACAGCTCCTGCATGTGTCGGGAAGACGGCCGAAACGGCCGTTATCCCCGCGACGTAATAATCCGTCGCTGAGCGCTAACGATACAGTTAGCGCGACGGATTATTACGTCGCTGAGCGTGAAGGGGTTAAAGGGGTTGTCTGGGAATACATTTTATTTCAATTTTAACTTAGTCATATTTAATAACATTTCTAATATAGTGTCTACTTACCTGTGCCAGCGTTCTGCTGTTCTGCCGTCACGTGACCGCACCAAGAGTTAATTTTTAATTTCCTGTGAGGTACCGTGTCTTTGCTCTACCAGCACTTCCGGCTGAGAAAGGCACGGCGCGTCATCAACTACATTTACAGGCAGTGGGCCGGGCGGATGTTTCATGAGCTCTTCAGAGCTCCGCCTCCTCTGGTCCCGCCGCCTGTAGATGTAGTTGATGACGCGCCGTGTCTTTACACAGCAGGAAGTGCTGGCTGAGCAAAGACACGGAGCGTCATCAATCTTAGTACACGCCCCCTCCTTCTATCTCGTCGCCCACGCCTCCTCAGCCCTCTTCACACTCTTAGTTCCCGCACTGCCTGGCCGTCTTGTCTCTTCTCTAACACGCCCCCTCCTCCTTTTATCTTGTCCTCCACGCTCCCTCCTCCTCCTCTATTGTCCTCCTATCGCTAATGGCCCTTTTTTTTTATCTATAAGGTCCCATTCACACGACAGGGTTTCCCGGCCGTGCGACGGCCGTTCAAAAAACGTCCGTCACACGGCCACAGTAGGACGAATAGACCCCAAATGGGGCTATTCACACGACCGATTTTTGGACGGCCGGAGAAACCTGACCGTCAAAAATAGGGACATGCCCTATTTTCGGCCGCTTACCCGGCCGCCTGGCTCCCATAGAAGTCTATGGGGCCGGGTAATACACGGCCATCACCGGAATGTGTCCCGAGTGATGGCCGTGTATTCCGCCGCTCGCGCTCTCTCTCCTCCTCTTCACAGTGCAGAGTGCATGTGAGGAGGAGGAGGGTCTTTTTTTGCTCCCTGTAGGAGTCGGAATCTCCAATCCCCGGCCGGGGATTGGGGATTCCGCTACAGGAGAAGTGAGTGACTACACTGTCCATATATGGACACAACGACGTCACTGACTTCTGAAGCGGAATCCCCGACCCTGTGGCCGGGGGTTCCGCTACAGGAGAAGTGAGTGACTACACTGTGCATATATGGACACAGTGACATCACTCACTTCTGAAGCAGAATCCCCGACCCTGTGGCCGGGGATTCCTCTCCAGGAGAAGTCAGTGACTACACTGTCCATACATGGACGTTGAAGTCAGTGACTTCTCCTGGAAAGGGGGGGGGGGGGACGGGGGTGCAACCTACAGGGGTCTGTGTAGCATTACCTACAGGGGACTGGGTGGAATTACATACAGGGGGCTGGGTGGCATTACCTGCAGGGGGCTGGGTGGCATTACCTGCAGGGGGCTGGGTGGCATTACCTGCAGGGGACAGGGTGGCATTACCTGCAGGGAGCTGGGTGGCATTACCTGCAGGGGGCTGGGTGGCATTACCTTCAGGGAGCTGGGTGGCATTATCTGCAGGGAGCTGGGTGGCATTGCCTACAGGGGGCTGGGTGGCATTACCTGCAGGGGGCTGGGTGGCATTACCTGCAGGGGGCTGTGTGGCACTACCTACAAGGGGGTCTGTGTGACACTACCTACAAGGGGGTCTGTGTGACACTACCTACAAGGGGGTCTGTGTGGCACTACCTACAAGGGGGATTGTGTGACACTACCTACAATAGGGGCTGTGTGGCACTACCTACTAGGGGGGCTGTGTGGCACTACCTACAAGGGGGGCTGTGGCAGTATCTATAGATGGTAGTGTGTGGCATTATCTACAGAGAGCAGTGTGTGGCAGAAAATTTACAAATTAAATTCATCCGTTTTTAAAACGGACAAGGAAAAAACTGATGCAAAACTGTTAGAAACGGAAACACGGCCCGGAACGGAAACGGATGCAAAACGGCCAAGAAATACTGACCGGACTCGGTCGTGTGAAAAGAGCAAAGTTGATGACACGCCGTGTCTCTACACAGTCGGAAGTGCTGTCTAAGGCCCCATGCACACGACCATGCCCGCAATCACGGCCCGTGATTGCGGGCACGGTTGGCCGCTGACTGACAGCCCGCATTTTCGGGCCGTGCTCCCATACAAAGTATGGGAGCACGGTCCACAAAATGCGAAAGAACGGACATGTTCCATAATTCCCAGAACATTTCCACGGCACTGACACCCTTCCGTAGTGCTACGGAAAGGTGTCAGTGTTCAATGAAAGTAAATGGCTCCGTTTTTGCGGACCGGAACTGCGCTAGGATATTCTGCGCTGCCTGGCCGCCTTTTCTCTCCTCTAGCACACACACACATATATATACACACATATATATAGTAAATAACAGTGAGAGACACATACATTTATAGTAAATGATGTAAAAAAAATGGCCGCGGGGAAAAAGCGCAGCAAACAGTGTGCAGGCAGGTCAAAATCTGCCTCAACATTCCAGAAAGAATTTTGAGGCAGAATTTTCTGCAAGCAAAAAAACTCAGTGTGAACAGGGTCTAATACAGGATCTCTTGGAACAGATCCAGCAGCAGGTGAGGAAAATGTGCTGACTGGATTGTGTGTACCAATATGTCTGACATAGGGGGAGTGGGCAGACTTACATTTATCAGGCTGTGAAAGGGGTGGGGGAGGGAAATGAGTGCATGTACTTAGATCAGGGATAGATGGAGGCACAAAGGATAATGATGATTATTACTGAGTAGGACAGTGTGCAGGGAGGGAGCTGCCTGGAATTAGAGCAGGGAATGATCCTGTGACCATGGAGGGGCGTGGCAGTATGCAAATAGCTGAGATGCTTTGGAGGAAGGGGGAGGGGGTGTAAGCTATCTCTTCAGATGCAGCAGGGGATCATGGGTATGGTGGGTTACAAGACAGGAAATAGACAGCAAGGGATGTAAACAGACAGAAAGGGATGTAAGCAAACAGAAAGAGCAGCAGTGACGATAGAGATCAAACAGAAACTGGTTAGAAGTTTAATAGGGGGTATTAGGGAAGGCAAACGAAGGCTGGGGGACACTTTTTAGAATTTTTTTCCTGGACAACTCCTTTAAGGTACATGTTCAAATCCATTGGCAACATCTGGGAGTCAGTATCTGGAGATCGATACTTATTTCTGTAGAACTACAGGACCCAGGAGAACCAAGTGAAAACTATTGGGATCATCGATTATCTACCGCACATGTGGGGAAGCGTTATCCTCTGAAGACTAATTTGAACTGCTGCTAAGAACCATCTGAACAGTAAAAACTGTCCTTTAAGTATGTAAGTTTTGGTGCTATGGATTTCACCCCTTTTACCTGCTCCGGTTTAGCTATTTCGGAAGTGTTCAGAGGAACATTTTTTATTTCTTTGATGTCAGGAAACAATCCTAGTTAGGGCTTATTTACACGAACGTGGGGAAACTCGGACGTGAAAAACGGCAGTTTTTCACGTCCGAGTTTCACCCGTGCGGGTCGCGTTAGAAAAAAAATAGGACAAAAACTGAAAAAAATAGGACATGTTCTGTTTTTCAAATAGACCCTTC
This sequence comes from Rhinoderma darwinii, assembly GCF_050947455.1. Taxonomy (NCBI): domain Eukaryota; kingdom Metazoa; phylum Chordata; class Amphibia; order Anura; family Rhinodermatidae; genus Rhinoderma; species Rhinoderma darwinii. The sequence continues at coordinate 100,650,328 of NC_134691.1, read as the reverse complement.
ACATGGTCCATTGAAACAACGGCCGTGTGAATGGCCCCATTGAAATACATGCGTCCTTGTGAGCCCTTAGGTACATAGAGATGCAGCAACAGTTTGTAGAAAGGCAGTAAAGACCTAGACTAAAGGCAGGAAGCTCAATAGTCTGACAAGAATGAAGTGCAAGGTCCAGACTTATATAGGAAGCCCTAAAGGGTGAAACTAATTGGGCGATCAAGGCAAGGAATCTTAAGGACACGTACAGACGTGGCGGAATTTTTGCGCTGCAAATGTTGGTGCAGATTTGGGCAATTACGCAACTAATCTGCACCAACATTTGCATATTTGACAGGTAAATTCAGACATTGCAGAAAAAACAGCAGACTTGCCACAGATTTCAGTTTTTGCATTGCAAAGGCTGAAATACGCAGTGAAATTCAGCTTCTTCTCCGCAACAGACTATGGTCCGCAGCAGAGTTTTCCGCAACGTCTGCACGAAGATAACAAAAAAGGTGTGGAAACCAATGGACAAACTGTCTGCTAAGGCTTTCCACTGCGGACTGTCTGCAGCGGAATTCCACAGCAATTCCGCCACGTCTGAATGTGCCCTTAGAGGCAAGAATCAAGAGACACTAAACAATAGATTCAGCAGAAGAGCTGACCAGCATTTCAAATAACTCAGTAAGAAGAGCTGCTGTCTGGGGCACTGGTGTTTCTGGGTTTATATCCTGACACTCTCACTTATGGGCATCTGTGGTTTTTATTTTTGAAGATGGTCTACTGCTGTCACTTCTAGAATACATAAATTCAAAGAAGCAAAGGGAGGAATTTATTACTCACTTTACGCCAGTTTTCTACAGCAGAAAGGCGGATTCAGACGAACGTGTTTTGCGTCCGTACCGGCCGCGTGGTTTTCACGCGGCTCGCGCGGACCTAGAAAAGTCTATGGGGCAGTGCAGACAGTCCGTGAGTTTTGCGCCGCGTTAGTGAGCTGCGTAAAACTCGCGACATGTTCTATGTGTCTGCGTTTTTCGTGCATCATGCACCCATTGAAGTCAATGGGTGCGTGAAAATCACACATGCCCCACGGAAGCACTTCCGTGGGACAAGCGTTATTCGCGCAATAACAGTAAAAGAATGAATGTAAACAGAAAAGCACCACATGCTTTTCTGTTTACAAACATCCAAACGGAGTGTCATAAAGATGGTGGCTGCGCGAAAAGCACGCAGCCGCACATCCATATGAACAGGGCACACGGAGCTGTCAAGTGCCTTTTGTGCACGCAAAACGCAGCAGTTTTTGCGTGCGCAAAAACGGCACGTTCGTCTGAATCAGCCCGAAAAGGCACAAGCAGCATGAAAGTTGCAATTTGAGCAAAAATCTTTGACTTTTGTGGCGCTTAATTTATTCAGAGGCGTGCACCTCTTAACAAGTGAAGCGCATCTTCCTGCAGCGTGTTTTAAATATTGAAGAAATTAATAGCTGACTGATCATCATACATAACCTAACAAGACAGTAGGGATAGGCAAGAGTCACTCACTTACCCCCTTCCTAGAGGTGGGATTCAGCTGGTTCTACCAAACTGGTTCTTAAAATAAGAGACAATTCACAGAACCGAGGAGAAGCAGGATGCCAAACCGGATCCCCCCAGTTTCAGACATTTTCAGACATTTTTTTCTGTAACACAGAAGGTTTTACCAGAGAAATGCAGCTCAATATTTATTGCCCAGATTCTGCAGTTTTTAGAAATATCCCAAATGTGGTCCTAGTGGGATATTGGACTGAAGCACCGGCCTCAGAAGCAAAGGAGCACATAGTGAATTTTGGGGTCTCCTTTTTTTAGAATATATTTTAGGCACCATGTCAGGTTTGAAGAGATCTTGTGGGGCCAACACAGTGGAATCTCCCCAAAAGTGGTTTTGGAAACGACATACCTCAAGGAATTTCTCTAGGGGTATAGTTAGCATCTTGACCCGACAGGTCTTTTGTTATATTTATTGGAATATGTCTGTGAAAATGAAAATCTAATTTTAACAAGGAATAAAGAATAAAAAGCACCCCAAGACTTGTAAAGCTATTTCCCCCGATTACGGCAATACCACATATGTGGTAATAAACTGCTGTTTGGACCCACGGCAGAGCTCAGAAGGGAAGGAGCTCCATTTGGCTTTTGGAGCGCAGATTTTGCTTGGTAATAGTTCTGTTTGTGGTTTTGCTGGTATTTCAGTTTATAATGTGGTGGCATATGTAAGCTGGGCAGAGTCATCAGGGCATAATAAGAGGGTATAATAATGGGGTAAATAAATAATTCATAGATGTGTGGACGGTGTTGCACTGATAAATGGTGCCCAATCTTATCCGCTTTTGGACACTCTGCACAATTTCTGTCGCTATATTCTGAGCGCCAAAACTTTTTTTTATTTTTTCTCCACCGGAGCCGTGCGAGGGCTTATTTGTTACATTACAATCTGTAGTTTTCATTGGTACCATTTTTAGGGTACATGTGATTTTTTGATCACTTTTTATTCAATTTTTTGGCAAGCAAAGTGACAAGAAAGACATACTTTTTTTTTTTTTTACAGTAATCACTGTGCGCTATAAATGACATTTTACTTTATTCTGCAGGTCGGTACGATTACAGCGATACCATATGTATATTGTTTTTTTTAAAATGTTTTGTGGCGTTTGTGCAACAAAATCACTTTTCTATAAAATTATTAATTTTTTGTGTCACCATATTCTGAGAGCCATCATTTTTTTATTTTTCAGTCAAAAAAGCTGTGTAAGGGCTTGTTTTTTGCGGGACGGGTTGTAGTTTTTATTGGTATTATTTTGGGGTACATGCGACTTTGTGATCACTTTTTATTCTATATTTTGGGAGGGGTGATGACCAAAAAAATAGTGCTGCTAGCATTGTTTTTTAATTATTTTCTGTGGTGTTCAACATGCGGGAAAAATAATATTATAGTTTTATAGTTTGGGTCGTTACGAACGCGGTAATACCAAATATGTGTACTTTTTTAACGGTTAATTTTTTTCTTATAATAAAAGACTTATAGGAAAAAAAAGCATTTTTTGTTTTTGTAACTTATAACTTGTTTTTGCACTTTTATAACTTTTTTTTTTACATTTTTTTACTGCAGCACTGATGGCTGCTATAACACATTACACTACCTAGGTAGTGTAACGTGTTATAAACTGTCAGTGTGATGTTGACAGTCACACTGACAGGAAGCCTATGAGGACCAGCTGGTCCTCATAGGCTTCCGTGAATGGCAGACCCGGAGGCCGTTGTATGGTTTTGTCATGCAACCGACGGCAGCACCAGCAATCGGTCCCCGGGAAAGTTTGTTGTAGCAACAAACTTTCCAGTTTGTTGCTACAACAAACGTTTCCTGCGATCACATGATCGGGACCTGAACCAATCAGATCCCGATCATGTCTCCAGGACCAGAGGCAGGAGTTAACAGCACGATCTGGGTGTCAGCACTACTCTGAGACACCCCGATCACGCTTTTAACACCCACTCTGAATACACGTCGGCGCTGCACAGAGCCCAGCAAGTGCCGACGTGAATTTACTGTGGGTGGTCAGGAAGCAGTTAATAACGGTGATCATATTCTCTGTAGCCAAACCAATTTGTTCGGCTGTCAGAGAACAGGTTGCTGGGGAGCCGCGGACACTGGCACCACTGGCATCAGAGCGATCTCCCCAGCACTATGCCGGCAGAAGCAGAGGTCTGCAGATTCACGTCCTATCAGGACGGGGTATATGCGAATAGGACGTGAATCTACAGATTGTCGGCATGAAAGGGTTAAAGTTACATTCACACGAGCGTGTCCTATTTACATGTGCAAAAAATGCAGCACATTTCTTGCATTTCATGTCCGTGTGTAATCAGTGTGCATTGCTTATGGCATCAGTGTGCATTGCGTATGGCATCAATGTGCATTGCGTGTGCTTGTCGCCTGCATTGTTACGATAGAACATTAGACTATGTTCACGTAAACGGCCCGAAAAACGGCTGAAAAATTGGAAGCAGAACGCCTCCAAACATCTGCCCATTGATTTCAATGGGAAAAATGGCGTTCTGTTCCGACGGGGTGTTTTCTCACGTGGCCGTTTTTCAGCCGCGAAAAAGAAGTGCATGTCACTTCTTGAGCCGTTTTTCATTGACTCTATAGAAAAACCGCTCCAAAAACGGCCATTAGAAACGCAGTGAAAAACGCGACTTTGATTAAAAACGTTTGAGAATCAGGAGCTGTTTTCCCTTGAAAACAGCTCCGTATTTTCAGACGTTTTGGATTTTCTGTGTGCACATACCCTAATATTTCTGTTACAGCCTCTAAGGTCTAAGGCCCTGTTCACATCGTTTCCACTAACAGAGAACAGCTGATTGTTTCGGCAACCGTTCATTTTTTTTTTTTGCAGAAATTAATTTTACTCCATTGTTTTTGTAACACAGAAAGATTTACCAGAGAAATCCAACTCAATATTTATTACCCAGGTTCTGCAGATTTAGGAAATATCCCACATGTGGCCCTAGTGTGGAAATGTACTGAACCACTAGCCTCAGAAGCAAAGGAGCAACTAGTGGATTTTGGGGCCTTCTTGGGGGCTTCTTTTTATTAGAATATATTTTAGGCACCATGTCAGGTTTGAAGGGCTCTTGCGGGGCCAAAACAAAAGAAACACCCCAAAAGTGACCCCATTTGGAAACTACACACCTCAAGGAAATTATCAAGGGGTATGTGAGCATTTTGACCCCACAGGTTTATTGCAGAAATTATTGGAAGTAGGCCGTAAAAATTTAAATCAACATTTTTTCAAAGAAAATGTAGGTTGATCAAATTTTTTTCTTTTCCACAAGGACTAAACGGAAAAAAGCACTACAAAATTTGTAAAGCAATTTCTCCCGAGTAAAACAATACCCCACATTTGGTCATAAACGGTTGTTTGGACACACGGCAGGGCTTAGAAGGAAAAGAGTGCCATTTGGCTTTTGGAGATCACATTTAGCAGGAATGGTTTGCGGAGGCCATGTCACATTTGCTATGCCCTTGAGGGGAAAAAACAATGAAAACACCCAAAAAGTGACTCCATTTAGGAATCTACACCCCTTGAGGAATTAATCTACGGGTGTGGTGAGCATTTCAACCCCACAGGTGTTTCATAGAATTTATTAGAATTAGACAGTGAAAATAAAAACAATCCCTTTTCTTCAATAAGAAGAAGCTTTAGCTAAAAAAAAATTTTTTCCAACAAATAAAGGAAAAAAAGAACCCCAGCATTTATAAAGCAATTTCTCCAGAGTACGGCAATACCCAATATGTGGTCATAAACTGCTGTTTGTGCACACGGCAGGGGTCAGAAGGGAAGGAGCGCCATTTGGCTTTTGCAGATTTTGCTGGATTGGTTTCTGGTCGCTATGTCACATTTGCAAAGCCCATGTGGGAACAAAACAGTGGAAACCCCCCAGAAGTGACCCCATTTTGGAAACTACACCCCTCAAGGTATTCTCCTACGGGTGTAGTGGGCATGTTAACCCCACAGGTGTTTTGGAGAAATTAGTGTGCACTCGATGTTGCAGAGTGAAAATGGAATTTTTTTCATAGATATGCGAATATGTGGTGCCCAGCTTGTGCCACCTTAACAAGTCAGCTCTCTAATTATTATGCTGTGTTTCCCGGTTTTGGAAACACCTTACATGTGGCCCTAATCTTTTACCTGGACATTTGACAGGGCTCAGGAGTGAAAGAGTACCATGTAAACAGGGGTGTAACTAAGAAAGACTGGGCCCCATAGCAAACTTTTGACTGGGGCCCCCCATCCCCTGGGTATCACACAACCCCCCCTTGTAGATAGTGCCTCCCTGTAGATTCCGCCACACAGCGCCCCCTGTAGATAGCACCATATAGCCCCCCCTGTAAATAACGCCATACAGCCCCCTGTAGATAACGCCATACAGCCTCCCCACTGCAGATAACGCCATACACCCCCCTGTAGATAACGCCATACAGCCCCTCTGTAGGTAACGCCATACAGTCCCCAACCCCCCCCCCCCCCAAAAGAAACGGCCTATAGTTTGTCCTACAAAAGAGATGTTTCCCCTATCCACAGGATAGGGGATACATGTGTGATCGCTGGCAGCGATAAGGAGAACAGGGGACCAAAAGTCCCCTGAAGTTCTCCATGACAAACCTCGGACTTTCGGAGTCTGCGCAGTTCAATAAAAATGAAAGGAGCGCTGGTCACGCATGCGCACAGGCATGATCGGTGAACAATTAATTTCTATGGAGATGCCGACAGATGTTTGACGTGGAGAACTTCGGGGGACTTTCGGTCCCCTGTTCTCCTTATCGCTGCCAGCGATCACACATGTATCTCCTCTCCGGGATGCATGCCTTTTGTAGGAACAAACCCTTCAGTGGCGTCGCGCTGTAGCAGCCATAGCGGCTGCTAGCGGAGCCCCCGGCCATGTGGGGGACCCGCGACGGCAGGCGACGTGGGCCCCCTCATGCTGCGGGCCCCGTAGCAGCAGCTACGGCTCCTACAGCGGTAGTTACGCCACTGCATGTTAAATTGAGGCCTATTTTGCGATTTACAAAGTATTTTCACCCCACAGGTCTTTTCCATAAATGATTGCGCTGCGGATGGTGCAAAGTAAAAATTTTAATTTTTCCCTACATATGCTATTTCAGTGGCAAATATGTCATGCCCAGCTTATGCCACTGGAGACACACATCCCAAAAATTGTTAAAAGGGTTCTCCCGGGTATGGAGATGCCATATATGTGGAAGTAAACCGCTGTTTGGCACTCTGTAAGGTTCAGAGGGGAGGGAGCACCATTTCGCTTTTGGAGCGTGGATTTGCTTGGTAGTAGTTTTGTTTGAGTATTGCTGGTGTTTCCGTTTATAATGTGGGGGTACATGTAAGCTGGGCAGAGTACATCAGGGGCATAGTCAGGTGGTATAATAATTGGGTTAAAAAAAACATAATCCATAGATGTGTGCTACGCTGTGAAGCAATCCTTTCTGCACAGGCCGGTGTCGCATTGATAAATGGTCCTTTTACCTTTGTAGTTTGGAGAAATTTTCTAGGAAAATGTTGTCCTGGTATATTACGGGCACCTTAGTTTCCAGCAGATATGTTTGGGCCCTCCCCTTCCTGGTTCCCTAATTTTAAGGCCTTGATAAATCGCCTCTTGAAATAGAAGAAATGTTCCCCTCGGGCTGGCACAACTGCATATTTTTTATTTCCTGACTTATGGAAGCCTTAACAAATTTTATTTTTTCATAGACGTAGTGGTATGAGGGCTGTTTTTTTGTGTGACGAGCTGTAGTTATTATTGGTACCATTTTGGGGTACATGCAACTTTTTGATCACTTTTTATCCTATTTTTTGGGAGGCAAGGTGACCAAAAAACTGCAAATTCTGGCATAGCTTTTTAGTTGTTTTTATACAGCGTTCACCATGCGTTATAAACTATATGTTAACTTTATTCTGTGGGTCAGTACGATTCCGGCGATACCTAATTTATAGCACTTTTTTATGTTTTACAACTTTTTGCACAATAAAATAACTTTTGTAAAAAGAATGTATTTTTACTGTCGCCAAGTTGTGAGAACCATAACGGTTTAATTTTTTGTGTTGACGCAGCTGTATGGGGGTTTGTTTTTTGCGAGAAGAGCCATAGTTTATATAGGTACCATTTTTGGATGCGTGCGACTTTTTGATCACTTTTTATTCCAATATTTGTAGGGCAAAGTGACCAAAAAACTGAAATTCTGGTATAGTCTTTTACATTTTTGTTTAGGCCGTTCACCGCGTGGAATAAATAACATTATATTTTTATAGTTCAGGCCGTTACGGACGTGGTGATACCAAATATGTATGGTTTATTTTTTTCTTCAACAATAATGGACTTGATAAGGGAACAGGGCGATTGTGTTTTATTTTATTACTTTTATTAGATGTTTTAAAACATTTTTTTTTTATACTTTTTATTACTTTTCTTACACTTTTGTTCAAGTCCCACTAGGGGACTTGAAGATCCAACTGTCAGATAATTTTTTTCTAATACATTGCACAACCTTCGCCTCCCGGCGGGACCTAATCGGCTTCCGTAATGGCAAAGCAGGAGGACATTGTAAGGTCTCCTGTTGCCATAGCAGCAGTCGTCAGTCCTGATTGCTGCATCTAAGGGGTTAATGGCAGGAATAATAGCTAGCTCCCGTTACAGGTGGATGTCAGCTGTAACATGCAGCTGACATCCTCAGCTGATGACGCTGGCTCAGCTCCTGAGTCTGCGCCATCTTGCCGTCGGCTACGAAGGCCTTCAGGCTCCGCCGCCGGGCGGGTCTTGGAAGGCTTTCATGCTAGGCATACCGAGAGGCCAGTATTAGGCCTCCGATCGCCATTGCAGCGACCGGAAAACCTGCAATTTCATTTCTGGGGTTTCGATGAGCTGCAAACAACTTAAATGCAGCTATCGGTTTTGACCGCTGCATTTAAGGGGTTAATGGCGGGGATTGAAGCTCATTTCGGCCCACGTCATTACAGCCGGATATCAGCTGTAATACACCGCTGACATCCGGCGATGATGGCACCGGCTCAGCTTCTGAGCCGGTGTCTACCATTTGTCGTATGGATAGAGGAAAATGTGGGAAGCACTAGCTTTCCATGACGTATACATACGGAAAATGTCGGGAAGGGGTTAATGGCACTATAAAAGAAATAATAATAATGACATTAAGGTTACATTCACACGAGCGTGTCCGATTTACATGCGTAAAAAACGCAGCATATTTCTTGCATTTTATGTCCTTGTGTTATCAGTGTGCATTGCGTATGGCATCAGTGTGCATTGCGTGTGGCATGCGGTTTTCACGTCCGTGCAAGCACTTTTTTTTTTTTTTTTTACATTTCTCTGCATTTGATGTGTAAAACATGGACAGCACACAGATGTCGTCCATGTGCTGTCCGTGTTTTTCACACACCCATAGACTTATTTGGCGACAAGGTTCGCAAAAACCCACCAATATAGGACATACAATGAGTTTCACGCAACAGACACTCGCTGCGTGAAAACTCACGCATGTCTGAATAGCCCCATTGAAATGAATGGGTCCGTGTGTTGTCTGTTATTTCAACGGACAGCACACGGAACAGGATTACGCTCGTCTGAATGACCCCTAAGATTCTAAATAGGAAAAACACATAAATGGCAATCTAAAAGATTCTACAATGAAATAAGTGCAGACATACTTCAATCCCTGAGGTTAATATGAGGCTCCTCATCTTTTCCATGTTTGAAAGCAATTTTAAATATGTAAAAAAATGATGTTCATGTGTTGTATTATATGAGAGACCATAGCACACCATATAAAATGCTTTCTAAAAATAAATGCTAGTGAGAAGAAAAAAATTAGCCACTTTTTAGATTAGGGGAATAAGTGCTTAGTATAATGTAAAACTTTAAGTAACTGCTCTCATGGCTTTTATGAAAGTTGATTTAAAATGGAAAAGTGAGGACTACGTACATTAAGACATTATAGAGCAACCACCAAACCCTAGAGAACAAAAGCAAACCAAAATAGCAAGAAATTAAATGTTGCACAGACCATAATGAGCCAGTTGGCTTTACTGTAAGGGTATGTTCACACGCAATAGCAAAATGTCTGAAATTACGGAGCTGTTTTTGTAAGTACTCGCGTTTTTCGCAGCGTATTTTACAGACGTTATTGGAGCTGTTTTTCAATGGAGTCAATGAAAAACGGCTCCAAAAACGTCCCAAGAAGTGAAATGCACCTTTTTTTTCACGGGCGTCTTTTTACGTGCCGTATTTTGACAGCGACACATAAAATAACACCTCGTGGGAACAGAATACCGTAAAACCCATTGAAAGCAATGGGCAGATGTTTGTAGGCGTAATGGAGCCGTTTTTTCAGGCGTAATTCGAGGTGTAAAACGCCTGAATTACGTCTGAAAACAGTGCGTGTGAAAATACCCTTACAAGTCCACAAGCAGATGCTAGTCCATAGAACTTTGTGATACGATTTTAGTTTATTAGACTAATGAGAGATATTACCTTTTCTTAGAAACATCATTAGCTGACATATTACTTTATTTGCTTATTAACATCTCCTTACATCCCCTGTCCTATTAGGGTATATGGACATCATATAGAGGTATCCCCAATTTGGGACTACCCTCTATGTGTCAGAACAGAGGGTTTTTCTAACAGAGTGGCTGCTGCTCTGGCGGACCGGTGCGTCTTTACGTAACATGGTTGCCATTTATTTGAATGGCTAGCAGTGGCCGCTGCAGGGAAAATGCGTGGCTGGCCACTGCGATCAGCTGGCTTTTGTTTGAAAAACGGTGTCTTCATGAGACAAATCCTTGAGTGCAGCTCAGTACGGGAGCCATATATTTAGCGCCAAGAACGGGATTGGATCCTATCATTTTTAAATCCCTAAAAACCCTTGGGAAATATTTTTCTGTATTGTCATGACGGGATCTGATTCTGTTTTTTGGCTCCAAATATACAGATCCTGCACTGATGCATATTATGGAAAAACTTTAGTAAAGCTAGAATTCTATTATCTTATATTTCATAAAGCAGTTTGTCTAATGATTTAATATTAAATGTGTATGTTATATCATGCAAAGCATATCATTTTTTCAATTGGAATAATTTTAAAAAGTTGCTACTGTGTCTAAAAAATTGTGGCTACGTACCTATTATGGCATCCCATGATGTCTTTTAATTCTCTCTCAAAACGTCCCTCTAATGTGTCCAGTGCTGGTGAGGGGAAGTCGTTTCTAGTGCACTGATTCTTATTGGCGGCATGCACAATAGCAGGAATCACTCCATCTTTTCTGGTCAAGAGAATCCGGCCGGTATTACTGAGCTACTGGACATGCATGTTTTTAATTGTCAGAAAAGACCTTTAAAGTACTTTCATGTTAAAAATATTTATTATATACAATGATATAAACAATGGTTAACACGTGACTATATAACCATATAACCAGAAGGAGCGGCATGGGAGAACAAAGAGAAATGGTCAAGGTGAGTATATGGCAACGTTTCTTATTTTCCATTACTTTCTATGTACTGGGAAGACCCCTTTAATGTACACCATTCATTTTTAGCCTCATTGAGTAAAAAAAAAATTGCACCACAATACACAGTATAGTGTTGTATTGAGTTTTACCTACCAAAACAAGTAGCTGTTCAAACAATTTTAAGCTCCGGCCACATAATCTCATTAACATAATAAATTTTTCCTGAATGGTAGTTTAGTTCTGCTGTTAAACTGTAAAGAAATTGTATCACTCGATGTAAATGAAGATAGTTTCTATAGTTGAACAACAAAGGAATTTTGCTTCCAAGCTGTTGAAGTGCTGGATTACCTTTATGACATGTTGGTCCTGATGCCAGTAAATCTATATCCGTGCCACTCCATGGAAATCCCTGTTTTACAGCATATAAATTCATTGAGATTTCAGTGAGTTGGCTTTTTCCTTATTTTACAAATCTTTAAAACCTGGGACTTATCCAGTATTTATGTTAGGTAAAGGGTAGCTCTTTATTTTGTGAAGTGTACAAACACTGTTGGTGCTCATGATTCCCATGTGCAGTAAACTGCTAAATGAAAGGGTTTTTCCAGTGTTACGTTAGGCTTTATTCAGACGAACGTAAAATACGCGCGTGCAACGCGCGTGATTTTCACGTGCGTTGCCCGTAGCTATATTTGTCAATGGGGCCGTGCAGACATGGCAGCGTTTTTTGCGCAGCGTTGCTCCGTTGCCAAAAACTCACGACATGTCCGTTGATTCAGCGTTTTCAACGCATCACGCACCCATTGAAGTCAATGGGTGCGTGAAAACCACGCATGTCGCACGGAAGCACTTCCGTGCGAACTGCGTGTTTGCGCAACAGCTGTCAAAAGGATGAATGTAAACAGAAAAGCACCACGTGCTTTTCTGTTTCCGAACATCCAAACGGAGTGTCTTTGCGATTAGTGAACCCCGACAACCGAAGCTAACTTCACCGGGTTCGGCCAAACTCGCTTTGGCCGAACCCGGCAAAAAAATTTCCGGTCCGCGACGTCGGGAGACATTCACTGTGCATGGTGCTGAAAGAGTTAAACTGTTTCAGCACCATGGACAGTGACTTGCGATCCCAAAATACATGAACCTGTAAAAAAAAACGAAGTTCTAACTTACCGATTACTCCTGTCTCCTTCCTGCAGTCCGACCTCCCGGGATGACACTTCAGTTCAAGTGACAGCTCCAGCCAATCACAGGCCAAGCACAGGCTGCAGCCAATCACAGGCTGCAGCGGTCACTTGGACTGCCGCGTCATCCAGGGAGGTGGGGCCCGATGTCAAGAGAGGCGCGTCACCAAGGACGCGTCACCAAGGCAACGGCTGGGAAGTTCTCGGTAAGTAGGAACTTTATCTTTTTTTTTACAGGTTTTTCGCTGTTGTGTTCGGCATTCACTGTCGAGGGTGCTGAAAGATTTAGCTCTTTCAGCACCTTGGACAGTGACGGGCGTCGACAAGCTTCATCTCTATGATGCCGACTGCGCGAAAATCACGCAGCCGCGCATCAGACACGGATGACACACGCAGCTGTCAAATGGTTTTTGCGCGCGCAAAACGCTGCGTTGTTTGCGCGCGCAAAAACGCAACGCTCGTGTGAATCCAGCCTAAATGTGTATACATCACTGAGAAAAATACATAAGCAGCAAAAGTCCTTTTTTAGGTTGAAGAAGTAGGAAGAATTGGGCGCAGACAGTTTTTTTGGTGCTAAAAATGGCATACATATATGCCCCAAATTGACTAAGCATCAGGCCACCATTTTTGAATGTTAGGCTGGATTCACACGAACGTGCCGTTTTTGCGGACGCAAAAACGCGGCGTTTTGCGCGCGCAAAAATCACTTGCCAGCTCCGTGTGTCATCCGTGTATGATGCGCGGCTGCGTGATTTTCGCGCAGCCGGCATCATAGAGATGAGGCTTGTCGACGCCCATCACTGTCCAAGGTGCTGAAAGAGCTAAATCTTTCATCACCCTCGACAGTGAATGCTGAACACAACAGCGAAAAACCTGTAAAAAAAAAAGATAAAGTTCCTACTTACCGAGAACTTGCCTTGGTGACGCGTCCTTGGTGACGCGCCTCTCTTGACATCGGGCCCCACCTCCCTGGTTGACGCGGCAGTCCAAGTGACCGCTGCAGCCTGTGATTGGCTGCAGCCTGTGCTTGGCCTGTGATTGGCTGGAGCTGTCACTTGAACTGAAGTGTCATCCCGGGAGGTCGGACTGCAGGAAGGAGACAGGAGTAATCGGTAAGTTAGAACTTCGTTTTTTTTTACAGGTTCATGTATTTTGGGATCGCAAGTCACTGTCCATGGTGCTGAAACAGTTTAACTCTTTCATCACCATGCACAGTGAATGTCTCCCGATTTCGCGGACCGGAAATTTTTTTGCCGGGTTCGGCCAAAACGAGTTTGGCCGAACCCGGTGAAGTTAGCTTCGGTTGTCGGGGTTCGCTCCTCGCAAAGACACTCCGTTTGGATGCTTGGAAACAGAAAAGCACGTGGTGCTTTTCTGTTTCCATTCATCCTTTTGACAGCTCTTGCGCGAATCACGCAGTTCGCACGGAAGTGCTTCCGTGCGGCATGCGTGGTTTTCACGCACCCATTGACTTCAATGGGTGCGTGATGCGTGCAAAACGCCCAAAGAACGGACATGTCGTGACTTTTTTTCAGCGGACTCACGCTGAGCAAAAACCACGGACATGTCTGCACGGCCCCATAGACACATATAGGTCCGTGCAACGCGCGTGCAAATCACGCGCGTTGCACGGACGTTTTTCACGTTCGTCTGAATAAAGCCTTATCCTCATGTCTGACAGTTTTAAGCTTAGGGGCGTTTGTTTATCTGATTATGTTACTGTGCCCTAACATTATTTTAACCCCATAAGGAGACGGCCATTTTTTGATTTTTTATTTAATTTTTTCACTTGATTGTGACACGCCTTACCTGTGTCCTCTATGGACTTTTTAAGATGATTATATAAAGGATTTTTTTTATACCATATTTTGCGGATGTGCTGAGGAAAAAAATTCTCTTCTTTGAAATATAGAATTTCTTGTCTGCCTACAAGCCTTCCTTCCAATTGCACTCCATTGAGGAACTACAGATCTCAGAATGAATACTGGGTGAGCATACCTGTGGCTTTTTTGTGGCTGTTTTTTTCGCCTTCAGTATGATTATGACTATACCAAATTTATATAGTTTTAATATGTTTTGCTACTTTTATAGAAAAAAAAAAGCATGTTATTGAGATGCCATGGGCTGGGAGCCATAACTTTTTTCAGTCTACGGAGCTGTAAGTGGGCTTGAGTTTATTCTAGACGAGTTGTAGTTTTTATTGTTGCTATTTTAGAGTACTTGCGATGTTTTGATCACTTTTTATCCCTTTTTTGGGAGGTAAGATAACAAAAAAACAGCAATTCTGGCATAACTTTGTTTTACAACTTTTTTATCACATTTTATTCAAACATTTGGGAGGCAAGGTGACCAAAAAAACAACAATTGTGGCACTGTTTTTTTTAGGTTTTTACGTTGTTCACTGAGCGGGATAAATATCATAATCTTTTTGTAGTTCAGGCCGTTACAGACGCAGCAATAAGAATTATGTATAGTTTACTTTTTCTTTTCATTTTTTTCCCAATAATAAAGTGCTTGATAAGGGAAAAAACTTTTATTACTTGAAACTTGTCTTTTTCACTTTTTGAAACTTTTTTTTAGTCCCACTAGAGGACTTTAACCCCTTAAGGACGCAGCCTAGTTTGCACCTTAAGGCCTCATTTACACGAGCGTAATATACGCGCGTGCGACGCGCGTGCTTTTCACGCGTGTAGTACGCACCTATATTACTCTATGGGGCAGTAAAGACAATGCATGAATTTTGCGCAGCGCGAGTGCGTTGCGTAAAACTCACGACATGTTCTATAATCGTGCGTTTTTCGCGCATCGCGCACCCATTGAAGTCAATGGGTGCGTGAAAACCACGCATGCCGCACGGAAGCACTTCCTGCGAACTGCGTGATTCGTGCAAGAGCTGTCAAACTGAATGTAAACAGAAAAGCACCACGTGCTTTTCTGTTTACAAACATCCAAACGGAGTGTCAGAATTTAGAGATGAGCGAACCGAACTTCACCGGGTTCGGCCGAACTCGTTTTGACCGAACCCGGTAAAAAAAATTCCGGTACGCGGCGTCAGGAGACAGTCACTGTCCATGGTGCTGAAAGAGTTAAACTGGTTCAGCACCCTGGACAGTGACTTCCGATCACAATATACATGAACGTGTAAAAAAAAAAAGAAGTTCTGACTTACCGATAACTCCCGGCTTCTTCCTCCAGTCTGACCTCCCGGGATGCCAAGTCAGTCCAAGTGACAGCTGCAGCCAATCACAGGCCAAGCACAGGCTGCAGCCAATCACAGGCTAGGCACAGGCTGCAGCGGTCACATGGACTGCCGCGTCATCCAGGGAGGTGGGGCCGGATGTCAAGAGAGGGACGCGTCACCAAGGCAACGGCCGGGAGACCGGACTGGAGGAAGCAGGAAGTTCTTGGTAAGTATGAACGTCTTTTTTTTATTCACAGGTTGCTGTATATTGTGATCGGAATTCACTGTCGAGGGTGCTGAAAGAGTTACTGCCGATCAGTTAACTCTTTCAGCACCCTGGACAGTGACTGACGTCGACTAGCCTCATCTCTATGATGGCGGCTGCGCGAAAATCACGCAGCCGCGCATCATACACGGATGACACACGGAGCTGTCAAGTGCCTTTTGCGCATGCAAAACGCTGCATTTTTTTGCGTGTGCAAAACGCACACGCTCGTGTAAATGAGGCCTAAGGCTCAGAGCCCATTTTTCAAATCTGACATATTTCACTTTATGTGGTAATAACTTCAGAATGCTTAAATCTATCCAAGCGATTCTGAGATTGTTTTCTCGTGAGACATTGGGCTTTATGTTGGTTGTAAAATTTGGTCAATATATTCAGTGTTTATTTGTGAAAAATTGCAAAATTTTGAGAAAATGTAGAAAAAATAGCATTTTTCTGAATTTAAATGTATCTGCTTGTAAAACAGATGGTTATACCACCCAAAATAGTTACTAGTTCACATTTCCCATAAGTCTACTTTAGATTGGCATCGTTTTTTGTAACATTCTTTTATTTTTCTTGGACGTTACAAGGCTTAGAACATAAATAGCTATTTCTCATACTTTTAAGAAAATTTCAAAAGCCTTTTTTTTAAGGTACCTGTTCAGTTCTGAAGTGGTTTTGAGGGGCATATGTATTAGAAACCCCCATAAAACACCCCATTTTAAAAACTATACCCTTCAAAGTATTCAAAACAGCATTTAGAAAGGTTTTTTTTTAACCCTTTAGGTATTTCACAGGAATTAAAGCAAAGTGGAGGTGAAATTTGCAAATTTCATTTTTCTTGTAGAATTTCAATTTTATCCAATTATTTCTGTAACACAGAAGGTTTTACCAAAGAAACACTACTAAGTATGTATTATCCAGATTCTGCAGTTTTTAGAAATGTCCCACATGTGGCTCTAGTGTGCTACTCGACTAAAACACAAGCCTCAGAAGCAATGCAGCACCTAGTGCATTTTGGGGCCTCTTTTTTATTAGAATACATTTTAGGCAGCATGCCAGGTTTGAAGAGGTGTTGAGGTGCCAAAACAGGAATCTGCCAAAAGTGACCCCATTTTGGAAACTACACCCTTCAAGGAATTCATTTATCATTGTTGTTACCATTTTGACCCCACAGTTTTTACACAGCATGTATTTGAATTGGGCTGTGAAATTAAAAAAATGAAATTTTTTCCAATAATATGTAATTTTTCATCAAAATGTCTTATTTTCACAGGGAAATAAATTCCCCCGTTTTGTTGCCCAATTTCTCCTGAGTGCAGCAATAACCCATTTGTGGCGATAAACTGCTGTTTGGGCCCATGGGAGGCCTCAGAAGGAAAGGAGCGCTATGTGTTCGTTGGAGTCCAGATTTTGCTGGATTGTTTTTTGGGTGCCATGTCGCATTTGCAGAGCCCCAGAGGTATCAAAGCAATGGAAAACCACCAGAAATTACCACATTTTGGAAACTAGACCCCTCAAGGAATTCGTTTATGGGTTTTGTGACCATTTAGACGCCATAGTTTTTTCACAGAACTTATTTGAATTGGGCTATGAATTAAAAACAATGATTTTTTTTCCAATAATATGTCGTTTTGGCTCAAAATTTCTTATTTTCACAAGAAATAAAATACCCCATTTTGTTGCCCAATTTGTCCTGAGTGCGGCAATACCCCATTTGTGGTGATAAACTGCCGTTTGGGCCCATGGGAGGGCTCAGAATGAAAGGACCACCATTTGGCCTACTGGGGATTTAATGTATGCAGAAGCCCCTGAGATACCAGTACAGTTGAAACCTCAGAGAAGTGACCCCTTAAGGCACCCCTTAAGGCAATCATCTAGAGGTGTAGTGAGCATTTTGACCGAAGACATACACCCCATAAACTGTAATGTGGGCTCTCTTGGGTATGGTAATACCCTCAATGTGGCTGTTAACAGCTGCCTGGGCACGCAGCAGGGCTCAGAAGGGAAAGATGAGGGGGATAAGCTGTGCAGAGTGCATCAGAGTAAGTAAAACTTAGATTAAAAATCAAGGGATGTATGATAAATTTTAAAACACTCTTTCATACAGAGCCCTGGTTTTTATCACATTGATATATTGTGTCCCTCCTTATCCCCCTCTTATAGCAGAATTTGCACCTCTTTAAGACTTTTTCCCTTCTTGCCAGTTTGGGGAACTTCTCCTGGAAAGTGTTGCCCAGGTACGATGCGTGTGGCCTCGCTTCCAGAAGTACTGGGTGTCCCCCCTTCTTGGTCCCTAAAGATTAGGTTCTTGATAACCACCTCTTGAAATTCCAGGAAAGTTCCCCTCTGACCTGTACATCGACGTAGCACGTACGCATTGTACAATGCCATCTGTATGATGTGCACGGCCAGCTTCTTATACCAAACCCTCGATTTCCGCATGGCGCTGTAGGGCTTCAGGACTTGATCTGACAAGTCCACCCCTCCCATGTACCTGTTGTAGTCCAGGATTCAGTCTGGTTTGGGGGTCTCCGTACTGGTACCTCGTACAGGTACATGGGTAAATCTCTGTTGTCCTTGTACTTGACACACAATAGGTTGCTGCTAGAATGTGCCCTGCTCTCACCCCTTCTGAGTGTTTGTCCAAGCAGTGTCTTAGGGAGGCCTCTCAGATTTCTTCTAGCAGTGCCGCATGCCGCAGGACTTCTGGAAGCGAGGCACTTGAAGAGTGGGACGCTGGTATAAATATTATACAGGTAGAGGTGGTAACCCTGGTCAAGCAGTGGGTGCACCAAATCCCACACAATATTTGCATTAACTCCTAGTAAGGGGGAGCATTCTGGGGGCTGAATACTGGTGTCCTTCCCTTCATATATCCTAAATTTGTAAGTATACCCTGATGCACTCTCGCACAGCTTATACATCTTCACACCATACCTTGCCCTCTTACTCGGCAGGTACTGGCGGAATTGAAGCCTCCCTCTAAAATGTACCAAGGACTCATCGATAGAAATACAATTCTCGGGGGTGTATGCTTGGGCAAACCGGGCACTGAAATGGCCAAATAGGGGTCTCCGTTTATGCAAACGGTCAAAACTGGGGTCATCTCGGGGTGGGCACTGCTCATTATCAGTATAATGTAAGAAGCAAAGTATTGGCTTTGAGGAGCCTATATATTAGAAACCCCTATCAAACACCCCATTTTAGAAACTAGACCCCTCAAAGTATTCACACCAGCATATAGAAAGTTTATCAACCCTTTAGGTGTTTCACAGGAATTTAGAGCAAAGTAGAGGTGAAATTTACATATTTATTTTTTTTGTCAGAAAATTCTTTTTATTCCATTTTTTTCGGTAAAACAGAAGGTTTTACTAGAGAAACGCAACTCAATACTTATTGCCCAGATTCTCCAGTTATGAGAAATATCCCACATGTGGCCCTAGTGTGGTAATGGACTGACGCACCGGCCTCCGAAGCAAAGGACCACCTAGAGAATTTTGAGGCCTCCTTTTTATTAGGCACCATGTCCGGATTGAAGAGGTCTTGTGGTGCCAAAACAGTGGAAACCCCCCCAAAAGTGACCCTATTTTGGAAACTACACCCTTTCAGGAATTCATTGTAGTTTTCATAGGGTGAATGCGACTTTTTGATCAGTTTTCATTTTTAAGAGGCGTGGTGACTAAAAAACAGCAATTCTACTATTGTTTTTTAATTCTATTTTGTTTTTACAGCATTCACCGTGCGCTATAAATGACATATTCACTTTATTCTGCGGGGTGATACGATTACGGCAATACCATATGTTTTTAGTTTTTTATGTCTTATGGCGCTTGCACAATAAAATACTTTTTGTAAAAAATCATTTACTTTTTGTTACCTTATTCTAAGAGCCATAACTTTTTTATTTTTCCATCAAGAAAGTCGTGCGAGGACTTGTTTTTTGCGTAACGAACTGTAGTTTCGATCAGTACTGACTTTTTTATCTCTTTTTATTCCATTATTTGGGAGGTGAAGTGACCAAATAATTGTGATTCTGGTACGGTTTATTATTATTTTCATTTACGGCGTTCTCCGCGCGGGATAAATAATGAAATCATTTTGTAGTTCAGGCCGTTACGGACACGGTGATACCAATTATGTATGGTTTATTTGTTTATTTATTTATTTTTATTAATAATAAAGGACTGATAAGAGAAAAAGGGGGATTTTTACTTTTAAAACTTTAATTTTCTTATTTTTACACAACTTTGTTTTACTTCTTTTCTACTTTATTACTTTGTCCCACTAGGGGACTTAAGAGCAAGAAGCCCTGATCGCTATTCTAATACACTGCTATTCTAATACACATGCGTAGTGCAGTGTATTAGACCTGTCAGCTACAAACTGACAGCAAGCATAGTGGGTCCTGACTTTGTCAGGACCCACTAGGCTTCCGTAGATGGCATAGCCAGATGCCATTGTTAGGCGTCCGGTTGCCATAGCAACCATCGCTGCCCGCTATCATGTAGCGGGCTGTCCATGGTGGTTTAACCCCTAAGAAGCCGCGTTCACTATTGAACGCGGCTTTTAATTGGTTAATCAGCAGGGACACAGCGATCGGTCCCCTCTATGGGAGCTGCGGCAACCGCTGTACAAGACAGCAGGTGTCACAGCTCCTGTATGTGTCGGGAAGACGGCCGAAATGGCCGTTCCTCCCGTGAAGTACTATTCCGTCATGGAGCGCGAACGGGATGGTTACCATGACGGAATAGTACGTCACTGAGCGCGAAGGAGTTAAGGTTCATCTGTCTGATTGCTATTCTAATACATTGCACTATCTACGTAGTGCAATGCATTAGAACATTCAGTGTCACCCTGACAGGCAGCCTATTATGACCTGTCTTCAGCAGAGCCTAATAGGCTTCCGTACTTGGCAGACCAAGAGGCCATCGTTAGGCCTCCAGTTGCCATAGCAGCCATCGGCACCTCCATGATTTTGTCACTCCTCCTCGATTGGCTACAAATTACTTAGTTCTTTTGATCGCGGCATTTAAGGTGTTAATGGTGGGGATCATAGCTAGCTTCAGTCCCTGCTGTCACAGCAGGGTGTCAGCTGTAACATTCAGTTTCTGAGCCCGTGCTATCTTTTTGTGTTAAGTATTCAACATTTTGCGGTAAGTACTAGATTCTCATGACGTATACTTCAAACAAATTTCGAGAAGGGGTTAATTTATGCCGTGACTTTGTTAAAAAAAAATTCAAATAGAAGGTGGTGAGGAAAAACATTGAAAAAAAAAACCTTTGAAGTGACAAGTCCAGAAAATTATTTTTTATCATTCAAGAGGGATATGTGTTTTCTTTTTTACACAATAAGATCAGCTCTACTACTCAAATATGTTTTTCTGTTACCAAAATGCTGTTTTTGTTTGTCTTTGGAGCAATTATTAGGGGGAGTTCACACAGTGTTTTTTTGACTGTTTTTTTGACGTGGAAACCGCGTCGGAAAACGCACCAAAAAACGTCCGAAAATGCCTCCCATTGATTTCAAGAAGGGACATGTCGTATCTTCGGACGTTTAAGCCTCTGACCTCCCACTGACAATCAATGGGAGGCAGAGAAAGCGTATTTTGCAGCGTTCTATGCCCGCGGCGCTCAATGGCCGCAGGCAAAAATCACAGCGAAAATTGGCATGCAGGCCGAGTAAAAACTAATTGATTTCAATGAGAGGTCAGAGGTGGAACCACGGCATGAAAGAGCATGCTGTTTTTTTTTACCGCGAGCGGCTAATAACTTTCGTGGAAAAAAACGCCTCCGCCTCCCATTGAAATCAATGAGAGGCGGTTTTCAGCCGTTTTTGCCACTGATTCCAACGTGGTTTCCACGTCAAAATCAGCATAAAAAAATTCTGTGTGAACTGGGCCTATCCACCGGATAGGTCATCAGTATATGATCGGTGCGTGTCTGACACCCAGACCCCGCACCTATCAGCTGCTTTGGCTGCTTGCGTGCACCAGATGTCATTGCACACTATGCAGTGTACGAAGCCGAAAGCAGTTGACTCCGTACATAGCATAGCGGTCATGCTGCAGAACTGCAGCTCTGCTCCTATTCACTTGAGTAGGAGCAGAGCTGCAGTACTGCAGCTCGGCCACTATTCTGTGACCGGAGCCAACTGCTTCCGGCATGAACGTCCGGTGCCCAGAGGCAGCCGGAGAAGCTGATCGGTGCGGGGTCAGGGTGTCGGACACACACCGATCACATACTGATGACCTATCCGGTGGATAGGCCCAGTTCACACAAAGTTTTTTTACGCTGATTTTGACGCGGAAACCACGTCGGAATCAGTGGCAAAAACGGCTGAAAACCACCTCCCCCACAGATCATATATTGTTGGATATGTCATCAGTTGTCCGGTAGTGGAAAACCCCTTTAACAAAACGGCTGCTGACGAATATTTATTTGTGGTCTCTTCCCCGTTCAGCCATCATACTACAGGATTTAGTAGCTTATTAGTCGATCATATCGCTGCAGCACCAGACTTTAAACTTATTTCGACACAACCTGACTTTTTAGGCCCCTCTTTCCTCTCTGCGCATAGTCTGGCCTCCTACGATGACGTTGCAGGCCATGTGACGCTGTAGCCTGGGATTGGCTGCAGCGGTCACATGGGATGAAACGTCATCCCAGGAGACCGGACTGCAGGAAAAAGGAGAGCGTTCTGGGAAAGTATGAATTTTTTCCTTTTCGGAGGAATTACGCCGCAAAAGTCGCAACACTTGGCTTTCTGTTGCGAGTTTTGCATCCCATTGAATTCAATAGGGAAAACTCGCAACAAAAAATCAACAAAATGCAGCATAAATTGACATGCAGCGGAATTAAATTCCGCACCACAAGTCAATTTATTAACATTTACGCTGCATTTTTTTCCGCAGCGTGGGCATGAGATTTTCTAAATCTCATCCACTTTGCTGCTACTATAAATGCTTATGAATTTCCACACACAATTCCATTGTGAAAATTCTGCAGCGTTTCCGCTATGTGGGAACCCGGCCTTAGACTGATTCTCTTCTAGGTAAAAGTTATAGAAAAATGGCAGAAAGAGAAGTTAAAAAAAATAAAAGTATCATGTAACAATTTCCACAAGGGAATATATCATAAACTAACACTGATTACACTACAAAAATTGTCAAAAGATAAACTTTTAAATATTAAACACATTCGTAATGAAATCCTGCTCCCACTATGCAACAAAGGGGTTCTGATTGGAAACAGGAGGTTGGATCTGTATCTAAAATTATGTAAAAGTCCATATAAACATAGCAATTATTATTCGGATCCAAATGAGTTGGAAAAAAAAGTTAATTGTTGTCTGAACAGTTCTAAGTGTGTTTTTCTCATAATTTACCTTTTTTCACATATGCCATTGATTTAAGGGCTCCTCAAATTATGCTAATTCGTGATATATTATTATCAGTGCTATAATTGAAGGAACTCATAAAATATTTAAAACTTTAAAGAAGAGTGCCCATTTTCCCCACACAGAATAATAAAGCAAAATTGACAGCATGTTCAAAGTCTAAATAAAGAATTCCTGCAGCACTCAGACACCGCATGGAACAATCCATTCAAATTACCAGGAGAAGCTCAGAGTGTCTGTCCTGTGTCTGTTATTCTTAGATTAGTTCATAGTAATTGCCTATGGGGTCTCACTAAATCATACTCGCACAAAGCAAATATAATCCACACTTCTTTTCATGCTGTGAATGTACAGTCCCTTGCATCTATATCTCATTTACCATTGCAACCTGAATAAAGATATGTCACTGGCTTCTAATGAGCAATCACTATTTACGTCTATTGCTTCAAAATTTACATGTACCATAGAAAACTGTTAGTAGTCACTGATACTGGTGTGAACAGAGACATGAAACAACATGTTTATGGGCAAATTAATGGACATGTGCTTCGAAAGCAAAACCTTATTGTAATATATACTATTTGGCAAAATCTTCAGGTTAATGCTAGGTACAGTACATATCATGTCATAGGCAAGTCAATGTCTTGCAGGTGACCCAATATTGCTGCATATATTTACCTTAAATATATATATTTAAACATTCATAATGTCAAATATCAATTCCTCTGAAATCAAAACATTATTTGCCAATAATATGTCTAAGGCCATGTTCACACAGAGTTTTTTTACATGCAGAAAAATCTGCCCCAAATTTCTTTCAGGAGTTTTGAGGCAGATTTTGACCTGCCTGCATATTCTTGCCCCGATTTTCGGTGCGTTTTTCGGTGCGTTTTTCACCCACGGCCATTGAGCGAAAAACGGTTTCTCTGCCTCCCATTAACTTCAATAGGAGGTCAGAGGTGGAACTGCGGAAAGAAAGAGCATGCTGCTTTTTTTTTACCGCAAGCGGCTAAAAACCGCTGCAGAAAAAAAAAACGCCTCTGCCTCCCATTGAAATCAATGGGAGGCGGTTTCGGCTGTTTTTTTCGCTGCTGATTCAGACACGGTTTCCGCATCAAAATCAGAGTACAAAAACTCTGTGTGAACTGGGCCTAAGAGTGCAAAAAAGGAAAAGTAAAGCTACAAGTAAATGATGAATAGTAGGTGTAAGAACAAGTTTTACTAATATTGGTCACATATTTACAGACATATTGAAGCATAAACATTGTTGAATATTGGTTTGGCAAAGTAGCAGATTCAATCTGTGTTTGGCTACCTGTAAGTTAAGCAGAACCTGCATACATGAACTATATTTAGCTCTTTTCAATAGCGACTGCCGCATCTGAGTGGTTTTAGAGAGAGGGGGCTCTCTCTCTCACCCCATCGGCACCCAATGTGATCACGGGGTGCCGATGGTATTTATGGCTCCCAGGTCTGCCTTTAGTGAATGCTTCATAGGCCATGCCAGAAGAATGGCCTAACTGTTTCTTGTCAGTTCTACACTGACAGGCAATAATAAGCTACAATACAGAAGTATTACAGTGTACTATAAGGGTATGTTCACACGAGGGCGTCCGTAACGGCTGAAATTACGGGGATGTTTCAGCCTGAAAACATCCCCGTAATTTCAGCCGTAACGGCATGTGCAGGCGCTTGAACGCCGCGTCCTTTACGGACGTAATTGGCGCTGCTATTCATTGGAGTCAATGAATAACGGCTCCAATTACGGCCAAAGAAGTGACAGGTCACTTCTTTGACGCGGGCGTCTATTTACGCGCCGTCATTTGACAGCGGCGCGTAAATTACGCCTCGTGTGAACAGACAAACGTCTGCCCATTGCTTTCAATGGGCAGATGTTTGTCAGCGCTATTGAGGCGCTATTTTCGGACGTAATTCGGGGCAAAAACGCCCGAATTACGTCCGTAATTAGTGTGTGTGAACATACCCTAAAAGCGATCACATGATCGCATAGTGAAGTCCACTAGTGGAACTAAAAAAAAAGTTACAAATATAATGGTGGTTTCTCTTGGCTCAAATACCCACAAAATCTCTCTCAGACCAGAGCAGGCAAAACTAAATTGGGTATGATCCAACAAATACCCTAAATAACATATATAAAGTACAGTAAAGTTTACCGCTCAGACGGCACTGGTAACAGTCCAATATCATTCAGTATGGGCTCTCTCCCAGAAAAATGCAGTGGACAGTCCGCAATCCAATGAGGGTGTGGATTGTAATTCTTATCCTTGTAGTTCCACCAAGCTCCTTATCGTCTCTCTCCACATTCAAAGAACTCCTGGTAGGAAAAGGATCTTATGTCTCTAATAGATGGAAAAAGGAAGACACATAGTGCAACACCCTCTGCAAAAAGATTGTTCCACGCCAAGTTTAATCCATACTCACAGAAGTAACAAGAAATAAAAGCATCAAGGTAAGTAAAAATCTTTAAAATTTCTAGGCAGCACGCCAAACACTCTCGCCCGACCCTGGGTTTCGCCCTTCCGGCTTCCTCTGGGGCATGTGTGACGTGTCTAATTAACAGGTTTATATAGCCGCATATCATTTAAATTTACATAAATTTACATACATAAAAAATGGTTAAAAAAACATATACACCCACAATGATCTCTGCAATATATAGAGATAATCTGATCTTACCATCATAATCGTATACATATATATACACTTTTATTACTTTTATATAAATGCCTAATATCTTTAAAAAGTAAAAAAATATATATAATATATTATGCTAAATAAGCCTATTTGCCACCTTTATAGTTGGTTAGATTCCACATATCATCCCATATCCATTATATTGATTTTTATTTATATTTATATTTTATCAGTTGTTTTATATTTTTTCTGTCTCTAATTTTCCACTTAGTCTGATCTATTTATATTATTTATATTTTATCAGTTGTTTTATTTTTTCTCTCTCTATTTTTCCACTTAGTCTGAACTGTGGCCAATCTCTAAAGCGTCCAGCGCTTCAGTGAGCTGCAGCTAATCAGTATGGGAGAGAGCCCATACTGAATGATATTGGACTGTTACCAGTGCCGTCTGAGCGGTAAACTTCACTGTACTTTATAAAAAAAAAGTTAAAGTTAAATGAAGTTTATAATAAATTAAAATCTCAAGTAAAAAAATGAAAAGCCCACATTTCACCCTTACAAAGTGCTTTATTATGATGAAAAAAGTTACACATACTTAATGGATATCGCCGCGTCCGTAACGACCCCAACTCTAAAAGGATTACATTATTTGACCCACACGGGGAATGGCGTAAAAAAAATTCAATAAAAAACAATGCAAGTCTTACTGTTTTCTGTTCCTATCCCCTCACACATCCTCCAGTCCCTCTCCCCAGCTGTCACTGGTCACCTGACTAAAATATTTAACCTCTCTCTTTCCTCTGGTATCTTTCCCTCCACTTTTAAACATGACATTATAAACCCATTACTGAAAAGACAACCTCTTGACCCATCCAGCGCTGCTAACTACCGACCAGTCTCTAATCTGCCCTTCATCTCCAAACTCCTGGAACGCTTGGTCTACTCTCGCCTTATCGGATATCTCTCTGCTAACTCCATTCTAGACCCCTTACAATCTGGTTTCCGCACTCTACACTCCACAGAAACTGCCCTTACTAAAGTCTTAAAATCTCTCTTGTCGGCTAAATCTAACGGTAAATACTCTCTACTGATTCTTCTGGATCTCTCTGCAGCCTTTGACACTGTAGACCACAAACTCCTACTTAACATGCTCCACTCTATTGGCCTCAAGGACGCTGCTCTCTCTTGGTTTACCTCCTATCTCTCTGACTGCTCGTTCAGTGTGCCATTTGCTGGTTCCACTTCTTCTCCTCTTCCCCTTGCTATCGGGGTTCCTCAGGGATCAGTCCTAGGTCCGCTTCTCTTTTCTCTCTACACAGCTCCTATTAGACAAACCATCAGCAGATTTGGCTTCCAGTACCATCTCTACGCTTATGACACCCAATTATATGCCTCTTCCCGTGACATAACCCCTGCTCTAATACAAAACACCAGTGATTGTCTGTCCATTGTCTCTAACATCATGTCCTCTCTCTATCTGAAACTGAAGCTTTCTAAATCTGAGCTCCTTGTGTTCCCACTATCTACTAACCCCCCTAAACCTGATGTTTCCATCTCTGTGTGTGGCCCTATCATAACTCCTAAGCAGCACACCCGCTGTCTCAGGGTTATTTTTGACTCAGATCTTTCCTTTACTCCTCACATTCAATCACTTTCACGCTCCTGTCAATTTCACCTCAAAAACATCTCCAGAATCCGCCGTTTTCTTACGAAGGAAAGCGCCAAAACACTCATTGTTGCTCTGATTCACTCTCGTCTTGACTACTGTAACTCATTACTAGTCGGTCTTCCCCTCACCAAACTCTCCCCTCTCTAATCTTTCCTCAATGCAGCAGCCAAGCTCATATTTATGACCAACCGCTACACCAACGCTTCTATTCTTTGCCAGTCACTGCACTGGTTGCCCATACCCTTCAGAATAAAATTCAAACTTATTACTCTCACCCTCAAAGCTCTCCACAGTGCTGCACCTCCTTACATCTGCTCCCTCATCTCTGTCTAGCACCCTACTCGGGCTCTACATTCTGCCAACGACCTTAGACTAAAATCCTCCATAATCCGAACCTCCTACTCCCGTCTCCCAAATTTTTCTCGTGCTGCACCAGTCCTCTGGAATGCGCTACCCTAGACAATCAGATTAATTCCCAATATCCACAGTTTTAAACGTGCCCTGAAAACACATCTATTTAGACAGGCCTATAACATTCCCTAATCTGACTCCTTTCCATGGCCCTCCTTTTAGATTAGTCATCAGAATAAGATTCCGTAACACTCCTTCTCTTCATGTCCGTCATACACGGATACTGGCTGGTGACCGGCTCATGCAGCTTTTTGTTACCACCCCATGTGTATAAAAATGGCTGGACTATTGTACAGAACAAACACTGTTACACTTTGTGTCTCCTTTATTTCCTCATAGATTGTAAGCTCTTGCGAGCAGGGTCCTCACTCCTCAGGTTTGAATTGTAAATTAACTTTGTCACTATGTAATGTCTGATATTGTTTGTTTCATGTTCCCTCTAAATTGTAAAGTGCTGCGTAATATGTTGGCGCTATATAAATAAAGATTATTATCATTATTATTTTTAATATTATCATCATGCCTTAAAAAAAAAAAAAAAAGCCCACAGCTATGTCAGCAGCAAAATAAAAGTTATGGCTCTTAAAATATGGCGACACAAAAACAAATAATTTTGAAAAAAAAGAAAAGCATAAAAAAACTATATAAATTTGGTATCGCAGCAATCGTAACGACCCGCTGAATAAAGTTATTATGTTATTTATACCACACGCTAAACTATAAGACGCAAAAAAGAATGGTGAAATTGCTGTTTTTTTTACATTACCCCACCAATAAAGTTAATAAAAGTTAATCAATAAATTATATGTACCCCAAAAACGTGCTATTAAAAATACAATTTGTCCTGCAATCAACAAATCTTATACAGCTATGTCGACGGAAAAATAGAAAAGTTATAGCTCTGTGAAGGCGACGATGAAAAAACTTAAAATATTGCTTGGTCATTACGGTTTAAATATCTTTGGCATTAAGGGGTTAATATTAGAAGCAATAAGAAAGCAAAACATTATAAACATTATAAAGCATACACCTCAACGAACAACCAAAATATGAGAGATGACACTGCTTATTGAAGATTATACTGCCTGTTGTGTAGATTTTATACCTTGACAGAAATGTAAAAACATAAAAAAAGTTAAATGAGAGGACCTGTACCTGTCCTGACAGGTCTGTTTAACTAAATAATTAGCTATTCTGGAACATATTTTCTTAGAACTCAACTTTCTGACGAACCTCCTGGAAATGTATTGTTGACGTAGTCATGGCCAAAATATATATTAGACTGAAGTTTTAGACAAGTATGTCAACCGATAGCCTCCCTGGAAAGTTATCCAGATCTGAGGGTATGTTCACACGGCGGGGGTCCGTAACGGCTGAAATTACGGGGATGTTTCAGCCTGAAAACATCCCCGTAATTTCAGCCGTACAGGCATGTGCAGGCGCTAGAACGCCGCGTCAATTACGGCCGTATTTAGCGCTGCTATTCATTGGAGTCAATGAATAGCGGCTCCAATTACGGCCAAAGAAGTGACAGGTCACTTCTTTGACGCGGGCGTCTATTTGCGCGCCGTCATTTGACAGCGGCGCGTAAATATACGCCTCGTGTGAACAGACAAACGTCTGCCCATTGCTTTCAATGGGCAGATGTTTGTTAGCGCTATTGAGGCGCTATTTTCAGACGTAATTCGGGGCAAAAACGCCCGAATTACGTCCGTAAATAGGCCGTGTGAACATACCCTAAAGGTTATATCGATATATCGGAGAGAATTAAGAGACACAAAGGCCATGTTTGTATACCCAAATAACCTTCTCTGGCTTTATTGATCAAAACAATTACAATAATATCTTTCAAAAGGGGAGTAGACTTGATTTCAGAAAATTATTTACAATGTGACGTTTAAATTAGCCAATACCATACAATGAAAATATGTGTGTCCTGAACCAATCATAGGCTTAGAAGACTTTTTAAATATAAAACTATGATTTCCCCAAATATACCACGTCATCCTGGCTAAAGAGTTTCTCCCAGACAGTAGCAGAGAGTAACTTAAAGTGAACCTTTCACCCGCCCATACATGTGCAGCTGAGTGCAGCATGTAATGGGCAGGGCTGCACAAACCCTGGGGCACTTTACATTTTCTCCTACCCTCTTCCGTTATTTAGATATCGGTGCCGTTATATTTGGCGCCTGATATTTAAATAACTCCCTGAACTGTCAATGGGGCGTGTTTAGGCAAGGGGGCGTGTAACATCACTGTGACACTGTCCAATAAGCTACGGACAGTGCCACAGCAAGAGCTGGAGAGAGAAGAGCCGTCTCGGGTGTTAAATGCGGTTTTCCACTCATCACCCATGCGGATACGGATCAAGTTATAAGCTTCGCGTAGATCCAGCTTTGTGAACACCTTGGCCCCACGAATTCTATCAAAAAGTTCTGAAATGAGTGGCAGGGGATACTTATTTTTGACTGTAATTTGTTTCAGACCCCGGTAGTCGATACATGGATGAAGAGATCCCTCCTTCTTCTTCACAAAGAAGTATCCGGCTCTGGCCGGGGAGGGAGACTTCCGGATCAACCCTCTCTCGAGGTTATCCTTAACGTAGGCGGACATGGCTAGGGTCTCTGGCAGGGAGAGAGGATTAACTCACCCTCGAGGTGGTGAGGCATCAGGGAGTCACTCAACAGGGCAGTCATAGATGCGATGAGGGGGATGTTACTGAAGACGCCCACAAAACTAGAATAATGAGACGGTAGATCGGAGAGTGACTGAGGCAGTGGAGGCAAAACAGGACGAACCTGTGGCAGGCAGTGGCTAAGACATCTGTACCCCCATTGTAGGACTTCTCCAGAACTCCAGTCGAGAACCCAGATCGTGTAAACGAAGACAAGGCATGCCCAGCAGAACAGGGTTGATAGCTTTAGGTAGAACAAGGAAGGTGATCTGTTCCGAGTGAAGAACTCTGATTTGTAGTGTCAGTGGCTTAGTGACGGACAAAATAGGAACGGGCAATGGTAGTCCATTCACAGAGACAACAGCCAGGGGTCTCTCCAGAAGAACTGTGAGTAGATGTAGGCGATCCACTTTATCTTGCTGGATAAAATTTGCAGCTGCTTCGGAATCCAGATAGGCAGAGGAGTGTGGTCACAGGAATAGACAACTTGGGAAAGGCTTTGACGTTTGGTGTCGCCCCACCTAGGGTTGTCTCTCCAACCAACCCTAGGTGCCGGAGTTTCCCGGCTTTTGTGGACATTGGCGCACAAAATGGCCTTTAACACCTTCCTGACCGCCCACTGTCTTTTGACGTCAGGCGGTGCGGGTGCTTAGTCTGCAGAGACGTCTTTTGGCGTCGCTACAGATCAGGCTGATGAGCGCTCGTGAGAGCGCTCGTCCTCTAAGCAGGAGCTGTAACTAACAGCTCCTGATCTTAGAGCAGGCTGCTAACACAGCTGGGGTCGGCAAACATTCCAACCCCAGCTGTTTAACTCTTTGATTACCGCGGTCCGTGACCGCGGCATGATCAAAGGGAATTCCCCTCTTTGATCGCATCACCGGGATTCCAGTGATGCGATCAAACACCTGGGAATCCCTCTGCAGTCAGCCCTGGGGACCTACAAAGGACCCCAGGGCTGTTTGTTCCGTGTGCCTGCTGTTCGGGCACACTATGTGCTGCCCGATCATCAGCCTGTGTCATTGTGACACAGTGTAATGTATTAGCATACAGGAGTATGCTAATACATTACAAGTAAAAAATAAAGTTACAAATAAAGTTATCCCTTGATGGGATTAAAAAAAAAAAGTAACAAAACAAATAAATAAATAAAAAAAGTCCCAAAAAGTGTCTTTATTTTGCATAAAATACATTTTATTGCCCCTACACTAACTAAAAACAAAAAACCTACGCATATTAGGTATCTACACGACCGTAATAACCTGAAGAATTAATCTAATGGGTTATTTAGAGCGAAACGTGAACTGGATAAAAAAGAAACAAGAAAAACTATGGCGAGAATCGCTTTTTCCTATATTCACGCCGTAAAAAAAATTTTTTTTACCACCGAACTGTGTGAAAAAAAAAATACTATTTCTCTCGCATAAAACAAGGCCTCATACAGCCACTTCAATGAAAAAATAAAAAAGTTATGGCTGCTGAAGCGCAGAGAGGCAAAAACAGAAAAATTTAGCTGGTCATTAACGTCTTTTCAGGCCCGATCATTAAGGGGTTAAGGCCGCAATACAGACACAGACCTGAAGAACGTTTGCACTGTTTCTCCTACTCGGACAATTTGATTCTGCCTACCTGCATAGGTTCTTCAGGTAGAGCAACAGGATGTAATAGTGGTCTCTGGAAGGCGGGTGCCAGTCTGTGGAAACGACTCTCCCGCCGAACCTCCTGAGCATGTTCCTGGATCCTCATGTCGACCCGGGTAGCCAACAGGATAAGAGCATCCAGGGTAGAAGGAAGATCGTGGGCTGCTATCTCGTCTTTGATGTACGAGGACAGTCCTTACCAAAATGTCGCCATCAATGCCTCATTGCCCTCTGTGGATGCTGCCGCAGTGCCCTCTGTGGATGCTGCCGCAGTGCCCTCTGTGGATGCTGCCGCAGTGCCCTCTGTGGATGCTGCCGCAGTGCCCACTGTGGATGCTGCCGCAGTGCCCTCTGTGGATGCTGCCGCAGAGTCTTCTGTAGATGCTGCCGCAGAGTCTTCTGTAGATGCTACCGCAGAGTCTTCTGTTAATGCTGCCGCAGAGTCCTCTGTAGATGCTGCCGCAGTGCCCTCTGTAGATGCTGCCGCAGTGCCCTCTGTAGATGCTGCCTCAGAGTCTTCCGTAGATGCTGCCGCAGAGTCTTCGGTAGATGCTGCCGCAGTGCCCTCCACAGATGCTGCCGCAGTGCCCTCCGCAGATGCTGCCTCAGTGCCCTCCGCAGATGCTGCCACAGTGATGTCAGGGGCTTGCCCAGAGCTGGAGTCCCGGAGCAGAGCCGCAACTAGAACTCTGCCTGGGATTCCAGCTCTGCTCCTGACATCACTGTCCATATATGGACAGAGATGTCAGGAGCAACCCCAGAGCTGGAGTCCTGGGCAGAGCCTAGTAGGCTCTTCCTGGGACTCCAGCTATGGTCCTGACATCACTGGGACTCCTGCTCTGGGGAATTCCACAGAGTGCCGGAGCAGAGCCTGTACTAGCGCTCTGC
The DNA here is from genome assembly GCF_050947455.1 of Rhinoderma darwinii. Classification (NCBI taxonomy): domain Eukaryota; kingdom Metazoa; phylum Chordata; class Amphibia; order Anura; family Rhinodermatidae; genus Rhinoderma; species Rhinoderma darwinii. The sequence goes on along the minus strand of NC_134691.1, from coordinate 100,617,329 downwards.
TCGGGACTCCTCTCTGGGGAAGACCCTGACACACTGTCCATATATGGACAGTGATGTCAGGGATTTCTACAGAGTCTCGGAGCAGAGCCTGTACTAGAGCTCTGCACTGAACTCCGGCTCTGGGGAAGCCACAGACATCGCGTGTCCAAACATGGACACCGATGTCAGGGAATTCGACAGAGTCCCGGAGCAGAGCCGATACTAGCGCTCTGCTCGGGTCTCCGCTCTGGGGAAGACCCTGACACACTGTCCATATATGGACATTGATGTCAGGGAATTCCACAGAGTCCCGGAGCAGAGCCTGTACTAGCGCTCTGCTCGGGACTCCGCTTTGGGGAAGACCCTGACATCACTGTCCATATATGGACAGCGATGTCAGGGAATTCCACAGAGTCCCGGAGCAGAGCCTGTACTAGCGCTCTGCTCGGGACTCCGCTCTGGAGAAGACCCTGACACACTGTCCATATATGGACAGCGATGTCAGGGAATTCCACAGAGTCCCGGAGCAGAGCCTGTACTAGCGCTCTGCTCGGGACTCCGCTCTGGGGAAGACCCTGACACACTGTCCATATATGGACAGCTCCCCTGTCCCTCTCCGAGGTAGCACTTCAATGACCCCAAAGCCAGATTGCATCCTCGGCTACAATAAGTACATGGGAGGGGTTGATCTCTCTGATCAAGTTCTGAAGACGTACAGTGCCATGCGTAAAACTAAGGTGTGGTACAAAAAGCTGGCCGTACACATGGTACAGATGGCATTGTAGAACTCTTACGTGCTATACCAATGTGCAGGCCGGACAGGGCCATTCCTTCAGTTTCAAGAGGCGGTTATTAAGGCCCTTGTATTTGGGAACCAGGAATGGGAGGGCCCCAATACTTCTAGAAGCGATGGTCCACGTATTGTACCAGGGCAACACTTTCCTGGCGAAATTCCCTCCACTGGTAAGAAGGGAAGGAGCCAAAAAAGGTGTAGAGTGTGTTACAAAAGGGGGAGAAGATGAGACACAACTTATCATTGTGAAACCTGCCCCGACATACTTGGCCTGTGCATAAAGGAGTGCTAGTTTATCACACATCCATGGATTTTTAATTGAAATATTTTTTTAAATGCTCACTATACCCCTAGATAAATTCCTTGAGGGTTTTAGTTTCCAACATGGAGTCACTCTTGGGGGGTTTCCACTGTTTTGCCCACTCAGGGGCTTTGTAAATGTGACATGGCCACCGCAAACCATTCCAGTTAAATTTGAACTCCAAATGGTGTTCTTTCCCTTCAGAGCCCTGCCGTGTGTCCAAACAGCCGTTTATGACCACATATGGGGTACTGTTTTACTCGGGAGAAACTGCTCTTCAAATGTTCTGGTACTATTTCTCCTTCAGTCCTTTTGGGAATGAAAAAAAATTAGCTAAACCTATGTTTTATTGGGTAAAATGTAGATTTTCATTTTGACGGCCTAATTCCAATAATTTCTGCAAAAAACCTGCAGGGTCAAAGTGCTCACTATACCCCTAGATAATTTCCTCAAGGGGTGTAGTTTCCAAAATGGGGTCACTTGTGGGGGGTTTGCAATGTTTTGTCCCCTCAGGTGCTTTGCAAATGTGACATTGTCTCCGCAAACCATTCCTGCTAAATTTGAGCTCCAAAAGCCAAATGGCGCTCCTTCCCTTCTAAGCCCTGCCGTGTGTCTAAACAGCCGTCTATGACCACATGTGTTGTACTGTTTTACTCGGCACAAACTGCTCCACAAATGTTGTGGTGCTTTTTCTCCTTTAGTCCTTGTGGGAATGAAAATAAATTAGCTAAACCTACGTTTTATTGGGAAAAATTTAGCTTTTCATTTTCACGGCCTACTTCCAATAATTTCTGCAAAAAACCTACGGGGTCAAAATGCTCACTATACCCCTAGATAATTTCCGCAAGGGGGGTAGTTTCCCAAATTGGGTCACTTGTGGGGGGTTTCCACTGTTTTGTCCCCTCAGGGGCTTTGCAAATGCGACATTGTCTCCGCAAACCATTCCTGCTAAATTTGAGCTCCAAAAGCCAAATGGCGCTCTTTCCGTTCTAAGCCCTGCCATGTGTCCAAACAGTTGTCTATGACTACATGTGGGGTACTGTTTTACTTGGGACAAACTGCTCTACAAATGTTGTGGTGCTTTTTCTCCTTTAGTCCTTGTGGGAATGAAAAAAAATTAGCTAAACCTACGTTTTATTGGGTGAAATGTAGATTTTAACTTTCACGTCCTACTTCCAATAATTTCTGCAAAAAACCTGTGGGGTCAAAATGGCCACTATACCCCTAGATAATTTCCTCAAGGGGTGTAGTTTCCAAAATGGGGTCACTTGTGGGGGGTTTCTACTGTTTTGTTCCCTCAGAGGCTTTGCAAATGCGACATGGCCTCCGCAAACCATTCCTGATAAATTTGAGCTCCAAAAGCCAAATGGCGCTCTTTCCGTTCTAAGCCCTGCCGTGTGACTAAACAGCCATCTATGACAACATATGGGATATTGTTTTACTCGGGACAAACTGCTCTACAAATGTTGTGGTGCTTTTTTTCCTTCAGTCCTTGTTGGAATGAAAAACATTAGCTAAACATACGTTTTATTGGGCAAAATGTAGATTTTCATTTTCACGGCCTACTTCCAATAATTTCTGCAAAAAACCTGTGGGGTCAAAATGCTCACTATACACCTAGATAAATTTCCTGAAGGGGTGTAGTTTCCAAAATGGGGTCACTTGTGGTGTGTTTCTACTGTTTTGGCACCGCAAGAGCCCTTCAAACCTGATATGGTGCCTAAAATATATTCTAATAAAAACAAGGCCCCAAAATCCTCTAGGTGCTCCTTTGCTTCTGAGGCCGGTGCTTCACTCTATAAGCATGCTAGTTCTAAAAACTGCAGAATCTGGGCAATAAATATAGAGTTGCATTTTAATGGTGAAACTTTCTGTGTTACAAAAAATGGATTAAAACTGAATTTCTGCAAAAAAATACAGAAATTTGTAAATTTCACCTCTACTTGCTTTAATTCCCGTGAAACGTTTAAAGGGTTAAGAAACTTTGTAAATGCTGTTTTGAATACTTTGAGGGGTGCAGTTTTTAAAATGGGGTGTTTTATAGGGGGTTTCTAATATATAAGGCCCTCAAAGCCACTTCACAACTGAACTGGCCCCTGCAAAAATAGCCCTTTGAAATTTTCTTGAAAATGTGAGAAATTGCTGCTAAAGTTCTAAGCCTTGTAACGTCCTAGAAAAATAAAAGGACGTTAAAAAACAATGCCAAACTAAAGTAGACATATGGGGGATGTTAATTAGCAACAATTTTGTGTGGTATAACTGCCTGTCTTACAAGCAGATACATTTAAACTGAGAAAAATGCAAATTTTTGCAATTTTTCTGTAGATTTTGGTGTTTTTCACAATTAAATACTGAACGTATCGAACAAATTTTGCCAGTAACATAAAGTCCAATGTGTCACGAGAAAACAATCTCAGAATCGCTAGGATAGGTGAAAGCATTCCGACGGTATTACCAGGTATTACCACATAAAGTGAAACATGTCAGATTTGAAAAATGAGAAGGTCAGGAAGGTCAAAAGTGGCTAAAGAGGGAAGGGGTTAATAGCACATTTAAACAATTCGTAGAGACTGTATATGTATATGATTTAGCATATGATTGCAGACACCATGTAATCCATAAGGAATATGTTTCCATCACCTGTAAACATTATTGCATTTTATCATAATAAAATGATCTCATATAATGACATCAGAAACATTTGCCTGATACTAAACAAACAAGAACGTTACAAATTACATATTTTATCATGGTAAAATTTAATTTTGCAATTATTATTATTATTATTATTATTATTATTATTATTATTATTATTGTTAACAGGACACAGAGTCCTCTAGTGGCACTAGAATATATTTTCTGCAATTCCAGAGCTAATCTGCTATGTTTGTAGTCTTTCCACAGCTGTATTCAAGCGAATGTGTTATCGTATTTGTTTGGAAAAACAAAAATTTGAATGAATACAGTTCCCTTTTCCATAGGCAAATCGGACACATCTGAACATTGACTTAGGCAGGGTTCAGACAGGGTGGATACGCTACTTAAAAGGTACACAGCGTATCTGCCCCGTGACCGCTGGGAATTCCGGGTGAAAAACCGCACCAAATTGTGGTGCAGTTTTTCGCCCGAAATGTCCGCTGCGGAAAACGGCCGAATTAGCCGGCCTGCTGGCAATTGACATTTCATCCCAAGAGACTGCTGCAGCCTGTGATTGCCAGCAGCGGCAGTCACATGGAATGAAACGTCATCCCAGGAGGCCAGCCTGCAGAACATCAGAGGTAAGCATAAGGTGGTTGTTTTTTTTTGCGGCTTAATGGCTGCGATTCTGCTTCAAAAGACGCAACACTTATGGCATGAACACACGTAGCGGAAATCCGCAGCGTACACGTTTCTCCATTGCCTTCCACAGCTTTTTAGTTGTGTTCGTTTACACGTTGCGGACAATTCCGCTGCGTAGCATAGGCTGTGGCACGGAATTTGGTGTCCGCAGCATACAATGCTTGTTGCGGACGTGTAGCGGACTTGTTGCGGACTCATTGCGGAATTTCTCCATTGACTTCAATGGAGATTCAAAATTCTGCAATGAAGTCCGCAGATGTTATGTAGATGTTATGTGTGCTGCGGAGCGTATTGGTTTTACTAACATGACATTTCTTCATTCTGGCTGGACCTATGTATTTGTAGGTCTACAGCCAGACTGAGGAAGTCAATGGGGCTCCCGTAATTACAGGCGACTACGTGTGTGCACCCATAATTATGGCTGACTACGTGTGTGCACCCATAATTACGGGAGCGTTGCTAGGCGACGTCAGTAAATAGTCACTGTCCAGGGTGCTGAAAGAGTTAAGTGATCAGCAGTAACTGTTTCAGCACCCTGGACAGTGACTTCCGATCACAAGATACATCAACCTGTAAAAAAAATAGAAGTTCATACTTACCGAGAACTCCCTGCTTCTTCTTCTAGTCCGGCCTCCCAGGATGACATTTCAGTCCAAGTGACGGCTGCAGCCAATCACAGGCTGCAGCGGTCACATGGACTGCCGCGTCATCCAGGGAGGTCGGGCTGGATGGCGAAAGAGGGACGCGTCACCAAGACAACGGCCGGGTAAGTATGAATTTCTGTTACTTTTACTAGGGAAAGGGCTGTCCCTTCTCTCTATCCTGCACTGATAGAGAGAAGGAAAGCCCTCTTCCCTTCAATACGCAACGGCTAGTCCGCATCAATTTAATGCCCATTTTAGGCAAAGCCGCAACAGAATCTGCAACACAGATTCTGTGTGCCATTGATGTGGACAGTGGCGGAAGAGCTCCGCCACGTCTGGGCATGCCCTTAAGTGTTTATTGTAGTTTTTAGATCCCCATTGAATTCAATGGGGAAAACCCGCAACAAATTACCGACGATTCCGCAACTAATTTGACAATGAAATACGTTGCAGAAAAATCCAGAGTATTTACGCCTTGTGTGGACTAGCCCTTAGGGCATGGCCAGACGTGGCGGAATTGCTCTGGAAGTCCGTTCTTCATTGACGTCAATGAAGAGCAGCTCAAGATTTATGAGCGTCACAGACGCCTCGCATAATACAAGGAGGAGCTTTTACGTCTGAAACGAGGCAGCTGTTTTCTCCTGAAAACAGTCTGTCTTTTCAGACATAAAAGACCCTCATCGTGTGCACATACCCATAGACTTCAGTGCGGAGCATAAATTCCTCACTAAAAATCACAAGTTGAGTTGTGTTGCGGTTTGTACAGCAATTCCGTAGGGGAATCACAGTAAAATCTGCTAGAAATCCGCAGGAGCATATAAAGTTTGCTATTATCAATACTTCCTGATGTCCTCATTTTAAGAAAATACACCGGAATAGATTATATGGAATGTGTTTAATTGATATTGCACCGCGACTCCTAGTTTATAAGCCGAAAGGAATACTTTTGTGTTTTTACTTCAGCTCGTTGTATCGAGGAGGTGACAACTGCCAAACCACATAAGTACAACTGTTAATTTTACTTTACCAGCATAACTACTCTAAGGCCTTATTCAGACGAGCGTAAAACTCGTCCGTGTGCTGTGCTTGGAAATCACTCACAGCACACGGACCCATTAATTTCAATGAGGCTGTTCACACATGCGTGAGTTTTCACGCAGTGAGAGTCCGTTGCGTGAAACTCACTGCATGTCCTTTATTGGTGCGTTTTCACGCACCTATGTGCCCATTGAAGTCAATGGGTGCGTGAAAACCACGCACTGCACATGGATGCATATCCGTGTGTTGTGCGTGATTTACGCATCAATTCTATTGAAAAAAGAAGTGCTTTGCGAGTCCGTGAAAAACACATGCCACTCGCAAAGCACAGATGCAATAACGCATCGCACACGGACAGATTCATGTGCGTTTTTTATGCTCGTAAACCTGTCACGTTCGTGTGAATCTAGCCTAAATCAGCATTAGAACTCATCATTAATGTGTATAAGTTCACTGTGCGTTCCTTTGCCAATATGATGAATGATATGCATGCCCTTATTACTTGCCTTTAAGATCAACACTTAACATTTTAGGTGGTATTTGTTTTACATATACATGAAAGGGTTTTCGGATATTATGTAAGTCAAGGCTATTCATTGTATAATAAAAGGTTCTGCAACTTTCTAATATACTTTGCTTTTCAATTCCTTAAAAGTTTCAAGAACTCTGCTTGCTGTTACTGACTATAGTCAGAGCTCTCTCTTGTAACAAGCCTTGCATTCTGATTGAGAAGCATAATATCAAGGCAGAGTTCCAGCCCTTGGACAAACATGAATGCTTGCACTTACCGTAAGCAGAGATCTTAAAAATTGGGAGAAACAAAGAGTGCATTAGAAAGTTGCGCAACTTTTTATGTTACAATAACTTTATTTATGAAAAATGGGAAAAACCCCTTAAGGAACGGTCTGTTTTGGGCATTACAGACCAAGCTTCTTATTTTTTTTGTGGGATGAGTTGTATTTTTCAGTGGCACCATTTTGGGGTACATGTAATTAATTATCTGATTAGCTTTTATTCTCTTTTTTGGGAATGCAAAAACAACCTAAGCAATTCTGCCATTAGTTTTTGCATTTTTCCCACGCTGTTTATAATGTGGTAAAAATAACATGTTCAATTTATTACGGGCCAGTGCAGATATGGCAATACCAAATTTGTATAGTTTAGGTTTTATTTGCGCAATAAAACATGTTTCATGGGAAAAAAAAGTCATTTTTGTGTCTTGACATTCTGAGAGCCATAACAATTATTATTTTTCCGTCATCGTAGCCGTACAATTTTGGGGGACATATCAGTTATTGACTAATTTAATTTTTTTTAGGGAGAATTGGAAAAAACAAAAAAGCAATTCCACCATAATTTTTTAATGCCATTCGCCTTTAGGTATAAATAAGTTCATTTTATTCTACAGGTCAATACGTACTTTATTCTACAGGTCAATATGTACTTTTTTTTATGGTGAGCAATTTTTAAAAAATAAAATATTTTTTTTTTAGGAAAAAAGGGGTTTATGTGTTTTTTTTAGGGAGACTTTTTTTAAACTTTATTCAGCATAATTTTACAGTTTTTTTTTGTCTCCCCAGGGGACTTTAAGCAGTGATCTCTTGTGCATTTACTTAATGCTTTCAAATTCATAGTATTTAAAAGCATTATTTCCTGTCAGTGTAAGGGTATGTTCACACGCTTAGCAAAAAACGTCTGAAAATATGGAGCTGTTTTCAAGGGAAAACAGCTCCTGATTTTCAGATGTTTTTGTAGCAACTCGCATTTTTCGCGGCGTATTTTACGGGCGTTTTTGGAGCTGAAATTACGTTATTTTACGCGCAGTATTTTGACAACAACAAATAAAATGACGCCTCGTGGGAACAGAACACCGTAAATACCATTGCAAGCAGTGGGAAGATGTTTAGAGGCGTAATGGTGCCGTTTTTTCAGGTGTAATTCGACGTGTAAACGGCCCAAATTGTGTCTGAAACCACTGCGTGTGAACATACTCTTGCACTGACACATATTGGGGGGAATTGATAAACTTTTTTACGCAGTTCTCTGGCAAGCTGCGATGGCAACGCCACCTTTTATTAAGTCAAAGGTGAACGCCTCTTAATAAATGTGTCACATCTTTCGGCCGACAGTGCACCACTATTGTGGCACATTGACCATGGCCGTGCACCATTTATTCCCTCTTTCCCATCGGACATACTGTAAAAAAAAAAGAAGTATACTCGCCCCACCGCTCATCTTCTTCCCTCCCGGTTCCCTAGGGGCTCCCTCAGCACTCAGCATGCTGCAGCTCATACAAGATCCTAATGCCGAGCAGCCTAGCGTCAGTACCTTGTATGAGCCGCAGCATGTTGAGAGAATCTGAAAGGACATAGAGTGAAAAGAGGAACGGTGAAGTGACTCAATTTTTTTTTAATTTTTACATTTATTTTATTATTATTATTTATTATTATTTTATTTAATTGTCCAATAGGGGGTAGTCTGATCGCGGGCGGTACTTTGTTGATGCAGGGGTAGCACATTAGGGTGCGAGACCTTTCAGTCAAGGGATCTCTTATAATTAGTTTTGCCAAGGTAGCTAGTTTTAACCCTTTATGGGCATTTTTTAAAAGCTCTTATTTCAAACTTCATTATCTCATGACGGTGGAGTATTAAGTCACACTACATTCTTTTAACTACGTAAAACACATGGTAGTAAAAAAATATTCAATTTAGAACTAGTTATATATATGTCATGTGTTTATTATTATTATTATTATTATTATTATTATTATTATTATTAATAAAGTTATAGATCTCTATTTAACTCCATTGTTATGTACAATGCACAGTATGTGTAGAACCTATACATGTCATTTTTATTTAATTCTACATTATTATAAGAATTGAAAACAGCCATCATAATCTCCATAGTTCACAACTCTTTTTTTTTAACATTGTAATTTCGATTTGACCCCTAGAGTATCCTTAATGCTTTTAAACTTAAAGCATTTTTAACAGTTTTATGTTTTTCCCCTTCTTATAGCTGCAGGCAGTGAAATTTGAACATGTGTGGAATTTTGTATTTTAAACTCCTGTGGGAGCATCAGAGACACTGCTGTCAGGGACCATGAATCATGTTAATACATAGTAACCTCTACAGCTGTTTAAATGTCTACCGTAATATGATGATTTTAAACTCATATTAGAATGTGTTATATATACTTTATATCAGAAATTCGGTACAATTTGTCTTGACTATGTCTTTGTAAGCACTATTTATGCTATGCAGAATATGCACAGATGTAGCTGAGCTGTTTGTCATATAGTACTTTTCGGCACCATTATTACTCATTCAGGAAAAGGGGTATTTTTTTAAAATCTTAGACATAGGATGTACTATAAATGTCTGACAGATTGCAGGTCCCACCTATCTCCGGCTGCTTCCATAACTCTTTCTGTAACCATAGAAGTGAGGTGGGACCTGCATTTGACAAACATTTATGGCATATACAACATATATTATAACGAATGGGACGGAAAAGAAGGGGAAAGGGAAGGGAGAGGGAAGGAAATGGGAAAATAGGCAAGGGTTACCACTGGCAATTAGGCACTCGGCTCAGAATGTGTTATAAAAGTATATGAAATTTTATTGAACAATGAAACTTTTACTTTTATAACACAAGCGTTTCGGCTGGGAGCCTTCGTCCGGGGGTGGTGCCAGAGACTCAGGAAGTGGTAATCAGATGCAATAGCGCTGACCAGACATAACGATCCCAGCTGGTGAATGGAACATCATCATAATGCCCATTTAAGGCCCCCCATACTGTATAATAATAATATAATCCCTTGAAGGACACAGTATTTTGTCCTCTAATTTTGCCACACACAGTATATTGCCCCTTGTAGGACCCCTATAATGTCCGCTTAGTTTCCCCCACACAGTATAATGCCCCCTCCCCTGGTTGGCACACACAGCCTCCCTTTGTAGATAGTGCCCCCCCTGTAGATTGTGCCATTCAGCCTCCCTGTGGACCGTGCCATATTCCCCCACCTCCTCCTTGTAGATCGTGCCATACAGTCCCCCACCTCCCCCTTGTAGACAGTGACTCGAAACAAATTGTACTCATCTAGGCCCCCGTTCCCATGACAAACTGAGCTGCTCCACCATACGATCCTTGCGTAGGCCGGTGTGGCCCTGTAGCTTAGTACAGAGTTTCCCAAACTTTTGGCACTCGAGGCACCACTGGAAAAATAAAATTTCCTGAGGACACCCCTATCAGAGATTGTTTCAAGAAAGACAGAAAACAGCTAAAACCAAGCCCTACACTCAAAGGGTATGTTCACACAGCATTTTTTGTAAGGCAAAATTCCTTCAGGAATTTTGAAGCAGATTTTGAATTGACAGCATTGTTTTGACCTTTGTTTTTGCATTTCTTAAAGCCGTTGAAGCTAACGCAAAAGACGCAGGCAAAAAAGTACCCCAAACGGGCGCCGCAGGTATTTTCTGCCTCCTATTAATTTTAATTGGAGCTCAGAGGTGGAGACCACGTGAAGACCATCAGCCCCCACTCACAGTAAAATGACCATCAGCCTGCCACTCTCACTAAAATTACCATCAGCCCACCACTCACAGATGCCCCATGTAGAAAGTGCCAGACAGCCCCCTTGTAGGTAGTGCCACACAGCCCTCTGTAAATAGTGCCACACAGCCCCCTATAGGTAGTGCCACACAGCTCCTTGTAGGTAGTGCCACACAGCCCCCTTGTAGGTAGTGCCACACAGCCCCCTGTAGATAGTGCTACACAGCCCCCTGTAGATAGTGCCACACAGCCCCCTATAGGTAGTGCCACACGGCTCCCTGTAGGTAGTGCCACACAGCCCCCTTGTAGGTAGTGCCACACAACACCTTGTAATTAGTGCCACACAGCCCTGGTAGGCAGTGCCACACAGCCCCCTTGTAGGTAGTGCCACACAGCCCCCTTGTAGGTAGTGCCACACAGCCCCCTGGTGAGTAGTGTCATACAGCTCCCTTGTAGGTGTTGCCACACAGCCCCCTTGTAGGTAGTGCCACACAGACCCCTGGTAGGTAGTGCCACACAGCCCCCTTGTGGGTAGTGCCACACAGCCCGCTTGTAGGTAGGGCCACACAGCCCCCTTGTAGATAGCACCCCCTCTTCCTGTAGATAGCACCACTGTAGCTCCCTGAAGTAGCTCCTGGGGCACTCCGCGTGATGTCTCTGTCCATATATGGACAGTGACATCAGGGGCAACTCCTGAAGCAAAATCCCCGTCCACAGCGTTGCCGACGCTGTGACCGGAGATTCCACTTCAGGAGAAGCTCCTGTCATCTGTGTCCATTTATGAACAGTGACGTCACAGGCTTCTCCTGGAGTGGAATCCCCGGTCACAGCATCGGGGATTCCACTCCAGGAGAAGCCCCTCATGTCTCTGTCCATTTATAGAAAGTGACATCAAGGGCTACTCCTGGAGTTGAATCTCCGGTCACAGGGTCGGCAACTCTGTGGATGGGGATTCTGCTTCTGGAGTTGCCCCTGACGTCACTGTCCATATATGGACATACGCCAGAGCTCCACAAGACCCTTTCAAACCTGACATGGTGCCTAATATATGTTCTAATATATAGGAGACCCCAAAATCCACTAGGTGCTCCTTTGATTCTGTATCCAGGGCTTCAGTCCATTAGCACACCAACGGCAGAATCTGGGCAATAAATATTGAGTTGCCTTTCTCCGGTTAAACCATATGTGTTACAGAAAAAAATGTAATAAAAAGGATTTTGTGAATTTGTACATTTCACCCCCACTTTGCTTTAATCCCTGTGAAACGCCTAAAGGGTTAAGAAACGTTCTGAGGGCATTTTCAGATATGGCAGAATTTTTCAGCTGAAAATGTTGCTGCAGATTTGGTGCGAAGGTAATTTAGACGTTGCGGATATCCCTACAAACTTGCCACAGATTTCAGACTTTGCATTGCATTGCATTTTTCCGCAAAGTCTGACCTAAGTTACCTACAAATATAATTAAACCTATGAAAAAAAGGCTACTGCAGATTTCCACTGCGGACTGTCCGCAGCGGAATTCAAAAGCAATACCGCCACGTCCGAATGTGCCCTAAATGCTGTTTTGAGTATTTTAAAGGGGTTTAGTCTTTAAAATGGGGTGTTTTATGGGGGTTTCTAATATTTAGGCCCCTCAAAACCACTTCTGAACTGAACTGGTACCTAAAAAAAAAGGCTTTTTAAATTTTCTCGAAAATATGAGAAATTACTGTTTATGTTCTAAGCCTTGTAATGTCCTAGAAAAAAAAAGGAATGTTCAAAACACGATATGTGAACTAGTAACTATTATGAGTGGTATAACCATCTGACTTATAAGCAGATACATTTAATTTCAGAAAAATGCTAATTTTTTCAAAATTTTCTCTAAACGTTGCTATTTTTCACAAATAAACACTGAATGTATCGACCAAATTTTACCACTAAGTCCAATGTGTCACGAGAAAACAATCTCAGAATCGCATGGATTACTAAAGGTATTCCAAAGTTATCACCACATAAAATGACACGTCAGATTTGAAAAATGGGCTGTGTGCCTTAAAGGGAATGTGTTGTTAGCAAAAAATGTTTTTTTTTTTTTTAGTTAAACAATTAGTGTGTGGGTGATTAAACATTGTTCTAATTTTTTTTCTTTTTTTCACGATTCAGGAAATATCATAAATTGGATTCAATTGGATTCTAATTTATAATATTTCCCATTGCTGGTCACTAGATTGAGCAATTCCCCAAATTGCAGCATTGCATGTGGTAAAGCAACCACATTGCTTTATGCTGCAAAATTGGGAAAAAATCCCTCGCTCTAGTGAGCTCTCAGAATCCCCCCCTCCTTTATCCTGGCTAGTGCCGGGAGAAACGAGGGGATTGAACGGTCTAACATCCTACACTGTGTGTCGCCATTTTTTGAGCTAACACACAGTGTAGTAGGTTAACATACACTAGTAAACACACAGTAAAACACGAACATACATAGAAATCACTTACCTGCTCCAGTCGCCGCCGCTCCCTTCGGACCGTCCGCTCCGTCTGCTGCCGCTGCTCCATGTGCACAAGTCCGGAAGCCGGGACCGGAAGTAGTAATCTTATTGTCCGGCCGCGACTTCCGGTCCACAGGAAAATGGCGCCGGACGGTGCGCATTTCAAATTGGACTGTGAGGGAGCGGCGCATGCGCCGTTCCCACACAGACGGCGTACACCATAGTGGATGGAACGGGCCCCGTTCGCAGTCCCTATGGGACTGGAGCTGCCGTATTCCATGTCTGTATGTGTCGTTAATCGACACATACAGAAATGGAAAAAAAAATGGCAGCCCCCATAGGGAAGAAAAAGTGTAAAAATAAAAAAAAGTAACACACAAACACACAAATAAATACAAACGTTTTTAATAAAACACTAACATCAAACTGATATAAAAAAATATTTTGTGGTGACACTGTTCCTTTAAGGCCCAAAGTAGGCTACATCATTAAGGGGTTAATATTCAATTAGCACTGGTTCAATAAAGTACAAAAGCACCCATCTTGCATATTATGAACCAAAAATACTTATCACCGAGGAGCCATTGGGGGAGAATAGAAAGAAAAGTCATCAACTGTTTCAGGCAACAGCGTGGCAGGTCTCCACTGGATTACAGTATGGCTGCGATTTTTATACCCCTAGACAGACTGACTTCAAAGCTAATTTTAACTTAAAATCAACCAATAATATGAAATGTTGATGTTGATTTTAAATTATTACTTCTGCTCCTGCTTTAAAATGCTTCTGTGTAAATCCCACATCTATAAATATCCTCAATTGGTCTGTTAAATATTTTAACCATTAAACATATCAACTATGGCAATACACACTAAGAAATATTGCTCCGTCTATAGGGATGTATTAACACATATTAGAAGAACAAATTGTATATATCAAATAAACCTTCCATATACAAAAAATACCTCCCAATTTATTGACATACTGTCACGATTGTGGGGAATGTGGACCCACAGGGCCACTCCGCCGTAACGGAGTAGCAGCTGGTCAAACAAAATGTCAATAATAGTCACTAGGACAAGAGTACCTGGATAGCTGGCTTGTGCTGGATAATCGGAAGCTGGCTTGTGCCGGACTATCGGAAGCCAGCTTGTGCTGGATAATCGGACTTGTGTTTAATACAGGACACAGATATTGAAGTGGTCTCGGACACTGTACTTGACAAGCACACCAGACACAGATCCTGAAGTTGTCACAGACACTGGACTTGACACAGACAACAGACGCCGATACTGAAGTCGTCAAAGGCACTGGACTTGACACAGGCACCGGACACGGATACTGAAGTTGTCACGGACACCGGACTTGACAACGGACACTGATACAGGATACAGGATTACGCTAGGAAACTTTTGCAGACTAACACAGGTTAGACACAACATTGCTCAGGGAGAGAGCAGTGTGCACCCGTGTCTCTGGTGAAGGAGAGGCCGGGCATGTTTCAGAGTACTGCTGCATCATTCCACTGTGAAGGGAGGGACCACCGTCTAAATTACGAACAGTAATCCTCGACAGGAAGCCATCCCTGCTAGAGAGATAACAGATTGGACTCAGCCACTGCAGTGATATCTGGTTTACCATATAATAAACCTAGGGCCGCAAAGAAGGTCTCAACAGAGAAAAATTCAGGGGCCTCAGAATCCCAACGAAAATACCCAGGTTTGAGGATCTCCCTGCAATATGGAAATCATGAGACCAACTCATTGCTGCTCAGTTTCAGAGGAAAAAGACCCTAAACGTACATACAATTTACAACTCTCATGAAAGTTAATGAAAAACTTACGATTACCTGAAAAACAATCAGGTAATTTCATTTTATGTTCAACCGGAGTTGCAGCTGGGACGACTGCTTGGACCTGCAGAGTTTCATGGTGTTGAATCCTTTCGGCCAGATCTTGTACCAGCTGAGTCAGACCATACATCTGCTCCACCAGGCCGCTCATAGGTTCCATAGTGGAAAAGACAATTTTAAATGGCTTGTGGTTATGTCAAGGCATCGCTACTTGAGCTATTCCCCAGAGCGAAAGTTTATGGAATTGCTATATGAGCAATTCCCAAAAGGCAGCTGGAGACTGTCTGGATCAAGCGTACAAGTAAATTAGCTACCTCAAATCTCTATAAGTCTAAGGCTACGCTATGGTCTTCACCAGAGCCCGCCTTAAGGCAGGTTGAATTTGACCGCATAGAGCCCAGTTTGCTTTTACAGAATAAGGTGTTGGACAGGAGGTGCACTTGAAGGCAATACCAGAACGGAATTCACTGAACTGACTAATAAGTAAAACTTTTAATTTTTTTTAAAAACTCGCTATAAACGGGTACAATCACCACTGTGAAAAGAGCCCACCGTGCTTGTTAAAAGATTATTAAATATACTGCAGTTTCTGGTTCATTTGCAAATCCTCCTACACATGAGTATGTTTGAATATCTGGGATCAAACA
Source organism: Rhinoderma darwinii (assembly GCF_050947455.1). NCBI lineage: Eukaryota > Metazoa > Chordata > Amphibia > Anura > Rhinodermatidae > Rhinoderma > Rhinoderma darwinii. Next base: position 100,601,709 of record NC_134691.1, on the reverse strand, counting down.
GCGTTTAACCATTGGTGTATCAGCGAATGGGACCCTACACCGCACCAGAGCCTGCAGTTACCGCTCCTATGTACCCCAGTGCTGGGGTTACCCAACGATACCGCTGTCACCTACGCTAAAACCCCTCTCTCATCTGACCCTATGCGTTTCTATATATAACATTTCATCAGGGGTCTGTACTATTGTCAAACTGGCTGCTGCGCCAGTGATATAGATTTGTAACAGATATTCTATTACACACACAGAAGCGTGCTCGCATTGATATCAGCGGCACGCTTCACTGAGGACTCAGAGTTTATATAATTAATACTCCTCCCCTTGGGCTGAGGCTAAGCCTCGAAACTGGCCAATCAAATTCGCCCATGTCATCCGTGACGTATGGTCATGTGACTCCCGGCGCGTCATTTGACGTACCCGGAACCCACCACTATCACCGTGCCGAACACGCATGGGCAAAGAGAGGCCGCAGAGTGCATCTCATTACCGCCTCTAGCCCTCACAACTAGGGGGCGGAGCAAAATATTTATGTGAGAACAAAGATTGCTTTCCAGCTCAACACTGCAATCTGCAACCCCTAATCTAACAAACCCTCTGGTCACACACTATGAGGTGTGGATTAGTAGGCAAATAGTTTTTTTTTTTTACAGTAGTACATCTTGTCCATAATATAGGACAACTATACCAATTTAGAGACTTAAATATTAATAGATGACTCTAGATGAATATATGTTTAAATAAAGCAAATACACAATGTCTGCTCATATGACTGTATTAAAGATAAAGATTAATAGATGACTCTAGATGAATAGATTTTTAGATAAAGTGGTATAGTTTGTCTGCTCATTTAAACCCTCTGGCTGTAAACATGCCAGTCCATAGATCCACTGGGCCTCTTTTCTCAGGATTAGATTGTCCCAGTCCCATCCACGTTTCGGAGGACGGACCAGTTAAATCGCCTGGAATCTTAAACATTCCGCTCTTCCATTATATTTTTCATGTATGTGCTTAGATATGGGAGTATCTCTGACATTTGTCACATCTCCTACATATTCTCTAATTCGGCGTCGAAATTGCCAAATAGTTTTACCCACATAATTCAGTGGGCATGGACGTGTAATAAGATACACCACCCCTGTTGTTTTACAGTTCACAAAATCTCGTATATCATACTCATTTTCTGTAGTGGCACTTTTGAATTTTCTCCCATTCTGGATAAAGTTACAAGCTCTACAACTGCCACACTTGTATGTACCTGGAATCTTCCTATCTAGCCATGTTCCTTTTTGTGGTATAGGATCAAAGCAACTGTGCATCACTCTGTCCCTGATATTCTTACCCCTTCGGAACGTGACTGATGGCTGATGAGTAATCTGACCTGCCAAGTCCATATCTGCACTGAAAACACGCCAATATCTTTTTAGTATTTTCATAATTTCTGATTGCTTGGAGTCAAAAGTGCCCATGAGTCCTGTGATTTTTTTCATCTTTTCTTTTTCTTGGAACTGAGAGACTCGTCCTATCGGAATCTCTTGCCACCTCATAAGCCTTTTTAATTACCTCTTTGGGAAAACCCATCTCCTTCAATCTAATAGCAAGATCTTGTGACTGTATCTCAAAATCATCTAGAGATGTAAAGGATCTGCCAGGCACAGCTTCTGTGTATACGCCCATAGGTAATCAGTCTGCACCTGCTTCTATGTCTGTGAGACTGACTCCATCTTCCACCACTCAGGATGGCAGGCTTAGGAGTGGGAGAGCCTATCACAGCCTGGCCAGACGGAGCTAGCTCACGCCCTCTGTCTATTTATACCTGCCTTTCCTGTTCCTCCTTGCTTGTGATTCTTCTCGTGTGGTTTCCTGGCCCTGCTGCAGCTTCTGAACTATTTGACCCTGCTTCATACTGACCCTGGCTTACTGACTACTCTCCTGCTCTGCGTTTGGTACCTTGTACACTCCTGGTTTGACTCAGCTTGTTCACTACTCTCCTGCTCAGCGTTTGGTACCTCGTACACTCCTGGTTTGACTCGGCTCGTTCACCACTCTTGTTGCTCACGGTGTTGCCGTGGCAACTGCCCCATTTCCCTTAGCTTTGTGTACCCTTGTCTGTTTGTCTGTCGTGCACTTACTGAGCATAGGGACCGTCGCCCAGTTGTACCCCATCGCCTAGGGTGGGTCGTTGCAAGTAGGCAGGGACTGAGTGGCGGGTAGATTAGGACTCACTTGTCTGTTTCCCTACCCCCACCATTACAAGAGAGCTACAATTTCGGCGTATCCTCATGAACTGGCCCCTGGGGATGCCTCGTTTGAGTGGATAAGGATGACAGCTGTCCTATTTTAAAAAGCTATTTGTTGCTGTCTATTTGCGCTAAACTTTACTTCGAATTGTACCTTCCTTAGTTTTGGTGATCTTAAGATATAGGAATGATAGTGATTGATCACTGATCTCACTCGTAAATCTCAACCCTAGATCATTCTCGTTCAAAGCTGCCACAAAGGCATACAAATCTTCAACTGTGGAATTCCGGAGTAACAGCACGTCATCAATATATCTTATCCAGAGACCTATAGATGAGGTCCACCTGGAAAATTTGTCTCCAAAGACTACAGTTTCCACCCACCAGCCAAGGTACAGATTAGCATATGTGGGAGCAGTGGGAAAATTAGATCCTCAAAAACAAATATATTTTTTTCCAATACAAAATATAGAAATTGCAACACAAGCTGATTGTGGGCCACATATTGAGTACCTTGTGATTTAAGGAAGTACTCTACTGCTTGGCAGCCAAGCTCATGCGGCATAGAGAAATACAACGCCTCTACATCGAGGCTTGCCAGCATTGCACCTTGTTCCAGCGTGATACCATCAATTTTTTTTAATACATCCGTGGTGTCTCGCACGTAAGATGTCAAACTCAACACAAAGGGGTGCAATACTACATCTATATATGTGCTCACATTTTGAATTATTAGATTATTTATGCCTGAAACAATAGGCCTACCACGTAGGGTGAGGATACCCCTTATGGATTTTTGGCAGAGCATACGTCACGGATGACATGGGCGAATTTGATTGGCCAGTTTCGAGGCTTAGCCCAAGGGGAGGAGTATTAATTATATAAACTGGGAGTCCTGAGTGAAGTGTGCCGCTGATATCAATGCAAGCACGCTTCCGTGTGTGTAACAGAATATCTGTTACAAATCTATATCACTGGCGCAGTAACCAGTTTGACAATAGTACAGACTCCTGATGAAATCTTATATATAGTAACGCATAGGGTCAGATGACAGAGGGGTTTTAGCGTAGGTGACAGCGGTATCGTTGGGTAACCCCAGCACTGGGGTACATAGGAGCGGTAACTGCAGGCTCTGGTGAGGTGTAGGGTCCCATTCGCTGATTCACCAATGCTTAAACGCTGTTTGATCCCAGATATTTAAACATACTCATGTATAGGAGGGTTCGCAAATGAATCAGAAATTGCAGTATATTTAATAATCTTTTAACAAGCACGGTGGGCTCTTTTCACAGTGGTGATTGTACCCCTGTTTTTAGCGAGTTATTTAATAAAAATTTAAAGTTTTACTTATTAGTCACTTCAGTGAATTGCAATCTTTAATACTTTGTGGGAGCAGAAGTTAAATATCATAAAAACAGTGAATTATCAATACCAGAATGGATAACCAGAATGCCAGAGGGGTAATAAACTAGCAGAGTTCAAACCAGGATAGACTAAAAGTCCAAATTGCAAAACTGAAGAATACCAGGAGTTGCAGAGGTCGAAACCAGCTGTGAGCAGAATATCTAAATCAGTGACAAGACAAAAACAAAGTCCAGTTCAAAGAGTCCAAGTAGCCAAGGTGATTCAAGGTGTAACCTGGAGCTTGATCAGACACATGCATTCACAAGAAAATCACAAGCAATAATGAAAAAACTTAACAGACTCAACTACGCCACCATTGGCACTGATAGGTTGCAGACAGAGAAATAACATTGGCTCTGCATCTCAAACCAGGGCCACACAGAAGCTTGACTAGTAGTCATGACAACCTAAAAGTGACAGATGTTTCCTAACAATTTGCAGATATTTGTTAGTCCTCGGCGTGTTTGATTACACAACTGTCCCAACATTGTGGCATTGATTAGAAGATAGATGTAGACCTTTAATCTACACATATAAATACATTTAAAGGAAGGAAAGAACATTTTATTTTTTACATTAGTTTGTCATGGCATATGACGCAGTCTGTGTTAGGGAAGGCGAAGAAGAGTCCCAACTTCCTCCCTCCACTCTACGACACCTGTTGCCATCCCATTTTGTCTGGCTGTTTGTAATTTCCTTATTTTCGTTAGATCTTTTCAGGAGGTCAATGGTGAACATATTTCAATACAGACAGACATAAACAATACACCTAGTGTGATCCTATACTTTAACTACTTGTTAAATTATAAGATGATAACATCTATTATATATTTCCATAAACAATACCAACATAAAAGGGTCATAAATTGGAAAAACATTTTTACTTTCCATTCACACATGAGTTTTTTTCGAGCTCTTAATATACACTGGAGCTCCAAACAAAAGATCACATAAATGCACATATATTACCAAGGTAAACATTATCCTAATCTGAGTTGTTCTAGTCCAAATACTCAGCGCTGAAACAAAAATTCTTGTCTTTTATCCTCTAAAAGTACTTATGTACGTTTTGGGTCTATAATTGGTGACATGTTGTACGTTTTCCAATCATGATGGGATTAGTACTACTGCATAATTTCTATCTGACACTTAATTGTCACCAGCAATATCAATATCTATTGTCTTAACTCTAAGTAATATCACATAAATCTATAGATGGTCAGAGTCTTCTCTTTTCTCCTACAAATAAACAGAAAGACAGTTTACCACCCAATTAATCGCCTGGTAAAAAGATAAATTAGTAAAAAATATTCTGGAGGTCCTTTAGCTGTAAAATGCAAAGTAACAGTAGAACTTATATAAATATGTAAATGTTTGTCAAAGCCAATATGTGTAAACAATATTATAACAAATGAGTTTATTAAAATACCACATAGATTTTTATTTTACTGTAAATCACTTTGAAAGAATATCTGTTACGATACATATTTTGCACAAACAATATATTCAGGTAATATTATGAAATAGTTCTCCCCTTTAAACACTCTCAGGGGAAACATATATACTGCATGCATTTGATACATTCTGTATACCATACATCCCTTAGAATATTCCAGAGAATATTACCCATGTTACATGAAAAGAAAACACAAACATGTAAATTTACATAATTAAGGGCCTGTTCACATCAGCGCTGGCTTTCGTTTAGGATTTCCGTTCATCTGTTCCGTCAGAGGAACAGATCAACGGAAAGCCAAATGGACAGCATTGCCTCTGTTTGCATCACCATTGATTTCAATGGTATTTTTCTTTTTTCAGTTGGTTTCCGTTTGCCTCCGTTCTGCTAGGTTTCCGTTTTTTTTTCACAGGAAGCAATAGTGCTGCCGACTACACTATTGTTTCCGTGCAAAAAAAACTGAAACCTAGCAGGACGGAGGCAAACTGAAACCAACTGAAACAAAGAAAATACCATTGAAATCAATGGTGATGCAAACTGAAGCGATGCTGTCCATTTTGCTTTACATTCATCTGTTCCTCTGATGGAACAGATGAACAGAAATCCTAAACGGAAGCCAGTGCTGATGTGAACTGGCCCTTCGGCCGCAGCAATTTTTCAGATTTTCACTTGCATTTTTTCCTCCCCACCTTCCAAAATAGCCATAACTTTTTCCGTCAATAAAGCAGTATGAGGGCTTGTTTTTTGCAAGACGAGTTGTAGTTTTTTTTACAGCACCATTTATTGTACCATAGAATATACTGGGAAACTGGAGAAAATGTGGTGGAATGGGCAAAAAACTGTGATTCACCATGCATTAAAAATGAGATGTTAACTTTATTCTGCGGGTCGATAAGATTATGGCGATACCAAATTAATATCATTTTTTTGATGTTTTACTACGTTTACAAGGAAAAAACTGATGGTTAAAAAAAAATTGTGTGTCGCCATATTTTGAGAGCCATAACTTTCTTTTTCCATTGATTCAGCGGTATGAGGGATCATTTTTTGCGGGGTGAGCTGTAGTTTCTATTGGCACCACTTTTTGATCACTTTTTATTCCATTTTATTGGAGATGAAGTGACCAAAAAACAGACATTCTGGCGTTGTAATTTGTTTCTTATTACAGCGTTTACCATGCTGATTAAATAATGTTATATTGTAATAGTTCGGACTTTTATGGACGCGGCGATACCAGTTATGTTAATTTATTTTGTTTTTTTTACATTGCGTTTGGGGGAAAATGGTTTTTATTTTTTACTTTGAACATTTTTTTATATATATGAAAAAAATTATTTTATTGTGTGTAACTATTTTTATTAGTCTTGCTGGGGGACTTGAACTTTATATTGCAATACTAATGTATTCCAGTATATCGTGATACAGACCGTCTCATATTAAGCCCTGCCTTAATAGTAGTACAAAGATGGCAGGCCTCGGGGTCTTTATTAGGCCCCAAAACTGTCATGCCAACCATCGGCACCCTGCGATCGCGTCGCGGGAGGGTCAATGCAGTGTTAAAAGGGGGCCACCCCCCATGTTTCTAACAGCTTAGATGCCTTTGATCTTGGCATCTAAGGGGTTCAAAGAGCGTGATCCCGCTCGTAACACTGAAGTTTCGGCTCGTTCTATGGAGTGGGCTCAGCCTGTGAGCCCGCTCCATACTCCCCCACCCGACCTCTTCTGTATATATACGGCGGATGTTGGGAACGGGTTAAATAAAACTCCTTAGAATGCTCTTTTTTTATCAATTCCATATGCTAAATATTCACAATAAATGACAAGATGCATTAAGCAAACACAAAATACAGGTACTCATCTAATTGGCTGCCTCCTGATTTGCCATGTGTTCATTCCTCAACTACTATAAGGCCGGGTTCCCAGGGGTCAGAAACGCTGCATAAAATCACGCAGCGTATTCAACCTGGAACCCACCGCAACCTCCATCCGAAACATCATTTTTCGGATGGAATTTCTGCTGCGGAAAGCAGCACTTGAAAAAAACAAAAACGTCCATACTTACCCCCTCCCTCTTCTCTGCATGTAGTCCGGCCTCCTTCGATGACGTTGCAGGCCATGTGACGCTGCAGACCTGCAGTTTTTCTAACGGAATATCCACTGCGGTAGAAAGCCATTCATACTTACCCCCTCCCTCCTCCGACGTCCGATCCAGCCTCCCTTGATGACGTTGAAGGCCATGTGACACAGCAGCGGTCACATGGGATGCAATGTCATCCCAGAAGGCCGGACTGCAGGAAAATTAAGGGTGTTCTGGGGAAATATGGTTTTTTTTTCCGGAGTTGCGATTCTTGCGGCGTAAATGCTGCAAATACGCCACAAAAGTCGCAACACTTGGCTTTCTTTTGCAAGTTTTGCATCCCCATTGAATTCAATGGGGAAAACCCACAACGGAAAATCAACAAAAACACCACTTAGGGTATGTTCACACGGCCTATGTACGGACGTAAATCGGGCGTTTTTGCCCCGAATTACGCCCGAAAATAGCGCCTCAATAGCGCTGACAAACATCTGCCCATTGAAAGCAATGGGCAGACGTTTGTCTGTTCACACGAGGCGTATATTTACGCGCCGCTGTCAAATGACGGCGCGTAAATAGACGCCCGCGTAGAAGAAGTGACCTGTCACTTCTTTGGCCGTAATTGGAGCCGCTATTCATTGACTCCAATGAATAGCAGCGCTAATTACGGCCGTAATTGACGCGGCGTTCAAGCGCCTGCACATGCCGGTACGGCTGAAATTACGGGGATGTTTTCAGGCTGAAACATCCCCGTAATTTCAGCCGTTACGGACCCCCGCCGTGTGAACATACCCTTAAATTGACATGCAGCGGATTTAAATTCTGCACTGCAGGTCAATTTATTAATGTTTACGCTGCGTTTTTTACTGTAAATTCTGCGGAATTTCCGCACAGAATTCCGTGGTGGAACCCGGCCTTAGTCTTGCAGTATGACCTACCCTTTGCCAGCCGCATGGCCATGTCAGGCAACTAAGATTTACGGCGACACCCTGCTTGGTAACTGCATACCCTCCACTCATATGCTAGGGATTCCCAAAGTTCACATTGGTGCACCCAGCTAGAAGGTGGACGTGACTCAATATTCTTGTCCCCTCTATTCTTTCTCTCAAAGAAAGGCATTTTATTTTGTTCCGGTTGTTCGGTTTCCATCACTGCCGCCATGTAGCACAATGTACTGGTTTTATTACCAAACGATAAAGCACAGAAGCATTAATTTTGCATATTATGAACCAAAAAGACTTAACTTACATCCTGGGAAGCCATCAGGGCAGATTTTTTTTTATTATTAACTGCTTCATGCAACAATGTGGCAGGACTCCACCGGACTTCAGTATGAAAGTGTTTTTTTACCCCTAGACAGGCTAAATTCATAGCTAATTTTTGCTTAAAGCCAACCAATAATATGAAATGTCACATATCTAAATTATTACTTCTGCTCCTGCTAGTAAAATCCCCTGTCTTACATCCTATCCTCTGTCTTTAACTAATTAAAGGAGAAGTAACAAAATAATGCTATTGAAAGAAATACTGGTGGCTGAAAACAGCGAGCTACAGCTTATTTTGTGTTGGCCTTAAACATTTTGCACTTTCTGCTACGTGCATAATAATAGCATACAAAATGGAAGAAGTTATACCCTTGATACATACATCGTCTTATCGCTTGCATTATCTACTGCAATACTAATGTATTGCATTCTATTGCGATCTCGAGAGGCACCTAATAAGCCCTTCCTTTGGTCCTATGACAGTTGGTAGACATTAGGGCCTTCATTAGGACCCCAGTCTGCGATGATAACCATTAGCACCCTGTGATTGCGTCCTGGGGGATCGATAGGTTGTCGGAGGAGGGCGCCCCTCTCTTGCTAACACCTTAGATGCCGTTGTCGCGATTGACCACAACATCTGAGGGGTTAAATGGGCGTAAGCAAAGTGTTCTTTGATTATGCACATTGCAGTGAAGTGCCAGCTGTATTACAAAGCTGACACCCGCCAAGTATGGTGTGCGCTCATGAGCCCACTCTATAGTTCCCCTTAACGGCTACCACATACATTTACATGGCATGTTGTTATGGGGTTAATATTTAGTTCTTTTAAATGACCTATATCCTCTGGAAACCACAGATAACACATAGTGATATCATGTGACAAATGACAAATTTAGCTGAGATATATTGACAAATGCAGCCTTGATCTATATGTCCTGCATAAAAAAAAAAAGAGGTTTGCGTTATGTTTACTGTTTAGCACTGGTAAACGTCTTAGTAACTGTGCTAAGAAGATTGCCTGCTGTGTTACCTACGTTTTCAGTACAAAATACATGCATACATTCTCGATTTTTATAACAAAAATTGGATACAGATTAGACTTGACACATCTGTAGTCATTGTAAATCAGATTTCATTACTGCGTTTGGTGATATTCTGTTGAAAAGTGAGATGATGGAGTAATACATCTGTCTGGTTTATGCATGTGGGTTTTAGAGAAATTGAGTTACCATGCTGCAGAATATATTTTTAAGTGAAAGCTGCAAGAAAATTAAATTGAGACATTATAAAATCAGCACCATGTACAGTCTTTAGATCCCAGATTGACCGTGATGCAAATACATTTTGAAACCAAATTCAAATATGGATATTGAAATTCTTCTTTCAGATGGGTATAAATTATCTACCATGTCATTCTGACATAATCTGCATCATAATGTGAATTGTAATAAAACAAATGTAATACATTTTATTGGCATTTGAAGTATTAATGTTCTTTATTCAGCGAAGAACTCCTAATTGTCATAGGAACTACTCCAGAAATACAGAATAAATAAAGAAAAATGTTCATTTTATAGTAAATAAACAAAGTTTCCCCTTTTCATTTTCAGCTACACATTCTAAACACATAGACGCAGTCTACTGCTGCAAATAGTTACGCTACTCATTGTAGAAATTTCAATTGACATGTGGGATTCACGATTACACCAACCACTGTGACAAATATAAGAATATGGAATTATTCAAATATGTCAACCAGGTTATACAGTAGTTAAATATCTTTGTTTTTATTGGTAAATGCACCAGCAAAAAGGACCAAGGACATCTTAGTTCACTATGTGGTATGAGGTTGTATAACAATAATTTGTTTCTTTAGGGTTATGTAATTCATCATAGGCAGCAATCTGGCGCATCATACTAAATCTTCTTCTCCACAGCGATCATAGGGCGTGCAGATGGAAATGGTGCAGTTGTAGAAAAGCTTGTTATAGAACGTAGGCAATACCTAAAAAAGTAGGGCGGAACAGCACTTCCTTGGATTTCCAGACAGAGATGGTCAGATAAAAAATGGATATGGGGTGCTCACCTTATTCTATTGTGTCTATACACAATAGTTATAACACACACGTAGCTTGCAAATCCAGGTTAATGTGCTACCCATGGACCAGCATAAATCATATCAGGCATAAATTGCGCCGTGGGGACAGCTGGAAATGCCATAAACAAAACTGCAGCCCATGCGTGCGCATCAAGAATGGCCTCTACATCTCATGTCGTAATGGAGACGCCTATTAGTGTACATGACTCTATAACGACGTGTGATGTAGAGGTGCATTCACTGTCATGTTAAACCTTCACATATTTATTTTTTTTCAGAAATGTATATTCATTAAGTCTTTTTAATGTGTTGTGCTTGAATTTATTATGACGAATTGGAGTTACACAGTACTTATGTAATACAGATACATTTATGTTTTACCAAGAAATATTTGCACTGTGACAACGAAAATTTAAACTTTTGGGCCCTTTTACAACGTTTCTAAGCCAGAAAACTGACGTAGAAAGGTTGATAAATATGCAATTTAGTGCATACAGATTATTGGTACCCAAATACATAACTTTAAATTTAGCCACAGTGACCCTTATTTGTCAAGCAGATGCAAAAACACTCAGTTCCATAGACTCTATGGGGGAGATTTATTAAGATTGGCGCTTTATACCCCAATCTTAATATATAGATATCTGGAGTAAGATGTGCTTAATTTAATAAGAGGCGCACGGCTCTTATTAAATTAGGCACAGCTCTGGCTATCCGTGCGCATGAAAGTGAAATCTATGGGTTGGAAATATACGAGTTGGCGTATATTTCCGCTATAATTTATCCAAGTTTCGGGCGTGAATTATAGTAAATGTATCGAGCCCTATTACGTCACACCCCTTTTGCTAAGCCACCCCCTCTATTTGAAAAAGTGACGTGGTTGTTACTCCGGTGGCCGCAGCCATTGATCTGTGAGCGCTGGACCGTATCTCCTCCCCAGGAGACACCAGTGCTCACTTCCACTGCGGTCCGCTGTGTCCCGTATGGTGCGCGGGCACGCCCGTGTCCGTCAAGTTCTGCTTCGATTAAGGGAGAATCGCCTGTATGCCAAGCTGGAGAAGTGTGTGTTTGAGAAGAATTCTCTACCCTTCCTGGGCTACATTATCTCGGATCAAGGCCTCAAGATGGATCCTGAGAAGGTAAAGTCCATCCTGGAATGGTCACGTCCTCAAGGCTTGAGGTCCTTACAGCGTTTTTTGGGATTCGCCAATATTGTCGTGTATTAAAAGAGGCATGGACTCGCCGGACAGGTATGTAATATTACCACTTTACAAAGCATTAGTGAGACCTCGTCTAGAATATCCAGTTCAGTTCTGGGCTCCAGTTCATAGAAAGGATGCCCTGGAGTTGGAAAAAATAGAAAGAAGAGCAACGAAGCTAATAAGGGGCATGAATAATCTAAGTTATGAGGAAAGATTAAAAGAACTAAACCTATTTAGCCTTGAAAAAAGACGACTAAGGGCGGACATGATTAACTTATATAAATATATGAATGGCACATACAAAAATATGGTGAAATCCTGTTCCATGTAAAACCCCCTCAAAAAACAAGGGGGCACTCCCTCCATCTGGAAAAAGAAAGGTTCAACCTGCAGAGGCGACAAGCCTTCTTTACTGTGAGAACGGTGTATTTATGGAATAGTCTACCGCAGGAGCTGGTCACAGCAGGGACAGTAGATGGCTTTAAAAAAAGGCTTAGATAATTTCCTAAAACAAAAAAATATTAGCTCCTATGTGTAGTCATTTTTTGCTTCCCCTTTCCCATCCCTTGGTTGAACTTGATGGACATGTGTCTTTTTTCAATCGTACAAACTATGTAACTATATGTAACTATGTAATATGTATGTGTCTATTATTCTAGACTTTTTTCTCCCGCAGATTGCAATTATTCTATTGGGGATCGGGAGTTACTGGCCATCAAATTGGCTGATCTGGAGGAGTGGAGACATCTACTAGAGGGCACAGCTCTCCCCATCCTGATATATACCAACCACAAGAACCTCACCTATCTCCAGTCGGCTCAACGGCTGATCCCCCGTCAAGCCAGGTGGTTGCTGTTCTTCGCCCGGTTCCAGTTTGTGCTCCACTACCATCCTGCTGACAAAAATGTGAGGGCCGATGCTTTGTCCAGGTTGTTCGAAACAGAGGACACCGTGGAGTCTCCACAAAGTAGCATTGATCTGTCCTGTATTATTTCTGTTAATCCTCTGCAAGTTATAGACATCCCTCTGGAGAGTACTTTTGTGCTCCTGGCAGACAGGAGGAGAATCCTTCGCTGGGGGCACAGCTACAAACTGGCTGGGCACACTGGTGCTCGTAAAACCCGAGATCTGATTGGCCATCATTTCTGGTGGCCCACGCTGCCCAAAGATATTGTGGTCTTTGTCTCATCCTGCACTGTGTGCGCTGCCAACAAGGACACCTTTCCATATCGCTGCAGATCGGTGTCTGTGCCGGGAATTATGAGGCATGTCCTACTTGTATGGGAGCACGGCCCAAAAATGCGGCCCGCGGCGGCCGGCCGTGTTTGCAATCGTGGGCCGCGATTACGACCACAGCCGTGTACATGAGGCCTTAAAGAATTCTATTACCTGCTTGGTATGTTCTAATACTTATGTTCAGGTTCTGTAGAGTGTCATATTCTCATGTATTTAAGGAGTCTGCTATTCAACATTAATAACAGATCTATTTCCACAATGGCAGGCAGCCTCTGTAGCCACTGGAAACAGACTAAAATTATTACACTTCGATGTGCTTTACCTATACTTTCACCCCATGTGTCTACATAAATTTAAAAAACATTTTTTTTTCTATTTACAAGAGTGTCTTACAAAGTATAGAATTCCGTGAGGGCAGATAAAAAAAATTAAATTTATTTTTCAGTAATGGCTCTTTCAGAATGAAGAGAAAGGGATACCAAACTCTTTCTAGTCAGATATCTGTTATAGGAAGCATAATCTGTATTATGGCCTGATTATTTGTATGTACTGTTCAATTAATCCTCCTGGATTCTACATGCTTCCTGTTCCCATTTGTTTAGTTTTCCTGCTTTTTCAATAATCACTCTTATTTGATGTAGAGCGAATGGTGCCCTTTGAAACATAAAATCTAAAGAAGGAGACATGGTAGACATTAAGTGCCGTCTCTTTTCATTCTATTAATTTCTCCAAATTGTCATTGGCTGATTTTCAAAAGAGAATATAATAAAAGTACATTATTTTTTTTATAGCTTTTCGATTTGTACACAATAATATCTTTGATTCAAAGGAGAGTGTTTTTTAGATTATATTCACACTGTAATATTGGTTAGAAAAGAGCAACATCTTTATTTTTTTCATCGTACTTTGTTGTATTTGAACTGAACTGAATACATTTAACCTCCTTTATGTAATGCACTTGTTAATACCGGATTATTTTTTGTAAACAGGCCTTAGCTGAACTGTGCATATCCATGTGTGTTTGGGACTGTGTTCCCATCCTAGCTTTATTTTTATTTAACAAAGTTATGATTTAAAGCGTAACTATACTTTAAAAAAAACGTTTGACATGTCAAAGTGACATGTTAGAAGTTTCGATTGGTGGGGTCCGAGCACTGAGACCCCCACCAATCACTAAAACGAAGCAGCAGAAGCACTTGGGTGAGCGCTGTGCCGCTTAGTTTCTGATCGGTTTTCCTTACCTCAGTGCTTTAACCCACACGATCAACCTTCTGACATGTCACTATGACGTGGCAAAAGTTTTTTTGAAGTTTTGTTACACTTTGACTTATATGTTGTTGACCTGTACTTTTCAACCTGTCATTCATGTAATAATGTGTTAACCCCTTCCTGCAATAGCATGTACTTGGGGGGAAGCAGTATATTACTGCATTCCTACCTACATGTACGTGATAATCGGCTCACAGGCCCAGCAATTTCATCTTTTCAGAATTGTGATCAGCAGTGAAGGCAGTGCTGTCAAAGGAAGAGGGCTCCCTTAGAACAACAATTGCTGCCTATTCATATAGGTTGCCAAGCCCTGTGAAAGTAGGCTGACAAACAGAGGCTTAACATACTGTACCTAGTGATGCTCTGCTAGCTGCCTGTCCAATATTACTGAATAGAGAACTAAGACAGTCCATTATAGGTAAAAATGTCCCTCGATTCGAGTTTCACCTTTTTGGCTTCTTCCGGGGCAAAACCCAAATCGGAGTTTGCCATATGGGGTAGTGTTTGGCGTGCTGCTATTTTTATTCTACATGTGTTTTTATTACAACGATCTTGTGAGTATGATAAATCTGTTGCGGAATTTGAGGTTGCAGTGATTCTTCACCATTGGAGGCCGGTATCTCCTTTTTTTTAAGGGAGTGTAGTATATGAGGCTAAGGATTGGTGTGATTGGTGTGGTAACCAATGGTAACTGTGACCTGAATTACGTTATGTGTCTTGCATGAAGTTATCTAAACTCAGAGAGCAAACGCTCGTTCATCTGCTGATCGTACCGTTTTAAAAAACTGAAATGGTATTATTGTCGGCAGCACTTCTCCCTGCCGACATGATAATAATGTATGGGGATGAGTAATCGGAGTAACGACTGCTCGTTCCCATATAAGGCTCCTTGCGGCAGGAGCAAACGAGTGCTGATCAATCAGCTGTCTCGTTGAGCGGCGCTCGTTGCACCGGCCAAAATTGGCCGGTGTACTAGGGCATTAAGACCAAGAGGGGGCCTTCTATTATCTTCTTCCCCCCACAAAGCGATCGTAGGGTGCCAATGCGTTGTCATGGCAGTCAGGGGCCTACTGAAGGCTGGACTTAATTGGACGCTGTTAAACGTATAAAAGTACAATACACTACAATACTTAAGTAATGCAGTGTGTTGAACCAGCGATTAAGCTATATGTTTGATAAAATGTTTAAAAATATTTTCTTATTTTTCCATAAAATAACATAAACCATAACAAAATAAACATTATTTATATCGCCGCCTCCATAAAAGTCCAAACTAGCGCAATGTAATTATATTTATCTGACATGGTGAACGCTGTGGAAAAAAAAAACAAAAAAAAAACCACAAGGATTGCTCTTTTTTTATCTCCTCGCAACCTAAGAAAATGGAATAAAAAGTCATTAAAAAGCAGTATGTACCTCAAAATAGTAAGGGTATGTTCACACGCTGACCCAAAAACGTCTGAAAATACGGAGCTGTTTTCAAGGGAAAACAGCACCTGATTTTCAGACGTTTTTTGAGCAACTCACGTTTTTCGCGGCGTTTTTCGCGCCGTTTTTGCGGCGTTTTCGCTCCGTTTTTTTCGGCCGTTTTTGGAGCTGTTTTTAATAGAGTCTATGAGAAAACGGCTCCAAAAACGTCCCAAGAAGTGTCCTGCACTTCTTTTGACGAGGCTGTACTGTTACGCGTCGTCTTTTGACAGCTGTCAAACGACGACGCGTAAATTACAGGTCGTCGGCACAGTACGTCGGCAAACCCATTCAAATGAATGGGCACATGTTTGCCGACGTATTGGAGCCGTATTTTCAGGCGTAAATCGAGGCATAATACGCCTCGTTTACGCCTGAAAATAGGTCGTGTGAACCCAGCCTTAGAATAAATACTATAGCTCACCCGGCACAAAAAAGCCCACAATGCTTCATCGACAAAAAAAAGTAAAAAAGTTTTGGGTCTTAGAATATGGCGACACCAACATTTTTTTTTATGAAATAGTTTTTATTTTGTAAAAAGAGGTAAAACATTAACAAAAATGAAATTTGTTGTTGCCAGAATCGTATTGACACGCAGAACAAGCATAACAAATAATTTTTACTGCACGGGTAACGCCCTAAAAACAAAACCCAAAAATCAATGGCGGAATTACTATGTTTTTCAAATGTAACCCACAAAATCATATTTTTCAGTATATTATATAATGCATTAAATGGTGCTATTAAAATATACAACTTGTCCGACAATAAACAAGTCCTCATACAGCTATGTCGATGGAAAAATAAAAAAGTTATGGCTCTTGGAGTGCGGGGTGGAAAAAAATGAAAAATCACCTAAACCTTAAGGGGTTAATAGATTTTATACTTGATGGTGGAGGGTAGTGAAGGGGTTAATAGTGATAACCTTGGTTTTCTAGAGGTTGAAAGTAATAGAGGTTGAAAGTAATAGCAGTACTGATGTGGTTAACTGTTTCATACCAGTAGTGTTCACTGGATAACTCATCTCTACTATCTCCAGTACTGTCCTGCAGTAACAGGAAAATGAACTCTGTCTGCCTCTCAGGCTGTTCCTGTTCTTCATTGATCATAGAGATCAGTGAAAGGTAGTTGATAGAGAGGACTTTGTAGCTGTCAATAATTGGACAGAGCACTACATTAGTTTATTATTTGATCATAATGGAAATAATTTAGGTGGCCAGTTCCCTGTTTGGGACGATTGTGTCAGCTCTGCATACACACTCAAATATATTTTGCTACAATTTGAACAATTTTATGCACAAAAATCTTCTTTATTTTAGAAAAGTAAGACATAAAACACTGCTCTTCACCATTACGATTACAGCATACAATATAATTGTTGCGATAACATTGATCACTAGATCAAAGGGCCCATAGATGATGTTCATTCAAATTTGTAAAAAGCACAGGGCAAGTAATGGGCACTTTTGAATGTTTGATCCCCATTGGGTCTGTTAGCACTCCTACAAATTCTCCAAGATTACATACATTTTTTGACAAAATGATGGTTAAATTGGCAATGACAGTTGAATTAAAAGTTTAAGTGATGCTAAGGCTTGTTGTTCCTCTCTTGCAATAAGCTGAAGACTAGAGCAATCTGACACAGACAGCGTGTCCTGCATGCGATTTTGTAATTGCAGATGGTGGAATAAAGACATAGATTTTAACTTCAAATAATCCTCAGTCCGATGCTTTCGCGTTTCCTATTACATACAGGCAGGAACGATTTGCCTGAGAGCCCAAGATGTTCATCATAAAGCTGGACTGCCACTGCATTGACAGCAGAGAAGGTAAAAACATCTTGGACATTGTCAAGCAAGGCTAATCCTCACCATATTAATCTGATTTAAAAAAAAATTACAAATTTTCCCCTTCCAGCTGTGGCCAGTTTTGACCTTTCTGACCTCATTTTTAGGCCTCATTTACACGAGCGTAATATACGCGCGTGCGACGCGCGTGCTTTTCACGCGTGTCGTACGCACCTATATTACTCTATGGGGCAGTGCAGACGATGCGTGAATTTTGCGCAGCGCGAGTGCGTTGCGTAAAACTCACGACATGTTCTAAAATTCTGAGTTTTTCGCGCATCACGCACCCATTGAAGTCAATGGGTGCGTGAAAACCACGAAGGTCGCACGGAAGCACTTCCGTGCGAACTGCGTGATTCACGCAAGAGCTGTCAAACTGAATGTAAACAGAAAAGCACCACGTGCTTTTCTGTTTACAAACATCCGAACGGAGTGTCTTACACATAAGCGAACCGACCTTTATCGGGTTCGGCCGAACTCGTTTTGACCGAACCCGGCAGGAGACAGTCACTGTGCAGGGTGCTGAAAGAGTTAAACTGGTTCAGCACCCTGGACAGTGACTTCCGATCCCAATATACGTGAACGTGTAAAAAAAAAAAAAAGTTCACACTTACCGATAACTCCCGGCTTCTTCCTCCAGTCTGACCTCCCGGGATGACAATTCAGTCCAAGTGACAGCTGCAGCCAATCACAAGCCAAGCACAGGCTGCAGCGGTCACATGGACTGCCGCGTCATCCAGGGAGGTGGGGCCAGATGTCAAGAGAGGCGCGTCACCAAGGACGCGTCACCAAGGCAACGGCCGGGAAGTTCTCGGTAAGTACGAACCTCTTTTTTTTTAAACAGGTTACTCGATATGGTGATTGGAATGCACTGTCGAGGGTGCTGAAAGAGTTACTGCCGATCAGTTAACTCTTTCAGCACCTTGGACAGTGACGGGCGTTGACTAGCCTCATCTCTATGGAGATGACACACGGAGCTGTCAAGTGCCTTTT
Source organism: Rhinoderma darwinii (assembly GCF_050947455.1). Lineage (NCBI taxonomy): Eukaryota > Metazoa > Chordata > Amphibia > Anura > Rhinodermatidae > Rhinoderma > Rhinoderma darwinii. The sequence continues at coordinate 100,583,161 of NC_134691.1, read as the reverse complement.
GCGCACGCAAAACGCTGTGTTTTTTGCGCGCGCAAAACGCACACGCTCGTGTAAATGAGGCCTTAAAATCTGACATGTGTCACTTTATGTGGTAATAACTTTGGAATGCTTTGTAATCCAAGTGATTCTGAGGTTGTTTTCTAGTGACACATTGAACTTTATGTTAGTGGTAAAATTTGGTCGATGCATTCAGTATTTAATTGTGAAAAACACCAAAATTTAGTGAAAATGTTCAAAAATTTAAATTTTTATTAATTTTAATTCATTTTCTTGTAAGACAGATAGTTTTACCACACAAAATAGTTGCTAATTAACATTTACCATATGTCTACTTTAGATTGGAATAATTTTTTGAACATCCTTTTATTTTTTTCTAGGACACTACAAGGCTTATAACTTTAGCAGAAATTTCTCACATTTTCAAGAAAATTTCAAAATGCTCAGGGACCAGTTCAGAACTGAAGTGGCTTTGAGGGGCCCATACTTTACAATCCCCATAAATGACACCATTTTAAAAACGGCACCTTCAAATTATAGTATTCAAAACAGCATTTAGAAAGTTTCTTAAACGTTTAGGTGTTTCACAGGAATTAAAGCAAAGTAGAGTTTAAATTCACAAATTTTTTATTTTTTTGCAGAGCTTCATTTTAATCCAGCTTTTTCTGTAACACAGAAGGTTTTACCAGAGAAATACAACTAAAACTGTATTACCCAGATTCTGCAGTTTTTAGAAATATCCCACTTGTGACCCTAATGTGCTAATGGACTGAAGCATCAGCCTTTGAAGCAAAGGAGCATCTAGTGGATTTTGGTGCCTTCTTTTTATTAGATTATATTTAAGCATCATGTGAGGTTTGAAGAGGTCTTGTGGTGCCAAAAGAAATAAAACACCCCAAACAAAACCCAATTTTGGAAACTACACCCCACATGGAATTTATATAGGTGTGTAGTGAGCATGTTGACCCCACAGGTGTTTTATAGATTTTATTAGAATTAGGCTGCGAAAATAAAAAATGTAATCTTTGCCAATAAATCATAGAACTAAATCATAGGACTAAAGGAAAAAAAGCACCCTTACAATTGTGAAACAATTTCTGCTGAGTGCAGTAGTACCACTTATGTGGTAATAAATGGCTGTTTGGACACACGGCAGGGCTCAGAAGGGAAGGAGCGCCATTTGGCTTTTGGAGCTCAAATTTTGCTGGAATGGTTTGCAAAGCCCCTGAGGGCCCAAAACAGTGGACACCATTTAGGAAACTACACCCCTCAAGGAAATTATCTAGGGGTATAGTGAGCATTTTGACCCCACAGGTTTTTTGCAGAAATTATTGGAAGTAGGCCGTGAGAACAAAAATATAAATTTTTTTCAATAAAATGTAGATTTAACTATTTTTTTTTCATTTCATCAAGAACTAAAGGAGAAAAAGCTCCCAAACATTTGTAAAACAATTTCTCCCGAGTACAGCAATACCGCATATGTGGTCATAAATGACTATTTAGACACACGGCAGCGCTCAGAAGGGAAGGAGCGCCATTTGACTTTTGGAGCTCAAATTTTGCTGGAATAGTTTGTGGAGGCCATGTTGATTTGCACAGACCCTGAGGGGACAAAACAGTGGAAATCCCCCATAAGTGACCTAATTTGGGAAACTACACCCCTCAAGGAAATTATCTAGGAAGTAGTGAGCATTTTGACCTCACAAGGTTTTTGCAAAAATTATTGTAAGTAGGTCGTAAAAATGAAAATCAACTTTCCAATAAAATGTAGGTTTAATTTTTTTTTTTTTAATTTCCACAAGTACTAAAGGAGAAAGAGAACCCAAACATATGTAAAGCAATTTCTCCAGAGTACGGATATACCCCATGTGCAGTCATAAACTGCTGTTTGGACACACACAGTAGGGCTCAGAAGGGAAGGAGCGCGATTTGGCTTTCGGAATGGTTTCTGGGCACCATGTTTCATTTGCTGAGCCCCTGTAGTACTAGTACAGTGGAAACACCCCAAAAGTGACTCCATTTTGGAAACTACACCCCTTGAGGAATCATCCAGGGGTATAGTGCGAATTTTGACCCCAAAGGTTTTTTGCTGAATTAATTAGAATTAAGCCGTGAAAATTAAACATTTATTTTTTTCCCAATAAGACGCAGTTTTAGATCAGCATTTTTAATTTTTACAAGTAATAAAGAATAAAAAGCACCCCAACATCTGTACAGCAATGTCTCCCAAGTACGGTAATACCCCATATTTGGTTATAATCTGCTGTTTGGACATATGGGAGGGTTCAGAAGAAAAGGAGTGGTATTTGACTTTTAGAGTGTAGATTTTGCTGGAATGGTTTGTGGACGCCATGTCGCATTTGCAAAACCCCTGAGGTACCAAAAAAAAAAAGTGACCCCATTTTAGAAACTACTCCCCTAAAGGCATTTATCAATGGATGTAGTGAGCAAATGGACCCCACAGGTGTTTTTCAGAAATTACTACTCAGTGGATGATGCAAAGAGAAAATTGCAATTTTTCAACTGATATGCCATTTCACAGCTGAATATGTTGTGCCCATCTTTTGCCACTGGAGAATCTTACCCCTTTAATTGTTAAGCGGGTTCTCCCGGGTATGATAATGCCATACATGTGGACATAAACTGCTGTTTGGGCACACTGTAGGGTTTAGAAGGAACGGAGCGCCATTTGGAGCGTGGATTTTTCTTGGTAGTGGTTTTGTTTGGAGTTTTAGTATTTCAGTTTACAATGTGGCGGCATATGTAATCTGTGCGGAGTACATCAGAGCATAATAGGAGGGTATAATCAGGGCCGCCATCAGGAATTTCAGGGCCCCCTACAGCTAAATTTTCTGGGCCCCCCTACCGTGGCACCGCCTGTTAACGGTACTCCGTCCAGCACTATATCATGGTACCCAGGTCCGCCATCAGGGGAGGTATTAGGGGTACTGATGTGAGAGGCCCGGCCAAACCTAATTGAAAGGGGGGCCCGGCAACTGCCGCGACTTGCCTTTGGTAGAAAAAAAACAGGCCCCTGCAATGGGGCCCGTTTTTTTCACCAAAAGAATGTCGTGAGCTGTGGGCCCCCCTTTCAATTAGGTTTGGCCGGGCCTCTCACATCAGTACCCATAATACCCCCTCTGATGGCGGCCCTGGGTAGCATGGGGGTCGTCATGGGGGCCGTCAAACACTGCCGCCCGTGCGACCGATCGCGCGCACCCGCAAACTCCCGCGCATGCGCACCCGCGACCGCCTGTAACCGCGCACCGAATTTTGAGGCAGATTTTGACCTGCCCACACTATCTTGCCGCGTTTTTTGCCCGCGGCGATTGAGGACAGCAGACAAAAAACGCAGGGAAAAATGCATTTTCTGCCTCCCATTGATTTCGATGGCAGGTCAGAGGCAGAACCGCGGCAAGAAAGGACGTGCTGCTTTTTCTTTTTTCCGCGACTAAGTCTTTGCAGTAAAGCAGAGGGGGCTGCACTTCCGTTTTGCAAAAAGAATAAAATACACGGTGCTGGTCCTCCAGAATTATGTGCCCAAGATACTATATTCTGTCCATTATCACGGGCAGATATACCTGGGTGCCAAATAAATTGCCCAAGAGCAACTAGGCCAGGTGGTGGGCACGGAAGGTTCAGTAATTGGAGATTAGGGTCCTGGATATAACGCTGTCCCCTTTAAGGAAAGTTGGTAAATGCCCTCTGGGGTGGCAGTCCAAGAGATGGGTGCCCCTTGTATGAGGTGAAGGGGCTTAGAGGGAGTCGGGTGCCCGTTGTTGGGTGCCCTGGTTGAGGTTCTCGGTTACAGGTGTTGGGTGAGGCACTCAGTCCTGGACATGCACGTTCCTGTATGAGTCACCCCTGGATACGGTGCCGGTAACTCAGGGCTTGTGGTCGCCCCGTGTGCGGTGTGATGGAGACTGCTGGTTAACCCTCCGTGAGGCGGGGCGCTCCTGGGAAGTCAGAATATCCCTCAATGCCGCCTCAGTCCCAGTCTCTCTTGACCGGACAGAGCGTTACGCGGTTGCTGAGGTAACGTCGCGACTCAGGATAGCCTCACAGCGCCGCTCTGGGTGGCAGTTACCACATGAGAAGGTGCCCGGGACAAGCAGGCCGGTCCCGCTGTGCTCTCACTCCGGCCGGATATCGCCAGTCACAAGCTTCCGGTGCTGGACTGAGAAGGAGGACGGACGGGCTGGTGGAAGGCACTGCTTAGTGTTTGGCTATTCGTGTAGTCCCCTCCCTCTGCATTTTATATTTAAAACAACCACTATCCCATCAGTCAGTACCCCTTGAGAAAGCTGACGGCGAAACGTGCGTCGGGGGCGGTCAGTGTGGAGTGTTCCTGCGTGCTTCCTATCATGCAGTCCATGGGTTTGTGCAATATCCTTTATTTATAAAGCATGGTCTTTGTTTTGGGTGCAACTTGGAGCTCTAGCTGTATACTTTTATATGCATGCACAATTGTGTGCTCTTCTGTCAGGTGCTAAATATATTTATGTGCTTCTGTTGTCCAAATACTTGATCTATATGATCATCTTTTCTATAGATATCTGCATTTGTTACCACATCACAGGATGTTTATAGTATGGTAGCATATATATTGGATTATTCATGCAGCTCCTCCATACTCTCCTTTTTAACTGTGTGCTATATTGTTTTTATATTTTGATGGCCAATATGTTATGTATATTTCAATAAAGTTTATTTTATATTGTCATGGTACATGACTTGTGCTATATGTGTTTCATTTTCTGGATATACTAGTAGTCTTCACAGTCTGGTATAGGTATTGATATTTGCTTTATGATTTGTGTGGACGCATTATTGTTTGGCGTATGCCAATGGTCTATACTCGTATAGGTATTCATCATTTTGTCTGTTTTTGTTAATAGGCCTTGTTACAAATATGGATTTCCACACCAGGGAATCCAATTGGTTGTCTTTGGTGACTCAAGTTTTTAGCAATGATGCTGTGGGACCCACAGGGGTTGTCCATATTGGTATATTGGAAACCCAGAAAAAATTGAAGGAATTACTCAAGCGAAGGATGCGTATTTGGTGGAACAAGGTTTCATTGGAACAATACCTTACAAAAGAATTGATCCCTAGAGGATTACGTGTTCAAGTGTTTCCATCTTTTCCTTTTGATGATTTGACCATGCGATCGCGATGGGAGGAAGCCTGTAAATCCTGCTCTCAGATGTTCATAGAACTTCTGATTGGTTGGGACAAAAAACAATTGGAAGAAATTGAAAAATTAATATTGCCCTTACAGAATAAAATTAAAACAGATCTGAATCCTGAACTCCTGGCTAAATTTGAACAAGAGTTGAGCACCGAGTATATTAAATGGGAGAATGACATCAAAGAATTTAAATCTAAAAAATTCCAACGTGACTTGTTGGATTTCCAAGAACAGAGGGTATATAAATGGCAACGGAGGGGTCCCTCTATGTTGACACGCTCCGAGTCTGTGTCATCATTTGAGAGTACGACCTCTGGGGCATCACATGGGAGTGTCCCTATGAGAACTAGGAGATATGAGAAAAGACAGACCCCAACCAAAAGAAAATTTAATTCTGTGGAGGAAAACATGGGAGGCGAGATGAAGGTAATTAACCTCTCTGACCGAGTATTAACTCCGTGTCAAATCTCTGTGCTTTCCTTGGGCTTAACTTTCTGTCCTGTATCAGGATTTGATGATTTCACAGCCATTAAGGATGTTTTCCTGTTTGCACGCAAATTAATATATAAGAAATATTTTTCTAAAAATGATCCTCATAACTTGTTTACAGCACAGGAGGAATTGGAAGCGGTCCGGGCGTTAGAATCCCTTCTTCAGGAGCAGGAGGTGAGCACTGGCAAATTCCCAACAACTATTCGCCCCCGGTCTACCACATTTCCATCCTTGTCTCTTAACCCATCAGTTGACATGTTTGTTAAAATGGTCACCGATGAATTGCGCAAACTTCCACAGCAGCGGAGCCATGATAATCTATCGTGTGCCCAACGCAAGGCGCTTTTTGAACTAAAAGAGATGAAGGGTGTGGTATTCAAACCAGCAGACAAGGGTGGAAATGTGGTGATTTGGCCGGTGGAGATGTATGAATTGGAGGCATACAGACAATTGCGTGATGCTAGATGCTATAAACGCCTGACCTCCAACCCTACTGAAGGTTTTAAGGAACAGTTGGATAAAATGCTTGCGGATGCATTGGTGGACAATATTATCACTAAAAAAGTTCTGGATGGGCTTATTGTGAAATTTCCCATCACCCCTACACTATACTTGTTGCCCAAGGTGCATAAAGACCAAAAGAGACCTCCCGGTCGACCAATTGTGTCTGGCTGTGGTAGTTTATGTGAATCGGCATGCCGTTTTTTAGACTTTTATCTCCGTCCATGTGTGGAGGGACTCCAATCATACATCAAGGATTCTACGGATGTGCTGAAACGCCTTGATGGTGTAACAATGGAGCAGGATATGTTTTTGGTATCCTGTGATGTAGAATCCCTTTACACTTGTATAGATCATGATTTGGGTCTGTCCGCGGTCTCATATTTCCTAGGAGCAGGCAACCTTGATCAGGATTTGGTCCACTTTCTCATCCACCTTTTGCGTTTTGTCTTGGAACATAATTATTTTCTGTTCAGAGACAAATTCTATTTACAGTTACGTGGGACGGCGATGGGTGCTACCTGTGCGCCGTCCTATGCTAACCTATTTCTGGGCCATTGGGAACAGGAGATTGTGAGAGCAGTTATGGATACGGTTTCGGGTAGCGTTGTCAGTTGGATGCGCTTTATTGACGATATACTGTTTATTTGGCAGGGTACGCGAGCTGAGCTTGATCGATTTCTAACCATCTTAAATACCAATACATGTAACATCAAACTGACAAATGTGATTAGTCAGGACTTTATGGAATTTCTGGACATCAAGATTTCTGTACAAAGTACGGGTAAGCTCAGTACCACTATTTTTCGCAAAAAAACTGCTGTAAATGCTCTTTTACATGCATCTTCGTTCCACCCCTCACACACTATACGCGCCATCTCCACAGGACAATTCCTGCGGGCACGACGTGTATGCGATTCACAATCAAACTTCGAAAATGAATCCCAATGTTTGAAGGCTCGGTTTGCACAACGAGGATACCGTAAAAATGATATTGAGAAAGGGTATCAGAGAGCATACCATACTGACCGTAATAGTCTTCTTGTTCAACAACAGCGCAAAAAGAAAAACAGTGAGGACACGGTAAGGCTTATCACTACCTACAATACACAATGGTCTGAGATGCACAAAATTGTTACGCGCTTTTGGCCCATACTGTTGACAGACCCTGATCTTAAAAGGCTTCTACCCCCCAAACCCCAACTTACAGCCAAAAGGAGCAAGACCTTAAGCGACCATCTAGTTCGGAGTCACTATAGTGCCCCAAACTCTAATATGTATCTATATGGTTCCAAGGGACCAAAGTGGGGATCATTCCCCTGTGGCTATTGCTCTATCTGCAATTTGATAGTCAAAACGGATACTTTCCCGGACTCTGAAAACAAAAAATGCTACAAAATTGTGCATTTTATTAATTGCAGTACATCGGGGGTTGTCTACAGGGCAACATGCCCGTGTGGTCTCTCCTATATTGGCATGACCACAAGAGAGCTTAAAATAAGAATTCAGGAACATGTAAGAGACATTAAAAAGGCTGAAAAAATTGCGGATAATGATTGGGAGATGATTAATAAACTTAAATCTATCCCCAGACATTTCCGGGACCATCATAACAACAGGTGGCAAGATCTGAAAGTACATGGCATTGATAAAATCATCATCGGAACACGTGGTGGAGACACTTTTCGCAAGCTTGAACGTATCGAGTGCAAGTGGATAACAAAGCTTAACACTAGTTCACCATATGGTCTAAATGAAAAAATGTCCTTCGCTTCCTTCTTGTAATTTACCCCGTGGGTTCCATGGCGTCACTTTTATGGAATATAGTTAGTTTTATGATATTTTAATTGTGTGATGGGATTATTTCTGGTTGATACATTTCTGTGATCATGCTGTTGCGGTGGGGACGCAATGTTCTGTCGGTGTGAGTTATATATACTCAGGTCGGACTATTTTTGAGTATTCTACACTATCTCAAATTCTCAATCTCTTTGCAGGCGATATGGATACATTGGCTCATTTGTCCAGTTATAGCGGAGGTGCTTTATGATGCCCAAATTGTGCCCGTTCCCGCTTTCTTCTGCGTGCTATTATCATATGTGGGCTTAGTGTATGCATGGGAATGTCATTTCATGTATACATTGCTGTACATTTATACCCTTTTTTGTATATGTTTGGTATTTTGGGATGTTCTCAGCTTTCTCAAGGGGTAGGTATTGGTACTGGTACACGTACCTTATCCATATTTCTCTCTCTTACTGACACATGTTTATATGAATTTACATATTGTTGTTATTGTATTTCTTGTATGATATCATGTTTACTACATGCACATATTATGTATACACTTTTAGTGTACCAACTTTATATATTTGTATATTTTTACTACTTTATATACACTAATTAATTAACATATTTATATACCTAAGTCTATACACGTTATCACTTTTTATATATCATGCATGAATCTATATATATTGTTTCATGTTTCTTATCCATTATATTATATCCACGTATACTCACTACACATTTTTTTGAATATATATATATTTTTTGCACATGTATGGATTTTAATTGTATACATGTGTTCAGTTATATTTATTAGATCACTTACATTTTGATGACTTTCAGTCATGATGCATTGATTATTTTTATGGTCTCTAACACGCTCATATTGAGTCGCATCATTTTCATATTTTTATATAGGTTTTCATATTTTTGTCATTTATACAATACATTATATAATGATTCATATTGAATATGTTTATATTTCTGCATGTTTAATAATGGCTATATATTTTTCAGGTGCAGTCCCCTTTTTTTACTCCTTCACATAATCTAACTATTTTATTTATTTATTTTCCTCACTTCTTTTCACTATCACGAGCACGTGTGTTCACTCACCTCTCCTCACTCCCCTTGCACTTTATTTACACTATTTACTATTATTTGTTTATATGGGGGTACATTGTATATTTATATATGTCTAAAAATTATTCATTTTTTTTTTACGATGGTATTTATTGTAAAATAAAGTGGAATTTTTAATTGTATGGTGCTATTTACAGTGATGTACTAATATGTGTAGAATATTGATATTGTTGTGTATTTATGTATGCATGTATATTCATTCACGTCTATCTATATGGGATTTTTATGTGCGTGCTCCAGCTGTCCAGTGATAATGTCTCAACTACCTTGTGAGATACCCAGGTACTCGGAAGTACCGACTAATGTATTAACTATGCTTTCACTATTTATATGTTTTCCCGGGGTAGATTGTTTTAGTGCTATATACGGCACTCCTGGTCAGTATATGACCTTTATCTCGTGTTTGGGTTTCTGGCTTAACTGCCAGGCTCTTAAATGGCCACTAACCCTTCCCTGTATAATGCCAGCCCCTCCCTTTAGTCTTTTTGCAGTGTGCATGCGCAGTTTGTAGTTTAAGTCCATGGCACAGTTTCCGACATCCGGATCAGTGCCGGTGCGCATGCGCCAAGCAGGTATGATGGCGTCCGCAGAGACGAATGTGGCTTCCGTCGTCCGTGCACATTGAGGCTGTATTCGCACAGAGTATTTTGGCGAGTTCTTTTGACGCGGAAACCGCGTCGCAAGACTCGGCAAAAACGGCCCGAAAACGCCTCCCATTGATTTCAATGGGAGGCGTCGGGGTCTTTTTCCCGCGAGCAGTGAAACTGCCTCGCGGGAAGTGGAAGCGACATGCCCTATCCTCGGGCGCTTCCGCCTCTGACCTCCCATTGACTTCAATGGGAGGCAGGAGAAAGCGTGTCTCGCGCTGTTTTTTGCCCGCGGCGCTCAATGGGCGCAGAGCGGCGCGAGAATTGCAGCGTAAATCGGCGTGCAGGGAGAGGAATATCTGCCTCGGACTTCCAAACAGAATTTTGAGGCGGATGTTCCTCCTGCAAAGTGCCCTGTGTGAACATAGCCTAATGGTGCCTGCAGCATGGTAGGTGTAATTTGATCTGTGATTGCAGATCTCCATATGCTGTGAACACTGCTTAGTGTTTGGCTATTCGTGTAGTCCCCTCCCTCTGCATTTTATATTTAAAACAACCACTATCCCATCAGTCAGTACCCCTTGAGAAAGCTGACGGCGAAACGTGCGTCGGGGGTGGTCAGTGTGGAGTGTTCCTGCGTGCTTCCTATCATGCAGTCCATGGGTTTGTGCAATATCCTTTATTTATAAAGCATGGTCTTTGTTTTGGGTGCAACTTGGAGCTCTAGCTGTATACTTTTATATGCATGCACAATTGTGTGCTCTTCTGTCAGGTGCTAAATATATTTATGTGCTTCTGTTGTCCAAATACTTGATCTATATGATCATCTTTTCTATAGATATCTGCATTTGTTACCACATCACAGGATGTTTATAGTATGGTAGCATATATATTGGATTATTCATGCAGCTCCTCCATACTCTCCTTTTTAACTGTGTGCTATATTGTTTTTATATTTTGATGGCCAATATGTTATGTATATTTCAATAAAGTTTATTTTATATTGTCATGGTACATGACTTGTGCTATATGTGTTTCATTTTCTGGATATACTAGTAGTCTTCACAGTCTGGTATAGGTATTGATATTTGCTTTATGATTTGTGTGGACGCATTATTGTTTGGCGTATGCCAATGGTCTATACTCGTATAGGTATTCATCAAAAAAAAGTTTAGACTTGCCCCGGCCGTAGTTTAGGTGACGCATCTCTCTCTTCTGAACGTAGCCCCGCCTCCTGGGATGACGCTGTAGACCATGTGACCGCTGCAGCAGTCACATGGGATGAAACGTCATGACAGGAGGCCGGGCTGCGCTAAGCATAGAGGATCGCGTCACCAGGACTACGGCCGGGGCAAGTCTAAACTTTTTTATAAATGTAAAAAAGTACCTTTTTTTTTTTTTCTCATGTGTGATTTTTGCGGCAGAACCGCAGCATTTCCGCAACAGAGGAGCAGCGATTCCACAGAATACATTGACATGCTGCGGCTTAAAAAGCCTGACTGCAGGTCCATTATTTTTGCAGCGTGTGGATGAGATTTGTTTAAACCTCATCCACTCGGCTGCGACTGTAATACGCTGCGGATTTTCCACAATAAAATGTGTTGCATAAAATCCGCAGTGTTCATGCCTAGTGTGTTCCTACCCTAAGGCCGGATTCACACAAGCGTGTGCTTTTTGTGTACGCAAAAACGTGGCGTTTAGCGCATGCAAAAGGTCATAACCGCTCCGTGTGTCAGCAGCGTATGATGCGCGGCTGCGTGATTTTCGCGCAGCCGCCATCATTATGACACTCTGTTTGTATGTTTGTAGCACGTGGTGCTTTTCTGGTTTCATTCATAGTTTATACGGCTGCGGAAGTGCTGGGCGTGATTTTCACGCACCCATTGACTTCAATGGGTGCGTGATGCGCGAACAATGCACAAATATCGGACATGTCGTGAGTTTTACGCAGCAGACACCCGGACACACGCTGCGTGAAAATCACTGACAGTCTGCACGACCCCATAGAGTAACATAGGTCCGTGAGAGGCGCGTGAAAATGACGCGCGTTGCACGGATGTATTACACGTTCGTCTGAATAAGCCCTAACAATAAGGCCCAGTTCAGAGTTTTTGGGCCTTGATATTGACTCGGACACGGCGTCAGAATCAGCACCAAACAACTTCCAAAACCGCCTCCCATTGATTTAATCTGAAATCAATGGGAGCCAGTCGCGGAAAAAAGAAAAAGCAGCACGTCCTTTCTTGCCGCGATTCCGCCTCTGACATGCCATCGAAATCAATGGGAGGCAGAAAATGCATTTTTCGCTGCGTTTTTTGTCTGCTGTCCTCAATCGCAGCGGGCAAAAAACGCAGCAAGAGAGTGTGTGCAGGTCAAAATCTGCCTCAAAATTCTTTAAGGGATTTTGAGGCAGATTTTTTCGGCCTGCAAAATACTCTGTGTGAACAGGGCCATACAGAAACAGCACTTTGAGACACTTTACTCACCGTGTCAGAAGAGCTGCTCCCACTCCAGTCCTCTTCAGGCGATGTCTTCGGTCCAGATGTCGTCCTTCACCTCCAGGCTCCAGAAAATGGCGGGGATCGTAGAACTGCCGCCGCGCAACAACTAGACTCCTCCCCCTCTCCTTACGCAGCCACGCTCTGGAGAAAGACGAGGAGGCGGAGTCGAACGAGGAGGAGGAAGAGGACGAGGAGGCTGAGTCGGAGGCGGGCCAGCAGGTAAGTAGACTGCGCCGCTGTCCAGTGTGGCTGTCCTTCCCCCTATATCTTGTGTTGCGGGCGCACCGCCTCCCTCTCGGCGGCGCGCCTGGTCGTTCGCGCGTGGGCGCGCGCGCTTGCGGTCGTTCGTGCGCGGTCGCGCGCTCGCTCGTACGCGCGCAAGCGGGCGGTGTTTCGCGGCGGTGATAAGAGGGGGGCCCGCATCTCACGGCGGTGTTTCACGAGAGGGGGGCCCGCAGCTCACGACATTGTTTTGGTGAAAAAAACAGGCCCCATTGCAGGGGCCTGTTTTTTTTCTACCAAAGGCAAGTCGCGGCAGTTGCCGGGCCCCCCTTTCAATTAAGTTTGGCCGGGCCCCCTACACTACTACCCCTAATACCCCCCTGATGTATAATAATGAGTTAAATAATACAATTATCCATAGATGTGTGGTACACTGTGAAACAAACCGTTATGCGCAGGTCAATGCTATGTCCCTTCCTAGTTCCTATATACTAGGGCCCTGAAGGAATGTTCCCCTCCGGCCTGCACGTCAGGATGTTTTTTTTTATCACGGCATTACTAGTGCCATAACTTTTTTACTTTTCGGTTGATGAAGCTGTGTGAGGGCTTTTTTTTGTGAGACAATTGGTAGATTTTATTGGTACCATTTTGGCACACATATGACTTTTTGATCACTTTTTATTTCAGAAGAGGAAATTACCAAAAACAAGAAATACTGGAATTGTTTTTTATTGGGTTTTTATTTGGCATTCACTGTGCTCCAGAAATTGCATGTTATCTTTATTCTGCGGGTCGATACGATTACGGCGATACCAAATATATATAGTTTTTTTTTTTTCATGTCTTGCAGCTTTTGCACAATAAAATCACTTTTTTTAAAAAAATAAATAATTAGTTTTCTGTGTCACCGTATTTGAAGACGCATAACTTTTTTATTTTTGTGTGGACAAAGCTGTGTCAGGGATCTTTTTTTGCAGGACGGGCTGTCATTTTTATTGGTATTCTTTTGGGGTAAATGTGACTTTTTGATCACTTTTTATTCCATTTTTTGGGAGGAGATGGGACCTAAAAAGAGATTATGGCGTTGTCTTCCATATTTTTTTTTACGCCATTCACCGTGCGGGATAAATGACATAAAGTTGGAACGTTACACGGCGATACCAATTATGTATAGTTTCTTTTATTTTTGCATTGTGGTTTTTTGAACGTGAAAGTTTTATTTTTTTACAACATTTTTATTAACTTTGTTAAACTTTTTTTTTTTGTCCCACTATGGGACTTGAAGGCCTGAAGTCCTAATCGCTATTCCAATACACTGCACAACATACATAGTGCAGTGTATTAGAGCTATCTGTCATACACTGACAGAAAGCCTATGAGGACCAGCCGGAGGTGGGTCCTCATACCATATCAACCATTGGCACCCCAGCGATTGCGTCGCTGGGGTGCCGGTGGCTAAAAACTCGTCAGATTTTTATTGAGTACAGCATCTGAGGGGTGGAGGATAGGGGCACATAATAAGGTTACATTGGATAAGGGTACATTGCATCCTGTAATACATTCAGGAAACTAGTAGAATTCGAATTTTTAGGCCTCATGGACACAGGCGTATTTAACTGTCGAATTATACAGCACAGTAATACGGCACCCATAGCACTCTATGAGGCTATACCTCCAATTTCATAGAGAGGCTTACAAATGGTGACATGCTCCATCAGATGTCAGCACTGGAGGTGCTATTGACCTGACCTGAGATGTGTATCTATAAGGTGATGGGAAAAATGGACTGGAAAAATACATGGACCTTAGGCCTTATTTACACAAGTGTATTTCACGTCCGTGTGCTGTCCATTTTTTTTCACGGACACCACACGGAACTTTGAAAATCAATGGGGCTATTCAGACATGCATTGTTTTACATGCAGCATGTGTCCGTTGCATTAAACTCACTGCATGTCCTATGATGCAGCTCAGTAAAGTCAATTGGTGCGTGAAAAAAATCGGATAGCACACGGACTTCATGCGTGTGCTGTCCGTGATTCACGCAACCGTTGCTAAAGATATGATGGGGGAAAATAAAAAACCTCCTTCAGTTTTTTTTGTTGACGTAAAATGCTTGTGACATACGGATGACATACGTGCGTAAAAAAACGAAGCCGCTCACCGTACATGGATGTCACACGAAACTGCAATGCAAGAAAAACACTGCGTTTTTTTTACGTGCGCAAAACGGACATGTTGAATAAAGCCTTAGAATGAGGCACAGAAACACGTGAGCCGTATATAATATATTATTTTTGCCCTTGACAGATTAAATTGTGTTAATTGTGAATTATAATAATAATAATAATAATCTTTCATTAGCAACATTTTCAATTGAATGGAAAAAAAAATATTCATGTGTTGATTTTTTGTAAAAATAAATAAATATATATTTTCACTTTTTGCCAGATTTACATGATAATAAATAAACAAGATCAAGACCGGAAGATTCACTCGCTGTTTTTTTCCCAGTTTCCCAACTAGGACAATTGTTTTTGTTTTGTTTTTTAAATAAGGCTTAATGGTTTTTATGATTGTATTAATTTTATATTTTTCTATTTACTTGAAAAACGAAAAATATGCATTAAAAACTGTCACTGCAGAGTATCATAAAATTAATATACTGCACTGTATATGCATTAATATTTAGCTCACCTAATACATGCATTAATCATGACTTATCTTATCTGACAGCAGTCCTATGATAAAAGAAAATCTAAAAACAAAGTGAATATCTTTTGTGAGCTATTAAATATTGATGGATTGAACAGATAGTGACAATATTTTTCAGAGAAATTGTGGGTAAAATTGTCAGGATAAAACATTAACTCGACCAAAGTAACATAAAATGCATGGGAATAAAAACAACTTATTATCGGGCCCCATAGAAACAACTGGAATGGGGCCCCATATATGCTCTCCCACAGCAGCTAGAGGTCTCAGATTCTAGGCAGTAATTGGTTTTGACTGATAATACAAAGCAAACACAGTAAATACCCTGAAGTATTAATTGAATCATCACATCAGGGTGTACACCACCAAATATACAGGATCAAACATAAGAATGGGAGGGGGGTATAGAGGTAAGAGAAATAGCGACGTGATGAGTTTATTAAAACCTAACCTTATTAAAGTAAAAAAATGAGAATTTTTGTAAGCACATTATGTTCTTAGGCCTCATGCACACGACCGTAAAAACACCCGTTATTGCGGGTCGTTATTACGACCCGCAATAACGGGCTCATAGGCTTCTGTTAGCCACGGGTACCTTCCCGTTAAAAAAGATAGAACATGCCCTATTTCATGCCGTAATAACGGCACGGGCATCCCATAGAAGTCTATGGGGCTCCCGTAATCATGGGTGGCTCCGTGTGTTCACCCGTGATTACGGGAGCGTTGCGAGGTGAGGCGAGGTCAGGGGACTACCCGGTCTGCAGGCCACAGCCCAGTGGCGTAACTACCGCCGGGACTACAATGAAAACTATGGCAGAGCGGGGAGGTATCTCCCCGCTCTGCCATAAACAAAAGACATGTATCCCCTATCCTGTAAAAAATAAAAATAAAAGACGTTCATACTTACCGACAACTTCCTGCTTCTCCAGTCCGGTCTCCCGCCCGTTGCCTTGGTGACGCGTCCCTCCCGACATCCGGGCCGACGTCCTGGATGACGTTTCAGGCCATGTGACCGCTGCAGCCAATCACAGGTCAATCACAGGCTGCAGCGGTCACATGGACTGCCGCGTCATCCAGGGATGTCGGGCTGGATGTGAAGAGAGGGACGCGTCACCAAGACAACGGCCGGGTAAGTATGAATTTCTTTAACTTTTATTACAGAAAAGGCTGTCCCTTCTCTCTATCCTGCACTGATAGAGAGAAGGGGCTGCCGATTAGTGCAGTGCTATTTTGCTGCCAAAAACGTGCTCGTAAATACGGGTGGAATACGTGTGACACCGGACCCATATTTACGAGCACGGGTTCGTAAATACTGGTGCAAAACGGGTGGAATACGTGTGACACCGGACCCGTATTTACGCCAGTATTTACGGGTGTGAAAAAATACGGTCGTGTGCATGAGGCCTTAGAGATAGAAACTCTGTTCTCAAACTGTGTTGCAGAAGTTTTCTAAATTGGACCTCTTGTCTCCACATGAAATTACTGAGGTCCATACAAATGAGACTGCATCAATGCTGATGTACTGTTAAGTCAGGAGTGGTTATTTCATGTGATTATATTAGAAACAAAAAATTATTGGAGGAATGTCCATCCGCGTACTCCCAGACCAAGCTAGCGGCATGTATATAGAAGATACATGCCGCTGACATACATCAGTGGGATAATAACGGCAATGTGAGTAAATTCCAGTTCAGAAGTGGTATCAGTGACCTGGCATCACACTAAGGCTATGTTCACACGGGGTCTTTTGCCGAGTTTTTTGACGCGGAAACCGCGTCGCAAAACTCGGCAGGAACGGCCCGAGAACGCCTCCCATTGATTTCAATGGGAGGCGTCGGCGTCTTTTTCCCGCGAGTAGTAAAACTGCCTCGCGGGAAAAAGAAGCGACATGCCCTATCTTCGGGCGCTTCCGCCTCCGACCTCCCATTGACTTCAATGGGAGGCAGGAGAAAGCGTGTTTTATGCCCGCGGCGCTTAATGGCCGCGGGCGAAAAACGGCGCGATAATTGCTGTTCACACGGAGTATTTTGGGGGAGGAATATCTGCCTCAAAATTCCGTTTGGAACTTTGAGGCAGATATTCCTCCCCCAAAATACTCCGTGTGAACATAGCCTAACACAGACTGCTTTTATTTGAGGTGCGGTGCATTGTGGAGTGAGAGCTGTGCCGCTGACAGTAATGTCGGGTGATTTTCAGGTCAGAATGAATTACCATGACCTAGGTTCACAGTAGTCGGAGACTGCAACAAAATAACAAAATACTGCTTTTACTTAATATGTGGTGCTCTGCAAAATGGAAGCTCTGCAGTCCCACAATAAGAAATTACAATGCTGCTGGATGGGTTCCGGTTTGTGGTTTGAATCTGATCGCGGATCGCAAACAAAAGTACCCCTGTGATAATGCCTGCAGTGCAGGATATGTGCTCCAAAAAAAAAAGCACTTCAATCTAATGGTCACTGGGCGGGTATGAGTGCATCCCTTTACATCTGCCAAACAAAGCTGGTACCTGTCCTGAACCTACATTAGGTAACTCCGGCCCTAGGACAGCTCCTGACATCACTGTCAATATATGGACAGAGACATATATCGGTGTCCCCGGGCAGAGGAAGCATCAGGTAGCACTCTGCTAGAAGACTACAACCCTGAGGAACCTCCTGAAGTCTCTGTCCATATAGATATAAAGAGATGTCCGGAGTTAACCCAGAGCAGAGCATTAGGTAGCCCTCTGTCCGGAGTCTCTGGCCCTGGAGAGGCTCCTGATGTCTTTTTTCCATATGTGGACCTTTGCCTCCGGGTGCTTTGCAAGGTAGTCAGGGCTGTTTGGGCAATGTATATCACTGCATATACAGTGGGATACGATACGTTGCTGCCTTTCATCGTAGGTATATACCTCAGAAAAAAGGCAATTAACGCAATGTGAAGGGGCCAAGGAGGGGAGGTTGAGTACAACTGCAATGCATCTAATATATGTGTTCAGCTTCCTAAGGATTGATCAGTTCACATCTTCTCGTCTTCAGCACTCCTTTAGGAGTGGAGGTAAGTGCCTTGGGCTCCAGAACAGCTGCTATTCCTGCTATCCTGGTAGTCACGCCCTTAAAAAAAAACAACAAATTTTTAGACAAAAAATTGATAAGACTACTGCAAATAAAATGAGGTGTAATATAGTCTCAGAAACATTGTTGATTTCATGGCATAGAATTATACGTTTGTTCAAGGAATACTGCTTAAAAGTACTGATTAATACTGTATCATACAAATAGCAATGTTTAAAGGGGTGTGAAGGATGATTTATTTGCTTATACTCTCTGTATGAAATTACATTGTGAATTATCAAGCAGGATGCCGAATTACTAAGATATGTATTATGTAAAAGTGATGATAATGTTTAAATGATTTCGTTTCGTGCAGCAGCCATCTTGTCTGGAGTTCCCATCTTGGTTCTTTTGTAGTGAATAGAAAAGTCATTGTTCCTTTAACCCCTTAGTGACCACTAATACGCCTTTTTACGTCGGTCACTAATGGGCTTTAGGCTAGGCTGACGCCTTTTCACGTCAGCCTAGTCTAAGTCCTGCACGGGTCTCCCGTGCAGGCTGGAGCTGGGGCTCTGCTGTCTGATGACAGCTGAGCTCCTGCTCCAACGCCCGCGATCGAAGTTTACTTCGATCGTGGCCGTTTAACCCGTTAAATGCCGCCGTCAATAGCGACCGCAGCATTTAACTTTGTTTACAGAGGGAGTGCGCTCCCTCTGTCACCCATCGGCGGCCCGCGAATGAAATCGCGGGTCTCCGATGGGGTGTCATGGCAGCCGGGGGCCTGATAAAAGCCCCCAGGTCTGCCCTGGACATATTCCTGTTAGGACGCGCCGGAGGCACGTCCTAACAGATTGCCTGTCAGATTTACACTGACAGGCAATAATGCTCTGGTATACGAAGTATACCAGAGCATTATAGCAGCGATCGGAACATCGCACAGTAAAGTCCCCTAGTGGGACTAATAAAATCAGTCATCAAAGTGAAATAAAGATTATTAATAAAAAGTACAGTAAAAAAATAAATAAAACCATTTTTTTCCATAAAAAGTGGTTTTATTTAGTAAAAGTGTAAAAAAAAAAAAAAAGTACACATATGTGGTATCGCCGCGACCGTAATGACTCCATTAATAAAGTTAATATGTAATTTAAACCGCAAAGTGAACACCGTAAAAAAAAAACGCAAAAAACCATGGCGAAATTGCAATTTTTTTCCATTGCCCCCCAAAAAAGTCATAATAAAAATGAATCAATAAGTCCCACGCACCCTAAAACAGTACCATTCAAAACTACGTCTTGTCCCGCAGAAAACAAGCCCAAAAAATCACTACATTGATGGAAAAATAAAAAAATTACGGCTCTTGGAATGCGACGATGCAAAAGCAAATAATTTTAGTTCAAAAGTGTTTTTATTGTGCAAAAGTCGTAAAACATAAAAAAACCTCTACATATGTGGTATCGCCGTAATCGTACAGACCCATAGAATAAAGGTAACATGTTATTTACGTCGCATAGTGAACGGCGTCAATTTAAAAACGCATAGAACAATGGTGGAATTTCAGGTTTTTTTTATAATCCCCCCCAAAAAGGTTAATAAAAGTTAATATAAAAATTATATGTACCCAAAAATGGTGCCATTAAAAAGCACAACTAATCCCGCAAAAAACAAGTCCTCATACAGCTATGTAGACGAAAAAATAAGAACGTTATAGCTCTTTGAATGCGACTATAGAAAAACAAATAAAATAGCTTGGTCATTAGGGCCTAAAATGGGCTGGTCACTAAGGGGTTAATACAAGTAATGTTGATTTCGTATGTTTTATCTTTGACCTTGGTTCCCATGCGAAGTTGGTAGAGAATGGACAGGGAGGGAGATGGGAGGGTGGCAAGTATGCGTGAAGGAAGGTCTCCCCCGTCTCCACGGGAACATTCTGTCCAAAAGAGATGAGGCCTGCAAACCTGATGTGTGAAGAATTATAATGATGTATCTGGGATGTATTTTATTGTATGCTTTTTACTGAATAACAAATATTGTCACATTGTCTCTGATTGGTTAACCTCAAGCCTACACCCCTTCTGAATTTCAGTTTAACAGTTTGAGTTTGGTAATAAATCCTTCAGAGGAGCATTTTGAGCATATCAGCAGAGTCTGTGTGTTTTCTTCTCCTCTCTCGATATATATCGGTGAAATATCCTAATTAGGATACTGACTAATGGGGTCTGGCCTTGAGAGTCTGTTTGGACTCGTATAAATTTCAGTCTAATATATTTTGAGCGATGGATTTGCACGACAGGGGAGAATACCTCTCTATTACTGGTCCGACAGAGTATGACACGTTTTCTTTCTGCCCGATTCATACATTACCCGACAGAAAAAACTTTCATATATTTTCTAATAAAATTGAAGTTGAATGGAGGTACAGTAGGAACCCATAGGAGTCTATTGGTGCCAGTGGCGTAACTACCGCTATAGCAGCCGTAGCGGCTGCTAGGGGCCCGCGGCATGAGGGGGCCCGTGTCGCCCGCCGGCACGGGCCCCAACCATGGCCAGAGGCTCCGCTGGCAGCCGCTGTGACTGCTACAGCGCGACGCCACTGAACACTATGGCAGAGCAGGGAGGTATCTCCCCGCTCTGCCATTAAACAAAAGACATGTATCCCCTATCCACAGGATAGGGGATACATGTGTGATCGCTGGCAGCGATAGGGAGAACGGGGGACTGAAAGTCCCCTGAAGTTCTCCATCACAGACCTCGGACTTCCGGGGTCTGTGACGGCAGCCCCGTAGAAATTAATGGAGCGCTGGTCGCGCTTGTGCGCATGCGTGACCAGCGCTCCTTTCATTTTTATTGAGCTGCGCAGACGCCGGAAGTCAGAGGTTAGTCATGGAGAACTTGGGGGGACTTTCCCTACAGGGGGGATGCTGTATGGCATTCCCTACAGGGGGGGGCTATATTGCATTCCCTACAGGGGGGGCTGTAAGGCATTCCCTACTGGGGGCTCCTGTATGGCGTTCCCTACAGGGGGGGGCTGTATGGCGTTCCCTACAGGGGGGGGCTGTATGGCGTTCCCTACAGACCCCCCCTGTAGATAACGCCATACAGACCCCCTGTAGATAACGCCGTACAGACCCCCTGTAGATAACGCCATACAGCCCCCTGTAGATAACGCCATACACCCCCTCTGTAGATAACGCCATACAGTCCCCCCTGTAGATAATTCCATACAGTCCCCCTGTAGATAACGCCATACATCCCCCTCTGTAGAGAACGCCATACAGCCCCCCTGTGGATAGCGCCATACAGCCCCCTCTGTAGATAACGCCATGCAGCCCCACTGTGGATAGCGCCATACAGTCCCACTGTGGATAGCGCCATACAGTCCCACTGTGGATAGCGCCATACAGCCCCCCTGTAGATAACGCATACAGCCCCCTGTAGATAGCGCCATACAGCCCCCTCTGTAGATAGCGCCATACAGCCCCCTATAGATAACGCCATACAGCCCCCCCTGTAGATAACGCAATACAGCCCCCTTTGTAGATAACGCTATACAGCCCCCATTGTAGATAACACCATACAGCCCCCTCTGTAGATATCTACAATGGGGGCTGTATAGCGTTATCTATAGGGGGGCTGTATGGTGTTATCTACAGAGGGGGCTGTATGGCGTTATCTATAGGGGGGCTGTATGGCGTTATCTACAGGGGGGGGGCTGTAAAAAAGGCACTATCTATAAGGGGGAGGGGGTTGTGTGACACCCAGGGGAGGGGGGGGGCCACAGTCAAAATTTTGCTATGGGGCCCAGTCATTCCTAGTTACACCCCTGATTGGTGCTCTATTACATCTTTGTACAAGTCTGAGGTTACATGGAGCAGTAATACGGCCTTGCACATGAGGTAATACTTCTCCCATTAGGAAGGAAGGAAAAACACCTAAAAAGCTGCATAAAAGCACAAGCCATGAGACATATATCCCCCCCCCCTGAAAAATAAATACATTTTTACATACACATCGGAGATAGCATATTATTAAGACTAAGGCTCCTATAGCTACACCACTGGATAGAATTGGATGCATTGTCACAGCAGACAGTATCACACATGATAGGCTTAGATACATGGCCCTAGCAGACAGTATCACACATGATAGGCTTAGATACATGGCCCAGAAGACAATATCACACATGATACTTAGATAGAGGGCCCCAGCAGTAAGTATCCTTGTACTAACATATGTTCACCCCCCAAAAAGAAATGTGTGTGCGTATATATATATATATATATATATACACTACCGTTCAAAAGTTTGGGGTCACCCAGACAATTTTGTGTTTTCCATGAAAACTCACACTTATATTTATCAAATGAGTTGCAAAGTGACTAGAAAATATAGTCAAGACATTGACAAGGTTAGAAATAATGATTTTTATTTGAAATAATAATTTTCTCTTTCAAACTTTGCTTTCGTCAAAGAATGCTCCATTTGCAGCAATTCCAGCATTGCAGACCTTTGACATTCTAGCTGTTAATTTGCTGAGGTAATCGGGAGAAATTTCACCCCATGCTTCCAGAAGCCCCTCCCACAAGTTGGATTGGCTTGATGGGCACTTCTTGCGTACCATACGGTCAAGCTGCTCCCACAACAGCTCTATGGGGTTGAGATCTGGTGACTGCGCTGGCCACTCCATTACAGATAGAATACCAGCTGCCTGCTTCTTCCCTAAATAGTTCTTGCATAATTTGGAGGTGTGCTTTGGGTCATTGTCCTGTTGTAGGATGAAATTGGCTCCAATGAAGCGCTGTCCACAGGGTATGGCATGGCGTTGCAAAATGGAGTGATAGTCTTCCTTATTCAAAATCCCTTTTACCTTGTACAAATCTCACACTTTACCAGCACCAAAGCAACCCCAGACCATCACATTACCTCCACCATGCTTGACAGATGGCGTCAGGCACTCTTCCAGCATCTTTTCAGTTGTTCTGCGTCTCACAAATGTTTTTCTGTGTGATCCAAACACCTCAAACTTCGATTCGTCTGTCCATAACACTTTTTTCCAATCTTCCTCTGTCCAATGTCTGTGTGCTTTTGCCCATATTAATCTTTTCCTTTTATTAGCCAGTCTCAGATATGGCTTTTTCTTTGCCACTGCCCTGAAGGCCAGCATCCCGGAGTCGCCTCTTCACTGTAGACGTTGACACTGGCGTTTTGCGGGTACTATTTAATGAAGCTGCCAGTTGAGGACCTGTGAGGCGTCTATTTCTCAAACTAGAGACTCTAATGTACTTGTCTTGTTGTGCAGCGGGGCCTCCCACTTCTCTTTCTACTCTGGTTAGAGCCTGTTTGTGCTGTCCTCTGAAGGGAGTAGTACACACCGTTGTAGGAAATCTTCAGTTTCTTGGCAATTTCTCGCATGGAATAGCCTTCATTTCTAAGAACAAGAATAGACTGTCGAGTTTCACATGAAAGCTGTTAGGGATCTGCCAGGTACTTCATCTAGCTATACTCCTGGGATTAATCAATCCACACCTGAGGCCAGACCTGTTCGACTGACACCATCTCCCACCAACCAGGGTGGCAGGCTCAGGAGTGGGAGAGCCTATCGCGGCCTGGTCTGTCGGAGTTAGCTCCGCCCCCTGCCCTTTATTACCTGCCCTGTGCTCTCCCTCAGTGCTTGTAATTCTTTTGGATTCCTGGCCCCACTGCTGCTTGCTCCAGCCTGCTTCTGCCGTGCTTCTGCCTTGCTGCAGTTCTGCTTGACCTGCTTTGCTTTGCCCCTGGCTTGCTTCTGTCTCCGTGCCCGCTCGGGTGTACTCACTTCGTCCTGGTCCTGACTGTTCGTTCGCCGCCCCGTTTCCTCGTGGCGTTCCGTGGCTACTGCCCCTTCCCTTGCGTGTTCCCTGTTTGTCTTCCTGTGCACTTAGCCAGCGTAGGGACCGCCGCCCAGTTGTACCTCGTCGCCTAGGGCGGGTCGTTGCAAGTAGGCAGGGACAGGGCGGTGGGTAGATTAGGGCTCACTTTCCCTTCACCTCCTTCCTGCCATTACAAAAGCTCTCTTTTTCTAGCCATTTTGAGAGTTTAATCAAACCCACAAATGTAATGCTCCAGATTCTCAACTAGCTCAAAGGAAGGTCAGTTTTATAGCTCCTCTAAACAGCAAAACTGTTTACAGCGGTGCTAACATAATTGCACAAGGGTTTTCAAGTGTTTTCTATTCATCCATTAGCCTTTTAACACAGTTAGCAAACACAATGTACCATTAGAACACTGGAGTGATGGTTTCTGGAAATGGGCCTCTCTACACCTATGTAGATATTGCATTAAAAACCAGACGTTTGCAGCTAGAATAGTAATTTAGCACATTAACAATGTATAGAGTGTATTTCTGATTAATTTAATGTTATCTTCATTGAAAAAAACTGTGCTTTCTTTCAAAAATAAGGAAATTTCTAAGTGACCCTAAACTTTTGAATGGTAGTGTATGAGACTGCATATCTATAGCACTACGACCCTATAGCTATGGATAGGATAGGGGTAATAATGGGGGTTAGTGTTAGCCTCTGAACCGGCTAACACTAAGCCCCGCCTTAGTAATGGACGTTGTCAATCAGCCAGCGCCCATTACTAAGGCAGAAGTGATAAAGTTAAAAAAACAGATAATTTTTTTTTATTGAAATAACAAAAAACAGACACAACGCTTGTTAACCATTTTATTGAGAATTAAAAAAAACACGCCGTAATCAAAGTAGTCCTCGAATCCAAAGTAGTTTAACAACCCAAACTGTAAAGGACAAAAAAATAAATAATAGGTAACACGTAGAAAAGCAAAGAAATTATTACACTTACGTTTCCTGTGTCCAGCGCTGGAGCAGCAATGTCAGCGAGCTACGCTGTTTCCGTAACCTCAGGAGTTATAGGGGGCACCAGCACTTAAAGTGCCTAGGGCAGCATCAACTAAATACGGCCCAGCTTTCACCTACACTCTCTCCTCTGGCCCCCCACTTAAGGTAGTAAGGAGGTAGTAATGAAGTTTAAAAGAAAACACAAAGACATAGAAAAAATATATTTTATTGATAAACCCCCCCCCCCTACACAACCCTCATTAATAATTTTTTTTAAAATAAAAAAAGCCATCATCGAAGTAGTCCTCGCATCCGACGTAGTCCGAAGACCAAACCTGTAAAAACACACAAACACACAAAAAAAAACATTAGTAACACAGGTGGTAGGCTTAGATACAGGGTGCAACAGACAGAATTACACATGGGCTTAGATGCAGGGCCAATGTGTGATACTATCTGTTGGACCATGTATCTATCCCTACAACAAGGCAGGCTTAGATACAGGGCCCCAGCAGACAGTAATCTTATACAGTATAAGATTACTGTCTGCTGGGGTCCTGTATCCATACCTCCCAACTTTTGAATTCAGAAAAGAGGGACATTTTAAGCCTCACCCCCTAACCACGCCCAATATCCCGCATCAACACATCAAATCACGGCCAGATCCTTCTGCAATTAACAAGCGCACATTGTCACTGCGGATCTCTAGACTGTCTGGATATCACAGATATTATGGATCCGGTTATATCGTCTTTGTTACTTTTCCTATCTTGGATATAACATTTGCTCATCACGGCGGCAGCAGCAGCAGGACAAACCAAAAGGCTGAAAACAATGAAAGTCAAGAGGGAGACCCTGTGGTTGATGACTTTTCAATTGACAGGTAGCAGAGTTACATAGCACCAGACACTCCTGTAGATAGCTACACATACAGCCCCCCTGTATATAGCTCCACACACAGCCCCCTGTAGATTGCTCCACACACAGCCCCCTGTAGATAGATCCACACACAGCCCCCGGTAGATAGCGCCACACACAGCCCCCCCCTGTATATTGCTCCACACAGCCCCCCTGTACATAGCGCCAGACACAGCAGCCCTGTAGATAGCTCCAAATACAGCCCCCCTGTACATTTTGCCAGACACAGCCCCCTGTAGATAGCTCCACACAAACCCCCTCTGTACATAGCTCCACACACAGCCCCCCTGTTGATAGTGCCACACACAGCCCCCCCTGTAGATAGCACCACACACAGCCCCCCTGTACATAGCGCCAGACACAGCCCCCTGTAGATAGCTCCACACACAGCCCCCTGTAGATAGCTAAACACACAGCCCCCACCTAGATAGCGCCACACACAGTCCGCTGTAGATAGCTCCAGACTCAGCCCCCCTGTAGATAGCGCCACATACAGCCCCCCCTGTGGATAGCGCCACACACAGCCCCCATGTACATAGCGCCAGACAAAGCCCCCCTGTACATAGCGCCAGACACAGCCCCCCTGTAGATAGCTCCAGATACAGCCCCCCTGTAGATAGCTCCAGATACAGCCCCCTGTAGATTGCTCCATACAGCCCCCCTGTACATAGGGCCAGACACAGCCCCCCTGTAGATAGCTCCAGATACAGCCCCCCTGTACATAGCGCCAGACACAGCCCCCTGTAGATAGCTTCAGATACAGCGCCCTGTAGATAGCTCCACACATAGCCCCCTGTAGATAGCTCCAGATACAGCCCCCCTGTAGATTGCTCCACACAGTCCCCTGTACATAGCGCCAGTCACAGCCCCCTGTAGATAGCTCCCTGTAGGTAGCGCAATACAACCCCCTTATAAGAGTTAGCCGACCCTACTGCTTCCACTCTCCGCTCTGCTTTCACTCACTGTCAGAAGAAGGCAGGAGTCTTGCGACGGCGTTCTCACTGGTGTCGATGCCGGCCCGGGAGTGGACCAGTCCATTCACCTGACCTGTCACCTGACCGGTGAGGTCAGATGACCGGTCAGGTGACTGGACTGGTCCACTCCCGGGCTGGCATCGATCCCAGTGAGAACACCGCCGCAAGACTCCTGTCTTCTTCTGATCGCTGCTGCAGATGTACGGGATCCGGGGCACCGGGCCAAAGATCCGGGGCTTGGGCCCCTGAGGTCTAGTGCTAGCGACGCCCCAGACTGGTGTGTATTGTTATATGTATCCGCCACTCAGCCCATTGCAGCAAACATTTCAGGTACCAACAAAGAAGAGTACTAGTAACATCTACAGAACACTATTAAGTAAATATTGTCATTCCAGGGTATACTAATAAAGATGCCTATGAGATTTCACACCGCATGACATCGCAGGTTAAAATACTTTTTTTTATTCTTATACACCTGGAAGAAGTATTTTATAAAATGACAGATTGCAGGACGCCTTACTTGCAACCCAATCAAATGACAAGAAATAATCGGCACATCTTTGTTTTTTTCCAGGCAACAAAAAGATTTAGCAAACAGTCAGGCAGTTAGACTAAGTTGAAGTCACGTAAATGAAATTGGATTCCAGCCGTGCTAAAACAAAACTCAACTGATGTCCTTGCAGCCAGTATCTGAGCTTGACTTTATAGAAATGATTTTACAGTTCAGCCCTGTCATTTCTAAAGAGGTGTTTATAATGCTAGTTACAGCTGTCAATGAAAAGGACTAAATCTGAATTACTTTAATATAGTGACCGATAAGATTTCTTGTGTTATGTCATAATGTTCTGTTGAAGTGGCATCCATTGTGTGTTGTAGATGGTAATGAATTGATTTTTGAAGAGCTGCTTGCTGGGGAAGAATGCAGTAAATTTATATGACACAGTTGGGGACCTTTTTCCTTTACATTTTAGAGAATAACTATGTACTTGCGGACTCTGACATCATTAACACTAGTTTTTTCAGCAAAACATTGAAACTAAATAGAAACATAACTCTTTACCAATTATTTCTATGTTCTATATTAGAAGTTGTCCTTTATCTAGAAAAAAGTAAATGCTACTTTACATTCCTGATCCTAAGTTATGAAACTCAAAGAAACAGACATTTGTGCAACCCTGTAGTACAATAATAGTATAATAATATAATAATAAAAGTGCAACAAGTTTACTTTTCTTTTTACTAGCTACTTGCATGAAGCATGGCAACTATATAAATAGTGCAATGGCGTGTCTGGCGCGCAATGTGAGCAGCCTTGTTCACTTCAGCTCCTAATCTGATCCGTCATATTTATCCTGCTGCGCCTGCATACTTCGCCTAAACCGGGCTACATTCATCGGCATACTTACCTGGTCGACCGGGGAACATTTTGCTGCCATTGCTGAATGGAGGTTTACCGCCATGGTGAAGGGGCAAGCAGGGAAAGGGAATGACAAGGAGGTCCAAGATGGCGCCGGCCTCCTCACTCCTGCTAAACCCAGGTGTGCTACGTAGCCTCCAAAGGATGCTGTGACCATGCTGAGTAGGTTTGAACGCCATAACCCTGCTGACGCCTGTATGGGAGGCCCTGAGAACCTACCATGTGCGGAGGAAGGAGATGGTGATGGCTCCAACCGGCAGTCTGAGAACGCTGGGTAGTGTTCAGAACAGCCTAAATCTGGGGCGGAACCCACGCTTACTGACTTGATGAAAGCCATTACACAATGCCATGCATCCCTGACTTGACAAGATGGTGGTGTGAAAGAGGACATATTTATCCTTAGACAAGACATCAAAAAGTTCTCTGAATGCACTACTGCCCTAGAGGAAAGGGTTAATGAAATTGAGGATGTGCTATCTCCTCTGAGGAGGAAGGTGAATACTCACTCCAGGAATATGGAATTGATGAGACTGAAACAAGATGAGATTGACACTATATTGCAGCTCAGTTTCAACATCTTAGAGGATGGGGAGACGAGACACCATCTACTGCAGTGGAGAAACTACTTAGCCTGGTGACTGGTGAGAAACATCTATTTTTAGTTCTAAAATCTGTCTGGCTAGGCAAACTGGGGATGGGCTTTCTTACACTAGCTATGATCTATAAGGTCTGGGTTAGGGCCAAAGCAGTGGTCAGAATAGTGGGGTATACTCCTTACTCTCCCATATGGGGAAACAATTTTTATAAAGAATTTGATAAACTAGAGGGGTTTGAGGATTGGCAGCGTAGGGGCCTTAGAGTCCTCCAGCACCTTTTATATGATGGGGTGTTTCGCACGTTTGATGACCTGAAATCGGAATTTGATCTTCCTCAATCTAGTTTCTTTAAGTACCTACAACTTAGGTACTTATGACGTCATCTCATTGCCTTCGCAGAACCTGTTAAGACTAGAGACCACACCTAAAGAAGATGGCGCTGCATCGGTGAGTGTGTAGGGCATTCAGCGTGATCACGTCGCCGATAGCCAGCAAGGGAACCAATAGTTCCCTTGCCTCTTGAATCCCCATGTCACAGATCCTTTTTTAACGGTTGTTAAATGTATTGACGGCCGTTAAAAATTGATCCATTGACTTCTATGGAGGCTGTTTGGCCGTGAAAACGGCAAAAAATAGGACATGTCCTATTTTTTGATGGCCAATATTCATGGGCCGTTAAAAAAATGGCCGTGTGAATACACCCATAGAACATCATTGTTTTGAAAATGGCCGTGTGACGGCCGTTCAAAAAACGTTTGTCACGCGTCCGTTTTTAACTGTCGTGTGAATGTAGCCTTACGAGCAAATGAGTCTAAGGTCTGTGTTAATCTCTGAATGAGTCGTAAGGCTGGAGCTTCAGTTATTGATTTGACCCATCACATTTACTGTTGCACATAAATAAATGGGAGGTGCCTCGCCAGACCAATCATTTGTCAGCTTTTTTAAGAAGCTGCTAAATGTTTTACATCTCTGGCACGGGACCGAGAACGGGCCGTGAAAAACAGTCCGTGTGTTGGCCGGATTTCCCGACCCGACCACATCACAGATGAGCGGGTCTCCTGGCATCATAGACATTTATGATGCTAGGAGTCTCAGCCTCCCCACGGAACTGCTGTTCCATACTGAACAAAATTATACAGTACGGAACAGCAATTCTGTGGGAAGTAAGAGACTCTTAGCATCATAAATGTCTATGATGCCAGGAGTCCTGTTCACCTGTACTGTGGTCAGGCCGGGAAATCCGTCCGGTACATGGACCATTTTTCGCGGCCCGATCTTGGTCGTGTGCCAGAGCTGTAAAAGGACCGAACCCCTAATGAATATTCATGAATAGCTATTTTGATTAAGACACACAGATGAAATTAAGGAGGATTACAGTATAAATTATATGATCCTTCTGATAGTGCAGTAGATTTCTTATATTCTAACTTGATTGCACAAAAACAGAAAAAGTGCATCATTTATAATAAACGCACCTTAATTCAGATATTACTAAGAGCATAAAAAAAAATCATAAAGTTTCCATATATCCAATTTAGGCTCTGTTCTTTGTGATGCATGTTCAGTGTAGAGAAATAGCATATACGTTTAACCTATAGCCCAGACCATAAGTCATATAGTTTCAGACGTCCTCCATTGACTTGTAAAACCAAAATATATACCTCTTGGTATATTTTTTGTGTGGGATCCCTTAATAATCTCCCATACTTTGTAAAACAGTAAAAAAAAAAAAAAAAAGGTATGCTGATGCCTAAACATTTGCGAAAAAAAAGACTCTCCAGGCATATGGCAGGCCCACCATAGGCTATGGCCTTTTAATTTTGACATTAGGTTGGAATTATTTAGGAACGTATATAGCAAGCATACACCACATAGTATTACAGAAGCAAAGGCATTTTTTTCTTGATGTTATTTCAACTCTGCGATTAAATATATGTTCACAAGTTTACACTAGCACCTAAAAAACTATGAGAAGTGTTAATTGGGATGTTAAACATATTTTATGCTGTGCGATACCCATTTGTAGAAGAACTATATTTCTAATTAATAATTGTATTTTTTTTTTCTTTATTTAAGTAATTATCTTGATGTCAAGTGCTCTTGATTTATTAAGTGAAAAATTAATAATTGTCAATTTCTCACATTAAAAAATGCTGATTTTGAACATGCAATCTTAGGGTATGTTCACACGCTGTGTTTTCAGGCGTGTTTTGGGGCGTAAACACCTCGAAATACGCCTGAAAACACGTTAGCTAAACACCTACAAACATCTGCCGATTGAATTCAATGGGAAAAACTGCATTTCGTTCAGACGGGGCGTTATTTTACAAGGCGCGTAAAAAAACGCTGCGTAAAAAGAAGGAGCATGTCACTTCTTGAGCCGTTTTTGGAGCTGTTTTTCATAGTATCAATAGAAAAACACCTCCAAAAAGTCTAGGAAAAAGGCCTCAAAAAACTTTTTCACTTTCCCTGAAAACAGCGCCGGAATTTTCAGCCATTTTTACTTCTGCGTGTGAACATACCCTAAGGGTATCAAAACAGTAAGGGTATGTGCACACGGCAGCATCCGATACGGCTGAAATTATGGAGCTGTTTTCAGGAGAAAACAGCTCCGTAATTACGTCCAAAGAAGTGTCCTGCACATCTTTGACGAGGCAGTCATTTTACGCGTCGTCGTTTGACAGCTGTCAAACGACGACGCATAAATTACAGGTCATCGGCACAGTACATCGGCAAACCCATTCAAATGAATGGGCAGATGTTTGCCAACGTATTGGAGCCATATTTTCAGGCGTAAATCGAGGCATAATACGCCTCGTTTACGCGTAAAAATAGGTAATCTGACCTATTTACAGACGGCTCAACGGTTGAACCAGCATCAAGCCAGGTGGTCATTGTTCTTTGCTCAGTTCTGGTTCGAACTCAACTACCGGCCTGCCGACAAGAATGTGAGGGCCGATACCTTGTCTAGGTAATTTGAAACAGAGGACACTGTGGAGTCCCCACAGAATATTATCGAACCTTCCTGCAGCTATTCTGTGAACCCTCTGCAGGTTAGTGACATTCCTCCAGGAAGAACTTTTGTACGTCTGGCAGACAGAGTGTAATGACGGGGTAGGGAGACAGACAGGTGAGCCCTAATCTACCCGCCACTCCGTCCCTGCCTACTTGCACGGCCCGTCCTAGGTGACGGCGTACAACTGGGCGAAGGTCCCTACGCTCAATATGTGCAATACAGACAAACAGACAAGGGTACACAGAAGCTAAGGGAAATGGGGCAGTTGCTCACGGCAACACCATGAGCAACAGGCGTAGAGAACGAGCCGAGTCAAACCAGGAGTGAACGAGGTACCAAACGCAGAGCAGGACCGTAGTAAGTAAAGCCAGGGTCAAAATGAAGCAAGGTCAATAATAATAGCAGGATCAGCAGAGCCAGGAAACAGGATTGAATCACAGGCAAAGACAAGCAGGAAATGAAGGTATAAATAGACCGAGGGCGGGAGCTAGAACTGTCTGGCCAGGCTGTGATAGGTTCTCCCACTCCTGAGCCTACCAGCCTGAGTGGTAGCAGATCGAGTCACTCTATCAGACCTAGGAGCAGGTGCAGACTGATTAACCACGGGCGTCGACACAGAAGCTGTGTCTGGCAGATCCTTTACACAGAGGAAGAATCCTTCGCTGGGGTCTCAGTTCCAAGCTGGCAGGTCACGCGTGTGCCCGTGAGACCTGAGACCTAATCGCCCGTCAGTTCTGGTGGCCCACGCTGCCCAAAGACTTCACGGACTTGTACGGTGTGTGCAGCAAAAAAAGTTGCCCACTCCATACCAGCTGGTCTGCTCCAGTCACTGCCTGTGCCCGATGCCCCCTGGCGGCATGTTGCTATGGACTTTGTCACAGATCTGTCTCTCTCTGCAGGATGCAGTGTGATCTGGGTGGTGGTGGGTCTGTTCTCTAAAATGGCTCATTTTGTTCCCCTGACTGGTCTGCCTTCTGCTGCTTGACTGGCTGACCTCTTCATACAACACATCTTCCGTCAGTACGGCTTGCCCCTGCATATTGTCTCGGATCGAGGGGTCCAGTTCACCTCTGCGGCCTCCTCGGTGTAAAGTTGGACTTCTCTTCGGCCTATCATCCCTAGTCCAATGGGCAAGTCGAGAGGATTAACCAAATTATGGTGAACTATCTACGTCACTTTGTTTCCAGGCGACATGATGACTGGGTGCAACTGAATTCTCCTATAATAACCATACTAGTGACTCCACTACCTCTAGCCCGTTCTTCATAGTCTACGGCCAACATCCTCGAATACCTCTTCCCGTTTCCTCTATGTCCCAGGTGCCTGCAGCTGACTCGACCTTCAGGGACTTTCTGCAAATATGGCAACAGACGAAGGCATTCGTCACCCCCAGACGAAGGCATTCGCCGAAACGCGCGTCGGGTGTGGGCGTCTCCTATGTGCTAACCATGACCTTGGGTAGGTAATACTTTTTGATACACATCTGCTATATTTCATCTGACAGTCTTACCACTTACCAGCCTCTAAGTACAGCAACTATTGACTTTCTTTCTGTGCACTTAATACAAATACTACATAACAACTATCATAACTTCAGCACCTTTGAATCTACTTATATCAATTATTGTGATAGACTCTGTAGACTGTTTGGCAGTAACCTTCTGAGACTTTTTGGTATGTACGTATCCATTAAATCTTGCATTTGCATATAACGTATTTTCATGATAATCAATGTATTAATCATGGTTTAGCAATGGCTGACGCCTTTTTTCATTGTGACTCATCTTTTTTTGCTCTGTTATGTCTTATGTGTAATAAAGTTTATACTTTTATATTTAGATTATTGTTGTGCTGAAGTTGATCATTTCTTCTCTCTCGAGTGTTCCTATATTTTGATCAACGCACCAAGGTTACTTGGTCATTACCACGGTTTGTTCTTCATTAGTATAATTTACCTACATAGATACACTACATTAATAGTCTGGATATTAGACATTGTACTATTACTAATGAGACAAATCCCTCCGCGGGTATTATTTTTGGTTTTTCATTAAATATGGCAACAGACTCGATCTTCTATTCTGCTGGCAGTTGACCGCTTGAAGAATAAAGCAGATACTAGAAGACGGGATCCTCCTCAGTTTCTTCCAGGTACGAAGGTCTGGTTGTCTTCAAAGAATATCTGGCTGAGTGTGCCGTCCTGCAAATCTGCTCCCAGGTTCCTCGGACCCTTTGAGATCCTGCTACAAATTAACCCGGTCTCTTACGAACTGCGGCTGCCTCCTACCCTCAAGATCCCTAACTCCTTCCATGTCTCCTTGCTGAAGCTCGTGGTCCTGAACCGCTGCTCTAGGTCTATTAGTTCCGCAGTGGCTCCTGGCGGCTCGTCAGGGACTTTCGAGGTAAGGGAGATTCTAGCCACCGAGAAGGTGTGAGGAAGGACATTTTATTTGGTGGATTGGAGGGGATTCGGTCCAGAAGAGAGGTTTTGGGAGCCAGAGGAGATGCCCTTGTTCTCATGAGGAAATTTCTCTCCTGCTCTGGCCCCAAGAAGAGGGGGCCTAAGAGGGGGGATACTGTAAAGTCTATGGCCGCGGTCCGCCATCCTAACTTACCCTTCGACGGCCATGGACATCCTGCTGCTGTGCTGCGTCGTCCCCCTGTGAGGCGCCGGCACTCACTTCCGGGTATCGAGACTGTCTCCCGGAGGGTGCGCGTGCGCGCGCGCTCGTGCCTACTCTTAAAGGGCCAGAGTGTGCATGAAATCATCATCATCAACTCACATGATGTTCTGGACTATAAGAAGGCCACCGCCCTTCTGATCCTTGCCTGAGCGTTGTTGTTGTTTCCCAAAGTCTGGCTTGCAAATGGTCTCCTAAGTGTCTTCCAGCTTCCCCGTATCTGTATCCTGTTTGCCGTACTATCCAGTACTATCCTGATCTACTGCCATGCTGAGCTGTTGTCGTGTTGTGCTGCATTTACACGCCTGTGCTGCATTTCCACGCCTGTTCTGCTGCTCCACACCTGACGTCTACCTGCCGCCTGGTCCCAGCCGAGCCTGCCTTGCTACTGTCTACATTGCCTCAGGTAACCTTTCTGGACTATAGAATTTGTACCATACCTGTTTGGCCAGCTGCCATCCCACTACACGGTACGGCTCAGTGGGCTCACACCCCGCATCGTGACAGTGATGATCACATGAGTATGGACCTGATTGTGAGTCTGTTGGTCTATTGATAAACCTCCATATGTAGAAATGCTGGAATCTTTTGTATATTTTCTCTATTCGATCCATTTTAATTTCTCCTTAAAAAACACTATTCATGTAATGGCAGGAAGGAGGTGAAGGGAAAGTGAGCCCTAATCTACCCACCGCCCTGTCCCTGCCTACTTGCAACGACCCGCCCTAGGCGACGGGGTACAACTGGGCGGCGGTCCCTACGCTGTCTAAGTGCACGGGAGAACAAACAGGGAACACGCAAGGGAAGGGGCAGTAGCCCACGGAACGCCGCGAGGAAACGGAGCGGTGAACGAATAGTCAGGACCAGGATGAAGTGGAGTATACCAACGTGAGCACGGAGAAGGAAGCAAGCCAGGGGCAAAGCGAAGCAGATTAAGCGGAACTGCAGCAAGGCAGAAGCACGGCAGAAGCAGGCTGGAGCAAGCAGCAGTGGGGCCAGGAATCCAGAAGAATTACAAGCACTGAGGAAGAGAACACGGCACGTAATAAAGGACAGGGGGCGGAGCTAACTCCGACTGACCAGGCCGCGATAGGCTCTCCCACTCCTGAGCCTGCCACCCTGGTTGGTGGGAGACGGTGTCAGTCTAACAGGTCTGGCCTCAGGTGTGGATTGATTAATCCCAGGAGTATACCTAGACGTAGTACCTGGCAGATCCCTAACAATTCTGTTAATTGTCAGGAGTTTGGTATACATTGAAGACCCACCCATGGATTCTAATTGTCAAATTTTTTATATATGGTGATGCACTATATTGATTGCTCTTCGTATTTTGTATTCTTAAAGGCTAGGTACAACTTTGAAAGTTTATATATATATATAAGTAGATTTAGCTTTAGTGCATATTTATTTATATTTAGTGGTTTAGGTGGCATTAGTGTCGCAGTGTGCTGTCACCATTCTTTTTCTGCTGTATATTTGCAGTCACAGGTGTCCTGCACCTGCATACACATTTTATATCATTTAGTTGGAATGTGCTGTTCAAATTTTTGTTGTTTATGTGATCCATATATGTGGGGTTAGTGACTGCCTCCATTTTTGTTCTTGCACTCCTCCCATTCTGCCCTGGGTGATTTTAATTAGTTCAATGCTGGATCCTACCATCCCCAGGTATATATGTAGGCTTAGTCCCAGTTCTGGGTGTATGTGCAGCGTAGGTTCCCACCTTACAGAGGTCGCCTTGTCGTGGCAGGTGGGCAAACACTTTTTGATCAAAATGTGCACTAAGAACCTCCCTATTATAAGTAGATTTAGCTTTAGTGCATATTTATTTATATTTAGTGGTTTAGGTGGCATTAGTGTCGCAGTGTGCTGTCGCCATTCTTTTTCTGCTAGATAGATAGATAGATAGATAGATAGATAGATAGATAGATAGGTGTATCAGTTTGTTTTGTGTAACTTTGTATATACTTTTTATTAAAAAAATGTTTTACTTTTTTAGATACAGCTGCTCTGTATTCTCTATACAGTGCAGCCTTATCTAGCACTTTTCACTGAATCCGTCACATGCAGGATCCACCTGTGATCTATATAGAGAATACAGAGCAGCTGTATCTCCAAAAGTAAAAATAATTTTTAATAAAAAGTATTTACAAAGTTACACAAAACACACTGTAAGGCCCCATGCACACGAACGTATAAACGCCCGTAATAGACTTCTATTGGCCACGGTTACCTCCCCGTATGCTTACCGGAAGGTGCCCGGGCCGTTGAAAAATCTAGAACATTTCCTATTTTAGGCCGTAATTACGGCACGGGCAGGCCCATAGAAGTCTATGGGGCTCCCGCAATTACGGGTGACTACGTGTGTGCACCTGTAATTACGGGAGCGTTGCTAGGCGACGTCAGGAGATAGTCACTGTCCAGGGTGCTGAAAGAGTTAAACGATCGGCTGTAACTTTTTCAGCACCCTGGACAATGACTACCAATCACAATATAGATCAACCTGTAAAAAAAAAGACGTTCATACTTACCCAGAACTCCCTGCTTCTTCCTCCAGTCCGGCCTCCTGGGATGACGTTACAGCCCATGTGACCGCTGCAGCCAATCATAGGACATGGACTGCCGCGTCATCCAGGGAGGTCGGGCTGGATGTCGAAAGAAGGACGCCGTCACCAAGACTGGTATTATGCCTCGTTTTACATCTGAAAATACGGCTACAATACATCGGCAAACATTTGCCCATTCATTTGAATGGGTTTGCCGACGTACTGTGCCAACGACCTGTCATTTACGCGTCGTCGTTTGACAGCTGTCAAACGACAATGCGTAAATTAACTGCCTCGGCAAAGAAGTGCAGGACACTTCTTTGCAACGTAATTTGAGCCGTTCTTCATTGAAGTCAATGAAGAGCAGCTCAAGATTATGGCCGTCAAAGACGCCTCGCATAATGCGAGGAGAAGCTTTTACGTCTGAAACGACGCAGCTGTTTTCTCCTGAAAACAGTCTGTCTTTCCAGACGTAATAGTCAGTTATCGTGTGCACATACCTCAAGACAACGGCCGGGTAAGTATGAATTTCTTTTACTTTTACTATGGAAAGGGTTGCCCCTTATCTTTATGCTGCACTGATAGAGAGAAGGGCTGCCGATTAGTGCGGTGCAATTTTGCATCGAAAACGTGCCCGTAAATACGGGTGGAATACTGGTGACACAGGACTCGTAAATACACGGGTCCGTAAATACTGGTGCAATACGGGTCGAATACGTTTAACCAAGGACCCGTATTTACGCCAGTATTTACGGAAGGAAAATAATACGTTCGTGTGCATGAGGCCGTACACCTTTTTATTAAAAAACATTTTATTGTGTTTCAAAGGTGTACATAGCCTTTAATTATGTACTGTTTAAGAGCTCTATCATTTCTGATTGCATTTACACAGTTGAAATCATTGGTGATGTGATAATTGTATGCAATTTCTGCTGACACTGCTTGATAAAGACTGTGAGAGTCAAAAATGTTGCATAGGTGAATAAAAATCCACTGATTGATTTTACTGAATACAGGGTGCTGAAACAAGCTATCTGAATATCAATTTGGGACTTAAAGAGGCTCTGTCACCAGATTATAAGTGCCCTATCTCCTACATAATCTGATCGGCGCTGTAATGTAGATAACAACAGTGGTTTTTATTTTGAAAAACGATAATTTTTGACCAAGTTATAAACAATTTTAGATTTATGCTAATTACTTACTTAATAGACAACTGGGCGTGTTTTAACTTTTTTACCAACTGGGCGTTGTAGAGAGAAGTGTATGACGCTGACCAATCCGCGTCAGGCACTTCTCATTGTTCCAGCCCAGCTTCTTTCACTGCACAGCCGGATTGTGCACAGTGTGATTGTGCAGTGAAAAAAGCTGGTCTGGAACAATGAGAAGTGTATGACGCTGATTGGTCACTGCTTGGTCAGCGTCATACACTTAGCATAAATCTAAAATTGTTTATAACTTGGTCAAAAATTATCGTTTTTCAAAATAAAAACCACTGTTGTTATCGACATTACAGCGCCGATCAGATTATGTAGGAGATAAATCACTTATAATCTGGTGACAGAGCCTCCTTAAAGGGGTTTTCCGAGTTAAAATGACTATGTGTTTATATTTGTAATTTATTAATGTAAATACATTTGCAATATACTTACATTTTCCAAATTGGCCCCGTTTCCAGATGCTGCCGTGGGGTACTTGACGGGTGACGTCACTCTCTGGCCGCTGTGTTGATCTTCCATTCTCTTCCGGATAAACGACACGTCACTTGTGGCGTGCCGTGTATGGGCTGTCTTGTTGTACCTCTCGTAATGTGTATGTGCGTTCCCTGCTGTTATCTTGAGAACAGCAAGGACCGCGCATGCGCGTTATGGGCTGTACAACAGAACAGCCCATGCACG
Source organism: Rhinoderma darwinii (assembly GCF_050947455.1). NCBI lineage: Eukaryota > Metazoa > Chordata > Amphibia > Anura > Rhinodermatidae > Rhinoderma > Rhinoderma darwinii. The sequence continues at coordinate 100,544,110 of NC_134691.1, read as the reverse complement.
GCACGTCACAAGTGAAAAGAATTGAAGATCAACACAGCAGCCAGAGAGTGACGAAACTCGTCAAGTACCCCAAGGCAGCATCCATCTGGAAACGGGGCCAAGTTGGAAAATGTAGGTATATTACAAATGTATTTACATTAATAAATTACAAGCATTTACACATAGTCATTTTAACTCGGAAAACCCCTTTAAGCAATTCATATATTAGTGATTTTGAATGGAGTCATTGTACTGTAGATTGCAAAACAGATTACGGTAACAGATATGTAAATATTTTTCACAAAAAAATGGAAATCGGCATCTACATAAAATATATTGTGGATGGGAATATATCTCATAGGTGGGAAATTCTCTAGAAATTTATTTGTAACATCAAGTTGGCTATGTCCAGCATATTAAAACATGTTGTTTGTCTCCATTTTGTGAAAAGTCCAGGAACACACCATTGTTGATTTCATTATGTAAATTTTTGGTACATGATCCATATATTTTGTCCGAAAAAAGATTTATGTACAGTCTCAATAACTATACAGTCAAAATAACGCCAAAAAAAAAAATCCAACAGGTCAGATTGAGTCAAAGGCAGATTTCATGAGGGTAGTCATTGTTGATCAAAGGGTTGTAGCTAAAGGCTCATGGGTTCTGGTTCAAAAGTTCAGCTTGAGCCCACCCCCCTTTTAGCTGTGGTCCACCCATAACTCTGTTGAAATTAACAAAGAAGCAAAGTAATAAGGCGCTCCATGGATTGGGTGGGTAGTCATGGTAACATGGCAACAGGATGCTAAGTTGGTCCTTAAAAATTATTTTAGGGAACTAGGAGAGAAGCTAAAGTCCAGGACCTCCAAGGTAGTGTTTTCAAAAATACTACCAGTGCTAATAGCGTCATTAGAAAGACAGCGGGAGATTAGGGAGATAAATAAGTGGCTTAGAAATTGGTGCAGAAAGGAAGGGTTTGGGTTCATGGAGAACTGGGCTGACTTCTCTGTCGGCTAAAGGCTCTTTGGTATGGACGGGCTGCATCTTAATGAGGAGGGTGCAGCTGTGCTGGGGAAAGAATGGTTAGATGACTGGAGGAGCTTTTAAACAAGGATCTGGGGAGATAGGGTGGGGATACACAAGACTACATAGGGAGTGGAATACAGAAGAGGTTAATGGGGATTTAGTGGGGGCTGGCGTTAGCAAGCCGAGTAGGGAGGTGACTAGGAATAAATACGACCTAAGAATATTAAAGGTGTCGGTAAGATTAAATGTATGCTGGCAAATGCAAGAATTCTTGCAAGAAAAATGGACGAGTTGGAGATTCTAATGACCAACATGTGTTATGATGTAGTGAACATAACAGAAACCTGGCTTGATGAGAGCTATGACTAGGTAACAAACGTGGGGGGGGGGGGGGCTACACCGTTTTCAGAAGGGATAGAAAATATAAAAAAGGTGGAGGGGTTTGTCTATTTGTAAAATCCAGCCTAAGAGGGAGACTGACATTGTGGAGTTTTTATGGGTAAATATTCATGGAACGCTTAATAACGGTAAACTGCTAATTGGAGTTTGTTATAAGCCACCGAACATAGTAGGACAGGCTGAGGAAGAAATGTTGCAAAAAATTCAAAAGGCAGCAAATAATAATGGGGTCGTTATTAGGGCGGGTTCACACGTGGCGGAATTTCACTGAAATTCCGCTGCGGACACTCCGCAGCGTTAATCCGCAGCGGTGCCGTTTGTCCATTGACTTACACTTTAATTTAGCAGTGTTCGTTTAGACTAGGCGTAAAATTCCGCTGCGGAGCATAGGCTGCGGAGCGGAATTTGGTGTCCGCAGCATGCTCTGTCTGCTGCGGAGCGGTGGCGGACTGGTTGCGGACTCATGGCGGAATTTCTCCATTGACTTCAATGGAGAGTCAAAATTCCGCAATGAAGTCCGCAGATCTTATGTGTGCTGCGGAGCGTATTGTTTTTACTACCATGACATTTCTTCATTCTGGCTGGACCTATGTATTTCTAGGTCTACAGCCAGACTGAGGAAGTCAATGGGGCTCCCGTAATGACGGGAGCGTTGCTAGGAGACGTCTGTAAATAGTCACTGTCCAGGGTGCTGAAAGAGTTACGCGATCGGCAGTAACTGTTTCTGCACCCGGGACAGTGACTACCGATCTCAATATACATGTATCTGTAAAAAAAAATATAAGTTCATACTTACCGAGAACTCCCTGCGTCTGTCTCCAGTCCGGCCTCCCAGGATGACGTTTCAGTGTAAGTGACGGCTGCAGCCAATCACAGGCCAAGCACAGGCTGCAGCGGTCACATGGACTGGAGCGTCATCCAGGGAGGTCGGGCTGGATGCCGAAAGAGGGACGCGTCACCAAGACAACGGGCGGTAAGTATGAATTTCTTTGACTTTCACTAGGGAAAGTGCTGTCCCTTCTCTCTATCCTGCACTGAATAGGGAGAAGGGAAGCACTTTTCCTGCAGTCCGCAGCGGCCAGTCCGCATCCATTTTCTGCACATTTTGTGCAGATCCGCAGCAGAATCTGCAACGCAGATTCTGTGCGGCATTGATGCGGACAGTTGCGGAGGAAATCCGCCACGTGTGGTCATGCCCTTATGGGGGATTTTAACTATCCTGACATTAAGTGGGACATAGAGGCTGCTGGATGTGCTAAAATCTGGAAGTTTTTATACACAATTCAAGACAATTATTTCACTCAGAGGGGATGTGCTGGATCTGGTCTTATGTAATAGACCATACACAATATCAGATGTGTCGGTCCGGGAGCACTTGGGCAATAGTGACCACAATATGTTAAGTTTTAATATAATTTTCAATAAATCAATACGAAGGGGAGCAACAAAAACCTGGAATTTTCGGAAAGCAAAATTCAATCGACTGAGGGAAACACTTAATCTTGTTGACTTAGATCATGTAATGGTAAATAGGGATGCTGAAGATAAATGAGGAGTTCTTAAAGATATATTGTATGAATCGTGTAGTAAGTTTATACCCACTACAAAATGTCTAGGAATAAAAGGAGACCAATATGGATGAATAGGGAATTACTGAATATAGTAAGACAAAAACAAAAAGCAGTCAAAATATTGAAGGCTGAGGGCACAGCAAAAGCATTCCAAATTTACAAAGATCTTAATAGAAAATATAAAAATGAAATCAAGTTAGCAAAGTTATCTACAGAAAAACAAATTGATATTGACATTAAAATGAATCCCGTATATTTTTTTTATAAAGATATTAATGTAAAAAAAAACAAATCTGATAATATTGGCCCTCTTAAAGATGACCATGGGAATATAATTGTAGAGGACAAAGGGAGGGCTGAGATATTAAACACATACTTTTCCCCTGTGTTCACTGATGAGCTGCCAGTGCAAGATATTCAGGCGGACGGTGATAAAGGTTCCCCACCAAATATTAGCTGCCTAACACAGGAGGAAGTACAGCTGCGTATGAGCAAATTAAATATTGATAAATCCCCTGGCCCAGATGGCATTCATCCACGAGTATTAAGGGAATTAAGCTCAGTATTGGACAGACCATTGTATTTCATCTTCTTAGACTCTCTTGTAACAGGATCAGTGCCACAGGCTTGGAGGACAGCTGATGTTGTACCAATATTTAACAAGGGTAAAAATGTTGAACCGAGTAACTACCGTCCAGTAAGTTTGACATCTGTGGCATGTAAAGTATTTGAGGGTATTCTAAGAGATGAACTACAACAGTATATAGCAGAGAAAAGTCTAATAACTGATAACCAGCATGGATTCATGAAAAACAGGTTGTGCCTAACTAACATGCTCGGTTTCTATGAGGAGGTAAGTTCAAATCTGGATGTTGGTCATGTGGCTGATGTGATTTATTTGGATTTTGCAAAAGCATTTGATACTGTTCCACATAGCGTTCTTGTTCTGAAGCTACAGACACAGGGACTGGGGAAACGTGTAGGCAAGAATTGGTTAAGGGACAGAAAACAAAGAGTTGTTATAAATGGAACTTACACAAAATATTTTGAAGTCAGCAGCGGGGTACCACAACGATCGGTGTTAGGCCCAATTCTTTTTTATCTCTTTATTAATGACCTTGTGGATGGGATTGATAGCAAGGTGTCAGTTTTTGCTGATGATACAAAACTTTGTAGGATACTGAAAACTCACCTTGACATAAAATATTACAAAAAGTCCTAGATAAGCTGGCAACATGGGCAAAAACATTGCAGATGAAATTTAATGTTGATAAATTTAAAGTAATGCACTTAGGCTGCAATAATAGCATTAATTCATATACATTAAATGGAATAAAACTGGGGATAATGGAACAAGAGAAGGGCCTAGGTATTCTGGTAACAAATAAGCTAAGCAGCAGCAGCACTTAATGTCAGGCAGCAGCTGCAAAAGCAAATAGGGTTTTAAGGTGTATAAAAAGAGAGATAAAATCTTGTGATTCATATGTAATATTATCACTCTATAAATCACTTGTAAGGCCACATCTATAATATGGAATTCAGTTTTGGTCTCCACATTGTAAAAAGGACATAGGAGAACTGAAGAGGGTTCAAAGGTGGGCAACGAGATTATTAAATGGGATGGGAGGTGTCGCTTACAATGAAAGGCTAGAAAAATTGGGCTTGTTCAGCTTGGAAAAAGACGCCTCAGAGGTGATCTTATTAATATGTATAATTATATATGTGGTCAATACAGAGAACTAGCACATGATCTGTTCCTTCCAAGGACTCTACAAAGGACAAGGGGACACCCATTGCGTGTGGAAGAAAGACGTGTCAGACATCAATATAGAAAAGGGTTCTATACAGTTAGAGTGGTCAAGCTTCCCCAAGAGGTAGTAATGCCAGATACTATGTCAGCATTTAAAAAAAAGGGTAGATTCTTATTTATTTACGAATGGCATTGAGGGTTATAATTAATCAAGCAATGAATGACGGTAATTTATTGAGAAAGGTTGAACCTGATGGACCTCGTCTTTTTTCAATCTATGTAACTATGAGAGCAATGGTGGATGAGTTTGCGTTCAAATAACTGAAAGTAGATAAATCCGCCTGGAAAAGAAAGCTTAAAGAGGCTCTGTCACCACATTATATGTACCCTATCTCCTACATAAGGAGATGGGCGCTATAATGTAGGTGACAGCAGTGCTTTTTATTTAAATAAACAATCTATTTTTACCACTTTATTAGCGTTTTTAGATTTATGCTAATGAGTTGCTTAATGCCCAACTGGGCGTATTTTTACTTTAGACCAGGTGGGCGTTGTACAGGGGAGGGTATGACGCTGACCAATCATCATCATGCACTCCTCTCAATTCATTTACACAGCGGATAGGGATGCGGTTAGATCCTTATGTGCTGTCTTATACTAACACATTAACAATACTGTAGTGTTTAGACAGTGAATAGACATTCCACAGGATGTCTATTCACAATCTCTGCACTTATGCGCTGTTTAAATGAATGGAGAGGAGTGCATGATGATGATTGGTCAGCGTCATACACTCCCCTGTACAACGCCCACTTGGTCTAAAGTAAAAATACGCCCACTTGTGCATTTAGCAACTCATTAGCATAAATCTAAAATCGCTAATAAAGAGGTAAAAATAGATTGGTTTTTTAAATAAAAGGCACTGCTGTCACCTACATTACAGCGCCGATCTCCTTATGTAGGAGATAGGGCACTTATAATGTGGTGACAGAGCCTCTTTAACAAACAATTTTAATATTAAATCCTTAAAATAGGCTAGACTAGCCAATGTATTCCTAAAGATACCAGGCTAACCAGGTAGGTTGAATAAGGGTAACAATAATGAGTAGTAATCCGCCTAAAGTTCAATTCCCACAGAATCCTAGCTGAAAATATATAACACCGGTCTCTACCTGGACTAAATAGCAAAGTGTGCATTCACGCTGAAAAAGATCTGATACCTAGCAGAGTGTGCAGTCACACGCAATAGCGAAAAAGCAACACCTAAGACACAGTGTGCATTCACACTAAAATGATCACCAGCACGTAGGGGTAGTGTACATTCACACTCATAGATAACAGCGCAGCACTTATAGCAGTAGTGTGCAATCACACTCATAGATAACAGCGCAGCACTTATAACAGTAGTGTGCATTCACACTCATAGATAACAGCGCAGCACTTATAGCAGTAGTGTGCAATCACACTCATAAATAACAGCGCAGCACTTATAGCAGTAGTGTGCAATCACACTCATAGATAACAGCGCAGCACTTATAGCAGTAGTGTGCAATCACACACATAGATAACAGCGCAGCACTTATAGCAGTAGTGTGCAATCACACTCATAGATAACAGCGCAGCACTTATAGCAGTAGTGTGCAATCACACTCATAGATAACAGCGCAGCACTTATAGCAGTAGTGTGCAATCACACTCATAGATAACAGCGCAGCACTTATAGCAGTAGTGTGCAATCACACTCATAGATAACAGCGCAGCACTTATAGCAGTAGTGTGCAATCACACTCATAGATAACAGCGCAGCACTTATAGCAGTAGTGTGCAATCACACTCATAGATAACAGCGCAGCACTTATAGCAGTAGTGTGCAATCACACTCATAGATAACAGCGCAGCACTTATAGCAGTAGTGTGCAATCACACTCATAGATAACAGCGCAGCACTTATAGCAGTAGTGTGCAATCACACTCATAGATAACAGCGCAGCACTTATAGCAGTAGTGTGCAATCACACTCATAGATAACAGCGCAGCACTTATAGCAGTAGTGTGCAATCACACTCATAGATAACAGCGCAGCACTTATAGCAGTAGTGTGCATTCACACTCATAGATAACAGCGCAGCACTTATAGCAGTAGTGTGCAATCACACTCATAGATAACAGCGCAGCACTTATAGCAGTAGTGTGCAATCACACTCATAGATAACAGCGCAGCACTTATAGCAGTAGTGTGCAATCACACTCATAGATAACAGCGCAGCACTTATAGCAGTAGTGTGCAATCACACTCAAAGATAACAGCGCAGCACTTATAACAGTAGTGTGCAATCACACTCATAGATAACAGCACAGCACTTATAGCAGTAGTGTGCATTCACACTCATAGATAACAGCGCAGCACTTATAGCAGTAGTGTGCAATCACACTCATAGATAACAGCGCAGCACTTATAGCAGTAGTGTGCAATCACACTCATAGATAACAACGCAGCACCTTTAGCAGTAGTGTGCAATCACACTCATAGATAACAGCGCAGCACTTATAGCAGTAGTGTGCAATCACACTCATAGATAACAGCGCAGCACTTATAGCAGTAGTGTGCAATCACACTCATAGATAACAACGCAGCACCTTTAGCAGTAGTGTGCATTCACACTCATAGATAACAGCGCAGCACCTATAGCAGTAGTGTGCATTCACACTCATAGATAACAGCGCAGCACCTATAGCAGTAGTGTGCAATCACACTCATAGATAACAGCGCAGCACTTATAGCAGTAGTGTGCAATCACACTCATAGATAACAGCGCAGCACTTATAGCAGTAGTGTGCAATCACACTCATAGATAACAGCGCAGCACTTATAGCAGTAGTGTGCAATCACACTCATAGATAACAGCGCAGCACTTATAGCAGTAGTGTGCAATCACACTCATAGATAACAGCGCAGCACTTATAGCAGTAGTGTGCAATCACACTCATAGATAACAGCGCAGCACTTATAGCAGTAGTGTGCAATCACACTCATAGATAACAGCGCAGCACTTATAGCAGTAGTGTGCAATCACACTCATAGATAACAGCGCAGCACTTATAGCAGTAGTGTGCAATCACACTCATAGATAACAGCGCAGCACTTATAGCAGTAGTGTGCATTCACACTCATAGATAACAGCGCAGCACTTATAGCAGTAGTGTGCAATCACACTCATAGATAACAGCGCAGCACTTATAGCAGTAGTGTGCATTCACACTCATAGATAACAGCGCAGCACTTATAGCAGTAGTGTGCATTCACACTCATAGATAACAGCGCAGCACTTATAGCAGTAGTGTGCAATCACACTCATAGATAACAGCGCAGCACTTATAGCAGTAATGTGCAATCACACTCATAGATAACAACGCAGCACCTTTAGCAGTAGTGTGCATTCACACTTGACAGAGATTGTACACCCAAGACGAGAGTGTGCATTCACACTAAACCAAATTTAAACACCTAACGTGTTTCTGCGTCCTAAGTTTGTATTCGACGTTTCTTCAGAGGTGTTTAACAAAACAGGGCAGATTAGCACCCCGATTTCACGTGCACTATTAACAAGCCGCCCTGTATCTGCTAGAACTTTACTCTAACAGCACGGTTCTGGTATCTGACCGCCCTTCCCCAAGAGGTAGTGATGGCAGATATTATGTCAGCATTTAAAAAAAAGGCTAGATGCATATTTATTTACGAATGGCATTGAGGGTTATAATTAATTAAGCAATGAATAACAGGTAATTTATTGAGAGAGGTTGAACATGATGGACCAGTGTCTTTTTTCAACCTATGTAACTATGTAACTATGAGAGCTACAATGGATGTGGAGGGACAAAGGGGAAGAGATGTTGGTGTGAACATGTAGTAAGACATTTAGACAATATATAGTGGCCAGGGGATGAAAACTGAGTAACTAGCGGCATCGCGCTCGAGCGCGATCCCGCTAGTTTAACTCGTTAAATGCTTCGGTCAATACCGACCGCAGCATTTAAATCGTCAGAAAGAGGGGGCGACCCCCTCTAACAGCTCATCGCGCCCCCCGCAACGCAATCGCGGGGGTGGGGGTGCGATGTTTGCTATGGCTGCCTGGGGGCTTAATGAACGCCCCCAGGTCCGCCATCTTTGTACACCTATTAAGCTTTGCCTCCGGCAGGGCTTAATAGGTGCCTGTCAGAATCACGATATACTGCAATACATTAGTATTGCAGTATATCGTGCAAGCGATCTAACGATCGCTGGTTGAAGTCCCCTAGGGGGACTAATAAAAAAAGTAAAAATTAGTTGCTATGTTTGCTATGTTTGCTATGGCTGCCTGGGGGCTTAATGAACGCCCCCAGGTCCGCCATCTTTATACACCTATTAAGCCTTGCCTCTAGCAGGGCTTAATAGGTGCCTGTCAGAATCACGATATACTGCAATACATTAGTATTGCTGTATATCGTGCAAGCGATCTAACGATCGCTGGTTGAAGTCCCCTAGGGGGACTAATAAAAAAAGTAAAAATGAGTTAAATAAAGTTTTTTTTGTGTAAAAATAAATAAAAATATTAAAAGTTAAAAAAAAACAACCTTTTCCCATTTCCCCCCTAGAGCATATTAAAAAAATAAATAAATAAACATAATTGGTATCGTCGCGTCTGTAAAAGTTTGACCTATTACAATATATCATTATTTAACCCGCACGGTGAACGCCGTAAAACAAAAATGTAAACGCCAGAATGTCTATTTTTTGGTCACCAAATCTACCACAAAAAATGAAATAAAAAGTGATCAAACCGTCGCATGTACACCAAAATGGTATTATTAAAAACTACAGCTTATCCCACAAAAAATAAGCCCTCATACCACTTAATCGAGCAAAAAATAAAAAACTTATGTCTCTTGGAATTTGGCGATGCAAAATAAATTTTCTTTTTTATACGTTGGTTTTTACATGTAAAAGTAGTAAAATATAGAAAAAAACATATATATTTTGTATCGCCATAATCGTATTGACCCACAGAATAAAGTTAACATGTTGTTTTAATTACACAGTCAATTCCGTAAAAACGGCGCGCAAAAAAACATGGAGGAATCGCTGTTTTTTTCATTTTCTACCCCACAAATACTTTTTTTTCCTGTTTCCCAGTACATTATACGGCAAAATAAATGATGCTACAAAAAACTACAACTCGTCCCGCAAAAATCAAGCCCTCATAGTACTATATCGACGGAAAAATAAAGACGTTATGGCTTCTGGAATGTGGGGAGGAAAAAACGAAAATGAAAATCTGAAAAAGGGCTGCGGCCGGAAGGGGTTAAAATATATAGTGAAATAAATAGTTTATAGTGAAATAAACACTTGGTCAGGTGCCAAGCGGGACTATAACAAAACATAAAGTCTAAAAACTAGAAAATGATAACATAATTATTTAGAAAGAGGATTTAATAACATCATTGAGGCCATTGAGATGGAGGCAAAGTAATTTATATATCCAGAATGACTATCTGTATGAGTTTGAGGAAACTGATTGCAGCAGAGGGGGGTACATATTCTATTGCCGTTCGTTGTGTTAGACCTGTGTTTTTTTTATTTTGTTCCTTAACGGCTGGATAGTTTTCCCTATGTACTGAAATTTACAGGGATATTTCAACAGATAGATAATGTAGTCTGATCCACAGCTGAGCAAAGTTTGGATAAGGAAGGTCTGTCCAATCATGATGGATGAAAAGCAGGTGGTTCTGTGTGTAATATTAGCGAGTTTGGCCACACCTGTAAGCACCAAACAAGGAGGGGAAGAGTTTGAGTGAGGCTTAGCCTGCTAGGAACAAAAATATTGTGCAGATTGGTGGATTTTCTGAAGGTGAATTTTGTTTTGGTACTAAGGGCTCCCTTTAGGTATAGGTCATTACATAAGATGTGCCAGCAACATTGTAGGGTCTGCCTTATTTCTGTATGGCCAGTGATGTAGGTTGTGATTAAATTTGTTCTTGAGGGAGTTGTCGCTGTCTTATTTTGATGATGATAGTTGAGACAGATAGTCAGATTGGGTGTAGGAGGAGGCTTTCTCATAAGCACCCTTTACTAAACTCTTAGGATAATGTTTCTCACAGAATCGTTGTAAAAATTTTAGATTGCTCAAGAAAAGTTTTGTTATGAGAGTATTTCTTTCTGATTCATTTATATTGTCCAAATGGTATATTCTGAAGACATGGGTTATAGTGTGCACTAATTTGAGACCAAACAAATTGAGTCTATAAAAAGTTGGTGCTCAGTGGCATTCCCATTCCATATGATCTGCACAGAGATTTTGTGTAGCACATGAAAAGTGTTGCAGAAGCTCCATTCAAATGGTTGGGATGCAGATTGTCATCTAATTTTATGCAGATTTCGACAAGAAAAATCCATGTCAAATCAAACACTTATGAAAGGAGCCTAAAAGTGAACAGGGGCAATATTGTTTGTAGAAACCAAGAACAGTGTTCTCTGTACACACTGACTTAAGGGTCTGTTCCATCATAAGCCATTGGGATCTGTTACACAACAGATCTGTCCAAAATCCTTTAACCCCTTCAGGACTGAGCCACTTTTTAAATCTGACGTGTGTTACTTTATGTGGTAATAACTCGGGAATGCTTTTACCTATCCAAGCGATTCTGAGATTGTTTTCTTGTGACATATTGTACTTTATGTTAGTGAAAAAATTTGGTCGATATATTCAATATTTTTGTGTGAAAAACACCAAAATGTAGTGAAAATTTGCAAAAAATTAGCATTTTCTAAATTCAAATGTATCTGCTTGTAAGACAGATAGTTATAGCACACAAAATAGTCACTAGCTAACATTTCCCACATGTCTACTTTAGATTGGCATCATTTTTTGAACATGCTTTTATTTTTCTAGGATGTTACAAGGCTTATAAGTTAGCAGCAATTTCTCACATTTTCAAGAAAATGTCAAAAACCCATTTTTTTAGGGAACAGTTCAGTTGTTAAGTGGCTTTGAGGGCCTTATATATTAGAAACCCCCACAAATCACCCCACTTTAAAAACTGCACCCCTCAAAGTATTCAAAACAACATTCAGAAAGTTTTTTTTAACCCTTTAGGCGTTTCACAGGAATTAAAGCAAAGTAGCGGGGAAATTTACAAATTTCATTTTTTTTGCAGAAATTCCATTTTAATCCATTTTTCCTGTAATACTGAAGGTTTTTACTGGAGAAGCACAACTGAATATTTATTGCCCTGATTCTGCAGTTTTTAGAAATATTCCACATGTGGCCCTAGTGCGCTACTGGACTGAAATACCGGCCTCAGAAGCAAAGGAGCACCTAGAGAATTTTAGGGCCTTCCTTTTCTTAGATTATATTTCAGGCACCATGTCAGGTTAGAAGAGGTCTTGTGGTGCCGAAACAAAGGAAACACCCCAAAAAATACATTTTGGAAACTACACACATTGAGGAATTCATCTAGGGGTGTAGTGAGCATTTTGACCCTACAGGTGTTTCATAGATTTCATTAGAAGTGGGCAGTGAAAATGAAAAATTACATTATTTTCCAATACCATGTAGCTTTACCTCAAAATTTTTAATTTTTTCAACAAATAAATGATAAAAAGCACCCCAACATTTGTAAAGCAACTTCTCCAGAGTACGGAAATACCCAACATGTGGTCATAAACGGCTGTTTGGGGAAGCGGCAGGACTCAGAAGGGAAGGCATGCCATTTCGCTTTTGGAGCGCTGATTTTGCTGGATTCATTTCTCTGCATGTCACATTTGTAAAGCTCCTAAGGTACCAGTACAGTGGAAACCTCCCAAAAGTGACTTCATTTAGGAAACTACACCCCTTGAGGAATTCAACTAGGGGTGTAGTAAGCATTTTGACTCCCCAGGTGTTTCATAGATTTCATTAGAATTGGGCAGTAAACATGAAAAATTTCATTTTTTTCCACTAAGACGTAGCTTTAGGTAAAAAGGTTTCATTTTCTCTTCAAATAAAGGAGGAAAATCACCATAACATTTGTAAAGCAACTTCTCCAGAGTACGGAAATACCCCATATGTGGTAATAAAGTACTGTATGAATACACATCAGGGCTCAGAAGGGAAGGAGCGCCATTTGGCTTTTGGAGAGCAGATTTTGCTGGATTGGTTTTTCTGCGCCATGTCGCTTTTGCAAAGCCCCTTAGGTAGCAGTACAGTGGAAACTACCCAAAAGTGACTCCATTTGGCAAACTACACCCATTGAGCAATTCATCTAGGGGTGTAGTGAGCATTTTGACCCCACATGTGTCTCATAGATTTTATTAGAAATGGGCAGTGAAAATGAAAAATTACATTATTTTCCAATAAGACGTAGCATTAGTTAAAAAATTTTCATTTTCTCAACAAATAAAGGAGAAAAAGCACATAACATTTGTAAAGCAACTTCTCCAGAGTACGGAAATACCCCACACGTGGTCATAAACTGCTATTTGGACACACAGCAAGGGTCTAAAGGGAAGGAGCGCCATTTAGTATTTGGAGTGGAGATTTTATAAGATTCGTTTTTTGACACCATGTTGCATTGAGCTATAGTACCAGTACAGTGGTACCCCCCGAAAAATTAACCCATTTTGGAAACTAGATCCCTCAAAGAATTGATCTAGGGGTGTAGTAAGCATTTTGACCGCACAAGTGTTTTGCAAAAATGAGTAAACAATAGATATTGCAGTTTGAAAATAGCTGTTTTCAACAAATATGCCATTTCAGTGCCCAATGTGTTGTGCCCAGCTTGTACCACCGTAGACACACATCCCATAAATTGTTAAGCGGGTTCTCCAGAATACCCCATATGTGGTCATAAATTGCCGTTTGGGCTCACTGCCAGGCTCAGTTGGACCACCATTTGGCTTTTGAAGTGCAGATTTTGCTTGGTGTATTAGTGGTATTTCAGCTTATAATGTGGGGGCATATGTGAGCTGGGCGGAGTACATCAAGGGTATATATGTAAGCTGGGCGGAGCACATCAGGGTATATGTAATATGCGTGGGTACATCAGGCTATATGTAAGCTGTGAGGAGTACATCAGGGTATATGTAAGTTGGGCGGAGTACATCAGGGTATATGTAATATGTGCGGGTACATCAGGGTATATGTAAGCTGTGCGGAGTACATCAGGGTATATGTAAGCTGTGAGGAGTACATCAGGATATATGTAATATGTGCGGGTACATCAGGGTATATGTAAGGTGGGCGGAGTACATCAGGGTATATGTAATATGTGAGGAGTACATCAGGGTATATGTAATATGTGCGGGTACATCAGGCTATATGTAAGATGGGCGGAGTGTAACAGGGTATATGTAAGCTGTGCGGAGTACATCAGGGTATATGTAAGCTGGGCGGAGTACATCAGGGTATATGTAGTATGTGAGGAGTACATCAGGGTATATGTAATATGTGAGGAGTACATCAGGGTATATGTAAGCTGGGCGGAGTACATCAGGGTATATGTAAGCTGGGCGGAGTACATCAGGGTATATGTAAGCTGGGAGGAGTACATCAGGGTATATGTAATATGTGAGGAGTACATCAGGGTATATGTAATATGTGAGGAGTACATCAGGGTATATGTAAGCTGGGCGGAGTACATCAGGGTATGTGTAAGCTGGGCGGAGTACATCAGGGTATATGTAAGCTGGGTGGAGTGCATCAGGTCATAATAGGATGATGTAATAATGGGGTGAATGAATAATCCATGGATTGGTGTGATCGCTTTGAACCAATCCTTTATACACAGGCCGGGTTTATTGGGTATTATACAAAATATCTGCACTCCAGTATTGCCTTATATTTGACTTCTTCATTAGCCCTATAAGCCGCACAAGGCCCTAAAGTTTCCTCATCTCCGCTGCATCTACAAGGTCCACCTGTGGGGTCCAGCAAAGGACGATGTGGGATATTTAGTGAAATTCTACTGGACCGTAAAATGAGTCTGGGCCGTCATTTAGAATCATTTTGCATCATTGCGTTTTGAGAGTCATAACGTGTTATTTTTCCGTTGACGGAGCTGTGTGAGGGTGCTTTTTTTGTGGAATGAGCTGTAATTTTTATTGGTTCCATTTTGGGGTACATGCAATTTTTTTTTATCACTATTTATTCCATTTTTTGGGAGATGAGGAAACCAAGAAACAGCCATTCCAGCACGTTTCTTTTTTGTTTTTTTTTACAGTGTTCACCGTGCAGTATAAAGAACATGTTAACTTTATTCTGCGGGGCGATACTTATGTAGTGCAGTGCATCGCAACTGTCTTTCTACATTTGACAGTTAGCGTATTAGGTCCTGCCTCGGGCAGGACCTAATAGGCTACCGTACCTTGGCAACCAGGAAGCCTAGTAACGGCTTCCTTGTTGCCATAGCAACAATCGCCACCCGCGATCCATCGTGGGGGGGGGGGGCGGAGGATACAGAGGGAGCTCCCTCCCTCTGTAAACCACTTCAATGCGGCGGATGTCATTGACAGCCGCATTGAAGGGGTTAAATGGCTGCGATCGGCGGTAACAGCCATCGCAGCCATTGCAGCGGCATGTCAGCTGTGTATAACAGCTGACAGCCGCTGAAGATAAAGCGCGCACAGCTCCTGTGCTCGCTTTATCTGCCGGGCGTAACTGTACGCCCGTCTGCGGCAAGTCACTTGGTTTTCGGACGTACAGTTACGCCCAAAAGCGGGAAGGGGTTAATAATAAAAGCCATGATGCCATTATGAACAGAATACTTATGGAGCAAGGGCTGCACTGTCAATGATGCGAGATGAGCATCTCACCTCAGCCGGCGGCCTGTCGCCTCTCTGTGGGGGCGGCGGCGCCACTGAAACCAGCTTCCGCCACCCCCTCCTGCACTAATTGTACCTGCGTCTATAGAACGCAGGCACAGTTACATACATAAGCGCTGAATGGCCCGTCACATTTCGTGTCCGACCATTCAGCGCCTTGCAATGATGCTGATTGGCAGGGCTGAATGACTTTCCCGCCAATCAGTGCCTTTCGACGACACGTGCCGCTTTAGTTGTTGAAAGGTGCTGATTGGCGGGGCAAGTCATTCTGCCCTAACAATCAGCACCTTTCAACGACGCTAGCGGCACGATAACGTCATCGCACCACTACCATTATTAGAAAGTGCTGATTGGCGGGGAAAGTCATTCTGCCTTGCCAAACATCGCCTTTCAACGATGCATGTGGCGCAATGACACCATCATCTCAATTGCATCGTTCAGCCCCAGCAGACCTGCTCAGAAGAGAGCAAGCCTGCATTGACGCAGGACAGCGCAGGAGCGGGACCAAGGTGAGTATGTACAGTGAAGGAAATAAGTATCTGATCCCTTGCTGATTTTGTAAGTTTGCCCACTGTCAAAGACATGAACAGTCTAGAATTTTTAGGCTAGGTTAATTTTACCAGTGAGAGATAGATTATATAAAAAGAAAAAACAGAAAAACACATTGTATAAATTATATATATTTATTTCCATTGTGCACAGAGAAATAAGTATTTGATCCCTTTGGCAAAGAAGACTTAATACTTGGTGGCAAAACTCTTGTTGGCAAGCACAGCAGTCAGACGTGTTTTGTAGTTGATGATGAGGTTTGCACACATGTTAGATGGAATTTTGGCCCACTCCTCTTTGCAGATCATCTGTAAATCATTAAGATTTCAAGGCTGTCGCTTGGCAACTCGGATCTTCAGCTCCCTCCATATGTTTTCAATGGGATTAAGGTCTGGAGACTGGCTAGGCCACTCCATGACCTTAATGTGCTTCTTTTTGAGCCACTCCTTTGTTGCCTTGGCTGTATGTTTCGGGTCATTGTCGTGCTGGAAGACCCAGCCACGAGCCATTTTTATTGTCCTGGTGGAGGGAAGGAGGTTGTCACTCAGGATTTGACGGTACATGGCTCCATCCATTCTCCCATTGATACGGTGAAGTATAAACACCCCCAAAACATAATGTTTCCACCTCCATGCTTGACAGTGGGGACGGTGTTCTTTGGAGGAAGAGAAATGCTGCCTATGACCCAAACACGGCGAGTAGAGTTAATGCCAAAGAGCTCAATTTTAGTCTCATCTGACCACAGCACCTTCTCCCAATCACTCTCAGAATCATCCAGATGTTCATTTTCAAACTTCAGACGGGCCTGTACATGTGCCTTCTTGAGCAGGGGGACCTTGCGGGCACTGCAGGATTTTAATCCATTACGGCGTAATGTGTTACCAATGGTTTTCTTGGTGACTGTGGTCCCAGCTGCCTTGAGATCATTAACAAGTTCCCCCCATGTCGTTTTGGCCTGAGCTCTCACCTTCCTCAGGATCAAGGATACCCCACGAGGTGAGATTTTGCATGGAGCCCCAGATCGATGTCGATTGACAGTCATTTTGTATGTCTTCCATGTTCTTACTATTGCACCAACAGTTGTCTCCTTCTCACCCAGCGTCTTACTTATGGTTTTGTAGCCCATTCCAGCCTTGTGCAGGTCTATGATCTTGTCCCTGACATCCTTAGAAAGCTCTTTGGTCTTGCCCATGTTGTAGAGGTTAGAGTCAGACTGATTAATTGAGTCTGTGGACAGGAGTCTTTTATACAGGTGACCATTTAAGACAGCTGTCTTTAATGCAGGTACCAAGTTGATTTGGAGCGTGTAACTGGTCTGGAGGAGGCTGAACTCTTAATGGTTGGTAGGGGATCAAATACTTATTTTTCTGTGCACAATGCAAATAAATATATATAATTTTGACTATGTGATTTTTTTTTTTATATAATCTATCTCTCACTGGTAAAATTAACCTAGCCTAAAAATTCTAGACTGTTCATGTCTTTGACAGTGGGCAAACTTACAAAATCAGCAAGGAATCAAATACTTATTTCCTTCACTGTATAGTTGTTTTATTCTTTAAAAAGTGTGCGTCACATTATCTACAGGAGGGGAGGGGAGGGCTATATGTTGGGCACAATCTATAGAGGGGGCAATATGTAGGGAAGTATCTACAGTGGTGGGCTATATATAGGGAACTATATTTAGGGGGCTATATGAGGCACTATATACAGGGGGCTATATGTGGGAATAATATACAGGGGGGCTATATGTGGGGCATTGTATGCAGGGGGGCTATATGTGAGGCACTATATACAGGGGGCTATATGTGAGGCACTATATATACAGGGGGGCTCTATGTGGGGCACTATATACAGGGGGGGCTAAATGTAGGGCACTATCTGGAGGGGGCTATATGCAGGGCACTATTTACAGGGTTCTATATGTGGGGCACTATCTACAGAGGGGCTATATGTAGGGCACTATCTACAGGGAGAGCTATATGTGGGGCTCTACCTACAGGGGGATCTATGTAGGGCACTATCTACAGGGGGATCTATGTAGGGCACTATCTATGGGGGCACTGTCTACAGGGGGATCTACGGGGGCACTATCTACAGGGAGCACTGTGTGTGTGTGTGGACACAGTGTATGGTGCTACTATAATCAGGGACAGTGTATGGTGCTATTATAATTAGATGTGCAGTGTATGACACTATTATATTTATATTTACGGCGTAGTGTGTGGCATCATGAAAATTTTATCTTCGTTTATAGGTGCAGAAATGTTTGAAAAGTGAGAAGCTGAAGACATCTGAGCAGAAAACTGCAGAAATGGGCAGTGGCCGGGAGAAGTCGTCATAGAGGTATGGACCGGATGGAGAAGAAAAGAGAAAAAGAACAACTAGAATCTGAGATAGTCACCGGTGAGTCACTTAATGTATTGTGTATTTATTTATGTTGTATTTATGTACTGAGCTTTGTTCTGACGCTGTATATATGTGCTGAGCTTTGTTCTGGTGCTGTATATATGTACTGGGCTTGGTTCTGGTGTTGTATTTATGTACTAAGCTTGGTTCTGATGCTGTATATATGTACTGAGCTTGGTTCTGGTGTTGTATATATGTACTGAGCTTGGATCTGGTGCTGCGTTTATGTACTGAGCTTGGTTCTGGTGCTGTATATATGTACTGAGCTTGGGTCTGGTGCTGTATTTATGTACTGAGCTTGGTTCTTGTGCTGTATTTATGTACTGAGCTTGGTTCTGGTGTTGTATTTATGTACTGAGCTTGGTTCTGGAGTTGTGTATATGTACTGAACTTTGTTCTGGTGCTGTATTTATGTATTGAGCTTGGTTCTGGTGCTGTATATATGTATTGAGGTTGGTTCTGGGGCTTTATATATGTACTGAGCTTGGTTCTGGTGTTATATATATGTACTGAGCTTGGTTCTGGTGTTGTATATTTGTACTGAGCTCGGTTCTGGCGCTGTATATATGTATTAAGCTTGGTTCTGGAGCCGTATATGTCAGAGCTTGGTTCTGGAGCTGTAATTATATAGAATATATTTATAATAACAAAATTGCAGGGCAGATAGAATTGTTTTCAGTTCATTGTGTATTTAATGGGATCCTGTCAGGTAGTTTTAACCCCTGGAACCGCCACCATGTGTTAATACATGACTTGACAATATTTACAAACTTTCCCTATATGTTTTTTTTCAGATGCAGCAAAATCTATAAAATCAGCGTTTAAAATGACGCACGCTATATGATAATTACTCATTAAAGGGCCATGGGGTGGTGCCGCCATCCTGAAGTGTCACCTAGTCCTGCCTCCAAACCCAACTTCCATGTTTGATTGACATCCCCCCGGTTGTTATATATCACTACCAGTCTCCTCCAACTTTCTGGGATGCGCCATTGCCTTGTACTACTTGGGCATGCACTGTGCAGCATGGTGTATTCTGCCCGGCTGAACTGCGCTTGCCAGTACAAGTCAATGGCGCATCCGCACGCGTTGGAGGAGGCTGCTAGTGATGTAGAACAGCTAGGGGGATGTCAATCAAAATCTGGGGGGCGCCATTTCAATTTTCGCCTCAGGCAGCAGAAAAGCTAGAATCGGGCCTGTATGGAGCCATTCATGCACAAGTGTAAACAATTCCAACATTTTCCCATTTTTGTCTAATAAATACAGTTAATACATATGGTCAAGTTTCATTGTAAAACAAACTGTAATTTAATAATTGTAGGTCAAACACTTTGGAATGTTTGATAAATTTGTTACAATTGTATGATTATGAGTCACTTATATCCCTATATACAGTACCTTACCAAGACATGAGCTTACATATTGTGAAGTAAAATTGAGAAGAGCAGATGAAAAGATATCTGTGGTAATGTGAAAATGGAACCACAAGGCTTCAACCAGATACCTTCACAGAGAAAGAAAAAGTAGCAAAATGCCTTCTTGACCCCTGTAGCTTTCAAAGGCATCTGCAATGCAGGGCACCTGGGTGTCCACAACTGATTTAATCTTTAATGTATTTGCATCTCTGATGTGGTGAGTGAATTAGAATTCATTTTACAAGTAGAAAATTGTAGCTTGCGCTGTTGCGTGTCAGCGTTCCAGAGGTCTTGCGTCCAGCTTTGTATTAAGCCACATGGAGTCAAGATAAATCCCTTTTTTTTTTGTTACTCTTTCAAATAAAAAAAATAAAAATCTTTTGACAGACCAGAGCTGAATACATACATTTCCTGTTCTATTGTGTTCAATCAGATTATTCCCTGTCCTCTGTGGCATCATTTTGTTTTCCCAGACGATTCCTGTGCAATAGAAATATTAGAGATCACCCGGAAAAACTAATTGAAGTGGTAAAGCTACAATCTGTATTTCTTAAATAGTCAGTGTTCCTGATGTTCATTTTATACTCAGATCAGACACTGCATGTTACATTGTTAGATGAGTTAGCTCAAAATACATGAGGGATTTTAATGTCTGCCAAAATTACCTTTCATGGAATCAGTTATTATATCCCGTTTTATTTATTCCTTGTTTTCCCCATCTGCTAATACATTCCCTCTTTTAATGCGATTCTATAATACCCTCCTTATATATTTGTTGCCACTCGGTTCTTTTTCTTCAGTCGTCCTTATTAATAATACATTCATTTTATGCCATGTCTGCTCATTATTATATAATCCCTGTAATTCTGCTGAAGCTTTTACTGATGCAAATTATATTCTTTTAAGAGCATGAGTTTGATTTCATTTATGGTATATTAAAACATAACAAAAGACAGGTTTGTGTATAAGCTTCAATAAAGAATATTTAAGATGGAATATCTTGCTAGAATGCAATAAGGCACATTTAATAAAATGTCACTAGTGAAAACTTGTATCCAAATGTATTTAGTTCAATACATAATATAGAAAACATTAGTACTAAATAAAAAAAAGCTAATAATTACATATTTGAGCAGTTTTTTTGCTGTAGACAAATGTATAAACTACAGTTTACAAATAAAAAGTGCTGGTGATTTTGGGTGTTGGGATTCTTCTCCCAGTCCGACCCATATCCCAATATTTTATTATTAGTAGTCAGAGATATTTTGCTGCAATGGGAACAACCTTCTATTCTTCAAGATGGAGTCATTTCTGCAATTGCATGCTAGGGATTGTAGTGGTGACTGTTAGGGTGATTTAATACGCTACAGATTTGCAGAACATTTGGTGCTACGGTAACTTATTGTAAGGTTCTGCAGCTGCCAGACGTTGCATTGTAAATGTTTGAGAAAAATAAAACTTGCTCACCTTTGCCTTGCTCTGTACGCTGGTTGGAAGTGATGTGTGAGTGGCCTATAGGCGTCTGATGACATATCACTTCTTCTCTTGGAGCTAATCTCTATATCTATAAGGGAGATTAGCGCTGTAAAGTGTTTCATTCGGCAAAGAAATCAGTTATTTACTGCTCTAAATGAATTGACTTTGCAGGACTAGAATATCCAGCACGGTGTTCATGAGTTCCCACATTTTTTTTGCAAAATATAGGACAATACAGTTGGCAAGTATGGTGTGTATGTATGTAAAGGTGTTTATGTGAACTAGATCCTATCAACAAACTTCCTGTTCTTTCCTTCAATACAATATCCCGCACAAGGGTACCTGGATAGTCCAGACAGTGGCTGCAGTTCTGGCACAGATGGAGATGGGTGCAGCAAGTAACTCCAAATGTGGCGGATGACACAGGTACCGCAGGTTGCGCCAGACGTGGCGAATTCCTCTGGACGTGGCAGATGACACAGGACGTGACACGACTCCGACACTAGTAGGCACAGGAACAAAAACAGCACGGGATACAGGAACATGTAACAGGGCACGGGTAACAACTGGAACGGGAAACACTAAGGGACCATTTTCAAGACAGACTTGGGTTAACTAACAACACTCAGGCAAGGACTCTAGGATGTTGACTGTACACAATGTAAAACGGAGTAGAAGTGGTAGACTCACTTGTGAGGTTGTTGTACGAGAACTCGGCCCATGGAAGAAGCTGTATCCAGTTATCGTGCTGTGAAGAGATGAAGTGGCGGAGATAATTCTCCATGATCTGGTTGATCCTCTCGACTTGCCCATTGGACTGGGGGTGATAGACTGAGGAGAAGTCCAATCTCACATCCAGGATTTTACAGAGGGCTCTCCAGAACTTTGAAGTAAACTGAACCCCCCGGTCGGACACAATGTGAAGAAGCAAGCCATGCACGCGAAAGATGTGTTGAATGAAGAGACTCGCCAGTGGGGGAACAGAAGGTAGGCCGGTCAGCGGGATAAAATGTGCCATCTTAGAGAACCGGTCCACCACCACCCAGACAGTGTAGCATCCTGCTGAGGGGGGAAGGTCTGTGACAAAGTCCATCGCAATGTGCTGCCAGGGGACGTTGGGTACAGGCAGAGGTTGAAGCAGGCCGGCAGGCTTGGAGTGAGTAACTTTGTTGGAAGCACACACCGTGCAAGAAGAGACAAAGTCCAGAACATCTTTAGGTAGCGTGGGCTAGCAGAAGTGACGAGCAATCAGGTCTCGGGTTTTATGGACACCAGCGTGCCCAGCTAGTTTAGAACTGTGTCCCCAGCGGAGAATTCTTCTCCTGTCTACCAACCGAACAAAAGTCCTCACCGGAGGGATATCTCTAACCTGCAGAGGATTAGCAGTGACAATGCAGGTCGGGTCTATGATAGTCTGAAGGGACTACACCGTGTCTTTCGTCTCAAACGGTCTGGACATGGCATCGGCCCTCACATTCTTGTCTGCGGGACGGTAGTGGAGCACAAACTGGAAATGGGTGAAGAACAGCGACCGCCTGGCTTGACGGGGATTCAGTCGTTGAGCAGACTGAAGGTAGGTAAGGTTCTTGTGGTCAGTGAAGATCAGGATGGGGTGAGCTGCGCCCTCTAGAAGATGTCTCCACTCCTCCAGAGCCAATTTGATGGCCAGTAGCTCCCGATCTCCAATAGAGTAATTGCGCTCAGCAGAAGAAAAAAGTCTAGAATAGTAGCCACATACTACTGCCTTTCCTTTCGAGCTCCTCTGGAACAGAAGTGCACCAGCACCAAGAGAGGAAGCGTCCACTTCCAGTGAGAACTGCTGAGATACGTCAGGATGATGGAGGATCGAAGCTGAAGTGAAGGCTCTCTTGAGGCTAATAAATGTGGACTCTGCCTCTGGAGTCCACACCTTGGCTTTCACACCCTTCTTGGTAAGGGTAGAGATGAGAGCCGTCAGAGATGAGAAGTTTGGAATAAACTGCCGGTAGAATTTGGCGAATCCCAGGAACCGCTGTATGGCCCTTAGGCCTTGAGGATGTGACCACTCCAGGACAGCTCTCACTTTCTCAGGATCCATCTTGAGACCTTGATCCGAGATGATGTAGCCCAGGAAGGGCAGAGAACTCCTCTCAAAGATGCACTTCTCCAGTTTGGCGTATAAACGATTCTCCCTTACTCATAGTAGAACTTGACGGACATGCCTCTGATGAGTCGTCGAATCTGGGGAGAAAATCAAAATATCATCGTGATTAACAACAACACAGACATAGAGGAGATCTCGGAAGATATCATTACTGAACTCCTGAAACACTGCGATAGCGTTACACAGTCCGAAGGGCATATCTTGTTATTTGTAGTGCCCGTCCCGGGTGTTAAATGCCGTCTTCCATTCGTCACCCTGGCGAATCCGGACTAGGTTATAAGCATGTCTCGCTTAGAAAATTTTTGGGCTCCTCGTATGCGATCAAACAGCTCGGTTATAAGTGGCAACGGGTATTTGTTCTTCACCATGATCTGGTTGAGAGGGTAGTTAATGCAGGGTCGAAGGGAGCCGTACTTCTTTTTAACGAAGAATAATCCAGCCCCAGCCGGGGAGGAAGACTTTCGTATGAAACCCCTCTCAAAATTCTCCTTGATATAGGCCGAGATGGATAAAGACTCTGGCAAGGAGAGAGGATATACTCAGCCACGGGGGAGAGAGGCATTAGGAACTAGTTCAATGGGGCAGTCATAAGTCCGATGTGGAGGCAGCGTCTAAGCCTCCCTTTTTGCTGAAAACATCTGCAAACTGAGCAAATTGGGGGGGGGGGGAGTCTCGCCAATGACTGAGGCAGAGGAGGCTGGCCAGGATGGAACTGCAACAGACAACGACCAAGGCACTTGGAGCCCCATTGGAGAACCTCTCCGGAATTCCAGTCCAGGACTGGGGCATGTAGTCGAAACCAAGACAGGCCCAGCAGAACAGGATTGATGGTCTTGGGCAAAACAAGGAAAGAAATCAGTTCAGAATGGCTTGGTTTTAGAAACGATAGCATCAGGCAGAGGCAGTCTATTCACCGAGACAACAGCCAAAGATGTATCCAGGGGAACTGTGGGCAATGAAGATGATCCACTAGCTTCTTTTGAATAAAGTTTGCCGCAGACCCAGAGTCAAGATAGGCAGAGACCCGATGCGTACCCTCGCCGGATACTAGGGTCCCAGGAATAGTCAGCTTGGAACAGAATGCTCTATTAGGTACCGTTCCACCTAGGGTTGTCTCTCCAACGAATCCTAGCCAATGAGTTCTCCCTGGCCTCTGGGGACACAGACGCACAATACGGCCTCCGAGGCAGCAAAAAAGTCCAGAAGTGCGTCTGCGCTGTCTTTCCTGGATAGACAACTTGGCTTGGTTACTCTGTACAAGATCCTCTGGTGGGATGACTGAGGACGATTGCTGGAAAGTAGAATCCAGCCTAGGAAGTCCTCTTGGGAACGCTCCCGGATCCTCATGTCAACCCAAGTGGCGAGTAGGATAAGATCGTCCAGGGTAGATGGCAGATTGCGAGCAGATAGCTCGTCTTTAATCCCTGAAGATAGTTCCTGCCAGAATGTGCCCACCATAGCGTCGTTGTTCCTAGTCAACTCTGCAGTCAGGATACGGAACAGAATGTCATAATCGCCCATGGAGAGGTCTCCCTGGTGTAGGATCAGCAGGGATGCAGCAGCCGAAGAAACTCTCCCAGGTCCCTCAAACATGGAGTGGAAGGTCCGTAAGAAGCACTGCAAGTCACGGGTCTCTGGTCCCTGATGTTCCCACAGAGGATTAGCCCATGCCAGGGCTTTGCCAGTAAGGAGAGATATGATGAAGGCGATCCTGACGTCATCCAAAGAGAAGGACTTGGCCTGGCATGTAGTCTGAAGTGGAACTGGCACTGATTCAAAAATCCCCTGCAGGACCTCGGATCTCCGTCATAGCGTGGAGGTAGCGGCAGGAAGCACAGGGGATTGGTACTGGTACAGATAGGAAGTGTAGCAGAAGGAACAGCAGGAATGGGTGCGGTGACGACTGTGGTTGGAGCAAGCAGCTGATGGGCTATGGCGTTCACCGACAGGAGGAGTTGGTCTTGTCGTGACTGGAGATCCTCCATCTCGGTCAGCATGGCTTGTGTCGTCAAGGTCTCAGGTTGACCAGCGGGGTCCATGGCCTGAGCGTACATGTCACGTTGCGGGTTTATGGACCAACTAGGTTGTACCGCAGTAGCGGGGGGCAGCTGGCCAAACAACAGGGAACCCGTTCAATACAATGTCCCGCACAAGGGTACCTGGATAGTCCAGACAGTGGCCGCAGCTCTGGCACTGATGGAGATGGGTGCAGCAAGTAACGCCAAACGTGGCGGATGACACAGGTGCCACAGGTTGCGCCAGACGTGGCGAATTACTCTGGACGTGGCAGATGACACAGGACACGACACTAGTAGGCACGGGAACAAGAACAGCACGGGATACAGGAACAAGTAACAGGGCACGAGTAACAACTGGAACGGGAAACACTAAGGGACCATTTGCAAGACAGACTTGGGATAACTAACAACGCTCAGGCAAGGATCAGAAGGGCTGGGGCTTTCTTATAGACCAGGAAATCATGGGCAGTTGATGATGATGATTTCCTCTTGTGCGCGCTGGCGCACTTCACTCCCCGCCATTACAGCAGGGTGTGAGCTGTAAGATACTGCTGACATCCGGGGATGATGGCACAGACTCAACTTCTGAGCTGGTGCCATGCATTTGTCGTAAGTATACGACATTTTGGGGAAGCACTGACTTTCCATGACGTATACTTACAACAAATGTCGGTAAGGGGTTAAACAAGGCACAGGGTTTGGATAAGATGCAAAACACCCTACTGCAGGAACCATATTGAGCAGTGTTTTAGAAATAGTCTGCAACTACTAAACTCTAATCCAAGCTCCAGGGCACCTCAACCATCACATGCTATTCATAGTACTGCCGTCCTTTTATTATGTATTAGGATAGGTTGTCACTTTCTAATCCTATCTAGAGGCTTCCTCACTGTGACGGTTTCATTATTATTCTCTTCAAGGCATGTCCTTGGGTATATTTTGTGTGGTTTTCTGTTTGTGCTTAGAAAATAGGAACATTTTACAGGGACAAAAATTTCAAGGGAGATTCCTGAAGATTAAAGCTTTTATAAGGCTGTATTGAATTCTGCGTCAAAGGCTCTGTTAGGAGCATCTGTCGCAGATTCTTTTGCCAAACAAATTAGTGCAGCATTCAGCCCTATTTTGTCCTGTAAAACGACCGCCACCATGTTGGAAACCCAACAGAATACATTAAAGTCAAAGTTCAATCTGGTGCCGTTAGTGTCCATTAAGCTACAGATCTGGTGCTTCAGGTATCTTTGTTGTTCAATTTTTAATTGACCGAGAAGGAGGCTCTCTAATTGCATAGCCAGCCAAGCCTCCCGATTAGCCAAACGGCCATAACTTTGTGAATGATCGGGCAGCTGTGTATACAGTTCACACGCCACCATTTGTCCTCAGCAGACCAACCGTGAGTCTCCCGGCAGTGACTGACAGAGGAACGGGAAAAGGTGAGTATGTAACAGCACATGTCAAAGTAATATCTATATTAATGCCAGGACCCAACGTTTCCCAGGAGAGCATTACACTGCCACTATCGGCTTGCTTTCTTCCCATTGCTATTTATTGCCCAGTTTAGTGACGCACCTGCACCCGACCATCCACACGATGTAACAGAAAGCACAGTAAATCAGACCAGGCCACACTTCTTCCATTGCTCTAGTTCTAATACTACCGTGTCCATTGTAGGCGCTTTCGGTGGTGGACATGGGTCAGTATAGGCACTCTAGTCAGTCTGCAGCTACGTAGGCCCACTGTGTGTTCTTACACCTTTGTATCATAGCAAGCATTATTTTTTTCAGCAATTTGTGCTACAGGTAGAGATGTGTATAATTTGAGAAAACCGTTTCGGGGTCCGATTCGGTCAAACCAGCCATCAGATTTGATTTGATCCAAATAAATTCATCACAACTCGAAAGTGCCCTGATTTCTCTAAAAAGTTGAGTATGATACTCTCACATCTTATAGAACTGCATCCAACCCATTTCAAGGTCTTTAATCCTAGACTGCATTAGCAATAACAGAGTGACAGCAACATATATGGCTATGGGTAAACAGATGGTGGCCGGTGCTAATGAACAGCCCTGCACTGTCAGATTTTTTATGCTTGCTAAATTAAAAAATGGTCTGAAAATGATCCCTTTCTGAAGTTGTCCAAAAATAATCATTTTATGGGGAGTAGCAACAGGTTCGGTGTTATTTTAATAAATGAAAAAAAATAAATAAATAAGTAATATATATATACACACACAAAAAAGGAAAGCAGCAGCACTCACCCCAGGAAAATTATATCTGGGTGCCCAGCAAGCAGTCCTGATCCTTTGGACTAAATACAATTTTCAAAAGAAGATCTTACAGCGCTTAGGCAATTAAAAAAAGTATAATTTATTCAAGAAAATGCAACATTTCAGTCCTGCAATAGGACCTTTCTCAGGCATAGTGATGCAAAGGTTTGTGGTAATATATATACACGTGTTGCACTGGCATCATCAGCCTCATTATAATTAATTAAAACAATTCATAACATACAAAAACAATGTTAGGGCCTCTTCACATTAGCGTTGGCTTTCTATTCCGGGGTTTCCGTTGGAGGTTTCCGTCGAGTGAAACCACAGCTTCCGTTTCCGTCACCATTGATATCAATAGTGACGGAAACATTGCTAATGGTTTCCGTTCGTCACCATTCCGGCAGGTTTCCATTTTAACGACAGAATCAATAGCGTGTCGGAAAATGTGCTAAAAAACGTCCGAAAAGGCCTCCTATTGATTTCAATGGGAGGCAGACTCTTTTTTACCGCTCACAGTAAAAAACGCCTGCGGTAAAAAGAAGCGACATGCCCTATCTTTGGGCGTTTACGCCTTTGACCTCCCATTGACATCAATGGGAGGCAGAGAAAGCATATTTTGCGGCGTTTTTGCCCGTGGCACTCAATGGGCGCAAGTGAAAAACGCCACAAAAAACACGGCAAACGGCGTGCAGACAGATGAAAATCTGCCGCAAAATTCCAAACGGTATTTTGAGGCAGAATTAAGCCTAAGGGTATGTGCACACGGCTTATTTTTGGAAAAACGGGCGCGTAAAAAAACACCTGCAAAAAAGAAGTGCATCTCACTTCTTGAGCCATTTTTGGAGCTGTTTTCATTGACTCTATAGAAAAACAACTCCAAAAACGGCCGTACAAAACACTGCGAAAAACCCAAGTTGCTTAAAAAACGTCCGAAAATCTGTATTGTCAGATGTTTTTTGCTAAGCGTGTGAACATACCCTCAGATATATACAAAACAATAAGTGACATCACGTCTATGAGGTCTGTTTCAGAAGGCAGCAGCACGCTATCAGCACCAGGATTTTTATTATTGAAGAAGATTTGATTTGATTGATGTGATGGAGATTGGTAATTCACAAATTAATGTAACATTTTTATATCTTCAGCAGCAATCACTCTCAGCAATGGCTGCCTGGCCTGCCTAACTAACTAACTAACTAACTAACTAACTAACTAACTAACTAACTAACTAACACACTGACTCCTATCTCTCTCTAAAATCTATCTCTCTATTATATATTCAATATATTTATTTCAAATCTAACTATCTATTCTCTTCTCCTCACTATGAAACATACTCACTAACACTAATCCACTATCTATATTCTGTGTTTTATTGTCTTTCACTCTCTGTCTGACGTCCTGTATTACTGCTATAAATACTATATTTTAATTGTGAGGCTCTTAGCATAATTATTTTTTTTTTTTATCAAACTGTGTGAGCCCACCTGCTTTGACAAGGCAACCTTATTCAGCTGGGTCCCTACACTAAACACAGGGGCGTAGCTAGGGGGGGGGCAGGCGGGGCACTTGCCCCGGGCGCAGTTCAGAGGGGGGCGCCAGCGCCCCCTCCTCCTGCACTATAATTGTACCTGTGTCGCAAGGACACAGGTACAATTAGAAGCAATGAATGACCGGGCACGTTCCGTGCCCGGACATTCAGCGCCTCTCCACGAATGAAGCGACTGGTACCTTTTGTACCAGTGACGCTTCCATCGATGAAAGGCGCTGACTGACTGGCAGGGAAAGTCATCCTGCCCAGCCAATCAGCGCCTTTCATAGACGCCGCGTTCAACCCCCAGGAGACCTGCGCAGAAGAGAGCAGGTCTCCATGGCTGCCGGACGGCGTGGGAGCGGGAATAAGGTGAGTTTGAATTATTTTTATTTTTTTTAATTGTAATAGAAGTGTGGCTGTATCTGCGAGGGGGACTTTGTCTACGAGGGTGTCTATCTACAGGGGGACTATATCTACAGGGGTGGGCTATATACAGGGGGACTGTATCTACAGGGCTGGGCTATATACAGGGGGACTATATCTGCTGGGCTATATACAGAGGGACTATATCTACAGGGGGGATATATACAGGGGGACTATATCTACAGGGGGCTATATACAGTTGGACTATATCTACAGGGGGGCTATATACAGGGGGACTATCTACAGGGGTGGGCTATATACAGGGGGACTATATCTGCTGGGCTATATACAGGGGGACTATATCTACAGGGGGGCTATATACAGGGGGACTATATCTACAGGGGGGCTATATACAGGGGGACTATATCTACAGGGCTGGGCTATATACAGGGGGACTATATCTGCTGGGCTATATACAGGGGGACTATATCTACAGGGGGACTATATCTACAGGGGGGCTATATACAGGGGGACTATATCTACAGGGGGGCTATATACTGGAGTGGGCTGTCTATAGAGCACCATATACAGGGGTGGGCTATATAGTATATAGCCCCCTGTAGATATAGCCCACCCCTGTATATGGTGCTCCATAGATAGCCCACCCCAGTATGTAGCCCCCCCTGTAGATAAAGCCCCCTGTAGATATAGCCCCCTGTAGATATATTCCCCCTGTATATAGCCCACCCCTGTATATAGCCCCCCTATGTATAGCCCACCCCTTTATATAGCCCCCTTGTACATATAGTCCACCCCTGTATATAGTGCTCCACAGATAGCCCACCCTTGTATATAGTATATACAGGGGTGGGCTATCTGTGGAGCACTATATACAGGGGTGGGCTATCTGTGGAGCACTATATACAGGGGTGGACTATCTAGTGGAGCACTATATACAAGGGTGGACTATATGTACAAGGGGGGGCTATATACAGGGGTGGGCTATCTGTGAAACACTATACAGGGGTGGACTATATGTGGAGCACTATATACAGGGGTGGGCTATATCTACAGGAGGGCTACATACATGGTTGGGCTATCTGTAGAGCTCTATATACAGGGGTGGGCTATATCTACAGGGGTCTATATACAGGGGTGGGCTATCTGTAGAGCACTATAGGGGGAGTTATTTGTGGGACACTATATACAGTGGTGGTCTATATGGGGGCACTATCTACAGGGGCTCTATGGCAGGCACTATCTACAGGGGGCACAGTGTGTGTGTGTGGGACACGGTGTATGGTGCTATTATTATTAGAGGTGCAGTGTATGGCGCTATTATATTTAGGGGCGTAGTGTGTGGTATAATGATAACTTTATATTTATTTATAGGTGCAGAAATGTTGGAAAAGTGAGAAGCTGAAGACATCTAAGCGGCAAACTGCAGAAATGGACCGGGAGAAGTCATCATAGAGGTCTGGACCAAATGGAGAAAAAGAACTAGAATCTGAGACGTCACCGGTGAGTCACTTAATGTAAATGTTTATTCTGCCGCTAATCAGTAATGTAGTCACTGTATGATCTGCAGCGAGATGATGGGTGGTATGATTATGATAGGATTTATTTTTTGTGAAACAGCATCTCCCAGCATATCCTTACCATTGTTCGGGCCATCCTGGGAGCTGTAGTTTTACGCCGTACACACCTATACAGCAGGGGTTGCACTAAATTGAGCTGTATTTGTGCTGGTGTTGTATATATGTAGTGAGCTTGGTTCTTGTGTTGTGTATAGAGCCATATTGCTTGTGAAATGTACAAATAATTTTATGCTCGCGTTACATAAAAAGAAATGACACATCGATTGGTAGAGAAAACAAACACGGCGAGGGGGAGGGAGATGTCGGGAAAGAGGTTGGGGGGGGGGGCGCCAAACTGAATCTTTGCCCCGGGTGCTGGAGAACCTAGCTACGCCTCTGCTAAACATTATATCTAGATAAAACAAGAGGGTCACCTCTCTTGGGCATATGGGGTATTACTATTACTTCAATACAAGGGCATATTTTGCGGCTGCTATGGGGCCTTTGGAAAGAGGGATCCCCAGCGCGTTTGCTACTAAGTGGTTAGAAACTGTGCAAAACTCCCCTCTCCCCTGCCTTTTTAGCTAGCAAAGGGGCAGGCAATTGGCCCAATGGTCATGGAAAGGGCGTATAGAGGGAAGCAAAAACACCAGGCTCTTCTGTCCTTGATTGCAAAACTCTGCATTATAAAGGGGTACATTTTGAGCTTTGCTTTAGGGTGATTTTTTTTTGCACGCCAGTGCTCCAATGCAAGAAACTAATAAAAGATACAATAAACAGCACCATTACATATAGATTAACCAACAGTAGCATTGTAAAATGAGACTGTTATACATAGATTTTATTGTATAGAAATGTAGTTGCACTTTCAAAAACACATATCTAATTTATGAGTTTTCATCTGAAGGTTGTGAAAGTGCTAAATAAAATACTCGGTTGTGATATGCAATGCATTTAGCAATGGCTGGCGACCAGAGCTGCCTAGTGGATTGCATTGTAATTCTTAGGAAATGGTGCTCTAAACCTATATTAGTTCCTAAACCTCTCAATTCTCGAACATAGAATGCAGAAAATGTATTTTATTTTTACTTTGTCTGCAATGACGGTATTCATCTTAGGAATACTTTTAGTGCTTTGAACACATAAATAAAAAATAAGCTAGTGGAAATGGAATGATACTGATAGAATGAGGGCATTTCAAGTGCATGAGTGTATCATTTATAAACGTTGGTATTTTTGTACAAATTTTTTTTTTCTGTTCTTAAAATATTTGCCCCTAGCATCATTGTCTGAAATTTTCTAAATAGAAATCTCAACTTCCTTATATCCCATGTTATTTTAGGATACATCAGTAGACTGACAACGACTGTCTTTCAATGTTTACAAGTAAAGATAAAAAGTTTTCATCTCAAAAAGCTTTTAGACTGGCCAGACATGATACAGGTAGTTATTAAATGACTAACCTCTCAGAGAGAAAAGAATAAGCAATATGTCACAAATTCCATTTACTAATGTGGAAATATCTGGAGCGAAAATCGTGTTCCTGCATTGTATTTGTTAGACCATGCGTCAATATTATTTGCAAGCTCATTTCCACTTTTATTGGCACGTAGATGGGTACTCTGTCGGGCCTGTAACCACCTATGTGAAATCTCAACCAGTCATTGATTGCCAATTTAAATGCCTCATTAGGTGCCATATTGCTAATCTTTTTAAATTGAATCTATTTTATTATTTACTTTATTGCAATCCAGTAAGAGACGGGATTATTATGATTATCAGTCTAATAAATGGACCATGTTTGGTCAACTTTTAAGAGCTTCTGATGATTCAAAGCATTCAATCAAAAGTTGGGAAATCTTGAAAATACCAGATTCTTCTCAGAAAAACGGATGCCTGACAGCCTTTTTGGAAGATGTTTGAAAGGATTGAATTCATACAGAGTGTCTGGCCTATGGATCACATAAATCATTGTTGATGTAAAGGATCTGCCAGACAAAGCTTCTGTGTCGACGCCCGTGGGTAATCAGTCTGCACCTGCTCCTAGGTCTGATAGAGTGACTCGATCTGCTACCACTCAGGCTGGTAGGCTCAGGAGTGGGAGAACCTATCACAGCCTGGCCAGACGGTTCTAGCTCCCGCCCTCGGTCTATTTATACCCTCATTTCCTGCTTGTCTTTGCCTGTGATTCTTTCCTGTTTCCTGGCTCTGCTACTCCTGCTATTATTATTGACCTCTGCTACTATTTGACCCTGGCTTTACTGACAACGCTCCTGCTCTGCGTTTGGTACCTCGTACACTCCTGGTTTGA
Source organism: Rhinoderma darwinii (assembly GCF_050947455.1). Taxonomy (NCBI): domain Eukaryota; kingdom Metazoa; phylum Chordata; class Amphibia; order Anura; family Rhinodermatidae; genus Rhinoderma; species Rhinoderma darwinii. The sequence goes on along the minus strand of NC_134691.1, from coordinate 100,510,492 downwards.
CTCGGCTCGTTCACTACTCCTGTTGCTCACGGTGTTGCCGTGGGCAACTGCCCCATTTCCCTTAGCTTCTGTGTACCCTTGTCTGTTTGTCTCTCGTACACATATTGAGCGTAGGGACCGTCGCCCAGTTGTACGCCGTCGCCAAGTAGGCAGGGACTGAGTGGCGGGTAGATTAGGGCTCACCTGTCTGTCTCCCTACCCCGTCATTACAGTTGATTTTTATAAACAACACTAACAAAAAGTGAAATGAGATCAGTCGAGAGCAGACATGGACATCAGCTTACTCACAACAAGACTTTTACTCTGGCCAATAAATAATACTATTTCCTCTCTAGCAACCCTTGTCCAGAAAATGTCCTGCCACAGTAAGGTTTTGCACTGGCCATTGGCAGAATCTAAGGTTTTCACCCTTTAATCCCTGTACAGGGATCTGGTCTTCTCTGCAGCAAATCCCCAGGATGCATCTGCCAGACCAATTCAGCCTCATCTAGGCTGAATGGACGTGCACCTGGCACACGCTCCATCCTGCATCTTTGCCAGAGCAACGACGTTTGACATGAACGCCCACCCCTGGAACGGAGACAGGTGAGTATATGACACAGTAAATACTTTTTGCAAAAAAAACTATTTATATCATCCCACATCCTATGAAAATAGTTGTAGAGGATCTGTCACTATCAACACAGTTCAGGATTTTTAATTATGGTCTTGTGATGGATGAAGAAGAGCTTACTGAAAGTATCTGTTATGTTGGATGCCATGTTTTTTAAATCCCAGGCCTTTCCACCTGCTAAAATGATAGAATTTGTTAGTATACATAGTAAGCATGGAGTGCATTTCTATGACAGTATCCGCCTCTTTATGTAGATATGTATAAAGCTTTATTCAAAAGTTTATGCATCACCTCTCATGACCTGCTGATTTTCTAAGTGAAAAGAAATTAACGCGTAACAAGTCTATCCAAATATTTTTTTTAAATTTGATTTGCCTTCTAGTTTTCTAAATAGAATCTAAATTTATGTTTATTTTGTCATTCTTATATATGGAAAAATAGGCAGAAACAGAAACAAAATATTTTTCTGATTTTTCAAAAAATTCCTTAGTAGTTTGTGTTATCATTCATATTTTTTCCCACTATTAATTCTCTAATAACATAACAATCCCAAATATGTGTGCATTCTCGAATGTATTAAATGCTATAGTGCCGAGAACAAAGACTCTATTTTACTTATAGACGTATCTTCCTTCCTTTTTTGGTTGGCAGGGACATTTTTTTTTATATCTTTTTGGGTAACGTTCATTCTTTTTGGTGCACATAAATGTGCCTCAGTACCGGACACCAATGCAAAATTTGTTTGTGCCATGCAGGATGTAATTTGCTGGATTCTGTGCTGGCATATATGGCCCCCAAGAGATATAAGCTTTCATTTTTAACTTGTTTTTATATTTTTTTTTTATTAGCCTTTTTTTTACATGGCATAGGCAGGAGGAGACTACTGACATTTTCGAAAAAATAAAATCAGGAGAAATCATTTAAGGCTGGATTCATACACTGGGGCAGATTTACTAATCAAAATGCACCAGAACTCTGGCTGAAATTGAACCAAAATTATGGCACACATTTCTAATGCATTTTAGACATCTTTCATCTGATAAAAGGCATGGCTTATCAGTAAAGGGTGCATGGCTTAAAATTGCGCAAAAAAAATTTGGGTGTAAAAATGTGGTCTAAAGTAAGCTAACCAAGAGCTGGTGTAAAATTAGACAAAGATGTCTTAGTCTAATTCTAAGCTGTCTAAATGTGTTTTCTTTAGATAAAGCTAGAAGAAGATCTTAAAACCTCATTCACACGTATTCGCTTTGTAGAGAATTTTCCGGATTTGCGAACAGCATAAGGCTATTGCAGGCAAGTGGATAAGTTTTAAAAAATCTCATCCACATGCTGCTGAGCATTTCCGCACGGAAATCAGCGGATTTTAAATTCTGCATCATGCTTATTCTGTTCACTGCTGATTTCATCCTTTTCAATCTAAAAGGGGTAACATCCATAGCGAAATCCACACAGCTGAAGAAACGCTGCGGAGATGCTGCAAAAACGCCACAGAAGGTCTGCATCAAATCCGCTACGTGTGGGGGTACCCAGAATGGAGAAAAAGTATAAAGGAAAGATTTATGTGATTTTTGCTCCAGGCGCGTATAAATGGCTAAAAATAATGACCCTTAAAACACCACAAACGAAAACACTATGTTTTGTAGACATTCTCATATTTTACTATAGACTTTCAACTAAAATCTTGTTGCAGCATGTTTTCCTTAAAAAATTGTCAAAAAAAACCCAAAACACTGTGAAAAATGACACATACAAATGCTGCTAAGCATTGTGTGTGAAACCGGCATTGTGTGTAAAACTGTTCTGACATGGTCATGATGCCGAAGGCCTTCAAATATGTTCCCATATTGATTACCGGGTACAAAGCTTTAACAGGATAGCCCTGTATGCAGTAATGCAATTTAACACCATGCCATCCCTCGTCTCTAGGTGTAAAATGGCTGTTAAAATAAAAATTGCATTCAAATATGCAAAAGCCATTTATTATTAAAAGGATGATTGTCACTAGGAGAATGTAAATCACAATTTAAGCTGCAGTAGGAGCTGCCTTAATTGCATGTGAATCCGATCACAGAATTCAGAATGTTTATAAGACCTATAGGTTTATGGGTGATCAAAGTGTCTAATAATATTTTACTGACTTTTAAGTTCTTTTCAAAGTCAAAGCATTTTAAAGCTCCTCAGCTGTCTGGTTCTGCGTGTCAGGATAAAAAATTGTGGCATGTAAGATCCAATGTTCAACATTAAGGTAAAGGATTATTTCATTGTTTGCCTGTTGTATAAGACACCCATTATTATGTGGAGAAACCCCTTTAATTGATCTATTATGCATGGACTGTGCCAGGGACGGCACAGATTAAACCAGGGGGGGGGGATGCAAAGTGTGCGGGATAAACCCCAAGCTTAAAGGAAACGTTACTTTACATGCTATTGTATTGTTTTAAAGAACGAGCTGTGGGTGGTACGGAGGAATCTCCCCACTATGTGTATCTGTTCGTGTGAGCGGTTGTGGGTAGACAGTAGATGTACTCACCTCATGAATACTCCATACTCATAACTATGAGTCCGATGTATTCTTTTAATGCTCCTATTAGCCAAATGGCACAATATGTTTTGTGCCGTTTTGACTAATAGGAGAGTGGGCCTGTCCCAATACTATATGAATCTATTAAATAGGGCAGCAGAATCTAATAACAGATTTATTTGAAAAAAAAACTAGGACTGTCTATCCAGGTTATAAGATTGTCTCATGTTGGCTAGAAAAAAAAATTAGAAAAACAGCTATTTAAAATAGTAATGTCTTGGTGGTAATATTTTCTGTATAACTCAAATAGGCATGGTTTAAAAAATAAAAATAAAGGCTGCGTATAATATAGCAGGATCATATGTTGTATTGCTGCTATTAGATGGGAATTATGATGAAACACCCTCCTGTGCCATCCCTTACTTTGCCTTGTATGCAGAATAAAAGCGGCTTCATTTACGAGAGCAGTCTCCAGTAGTTTTTTGCATCATGGATCCATACACCCCATTACTGTATGTCAGCTTATCCCTAACTTGTTTCTACCTCCTCCACATGGGCACTAAGAAAATTACACAATAGCACTGGCAGAACAAAAGGCTTTTGTATAATGTTACACTTAAACAAACAGGTCCGCACACCGCTGTGAACACTGGACAAAATGCTGTATCTCTTTATATGAGTGGGAAGAAGTGCCAAACAAAATGAAATGTATGTGATGAAACAGAAGTAAAAAGCAACTATGCCACATTATTAATCTTCACACTTCACAGTGTAAATTGAAGAATAGATGAAACATAGACAAGCACCATTGATGGAGGTGGGAATTGGCCTAGTTGTATGTAGTGTAAGAACTAAAAGCAACTGTAAAGACCCAAAAAGGAAAGACGTGTTCCAATGTTCACAAATCAGCAGTCTTTATTATATTAGTACTGCAGTTGAAATTGTTATACTACTAATTGTAGCACTATTATTAAATCGTAATGCAGTTATTTGTGAAATAGGAAATTTAGGTTGTATTCACACAAAGCCCAAAATAGCTATCCTCTAGAAGGAATACTACTATCTAATGCCATCTATTGGTGACTACCCTGTAAGTCAATGTCAAATCCTTTATAAAGCCTTGAAACATGACTCGAAAAATTGTGCTCCTTATCAGGACAGAATAGGGTTTTGTTTGTGAGTGAGATGACTTTGAAGCAGCTTTTGGAAGGTACTGATTGCCAAGCAGAGCATCAGCTCATGCTCTGCTCCGAGACTCCAGTACTGTTGCCGACGTCATTGTCCATATATGGACAGTGACAGAGATGTGGGCAGAAGTCCTAGAGGCCCCGAGCAAAGCATCAGCTGATGCACTACTCCGGGACTCCAGTAGAGTTGCCGACGTCACTGTCCATATTTGGACAGTGACAGTGACGTAGGCAGAATTCCTGGAGTCCTCAAGCAAAGCATTAGCTGATGCTTTGCTCCGGGACTCCAGTAGTGTTGCCAACATCATTGTCCATATATGGACAGTGACAGTGATGTGGGCAGAAGTTGTGGAGTCCCCAGGCAGAGCAGCAACTGGTTCTCTACTCGAGGACTCCAGGGATAGGAAACCCCTGAATTGACCAAATATGGACGTCGAGAGCAGTGCTGGAGTGCCGAGCAAAGTGCTAGCTGATGCTCTGCTCGGGACTCAAGCAATAGGCAATGTGACAGCCCCTTGCGGTCATGTTCACGAACAGCACATGAAGCAAGGGCTCAGTCACGTGGGTCCGTGTCGGAGTGTCATCACTATTAGAAAAGCTCCAGCACTTCCTGAATAATTCATGAGGTTGTAGTTTTAATCGGTACCATTTTGGAGTACATGCGACTTTTTGATCACTTTTTATCACATTTGTTTGAAGGCAGGATGCACAGAAAACAGCAATTCTGCCATTGTTTTTTATTTTATTTTTACAGCTTTCGCCGAGCGGGTTAAATAACATAATAGCTTTATATTTTGGGTTGGTACCAAATATGTGTAACTTTTTTTTTTTTTCATAATAAAGCATTTTGTAAGGGAAAAAGTGAGTTTTTCATATTTTTTTTTTCCTTTGGGGTTTTTATTTATTTATTTAACTTTATTAAACTTTTTTTTTAACTTTGTTATTAGTCCCACTAGGGAACTTTGCTATGCTTTTATAATACACTGCAATACTTCTGTATTGCAGCGTATTATTGCCTGTTTGTGTAAAACTGACAGGCACCTGCTAGGTCATGCCTCTGGCATGGCCTAGCAGGCATTAACTAGAGGCAGACCTGGATGCCTTTCTAAGGTCGATCGCATGCAGGGTGCCGGTGGGGTGAGAGGAGGAGCCCCCCTCCAAAACCACTTAGATGCAGCGCACGTTATTGTGCGCCGCATCGAAGGAGTTAAACGGGCGGATTTAGGTATGATGCCACAATTATCTCCTGGCCCTGCCACACGTCAAGGACAGAATGGGAGAATTCAGCTGTGAGACCGGTGCAGATGGGACTCTGTGATAGCAGAGGTTACTAAGTGTCATAAATAAATACAGGAGAGCTTCAGCCTTCAGGAAAGTTATGGTGAAGACACTGACAAGGCCGGCGTTAGGGGGCAAACTGGGCAATTGCCCAGGGCCTCCATCCTCCTAGGACCCCCTGCCCAGTGGCGGAACTACCACTATAGCAGCCATAGCAGCCACTACAGGGCCCGCGGCATGAAGGGGCTCGTGCCAGCCAGCACATAACATTTATGGGTCGGGTGGCACAGAGTCTCTCATACCCACTGGCGGGGCCCCTGGTGCTAGCGACTGCCACATTAAATTGTATCTGCGTCCTCAGGACGCAGACACAATTGAATACTTTGGCGGAGAGGCTCCCTGCTCCAGCATTCACTAGGCTACAGGCCACGTTAGGCCTGCAGCTTATAAGATCCTGGGACAGAAACTCTGCGCAGGCCGATGTGATGATGTCCTGGATCACGCCGGCCTACTCAAGGGTCCCATCTCAGCGTCTCAAGGATGTGGAGCAGCTCCATCCGTCGTGGGAACGCAGCTGGGTGAGTACATTCTTTTAATATGTTTGTGGAGCTGTGTCGCACCATCTATAAGGTGGGAGGCTGTGTGGCACTATCTACAAGAGGGTGGCTGTGTGTGGCACTATCTACAAGAGGGGGGCTGTGTTAGCACTATTTACACGGGGACTGTGTTAGTGGTACTATCTATGGGGGGCTGTGTGTGGCACTATATACGGGGGCTGAGTGTGGCGCTATATATAAGGGACACCGTGGCACTAACTACATTGTCACTGTGGAACTATCTAGATCGGGCACAAAGGGGGCATTATTAATGTGTAGGGGCACAAAGGGGGCACAGTAACTGATTGGGCGCTTTTATTGTGTCAAGCACTAAGAGATAATAATTACCATCTGGAACACTTTGGATTACGACTTTGTTTAGAGGATGGGGTATATGTGTGTGGGGTGCTGGAAAAGCGATAAACCAACATGTCTGTGTGTCAAATTCTGCAGAGATGAGTCATGGCTGAAATAAATCGTCACAGGGTCTGGGCCGGATGGAGAAAAAAAGGGAAAGTGAACAACTAATCAGAGAAAACATCAACTGTGAGTCACTGGATATAAATGTGCTGTAATTACGTATATTGTCTGCAGAGCTCCTGTGTATAACTGCCATCTACCACTATATGGTCACTATATGGTGGTACTATTGTTCTTTGTATAGTGGTTTTTATTCAGTAACAGTATGGGGGTATTATTCAGCCACTATGTCGTTATGGTGTGGCGGTATTAGGGCATGGCCAGACGTGGCGGAATTGCTCTGGAATTCCGCTGTGGCCAGTCCGCTGCGGAAATCCGCAGCTGACATTTTCTCCATTGGTTTCCACACCTTTTTAGTTAGGTTCGTGCACACGTGGCGGAAAACTCAGCTGCGGACCATAGGCTGCGGTGCGGAATTTGGTGTCCGCAGCATACACTGACTGTTGCGGACGTGTAGCGGACTTGTTGCGGACTTATTGCGGAATTTTTCCATAGACTTCAATGGAGATTCCAAATTCCGCAATGAAATCCGCAGATGTTATGTGTGTTGCGTTGCGTATTGGTTTTACGAACAGGATATTTCTTCATTCTGGCTGGTCCTATGTGTTTCGAGGTCTAAAGCCAGAATGAGATGAAATGTTTTAAAAGACAGCAGGAAGTACTCTTCACCTGAATACGCAATGGCTAATCCGCATCAATTTACTGCACATTTTATGCAAAGCCGCAACAGAATCTGCAACGCAGATTATGTGCGGCATTGATGCGGACAGTGTCTGCAGAAATACGCCACGTCTGGCCATGCCCTTCTTTGGACTTTATATTGTGTAATTATTGGTAATATTGGTGTTATAATAGTGAGTTGTATTCAGTAACAGTATGTAGGTAACATTTCATCTGGTATAGTGGTATGATTTAATAACTGTATATGTACATAGATAATTTTGTGGTGTGAGAGCGGGGACATATGCTTTGGGGCTTGCAATACTTCTGGATGCGCTAGAAATCAGTGATGCAGTACTTTGCACATCGCCTGCTGAAATGACTGCATTATTGATACAATAATTCAGCCAGGGGTGTTACTAGGAAACACTGGGCCCCATAGCAAACTTTTGACTGGGCTCCCCTCCCCTTGGTGCCACACAAAGCCCACCCTTGTAGATAGTGCCCACTGTAATAGTGCCATACAGCCCCCCTGTAGACAGTGCTATACAGCCCCCTGTAGACAGTGCTATACAGCCCCCCTGTAGACAGTACTATACATTCAAGTATCACAAAGAGGGACAATTGATGCGGCGCATAGCAGAATTTTTTTTATTTTAATCCTACCCAAACCCTGCCCGTACACACCCAGTTCAGCCCACACAGTATCATGCTCCCATAGTGCCCCCCAAACAGTATAATGCCCCCATAGCTGCCATCATACAGTATAATGCCCCCATACAGTATTCTGACCTATAGATGCCTCATACAGTATAATGCCCACACAGATGCCCCATACAGTATAATGCCCACACAGATGCCCCCATGCAGTACAATGCCCAAACAAATTCCCCCATAAAGCATAATGCCCCATAGCTGCCCCATGTAGCATAATACCTCCATAGCTGCCCCATACAGTATAATTCCCCCCATAGCTGCCCCACAGTATAATGCTCCCCATAGCTGCCCCAAAGTATATTGCTCTCCATAGCTGCCCCCACACAGTATAATGCTCCCATATCTGCCCCACGCAGTATAATGCCTCCCATAGCTGCCCCACAGTATGTTGACCCCCATAGCAGCCCGAAAGTATAATGCCCCATGCATTATAATGCCCCCCATAGCTGCACACCACACAGTATAATGCCCCCATAGCTGCACCACCGTATAATGCCCCACACAGTATAATGCCACCTCATAGCTGCACCATACAGTATAATGCCCCCCTAGCTGCCCCCACAGTATAATGCCACCCATAGCTGTCCCCACAGTATAATGCCCCCCATAGATGCCCCCACAGTATAATACCCCCCATAGCTGCCCCCACAGTATAATGCCACCCTTTAGCTGCCTCCACCATATAATTCCCCACACAGTATAATGCCCCCTCACAGCTGCCCATACAGTATTATGCCCTTCATAGCTACCCCCACAGTATAATACCCCCTCATAGATGCCCCATAAATTATAATGCCCCCCATAGCTGCCCCCACAGTATAATGCCCCCAATAGCTGCCCCACCATAAAATGCCCCCATTGCTGCCCCCACAGTATAATGCCCCCATAGCTGTCCCCACAGTATAATGTGCCCCATACAGTATAATGCCCCCTGCATAGCTGTCCCCACAGTATAATGCCCCCACAGTATAATGCCGCCCATACAGTATAATACCCCCCATATAGTAAAAAGCTCCTATAGCAGACACCATATCAGCCCCCCTTCCCTACCTAGTATAATGCGCCATAGTGCCTAATAGAAAAATAATAAGATAATTACTTACCTATCCCCGTTCCCACGACGCGTGGAGGATCTTTATCCTCCGGTCTGTGCTGTGAGTGACTCAGCGCAGACAGGCGCGATGACATCACAACATCACGCCTGCCTGTGCCGAGCTGCTCACGGCTGAGTGAATGCTGGAGCAAGGAGCCGTTGCTCCAGCATTCAGGAAGCAGGACCAGTGCGGTTAGCGCTGCGTGGCTACGGGGGCCCTGTGGGTCCCCCAGGCTTAGAAGCCCGGTCGCAATTGTGACCGTTGCGACCCCTAGAGCTACGCTGCTAGCGTAGCCTCCGGGCATGGGGGGGGGCGCTGTGACGGCTGGCAGAACGGACCCCCTCATGCCGCGGGCCACGTAGCAGCCGCTATGGCTGCTACAGCGGTAATTACGCCACTGAATTCAGCATTTGGGGCTGTTATATGAAACACAGAGCACTGCTAGTTTACAAGTCTATTGGAAACTATAGATAATTAAGAGGCTGCTCCTACAGTTTTATTAGAAATTATCTAGAACCAGGAGCATTTTCCCAGAATCATAAATTATCACCTATCCACAGGATAGGTGTTAATTATCTGATCGCTGGAACCCACACTAATCACAAGAGTACAGAAAGGAGGATCTGGGTGCTCGGGACCCCCATTCTCACGATTGGTGGGGGTCCCAGCTTTAAGACAATTATCACCTATCCTGTGGATAGGTGATTATTTATGATTCTGGGAAAACCTCTTTAAATAGGTTGCAATAAGTAAAATGATCAACTGCCAGGGTAGAATTTATCCTGTGCAGAAGAACATAGGAGGCAGCAATCCCTTTGTGGGGGCACTACTGTGTTAGGCACAAAGGAGGGCACAATTACTGTGGGGCACAAAGGAGGCATTATGATTTTGTGGTGGGGCGCTATTACTTTTGTATGGCACAAAGTGGGCACTAATACACTCTGGGGAACAAAGGGGGCAGTATTACTGTGTGGGACACAAATGGGGCCACTATGAATTTGTATCGGGCACTGAGAGTGTCATTGGGGATAGCATCATAATGAGCACTTTGTCTACAAAGACAAGTCGTTGCTAGAAGAAATGATCATGGCGGTCTAGACCTGGATAGAGAAGAAAAGGGAAAGTGGAGAAAATAGAGAAATAGAGCAGGGCGGGGCCTAAACTAAACTTTTGCACCTGGGGTCATGAGCCTTTAGTTATGCCCCTGCTTGTACGTCAATGTTCAACCCTCAATAGAGACGTAAAAAATGACTTGGGTTAGTAGACATACCAGAGAAACCCATCCGTAGACAACACTTTTTTCGAGTTGTTGCTCCTCATCAGAATAGGGTTCTGGTTGGCTGAGTGAGATGCCTGTGAAGCAACATTTGAAATTTACTCAGAACGGCTCAAAACGCACAATTTTAGACAGATCTTTCATTTTTAACAACTCCTAAACCATAAGACACCAATTTTCACATTTTCTCATTCAGAAGACAACACATTCATTTCTTTTGGTGGCAAGCCATGTTTATTATTGATTTTCTCTAAGTGTAAAAGATAAACTATTTTTCATTCATCATAAGGAAAAAGCAAGAAAGTCTGCATCGCATCTCAGCCAATCTGTCTTTATGCACAGAATTTCCATATAGCATATTCATGAAATCCATAAAACTGGGGAATGAACTCCCACAGGAACTAGTATTGGCAGACACAATAGAAAAATGTAAAAAGGGTTGGACATTTTCCTACAGCAACAGAATACAGGGCTTCTGACATTAATAATACAATATGGAATACTGATGTACAGATCTGTCAGATTGCCAAAGTGGGGTTAGGAAGGAATTCTTTTTGTGCTCTTTAGAAAAATTGGAATATTTAATACTAGTGATTTTCAATTCACCTGGATCAACTCTCAAAAGGAAAAGGTTGACTAGATCCACATATTTTATTCAGTCCAACAAATGTATAATACTTTTTCTGGAGGAACAGCAACAACAATAACAATAATAGTTTAATTATTATTTATGAGTTCAGCAAATGAAGAACCATTTCTCATTTGCTCATAGCAAATTGCAAAACTGAACAGCTAATCAGTAGTGCTGTATCAAAGCAAGTGACACATGGCACAACCCTCTTATATAAGTGCCATACTGGCAACACTTTCAGCATAGAAAGGAATCTGCGGAACAAAGCTTCAACCATTCAATGCCAATGTGGCACAGCATACATTATAATTTTCTTCCTAGTTGTTGGTTTCTGAATTCTGGATTCCCTAATGTTATTACCACGAAGTCTTGCAGCTGGGCTGGCAAGAATGCCAGACGTGCATGTATAGAGTATGTGGCCAATTGGCCAATCAGATTAACTGTTAAAACACAGATGTAGCCAAGATTATCTTGACTGATAAGTCAATATAAAGAAGGCTACATCTGTTTAAAGAGGCTCTGTCACCAGATTTTGCAACCCCTATCTCCTATTGCAGCAGATCGGCGCTGCAATGTAGATAAGAGTAAAGTTTTTTGTTTTTTTAAAACTAGCATTTTTGGCCAAGTTATGACCATTTTTATATTTATGCAAATGAGGCTTTCTAAAGTACAACTGGGCGTGTTTAAAGTAAAAGTACAACTGGGCGTGTATTATGTGCGTACATCTGAGCGTTTTTACTTCTTTTACTAGCTGGGCGTTGTGAATGGGAGTGTATAATGCTGACGAATCAGCATCATCCACTTCTCTTCAGAATGCCCAGCTTCTGGCAGTGCAGACACACAGCGTGTTCTCGAGAGATCACGCTGTGACGTCACTCACTTCCTGCCCCAGGTCCTGCATCGTGTACATGTGCATCAATGTAGCTACTTACCTGCAAACGCTGATGCTGCTGCAGAATCAACTGTAGCCTCTGGTGCCGATGTGTCCTCGCTCGTCCGACATGATGCAGGACCTGGGGCAGGAAGTGAGTGACGTTACAGCGTGATCTCTCGAGAACACGCTGTGTGTCTGTGCACTGCCAGAAGCTGGGTGTTAACGAAGAGAAGTGGATGATGCTGATTCGTCAGCATCATACACTCCCATTCACAATGCCCAGCTAGTAAAAGAAGTAAAAACGCCCCGATGTACGCACATAATACACGCCCAGTTGTACTTTTACTTTAAACACGCCCAGTTGTACTTTAGAAAGCCTCATTTGCATAAATATAAAAATGGTCATAACTTGGCCAAAAATGCTCGTTTAAAAAAAAAAAAAAACGTTACTCTTATCTACATTGCAGCGCCGATCTGCTGCAATAGGAGATAGGGGTTGCAAAATCTGGTGACAGAGCCTCTTTAAAGGGAACCTGTCACCAGCATTTCACCTATTAAACCAGCAATACCTGGTGGTAGTGGGTGAAAAATAATTTCTATATAACCTATAATTGCCTTCTAAGTCGGCTCTGTAGCTTTAGTATTCAGCTTTTTAGTGTTCCCACACTCTATGCTAATGAGCAGAAAAGAGTCAAATCTTCATTTGAAAAGAGTCAAATCTTTGTTTGAAAAGAGTCATATTTTCATTCCTCGAGCCTTTCTGAGTTTACCCTGCCTCCTTACTTTTGATTGACAGCTCATCGCCTCCCCCCAGCACACAAAATACCATGCTTGTGCATGGACGTCCCCTGCTGGTGTGTGCGCACAAAGGGACACCGAATTATTACGATAAAAGGCGCAAAATGTTTGCAGACCGTTATTTACAGTCAGAGGAGGAGTTTAGGAGAGGGGATAACAGCAATGAACTTTTGATAGCATCGGCCAGTGAGGGATCAGTAAAGTTCAATAGGTGAAATGCTGCTGACAGGTTCCCTTTAAGGTTGTTACCTTAGCTAAATAGGTAGGAAAAAATAGGAAAAAAGGGGACTACAATGGCGCTGCTAGTAATATGAACAAAAGTTCATGTTTAATAAAAGATTAAATTGAAATATAAGCGCTACGCGTTTCAACGCCGGAACGGCTTCTCCATCAAGCGAATAAAATACAAACAATAGGCAGGGTATATATACTGTATACATATATATATATATATATATATATATATATATATATATATATATATATATATGCACAGCACATTACAATTCTACTAATTTAAAAAAACACCAAAAAGAACCGCCAAAGAAGACGGGTCAAAGATCAAAGATCAATTGTTACGTCACAAAAAACGCATAGATACCATAGATGGAGAAAATATAAATACAAATGTTATCATTGGCTAACATAAGTGGATAAACTATAGAATGATAACAGTAATTATAAAAAATTACGGCAATACTCAGAAATAAAAATAAACAAAGTTATAAAAAGGACAGTAATTAAAACACTCATTAAATTACAGCGAATATAACTAAACAATTGCTAATAAGATTAAAATTGAAAGTAAAAAAGAAAAACTCACCAATAGTAGAAAGAAAATAGACATTAAACTAAGCAATATCCTAATGAAAGGATAGCGTCACTGGCGTCAAGGATACCACTGACACTACGGTGGCCTCATGATTTCCTTGTGGTCTCTCTCGGCCACCATAGTGTCAGTGGTATCCTTGACGCCAGTGACGCTATCCTTTCATTAGGATACTGCTTCATCTCTTCTGTACTGCATACCTGGCTGAACCACCCGCTACTGTACCGCCCACCTAGCACTGCTACATCACCGTTACCAAGCCTAGGCTATCCGACTATGTTAACGTTTTATCCCTGGAATCTGCCTTGTTTGATTTCTCAAAAGCCTATAGGGTGGAGGGTTCAATTAACACATGACAATGTTGTATAGAGAAAATATAAACTTTATTCACAAAAATTGTAACAATATAAATTAAAAGATGAGTCATGCAGAGCATAGACAAGGCGTCGCTCCTTGCAGGAATGGTATATTCACAAGCTATGTAATACAGGGGCATAAATAAATTAATAGATAAAGTGAATGGTGCAAACTGTTCTAAGTCAGCAGTTAATCCCAGACTAAAGCGGTTGCTAGTGACACATGAAAACAGTAGCTGTGCCTGGAAACATTGTGCCTGGGAACATAAAAACTGCTGTTACATACCCATGTAGTGAAGCCTGCTGGAGAGAGACGCCAGACCCGACGCGCGTTTCGGCGGAAATGCCTTCGTCCGGGGGTGGCGTCTCTCCCATGGGAATCAACATTAAAAGAGATAAGCAGCCAATCGGACATTGAGAAGGCGTTACCATCCATGGTCATGTGTGTACTGATAGAAGCGTCACACGACAGGTGTGGAGATGGCCGGAGGCGTGTCTCCGGCCGAGCGTCATCGGGGGGGGCGGGGGCTAACGACGTCTGACATCGTCAACACACGCCCACCGAGATACAGACGCCCGGACCGCAACACAATCCAGCCACTCCCCTCGGCGTGAGCGCACAGTCACCATGCCTGAATATAAGGTACGTAAAAATAGAATTATGTCCGACAGATTGGGTAGTGAGGAGAACTATTTGGACAGATTAATCTTTTCCTGTATATATATCTCTTACAATGAATGCCATGGCATTCTTTGCAATTGTGGGCATATAAAAATAATAAAAATAATAAAAATAAAAATAACAATAACGTGGCAGGTATATCACATAAAAAGCAATAAGTATTAATAAATGAATTAATGAGATTACCCTGTGTATAAAGAATATAATATGTTTATAAAGAAAAAGTGAACGAACCACTGGTGAAAGATGTATGTGTTAAAGTAATACATGAGTGAACGATGAAATAAATAAATGGATAAATAATATCAAGTGACTAGTATGTATGTAATAACTATGAGACCAGCTCATATGTGAATGAAAATAATAAAAGAGTGTATGTGAAACACAAAACAAATGCAAATTTTACTGCATATATATTTTACAATAAATACCGTGGCATTCTTTTAAATGTGAACATTTAAGAATATATAAAAATATATAAAAATAGCGTGGCAGATCTATCACATGAAGAGCAATAGATAATAATAGAAAGAACAAAAGATATACTGTGTACAAAAAAATATATTAGTGACAAGAAAAAGTGAACAAACCAATAGTGAACAGTGTATATGTGAAACTGATTCATAAGTGAATAATAAGTAGATAAATAAATAATTTATGTGTATATAATAACTATGAGACCAGCTCATATGTGAATGGAAATGATGAAAAAGTGTGTGTGTAACGGTGTGTGTGATGTAATAAATTGACCCATGTAAATTGATCCAGATAAATCAGACCACGTAAAAAGTCATATTAACTCAGCCCACAAAGATATCAACAAATAAATAATGAAAACAATAAAGAATGATAAAAATTGTATATATGCGTGTAACTAAATGTGGATATACAGAAGAAAGCACATGTAATATCTGAATCTCCATATGAAATGACAAACATATATAATATCTCACAAATCTCTCAATATAAATGCATTGGTTTGCAGAAGACCATTCGGGTCCCTGGACAGTTTGACATCCAGAAACTCAGCTTTAAATTTATCAAAATGATATGTGAGTTTGATATTAATATTGTTGTTGTTAAGGTTACTCATGAAAGTCACAAGTGATGCTGATGAACCCTTCCAGATGAGCAGGATGTCGTCAATGTACCTGGCCCAAAAGATGACCTGGTCCACTGACACATCCTGCCCACCCTGAAATAGATCCCTCTCCCACAGCCCCAGGAACAAGTTAGCGTATGAGGGTGCGCAGGCAGCCCCCATCGCTGTTCCCTGGAGCTGCAGGTAGAAGGACCCATTAAAGAGGAAGAAATTATGAGTGAGGGTAAATTCCAATAAGGTAAGTATAAAATTGGAAAAAGACGTTTCCATATTCCCTGTGTTTAAGAAAAAACCGATAGCCAGACATTTCAAAGTTTATCACGCATGTGATCCGACTAAGTTAAAGGTGAGAGGCATTGACTGCATCGAACCCAACATTAGAAAGGGGGATATCTCCAAAAAACTGGCGCAACACGAATCCAAATGGATTTGGACTCTGGGGACCATGCGTCCTCTTGGACTTAATGAAAATTTGAGCTTCGCTCCATTCCTCTGATTATTGACCTCCAGTGGGCCATTTTTTAATAGTATGTGATGTTCAAGTTTATCGGTATTATTTATATGGTTTTTAATGATTTTTATCTTTTTTGCAGCTGTATATAGATGGTAGTGTTTGTACTACATGGAGACTTTGGAGACGATGGATGGTGGAGGAGAGGTGACTCTGGACAAAATACATGGAATTCCATTTCAGAACAATAACATATGGAATGTCCGGAGCCCATTTCCTTTACCCTCATTCTTTATTATTTTCATATATATTGTCTATTTTTTATTATTTTTCAGATTCATGTCTCATGTGTATTTACGCACACGTGGCGTATTTTTTGCTGCGTGTGCGTGGACACATGTTTATGATATAAATATCGAGTTTGTGTATACATGTGGATTATTTCTGTATTTTCTCCATATTCATGCATTTATATTGAGAGATTTGTGAGATATTATATATGTTTGTCATTTCATATGGAGATTCAGATATTACATGTGCTTTCTTCTGTATATCCACATTTAGTTACACGCATATATACAATTTTTATCATTCTTTATTGTTTTCATTATTTATTTGTTGATATCTTTGTGGGCTGAGTTAATATGACTTTTTACGTGGTCTGATTTATCTGGATCAATTTACATGGGTCAATTTATTACATCACACACACCGTTACACACACACTTTTTCATCATTTCCATTCACATATGAGCTGGTCTCATAGTTATTATATACACATAAATTATTTATTTATCTACTTATTATTCACTTATGAATCAGTTTCACATATACACTGTTCACTATTGGTTTGTTCACTTTTTCTTGTCACTAATATATTTTTTTTGTACACAGTATATCTTTTGTTCTTTCTATTATTATCTATTGCTCTTCATGTGATAGATCTGCCACGCTATTTTTATATATTTTTATATATTCTTAAATGTTCACATTTAAAAGAATGCCACGGTATTTATTGTAAAATATATATGCAGTAAAATTTGCATTTGTTTTGTGTTTCACATACACTCTTTTATTATTTTCATTCACATATGAGCTGGTCTCATAGTTATTACATACATACTAGTCACTTGATATTATTTATCCATTTATTTATTTCATCGTTCACTCATGTATTACTTTAACACATACATCTTTCACCAGTGGTTCGTTCACTTTTTCTTTATAAACATATTATATTCTTTATACACAGGGTAATCTCATTAATTCATTTATTAATACTTATTGCTTTTTATGTGATATACCTGCCACGTTATTGTTATTTTTATTATTTTTATTATTTTTATATGCCCACAATTGCAAAGAATGCCATGGCATTCATTGTAAGAGATATATATACAGGAAAAGATTAATCTGTCCAAATAGTTCTCCTCACTACCCAATCTGTCGGACATAATTCTATTTTTACGTACCTTATATTCAGGCATGGTGACTGTGCGCTCACGCCGGGGGGAGTGGCTGGATTGTGTTGCGGTCCGGGCGTCTGTATCTCGGTGGGCGTGTGTTGACGATGTCAGACGTCGTTAGCCCCCGCCCCCCCCGATGACGCTCGGCCGGAGACACGCCTCCGGCCATCTCCACACCTGTCGTGTGACGCTTCTATCAGTACACACATGACCATGGATGGTAACGCCTTCTCAATGTCCGATTGGCTGCTTATCTCTTTTAATGTTGATTCCCATTGGAGAGACGCCACCCCCGGACGAAGGCATTTCCGCCGAAACGCGCGTCGGGTCTGGCGTCTCTCTCCAGCAGGCTTCACTACATGGGTATGTAACAGCAGTTTTTATGTTCCCAGGCACAATGTTTCCAGGCACAGCTACTGTTTTCATGTGTCACTAGCAACCGCTTTAGTCTGGGATTAACTGCTGACTTAGAACAGTTTGCACCATTCACTTTATCTATTCATTTATTTATGCCCCTGTATTACATAGCTTGTGAATATACCATTCCTGCAAGGAGCGACGCCTTGTCTATGCTCTGCATGACTCATCTTTTAATTTATATTGTTACAATTTTTGTGAATAAAGTTTATATTTTCTCTATACAACATTGTCATGTGTTAATTGAACCCTCCACCCTATAGGCTTTTGTGTTAACTTGTAGGGTCAATGCACCAAGGTTACTTGGCACACATATTGCTCCTGTCTATACATGATCCACATATTGATTATACATGTATTTTGACAGGATTTTCCTGAATGTACCAATAGGTTTGTCTTGTTTGATTTCTGTAGCCAACTAATGGAAAGCCTGACCTACTACTCTTTCATCTCCTGTATATCTTTTCCTAATACGTTAGTGATTTTCATGTCTGTTATTGCCTATAGCAATTGGAAAATGCTTTTTTTCACTTTTGGTCTGCTAACGTAATCTAGCAGGTAGGACTAGCTAGTTGTATTTAAAGGAACAGTGTCATGGCAAATAATTTTTTAATATGTTAAAGATGTTAGTGCTGTAATAAAAACGTTTATATTCATTTGTGTGTTTGTGTTTTACTGTTTCTTATTTTTACACTTTTTCTTCCCTATGGGGGCTGCCATTTTTTGTTCCATTTCTGTGTGTGTCGATTAACGACACACACAGACATGGAGTACGGCAGCCACAGTCCCATAGGGACTGTGAACGGCTCCCGTCCCATTCACGTCCGTGTACGGCGACTGTGTGGGAACTGCGCATGCGCCGCTCCCACACAGTCCTATTCGAAATTGGCGCCGTCCGGCGCCATTTTCCTGTGGACCGGAAGTCGGTGGCCGGACTGTAATATTACTACTTCCGGTCGCGGCTTCCGGACTTGTGCACATGGAACAGCGGCAGCAAAGGGAGCGGACGGGCCGGAGGGAGCCGCGGCGGCAGGAGCAGGTAAGCGATTTCAATGTATGTTAGTGTTTGTGTGTGTTTACTACTGTATGTAAACCTACTACACTGTGGGTTACCTCAAAAAATGGCGACACACAGTGTAGGAGGTTAAACCTTTCAAACCCCTCGTTTATCCCGGCACTAGCCAGGATAAAGGAGGGGGGGATGCTGAGAGCTCACTAGAGCGAGAGCTTTTAACCCAATGTTGCAATGCTGCAATTTTGGGAACTAGCTCCATCTAGTGACCAAAAATGGGTAGTATTATAAATTTGAAAAAATTTATAATATTTCCTGACTCGCGAAAAAAATAAAAAAAATTTGAACAATGTTTAATCACCCACACACTAAATGTTTAAATTTAAAAAAAAAAACATGTTTTTGGGGCGACACCATGCCTTTAAGTCTTGGGGCCAGTCGAAATCCTTGACCCTAATCGAAGTCATGGGAATGGTGGGTGAGTTGCGATATCTCTGGGTATCATAGGAATCAGATTATTACGCTAGTGTGCTCTGTTATCTGCCCATTTAAATATTTTTAATACAAACATTTAAATTAAATAAAAAATATACATTTATTGAAATAAAATATTTTGGAAATACAAAGAACTGCAAAGTTCATAAAGTATATTAGAATTTGTTTCTATTTCTCCTGATACCATTTAATCAGTAACACTTTTCTCATATTAGACACATTATATAAAACTTAGTACTTATTACATTTACAGTAATAAATCCATGTTCAACTAATTTGTGAAATAAGTCAATGTAATGACCTCTAGCTGTAGGATAATAAAAAATAGGCCAATTGTTAGAATTCTCCCATTTTATCACCTTAACTGTCACTGAACAGATACTGTAGTCAATTGTTCAACATATGTTTAGAATAAAGAAACTTTTTCCAGATCTCTATTTTCTGTTTCCCTTAAAATAATAAATGTATCTTAGTTTAAAATGTCTTTTGAATTCAGGATGGGACCATTTATGTAAATTATGGAGGAAAAAGAAAAACGTGATAACCGTTTCTGTTAAAGTATTCCATAATAAATGATACTGTTTAGAGTAATTTCTAGTTCTTCTTTGTGTCAACCTCATTAAAGGGAAACTCCAGTGAAAAGCAAAGCTACATAGTATGGTCGAAAAAAAGACATATGTCCATTAAGTTCAACCAAATAATGGGAGAAAGGGAAAAGATATGGGTAAACTAGTAATTTGTTTTACCCCTATTAATTCAGGTTAAAAAATAAAATTAAAATTAAAATACACATAAGGCACTAACCAATCTGCCCTAAAAAGGAAAAATTTCTTTCCTGAACCCAAGTGGCGTTCAGACTGGATCAACATTTAAACAAGAATTCTATACATTGATATAGGCGCTGATATTTTTTCATTCTAATAAATGATCTAAGCCTTTTTTAAAGCCATATACTGTTCCTACTGTGACCACCTCCTGTGGTAGACCATTCCATAGATTCACAGTTCTCGCAGTAAAGAAGGCTTGTCGCCTCTGCAGGTTGAACCTTTTTTTTATCCAGACGGAGGGAGTGCCCCCTTGTCTTTTGAGGGGATTTTACATGGAAAAGGTTTTTACCATATTTTTTGTAAGGGCCATTTATATACTTATACAAGTTAATCATGTCCCCCCCCCCCCACTTAGTCGTCTTTTTTCAAGGCTTTTAATCTTTCCTCATAACTTAGATTCTCCATGTACCTTATTAGCTTCTGTAAAGGATTTGCCAGACACAGCTTCTGTGTCGACGCCCGTGGTTAATCAGTCTGCATCTGTGCCTAGGTCTGCTGGAGTGACTCGATCTGCTACCACTCAGGCTGGTAGGTTGAGAAGTGGGAGAACCTATTACAGCCTTGCCAGACGGTTCTAGCTCTCGCCCTTGGTCTATGTTTACCTTAATTTGCTGCTTGTCCTTTGCCTGTGATTCTCTTGTTTCCTGGCTCTGCTGTTCCTGCTATATACAATTGACCTCTGCTTCATATCGACCCTGGCTTGACTGACTACTATTCTTCGGCTCTGCTTTTGTTACCACGCACTCTCCTGGTTTGACTCGGCTCGTTCACTCTCCTGTTGCTCACGGTGTTGTCGTGGACAACTGCCCCACTTCCCTGCTTCTGTGTACCCTTGCCCTGTGTTGTCTGTCGTGCACATATTGAGTGTAGGGACCATCGCCCAGTTGTACGCCGTCGCCTAGGACGGGCCGTGCAAGTATGCAGGGACTGGGTTGCGGGTAGATTAGGGCTCACCTGTCTGTCTCCCTACCCCGCCATTACAGCTTTTTTGCTCTTTCTTGTACTGTTTCAAACTCCAGGGCATCCTTTCTATGAACTCGAGCCCAGATCTGAACTGCATGTTCTAGATGAGACTGCACTAATGCTTGTAAAGTAGCAATATTATATCCCTGTCCCACGAGACCATGCCTCTTTTAATACATGACAAAATCTTGTTGGCTTTAAAAGCAGCTGGTTGACATTGCATGCTGTTATTTAGTCTATGATGTATAAGTACGCCCAGATCCTTCTCAACAAGTGACTCTCCAAGGACATATGATGCATGCAGACTATAAATACCCAAATGCATAACTTTACATTTATCCACATTGAACCTCATTTGCCAAGTGGATGCCCAAACAATCTAGTTATCCAAGTCGTCTTGTAATTAATAAATATATTTCATAGACTGAACCATACTACATAGTTTCCATGTGATTTCTCACCTGGAAACATTATGTCTAATGCTACTGCAGTCTCTTGTAGGTTTCTAAACAATAAAATATCAAGCAGAATGTGCCTGGACCATTGCATAGCACTAATCTAGGAATGAACTGGGTGAAAACGACAAATCTTCTTAGACCTGTGTATTTTGCAGTTGTCAGTAGATCCCCTCCTTTTTTGTTTTTTTAGATTATGCAAGGCTATTGCCAGCTGATCATCTTTCCCCCTTCCTTCAGTGAGCTGGAGTCTGCACACTGCCTGTGACATGCATGCTGCTGCACATACACAGTTTGCAGCCTTTCCTGTGCTTTAGAACTGTATCTGTGACTATCCTGCACCCTGATCTTAATTATTAAAAGTGATCTATCTAGCAATTGTTAGAATTCTCCCATTTTATGACCTTAACTGTCACTGAACAGATACTGTAGTCAATTGTTCAACATATGTTTAGAATAAAGAAACTTTTTCCAGATCTCAGTTTTCTGTTTCCCTTAAAATAATAAATGTATCTTAGTTTAAAATATCTTTTGAATTGACTTCTAATAGGCAGCACAACACAGGTTCCAATTAAGTGAAAAAAAGTTTTATTCACCAATACGACAGCACTGTTATATGGGTGAAAAAAAACTTTTTTCCACTGAATTGGAACCTGTGTTATGCTGCCTATTCTTTTGGAAATACAAATGTGGGACTGGAGTATGAGGTCCTGAGGGTTGTGCACACACAATTATATTTATTTCAATATCTTTTGTGCTGCTCTTATTTTTCTTTTTTTTTTCTTCTTTATAACTTCTAATAGATGTGATCTGGACATACCTCCCTATGTGATGCCTGGGACATTTACAGTAGTTACCAGAGTCCTGCAGATAGTCATTTCTACAATCAAGATGTCAGACAAAAGCTGTATCACTCTCTAAAAAGCCAATTATAATGCAGGGTAAGCTAGGTGCTGATGGGAGCTGATAAAATTTATTTTTAAGAAGAACTTCACCTTTACGAAACGGAAATTATTTATTTGCTAAGGTTACTAGATACAGCTTGAATACAGTATACGGCTCTTTGATTATTATTGGTTGTTGGTCAAGTTCAATTTCAATTGCATTTGTAAGTACGTGAAGGTATTCTTCAAGATCTGTTTAAATGAGACTCAATCTAAATTTATGTTACTTAGATCCATAGTTGCTTTATAGACTCAAATCACTGTTCACAAGATTAAATCACATGTAGAAAAATATTAGTATTTTAATGGAAAATGTAATAATATTCACACCTTAAATGTACTATTCTTAAGAAAAGCTAATAGTGCCCAGTGTTCCCTATAAGGTGTGCAGCTGCGCAGCCGCGCACCTTCCACGATCCACCCGCTCACAGGCGGCGGGCGGATGCAGTGGCGTCGCTGGCACCGGAGGGGTGTCTGGTGCTAGCGACAGCCACATTCACTTGTATGTGCATTCTCAGGACGCATATACAAATGAATACTCTAGGCTGCAGGTCACGTTAGGCTTGCAGCCTATAAGGCGCTATGAGTCACGCAGGCCGGGGTGATGACGTCACATCATCACATCGGTCTGCGCATACGTCCCGCCGGAGAGGCAGTGTAGCGCTCCGTCTGTCGCTGGAACGGGGCAAGGTAAGCACAATCTTTTTTTTTTTTTAAGGAACTATGTGGCAGTATATACAAGGGGAGGGGGGCTGTGTAGCTCTATATACAAAGGGAGGAGGGGGGCTGTGTAGTGCTATATATAGGGGGAGGGGGCTGTGTAGCACTATGTACAAGGGGAGAGGGGGGCTGTGTAGCACTATATACAAGGGGAGAGGGGGCTGTGTAGCGCTATATGCAAGGAGAGCAGGGGGGTGTGTAGCGCTAAATACAAGGGGAGAGGGGGGCTGTGTAGCGCTATATACTAGGGTATAGGGGGGCTGTGTTGCGCTATATACAAGGGGAGGAGTGGGCTGTGTAGAGCTACACTACCGTTCAAAAGTTTGGGGTCACCCAGACAATTTTGTGTTTTCCATGAAAACTCACACTTATATTTATCAAATGAGTTGCAAAATGACTAGAAAATATAGTCAAGACATTGACAAGGTTAGAAATAATGATTTTTATTTGAAATAATAATTTTCTCCTTCAAACTTTGCTTTCGTCAAAGAATGCTCCATTTGCAGCAATTACAGCATTGCAGACCTTTGGCATTCTAGCTGTTAATTTTCTGAAGTAATCGGGAGAAATTTCACCCCATGCTTCCAGAAGGCCCTCCCACAAGTTGGATTGGCTTGATGGGCACTTCTTGCGTACCATACGGTCAAGCTGCTCCCACAACAGCTCTATGGGGTTGAGATCTGGTGACTGCGCTGGCCACTCCATTACAGATAGAATACCAGCTGCCTGCTTCTTCCCTAAATAGTTCTTGCATAATTTGGAGGTGTGCTTTGGGTCATTGTCCTGTTGTAGGATGAAATTGGCTCCAATCAAGCGCTGTCCACATTGCGTTGCAAAATGGAGTGATAGCCTTCCCTATTCAAAATCCCCTTTACCTTGTACAAATCTCCCACTTTACCAGCACCAAAGCAACCCCAGACCATCACATTACCTCCACCATGCTTGACAGATGGCGTCAGGCACTCTTCCTGCACCTTTTCAGTTGTTCTGCGTCTCACAAATGTTCTTCTGTGTCATCCAAACGCCTCAAACTTCGATTCGTCTGTCCATAACACTTTTTTCCAATCTTCCTCTGTCCAATGTCTGTGTGCTTTTGCCCATATTAATCTTTTCCTTTTATTAGCCAGTCTCAGATATGGCTTTTTCTTTGCCACTCTGTCCTGAAGGCCAGCATCCCGGAGTCGCCTCTACACTGTAGACGTTGACACTGGCGTTTTGTGGGTACTATTTAATGAAGCTGCCAGTTGAGGACCTGTGAGGCGTCTATTTCTCAAACTAGAGACTCTAATGTACTTGTCTTGTTGCTCAGTTGTGCAGCGGGGCCTCCCACTTCTCTTTCTACTCTGGTTAGTGCCTGTTTGTGTTGTCCTCTGAAGGGAGTAGTACACACTGTTGTAGGAAATCTTCTGTTTCTTGGCAATTTCTCGCATGGAATAGCCTTCATTTCTAAGAACAAGAATAGACTGTCGAGTTTCATATGAAAGCTCTCTTTTTCGAGCCATTTGGAGAGTTTAATCGAACCCACAAATGTAATGCTCCAGATTCTCAACTAGCTCAAAGGAAGGTCAGTTTTATAGCTCCTCTAAACAGCAAAACTGTTTACAGCGGTGCTAACATAATTGCACAAGGGTTTTCAAGAGTTTTCTAATCATCCATTAGCCTTCTAACACAGTTAGCAAACACAATGTACCATTAGAACACTGGAGTGATGGTTGCTGGAAATGGGCCTCTATACACCTATGTAGATATTGCATTAAAAACCAGACGTTTGCAGCTAGAATAGTCATTTAGCACATTAACAATGTATAGAGTGTATTTCTGATTAATTTAATGTTATCTCCATTGAAAAAAACTGTGCTTTTCTTTAAAAAATAAGGAAATTTCGAAGTGACCCTAAACTTTTGAACGGTAGTGTATATACAGGGGGAGGGGGCTGTGTAGCACTATATAGAAGGGGAGAGGGGGCTGTGTAGCGCTATATACAGGGGGTGGATTGCTGTGCAGCGCTACAAACAAGGGGAGGAGGGGGTCTGTGTAGCACTATATACAGGGGGAATTGCTGCGTAGCACTATATACACAATATACAAGGGGAGGGGGCTGTGTAGCACTATATACACAAGGGGAAGAGGGGGGCTGTGTAGCACTATATACAAATGGAGGGGGGGCTCGGTAGCACTATATACACAAGGGGAAGAGAGAGGCTGTGTAGCGCTATATACAAGGGGAGAGGGGGCTGTGTAGCACTATATACAAGGGGAGAGGGGGCTGTGTAGCGCTATATACAGGGGGGTGGATTGCTGTGCATCTCTATATACAAGGGGAGGAGGGGGTTTTGTAGCACTATATATAGGGGGCATTGCTGTGTAGCACTATATACAAGGGAGGGGGCTGTGTAGCACTATATACACAAGGGGAAGAGGGGGGCTGTGTAGCACTATACACAAATAGAGGGGGGCTGCGTAGCACTATATACACAAGGGGCAGAGGGGGGCTGTGTAGCGCTATATACATGGGGAGAGGGGGGCTGTTTAGCACTATATACAGGTGGATTTGCTGTATAGCACTATTTACAGGGGGGCTGTGTGGCACTATATACAGGGGTCTGTGTGGCACTATCTACAGAGGTCTGTGCGGCACTATCTACAGGGGTCTGTGTGGCACTATCTACAGGGGGAGGAGGGGGGCTGTGTAGCATTATATACAAGGGGAGGAGGGGGGCTTTGTAGCGCTATATACAGGGGAAGGGGGGCTGTGTAGCACTATATACAAGGGGAGGAGGGGGCTCTGTAGCGCTATATACAAGGGGAGAGGGGCTGTGTAGTGCTATATACAAGGGGAGAGGGGGCTGTGTAGCGCTATATACAAGGGGAGGAGGGGGCTGTGTAGCGCTATATACAGGGGAAGGGGGCTGTGTAGCGCTATATACAAGGGGAGGAAGGGGGCTGTGAAGCGCTATATACAAGGGGAGAGGGGGCTGTGTAGCACTATATACAAGGGGAGAGGCGGCAGTGTAGCACTATATACAAGGGGAGAGGGAGCTGTGTAGCGCTATATACAGGGGTGTGGATTGCTGTGTAGCGCTATATACAAGAGTAGGAGGGGGACTGTGTAGCACTATATACCGGGGGGGGGGGGGAATTGCTGTGTAGCACTATATACAAGGGGAGGGAGCTGTGTAGCACTATATACGAAAGGGGAGAGGGGGCTGTGTAGCGCTATATACAAGGGGAGAGGGGGGCTGTGTAGCACTATATTCACAAGGGGAAGAGGGGGGCTGTGTAGCGCTATATACAAGGGGAGAGGGGGGATGTGTAGCACTATATAAAAATGGAGGGGGGGGCTGTGTAACACTATATACACAAGGGGAAGAGGGGGGCTGTGTAGCGCTATATACAAGGGGAGAGGGGGCTGCATGTGGAGCTCTCTGCAGGGGGCTGTGTGTGATGCTATCTACAGGGGGGTGACACTATCTACAGGGGGATGTGTGAGACGCTATCTACAGGGGGGGCTGTGTGTGTCGCTGTCTACAGGGGGGGTGAAGCTGTCTACAGGGGGATGTGTGTGCCGCTATCTACAGGGGGTCTGTGGCACTATCTACAGGGTGTGTGTGTGTGCATCGCTATCTACAGGCGGTCTGTGTGGCGCTATCTATAAGGACAGTGATGTAATGAGGGATTCTTTCTTTGATGCCTATAATTGGTGTTTATAACTGTCGTCTATTTTACTTGTGGACGTGTAATATTATAGTATTTAAAAAAGTAATTTAAAACTAATCTAAAATAAGTTTTCTTATTCTCTTATTTAGTCGCTATATTAGTGTTTACTGGGGGTATTACTTTTGGTCATCAGTACGCCCACCATTGATGGAGACTTGGCCCGCTCCCCAACTGCCCTGCTCATGAGCTGTCAAGTCTTAGAGGGAACATTGATGGTGCCCCCAGATACACCAACTTATGTAAAGTTCTAAAAGCTTTGCACATTGCACTAAATAGCAGGCAAAGAGTTACTGTAAAGGATCTGCCAGGCACTATGTCTGGGTATACTCCCAGGATTAATCAGTCGACACCTGAGGCCAGACCTCTGAGACTGACACCTGCTCCCACCAATCAGGGTGGCAGGCTCAGGAGTGGGAGAGCCTATCGCGGCCTATCCTTCCGTCTGGAGCTGCCCCCATCCTTTCGTATACACGACGTCTTCCATGCCTCCCTCCTGAAACGCTGCTCCCCGTCCTGGTCCCCCTCGAGGAAACCTCCTGTTCCCGTTCTCACCCCTGAGGGGGTGGAATTCGAGGTGGCCAAGATTGTGGACAGTAGGATGATCCAGGGCTCCCTCCAGTACCTGGTCCATTGGAGAGGATACGGGCCGGAGGAGAGGACTTGGGTTCCTGCTCGAGATGTTCACGCTGGGGTATTGATCAGGAGGTTCCACCTTCTCTTCCCCACTAAACCGGGTCCTCTTAGTAAGGGTCCGGTGGCCCCTCATAAAGGGGGGAGTACTGTAAAGGATCTGCCAGGCACTATGTCTGGGTATACTCCCAGGATTAATCAGTCGACACCTGAGGCCAGACCTCTGAGACTGACACCTGCTCCCACCAATCAGGGTGGCAGGCTCAGGAGTGGGAGAGCCTATCGCGGCCTATCCTTCCGTCTGGAGCTGCCCCCATCCTTTCGTATACACGACGTCTTCCATGCCTCCCTCCTGAAACGCTGCTCCCCGTCCTGGTCCCCCTCGAGGAAACCTCCTGTTCCCGTTCTCACCCCTGAGGGGGTGGAATTCGAGGTGGCCAAGATTGTGGACAGTAGGATGATCCAGGGCTCCCTCCAGTACCTGGTCCATTGGAGAGGATACGGGCCGGAGGAGAGGACTTGGGTTCCTGCTCGAGATGTTCACGCTGGGGTATTGATCAGGAGGTTCCACCTTCTCTTCCCCACTAAACCGGGTCCTCTTAGTAAGGGTCCGGTGGCCCCTCATAAAGGGGGGAGTACTGTAAAGGATCTGCCAGGCACTATGTCTGGGTATACTCCCAGGATTAATCAGTCGACACCTGAGGCCAGACCTCTGAGACTGACACCTGCTCCCACCAATCAGGGTGGCAGGCTCAGGAGTGGGAGAGCCTATCGCGGCCTGGTCAGTCAGAGTTAGCTCCGCCCCCTGTCCATTTATACCTGCCGTTTTCTCTTCCTCCTTGCTTGTTATTCTCTTGGATTCCTGGCCCCACTGCTGCCTTGCTCCAGCCTGCTTCTGCCGTGCTTCTGCCTTGCTTCAGTTCCATTTATCCTGCGTTGCTCTGCCCCTGGCTTGCTTCTGCTCCGTGCTCCCGTTTGTATATTCCACTACTTCCTGATCCTGACTGGCTCTTTCCCGCTCCGTTTCCTCGCGGCGTTCCGTGGGCTACTGTATTCCCTTGCGTGTTCCCTGTTTGTACCCCCTTGCACTTAGACAGCGTAGGGACCGCCGCCCAGTTGTACCCCGTCGCCTAGGGCGGGTCGTTGCAAGTAGGCAGGGACAGGGCGGTGGGTAGATTAGGGCTCACTTGTTCCCTTCACCTCCTTCCGCCATTACAGTTACACAAACGAAAAAAATATACTCAAAACCTAAATTAGCAATTGTTTTGTAAAAAGACCCAAACCACATAAATTAGTACAGAACCCCAACAATATTGATATATTGATATATTTTTATTATCTTTATTGGCAAACCTTGATTTGACACACTTCAGTATTTGTCAACATATGTCTCATGGGACTATAAGGTATATGGGCTAAGTCACCAGCAAGTGCGGGTTATTATGCTCCCCAGTAAAAATAGAAACTCCAACTAACATTGAATAGAACACAAGAGAAAAAGGAGTCAAAAACTATTGAAATATGGATTGCCAAAGGCATAGAAAAGTACAAATTTTATTTGGACAATACAAAATACATGGTTAAAACAGACTACAAATCGAAAAAACTGTATATCTCCAAATGTATAGGAGGAGAAATAGGATCACAATAGTTATGAGTAAATGCACAAAAGAGAAAATATCTCTAAAGGGAAATATGTCAGTCACTCTAAGATAGTTTAAATATAAATATACGGCAAGAACCAGAATATACATATATTCATGTCCGATACTCTATCATGTCACCAAAACGGTGAGTATTAAAGCAAGTAGTGGAGAATACCAACAGTGGTAAATAAAGATAGTCTCCATTCACCCACACTCGCTATATTTAAGAGACATTGAATATTCAGCTCAGTCTGTCTGAATCTCAGACGGAAGTAAGCAAGGTTACAGAGTGTAGATGGCATAACAAGTATTTAAATTGAAGTGAAGCCTACATAACTACTAACCCATATGGTTCCTCAGATGCAGTAACTCCCAAGTGTGGAGAGACCCCAACGCGCGTTTCGCGTGGATGGCTTTTTCAAGGGGTGTTCTGAGTCATTTAAATTAGACCTCTTAAATACAATAGGTCGAGAGATCAGCTGATCTTACCGGCCAATACAAGCCTGGATATGTTGAGCCGTGCGTATCAAAGTCAGGCCATCGCGAGATTCCCGCATCGAGCCATCAAGACCCGACCACGCATGCGCAGCTCCGGAAACCGCGCACGCGCAGACGGGTGCAATCGACAGTCCGGGCGAGGTCCAGGGATGACAGGACCGGCACGTGTGGATGAAAGAGAGGGGATGAGGTAAGAGAGAGACAATGAAAAATTGTAAATTTACCAGAAAAGTTCAGAGGTCATAAAACCGAAAGATGTGGTAATTGAAATATGGGCCAGTTTATAGAGGTATCACGGCAATCCAAGCACAAGGAGCGATCCACCGTAAAGCTACATAAATGCATCATAATGATATAGTCAAATTCAGTACTGTAATTACATAGACATTTTCCACAAGTGAAGAGTAATAATAAAAAGTAAAAGAATATACCCTAATGAGAGAAATTTATTAATTACAAGTGTTATATAGACACATAATAAACTAATAATAATTAGACAAAATAAAAGAAAAAAGTGATGTAGACATCAAAAAAGAATATTGATGATAAGATGCTGACAATTAATTAAAAGAAATGTCAGCAATTACATAATGTAGTGAGTATTATATAAAAAATAATAAATAAATAAAGAATGACCCCGAATCAAGTGGGAGAGTAATAAATAGTGTTTTCATATGTATTTCTACGTGGATGACCCCACAGAAATACATCATATGTGAATAACATAATGAATAAAAAATAAAATACCTAGATGTGTGTAATGAAAAAATTAATAAATGGATATTTCATCAGGAAATAAAATTATCTATAAAGAAATCTATTCATACAGTACTATTTGCGAAGAACATCACTTAGTACAAATGTATTATCGAATATTAATATATCAACATCATATAGATATTAGAAATAGTCCCATCATATGCGACGTTACAGAAGATGAAAATCTCTCGGACATGAATCCAGTCTCTCAAATCCCAAATGCGGCAGTCACAGGTAATTAAGGCATGCTCAATCAAAAGTAGAGCAATAAGATGAAGAACTAAACAGAACAAAAACATATATTAATAGACATACAGTTAAAACAAGTTAAAAATACACATAAGGTAGAGAGTTTATAGGAATTAGACAAAACTTAGTGTCTCGTTCAGACCAACAGGGGCCATGGTACCTAGGGTGATAATCCACTTACATTCCATCTGAGCCAATAGTTTTTTAACATCCCCGCCTCTAATGCCACAGACAACTCTGTCAATGCCCCATGCCCTGAAAGATTTTGGATCACAGGCATGGTGCATTTTAAAATGTCTAGGGATGGTTTTGAGGAGTGTAAGGTCATCAACGTCTCTCGCAGCCACTATGTCACGCACATGTTCCCGTATTCTGATTCGTAGTTGTCTTTGAAGTCAGGCCAATATATACCTTTTGGCAGTCACAAGTTGCGTAGTATATAACGTTCATTGTGCTGCACGAGATCTTAAACTCCCTATTATCAATCATTGACACAAAATTAGTTGTACGAACCATATTCGTACAAGACAGACAGTCACCGCAAGGGTAACAGCCTTGTCTAGGGTTGCTTGATGTAAATGGTTTGCACTGTCTCGGTACATAGTGACTTTTCACTAGCATATCTTTTAGATTCATACTCCTTCGAGCTGTCATTAGGGTTTTTTTTTTATACGTTTCCTGCCAGCGCGGGTTCTAAATGCAGAATTGGCCAATGTTTTTCCAAAACAGATCTCATCACATGCCATTGATTGTTGTATGTAGTGATGTATCGGATGCTATTGTCATCACCTTTCTTTTTATTCTTTCCTAATGGATGTAAAATTGAGTCTCGGCTTGTAAGTTGTGCCCGTCTGTAACCCTTCTTTATGCTTCTATGACTATATCCCCTATCCAAGAATCTTTCTTTCAGATCCATAGATTGCTTCTCAAAGTTTGCATCTGATGAGCAAATACGCCTCATTCTCAGAAACTGACCAGTGGGGACGGCGCCAATCGTCGACTGGCTGTGGGCAGAAGTGGCATGAAGTAGGGAGTTGACCGACGTCTTGTTCCTAAATACGTCGGTCTAAAGACGTCCCATGTTATCCACCTCAATGCTAATGTCCAAAAAGTCAACCCTGTGCTTGTGCTTATCAAACACATAGGTTAACTTTATGTTCATATCATTGATATTTAGACACTGCATGAAGTGTGTAAGTTGTATCTCCGTCCCTTGCCAAATAAACAAAACATCCTCGATGTATCTCAACCAGCACTGCACATGGTCGACGGCGTGGGCACCGTCACCGTGGAAAACCTGCCTCTCCCAAAGGCCGAGAAACAGGTTGGCATATAACGGTGCACAAGCCGCCCCCATGGCAGTGCCCTGTTTTTGTACATAGAATGCATCCTTAAAGACAAAGAAATTATGTGTCAGGATGTATTCCAATAATTCCACAACCAGTCGACAAACGGGACCGTCCCAACTGCTCATCCCCAGAAAGAGGCGCACAGCATTTAGGCCATCGCTGTGTCGTATGCTGGTGTACAGCGACTCAATATCAGCTGTCACCAGGATCATATCAGCGTCTAAGTTAACACCATCAATCCTTTTTAACCCGTTAGTGACCGACCCATCGTGTTTCTACGTCGGTCACTAACGGGCCTTATTCCGATGCCATAGACTTTTTACGTTGCGGCATCGGAATAAGTTTACAGAGCAGGGAGCTGTCAGATCTCCCTGCTCTCAGCTGCTAGAGGCAGCTGAGGGCTGGGAGCGTCCCTGCTCTGCCGTGTGAGATCGATATTAGTATCGATCTCACACGTTTAACCCCTCAGATGCGGTGCTCAATAGCGAGCACCGCATCTGAGTGGTTTTGGAGAGAGGGAGGGAGCTCCCTCTCTCCCCCACCGACACCCGGCGATACGATCGCCGAGTGTCTGTGTCTCTAATGGCAGCCGGGGGTCTAATAAAGGCCCCCAGGCTGCCTGGAGTGAATGCCTGCTAGATCATTCCGCAGGCATGACCTAGCAGATGCCTGTCCGTGTTAAACGGACAGGCAGTAATACACTGCAATACAAAAGTATTGCAGTGTATTATAAATGCGATCGCAGAATCGCATATTATAGTCCCCTAATGGGACTAGTAAAAAAGTGAAAAAAAAGTTTAATAAAGTTAATTTTAAAAAAAATGTGAAAAAAAATTAAAAACCCAGCTTTTCCCTTTACAAAATGCTTTACTATTAAAAAAACAAAATAAAGTTAAAAAGTTACACATATTTGGTATCGCCGCGTCCGTAACGACCCCGACTATAAATCTATTACGTTATTTAACCCGCACGGTGAACGCCGTAAAAAATGTAATAAAAAACTATGGAAAAATTGCTGTTTTCTGTGAATACTGACTTTAAAAAAATGTAATAAAAAGTGATCAAAAAGTCGCATCTACTCCAAAATGGTACCAATAAAAACTACAAGTCGTCCCGCAAAAAAAAAGCCCTCATACAACCGCATCGGCGAAAAAATAAAAACGTTACGGCTCTTCAAATATGGAGACACAAAAACAAATAATTTTGAAAAAAAAGCGTTTTTACTGTGTAAAAGTAGTAAAACATACAAAAACTATACAAATTTGGTATCGTTGCAATCGTAACCACCCGCTGAATAAAGTTATTGTGTTATTTATACCACACAGTAAACGGCGTAGATTTAGGACGCAAAAAAGAGTGGCGAAATTTCAGATTTTTTTCTATTCCCCCCCAAAAAAAAGTTAATAAAAGTTAATGAATAAATAATATGTACCTAAAAATGGTGCTATTAAAAAATACAACTTGTCCCGCAAAAAACAAGACTTTATACAGCTATGTCGACGCAAAAATAAGAAGGTTATAGCTCTTGGAATGCGACGATTGAAAAACTTAAAAAATAGCTTGGTCATTAAGGTCCAAAATAGGCTGGTCATTAAGGGGTTAAAACATCTGTTGTGTCTTTCACATAAGATGGTAGACATTGAACCAATGGTTTTAGATGAACCTGCAGATGGGATCACAGAGTCCTCCTATCCCTGACACTATAGGGCGTCCCGGGGGGTCTGTCATACTTTTATGAACCTTAGGTAAAAAATACAGGGTTGGAATTTTTGGACATTGAGTCATTAGCCCAGACAGTACATTTTTTGGAATTATGCCCTTCTCATGGGCTAAAGTTAGAATCTTTCGTAATTCTACTGAAAAAGTGCCCAATGGATTATAGGTTAACTTTTTTTTATCTCTAAGTTGCCTATAGGCCTCCTTTTCGTATTTATCAGTTGGCCAGATCACGATGTTCCCACCTTTGTCCGCCGCCTTATACACAACATCCTCATGTCCTTTTAGTTCGTTTAATGCATTACGTTGATTTTTGGTTAAATTATCATGTTTTCTATTTGAAGAAATGCATTTAAAATCATTTATTACCATCTTGGTAAAAATCTCCACTTGTGGACATATGGACAAAGGTGGGAACCTCAGTGATCTGGGTATAACCGATTTTTGAAACCTACCTTGATCAGTAGAAATTTGCTCCTGTAACAAGTCCTCAAGGGCCTTAAGTGCTTCTTTCTCCAGAGCACTATTTAGTCCCAGGTCTATTCCAGGTCTACTATGTAACTTTTTTTAAATTAGTTTTCGTGAGAATAGATATAGGTCCTTCATAGCTGCAAAGAAGTTAAAAGGGTTACTAAGTGAGAACGTCAGTCCCTTACTCAATACATCACTTTGTGTCTCCGAGAGGGAATATTTAGATAGATTAATCACCTCTAATGTATTCCTGGATTTCTTCCCCTGTTGGTGTGTCGGGACATCCTTACGTCTTGCCACCTGTCTCTCCCTGTTTCTACGAGGGTAGGTGGTTTCTTGAGGATTGGCTGTCTCATCATTTCGTTTCGATCTTACAAGATTATCACTGGATATCACAGATGAGAAAGATGTAGATCTTGATCTCGATATAGATCTTGATCTCGGATTACGCCATCTGTACATTCTACCCTCCTGGGAGTCGTTATTATCTCTTTGAAATTTTGAGGATTTCACAGAGAGAATTTCCTGCTCCCATTTCAAAAAATCCCTATCATGGTCATCATTCAGTTTCTCAAGCTCTGTGTTGGAAAGATCATTTTTCAAAGTGATTTGTAATTCCTCAATTTCTTTTTCCAAATCACACAGAGATACTTGATTGGCTTGAGACAGAAGTTGCATAAAGCCCCTAGAGCATTCAGTTGTAAAACCCTCCCATTTGGTTTTAAAAACCTCATCACCAATCGGGAAGGAGGGAAAAACTTGAACCCTTAGGCCCCTTGGTATTAGGCCCTTGGAAAGATATGTTTCCAAAAAGGCTCTATTCCACCAAGTTTTGGTTCTCTTTTTCTGTAATTCTTTGAATCTGATGATAGATTCCCTTATATCTCTACCATTAATAGTTAAAACCAGATTTGAGTCTTCTTTAAAAACCTCATTTAACTGTGAGATCCGCATATGATGGGACCATTTCTAATATCTATATGATATTAATATTCGATAATACATTTGTACTAAGTGATGTTCTTCGCAAATAGTACTGTATGAATAGATTTCTTTATAGATAATTTTATTTCCTGATGAAATATCCATTTATTAATTTTTTCATTACACACATCTAGGTATTTTATTTTTTATTCATTATGTTATTCACATATGATGTATTTCTGTGGGGTCATCCACGTAGAAATACATATGAAAACACTATTTATTACTCTCCCACTTGATTCGGGGTCATTCTTTATTTATGTATTATTTTTTATATAATACTCACTACATTATGTAATTGCTGACATTTCTTTTAATTAATTGTCAGCATCTTATCATCAATATTCTTTTTTGATGTCTATATCACTTTTTTCTTTTATTTTGTCTAATTATTATTAGTTTATTATGTGTCTATATAACACTTGTAATTAATAAATTTCTCTCATTAGGGTATATTCTTTTACTTTTTATTATTACTCTTCACTTGTGGAAAATGTCTATGTAATTACAGTACTGAATTTGACTATATCATTATGATGCATTTATGTAGCTTTACGGTGGATCGCTCCTTGTGCTTGGATTGCCGTGATACCTCTATAAACTGGCCCATATTTCAATTACCACATCTTTCGGTTTTATGACCTCTGAACTTTTCTGGTAAATTTACAATTTTCATTGTCTCTCTCTTACCTCATCCCCTCTCTTTCATCCACACGTGCCGGTCCTGTCATCCCTGGACCTCGCCCGGACTGTCGATTGCACCCGTCTGCGCGTGCGCGGTTTCCGGAGCCGCGCATGCGTGGTCGGGTCTTGATGGCTCGATGCGGGAATCTCGCGATGGCCTGACTTTGACACGCACGGCTCAACATATCCAGGCTTGTATTGGCCGGTAAGATCAGCTGATCTCTCGACCTATTGTATTTAAGAGGTCTAATTTAAATGACTCAGAACACCCCTTGAAAAAGCCATCCACGCGAAACGCGCGTTGGGGTCTCTCCACACTTGGGAGTTACTGCATCTGAGGAACCATATGGGTTAGTAGTTATGTAGGCTTCACTTCAATTTAAATACTTGTTATGCCATCTACACTCTGTAACCTTGCTTACTTCCGTCTGAGATTCAGACAGGCTGAGCTGAATATTTAATGTCTCTTAAATATAGCGAGTGTGGGTGAATGGAGACTATCTTTATTTACCACTGTTGGTATTCTCCACTACTTGCTTTAATACTCACCGTTTTGGTGACATGATAGAGTATCGGACATGAATATATGTATATTCTGGTTCTTGCCGTACATTTATATTTAAACTATCTTAGAGTGACTGACATATTTCCCTTTAGAGATATTTTCTCTTTTGTGCATTTACTCATAACTATTGTGATCCTATTTCTCCTTGTATACATTTGGAGATATACAGTTTTTTCGATTTGTAGTCTGTTTTAACCATGTATTTTGTATTGTCCAAATAAAATTTGTACTTTTCTATGCCTTTGGCAATCCATATTTCAATAGTTTTTGACTCCTTTTTCTCTTGTGTTCTACACTTCAGTATTTGTAGAAACGTAAGCTTCATGCCTGCATAGTCTGTATTGACAAGTAGTGTGCAGTATCTTTTCTTATGTAAATCTTCACGTCTTGATGTCATGGAGTGTAGCCTTTCCTTACGTTCTGAGAATGGAAACAATGGGCCTCATACATCAAAATTGCCTTGGTGCCCAAAGTAACCAATCATATTGCAGATTTAATTTCTCCAGAGCAGTTTGAGAAATGAAAGCTGAGCTATGACTGGTTGCTGTGGGCAACAAAGCTAGTTTTTTCTGTTAGATAGTTTTGATAATTGAGGCCCAATTGTGCACATTTCTAAATCAATTTACGCCAGTTTTGGGTCTAAGGCTCTGTTCACATCTGTGTTGGGGTCCCGTTCTGACATTCCGTCTGAGCTTTCCGTCAGAACGGGACCATGAACAGACACAAACTGACAAAGACGGAAACCAGAGGTTTCCATTTCCATCACCATTGATTTCAATGGTGATGGATCCGGTGCCCATGGTTTCCATGTGTCTCTGTTGTGCACCGGACCCGTCGTTTGCCAGAAGCAATAGTGTAGTCGACTACACTATTCACACTAGGCTAAGCAGCATATAATTCTAACTTGACTCCAGGACAGGATTTAAGGGTGTGTGTATGGGAGGAGGTTTGAGTGAGAAATGCCACGAATATAAATTACCCATGTCTTGGTTTGATCTCTCTGCATCTGTATGTTCCTCCATGTCTGTGTCCCGGTGTGGTCCGTCTGCATCTGGGTTTTATCCCACGTCTGTTTCGTCCAGACTGTTCTCCTATTCTTGTTGTGTTCAGGTGCCGTTGCCACAACATCCAATAGAACAGCCAAGGCTACCAGGTACCCCCATCCTCCTGCTGTAATCAGAGCTTTTCTGAGTGTAGGAAAAATACTGCAAGCGTTATAAACTGCAAGGACTCTTAGGAGATTGTGGGGTGTTAAAGAGGCTTTGTCAACACATTATAAGTGGCCTATCTTCTACATAATGTGTTCGGCGCTGTAATGTAGATTACAACAGTGTTTTTTTATTTAGAAAAACTATCGATTTTGACGGAGTTATGACCTATTTTAGATTTATGCTATTGACTTTATTAATGGACAACTGGGCGTGTTTTTACTTTTTGACCAAGTGGGCGTTGTACAGAGGAGTGTATGACGCTGACCAATCAGCGTCATACACTTCTCTCGATTCATTTCCTCAGCACATAGTGATCTTGCTATATCATGATGTACAGTCACTTACTCACACATTAACGTTACTGAAGTGTCTTGAGAGTGAATAGACATTGCTTCCAGCCAGGACGCGATGTCTATTCACAATCCCGACACTTCAGTAACGTTTGTGTGAGACTTACAGCACAGCACATCGAGATCACGCTGTGCTGTCATTTACAGCGTGATCTCACGGGATCACGCTTGCTGTCATTAAGTTCCACACAAACGTTACTGAAGTGTCGGGATTGTGAATAGACAGTGCGTCCTGGCTGGAAACGATGTCTATTCACTCTCAAGACACTTCAGTAACGTTAATGTGTGAGTAAGTGACTGCACATCATGATCTAGCAAGATCACTATGTGGAGAGTAAATGAATGGAGAGAAGTGTATGAAGCTGATTGGTCAGCGTCATACACTTCTCTTTACAACGCCCACTTGGTCCAACAGTAAACACACGCCCAGTTGGGCATTAAGAAAGTCATTAGCATAAATCTAAAATAGGTCATAACTCTGTCAAAATTTTCGAAATAAAAAACATTGCTGTAATCTACATTACAGCGCCGATAACACTATGTAGAAGATAGGGCACTTATAATGTGGTGACAGAGCCTCTTTAAAGAGGCTCTGTCACCACATTATAAGTGCCCTTTCTCCTACATAAGGAGATCGGTGCTATAATGTAGGTGACAGCAGTGCTTTTTATTTTTAAAAAAACTATCTATTTTTACCACTTTATTAGCGATTTTAGATTTATGCTAATGAGTTGCTTAATGCCCAAGTGGGCGTATTTTTACTTTAGACAAAGTGGGCGTTGTAAAGGGGAGTGTATGACGCTGACCAAAGTAAAAATACGCCCACTTGGGCATTAAGCAACTCATTAGCATAAATCTAAAATCGCAAATAAAGTGGTGAAAACAGATCGTTTTTTTAAATAAAAAGCACTGCTGTCACCTACATAATAGCGCCAATCTCCTTATGTAGGCGATAGGGCACTTATAATGTGGTGACAGAGCCTCTTTAAAGTTAATCTATGGTGCTCTGCATGTTCTGTTACTTACGCAGAAGGCTGCTGCACTGGCTGGTATTATAAAAAGATTTGGTACTGGGAACTAAATATAGTACTGTGTTGCAATAGCAAACCCATACCATAGTTCCATATGTGCTGCACAAAACTAGGCATTCCCAGCGCTCTGGCTTCTGAGCACAAGATCAGTAAAAGGTAGCAGTGAGCCACCACAAGAACCCACAGTAGTCTGGGCATATAAGGTGAAGATATGTGTTACACCCAAGGGTTGAGGGGCATAACTTCTGCCAAGAAGCTGTGGAGGGTGATTGGCTGCCACAGTGGTTTACAGATCAATAACTTAGCCTCAAGATAACTGAGATGGAACTCCCACGAGGGTCGCGATCCCCCGCCTCAGTGTTTATATCCCAGCCAGAGAAGCTATCGATAGAAATGTCACAAAATAAAAAGAACAAAAGTTATCAAAACTCTTGGTGTGTCCATGCTAGCTCCACCTACAGGTGGCAAACTGGTAGGGGTTAATTCCCAGGGCCCTCAACTCCTAGGGGCCCCATTATAATGTCCGTGGCTGTGGGCTGACAGCTCCAACCTCCCCCTGATAGCCGCAGCCACGAGTCGGCAAGCGCTGGCCCCAGCCTCCTCCTCAAAAGACATCAGCGCTCGCGTCCACTCACCTCTGCCGGACCTCATAGACGAACTTTGACCCTTGAGTAGTCTGGACTATAAGAGGGGTCCAGCCCCCTAGTTCTAAGCCTGAGCGTTGTTGTGTTTCCTTTGTCTGTCTATGCAAATGGTCCCCTAGTGTTTCCTGTTCCCAGTGTTTCCTGTTCCTGTACCTGTATCCCGATCTAGTGCCGTGCTTGCTATAGTTGTGCTGTGCTGGATACCACGCTTGTCTGCTTCCCTACGCCTGACGTCCATCTGCTGCCTAGTTCCTGCCAAGCTACTGTCCGTGCTGCCACAGGTACCCTATATCCTATAGACTCAGACCTGCGCCCTGTTGGCCAGCTGCCTTACCGCCAAGGCAGTACGGCCCACTGGGTCCACAGACCCTTCGTGACAGTACCCTCAGGCCATGGACCCCGCTGGCCGGTTCAAAACTATGACGACGACACAGGAGATGTGAGCGGATATGCTGGACCTCTGGTCCCGACAGGACCAACTCCTCCAGGCGTTGAACATTCTTGCACGTCGGCAGGTGGCACAAGCTGCCGTTCCTCCTACTACACCTCCTGGCAATGTGGATCCTCAGTTTACACCTCTTGGCAGTATTGACCCACGTGTTTCTTTGCCACTTCCTGACCGCTATGATGGAGAAGCAGGTACCTGTCTTGGTTTTCTTAATCAATGCCAGATCCACTTCAGCTTGTATGCTAGGACATTTTCGTCTGATGGTGCCGGGGTCACTTTCATAATTTCTCTCCTCACCGGAAAGGCCCTTGCATGGGCGAACCCTGTCTGGGAGAGACAAGGACCAGAGACCCCTGACTTCCCTGTCTTCCTTCTGACTTTTCGCATGGTATTTGAGGAGCCTGGACGGGTCTCATCTGCAGCGCCTTCTTTGATTGACCTGCGCCAAGGAGACACCTCCGTGAGTGAGTACGCCATCCACTTACGCACCCTGGCGGGAGAGCTCGCATGGAACAATGAGGCTCTGGTGGCTGCATTCTGGCACGGACTATCTTCCAGAATTAAAGACGAACTTGCCGCCCGGGATCTGCCGTCTACTCCTGGAAACCTCATCCTTCTGTCTGCCCGGATTGATATACGGATCCGTGAACGCCTCCAAGAGGTTCAACGGGAGGGAGCCCTTCCTAGTCTGGTCCCTACATTGCAGCAACCCCTGCTGTCCTCAGATGCCGATCCTCCTAAGAAGTCTGTAATAACGGATCAGTATAAGTTATCCAGCCAGGAGAGACAACGCAGACGCACATCTGGACTCTGTCTTTATTGCGGCCTCGATGGCCATCTGGTGCGCCTGTGCCCACAAAAATCCCAAAACCTAGGGTTGCTTGGAGTGACGACCTTGGGTAAAGATGGACTTCCGTCTAAATTGTCCATACCCGTGACTATAGTGTCCGGCGAGAAAACGCATCAGGTCTCTGCGTATCTGGACTCTGGTTCCGCTGCTAATTTTATCCGCAGAGATCTTCTGCAATTGCCCACCACCCTCCTGGAGAGCCCGTTGACAGTTGTTTCAGTAAATGGACTACCTCTGCCAGACCCGGTTTTAGCGGTGACCAAGCCGCTGAGGCTCCAAGTGGGAGCTCTTCACGCCGAACTTCTGCCTTTCTATGTCCTGCCCAAAGCTGTTAACCCTGTGTTGCTGGGCATGCCTTGGCTCCGTCTACATGCTCCAGTTCTGGACTGGAGTTCTGGAGAGGTTCTTCAGTGGGGCCCTGAGTGTCAAGGTCGTTGCGTGGTGAGGATTCGTTCGGCTCAGCCTTCGCTGCCTCGGTCATTGTCAGGATTGCCGGGTCATTATGCTGCCTTTTCGGAGGTCTTCAGCAAGAGGGAGGCGGAGACTTTTCCTCCACATCGGGCATATGACTGTCCTATTGAACTGATACCTGGTGCATCCCTTCCCCATGGTAGGGCATATCCTCTCTCCTTGCCAGAGACTCTGTCCATGTCCTCCTATGTGAAAGAGAACCTAGAAAGGGGCTTCATACGAAAGTCCTCCTCCTGGCAGGAGCCGGGTTCTTCTTCGTCAAAAAGAAAGATGTCTTTCTTCGTCCTTGCATCGACTACCGTGGTCTTAACCAGATCACGGTGAAGAATAAATATCCATTGCCACTGATCTCCGAACTGTTTGGTCGTATACGTGGTGCCAAGATTTTTTTCTAACCTAGACCTGCGTTGGGCTTACAACCTAATCCGGATTAGTCAGGGCGATGAATGGAAGACTGCATTTAACACCCGTGACGGACACTATGAGTATCTAGTAATGCCCTTCGGCCTATGTAATGCTCCCGCGGTCTTCCAGGAGTTTGTGAATTACATTTTCCGTGACCTCCTCTATGTTTGTGTTGTAGTCTACCTTGATGACATCTTGATTTTCTCCCCAGATCCTGTGACGCACCAGAGACATTTCCGTCAGGTTCTGCTACGGTTAAGGGAGAATCGTCTGTACGCCAAGTTGGAGAAGTGCGTATTTGACAAGGATGCTCTGCCCTTCCTGGGCTACATCGTCTCAAATCAAGGCCTCGAGATGGACCCTGAGAAGGTAAAGTTTGTCCTGGAGTGGCCACGTCCGAAAGGCTTGAGGGCCATACAGCGCTTTTTGGGATTTGCTAACTTTTACAGGCAGTTTATTCCAAACTTCTCCTCACTGACTTCTCCCATCTCTAAACTTACTAAGAAGGGTATGAACGCCAAGGTGTGGACTCCCGAGGC
Source organism: Rhinoderma darwinii (assembly GCF_050947455.1). Lineage (NCBI taxonomy): Eukaryota > Metazoa > Chordata > Amphibia > Anura > Rhinodermatidae > Rhinoderma > Rhinoderma darwinii. The sequence continues at coordinate 100,467,831 of NC_134691.1, read as the reverse complement.
AGAGTCCGCATTCAACTGCCTGAAGAGTGCCTTCACGTCAGCCTCTATCCTACATCATCTAGACGTTTCCCTACAGTTCTTGTTGGAGGTGGACGCATCCTCTGTCGGTGCTGGTGCACTCCTGTTCCAGAGAGGTCCCAAGGGCAAGTCAAGGGTTTGTGTATACTTCTCTAAGCTCTTCTCTTCCGCAGAACGCAACTACTCGATTGGGGATCGGGAGTTACTGGCCATCAAATTGGCTCTGGAAGAGTGGAGACATCTACTAGAGGGCGCAGCTCACCCGATCTTGATTTTTACGGACCACAAGAATTTGACCTACCTAAAGACGGCCCAATGGCTCAACCCTCGTCAGGCCAGGTGGTCACTGTTCTTTGCAAGGTTTCTGTTTGAGTATCATTATCGCCCGGCCGACAAGAATGTGAGGGCCGATGCCTTGTCCAGGTCTTTCGAGACAGGAGACACCATTGAGAATCCACAGAATATTATCGACCCATCCTGCATTGTCTCGGTCAATCCCCTGCAGATTGGGGACATTCCCCCTGGGAGGACTTTTGTGCGCCTGGCTGATCATGGAAGAATCTTCCGCTGGGGTCACTCCCCTAAACTAGCAGGTCACGCGCGGTTACGCAAGACCCGGGATTTGATTGCTCGTCATTTCTGGTGGCCCACTCTGCCCAAGGATATTGTGGACTTCGTTTCTTCCTGTGCTGTATGTGCAGCCAACAAGGCCACCCACTCCAGACCTGCTGGCCTGCTCCAGCCATTGCCTGTGCCCAATGCTCCCTGGCAGCATATAGCGATGGACTTTATCACGGACCTGCCTCTCTCTGCTGGATGCAGTGCTGTCTGGGTGGTGGTGGACCGATTTTCGAAGATGGCCCACTTCGTTCCTCTGACCGGTCTTCCTTCTGCTCCTTAGTTGGCCAAATTATTTATTCAACACATCTTCCGCCTGCATGGCTTGCCACAGCATATTGTGTCTGATCTGGGGTTTAAGTTTACCTCGAGGTTCTGGAGAGCCCTCAGTGGACTTCTTGACGTGAAATTGGACTTTTCTTTTGCCTACCATCCTCAGTTTAATGGTCAGGTCGAGAGGATCAACCAGATTTTGGAGAACTACCTACGCCACTTAATCTCCAAACAGCATGATGACTGGGTGCAGCTGCTCCCATGGGCGGAGTTCCCCTACAACAATCACACCAGTGAGTCTACTAGGAATACACCGTTCTGCATTGTCTAAGGTCAGCATCCACGAATTGCTCTTCCGGTGCCTGATACTTCCGAGGTACCTGCAGCTGACTCCACGTTTAGAGACTTTCTGCAGATCTGGCAGCAGACTCGATCCTCCATCCTAATGGCAGTGGACCGCATGAAACGGAAGGCTGACACATGGAGAAGAGAGCCTCCTCGGTTTCTTCCTGCCACTAAGGTCTGGCTGTCGTCTAGGAATATCCGACTGAGGGTGCCATCATGTAAATTTGCCCCCAGGTTCCTCGGACCGTTCAAGGTCCTGCAACAGATCAACCCTGTCGCCTACAAGCTTCGGCTGCCTCCTACCCTCAGGATTCCCAACTCCTTCCATGTCTCCCTCCTGAAACCGGTGATCCTAAACCGCTATTCCAAGACTCCCAGCCCTGCGGTTGCCTCCAGCCGCCCCTCGGACATCTTTCAGGTCAAGGAGATCTTGGACACCAAGAGAGTGAGAGGAAAGACTTTTTATTTAGTGGATTGGAGGGGGTTCGGCCCCGAAGAGAGGTCATGGGAGCCAGAGGTGAACCTCAATGCCCCTACTCTTCTGAAGGAGTTTCTCTCTCGCTCTGGTCCCAAGAAGAGGGGGCGTAAGAGGGGGGATACTGTAATGTCCGTGGCTGCAGGCTGTCAGCTCCAACCTCCCCCTGACAGCCGCAGCCACTAGTCGGCAGGCGTGGCCCCAGCCTCCTCCTCAGGAGATGCCAGCACTCGCGTCCACTCACCTCTGACGGATTCCGTAGGGTGTGCGCACCGGACCTCATGGACGAACTTTGACCCGTGAGTATCCTGAACTATAAGAGGGGTCCAGCCCCCTAGTTCTATGCCTGAGCATTGTTGTGTTTCCTTAGTCTGTCTATGCAAATGGTCCCCTAGTGTTTACTGCTCCCAGTGTTTCCTATTCCTGTTCCTGTATCCCGATCTAGTGCCGTACTTGCTATAGTCGTGCTGTGTTGGATACCACGCTTGTCTGCTTCCCCACGTCTGACATCCATCTGCTGCCTAGTTCGTGCCAAGCTACTGTCCGTGCTGCCACAGGTACCCTATATCCTATAGACTCAGACCTGCGCCCTGTTGGCCAGCTACCTTACCCCCAGCGCGATACGGACCAGTGGGTCCACAGACCCTTCGTGACACCCCTAAAGGACTGTAAGTTGGAGCAACCTGGAAGTAGAGCATGTAAACCTGAACTAGCCTAGACCACCGAGACTTTATCATCACCTCTTCACTATTTAGGCTTTGTATGGCAGCATTATTTGGACACTGATTGGCATTTTATTAGAGCAATTAATTTCAGCATTGTGTGGGAATACAGCAGTGTTTTGTGGGCACTGAATGGTAGTATTGCGTGGGCAGTGTATGTAAGTATTATTTCACATTAACCCCTTAAAGACCAGAGCACTTTGAGTTTTTTCATTTTCGTTTTTTCCTCCCGCCTTCCAAAAGCCATAATTTTTTTATTTCTTCATCGACCTAGCCGTATGAAGGCTTGTTTTCTGCGAGACAAGTTGTCGTTTTTCATGGCAATATTTATTGTACCGCATAATGTACTGGGAAGCTGCAAAAAAAATATGTGTGGGGTGAAATGGGCAAAAAACGTTGATTATTAAAATTTTTGGGGGAGTTTTGTTTTTATGGCATTCATCAGGCGCTAAAAACTACATATTCACCTTATTCTACAGGTTGATATGATTACGGCGATACCAAATTTATGTTTTGGTTTATGTTTTATCACTTTTAGAAAAATAAAACTATTTGCTGAAAAACAAATGTTTTGTGTCGTCATAATCTGAGAGCCATAACTTTGTTATTTTTCCATCAATTTAGCAGTGTGAGGGCTTAAATTTTGCGGGGCAAGCTGTAGTTTTCACCGATACCATTTTGGGGTACATGCGACTTTTTGATCACTTTTTACCCCATTTTTTTGAGAGCTAAGGTGACCAAAAAAACTGTAATTTGCCTGTTTTATAATAATTTTTTTACGGCATTCACCAAGCGGGTTAAACAACGCTATATTATGACAGTTTGGACTTTTACGGAGGCGGTGATACCAGATAACTTTTAATTTTTTTAACATTGCTTTAGGAAAAAATGGGAAGTTTTTTTTTTCCAAACTTTTAATATATTTTTTTGTAACATTAAATTTATTTTTATTGAACTGTTTTTTTTACTTTTTTAGTTTTTTTACTTTTTTAGTTAGTCCCCCTAGGGGACTTGAACCAGCGATCATTGGATCGCTTCCATGATATACTGCAATACTAATGTATTACAGTATATTGTGATACTGACAGTCTCCTTTAAAGCCCTGCTAGAGGCAGGGCTTCATAGGAGTACAAAAATGGCAGACCTTAGGACCTTCATTAGGCCCCAGGCTGCCATGGCAACCATCAGCACCCCCCGATCCCATTGTGGGGGGCAATGTCGTGTTGGAGGGGTCGCCCCCTGATTCTAACAATTTAAATGCTGCGATCGCGATTGACCGCAGCATTTAAGATGTTAAACGGGTGGAATCAAGGTGATCTTTGATTCCGCTCGTTGCAGTGAGGTGTCGGCTTTACATTACACAGCCATCACCTGCTGAGTATGGAGCGTGCTCAGCCCGTGTGCCTACTCCATACTTCCCATTAACATGTCGTTAAGGGGTTTAAGGCTATGTAAACCTTTGAAAGGGATTTTGAAAGGGAAATGTCAGTCATTGTGGTTGGTGCAACTTTATAATTAGTTTTTATTAAAAATTATTTTTACATTTTGAGATACAGCTGCTTTATATTCTGTATACAGAGCAGCTGTATCGTTCGTCAGTTCAGCAGACCTGACGGGTTCAGTGTCAGCGGGTCCTGTGTGTCTCTGACAAGCAGGAGCCACCTGTTATCCATCCGCATCTAAGTTCATAACTTAGATGTCATAGATTACAGGTGGATCCTGGGTGTCAGAGAAAGGACTGACAGATTCAGGTCTTAGCAAACTATACAGCTATACAGGGCAGCGGTATCTCAAAAAGTAAAAATAATTTTTAATAAAAACAAAATATAAAGTTGCACCAATCATACTGATTGACCTTTTTATGAAAAAAAATAATCCCTTTCAAAGGCTTACATAGCCTTTAAAGAGCAGTATTCGGTTATAAATCTGGGGAAGGGGGTCCTACTTTATTTGCTAGCCAGGGGCATATTTTCTACTTGAGTCATTTTATGTTGACTTCTTTACGCTATAGTATTTGTAGGCATACCAGATGTCCAAATCAGTTTAATTTTTATAAGTTAAAGAGGCTTTCTCTCTCTTTAAAAAAACAAACAAAACACCCATATTGTAGATGTATATATCTGTCCCGTCTTTCCAAGGCTGCACAGAGTTAATTTTGTTGACCTAGGCCCTAAAGAGAGGTGCCTCCTATTGTACAGGTATAACGTTTAGTGTAGGGACCATCACAATTTGATCAAAACCTCAAATTTACAATATTAGTATAATAAATATAGAATAATAAACCAAAAACAATTGTCTCTCTAATAGTACATAAGAACCAATAATAAAGAATCACTAAAAGAAGATTTCTATTAAAATATAACCTTTAATGAAATCATTTATAAAAATCACATACCTTAAAAATACAAATATATAACACATTCTATAGGGTCACAGGCATAAAGATTAACAGCTAATGATCGTAACATCATTTACTCACCACCCGATGCATTCATGTATACAACAACCATTGGTCTCACATCAACTTTTTTTTTATACATTATTTCAATAAAAGGTTATATTTTAATAGCAATGTTCTTTTAGTGATTCAAGAGTAAATATAGCAATAATGCAATTTAAATTAATCCATATATTTAATGTCTGCCCACACCTTAGCGCCGTCAGGGTGCATAACATTGGCGAGCCAGCCCATACTGCTTTCAATTGTTTCTGTCTTTTGTACAATAAAGTTGTGTTAAAACGTGAACTGCAGATAGGCGGCGAGGCGTGGACAGGTAACGTACATACACGGTGTAGTGTTGGGTTATACTGTGCGCCTAGACCTTTTTGAAGTTCAGACGAGTAACACAATTTTATTTAAGGCTTGATACAGGATATAATTGATCAGCGAACCTATTGTTTTTTGTTTTATTTTCTGAGGTATTAACGTCTTTTATTTTGCTTTGCGGCATGCTGCTCTACGGCGACGAATCGTCGGGCGAGCGAGCAACTTATACAAAGGTGTTTGCAGAAGTTTTAACGTCGGTGTTCTTCCGGTGAAGTCCAGCTGATCGGGAAAAGGCGTTCCGGAAGAAAAGGACCTTTTTCAAAACAGCGGGTGACAAGGAGGACAACGCAGACGGAGATGACTTCTGGAACAGTGAGTATGGACTTCTCCACACTTAAACACCTCGCCAAAAACAGTAAATTTAAACCAGTAACACCCACGACATACAAGTCAGCAGGAATGCTGTGGTCCACTCTGCTGGACGAGGCTTATGCACATGATAAGTTGTGTATTAGCAAGAGGAGTGTTCTTAACAAAACCTCCAAACGTCTCCACATGCTCGCTAAATTAATATGTGTGTATGAAGAGACGTGGAAGCCTGATCACTCAGAAATGAAGAGTGATTCCCCAAATCTTCACTGCCATTGTTGTGCCAACAATGTGAAGCAGGTTTGTGATTTGCAGACACAACTGGCAGAGAATGTCCAATGTAGAGATCAGCAAATTTGCATGCTGGAATCGCAGGTGATAGATTTGAGAAATCATGGTGATGATATTGATGCACAGCTGACTGGGTCTTATGCTGTGATCAATGCGTTTAAGGATAAGGCGGCCTCTACGGATGCCATCATTGCCAAGTTGAATGATGAGCTTGCTGCTAGGTCACAATTGGTTGCCAGTATGCAAAACATCATAAAAGATTTCTCAAAAATGTTACCGGCCTTGTCTTTTTCAAGGCCTGATTCTGCTGTAAGTTTGCCCTCTACAGGGCAAAAAGGGGGGAGTAATAAGAGTGATGGATCAGATGTCACAAATCGTGATCCCATCCGGAATCCTGAAGGTAACATTGTTACGAAAGTGTTACGCAGATGTAAGCGTACGATATTTAGAAGTGCGTCCCTAGCCATGCAGAACTTTAAGAGATCATGCACTGCTGACTGCCCTAAGTCCAGCAGAGCATGTACTGTTAAATGTTTTGCATGTGCCGGATCAGGCCACATTGCGAAGTACTGCGAGTCTTTGAGTACTAAGAAATGTGGTCCTGTTAAATGCTTTAAATGTGCGAGCATAAGCAACCATGGAAAGCCCAGTGAAATTGCAATAGAAAATGGCCACGTCAGAACAAAACGTGGATTTAGACAAAATGGCTGCACAAGAGTCTCCTTACAGCCTTATGTGCTCCGCCACGTGCTCAAGGGTCTAAATGACCAACCACAACCAGGGAGGTGTTTAGGAAGTTGGCCATAAATTGCATGTTCAGTCTGGTGTTATGTCTGTAATGTGTGTTTATGGTCTGTTGTGTTTGTCCCCAGTTGTCCGTTTGTTTTCATTTGTGTTTTTATTTTGTGGTTCTTTCACATATTCTATTGTGGTATATTCCTGGTTATCAGTAATATGTATTTATACTATATGGGTGTTGCCTGTATTTATAATGCATAATTAGAAAACCACTCCAGGAAAACAACTGGAGAATCAACCATTGGATAGGGGTGTATTTGTGCCCAATGTTTTAATTGCTCTCTATTAGGATAACGTTGAAGTTGTTATTATACTGTGAACTCAGGTTGGGCGGTGCGGACAGGTAACATAAGTTCACGGTGTAGTGTTTTATGTTATTCTGTGCACCTAGACCTGGGGGGGTTCAGACAGGTAACACAACTTCATCTGAGGCCTAATGCGAGTGCAATTAAATACAGCGAATAACAGTATGGCTGATTCTTTTGTGTTTAACTGGAGTTAGGAATCTTTGGACAGGGGGAGGTAACCCTGGCATTACACCCATATCTTGATTTTAAGATAATGGGTTTGGTAAGACAGGGATATAGTTCTACAAACCTGAGAATTGTGAGGAACCACAAAAACAGTGCTTCATCCACAGCTCCCCTCGGATATCCTGACCTACACCAGTGTTGGGATGCCGAGGGGTCCTGTGGTATGAAGGCTAATCCAATGCCCTCCTCAAGACATGGGTCAAGGATATTGGTGCTGGTATCTAATGCAGAATGCCACGCGACTAACTGCACCGAAAGAGGCATACTCCTCCCAGGAGAATACTTTACCCTTAATCCCGTATTAGGCGTTGATGTGGCGGATCAGAAGGGAAGAACTCCAGTGACACCTGAAAAAAGGCACGACATCCGTCCAGACACCCCTGTGAGACTCCAGATGATTCCTCTTGGGTTTGGCATCGAACTAAGAAATCTCCTGCTAGACTTCACTGAGGAAGAGGATATCGTGGAGAAACTGAAAGATTCCCAACACCAAGCCACTATTCAGTTGGAACATGACCCTCAAAAAGATCACAGGAATTGTGAACAACCTTGACGCGGACGCGGAAGTGTCTTGGTGGGAGAGCTTGTTCGGATATAGTCCCAAGGCCACTTCCTTCGTCAACTTGCTCATCCACCCAGTGATAATCCTTCTCACTCTTGTGGCGATTATGTACGTTGGACTGTTCTGCGTGTACCGACGAATGAAAGGACTGGTTGACCAAATACAACGAGGTCAAGCAGAAAGCCACGAATACATTCGTAGACGGGGTCTAAGGACATAGTGATACAGTCCTGCGACCCAGAATTGTTTATTATTGTATGTGTATATATATATTTGTAAAGTGTAAATCTTAATCAATGGGTCGTACAAAATTTTCAAGGTGTACATATAGACATTCTAGGTGTTGATATGTGTCCGCAACATAGACATACTCAGTGAGGACGCGCCCGTCCCACAGCGAGTGTGTGTACGTGTAGGCGGGCATATATTTACAGCCTGTTGTCACCCCATTTGCATGTGTACCTTGCACGTGTTTATGGAGGAGTAGTGTGAGATGCTGTTTTAGCATGAATCTCTATATGTACATATACCTATGGTTGGTGGGGGAATATTTTTGTATGTTTGGTTATTTTTCACTTTGTTTGTATGATTGGGTAGTGTGTAGGTACCCTTAGGGACAGGTAAGGTATTCACACACCCTTGTAGGTATTTGCCACCTCAACCTGAGAACTGGTATGGTCAATATGATGATGGATTGAATGTCAGAGGGGAAATGGAAGGCGATGCTCCACCCCACAGTAGATTCCTGGGTACCAAGACCTCACCTCCTCCTCGGGGATGATAACCTGCCATGATGAAGACCTGGATATCGGCCCACAGAGATTGTTTCGTCTTCAATCAAGATGCTGGGAAAAGTTGGAAAAGTAATGGATCATGTACAAAAGGTTGTTGAAAGGCGGGCTAAGCTATTCCAAGGCTGACCATATGAGGGCACAAGTAGCCTTACACGGGTCGGCATGAAAATTGGATCGGCCACTGGAAAGACCTGCTGACGCCACTTAAGAGGAAGAAACTCCAAGCAAGAAAGAACAAGAAATCTGCGGTTCATGGACTTTGAGATTTTCAAATGAGCTTTGTTCGTTTGATGAGCTTTGAGGCTTCGTTCTATGGACTGTGAGTTTATTTTCAACTTCGTCTGATGAGCTTCGAGGCTTCGTTCTATGGACTGTGAGTTTATTTTCAACTTCGTCTGATGAGCTTCGAGGCTTCGTTCTATGGACTATGAAGGTTTCTTCGTTCTATGGACTATGAAGGTTTCATTTCAACTTCGTCTGATGAGCTTCGAGGCTTCGTTCTATGGACTATGAGTTTTATCTCAACTTCGTTCTATGGACTAGGAGATTTAATTTCATCTTCATTCTGTGAACTTTGAGGTTTCGTTTCTTTGGACACTAGACTCCAGAGTCAGAGGACTTGCGGGAAGGTGTCCTTGAGGAGATAGCTGATCTCGAATATCTAGGTCTAATAGTATACTTCCTTCCATCTCAGACCATTACCAGTAACCGGGGAGGTTGAGGGGGTAAATAGAACCCCACAAACACTTCCCCAAATTGCATTGTCGAGTCCCCGACAACAGGGGGATTGTAAAGGGAAGTGTCCATATATGTGTGTGTATATATATATATATATATATATATATATATATATAGTATGTATGTATACAGTGTGTGTGTATATATATATATATATATATATATACACATATATATAATATATATGTGTATGTATAGTACATATAATGTATCATGAGCCAGGGCTGTAACAACAGCCCTAGTCATGAATACGGTTGGAAGCAAGCAGGACAATTAGCATGTCCCTGCTTTGTTAGGAAACCATGGAGACAAGGGATAGTTATCCCCTGTCTCCATTTCAAGTCTCCCGCTCGCGCACGGACTGTCTCGTGCGGGCTCTCATGAGTCGGCTGGTGATACATTATTACCATGCCGACCCATGCTAGCCTGGGGCAAGCGCTACACTCCCCGCTGCGAGCGTACCGACAGGGTTAAATAGCCCTGCTTCAGTACGCTCAGGAGCCGAGCTCAGGAGCCGAAGCTGAAGAAGATCAGCTGTGAGCTGCCTTCACAAACCACCGACGGCTCACCTCTCTCTCTCTCCTCCAAAGACCTGGGTTCCTGCTGCTGCCTCTGCTGCTCCACAAAGTCACGCTAAGTATCAAGTGTAGCAGCAGCTACACTTAACCCTGTCTCTCCCTGTCTCCTCCTGCTGTAACCCTTGCTTCCCTGAGTTAACCCCTTGATCTTCCTGAGTCCCTACTGTCCCAGAGTTAACCCTTGCTTCCCTGAGTTAACCCCTTGATCTCCCTGATTACTGTCCCTGAGTTAACCCTTGCTGTCCCAGAGTCCCTGAGTTAACCCTTGCTGTCCCAGAGTCCCTGAGTCCCAGAGTCCCTGAGTTAACCCTTGCTGTCCCAGAGTCCCTGAGTTAACCCTTGCTGTCTGTTTTACACAGTAACCCATTCCCCTTGTTCCTCCTTATCCCGTATTAACCCTTAGTGTATAGGGAAAGTTATATTAGGAGGGAGTGGGATAGAGATAGAGAGCGTGTGAGAATCACAAGTAACTTATGTGTATTGTGTTGTAACGTAACTGTATTCTGTGTATGTTTATGTAAGTGGGTGGCGGTATAATATCTTGATACCATGTTTATACTGTACGGTGATTAGTTACTGTATTATACATATGAGAGTGATTACTGTATGTTAATAAATATTACCTTTATTTACTATACGGTCTTATTCCCTTGAGTAGCCGCTAAAGCAATTAGATCGACGTTAGTATAAGGAAAAGGTAGGGGAACTAGGCATAACCCTAGTGACCCTAATTATAAAGGCGGTAGTAATAGTGGGTGCCACTAACCAGTGAATCCCACTAGTACCCCTCCCCCCTTAACAGTCTCACATCAACTTTTTTTTTATACATTATTTCAATAAAAGGTTATATTTTAATAGCAATGTTCTTTTAGTGATTCAAGAGTAAATATAGCAATAATGCAATTTAAATTAATCCATATATTTAATGTCTGCCCACACCTTAGCGCCGTCAGGGTGTTGCTGCATCTTTGTGTTTGTTAACATTGCGGTCACAGTAGATTAGCACCTGCCTATTTATTTCCCTTTGTTGGGAGGTGCTGACTAACTTTGTCTTCCGCATTGAACATTTGTTTGTTCTAACTGCCTCCATCTTGGTCGTGCAGTCCTCCCACCTGTCCAGGGATGTTTTTAATTAATATAGAATATAGCTGGTTCCTACCTAGCCTTAATACATTTAGTAGTCCAAGGCCCAAGAGAGAGGGAGAGAGAGAGAGAGAAGTAAAGGCCCTTTTACACAGGCCAAAGATCTGGCAAACGAGCATCCATATGAACACTCGTTCCCGATCATTGCCCTGCAAACGCTCGTTCATCGGCCGATTGTATCATTTATGCAGCATAAAATATTATCATTGTCGGCAGCACATCTCCTTGTGTAAATAGGGAGATGGGCTGCCGACATGATGGTAATGCATGGAGACGAGCGATCGTAGTAAACGATTGCTCGTCCTCATACATTATTGACAGGGGCAGATTGGCCATGTAGTTTGCCGGGAATTTTCCCCGTGGGCCGGCCGCTCCACTGAGAAGGGGCCACTCTCCTGTACAGTATGTAGGTACTGAGGCCTGTAAAATGTATTAAAGAGACTCTGTCACCACATTATAAGTGCCCTGTCTCCTACATAAGGAGATGGGTGCTGTAATGTAGGTGACAGTAATGCTTTTTATTTAAAAAACCGATCTTTTTTCACAACGTTAGGAGCGATTTTAGTTTATGCTAATGAGCTTTCTTAATGCCCAAGTGGGCGTACTTTTACTTTCGACCAAGTGGGCGTTGTACAGAGGAGTGTATGACGCTGACCAATCGGCATCATGCACTCCTCTCCATTCATTTACACTGCACTAGCGATATAGTTATATCGCTATGTGCAGCTACATACACAAGCCCTAACATTACTACAGTGTCCTGATAATGAATACACATGACCATCCAGCCTGGACGTCATTTGTACTCAGAATCCTGACACTTCTGAAACTTTTCTGTGAGATTCCAGCAACGGATACGAAATCTCGCGAGATCACGGAGCTAAACGAGATTTGGTTTCACTTGCCGGAATCTCACAAAAAAGATTCAGAAGTGTCAGGATTCTTGGCATTAAGAAAGCTCATTAGCATAAACCAAAATCGCTCCTAACGTTGTGAAAATAGATCGGTTTTTTAAATAAAAAGCATTACTGTCACCTACATTACAGCGCCCATCTCCTTATATAGGAGATAGGGCACTTATAATGTGGTGACAGAGTCTCTTTAAAACACTGGGGCAGCGCAGGGGACAGGAGCTGTGTGTGTAATGTACTGCGTTCTCCTGCACAGGCAGAGCGTGTGTGCTCTGGGCGGCTGCATTATACATCATATGTGACATCACATAATGCAGCGTGTGAGGAGAAGATCGTGTTCGGGTCCAGCTATTTACATAGCAGACAGGCGGGGAGGAAGAGAGGGCTGGGGAGGAGCAGTCATACAGCTCTCCTCCTGCCTGCAACAACCCCCCACAGAGTTCAGGACTGGTGAGTACAGCTGTGTATGTCCCGAGCAAGTAGGGGGAACTGTTAGTGGTGTGTGTGTATATGTATACATGTGTGTTTGTATATATATATATACATATATGTGTGTGTGTATATATGTGTGTGTGTGTGTGTGTGTATATATATATATATATATATATGTGGTGTGTGTGTGTATATATGATTGTGTGTATGTGTATGTGTATATATATATATATACAGGGAAGGAAATAAGTATTTGATCCCTTGCTGATTTTGTAAGTTTGCCCACTGTCAAAGACATGAACAGTCTAGAATTTTTAGGCTAGGTTAATTGTACCAGTGAGAGATAGATTATATTAAAAAAAACAAACAGAAAATAACATTGTCAAAATTATATAGATTTATTTGCATTGTGCACAGAGAAATAAGTATTTGATCCCTTAGGCAAACAAGACTTAATACTTGGTGGCAAAACCCTTGTTGGCAAGCACAGCAGTCAGACATTTTTTGTAGTTGATGATGAGGTTTGCACACATGTTAGATGGTATTTTGGCCCACTCCTCTTTGCAGATCATCTGTAAATCATTAAGATTTCGAGGCTGTCGCTTGGCAACTCGGATCTTCAGCTCCCTCCATAAGTTTTCGATGGGATTAAGGTCTGGAGACTGGCTAGGCTACTCCATGACCTTAATGTGCTTTTTTTGAGCCACTCCTTTGTTGCCTTGGCTGTATGTTTCGGGTCATTGTCGTGCTGGAAGACCCAGCCACAAGCCATTTTTAATGTCCTGGTGGAGGGAAGGAGGTTGTCACTCAGGATTTGACGGTACATGGCTCCATCCATTCTCCCATTGATGCGGTGAAGTAGTCCTGTGCCCTTAGCAGAGAAACACCCCCAAAACATAAAGTTTCCACCTCCATCCTTGACAGTGGGGACGGTGTTCTTTGGGTCATAGGCAGAATTTCTCTTCCTCCAAACATGGCGAGTTGAGTTAATGCCAAAGAGCTCAATTTTAGTCTCATCTGACCACAGCACCTTCTCCCAATCACTCTCAGAATCATCCAGATGTTCATTTTCAAACTTCAGACGGGCCTGTACATGTGCCTTCTTGAGCAGGGGGACCTTGCGGGCACTGCAGGATTTTAATCCATTACGGCGTAATGTGTTACCAATGGTTTTCTTGGTGACTGTGGTCCCAGCTGCCTTGAGATCATTAACAAGTTCCCCCCGTGTAGTTTTCAGCTGAGATCTCACCTTCCTCAGGATCAAGGATACCCCACGAGGTGAGATTTTGCATGGAGCCCCAGATCGATGTCGATTGACAGTCATTTTGTATGTCTTCCATTTTCTTACTATTGCACCAACAGTTGTCTCCTTCTCACCCAGCGTCTTACTTATGGTTTTGTAGCCCATTCCAGCCTTGTGCAGGTCTATGATCTTGTCCCTGACATCCTTAGAAAGCTCTTTGGTCTTACCCATGTTGTAGAGGTTAGAGTCAGACTGATTAATTGAGTCTGTGGACAGAAGTCTTTTATACAGGTGACCATTTAAGACAGCTGTCTTTAATGCAGGCACCAAGTTGATTTGGCACATGTAACTGGTCTGGAGGAGGCTGAACTCTTAATGGTTGGTAGGGCATCAAACACTTATTTCTCTGTGCACAATGCAAATAAATATATATAATTTTGACTATGTGATTTTCAGTTGTTTTTTTTAATATAATCTATCTCTCACTGGTAAAATTAACCTAGCCTAAAAATTCTAGACTGTTCATGTCTTTGACAGTGGGCAATCTTACAAAATCAGCAAGGGATCAAATACTTATTTCCTTCACTGTATATATATATATATATATATATATATATATCAGACAAAAAATGGCGACGGCACCCTGCGACACTAATGCCACCTAAACCACTAAATATAAATAAATATGCACTAAAGCTAAGTCTACTTACAAATAGGGAGGTTCTTAGTGCACATTTTGATCAAAAAGTGTTAGCCCACCTGCCACGACAAGGCGACCTCTGTAAGGTGGGAACCTACGCTGCACATACACCCAGAACTGGGACTAAGCCTACATATATACCTGGGGATGGTAGGATCCAGCATTGAACTGATTAAAATCACCCAGGGCAGAATGGGAGGAGTGCAAGAACAACAAGTGGAGGCAGTCACTAACCCCACATATATGGATCCCATAAACACAACAAAAATTGAACAGCACATTCCAACTAAATGATACAAAATGTATGCAGGTGCAAGAACACCTATGACTGCAGATATACAGCAGACAAAAAATGGCGACGGCACCGTGCGACACTAATGCCACCTAAACCACTAAATATAAATAAATATGCACTAAAGCTAAGTCTACTTACAAATAGGGAGGTTCTTAGTGCACATTTTGATCAAAAAGTGTTAGCCCACCTGCCACGACAAGGCGACCTCTGTAAGGTGGGAACCTACGCTGCACATACACCCAGAACTGGGACTAAGCCTACATATATACCTGGGGATGGTAGGATCCAGCATTGAACTGATTAAAATCACCCAGGGCAGAATGGGAGGAGTGCAAGAACAACAAGTGGAGGCAGTCACTAACCCCACATATATGGATCCCATAAACACAACAAAAATTGAACAGCACATTCCAACTA
This sequence comes from Rhinoderma darwinii, assembly GCF_050947455.1. Lineage (NCBI taxonomy): Eukaryota > Metazoa > Chordata > Amphibia > Anura > Rhinodermatidae > Rhinoderma > Rhinoderma darwinii. The sequence continues at coordinate 100,452,809 of NC_134691.1, read as the reverse complement.
AATGATACAAAATGTATGCAGGTGCAAGAACACCTATGACTGCAGATATACAGCAGACAAAAAATGGCGACGGCACCCTGCGACACTAATGCCACCTAAACCACTAAATATAAATAAATATGCACTAAAGCTAAGTCTACTTACAAATAGGGAGGTTCTTAGTGCACATTTTGATCAAAAAGTGTTAGCCCACCTGCCACGACAAGGCGACGTCTGTAAGGTGGGAACCTACGCTGCACATACACCCAGAACTGGGACTAAGCCTACATATATACCTGGGGATGGTAGGATCCAGCATTGAACTGATTAAAATCACCCAGGGCAGAATGGGAGGAGTGCAAGAACAACAAGTGGAGGCAGTCACTAACCCCATATATATATATATATATAGAAAAAGCAAAAGTAAAAGCAGCACCGTTCCTCCAGTATAGGGTGCACAAGTACCTGTTCAGACACACGACTAGCGTCCCAAATACACAGCAAAGTCCAATATACAGGTCAGCACTCCAAGTTCAGCGAAAAAAATGGATCTTTTTAATCAATACATGCAACGTTTCAGCCCTGCTCAATGGGGCCTTTCTCAAGCAATACATTTCAATGTGAGGTGCACATATAAATACATGGTTTACAACATAATTGTGATAATGTGATAAACTTTTAATCAAGTCTAAAAGCTTAGTTATGGTATAAAAACAGTGTGGTGCAAAAGCCACCATGTGGAGTTATCATTTATTCAATGAAATGCGTGCAATAGATAATAGGGCATATCGCCCGTACTGTATAAAACTTTCAAATACAGTCTAATTGGCAAAGTGCCAATAGAACCAGTGCAGGTGTATAATATCAAAATATATTAAAAAGCATACTTTAATTAAGCATAGATCCGGCTCACCCTTCCGTGAATCCCCTTTCATCCACCATGCTGGTTAATGCGCCGGTATTTCCGGGTATCAGTGCGCATGCGCCACATCGCATGTTTCGCATAAGGTGGTTGCTACTCAGACGTTGAGAGTGAGTCGTGGAACCCACTCACTCTAATGGCACGCATCTCGCGCATGCTCCGTTCGTCACTATGTAAAAAATCTTCAAGAACGCAATACATTCACTTTTCACTATTGATTTGTATAACAACCAACGTGTATAACAACCAACGTGTCCTGTTTAGACACACACGTGGTGATGGAAGGAGAGATGAGAATCTCGCTGCGGGACACACTCAACAAGATTTTTTAGGACGCACGATGGACGAAGGTCGTCCAAATATGACCAAAGGAGGACTCGACGTGGTGGAAGAAAGCACTCCAGACAACGGAAATCCCACACTACCCAGATCACCCAGATCAGTGAGGACACGGACACAGTCCGTACGCAAGATGGACTTTCCACGGAAACATTAGTGGTAAATATCTCATCTATTTTGCTTACTAATGCCCAATGTACTGTATTAAATAAAGGTTTATCGTTTTGCCCTGCATCTAAAACCAATTGGTTTGAGCTAGAACTAGATTTGTATAGATTTTATCATAAAATCAAACTGAAAACCTGGTTTGCAGAACGGAGTTATAGCTCCATTGATGTCAAAATTGAGGAATTGAAACTACGTGATTTTGACCTTTGTTTAAAAAGTGATTTTGTCCCATGTTGCAATTTACCGGCTATTGAAACTTTCATCACAGCCGTTAAGTTGGATATTGGAACACTGAAAGATAAATGTAACAATCAGAGATTTAAACATCCTAACATGACTAGAGAGGAGATTGAGGCTATATCTGAACTTAAAAACAATACTAAAATTACTATTAAACAAGCAGACAAAGGGGGAGCGATAGTGGTGATGGATACCAAGGATTATGTGGAGGAAATTTTGAGACAATTACAAGATAGACAGATCTATGGGGAATTAACATCTGATCCTAAATTTAACATACAAAGACTTTTAGACAGTATTATTGAGAAAGCAACAAAGAACAAAACTATTGACAATGATTTAAAACAATTTCTTTTGGTCAAACACCCAGTGACACCAATTATATACACACTCCCCAAGATACACAAATCTCTTGTTAAACCCCCGGGCAGACCCATAGTATCTAGCATGGGTTCTATCCTGGGTAATGTCTCTATATTTCTAGATAAGATATTGAGACAATATGCAATTGAGGTACCATCCTACATACGAGACACCTCTGATTTTCTATTGAAAATCAGGGAGATACAGATCCCCGACACTGCCCTGCTATGCTCATTCGACGTGGTGAGCTTATACACGTCTATTGATCATGGGAGAGGCACTTCCTCTGTCTATAAAACTTTACGCAATAGTGAGTTTTCACCAGCCTGCATTGAATTCATACTTGCCCTACTAGATCTTGTATTGAGATATAATTATTTTCTGTTCCAAGATCAATTCTTTATCCAACTAAGAGGTACAGCCATGGGTACAAATGTGGCACCTACCTATGCCAATATCTTCATGGCAACACTGGAGAGGGAGTTCGTTTATGTATCCCACCACTTTAGGCATGTACTGAAGTGGTGGAGATACATAGATGATATCTTCTTCATCTGGTTGGGGTCCGATATAGAATTGGATTTGTTTCACGAGTACATTAATCACATCGATCCAGACATCAAATTTACATTGGTTAAGTCCAGTCATTCGATTGAATTTTTGGACACCACTATAACCAAATCAGATTCTAAACTAACATCAGACATTTTTATCAAAGTCACCGATAGGAATAACCTTCTACGGTTTGAAAGTAACCATCCTAGGGGTCTCATCAAAGCGCTCCCATATAGCCAACTACTGAGGGTCAAAAGAATTGTAGACACCAATGAGACAAGCAAGATGAGGCTGAAAGAAATGGGTGGAAAGTTCATTTCACGTGGGTACCCCAAAAAATTGGTTCAACAACATCGAGATAGAGTATTATCAATAGATAGAGAAACACTATTATCCACAGAAACGTCCACACAATCAGCGGAAAATAACAAAAGTAATATGACTAATAGGATACCTTTTGTGTCCACATACAATTAAACTAGCCACGATATTGCCAAGATTCTATATAAACATTGGTCCATATTGGGCAGCAATCTAAAACATGTTCCTGAATTCTCAGCACCCCCATTGATGTCCTATAAATGTCCGAGAAATCTAACGGATAATCTGATAAAAGCTGATATAGGTTCGAATAGGAAAGAGACACAAACTTTCCTAGATAAGAAGAGATTGGGTTGCTTCCCTTGTCTGAACTGCGTCAACTGCAGATACATGATCAAAGTTGAATCGTTTGTTCACCCCACAACAAGTATGGAATACAAAATTAAACAATACCTTACCTGTACATCAGATTATGTCATCTATTTGTTGCAATGTCCATGTGATCTCTTCTATGTAGGAGAGACTACATTAGACTGTAAGACACGTATAAACAACCATAGATTCAGTATACGTTCTAAAAGACTGGATTTACCAGTATCAAAACATTTTGTGGAAGCCAATCACACAGAGAAAGATCTACGATTTAGAATAATAGATCACATCACTAAACCGAGACGAGGCGGTGACAGAACATCTTTTTTGAAAAAACGGGAGCTAGAATGGATCTACAGGTTAAATACACTACGTCCCTATGGACTAAACGTCGACTTTAAGTTGAGTGGTATAGGTTAGGAGGTGGTTTGCCCATGACTTTGCTTTTCACTCTCATATTAGGGATTATGACTAGACAGTGTGTACATATTACCATACTAACACAAAAAAATTGTTTCTATCTATTTCAGATTTTTTCTGTTTATTTCAGATAATATATGAAGACTCACCTACAATGGATCCCCTTATCCTGTTTCCATGCTATTATACAAAAAATAAAGGAATTGTTGCCACTTTTTTGAAATTTGAAGTTTGGCGCAAACTAAACGCAATATGCTTATATGTTAATTTACATGTTATTACTAAATAAATATGGCCTTACATTCACTTCTTCCATTTTTTTACAATTAGTTCGATAATTTATTATAGAGAAATATGTTCTATAATGAACGGACCGAATGCCAAAATATATTGCAAAGCTGGGAAAACGCACCCAAAGTTGTGGGAATCCTCTTTTGGATTACCTAAAATATACAAATCAATAGTGAAAAGTGAATGTATTGCGTTCTTGAAGATTTTTTACATAGTGACGAACGGAGCATGCGCGAGATGCGTGCCATTAGAGTGAGTGCGTTCCACGACTCACTCTCAACGTCTGAGTAGCAACCACCTTATGCGAAACATACGATGTGGCGCATGCGCACTGATACCCGGAAATACCGGTGCATTAACCAGCATGGTGGATGAAAGGGGATTCACGGAAGGGTGAGCCGGATCTATGCTTAATTAAAGTATGCTTTTTAATATATTTTGATATTATACACCTGCACTGGTTCTATTGGCACTTTGCCAATTAGACTGTATTTGAAAGTTTTATACAGTACGGGCGATATGCCCTATTATCTATTGCACGCATTTCATTGAATAAATGATAACTCCACATGGTGGCTTTTGCACCACACTGTTTTTATACCATAACTAAGCTTTTAGACTTGATTGAAAGTTTATCACATTATCACAATGATGTTGTAAACCATGTATTTATATGTGCACCTCACATTGAAATGTATTGCTTGAGAAAGGCCCCATTGAGCAGGGCTGAAACGTTGCATGTATTGATTAAAAAGATCCATTTTTTTCGCTGAACTTGGAGTGCTGACCTGTATATTGGACTTTGCTGTATATATATATATATATATATATATATATATATATATATATATATATATATATATAATATTATATCTTTGATTACTGATCCACTTAAGTTACGGATTTTACCAGTTTAATTACTTGAATTCCTTCGTGATTGTTTCTTGCTGATTTCTAATAAAGTAAAGACACTCTTACAATTAATACTAAGCACAACAGGTATTACAAACAAATCAATTAGACCCCCAAATAACTATCATTTTACATTTTCATAATCTTCTTAAAGTTATTCTTGAAGTTATGTTCTGAATTCCCTTTATTAACAGTCACAGTTTGAAGCTTTAGTGTGAACTTGTTACCATATTGTGGAATGAATTACCAGGGTACTGCGTTGCAAATTATTGTGTTTTTTAGCTTTACACACTGAATGTTGTATGGTGAGAAAATAAGAAAGCAATTCAAAAAATAATTTCCTTTTTTTCCACTCAGTTCAATTATTTTCTCCTAAGTTAATAATAAAAAAATATTTTCAAGAACACCAAGCTCAGCAGGCATGTTCCAAGAAACAGAGTATAAAGACAACGTGACTGTCTGCCATTAATATCAACACTATCTGCAATCAGCTAAAATGTCAGCAATAATAATGTATTACTTAGGCCCTGTAGCGTCCACGGCTGTGGACCGCCGTTCCTACTCACCCCTCGGCGGCCGTGACCATGGATCTGTGAGTGCTGGCCATCAGCTCCTTCCTAAGAGATGCCAGAACTCACTTCCGCTCGGCTCGGCTGGGTCTCGTAGGGTACGCGCGCACGATCGTGCCCGGCCTTAAAGGGCCAGCGCGTGCACGTGAATTATATCACAAATTAGCCATAATCACTCTGGACCATAAAAGGGGTCCTGCCCTTTCACTCTCTGCCTGATCGTTGTTCGCACTCCTCTGTTAGTCTTACCAATGGTCCCTTAGTGTTATCCTGTTCCCGTTGTTCCCGTTGTTCCCGTGCCCTGCTACCTGTATCCTGTATTCCGTGTTGTAGTTGTTCCTATGCCCGCTATAGTATTGTAGTCTAGTTCTGCCATCGGCCACGTCTGCTGTGTTACGCCACATCTGGTGTCATCTGTCTCGTCTGCATCACCTGCTGTCAAGATCCCATTTGTGCCTGCTTGCTACTGTCTGGACTATCACAGGTACCCTTGTGCTTGGACTATATATATATTAACTTGGTATACTGTAGTTTGGGCAGCTGTCATCCTGCTACGGCGGTGTGGCCCAGTGGGTCCACACACCCACAGATCATGACAGTACTCCATCCCGCTACGGCGGTGCGGCCCAGTGGGTCCACACACCCACAGATCATGACATGCTCCAATGTTTGATTTGCATTTTACGGTCCCATGTGCCACAGTTTCTACCTCCCCAATACCACCATATTTCTCCATGGTTCCACACCCCCATCTGTATAATATAAATACAATAAATACACACAAAATATTGTTTTTCTTTACGTGATACAATTCTTACATGTTATAATATGCAAATTAGGGTTTAGGCATAAAAGCAATAGTAAGCAGATTGGCTCCCTCCAATAAGCGACAAGCTTTGCTGGGTCATATGTGTTCTACAAGCCTAGGCGTGGTTTGGATTATATTTTTGGCACTTTCTCAGAAATGTTCATATTGAACAAGGTTAAAGAATATTCAACGTTTGCTTAATAAAACAAAATAAACAGAGTTGCATAAAAGCCATGCTGTATATAGCTACATAGTTACATAGTTGATAAGGTTGAAAAAATACACAGGTCCATCAAGTCCAACCTATAAATGACAAGTAGAAAAGGGTCCATTCACACTGGGTTCTGTTTAAATTAATTTTTTATTACAGCGTTAGAGTAGTCTGCAGTACAGAAAAAGCGCAAACCTGATAGAAACTTGATGTTGCTCACTTTAAGTCATTGTGATCTAACAAAATTTGTTTGGATCTGTTTAAAATTGATCTATCGTGGAGGATGTGCAACTGGGATGATTGGTTCCTCCCCTTTCTCCTCTGTTCCGGACCCTTCTCTTGCCGCTACTGCTTGCCGCATACTGGTCTTTAGCATTTGACATGTGGCTCCTGCATGCCCGTTCTTCGTGATAGCAGTCGGATCACTGTCCCTGGACAGTTAGGCTTGCACTCTGTTCTGCCCTCCTGCTCTGTGGTTCCTTCCAGGCCTGACTCCCAGTGCCCCTTTTTGTGGTATGCATGCTGGGGGTGATGTCTGATGCCTGTGCCATGTATGTCTCACTCTGCTCCCTCGGCACTCTCCATTCCTCCGTGCTGGCTGGATTTTCCTGGAATTAGTGTAATGATAGGGGTAGGGAAACGGACAAGTGAGCCTTAATCTACCCGCCACTCTGTCCCTGCCTACTTGCAACGACCCGTCCTAGGCGACGGGGTACAACTGGGCGGCGGTCCCTACGCTCAGTAAGTGCACGAGACAAAACATACAAGGGAATATAAAGCAAAGGGAAAGGGGCGGTTGCCCACGGCGACACCGTGAGCAACAGAGTGGTGAACGAGCCAAGTCAAACCAGGAGAGCACGAGGTACCAAACGCAGAGCAGAAGAGTAGTCAGAAAGCCAGGGTCAGAATGGAGCAGGATCAAATTGTTAGGAGCTGTAGCTGGGCCAGGAAACCACACGGAAAGAATCACAAGCAAGGAGGAAAAGGAAAGGCAGGTATAAATACACAGAGGGCGGGAGCTAGCTGAGTCTGGCCAGGCTGCGATAGGCTCTCCCACTCCTAAGCCTGCCAGCCTGAGTGGTGGAAGCTGGAGTCAGTCTCAGAGAGATAGACTCAGGTGAAGACTGATTACCTAAGGAAGTTAACCCCGAAGCTGTGCCTGGCAGATCCTTTACAGTACCCTCCCTTTTATGAGGGGCCACCGGACCCTTTCTAAGCGGACCTGGTTTACTGGGAAAACGAAGGTGGAACTTCCTGACCAGTACCCCAGCGTGAACATCCCGGGCGGGTACCCAAGTCCTTTCCTCAGGCCCGTATCCTCTCCAATGGACCAGGTACTGGAGGGAGCCTTGGACCATCTTGCTGTCCACAATCTTGGCCACCTCGAATTCCACCCCCTCAGGGGTGAGAACGGGAACAGGAGGTTTCCTCGAGGGAGCCAAGGACGGGGAGCAGCGTTTAAGGAGGGAGGCATGAAACACGTCGTGTATACGAAAAGATGGGGTAACTCCAGCCGGAAGGAGACAGGATTGAGGACTTCAATGACCTTATACGGCCCAATAAACCGGGGAGCAAACTTCTTGGACGGGACCTTAAGACGCAAGTTCCTAGATGATAACCACACCAGATCCCCGACCATAAACAAGGGGTTAGCAAAACGTTTTCTATCAGCCTGAGTTTTTTGTATGCTCTGGGATGCCTCTAGGTTCTTCTGAACCTGGGCCCAGACTGTGCACAGTTCCCGATGAACGACCTCTACCTCGGGATTGTTGGAACTACCAGGTGAAACGGAGGAGAACCGTGGATTAAACCCAAAATTACAGAAAAAGGGGGAGACCCCTGACGAGTTACTGACCCGGTTATTAAGGGAAAATTCAGCGAGGGGAATGAATAAGACCCAATCAAATTGACAGTCAGAGATAAAACACCTTAAATATTGTTCTAGAGATTGATTAGTCCTTTCAGTTTGGCCATTGGTTTCAGGATGGAAAGCAGAGGAGAAGGACAGATCAATCTCCAACTTCTTACAGAAGGCTCTCCAAAACAAAGAAACAAATTGTACCCCTCTGTCCGAAACAATATTGACAGGGACCCCATGGAGAAGCAGGATGTGTTTGACAAACAAGGTAGCTAACGTCTTGGCGTTGGGTAGTTTCTTGAGGGGCACAAAGTGGCACATCTTACTGAAGCGCTCTACTACCACCCACACCACCGACTTGCCTTGGGATGGAGGCAAATCGGTGATAAAATCCATGGAGATATGTGTCCAAGGTCTCTGGGGAATGGGCAACGAACGTAGTAAGCCCGCTGGTCGGGACCTGGGAGTCTTGGACCTAGCACAAACCTCACAAGCGGCGACGTAGGCCTTAACGTCTTTAGGCAACCCAGGCCACCAATAGTTTCTGGCAATGAGGTGTTTGGTACCCAGGATGCCTGGATGACCAGATAGTGCGGAGTCATGATTTTCCCTAAGTACCCTTAGCCGGTATTGCAGGGGAACAAACAGCTTGTCCTCAGGAAGGTTCCCGGGGGCTGAACCTTGATCAGCTGCAATTTCAGAGACTAAATCAGAATCAATAGAAGAACTGATTATACCGAGAGGCAAAATACAAGCAGGATCTTCCTCCGAAGGAGGGCTGGCCATGAAGCTACGCGACAGTGCATCGGCCTTAATATTTTTAGACCCAGCCCTATAGGTAACCAAAAAGTTGAATCTGGTAAAAAATAGCGCCCATCGAGCTTGTCTCGGGTTTAGCCTCCGGGCAGATTCTAGGAAAACCAGATTCTTGTGGTCGGTAAGGACCGTTACCTGGTACCTAGCCCCCTCCAGGAAGTGGTGCCACTCTTCAAATGCCAATTTAATGGCTAAGAGTTTGCGGTTGCCAATATCATAGTTACTCTCAGTGGGCGAAAACTTCCTGGAGAAGTAGGCACAGTGGCGGAGATAGGTGAGGGACCTTGTACCTTGGGACAAGAGAGCCCCCACTCCCACCTCGGATGCGTCAACTTCCACGATAAATGGCTCCATTTGGTTGGGCTGAACCAGCACCGGGGCCGAGATAAAGCACTTCTTAAGGACCTCAAAAGCCTGGACAGGCTCTGGAGACCAGTGGAGGAGATCAGCACCTTTGCGAGTGAGGTCCGTAAGAGGCTTAACAATGACCGAGAAGTTAGCAATGAATCTCCTGTAATAATTAGCGAACCCCAAAAAACACTGTAACGCCTTCAGGGAGGCAGGTTGGACCCATTCTGCCACAGCCTGAACCTTGGCGGGGTCCATGCGGAATTCATGAGGAGTGAGGATTTGACCCAAAAATGGTATCTCCTGTACCCCAAACACACATTTTTCGGTTTTTGCAAACAGTTTGTTTTCCCGAAGGACCTGGAGCACCTTCCTGACATCCTCAATGTGGGAGGGCCAGTCCTTGGAAAACACCAGTATGTCATCAAGGTACACTACAAGAAATATCCCCAGGTAATCTCTCAAAATCTCATTTATGAAATTCTGGAAGACCGCCGGCGCATTACACAACCCAAAGGGCATGACGAGGTATTCGAAATGACCTTCGGGCGTGTTAAACGCAGTCTTCCACTCATCCTCCTCTTTGATGCGGATAAGGTTATACGCCCCCCGTAGAGCAAACTTAGAGAACCATTGGGCCCCCTGAACCTGATTGAAGAGATCAGGAATCAAAGGAAGGGGATACTGGTTCCTTACAGTGACCTTATTAAGGTTACGGTAGTCAATGCATGGCCTAAGACCACCATCCTTCTTCCCTACGAAGAAGAAGCCAGCACTTACCGGAGAAGTAGAGGGGCGAATGTAACCCTTGGCCAGGCATTCCTGGATATACTCTCTCATGGCTTCACGTTCGGGACAAGAAAGATTAAATATCCTACCCTTAGGAAGCTTAGCTCCTGGTACCAATTCGATAGCGCAATCGTATTCTCTATGAGGAGGTAACACTTCGGAGGCCTCCTTAGAGAAAACATCAGCGAAGTCCCGAACAAACTCAGGTAGCGTGTTCACCTCCTCAGGGGGAGAAATAGAATTAACAGAAAAACATGACATCAAACATTCATTACCCCATTTGGTAAACTCCCGAGTATTCCAGTCAAACGTGGGATTATGCAACTGCAACCAGGGAAGGCCTAAAACCAAATCGGACGATAATCCCTGCATCAACAGTACAGAGCACTGCTCCAAATGCATGGAGCCAACAAGGAGCTCAAAAACAGGGGTATGCTGTGTAAAATAACCATTAGCAAGAGGAGTGGAGTCGATACCCACTACCGGGACAGGTTTAGGCAAATCAATCAATGGCATAGCTAGAGACATAGCAAATTCCACAGACATGATATTAGCAGAGGACCCTGAATCCACGAAGGCACTGCCGGTAGCAGACCTACCACCAAAAGAGACCTGAAAGGGAAGCAAGATCTTATTACGTTTCATATTTATGGGAAATACCTGTGCGCCCAAGTGAACTCCCCGATGATCACTTAGGCGCGGAAGTTCTCCGGCTGCATTCTTACGCTTAGGACAGTTGTTCACTTGATGCTTGTCATCCCCACAGTAGAAGCAGAGACCATTCTTCCTGCGGAAATCTCTACGTTGTTGGGGGGACACGAAGGCCCCGAGTTGCATAGGTACCTCTGAGTCTTCCGGGGAAGAACGAAGCAACGGAACCTCGGGAGGCATCATGGGGGAGTCGGAGGAGAAAACACATAAACGTTCGCGTTGTCGTTCCCTGAGACGTCGGTCAAGTCGTACTGCTAAAGCCATAACCTGGTCTAGGGAGTCAGAAGAGGGATAGCTAACTAGCAGGTCTTTCAGGGCATTCGACAGACCCAACCTAAACTGGCACCTTAAGGTAGGGTCATTCCACCGAGAAGCTACGCACCACTTCCTAAAGTCAGAACAATACTCCTCAACAGGTCTCTTACCCTGGCGTAAGGTCACCAGCTGACTCTCGGCAAAGGCAGTCTTGTCAGTCTCGTCATAAATGAGTCCGAGAGCAGAAAAGAAAAGATCAACGGAGGAAAGTTCAGGGGCGTCAGGAGCTAAGGAGAAGGCCCATTCTTGGGGCCCATTCCTGGAGCCGGGACATAATTATACCCACTCGCTGGCTCTCAGAACCTGAGGAGTGGGGCTTTAAGCGAAAGTAAAGCCTGCAACTCTCCCGAAAGGAGAGAAAAGCCCTCCGGTCCCCTGAGAACCGGTCGGGCAACTTGAGGTGGGGTTCAGGAGTTGAGGTGAGGGGAACCACCAAGGTAGCCTCAGGCTGGTTCACCTTCTGAGCCAGGGCCTGGACCTGTAGGGAGAGACCCTGCATTTGCTGAGCCAGGGTTTCAAGGGGGTCCATAGTAGTGTCAGGGACCAGGGTAGACTAGGCATATGGGCTTGTGATTATGTAATAATAGGGGTAGGGAAACGGACAAGTGAGCCCTAATCTACCCGCCACTCTGTCCCTGCCTACTTGCAACGACCTGTCCTAGGCGACGGGGTACAACTGGGCGGCGTTCCCTACGCTCAGTAAGTGCACTAGACAAAACATACAAGGGAATATAAAGCAAAGGGTAAGGGGCGGTTGCCCACGGCGACACCGTGAGCAACAGAGTGGTGAACGAGCCAAGTCAAACCAGGAGAGCACGAGGTACCAAACGCAGAGCAGAAGAGTAGTCAGAAAGCCAGGGTCAGAATGGAGCAGGATCAAATTGTTAGGAGCTGTAGCTGGGCCAGGAAACCACACGGAAAGAATCACAAGCAAGGAGGAAAAGGAAAGGCAGGTATAAATAGACAGAGGGCGGGAGCTAGCTGAGTCTGGCCAGGCTGCGATAGGCTCTCCCACTCCTAAGCCTGCCAGCCTGAGTGGTGGAAGCTGGAGTCAGTCTCAGAGAGATAGACTCATGTGAAGACTGATTACCTAAGGAAGTTAACCCCGAAGCTGTGCCTGGCAGATCCTTTACACTTAGGCCATAATATCTGGGCCATACTCCTTGTTGTTGGTGCCTCACTATGTTAACGCATTGGGTGAGATCATTCCTTGAAGCAGAGAAGCTATTCCAGCAGTTAAAAGCCGTAAAACGACGGGAAGCACTCAAGCGGATCCAAGCAGAGGGAAAACCAATGCAAAAATGTTTAATTTATTGAAATCCCCAGGTTTGGGAAAGGTTTGGGAAAGAAAAAAGGGAACAGTAAGGAGAGCTCAGGGAGCGGGAGCCAACTATTCAGGGAGCATCTCCCCAGATAGCTCTGATGAATCATTGACAGAGACAGAAGAAACCTTAAAGATTGGGACCAGGCTAATGAATCACTAAATTCTAAACTCAGTACATAAAATAGAAGGCGAATTATGAAACTTAACTATGCAGATGTGGAAGGTTACATCAGAGATCTCCCTAATATGGGAAGAACTAGGCAAAATCAGGAACCGGGTGACAACAGAGGACAGATTGGGTGAGCTAGAGGATAATATTGGCACTCTGAATAAAGAAGTTGCAGAGCTTAAAATTGTTAATAATAATATGTCAGATAAATTAACAGATCTTGAAGATAGATCAAGTCGGGTTAACATCAGATGAAAATAATCTATTGGCCAGGATCCAAACATATTGTCCCAACCTGTGGAAAGGGCTCACAGAGTACCAATGCGTCAAAGACCCCCAGGCTTCACCCCCATTCAATTTTTGTGAAATTCCTATCAGCTCAAGATAGAGATAAGTTTGAAAACGACCAGAAATTAGCAGGAACTGCAATTTAATGGATCAAAAGTATCCCAATCTCCTGATTATTTACTTCAGACCAGCAAAAAATGACGTATTTTATGGAGGTCAAAAAACGCATGCAAAAATTTCTTTTTTACTATCTCTCAAAAAAACTTCCAGCCAAACTTTAAGTATTATACAAGTGAACTCTTTCTTCTTTGAAGATTCTATAGCAACAGTGAACTAGTTGGATCAAAAAGGAATTAGCTGAAGCCACATATTATTGCTATGTTATTCATTTGAGCACAGGAGGGGTTACTGAGGAGACAGGGGGGGGGACTAGGTGCAGGGAGAAGAAGCTTTTTGGTAAAATAGGCTATGTTGAAGGCTAGAGGGTGGGAGGGGGCGCAAAAAGGGGGAGAGAGAGGGGATTTTTTTTTTTATCTATATAGTTAATGAAGATTCTCTCTTGGAATATCCGAGGAGCAGCAGATAAACTAAAGAGAACAGCAGTTTGTGACTTGATTAACCATTACTTACAGCTATAATTTGTCTACAAGAGACGTATTTAGTTAAATCCTCTATCTATACATTTGCTAAAAGATGGGCAGCGTATACCTTTCATTCTGTTCATTCATCTTTTTCTCAAGGGGTGTCAATATTAATCTATAGGGGTATTAACTGTAATATATATATAAATAGGACTAAAGGCCCTTTTACAGCAGCCGATAATTGGCCGGTGCAGCGAGCGCCGATCAACGAGACATCGTTCATCGGCACTCGTTTGCTCCTGTTACACGGAACTATGGATGGGGACGAGAGGTCGTTACTCCGATCGCTCATCCCCATATCTTATTATCATGTTGGCAGCGCGTCTTCCTGCTCGTTCATCTGCTGATCGCTGCCCTGTTTACATAGGGAAATTATCGTCAACAAGCGTTCTATGAACGCTTGTCTGCCTGATAACCACCTAGTGTAAAACCCCCTTAATGCTCTGGGTAGGTTTGTTTTTCTTGATGGGAGGTTTGAAGATCTGACTTGCGTAGTGGCAGTAGTTTATATCCCTCCCCCATTTTCTTTTGAGGTGCTACGCATACTCAATTGCTTTTTAGAAGAACTGCCCATATGTCCTATTATTACTAAAGGGGACTTCAATATTGTTCAAGCGAACTGTTAAATTGTAGAAGAGAAATGGACTATTTAGATGCATGGAGGACTAAGAACCCCACTAAGCAGCAATTTTCTTGATATTCTCCTTCATCAGATACTAATCAAGGATTGATTTCCCTATAGTAAATAGGGCTATGATCGAGAAGGTAGTGAGGATTTCTTATGAAGCAATGGGTCTTTTGGATCACTACCACCCTTGGTTGAATTGGCTGATGACCTGCCTAGGTCTCTAGGATCATATAAAATTTATTTAAATCTTTTAAATTCCATGGGAATAAATACTGATATAGCGAACCATCTGAGAATTTTTTTGTTGCAGAACAAAGGTACGTCCTCACCTCTAATTGTGTGGGATTGCTTGAAAGCGTATATATGTGTGCCCTTTTTAAAGCAAGCATCACTTAATGTCCAGGATCATATTTCCTATACATCATCTAGTTACTTTTTTGGAAGCAGGTTAACCGGGAAGGCGTCTGTCCTCCATGCTTCTTAATCAGGTTTCCTTATTGGAACCAGTAGCTATAAAGAACCTACAGGGAGAGATAGTTACAAATCCATGACTGATCGCTATTGAATTTTCGGAATATTATAAAAATCTATATACGACCAGGGTGCAGTATGATTATTCGCAATTAAGAATATATCTTGACAAGATAGAATTTCCAACTTTGTTTTCCAATCAGGCAGTGATGCTTGATAACCCACTGAGTCTTCTGGAATTGGAAGATGCGATTAAGCAGGCACCAGGCAACAAGGCATTGGGCCCTGATGGGATCCAATATGAACTTTTTAAGCAGTATGGGGACATCCTCTTCCCAAGCTGTTTGATACATTGGACCAGTCTGTTGCGGTAGGTTCTCTCCCGAATTCGCTGGAAGAGGCCTAAATAATTGTGATTCCGAAAAAGATCAAAGATCCAAACGAACTAGAATCGTATCTGCCTATTTCATTTCTGAATGTGGATATGAAGTTATTGGCTAAGGGGGCGTGGACTGCACCTTGCAGTGACAAGATGTGCTGCAGCTGAGCTCCGCTGTACTCGCAGATAATCCACCCCCATCCAGTCCGCTAGGAATACGATGGTCCTCGTAGAGACCTCCACTGGACTCCTGCCACACAGAGGTACCGTTTCATACCGTTTTTGTCCGGTCTTGTGGACTTCCGCCGTTCGAGCCTAGTTGCAGGGCAGAATCCCCGGCCTAGATTTGGACCAGAAGTGCGCCGCGCTCCCGCGAACCGGAAGTCACATTGTCAGTTGGAGTAGCGCAATTTCGGCACTACCTGAAGATATAGGTGCTATAACCTGCCCTTCAGGGCTAGTCGGATCCTCGTGGACAGCATAGAATACTTGGGGAGGATCATACTGTGAGACGGCCGCCATTTTGATTGCACCCAGGACTGTACACTGCAGCCTCTTCCGCCTCACCTATACTGCTTCATATTGTTTTTTGGACTAGGCCAACTGGCACTGCCATAGGAGAGATAAGCAACCTGAGCACCCTATATTGTGACCCTGCTAACAGTGAGTAGTACTTTTTGCAAACCCACTCACATGTACTGGATATGATAGTGTGCTCCTGTCACACAACTCAGGGACTTATGTGATAAAGGAGTGAACCTTTTTTGGGATGTATTGAAGGTGTGGTCAGCAGGGAAATATAATCAAGAAGTGGGATCTGCTATAATCTTCCCTATGGTTAAAATAGGAAATCAGCGGGGCATGGGCTCTGGATCCAGCGGTCCGCAAATCATCACTCTTTCTCAAGGTGACTTAAATAAATACCTGTCTAAACAAATGCAAAGTGTAGCAGACATGCTTCTTCCTTCGCAAAAAAGCCACACGAACCACCCGGTTGTAAAACCAATGGACGCCTGTGGTGGCAATGGGGAATCGGGATCCAGCAGTGATCTACCTATTTCAAGATCCTTTATTTTGCAAGCCCTGTCAAAAGCATTACACCCAGTTCTTGACGAACGTGCAGATATCAAGAGAGATGTCCGCCACATAGTAGAGTGGTTGCCCTAGAGTCGACGCAATCTGAAATTGTGTTATACACCAGGTCGGCTACAGAAAATTTCTCTTACTGTCATCAACATGCCCAGCTTGTACCACCGTAGACACACACCCCATAAATTGTTAAGTGGGTTCTCCAGAATACAGTAATACCCCATATGTGGTCATAAATTGCCGTTTGGGTACACTGCCAGGCTCAGATGGACCACCATTTGGCTTTTGAAGTGCAGATTTTGCTTGGTGTTTTACTGGTATTTCAGCTTATAATGTGGGGGCATATGTAAACTGGGTGGAGTAAATCAGTGTATATGTAAGCTGGGAGGAGTACATCAGGGTATATGTAAGCTGGCGGAGTACATCAGGGCATAGCATATGTAAGCTGGGCGGAGTGCATCAGGGCATAATAGGATGATGTAATAATGGGGTGAATGAATAATCCATGGATTGGTGTGGTACGCTTTGGACCAATCCATTATGCACAGGCCGGGTTTTGGGGTATTATACAAAATATCTGCGCTCCAGTATTGCCTAATCTTTGACTTCTTCACCAGCCCTATAAGCAGCACAAGGCCCTAAAAGTTTCCTCATCTCCGCTGCATCTACAGGGTCCACCTGTGGGGTCCAGCAAATGATGATGTGGGGTATTTAGTGAAATTCTACTGGACCTAAAAAGTTAGTCTGGGCCGTCATTTAGCATCATTGCGTTTTGAGAGTCATAACGTGTTATTTTTCCGGTGACGGAGCTGTGTGAGGGCTTGTTTTTTGTGGAATGAGCTGTAATTTTTATTGTATCGATTTTGGGGTAGATGCGATTTTTTTTTATCACTATTTATTACATTTTTGGGGAGATGAGGAAACAAAAAAAACAGCAATTCTAGCACGGTTTTTATTTTTATTTTTTACAGTGTTCACCCTGCAGTATAAACAACATGTTAACTTTATTCTGCGGGGCGATACGATTACAGCAACGCCAAATATATATTGTTTTTTTATGTTTGAATACGTTCCCACAATAAAAATACTCTTTTCTAAAAAAAACTCATGTTTTAGTGTCGACATTTTCTGACAGCCATAACTTTTTTATTTTTTAGTTGATATCGCTGCGGGAGGGCTTGTTTCATTTGTGACGAACTGTAGTTTCCATTGGTACCATTTTGTGTTACCTGCAACGTTTTGATCACTTTTTATTACATTTTTTTGAGACAAGATGACCAAAAAATAAAATGCTGTCATTGTTTTTTATTAAAAAATTTTATGGTGTTCACCGTGCAGTAAAATTAATGTGATATTTTTATAGATCAGGCCGTTCCGAACGCGGCGATACTTATTATGTATAGTTTTTTTTTCATGTTTTCATTTTTATTCTAATTATAAAGGAGTTGATCAGGGAAACAAGGGCGATTGTTGTTTTTATTAGTTAAAACTTTTATTTATTTATTTTTCTTTCACTTTTTTTTAAAACATTTTTTCACTTATTTTTTTTACACTTACCTGGGGACTTGAAGATCTGTTCTTCTGATCCCCGGTACAATACACTGCACTACTTATGTAGTGCAGTGTATTGTAACTGTCGTTCTTTATCTGACAATTAGCGTATTAGGTCCTGCCTAGGGCTGGACCTAATAGGTTTCCTTACCTGGGCAACCAGGAAGCCTAGCAGCGGCTTCCTGGTTGCCATAGCAACCATCATCACCTGCCATCTGTCGCGGGGAGGGCCAGGGGGTACAGAGAGAGCCCCCTCCCCCTGTCAACCACTTCAATGCGGCGGATGCCATTGGCAGCCGCATTGAAGGGGTTAAACGGTGGTGATCGGCGTTGACTGCCATGGCCTCCATTGCAGCGGGATGTCAGCTGTGTATGACAGCGGACAGCCGCTGAAGATAAAGCGCACACAGCTCCTGTGCCCGCTTTATCTACAGGGCGTGACTGTACGCCCTATTGCGGGAACGCACTTTGAATCTGGACGTACAGTCACGCCCAGGGGAAGGGGTTAATAAACTGTTCTCTTGCTGTTTTTTTTTGTATTTTTGTACATTCCCTTGTCCACACAGGGTTTCTAGGATGTCGGAAGGAGAAGTGACGTCCCTACGTTGTCAACCACGAACTACCGATCAGGCGGTGAGAACCAGTTTGATGTCTGCTTTCCTCTAAAGTTGTGCATGTCCGGTGAATTAACTTCTATTTTCTTATAGACAGCTTTAAGCTATTACACCTGATCTATTACTATGTATATAGCAGATGTAGACTGCTTGTTGGACGCTAGATAGCACCCATACGGCCATGTGGTCTAATGTGATGGGGATTGCAAGCTTATATCTGTTTCCTTTTTTCATTTATAGTTCATACTTTTGTATCTTATTTAGATCTACACTACACGATATGCTTGTGGTGGTATGTCCCACCTGCTGACTACATCTTTGTTTACTCCTACAACCACTCTGGTTTATACGAGTACTTATTTCGTTCTGATATTACTATGGGGATCTGTTGTTTACGTAAGATTGACTAGAAGCCGCACTTTAATGATCCCAATTAATTTACTGTTGCTTCCCTCAGTACTCCCCCTGACCCGACCCCTGCCACTTATAGAGAATAGATGTGCTGCCTATCAAAAAGGAGGTGCTCCCGTATTTTCTAGTTTAATGCAAAATAATTGATCACATAGCCTTTGCTCGAAATGTAATCTTGTCTTATGGCTCCAATACGACTAGTTACATACAATGCTAGAGGTCTGAGCTCGCCTACTAAAAGGGGTCAAATTTTTCATCGTATTCATAAAGAAAATACTCAGATATGTTGCTTACAGGAAACACATTTCAAGCACCAACGTGTTCCGATCCTCTCTAACTCCTATTTCCCGAAATGGTTTCATAGTTCTTCCCCTTCTGCGGTCAGCATGGGAGTCAGCATAGAAATTTTGATTAATTTTTTTTACTGCTGGATAACATGTGTTTGTGAAAGGCAAAATTGAACATCAAACTTTCAATATTGGTAACTTTTATGTACCAAACACCTCCCAACTCCTATGGTTAAGCCGAACTTTAGATACATTTATGGACTTTTCGGAGGGTATAGCTATAGTTACAGGAGATCTCAATGTTTCACTTGACCCTGCTTTGGATTCTTCCACAGGCACTTCAACATTATCCTACAAGGCGTTAGCTATCATTAAGAAGTTGTTTCATAGAGCCAAACTATCAGACACATGGCGTTTCCTTAACCCTGCAACCAAAGACTATACTCAGTACTCAGCGCATCATAAATCCTAACACAGGTTGGACTACGTATTCATCTCTTCGCAACACTTAAAACATTGCACGGATACAACCATTGACTCTATGGTACACTCTGACCATTCTCCTGTTTTTCTTACATTTGATTCCCCTGGCTGTACACCTACACACTGGTGGAAAGGCGCCGGGACCGGACGGTCTTCCCCTTAAATGCTACTCTAATTTTGGTGAAGTCCTTGCACCTTTCTTTCCTCTTGAGGTCGTTTAATTCGGCTTTGGACGGATCTCCTTTCCTACCGCAAACATTAGCTGCACACATCACACTGATCCACAAATCGGGTAAAAACCCTGCTGATTGCTCCAATTATCGCCCCATATCCCTACTTAATACTTAAGATTTACGCAAAGATTTTGTCGACCAGAATCCGACCTGCTCTGATTCACCTCATACACCCGGACCAGACAGGTTTCGTGCCGGGTAGAGAAGGGAGGGATAACACGTATAAAGTGATTCACTCTATGACTTACGCTAAACAGTTCTCCAAACCTCTTATCTTACTTAGCACTGACGCCGAAAAGGCGTTTGACAGAGTAGCTTAGACTTTTATGAGACGCACAATTTAAGAAGTTTGGATTCCCTCCCAAACTTATTACTGGGATTTTTCGAATGTATGCCTCACCTAATGCATTTATCAAAGTTAATGACACCCTCAAAGGCAGTAGAGATCAACAATGGTACATCGCAATGCTGACCTTTATCGCCCTTGTTATTTATTTTAGTGATAGAAACTCTCCTCCAAACATTAAGGCAGAATACCTCTATATGCGGTCTGACCTGTGGGAAACAGGAATACAAACTAGCTGCTAATGATGACGACCTTCTGTTTATGGTCTCCAATACTACTATTGCCTTTCCCGCGATTCAGATAGTGTTGGATGAGTTTGGACTTGTGTCTGACTTTAAAATTAATGTCACAAAATATCAGACATTTAATATCTCCATGACTTTGACCCAATTAACGCCCCTAACGCAGAAGTTCCCCTTTTCTTGGCCTAAAGAGTTCATTCAATTCCTAGGGATCAATATCACCCCTGATTTGAAGCAGCTATACGCTCTTAATTACAAAGTACTGCTATCATCAATACCAGCGATATTGAAATCATGGTCCTCTGCCTTTCTCTCTTGGTTTGGTAGGAAAAACATGATAAACTCACTGATATCTCTCAAACTAACCTACTTATTTCAAACTTTACCTATATCTCTACCACTTCGGTTCTTTCACTATTATCGTAAGATCTGCTCAGATTATATCTGGGGCAGCTTCAGACCCAGAATATCATACAAGATTTTACAGTTGTCCACGGATAAAGGAGGGATAGGCTTCCCCCACTTCACAATTATTACAAGGCAGTGCATTTAAGCAGAATTGTAGATTGGTTAAGACGTCCACCACATAAACATTGGGTCGCCATTGAGGAAGGGATAGCACAGAGACCTCTTCGACAGATGGTTCTTGAAGATTCCGCTGTTAATTCAGATACGACAATTCCGAACTCTCTCCTAAAGGCTACGATTGCTATTTGGAGGAACCCTCTTATTAGGACACTGTGTTCACCCTACCCCTCTCTAGTATCACAAGTAAGGGATTGTATTCCCGCCTTAGAATCCGGGGTACCAGACTTTACCCATACCAATTAGACGCAGTACACTCTCACCTATGGATATACTAGAGTCAGATGGATCATTCCTCTCCAGGGAAAAAAAACAGATCTATATTTAAAAGTTCGGAACCTCTTCACCCTACAATACAGCCTTATTTGCAAGTTTATCCGTAAATTCCTTCCCCCTACGGGAGCTCACGTGGTATGAAAAACTCTGGGAAATGACTCAAGCTTCTAAGAAACTTCTATCCTTGATTAGCAGACAACTTGTGTCGTCTACAGTCAGAACTTTCCCGTATTTCATAAGATACTGGGAAAGAGAACTGAGCATCACATTTACCCCCTTGGACATTTCCATGATTTTGCGGGCCCCCAAAGCAACATCTCGTTGCGTCAAATTTCAAGAAAATGCTTGATAGATTTGGGTTTGGGGAGAAATTGATTTCATGGGTTAAGTTTCTGTATAAGGGGCCGGGGGGCGAGAGTGGGGATGGGGCGCACCCGGTCTCCTCTGTTTCGGCATTCATGTGGTACGAGGCATGGGTGCCCCCTCTCCCCTCTTTTGTTTGCTCTTGCATTGGAGCTACTCACAATTAAAATCAGAGCTGAGCATAACATCAAAGGTTTTTGATTTGATGGTGGAGAAGAAAAGATTTCACTCTATGCAGGTGACATGCTCTTATTCTTAGGCTGTGTTCACACAGAGTTTTTTGCAGGAGGAAAATTCCTCCTGCAAAAACTGCTCCAGACGGTTTTTGCACAGTGGTTTGACAAAAACTCGTCAAAACACTCGTCGAGGCATTTTTTTCCTCCTTCTGACTGATTGAAATGGGGTTTTGGAGGCGGAAACCGCCTCAAGATGGGTGATGACGCTTCTTTTTGCCGCGACGCGTTTTTTTTTACTCGCGGTAAAAAAACTCGTCCATTTCAATGGGAGGCATTTTCGGGCGTTCTTTTACGAGTTTTGCGGAGCGGTTTCCGCGCCAAAAAACTCGTAAAAAAACTCTGTGTGAACAGGGCCTTAAGGGATTTTGGATCAGTGGAACATGTCTATCTATCTATCTATCTGTCTGTCTGTCTATCTATCTATCTATCTATCTATCTATCTATCTATCCCATATCTATCTATCTATCTATCTATCTATCTATCTATCTATCTATCTATCTATCTATCTATGTATCCCATATCTATCTATCTATCTATCTATCTATCTATCTATCTATCTATCTATCTATCTATCTATCTATCTATCTATCTATCTATCTATCATCTATCTTCACCAATCATCTATCCTTATATTAAGTGTGTATGTATTAATACACATTCAGAGTATATGTAAAAATTCTATGTTAAGTTTGTCATTTAGGTTTTTCAACTAAAGGTGAGATGTGGTTCTAGCACTGCCTGTTTCCATTTTGGAGGTCAATTACCCAGCATGTAGACACACTAAATACCCTGAGATGTAAATCAGCTTTAAGAGTGGTTGAAAAGATCCTTAGGACATTCAGAAACTACAGGAAGGAAATGTGGCTTATGGCAATTATTCTAAGAAAAGGCAAAATTACAAAGAGGGACAAGTGGCTTTAGTCTTTTCATGATGTACATCAAGTAAGAACCTGGCACTACTAAAATGGATCCATACAATATACTTACTTGTACAGTGATTAAGACAAAGCCAAGTTATTGTGCATAATTCCTTCAAGTATACTTATATGCTGAATGTCCAGATCCCAGCCTTGTGTAGTAAACAGGAGTTTGTCAGAAAGTGCACAATAAAAACCTGCAGTGGTTCATAGCAATTATTTGTGGTTTAAAGGTTCATTACATTAAACTGAAGTATAAAGTTTATTTTAAATACAGAGTGGGTGGTAACCTGCTGTGTCTGCATGGCCAAAGACATTGCAGGGTGTGTTACCACATCAATGCCAAGTTTATTAGCTGAAGTTTGTACAGACATAACTTTTGGCCTAAGCTCTGCCTATTCAATGTTGTGGTCAAAATATTTTTCAAAGAATATTTGATTTTTTTAGTTATATTAGAATCCAGCTCCATTTGAGGAACAGAAGCCGTCCAGGAGAAGTGCTCCTGCTGGGCAGAGAAAGAACAAAGTGACTGTCAAATAATGACAGTGCTGCGTGTTCCTTGCGCATTGGTGCCTATTAGGAGAATGTGGCAGGATGCAATAGCAATGGCTGTCTGTTGTAGCAGGGGGAAGCGCATTACTAAAACTGGGTATGACAAGAGGGGAATCTGCTTAGACTACTGGAGAAGAGGGGAGGGAAGTTCCTGTGACTTCAGGGGAAGTGAGGTTGGCTGCAGTGACTATTGTGAAGTGCGGTGGGGGCTTCTGTTACTGGGCCAGGGAGCTTGCTTTAACTACTTGGGAAGTTCTGGCTGGCAGGGGCATAGCTATAGGGGGTGCAGAAGTAGCAGTTGCACCTGGGCCCTAGTTTCTGTGTGGGCCCACAGCCTTATCTGCGACATAATTATTATAAATAGCACATGGTAGATGAGGGGCCCTTTTATCGATTTTGCATTGGGGTACAGGAGCTTTAAGTTACGACGTCTGTGGCTGAGTGTTTCTGTCAGGGATCATTACTATGTATATTGTTTGAAAAATATTATCCTCACACATATGTATATACATTTCAGTTCTTTGTGTAATATACTGACATATATAACAAGTTCTTTGTTCATGTCGGACACACCTATGGAAGACACCGCCCCCTGGAATGCAAGAAGAGTGAGTCTGAGAAACTGGTGGGGGCTTGGGCACTCTCACATCTCTGGGGAGGAGGCATGTGTCTCTTTCTGTGTTTCTTTGTTCTGAATAAAAAGTTTTCAGTCTTCCTCCTGGCTGAGAGAGGGAAGCTGTGTACCAAACATATTTGGCTGGTTTACTTCTTCCAGGCATGCCTTCAGCTTTCAATTTACAGAGGTGGTTATTCGGTGTGAAATACGGACCTGACATTTGGCGCCCGAACGTGGGGCCTCACTCGAGGAAATATCAAAATCCGGACAATCGACAATCACAGGGTGAAACAGAGGACTCAAAGTTGCCCACTGAAGGAATTTGATCACCTCCGCAACACGGTAAGCGATTTGATTTTATGAATCTTCGACTTATCTGTGTTAGTGGACAGTCTTGTGGCGATCTGTAGAACCCTTTTCTTGATTTCCTGGATTATCTCAGGCGACAGAGGTGATATTTTCCGCTGTGAGGTCAAAAAAACCTGTGAGACCTTAGTCGCGCCCGACTAACCATCCTTTGGGTAATTAGGGACTAGATAGAAAATACGCGGACACAATATAGATGTGTGATAAGTCGTGGATAGTATTATAACCTGTCCTATACGCGGGCACGCGGGGTGCAATGCACTGATAAGACGTGTGATAAGACGTGAGACAGGTGCACGCGGGGTGCAATGCAAAACACTGATAAGTCGTGTGATAAGGCATAAGCGGGGTGTATGAACTGAAAAAAAAAACACTGATAAGTCGTGTGATAAGGCATATGCGGGGTGTATAAACTGAAAAAAAACACTGATAAGTCGTGTGATAAGGCATACGCGGGGTGTATGAACTGAAAAGAAAAACAACCTGTTAAGTTGTGTGATAAGTTGTGGGTAATATATATATATTAACCAGGTCAGAGAGTTATAGACCGAAGATTGTTATATAAATTACGTGTATAATATAGACTGTTAGAATGGATGGTTTATGGTCCATATTCAAATCATCAGGATCACCCGATCCTATTCATGATTTGGTGAAGTGAATGGAAGTTAGGAATATGAAAGGTATTGTATGTTATAGGTATTAGAAAACACAGGACCAGCCGACGCCCGGTAATGGTGTCCGTACATCATGTTGAGTGTGTCCTCATTGTGGGTCGGAAACCACCCCCCCTCACAGCTGCGCACTGTGTTTCCAATGGGAGAGGCTACCCCCCACCACCCACCCCTGATGTGGCCACGCCCGGCCCAACCAAATCAGTATGAAATAATCGCCTTGTTAATTTTGTCATTTTTAGTGTCATTCCTATTTTTAGGTTCCATGCTAGACGCTATTCACTGATGAAGCAACACGTCATCATAATATAGAGATGGTGGCCGACAGATTGGATACTGTTACAGATTATGTGGTTGATGTTTTGAACGTAGATAATTCCTATACAATGGTGTGATGAATGATTGCCGATACGTATGTTGTTTTGCCGGCATTGAAAGTGTTAAGATTGTGAGACTAGATGCTGTTAGAAGCTGTGAGTGTGTGACCCCCCCACCCTCCCCCCTGTAGTATGCTGTGTTTGGGAGGAGGAGGGGGGCTGACTGGGTGCAGTCTGCAGGGCTGATGAGACAAAGGGGTTTCAATATGCACTGCTAGATATATATATATCAGTGTTGTCTACAAACCTAAATACATTTCTTCTCTTTGCGCATGCGCTGTTGTTTATAAAAGTTACGATATTTATGTGTTATGATGTGATCAGATTTCATGTGTTTTGATGTTAATTCAGATGTATTAAACTATAGATACTGTGAGACACGGGGGGTTTTGAAAATGTATGTGCCCCCACCGTTCCCTATTTTTATATACAATTTATTGGTTTGCAGTAATTAATGTTATCAGATATAATATTTTCTGTTTTATTGAATAACTAACTACAATTGTTTTGTTTTTGATTTCACACATGAGTTATGTCATTGTAAAGATAAAATGTATTTTCGTCAGGAAAAAGTCATTTTTGTTTCAGGCTGTTGTACATTACAGGGGGTTAAACTAGTGCCCGAATTTGTTATGTTGAGATGTAGTTTTGAACTCTGCTACATTACTTTCGCAGAGTCCACAAAGGGGGAATGGTGAAGGGACTGATCAGGTACAACTTTGGTTTGTTTTGAGTTAATTAATTTGGTTTCAGGAGATCTAAAAATGTGTATGAGACCCCAATGAGTAATCCAGATTAAATGTGTATGACAGTAACCTACATTTTGAGGTTTTTCTGTGTAGATGGTTCCAGATCTTTCCAGAACAGTAAATATGGCACTGGGTAAGCTGTGCTGTAGTCTCCACCCAATATGAGGTATTGTTACACAGGAGGCAGAGGTGACGTCACTCACAGATGGGTCTTTACAGATTTAGATGGGGGAGACGGCAAAACAAAAAAAAAAATAATAATTGTCTGGACATTGTTAATTTGATGTAAAGTTTTTAGGAATGTTTTATTTTTATTTGTTTTTGTATTAATCAAGTATTTGCAGAACCGGATAAAAGTGAGATTCTCAAAGTATTCTGGATTATCAGATGAGTGTGGAGAAGTGTATAATATTTGTTTTTATTTTAGAGGATGAAGACGCCACCCCTTTGAAATGTTCTATCTATATGTGACATGGGTTTTTAATGTAAATTTGTAATAAAGAGGTTTTATTATACAGTATGTACAAGACAGGATACGAGGCACCAGGTAAATCATCCAGAAACCACTCTCACCTTCTTGTTCATCTCAAGGAGCGGAGCTGGAGGTGCTTGCTGAGGCTGTAACCTGGCGAAAGGTAAGACGGCCGACATTTACACTGACTCTAGGTACGCTTTTGGCATCGCCCACAATTATGGGCCAATTGGTGGTAGGAACTTTATTGGATCATCGGGTAAGCCAATTGAGAGAGCGAGAGAAGACAGACCTGACAACAAGGGTATGTGCAGCCAGGTGTCAGTAAATTATCTTGTCCCTGGATACAATAATGCCACCACTAGGTTTGTTGCAGCCAGCATGATGTCCGTACGGCGTGACATAGGTAAAACAGCAAAGGTACCTGTGAAAAGTGCAGCCCGGCCAGATTACCAGTCCCAGCGACTGCAGAACATACAACTACCCGAGGTAGAAGTGTATGACAATGTGCTCGTGTGTGTAGACCTGTTCTCAGGGGGGCCTGAAGCCCGGCCTGTATCTTCCCCACTGCAGATGTTGTGTGTAAGTGACGGGGGAACAATGTTATCCCAAGTATTGACCTGATGTTTGTACAATGATAAGATGTCAGCAGTTCTCCAGATGTTGTCCCAAAGTTAGTTTGTTTAATAACTGTATTTAAGAAGTGTTGTGGGAATATTAAATACTGAGGTTAAGTTTTATGTAAAATTCTAGACCAGCCTTAGCATTGGACTATTAGAGTCATGCGTCAGATAAAAGGTACAGAAGCGGAATATTCCCATTCGAAAAAAAATGTATTTGTTTATTTTTATTTTTGTTGTGAAAGGGAAATTTTAGAGCAGAGAATTCTGTGCAGTGTATATATGTTTATGTACAGATATATATATATATATATATATATAAAGGAAAGAGGAATCAGTTTGTAGGTATCAGTTTTAGTTACTGAACAGTGTGAACGTTTAACATAAATCTGTCATTGTTAATGTTTTTCATCAAGTTAATTATCTGATTAAGATCAATTACTGATTAGGCTATGAAAAGCTTGTTCTCCACAGGAAGAGTCCAACTGGGAGCGGAAGGCGTGAGAACCAGATTCTGACAGAATGTGGACGGATAAAGGAAGGTAAACCGGTAACACCCAAGGCACTCTTGATGGCACTTGCATTGATGGTGTATGACCTCACATATGCCCCAAGACTGCAAGGATCGATTTGGTAAGATCTAATTGGTATGTCCCAGGTTTTACAGCTGTTGCTGCTAAATTCTGTTAGAGCTGTTTGATTTGCCTACAGAACAGTCCTGGCAGACCGGTGCCAACATTATCATACCCGCCTCCCACAAAGAGAACCGACCTTGAGAGGCCTTCCCAGGTAGAACGAACCAGATTAGAGTAAGAAAAAAATTGGTTTGAGACACTTGTCAAATAAACATGTGGAATCTGTGTATGTTTCTGTGAGGTGGAGATGTTCTAGGCAATCAGCTGAGATCAAGGTACAAATCCTGCTGAAAGAGTATCACCAAGTGCCAATGAAGTACCCAATAATTACACATCTTCTAGGTGCCATGTCCATTGTAACAGAGAAGTATTTTTTTTTTGTTTTTTTCCTTATATAAAGGTGTTTGATGTCGTTTAAGGGCCTGACATTATTGTATGTACTTAGAACAACGCTTATAGTGTATGCGGATGATGTTATCACCAGATTAGTATTTATTTTAACAATTGACAAGAGTTGGGGGTCCCCAGCAAGTGCCAGTAAATACGAACTAAGAGACTTTTAATATGATGAACTCCATCACTGAGATGCGGCAGGCGCAGCCTTAGCCACTACAACGCGTTTATCATGAACTGACGGCACTGTCACAATTCTAAGCGGCCGCCCAAACAAGTAACTTGCCAGAGGAAGAGTATAGATGCGGAGGGTTCGTGATAGTCACAATACAACTCCACTAATCCGCCTACGTGGGATCTCACCCCAGGCTCACAGCATGAGGTGTTGTGTACAGCCTGATGATGTAAACTAAAGGAGACGGTGTCGGACAGATGAGAAGGACCAAACCAAGTCCTGATGATATCCGCAAAGATCAAAGTAAAGACCAAAGACCTGAGTGAATCCGTCAGCAGGATCAAGTGTTTTGATAAGTAAGTGACTAGGAGGGGGTAATAATAACTCCCCCACTGGACACCAACGTAGTCTGACTCCACAATTGCGTGGGTTACCCTGAGGGTGACAGTCAGTGAAGAGCAGAAGACAGGAGAAGAAGAAGACGATGGTGTACAGGACTGGAAATGAACTGATGGGACCCGAAACCTGAGGGTGATAGCATTATGATTATTAGTTGAGGCCCTATTGTTTATAATGTCTGAGGTTTATAATTATAATGTGTGTAAATATGCCACGGTGCTGCAAATTACAATCTGAGGAGTTTTATGTGGAGGTGTGAGGTGAAGATCACTGTGCTGCCCATGACCTGTCATATCTGCAGGGGTAAAGTCCCATTAGGACAGTAAGTGACAGTGCGACAATTATTACTGTTAATAAAAATGTAGACCGGATTAATTATATATATATATTACAACCAGCAGCGGTTTGTAGATTATATCAAGACAACCATTGTAAAGGATCTGCCAGGCACAGCTTCGGGGTTAACTCCCTTAATTAATCAGTCAGCACCTGAATCTACATCCCTGAGACTGACTCCAGCTTCCACCACTCAGGCTGGCAGGCTTAGGAGTGGGAGAGCCTATCGCAGCCTGGCCAGACTCAGCTAGCTCCCGCCCTCTGTCTATTTATACCTGCATTTCCTGTTCCTCCTTGCTTGTTATTCTTTTTCGTGTGGTTTCCTGGCCCAGCTACAGCTCCTTCTATTTTGTTCCTGCTCCATACAGACCCTGGCTTACTGACTACTCTTCTGCTCTTCGTTTGGTACCTCGCACACTCCTGGCTTGACTCGGCTCGTTCACCACTCTGGTTGCTCACGGTGTTGCCGTGGGCAACTGCCCCTTTCCCTTGCTTGTATTCCCTTGTATGTTTGTCGTGTTTGTCGTGCACTTACTGAGTGCAGGGACCGCCGCCCAGTTGTACCCCGTCGCCTAGGGCGGGTCGTTGCAAGTAGGCAGGGACAGAGTGGCGGGTAGATTAGGGCTCACTTGTCCGTTTCCCTACCCCCCGGTCATTACAACCATCCTGTATCCAGAGGAGAATAGGGAAAGTTAGGACCACTCCGACACCTTGGAAGTCCAGGTACAAAGGGGGGTTACTCATCAGGAGTAGCTCGTCTCAAGCTGGTGAAGAAATCTAAAACCCTACCCGCCTGGTTCGAGTGGTCAGTGATAGGTTGCTAGGCAAGACTCAGGGATAGAGTAATAATATTTTTAGGGGGGACTGTCAGGGATCATTACTATGTATATTGTTTGAAAAATATTATCCTCACACATATGTATATACATTTCAGTTCTTTGTGTAATATACTGACATATATAACAAGTTCTTTGTTCATGTCGGACACACCTATGGAAGACACCACCCCCTGGAATGCAAGAAGAGTGAGTCTGAGAAACTGGTGGGGGCTTGGGCACTCCAACATCTCTGGGGAGGAGGCATGTGTCTCTTTCTGTGTTTCTTTGTTCTGAATAAAAAGTTTTCAGTCTTCCTCCTGGCTGAGAGAGGGAAGCTGTGTACCAAACATATTTGGCTGGTTTACTTCTTCCAGGCATGCCTTCAGCTTTCAATTTACAGAGGTGGTTATTCGGTGTGAAATATGGACCTGACATTTCTTCCCCAATGTTTGAGCAAATGGTGGGAGTCTCAGTACCCAGACCCTTACCGATCTACATTTCTGACATGTCTATGAAAAGTTTTCTCAAAATACATTTACTCTATACACGGCCGGCCCTAGGATAGATGGCACCCTGTGCAAAATTATCTTTCGGCGCCCCACCCCATCAGCCCCACCCCATCATTAAAAAATAATGCCCCATAAAAAATTTATAATGCCCCTTTAGTGCCCCCATACAGTATAATAATAATATTTAATAATATATTACAACCCCTTCAAGGACACAGTATTTTGTACTCTAATTGTGCCCACAGTATTATGCCATCTGTAGTAGCCCTACACAGTATAATGTCCGCTTAGTGGCCCCCACACAATATAGTGCCCCCCTGTAGATTTTGCCATATAGCCTCCCTGTAGACAGTACCACAATCCCCCACCTCCTTTTTGTGGATCGTGCCATACAGCCCCCCCCCCACCTCCCCCTTGTAGACAGTGCCATACAGTTTCCCACCTCCCCTTGTAGACAGTGCCCCCAAACAAAAACAAAAATTCCCCATGACGAACTGAGCAGCTCCACAACGGGATCCTTGCGTATGCCGGCGCGATCTTGTAGCCTAATACAGAGTTTCCCAACCTTTTCGGACTCAAGGCAGCACTAGAAAAAAAAAATTTCCTCAGGGCACCCCAACGAATTTTTTTTCGAGAAAGACAGAAAACGGCTAAGAACAAGCACTACACTCGTAGGGTATGTTCACACACGTTTTTTGTAAGGCAAAAAGCCATCGAAGCGAATGCAAAAGAGGCAGGAAAAGAAGATCCAAACGGGCGCCGCAGGTATTTTCTGCCTTCTGTTAATTTCAATTGGAGGTCAGAGGCGGAAACCAATTGAAGACCATCAGCCCCCCACTCACAGTAAAATGACCATCAGCCCCCCACTCACAGTAAAATGACCATCAGTCCCCATTCACAGTAAAATGACCATCAGCCCCCCACTCACAGTAAAATGACCATCAGCCCCCATTCACAGTAAAATGACCATCAGCCCACCACTCACAGATTCCCCCTGTAGGTAACGCCACACAGCCCCTTGTAGGTAGCGCCAGAGACAGCCCCCTTGTAGGTAGTGCCAGACAGCCCCCTTGTAAATAGCGCCACACAGCCCCCAGTAAAGAGCGCCACACAGCCCCCTGTAGGGAGTGCCACACATCCCCCTAGTAGGGAGGGCCACGCAGCCCCCTGCTATGGAGTGCCGCACAGCCCCCTGGTAGGGAGTCTCGCACAGCCCCCTGGTAGGGAGTGCCGCACAGTCCCCTGGTAGGGAGTGCCGCACAGCCCCCTGGTAGGGAGTGCCACACAGCCCACATTTCCCTGGTGGGGAGTGCCACACAGCCCCCTGGTTGGTAGTGCCACACAGCCCACAGCCCCTAGTTGGTAGTGCCACACAGCCCACAGCCCCTTGGTTGGTAGTGCCACACAGCCCACAGCCCCTGGTTGATAGTGCCACACAGCTCACAGCCCCTAGTAGGAAGTGCCACACAGCCCACAGCCCCGTGGTAGGTAGTGCCACACTGCCCACAGCCCCCTTGTAGGCTTGTAGGTAGTGCAAGGACTACGAAATGACCCTGATAGCTGACGGGCAATAGACATTCAAAAAAGGACACACAAAATACCCAGCTTTCCCAGCTATCAAATAAATGTGTGGAAATAAACTAAGATATGACTTTTATTTAGTCTAGCTAAAAAGATTAATCCTATTTTGTGTTTTTTCTTAAGCCGTTGAAGCAAATGCAAAAGACGCAGGAAAAGAAGCTCCAAACGGGCGCCGCAGGTATTTTCTGCCTCCTGTTAATTTCAATTGGACGTCAGAGGCGGAAACCACTTGAAGACCATCAGCCCCCCACTCACAGTAAAATGACCATCAGCCCCCCACTCACAGTAAAATGACCATCAGCCCCCTTTGTAGGTAGTACAAGACAGCCCCCTTGTAGATAGCGCCACACAGCCCCCTGTAAAGAGCACCACACAGCCCCCTGTAGAGTGCGCCACACAGACCCCTGTAGGGAGTGCCACACAGCCCCCTTGTAGGGAGGGCCGCACAGCCCCCTGCTATGGAGTGTCGCACAGCCTATTGGTAGGAAGTGCTGCACAGCCCCCTGATAGGGAGTGCCACACAGCCCACAGCTCCCTGGTAGGGAATGCCACACAGCCCACAGTCCCCTGGTTGGTAGTGCCACACAGCCCACAGCCCCCTGGTTGGTAGTGCCACACAGCCCCCTGGTTGGTAGTGCCACACAGCCCACAGCCCCTAGTTGGTAGTGCCACACAGCCCACAGCCCCCTGGTAGGTAGTGCCACACTGCCCACAGCCCCCTTGTAGGTAGTGCAAGGACTACAAAATGACCCTGATAGCTGTCGTGCAATGGACATTCAAAAAAGGACAACTGTGCAGGAGCACACAAAATACCCAGCTTTCCCAGCTATCAAATAAATGTGTGGAAATAAACTAAGATATGACTCTTATTTAGTCTAGCTAAAAGGATTAATCCTTTTAGCTAGATTAAATAAAAGTCATATTTTCGTTTATTTCCACACATTTATTTGATAGCCGAGAAAGCTGGGCATTTTGTGTGCTCCTGCACAGCTGTCCTTTTTTGTGGGTAGTGCCACACAGCCCACAGCCCCCTTGTAGATAGCAAACCCCCCCTTCCAGTATAAATAGCGCCACTGTAGCTCCCTGAAGGAGCGGAATCCCTGGGTGGCCGGGGATTCCGCTCCTGGAGCGCTCCTTGATGTCTCTGTCCATATATGGACAGTGACATCAGGGGAAATTCCTGTCGTCTGTGTCCATGACGTCATTGGCTTCTCCTGGAGTGGAATCCCCGGTCACAGCGTCTGCAACACTGTGGCCGGGGATTCCGCTTCAGGAGTTTCCCCTGGTGTCACTGTCCATATATGGACAGAGACATCAAGGAGCGCTCCAGGAGCGGAATCCCGGCCACATGGGGATTCCGTTCCTTCAGTGGGCTACAGTGGTGCTAGTAGATACCTCCTTGCTCTGCTATAGTGCCGTCGCTACCACTATAGCAGCCGCAGCGGCGCCACCTCCCTCATGCACCGGTGTCGCTATGGCTGCTACAGCGGTAGCGACGGCCACTAAGTGAAGAAGCGCCCGGAGGGAAAGGCTACTGCCTAAGGCCGGCCCTGGGTGCAGATAGCAAGTGGCACCTGACCCGCTGGTAGTTGCAACGGCGCGGGAATACACACACCCGCTGGCGCCCCTCTTGCAGTGTGGGGGCTGGCGCCCTGTGCGACCGCACTGGTCAAACGTATCTAAGGCCTGCCATGACTCTATAAAGCTTCCAATTGACTTCAATGGCAATAAGCGCTGTTAGTGCATACGTTTTTGTTTTTTTGGTACATGAACGCAATTAACCCTTTCCCTCCGCAGCAATTTTTCGGATTTTCACTTTTGTTTTTCCCTCCCCATCTTCCAAAAGCCGTAACTTTTTTATTTTTCCATCAATATTGCCATATGATGTCTTGTTTTTAGCAGGATTTATTGCACAATTTATTGCACCATATAATGTAGTGGGAAATGAGAAAAAAATATATAAGTGTTTAGTGGAATAGGAAAAAAACAGTGATTCCTCAATCTTTTGGGTGGTTTTGTTTTTACAGCATTCACCATGCAATAAAAACGGCATGTTAACATTATTCTGCGGGTTAATATGAATACAGCGATACCAAATTTATGCAACAATCCATTTTATCCAAAAATGCAACAATTTTTCCCATTAAAGTCAATGGGAGGCTCTGAAATGCTACCAAAAAACACTTGCTTGCTTTTTTTTTAGTGTTATTGCATGTGTAAACGCGCTGCAGCACATCATTTTTGGCCAGTACATTTTCAAACATATGCCACAGGTATTTAGGTTCAGTATTTTAAAAAATCAGCACAAAATTGCAGTAAAGATAAATAAATTAAAAATACGCATGTACAATAAAAACAGCGCAAAAACATGCATGCGCCTTTTACCCAGATTACGCATCCAATTTTTTCTGCCTAAAAATTACTCATGTGAACATATGTTTGTAACATTCATTTTTTTTCTAGAGCATGCTGTTTGTAGTGTGTTTTATATTTGACTAAAAAAACTTTGAGTGTGAAACCAGTCTTACACAATGAAAAAGTTGTGAAATCCCATTAGAAAAATTATCACGTTTGGATTAAAGGGATTTTCCAGGATTTAAATTTGATTGCTTATCCTCAGGATTGGTCATTAATATTTGATTGGTGGGGGTCCGAGCTGCAGTATCAGGCACAGACACCCATACAGATGAGCCGCTGTGTCTATGTACACAACAAATGGCACGTGGCACCTTCATTCTGTTTATTTTCAGGGGTCCTGATTCAGATCCCTGCCAATCAAATGTTGATGTATTCTCCTAAGGATCGTGGTGGACAACCTATATTGCCCTCCTACAAGGAACCACAATAAAGTATTATATTTATAAATAAATATTGTAATAAATAAGAGCCTGTTCACATCAGCATTCCGGTTCCATTCAACGGTTCCTTTCAACCTTTCTGTCAGAGTAACCGATGAACGGAAAGCCAAACGGAAACTATAGTTTCCGCTAGCATTACCATTGATTTTAATGGTAATGCTTCCGTTTCAGTTGGTTTCAGTTTATCCCCGTTCTGTAAAGTTTCCATTTCTTTCACGGAAACAATAATGCTGTTGAATGCCCTATTGTTTTCGTGAGAAAAACAAATCTTTACGGAACGGAACCAAACTGAAACTAACTGAAACCCGAAGCATTACAATTGAAATCACTGGTAATGCAAATACAGTAGAAGGGATAGTTTCCGTTCGGTTTTTCATTCATCGGTTCTTGTAACGGAAAGGTTAAACAGAACTGATGAACGGAACCCGTTCATCAGCCCTAAAATATTACGGCTATAGAACACGTTTGGTGCTGAGTTAAATGAATATCATTATACTGCATATGCTTGATGTGTGTATTATATTATAGTGTTGACACTGGCCCATTACCATCGATAGAGGTAAGTGATTTGCAGTAATTATATTTTTACAGAACTGTTCTGGAATTATGTGAACACTAAACTTAAAGGGGTTATGTGGGGACTGAAAAGTATTAGCAATGTACTCACTGCCATGCTGTACTCTATGTAATTGCTGTACTACTGCTCCTACTTGTACATAGAGTACAGCAGAGCCGGTCACATGATGAAGAGTCGTGTCATCATGAAGGAAGACTGTGCAACTAGATTTCCGGTCCCCCGGCAGCGCTATAAAAATCTATTAAAATCTCATAATCAGCGCGACGGGTGACCGGAATGTATATTAGCGAGTGTACTCACGTACTGCAGTGAGTACACTGCTAATACTTTTCGGGTCCCCACATAACCCCTTAATGTTATTTTTTTACTTAGGGGCAGTCTTTACAAGAATAACAATGGTAATTTCTAGAACATCTATAATATCATCAGGATTAACAACATTAATACCATCTATAATAATATAATCTTTACTACTATCTATATTATAATCTCTAATACCATCTATAAGAGAATTTTGAAAGCATCTGAAATTCTCATGAAGACTCCTCTATAGATAAAACCTCTGTTTAGAAAGCAAGAGAAAGATTCGGTAAGTTCTAAGCTAAAGGCTAAGTACACCTTTGAATCATTTTTTTTCCTTAAAATTTAAATAAAAACGTCTATCAGTGTGTTTTGTGCAACTTTCTAAATTCATTTTTGTTAAAAATAATTTTAACTTTTTAAGATACAGCTGCTTTGTATCCTGTATACAGAGCAGCTGTATCTTGCGCTGAGACCTGAATCCGTCAGGTCAGCGGCATTGATGAGTTCTGTGAAAGCGGGTCTTGCGTGTCTCTGACACGCATGATCCACCTGTTATCGATCACATCTAAGTTATGAACTTAGATGTGATCGATAATAGCTAGATCCTGCATGTCACAAACGCAGGACCCGCTGTCACTGAACCTGTCAGTGCCGCTGACCAAACAGATACAGGCAGGGCCGATTCTAGCTTTTCTGCTGCCTGAGGCGAAAATTCAAATGGCGTCCCAGATCGTGATTGACATCTCCCTGGCTGTCTACATCACTAGCAGCCTGCTCCAACTTCTGTGGATGCGCCATTGCCTTGTACTCCCCTGGCATGCGCGGTGCAGTGATGAAGCCGGGCAGAGTACACCTCGCTGCACGGTGTGTGCCCAAGTAGTACAAGGCAATGGCGCATCCGAGAAAGTTGAAGGAGGCTGCTAGTGATGTATAACAGCCAGGGGGATGTCAATCAAGCATGGAAAGGTGGTGTTGGAGGCAGGACTGTGTGACTCTTCAGGATAGCGGCACCGTCCCATCACCCTTTAATGAGTAATTAGCATATAGTGTGTGCCGTTTTAAAATTAGATTTAAGGCTATGTTCACACGGAGTATTTTGGGGGAGGAATATCTGCCTCAAAGTTCCAAACGGAATTTTGAGGCAGATATTCCTCCCCCAAAATACTCAGTGTGAACAGCAATTATCGCGCCGTTTTTCGCCCGCGGCCATTGAGCGCCGCGGGCATAAAACAGCAAGATATACGCTTTCTCCTGCCTCCCATTGAAGTCAATGGGAGGTCGGAGGCGGAAGCGCCCGAAGATAGGGCATGTCGCTTCTTTTTCCCGCGAGGCAGTTTTACTGCTCGCGGGAAAAAGACGCCGACGCCTCCCATTGAAATCAATGGGAGGCGTTCTCGGGCCGTTTCTGCCGAGTTTTGCGACGCGGTTTCCGCGTCAAAAAACTCGGCAAAAGACCCCGTGTGAACATAGCCTTAGAGATTTTGCTGCATCTGAAAAAAACATATATGGGAATGTTTGGAAATATTGTCAGGTCATGTATTACCGCATGGTGGCGGTTTAAGGGGTTAAAACTACCTGACAGGTTCCGATTAAATATGCAATGAATTTAAAACCATGCCATCTCCCCTGCAGGTTTGTTATTATAAATATATCCAATATAATTACAGCTCCAGAACCAAGCTCATACATATATATATATACAGCACCAGAACAAAGCTCAGTACATAAATACAGTACTAGAACCAAGCTCTCTACATTTATACAGCACCAGAACAAAGCTTAGTATATAAATACAACTCCAAAACCAAGCTTACTACATAAATACAGCTCCAGAACCAAGCCTACTACATAAATACAGTACTAGAACTAAGCTCTCTACATACATACAGCACCATAACCAAGCTTATTACATAAATACAGCTACAGTACCAAGCTTAGTACATAAATACAGCACCCGAACAAAACTCAGTGCATATATACAGCATCAGAACCAAGATCAGTACATAAATACAACACCAGCACAAATACAGCTCAATTTAGTGCAACACCTGCCGTATAGGTTTGTACGGCGTAAAACTACAACTCCCAGCATGGCCCAAACAATGGTGAGGATATGCTGGGAGATGTTGTTTCACAGAAAAAAAAATCATACCACCCATCATCTCGCTGCAGATCATACAATGACTACAGTCGTGATTAGAGGCAGAATAAACCTTTTCATTAAGTGACTCACCGGTGATGTCTTCTCAGATTCTAGTTGTCCTTTTTCTTCTCCATCTGGTCCAGACATCTATGATGACTTCTACTGGCCATTACCCATTTCTGCAGTTTGCCACTCAGATGTCTTAGGCTACTCACTTTTCAAATATTATAATAGCGCCATACAATGCACCTCTAATTCTAATAGCACCATATACTGTGTCCCTGATTATAATAGCACCATACACTGTGTCCCACACACAGTTCTCCATGTAGATAGTACCCCCCATAGAGCCCCCTGTAGTTAGTGACCCCCCCCCCATACTGCCCCCTGTAGATAGTGCCCTACATAGATCCCCCTGTAGATAGTGGCCCCATAGATCCACCTGTAGATAATAGCCCCAGTAGATATATAGAGACCCCTGTAGGTAGTGCCCCACATATAGCCCCCCCTGTAGATAGAGTCCCCCTGAATATAATGCCACCCACACTTTTAAGAGAAAAAAAAAACTTTACATACTCACCTGATCCCGTTCCCACGCTGTCCTGTGGCAATGCAGGCTTGCTCTCTTTTGAACAGGTCTGCTGGGGCTGAAAGACACAAGCAGCACTTGCGTTGAAAGGCGCTGATTGGCAGGGCAATTTCAACGACGCAAGCGGTGCGATGACGTCAGTTTAGTGCTTATGCATGTAATTGTATCTGCGTCCTATAGACAGAGCTACAATTATAGAGCAGGAGGGGTTGGCAGTGGCTGGTTTCGGTGGCACCATTGCCCCCTCAGAGAGCCAGCAGACCGCTGCATGAGGCGAGAAGCTCATCTCGCCGCATGGACCTCATGGCGCTGGATACAGGTCTTAGCACTAGATACAGCTGCTCTGTATAAAGGATACAAAGCAGCTGTATCTCAAAAAGTAAAAATATTTTTTAATAAAAAGTAGTTAGAGAGTTGCACAATACACACTGATACACATTTTAATAAAAAACAAAACAAAAAAAATTATTTCAAAGGTGTAGATAGCTAGGTTTTTGCTTATTTAAAATGTTTATTTTTCTAGTAGGATCTGACAATTTTTTTTCAGTCAGGGCCCGACTGCTCATCTGGCAATACTGGCAAATGCCAAATGGGCCATTGTTTGTAGTTGGCCCCTCTCCTCATCCCCGGCTTCTGCAGCTCCTCTGCCTCCTATCTGATCTGTCTCTGCATGGGTTAGTCAGTCAGTCACCCAACCCCTGCAGTCTTGGTATAAAAGGTGGGGCTTCCTAGATTACAATACTGTTTATAACAGGAAGCAGCAGCGCTGTGGTTTTCTATACGTGTATACAGGTAATTAGAGGAGTGAGGGATTGTAGAAGGGGACTATATGTTACAGGGGGATGAAGGAATAAAAGGGATGGTTTTTACATGGGACTGTATAATGGAGGCGGCTGAATTGAAGGGAATGTTGCTTTCCACATGGGACTCTATGTTGGAGGGGGATAAACGGAGGGGAATAGTGTTTTTACATGGGACTGTATGTTGGAGGCGGAGTGATGTTTTACACATGGAACTGTATGTTGGAGGGGGCTAAAGGGAGGGGAATTAAGTTTTTACATGGGACTGTGTATTGGAGCGGGCTGAAGGGAGGGGAATGATGCTTTGCACATAGGACTGTATGTTGGAGGGTGCTGAAGGGAGCTGAAGGTAGAGAAATTATGTTTTGTACATGGGACTGTATATTTAAGGCAGCTGAAGAGAGGAGAGTGAGGTTTTTCCCGGAGATGCCTGCCCACGCGGCTGCAGCTCCCCACTGTTTCCTTTAGGGCGCACGCACACACTCGTTCCCGGCCTTAAAAGGCCAGCGTGTGCACCAGTGCAATTTTCCCTAACCACTCCCTATGAACCCTGGACTTTAAAAAGAACCCTGCCCTCTTCCTCCTTGCATGAGCATTGTTGTGTCTACCCATGTTCGTTAAGCAAATGCTCCCTTAGTTGTATCCTGTATCATGTGTTCCTGTATCCTGTATCCAGTAATTGTGTTTGTTCCAGTGCGAATTCTAGTGTCATAGTCGAGTTCACTATCTGTTCCAAGTCTCATCTGTGCCAAGTCTCATCTGTGCCAAGTGTCTGCTACACTAAGTGTCTGCCAAATCTCCTATCCAGGTACTCTTGTCCTATAGACTATCATTGACTATTGTTTTTACAGCTGCTAATTCACTACGGTGGAGCAGCCTAGTGGGTCCACATACCCCATAGCCGTGACAGTACGCTCAGACCATGGATCCTGCTGGCCAACCCAAATCTACATCTCCGGTCCAATTGATTCAAGCAGACATGCGTGTCTCCAGTCTAGACATGATCAGATTCTAATAGCTATAAACTGCATTGTTACCCGTTTGGATTTTCTACTCGTTGCTACTTCCTCTAGCCTACCTCCTGTTAACCCGGCTGCCTGTTCTGGGTCTGGGATTTTGTTGCCTCTACCTCCTCGTTATAACGGAAATGCAAAGGCCTGTTGAGGCTTCATAAATCAGTGCAAGATTCACTTCAGATTACGGGCTCATCTCTTCCCCTCTGATGAGGCTAAGGTTGCGTTTGTTATTTCTCTTCTCTCTGGTAAAGCCGTGGCATAGGCGAACCCCATTTTGGAATGAGGGCCCAGAATCCTATAATTTACCATTATTTCTAGAGACTTTCCATACTGTGTTTGAGGAACCGGGCTGAACATCTTCTGCAGCTGCCTCGCTACTGACTCTCAGACAAGGGGAATCTACTGCAGGGGAGTACGCCTTCCTCTTTCGTACGTTTGCAACGGTGCTAGCCTGGATTAAAGAGGCTCTAGTGGCAACTTTTTGGCAGGGACTAGCTTCACATATAAAGGATGCGATGGCAGCTCGAGACCTTCCCTCTTCTTTGAATTCCTCTATACTTCTAGCAACCCAAATCGATATGAGGATCCAAGAGCGAACTTTGGAGGTTTGTCAGGAGAAAAGATCTTTGGCACCTAAGTTTCAAAGACCTCTTCTGCCGTCTCCTGTTGTATCTATGGAGGAGCCAATGCAAATAGATAGACTGTCTGAGCAAGAGCAGCAGCACAGACGTTCAACTGGGTTGTGTCTATACTGTGGTCACAAGGGACATTTTTTGTGGCAATGCCCTCAGAAGCCGGGAAAACTCCAGCAACTAGGGTTGATTGGAGAGACAATCCTAGGTGAATCTACCTCTACTACTAAAGTCTCTTTCTATTCCTGTGTCTATTGTCACCGGTGAAGAATCGCACAGTGTGCCTGCTTACTTGGATTCTGGAGCAGTTGCAAATTTTATCCTGCAGGACTTAGTAGACCGTCCCCACTTGGCCACTGTTCCTCTGCAAAAACCTCTGGCGGTTGTTTCTGTTGATGGAGAACCTCTGCTTGACCCGATGTTGTCTATCACCAAGCCACTGAGACTACAGATAGGATTCCTCCATTCTGAGTTAATAACCTTCAAAGTCCTAACCAGAGCTATTAACCCCCTTCTGCTGGGATTGCCATGGTTTCGCCACCATGCTCCAGTCCTTGACTGGAATTCCGGAGAGGTCCTCTAATGGGGACCCCGATGTCTTCACTGCTGCCTGCCTCAGGTTCAACCTGTTGTTTCGCCTCTGCCTCAATCTCTCTCTGGACTACCTCTGCAATATACTAATTATTCAGATGTTTTCAGCAAAAAGTAGCAGACATCCCTCCTCCTCATCATCCCTATGACTGTCCTATCGAGCTGCTTTCTGAAGCCTTTCCCCTTCGCGGAAGGGTTTATCCTCTCTCCTTGCCAGGAACCCAGGCCATGTTGGAGTATATCATGGAGAACCTAGAGAGGGTGTTCTTCGCCAGCTGGAGCTTGATTCTTCTTTGTGGAGAAAAAGGATCACCTCGACCTTGCATTGACTACCATGTGTTAAACCAAATCACGGTCAAAAACAAGTACCTATTGCCGCTTATCTCTGATCTCTTTTTGACAGGATTCGTGGAGGCAAGGTTTTCACTAAGCTGGATCTACGCGGTGCCTATAACCTGATCCATATCCGCAAGGGTGACGAATGGAAAACCGCATTTAACACCTGTGATGGTCATTATCAAGTAATGCCCTTTGGACTGTGTAATGCTCCAGGAGTGTTCCAAGAATTTGTAAATGACATCTTCAATAATCTTCTGTATGTCTGTGTGGTGGTGTATCTGGAAGACATCCTGATCTACTCACCTGATCTGACGATGCATCGGAAGCATGTACGCCAAGTCTAGTTGCGGTTAAGGTGGAATAGCCTATACGCAAAACTCGAGAAGTGCCTATTTGAAAAAAAGTCCTTGCCCTTCCTGGGTTATATTATTTCTGATCGTGGTCTTCAAATGGATCCGTGAAAAGGTGAAGTCTGTCTTGCAGCGTCCATCTCCCGCCCTCTAGGTTTCCGAGCTATATAGAGATTTCTTGGATTCGCCAATTTTTATTGACCGTTCATCCCAAATTTCTCATAATTTACTGCTCCCATCTCAGCTCTTACACCTAGAAGGGAGTAAACGCTAAGGACTGGAGCCCTGAGGCAGAGTCGCATTCTCCAACCTTAAGAGCGCCTTCACTTCTGCCTCTGTTCTTCACCATCCTGATCCCGACAGTTTTCCTTAGAGGTTGATGCCTCTTCCAACTTGTTTCAGAAGAATTCCAAGGGGGAAGCAGTATCATGTGGAATCTTCTCCAAACTCTTCTCTCCTGCTGAGCACAATTACTCTATTGGGGACAGAGAATTACTCGCTGTTAAGTTGGTTTTGTAATAGTGGAGACACCTGCTGGAGGGGGCTGTTCATCCAATCATCATCTTCATGGATCACAAAAATCTCACATATTTGCAGTCTGCCCAGCGATTAAATCCTCGTCAAGCCAGATGGTCGCTGTTCTTCACCAGATTCCAATTCCTCCTTCACTTAAAAAACATTAAGGCCCCATGCACACGACCGTAAAAAACCTCCGTTTTTGCGGACCGCAAAAACGGAGGTGTTCACTTTCATTGAACACTGACACCTTTCCGTAGCACTATGGAAGGGTGTCCGTGCCGCGGAAATGTTCCGGGAATTATGGAACATGTCCGTTCTTTTGCATTTTGCGGGCCGTGCTCCCATGCTTTGTATGGGAGCACAACCCGAAAATGCGGCTGTCAGTCGGCGGCCGGCCGTGCCCGCAATCGCGGGACGTGATTGCGGGCACGGTCGTGTGCATGGGGCCTAAGGCTGATGCCTTGTCCTGGTCATTCAAGACGGATGACTCTGAAGAAAGTCCTCAACACATAATCGACCTTTCTAGGATTTTTGCTGTAAACCCTCTACAGATCAAGGACATTCCTCCTGGAAAAAATTTTGTTTTTCCCACTGAAAGGAAAATAATTCTCTTCTGGGGTCATAAGTTCAAACTGGCTGGGCACTTCAGCGTCCGTTAGACTCGGGGCTTTATTGCTCATCACTACTGGTGGCCCACGCTACCAAAAGGTGTTTTAGGCTATGTTTCCTCCTGTACAAACTGTGCCTTAAACCAATCTATACCTGCTGGTCTGCTCCAACCTCTGCCAGTGCCTGATGCCCCCTGGCATCACATCGCTATGGACTTTATTGCTTCCTCCTTCTGCTAGATATACTACTGTCTGGGTAGTGGTGGACCGTTTCTCCAAAATGGCACATTTAGTTTCTTTAACTGGTCTTCCCTCAGCTCCTTGTCTGGAAAATCTGTTCATCCAGTAAATTTTTTAGTCTACACGTACTACCCCTCCATATTGTGTCTGACTGGGGTGTACAGTTCACATCCAAATTCTGGAGAGCCCTGTGTAATCTGTAAGATGTTAAGCTGGACTTTTCTTCTGCTTATCACCCACAGTCTAATTGTCAAGTGGAAAGGATAACCATACAAGTGAGTCTACTGCTTCTTCTCCATTCTTTATTGTGTACAGTAAGCATCCACGAGTTCCTCTTCCTGTGCCAGTTATGTCTCAA
Source organism: Rhinoderma darwinii (assembly GCF_050947455.1). Lineage (NCBI taxonomy): Eukaryota > Metazoa > Chordata > Amphibia > Anura > Rhinodermatidae > Rhinoderma > Rhinoderma darwinii. The sequence goes on along the minus strand of NC_134691.1, from coordinate 100,408,773 downwards.
GTGCCTGCAGCCAAGTCCTCTTTTGGGACATGCCTTCACATCTGGCAGCAAACCAAGTCTGCGATCCTTCAGGCAGTTGATCGCATAAAAAGGTATGCTGATAGAAAAAGAAAAGTACCTCCTCAGTTTTCTCCCTGAGTCAAGGTCTGGCTGTCTTCTAAAAAAATGAGTCTCAAAATTCCTTCTCACAAATTCACTCCCAAGTTCCTTGGCTCCTTCTAGGTCTTGCAACAAATAAACCCTGTGTCCTATGAACTTCGGCTGCCTCCTACTCTCAGGATTCCCACTCGTTTCATGTGTCCCTCCTGAAGCCTGTGGTCATGAATCGCTACAGTAAATCTCCAGGTTCTACAGTTGCTCCCAGCGGTTCCTGACATCTTTGAGGTAAATAAACACCAATATGAACAATCGTTGTTCTCTCTATTGGTCACTCACTCTTTTGGTTTGACTGCCCCATTTTGACCACTTCCGGCATACCACCATCTTGCTTGTTTCTCCCATGTCTCAGGTAAAATTGATTGATCAAAATTCCTATGCATATATATATACCACCCCATTTCCCCTTTGAGCCAACATCATCCCCCTGACGAAGCCTGGTGGCAAAACGCATTGGATGTAAGTGGGCTCCAGGCACATCGCTATTCTTTACCCCATTGTTTGTCTGCATGATCTGCTACTAGTTTTTACCTCCTGGCCATTGTGCTATTACTGTTTACTTCTGTGGTCAAACTTGTTTGCCCTAGACTTTCTCTTAGCTTACCTTTGCGGACTATCTACAATGTATTGTATTAAGGTATAGATGTTATTGCCAGTGGCTCACTCAGTTATCTGTTATCTGTTTGGACTCTTATTATTCCTCCTTTTATACTATTGTTGTACTTATTTTTAGTTATGTCTTAATAAAAACTTTTTATATTCAAAATGTTTGGTCGTTTTACATCGATTGCTCATATTGGTGTTAATTTAAGATTTTGGTGTTTGACCACTTATCTCTAGGGCTTTTCTCCCATGGTGTTTATCTTTGAGGTAAAGGAGATCTTGGACTACAGGAGGGTAGGAGGAAAGACTTTCTATCTGGTGGACTGGAAAGAGTTTGGTCCTGAGGAGAGGTCTTGGGAGCCTGGGGAGAACATTGGTGCCCCAACTCTCATCAAGAAGTTCCTTTTACAATCTGGACCTAAGATGAGGGGGTGTAAGGGGGGGGTACTGTTGTGCCTGTGGTCACTGACCGCCGGCACGTCACACACACCGGCAGCCTTGACCGGAGGACACTCTCTTCTTACTGGCATCTCACTCCCCAGAGACGCCAGCTCATGCGGCTGCAGCTCCCCACTGATTCCTGTAGGGTGCGCACGCGCACTTGTTCCTGACTTTAAAGTGTAATTTTCCCTAACCAATCCCTATGCATCCTGGAGCTTAAAAAGGACCCTGCCCTTTTTCCAACTTTAAAGGGCCAGCGCGCACACCAGTGTAATTTTCCATAACCAATCCCTATGCACCCTGGAGCTTAAAAAGGACCCTGCCCTTTTTCTCCTTGCCTGAGCATTGTTGTGTCTACCCATCTTCGTTTAGCAAATGGTCCCTTAGTTTTATACTGTATCCTGTGTTCCTGTATCTTGTATCCCGTATCCGGTATCCAGTACTTGTGTTTGTTCCAGTGCGAAGTCTATTGTCAGAGTCGAGTTCACTATTTGTGCCAAGTATCATCTGTGTCAAGTATCATCTGTGTCAAGTGTCATCTGTGCCAAGTGTCATCTGTGCCAAGTGTCATCTGTGCCAAGTGTCTGCCATGCAAAGTGTCTGCCAAATCTCCTATCCAGGTAATCTTGTCCTATAGACTATCATTGACTATTGTTTGGCCAGCCGCTACTTTGCTACAGTGGGTCCACATACCCCATAGCCATGACAATATGTTGGAGGGGGCTGAATGGAGGGAAGTGATGTTTTGCACATGAGACTGTATGTAGCACGAAGATGAAGGGAGGCTAGTGATATATTCTTTTTTCGTTGGACTCTATGCTGGAGGGAGCTGAATAGAGGACAGTGATGTTTTGCACACGACAATGTATTTCAGAGGGGGTTGAAGGGATATTTTGCACATAAGACTGTATCTTAAAGGGGGCTGAAGGGAGGGGAGTGATGTTTTGCACGTGGGACTGTATGTTATAAGTGTTCATTGTTGCAACCTGTAGGTATTTTATCAGCCCTAGTATAGGTGAGCCCTGCTGTTCTGCTCTACTATGTATTTATTACTTGGCCATCAGTCCAACCCTCGTTGTGATATGTAAGTCTGGACTGACTACCATCTTCACGTCATCTAAAGCTCCTTCCACATTTCCTTATTATTCTGGACCTCGATTGATCCTGTCAATTAAGAGGTCACCTGCAGAGGTACTACAATCATCATCAGGCTAAGTGCACCATCGTCAGTATTTCATCATCCTTGACAGAACATACCTCCGAGGATGGTGACATTGCACAAGTGCTACAAGATTCTAGATCCTCCTGCCTCCAAAAAATTACTAAAATGTGACAATGCTGCGAATGTTTTCTACATGATCTGTTTTTTATAGGGTAACAACGACTTTGATGTGAAGTCCTGCCTAAATAAACGTTTAAAATGTCTTTATTATGTAGTATTTAAAATAGGGCACTCATGCCAATGTATACTGTGAATAGGCGTTTGTCAAAACAGAGACACAGTTCCCTGATCAGGTATAAGAATAAGGTAATAACTGGTACACCTTAGTGTCGATACAACACCCGACAGGAGTAGTGATTAACACCACTCGTCCGTTTGCCACAACGATACAGAGTAGCTCAGTCCAATATGAATGTTCCACATGCACCGATACTCTGTGCACCAATTGAAACATGAACAGAGAACTAGCAAAAATAATAAATGTGGTCTGTTTGCCACAAGTAAGCAATTTTAAGCAATCTCCCAACGCGTTTCTGCAACCCTCTGAACCAGAGGGGAACGTCCTCAGGGGTATTTGTTAATTGCGTGTATTAGTTTGAGCAGTTACCATACAGCACATATTATGCTGCTGAATTTGTGTATTCTCAGGAGCGCAATGAGACACTAATGCCTGGTCTAACGCGCGCAAGAGACTCTCACAAGATTTATAAAGCTAGCCCCGCCTACACGAAGGGCGGAATGGAACGGACATAGCCAATCGGTGTGTCACAGCGTGTAAGTAACGCCCACCGGTCAGGCCTGCCCATAGTAACATAGACGCCAATCGAAGAAATGCATAGAGCATCAATAGTTACTAGGGGAAATACAGGCGGTTTATACGTACGTTTGATAAATAAAACTGTAGGTGTAAATATGTGCCAAGCATAGAGAAGACTGACTATGTAAATAAAGCGGTAATAAATTACAATTTATGCCGATGACAATGTTCTCTCTACACAATAAATTATGGGTGCACATGAGATGGGTAGATGGAAAAGAATGAACTAACATATGGAACGAACAAAGTATCATATATAACCTATGTGATGAGGAAGATGTTAAATTGCAGAATAGCGCACATGATAAAAAATTATTATCGAGCAAGGAACCCAACAGGAGCTATCATCGCTCGCTTATAGACCGAGCTGTATTTAATACATTGTTGTAAATGAGCAAATAAAGATGTTATTAATGGCAAAAGACATAGACGAGCCTGAGAGCTAAAGGAAGGAAAGAAAGAACAGATATTCATTAAGTCCAGATGGACTAACTGTTTTCATTCTGAATTGGACTTCCTTCTGGAGAATTTTTTTATCCCAATCACCTCCTCTGGTTGGTGGCACAATGTGTTCCATCCCCTGAAATTTCAGGACAGTGGAATCACCAGAATGATGCTCCCATACATGTTTAGATACAGAGGTATCTTCCTTCCTATTTATGTCACAGATGTAATCTCTAATCCTCCGTCTAAATTCGCGTCTAGTCTTACCAACATACTGTATACCACAGACACAGGTGATGAGATACACTACTCCCTTAGTCAAACAATTGATCAAGGATCTCGTGTAGAAGGTTTCACCTGTGGTTGTGTTTACAAATTTTCGGGTACTAGGAATAGAACAGCAGGCTTTGCATCTCCCACATTTAAACGTCCCTTTCGTATTTGATAACAGCCAGGTAGTCTTTTTTACTTCAAGATGGCTATGAACTAGCCTATCTTTAATATTTCGACCTCTTTTGAAGGTAATGAGTGGTCTGTCACCTACCATGCTGCAGGGGATGGAACACATTGTGCCACCAACCAGAGGTTGTGATTGGGATAAAAAAAATCTCCAGAAGGAAGCCCAATGGATATTCAGAATGAAAACAGTTAGTCCATCTGGACTTAATGAATATCTGTCCTTTCTTTCCTTCCTTTAGCTATCATGCGTGTCTATGTCTTTTGCCATTAATAACATCTTTATTTGCTCATTTACAACAATGTATTAAATACAGCTCGGTCTATAAGCGAGCGATGATAGCTCCTGTTGGGTTCCTTGCTCGATAATAATTTTTTATCATGTGCTCTATTCTGCAATTTAACATCTTCCTCATCACATAGGTTATATATGATACTTCGTTCGTTCCATATGTTAGTTCATTCTTTTCCATCTACCCATCTCATGTGCACCCATAATTTATTGTGTAGAGAGAACATTGTCATCAGCATAAATTGTAATTTATTACCGCTTTATTTACATAGTCAGTCTTCTCTATGCTTGGCACATATTTACACCTACAGTTTTATTTATCAAACGTACGTATAAACCGCCTGTATTTCCCCTAGTAACTATTGATGCTCTATGCATCTCTTCGATTGGCGTCTGTTACTATGGGCAGGCCTGACCGGTGGGCGTTACTTACACGCTGTGACACACCGATTGGCTATGTCCGTTCCATTCCGCCCTTCGTGTAGGCGGGGCTAGCTTTATAAATCTTGTGAGAGTCTCCGGCGCGCGTTAAATACACAAATACACAAATTCAGCAGCATAATATGTGCTGTATGGTAGCTGCTCAAACTAATATACGCAATTAACAAATACCCCTGAGGACGTTCCCCTCTGGTTCAGAGGGTTGCAGAAACGCGTTGGGAGATTGCTTAAAATTGCTTACTTGTGGCAAACAGACCACATTTATTATTTTTGCTAGTTCTCTATTCATGTTTCAATTGGTGCACAGAGTATCGGTGCATGTGGAACATTCATATTGGACTGAGCTACTTTGTATCGTTGTGGCAAACGGACGAGTGGTGTTAATCACTACTCCTGTCGGGTGTTGTATCGACACTAAGGTGTATCAATTATTACCTTATTCTTATACCTGATCAGGGAACTGTGTCTCTGTTTTGCCAAACGCCTATTCACAGTATACATTGGCATGAGTGCCCTATTTTAAATACTACATAATAAAGACATTTTAAATGTTTATTTAGGCAGGACTTCATATACTTCAATATTAAACGTACACAAATTATCTTGATACCATTGGAATTTATTAATTTAACAACGACTTTGACCTGAATTTAGATAGGGATCCTGTATAAGTAATTATCAATGTCATACTTACCTCCTACTTGGACTGGCCCTTTGAGCAAAACATAGACCCTCTAAATAAGGGTATAACCTAATCTTTTAGTAAATATTTCCATAATACAGATACATCTTTGTCATCTGTGGCTTACTTAGAAGTACTGATGTAAAGTACTTACCCCTCTGTGGTCCTGTACCATCTTTCCCTGCCACCCGCCACTCTATTGCTGGTTCAGGGCTGCTCATAGTCCACTGGTATTTACCAACTATTTGGTTGAAAGTAAAAATAATAGAGAAATTAAAAATATAGGAAATGTATAAGCTATCTAATTATGCTGTTTACATCTGTTACTGGGGTATGCTCACTCTGGTAATACATAGCTGGTTGCATATAGCTCTTCATATTTTAATCTTTACTCTTTCCAAAAAATAAATGGATGGCAAGGTCAATTACAAATACAAGAAATCTAAAAAGGAAATAGATATATAAATGTAATTTGCATATGCTCTCTGAATTGTATTGCCTGGGCATCTGACTTAATTAATGAACACAAATAAAATATTTGTGTTCACAAAACATATAATGGACCTTAAACACAGTTCTGTTAATATATCAGTTGTTTCTTCCTTTGGAAGAATGGTAGGGATGAAATGCACAAAAAACATTCCTAAGTAACATAAGAGCAAAATATTCCCAAGTAACATATCATAGTACTTTTCATATTTTATTGCATTGTATAATGGACTATATGCCAAAATATGTTCTTCCTCGCTAGGCAAACAGTTCATTCCTTCCTATTGTTGTATGTTCTTTTGTTCTCCTATATATTTCTGAGCAGAAGATCATTTTATTCTATAATATTCTCGTCAATTTATTATTCTTCTGTTACATTCCCAATGTAATAACTCACTAGCATGGTGCCTACACTCATGTTTTCTTAACAGTTCCCTCTCCTCTCTAGCTTATAGAAAAGAAATACAGCTTCTACAAATGCACTCCAACATTCTCTTTTTTTTTTTAATTAGCTCCCATGAAAATCTAACCAACAGCGTAATATATATGACAACTATAGCAATTAATTCCTTCACAGATTCCATTAGTGACCACGCATAGTGGGAGTCGTTATGTGCATTTTAATTAATCAAAGAAAGTCTTCCATAGGTTCACATGGGAAAAGTTCAGATAAATCTAGCTCTAAAGTTTCATTTTCCCACAAACTTAAAACTCAAAATATTCTTAATTTATTGATGATCTTTTTGTCCTTAATAAATGATGATGGGCATTTGAATAAACGTTTGGGTGTCAGTATAATTGTGTGTCCTATAATAAAATCAATGTATCCCATATCAGAGACTTAAAACTGCAATGAGCTGAGGAGCACATAGCACTGCAGTGCTGGAATTCTCTTATCCAGCCAAACATTACAGCAAACTTCAAATGAAGAATCCTTATATTTCTCCAACAGAAGCAAATTAATCGGTAATTTTCCACCTCTTCCTATTAAAAAATTCAAATTTAAGGCCCCCTGTACACGGCCGTGCCCGTAATCACAGCTGTTGATGGCCGTGCTTCCATTACAAAGTATGGGAGAATGGTACGTAAAATAAAAAAATAGGACATGTCCTATCTTTTGCGGGTAATTTCTACGGCCCGGACACTTTCCCGTAAATATAATAAAAATGAATGGGTCCATACTTTTATCCGCAATTACAGTCCATAATTGTGGATCAAAATTACGGCCATGTGCGCGTGGCCTAAACCATTGTTCATGATTGCCTCTTGGTCCAGACGTTCTAGCAGGGTAATAAATTAATGTCCTGTATGTATGAGCTGACTACAGCCACCAGTCATTAATACTAATATTTCTAGATTTTTCTTGAGATAACAGATTACACACAAGCCATGAAATAAAAATGTATAATATAAAAAAAAATTGACCATGCATGACACAATTTAATCAAAATTCGGGCACAATGCATTTGGAAGATGTCAGCAGCAAAAAGAGTTCTATTAAATTAAATAAAATAAAATAGCTAAAGCTTTTTAGAACACTAATTATTTTAGTCATGAGTAGCAACAGATTTCATGAGATGAAAGACAAAAAGCAAAATGTTCATAAAAAAATTTGATCTAACATGTTAGATATTTTGGATTGTTGCTCGGGTATTGTCATGGTAATGAACGATCGGTGCTATTATTGTCATCACCTCATTATTATTCACTTGTTCCACCCATTCCTACCTAGGCAGAAATCTATACATTTTCTTTTGGTCTATTTAATGAATAGTATTATGGTACATTATTGCAACCTAATCAGATTGACTGATAATGACTAGACATTCCGTGCTACATCATCCAAAATGTATAATGCAGGGCTATCTTAAAAAAAAAAAAAAAATTATGATATTCATATTTCCTGTCTTTCATCTGAATCTACCTCAATTCATATGTTATATTAAGTCTTTCTAAAAGTGAACTGATCCCAAGTTCATACGTTTACTTGACAAAACAAATGGGAGAAATACGACTTTATTGATTCAACTTATATTTATCCACATTGGACTCCCAATTGGAATCCCCTTGTAATAGAAAGGACTATTTAAATGAAATTGATAAAATCTTCTACACTTTTCTGTTTTTAACCACAGACAAAGGACATAAAAAGTAAATTTAAAACTTCCTCTATACCCCTACAAACACTAACACATTAATGAAGAGACCTTACTAACCAAATTCTCTTCATTAATCTTTTGAGCTCTCAATCTATAACATGTAGGGACCGCACAAATTGCAGAATTCAAACTGTTTTTTTCCTTTTCACTTCTTTGCAAAAAGAGATATGAAAACAGCTGTGACCACCAAAATTGAATATCCACTGCTAGAGAAATATATAGTACCTCCCAATAGACATGAATATGACTGCCTGACAGAAGCAGTCTCTGAACTCCGTCTTTAGGATCTTTTCTTTCAATGAGATAATAACAGAGGAATAGCACTGTATTAGATTGATGACATTATAAGTTTGGTACCATCTGCCATCAAAGTTTACTGAGGCATCATGGGATATACAGATGCAAAATTCTGAGGAGATATTATTCAGGTGTCCAAAATTGCTGATATCTTATTTTATCTGCCACAATGAAGATTTAAGGGAATTGTTCTTTTATTTTACTACAATAATACATATTTCTTGTAAACTGTAAACTTATCTTCAGTCTGTTTTCTGACTACCATTGACTATAGTGCAGCTGTCCTTACCTAGCCTGTTCTTCTTCACGTAGCACATATCTGTTTTTAAACAAAGTCTGTATTTTCTGATTGTCTCTAAATATGAACCTTCACCTCTACCTTCCTTCACCTTCCCTCCTTATGAAGTACTCTCTATCCACATCTACTCTCCCTCCAACATCCCAACCATCATTATGGGTGACTTCAACATCCCCAGTGACACAACCCACAAAGCTGCCTCCAAACTGCTTTCACTTGCCTCCTCATTTCTCTTCACACAGTGGTACTCCACAGCCACTCACAAAGAGGGATACATACTAGACCTTATTTTCACCCACTTCTGTTCCCTATTTAAGCTATCAATTTCACCTCTCCCGCTATTTGACCACAATCTACTTACTTTTTCTTCCCTTTTCTCTTTAACTGCCCACCCCTCCCAGTCTAGGAACTAGCAAACCCTCGCAGGAAACTTAAATCTCTTCTACCATATCTTCTCTTTACGACACTGTTTTCTAAAAGACCACAATTATTTCAGCTCTCAACTTTATTGCCCCTCTCACACACAACAGAACCCGATGAGTGAATAGGCAGCCCTGTCATACTAATCTGGCAGAAAAACTGAGGCAAGCTTCCAGGGTTGCAGAGCGATGTTGGAAGAAAACCCACTAAGGAAGACTTCACTACATACAAGCAAGTCCTTCTCAACTTCAAATCTGCACTCACCTGCTAAACAAGACTACTTCACTACTGTCATATCTTCACTGTACCACAACCCCAAACAATTACTCAACACTTCTAACTCCCTAATTCGTCCTCCAATGCTTCCTCCCACATCTCTCATCTCAGTTGAGGACGTTTCCACACATTTCAAACACAAAATCGACAACAATAAACCCTCAACCTAAAGTCCACCTAACCCCTCTACACAACTGCTAAGTGCTCTTCCCATAACGTGCTTCCACCATTACTGATCGAAAGCTTTCCACCCAACTCTTCAAATCACACCTCACCACATGTACACTCAACTCCATCCCACTTCATCTCTAACCTTACTACTGTGTTTATCCCAGCCCTAACCCATCTCTTCAACCTATCACTATCCACTGGCATCTTCTCTTCTTCATTTAAACATGCAACCATTACACTCATCCTTAAGAAACCATCGTTTAACCCGTCTTCTTTGTCCAACTGTCACCCCATCTTACTACTCCCGTTTGTTTCAAAACTCCTTGAACTGTCCTCCCACCTCTCATCCAACTCTCTTTCCAAACACCTACAATCTGGCTTCCGAGCCTACCACTCTATTGAAACGGCCCTAACCTAAGTGACATTATTTTTTCTGGTTTTTTTTGCTTCCAAAGCCTCATGACATTACTCTGTGCTCCTACTTCTAGATATGTCCTGAATTCTCTAATCTCTTCGTATCACAGACCTGGCCCTCTCCTGCATCTCCTTATACTTCACTAACCGAACATTTAGTGACTCCCACTCACACACCGTCTCTTCGTCTTGCCCTCTCTATGTTTGTGTCCTTCAAGGCCATGTCCTAGGACCCTTGCTCTCCTCCATCTACACCTTTGGCATGACACAGCTCATAAAATACTTTTTATTTTAGTACCACTTCTTTGCCGATGGCACACAAATTTACCTCTCTGGCCTGGATGTCATCTCTCTGTTTTCCGGAGCTCCAGAGCGTCTAACAGCTATATCCTCTTCCTCCTCTCGCTTTCTTAAACTCAAAATGAATAAAATTGAATTTGTAATTTTTCCCTCATCTCACTCAACCCCCTTACCAGGGCTATCAATCACAGTTAATGGCTGTGAACTTTTCCCAGGCTCACAAGTCCACTGTGTCGGGATAAGCCTTGATTTTGCCCTGTCTTTTAAACCTCATATTTAAGCTCTTACTACCTCTTGTTGCCTCCACCTCAAAAATATATCTCGACTATGCTCTTTCTTTAACCTCGAGTCAAAAGAAATGCAAGTGCATGCCCACATCATCTCCCGCCTGGACAGCTGCAACATCCTTCTCTGTGGCCTTCCATCTAACACTCTTGCACTCCACTAATCCACTCTCAACTCTGCTGCCAGGCTAATCTATCTGTCCGTTTCATTTCTGCCTCTCACCTTTGCCAATCCCTTCACATGCTACCCATTGTCCAATGAATTCAGGTGAAAATATTACCAATGACATACAATGCTGTCCACAACTTGTCTCCTACATACATCTCCTGATACCTCCCCGGTCCTTACAAGACCTTCTGCTTTTCTCTCCTATTGTCTGCTCTTCACATCTTTGCCTCAAATATTTCTATGTCTACGTTTGGCATATATGCTGGGAGTTTTATCGGGACATACGCCGAATGTGTTAAAAAAACAAGATGTAAGCAGAACCTAAGCTTTTGGCATTCACAGAAAACAATAGATGACCAGTGAATTCAGTGTGTGCCTTGTAATTCTTTATTTTCCTTACAGCACTGATTCAACACAAATTTACACAACTGTTTACACTAGTAAAGCACTATTGCCGGCCTTAACCATTTATCGCTTCAACCATTTCAAAGGAGTTGCCCAGCATCAGCAGTAAAGGTCTGCTTTTTCCCCAGAAACAACCTACTTTTTTCTATGTCTGGTATAGCTGTTCAGCTTCATTCAAGTGACATACCAGACACAGCCCATACAAGTGTGTTGCTATGGGTAATGCTTCCGCTTTTCCCTTCTACTAGTTTTCAGTGATCATTTTCTTTGGGGAGAAACACAAACTCCAAAGTTTTATGTGTTTATTTATTTTATGATCCCCAGTCTTGGTGCCATATATGAACAGTAAGAAGCAATTCAGTCATTTTTCACTGCAGCCAGTCATTTCTAGATGTGCCCCTGTTTGTTATTGCTTCAGATTACATTTTACAGTAACTTATCTCATTTTATTGCAGGCTAAAACTTGCTTCCTTCCTACCTTTATAAAGAGAAAAATAACACAGCAGGGAGCAGCATCAATTCAAAGTAAGAAAGATTACAACATTTTACTGGTTTGGAGATGGTACATTTATTGGCAAACGCATTTTCACAATAAGAGAGCAAATGAGATAAGGTGATCTGCATAAATTGAGAATGTTTTTCTATTGTGGGTGGTGGTTTCTGCCTACAGCTCAATTCTAACAAAAACGAGCGTATCAATTACTTATAATTAATGTCTGCTTGTACTTAAATAACAATAAACATGTTTTCTGTGTGTGATCGACTTTTCAATCCTGTATATCGACATTGCACTGACACATTATTTAACCTACTAGTTATATTAATGTTTCGTAGAGGTCTGACATTGAACTGCATCTTAATTATAAATTAAAGGGAATGTGTTAACAGAAAAAGACCTATAGTTTAAATCTAGCTTTTATGTCAAACATATTTTTAAAGAATTTTTATTAATTTTTTCATTTACTATGTCATTATCTTTATTACAAAATAATCATAAAATATTACAGTTTTCACTCTGGCCACCAGGATTACAATGACAGGTAAGACATATGTGTGATGGACACAGCACTCCTCCTATCCCTTCCTGCACAATTACCTCGGCACAGGTCACAAAGTATGCCTAGAAAAGGCTCCCATAGAAGTCAAGAGGTCAGCTCCAGACTATTATTTCCTATGATCCATGTGGCTGCTGTAAAGCATATTTCTAAATGCTGTTAACTGCAGTTTGGCCAAAATGGCTGCCACCATAATTCTGTACAGAAAATAGAATTTAAAAAAATCTACAATCAAAAAATAAAAAAGGAGTATAAAAAAAGTATTTCACTATCTAGTTTTCATTTGTAAGAAAAATAATGGTGATACATTCCCTTTAACAATATTTATTATTGATAATTTATTTACCTTTAACACACTGTGTTGCCACGTTTGAAAATCCTCTTCTTTTATAAGGCTCTATTGACATGACAGGGTCCGAGTGTCGACCGTTTTGGTCCATTTTTCTCGGCCGCTTTGCATCCGTTTTTTTCCCTGTCCATACAGATAAATTGAATTTGTAAATTTTTTGCCACACACTTCCCTTTGTAGATAATGCCACACACTGCCTTCTGTAAATAATGCCACACACTACCCTCTGTAGATACTGCCACAGCCCCCCTGTAGGTATTGCCACACAGCCCCTCTTTTAGGTAGTGCCACACAGCCCCCGTAGGTAATGCCACACAGCCCCCTGTAGGTAATGCCACACAGCCCCCCATGGGTAATGCCACACAGCCCCTATAGGTAGTGCCACACAGCCCCTGTAGGTAGTGCCACACAGCCCGCTGTAGGTAATGCCACATAGCTCCCTGTAGGTAATGCCACACAGCCCCCTGTAGGTAATGCCACACAGCCCCCTGTAGGTAATGCCACAAAGCCCCCTGTAGGTAGAAACACACAACCCCCCATAGGTAATGCCACACAGCCCCCTGTAGGTAATGCCACACAGCCCCCTGTAGGTAGTTCTACACAGGACCCTTTTACATAGCACCCCCCATAGGTGACACCCCCTTGCTTTCTGTAGATAGCGCCACCGTTCCAGGAGAAGTCCCTGACTTCAATGTCCATATATAGACAGTGAAGTCAGGGAATTCTCCTGGAGCGCAAACACCGGCCACAGCGCCGGGGATTCCGCTTCAGAAGTCCCTGACGTCACTGTGTCCATATATGGACAGTGATGTCAGAAGCTTTTCCTGGAGCGGAATTACCAATCCCCGGCCACAGCATTGCCGAAGCTATGGCCAAGGATTGGGGATTCCGCTCCTACAGGGAGCAAAAAAATTCCCTCCTCCTCCTTACATGCACTTTGCACTGTGAGGAGGAGAGAGTGAGCGACGGAAGATACGGCCATCACTCGGAACACATTCAAGTCATTGCCGTGTATTAGTCGGCCCCATAGACTTCTATGAGAGCCGGGCGGCCGGGAGAAAGGCCGAAAATAGGGCATGTCCCATTTTTTTGACGGCATGGTTTCCTGGGCCGTCAAAAAAATCGGTCATGTGAATAGCCCCATTTGGGGTCTATTGTTCCTACTGCGGCAGTGTAAATGGAAGTTTTTTGAACGGCCGTCACACGGTTGGGAAACCCTTTCGTATGAATAGGACCTTAATGAGGACCCTTTGGAAATCAGCTGATCACTTTGGTGCAGTTGGGCCATGTTCTGGTTATGTTGTGTCCGCCAGAGTAGGAGTTATTCCTTCCAATGTATGTATGCTCTTGCTTATAGAAATGTTTATTTTTGACTGCAGATTGTCTGTAAAGGTATTGTCCATTTTGGTAAAGCCCAGTAATATACCATTTTAGGGCATAAACTTCAGAAACGGGGTGTCCTACTCCACTTCATTTTTCTGATGTTCATTCACTAATAAGGCATATGGACAGGGCTTACCTTAAAGGGGTTATCCCGGACTTTTAAAAATTGTTATTAGGGCAGGGGGAGGTATCAGGTACTTACCAACAGAACTGCCCCCCGCGCCATTGCATCTGTCCCGTTCTCCTCCCCTCGGGTCCAGGAAGCTCCTGCAATGGTCACATGTCATTCATTGGTCATGTTCCACTTTTTTAAAAAGTACCACATAACCCCTTTAGGGCATGACCACACATGGCGGAATTCCTCCGCAACTGTCCGCATCAATGCCGCACCTAATCCGGGTTGCGGATTACGGCTGCGGATCTGCACAAAATGTGCAGAAAATTGATGCGGACTGGCCGCTGCGGACTGCAGGAAAAGTGCTTCCCTTCTCCCTATTCAGTGCAGGATAGAGAGAAGGGACAGCACTTTCCCTAGTGAAAGTCAAAGAAATTCATACTTACCGCCCGTTGTCTTGGTGACGCGTCCCTCTTTCGGCATCCAGCCCGACCTCCCTGGATGACGCTCCAGTCCATGTGACCGCTGCAGCCTGTGCTTGGCCTGTGATTGGCTGCAGCCGTCACTTACACTGAAACGTCATCCTGGGAGGCCGGACTGGAGACAGACGCAGGGAGTTCTCGGTAAGTATGAACTTATATTTTTTTTTACAGATACATGTATATTGAGATCGGTAGTCACTGTCCCGGGTGCAGAAACAGTTACTGCCGATCGCGTAACTCTTTCAGCACCCTGGACAGTGACTATTTACAGACGTCTCCTAGCAACGCTCCCGTCATTACGGGAGCCCCATTGACTTCCTCAGTCTGGCTGTAGACCTAGAAATACATAGGTCCAGCCAGAATGAAGAAATGTCATGGTAGTAAAAACAATACGCTCCGCAGCACACATAAGATCTGCGGACTTCATTGCGGAATTTTGACTCTCCATTGAAGTCAATGGAGAAATTCCGCCATGAGTCCGCAACCAGTCCGCCACTGCTCCGCAACAGACAGAGCATGCTGCGGACACCAAATTCCGCTCCGCAGCCTATGCTCCGCAGCGGAATTGTACGCATCGTGTAAACGAACACTGCTAAATTAAAGTGAAAGTCAATGGAGAAACGGCTCCGCTGCGGATTAACGCTGCGGAGTGTCCGCAGCGGAATTTAAGTGAAATTCCGCCATGTGTGAACCCGCCCTTAATGTGACAACTACTATACAGCAGTAGGTGTATCTGCAGGCAGTTGTTTTTTTTTGCTTGTAAATGAGCCCCCCGCCCTTTAATAATAGTATTTTCTCTATCTTCTCTTGGAAGTTTATGAGACCATTAGCACCTGTGCTATGTAGTGTCATGGCCACCAGTTCATCTATATAAAAAAATATTGCATGTGCTTGTATTATCTTGCAATGGAGTATTTCTTTATACAGGTGACTAAGCCATCCGTTATGCCAACCCAATGAGGCCCATGATGGTGCGAGCTGCCCAAGTAGAGAGGATCTTGGATATTTCATCCTTATGTAACCTATGGTAAGTTACATTTTAGTGGGCGGGGCAGCAAATGATCTCTAAGAAATTAACTTTCATGTACTTTAACGGAGTTATATAAAACACACAATCTTCTAAAAACCCTGGCTCTATAACTCACATGTATCAAGTATGCAGTCGATAAATCGACGTCTTCCAATCTGGAAAGAACCTATGTCTCCAGTAGGGAAAGAAGGGGAACAATAGTGCAATACCGTACAACACAATGTTCGTCACACAAGTTTTATTGCATATTTACAAAACAGGACAAGTATTCAAGCTCATAAGATAAAAACATGTGCAGCACGCCAAACAAACTCGCGCAACCCTGGGTTTCGCCCCTCCAGCTTCCTCTGGGGCATGTATGACGTGTCTAATCAGTTAGTTTAAAAAGCCGCTAGTAGAATTACTAAAATACATAGATAAAAAGATACATTATACAAAGTACAAAAATACATATACATTTCCTCTAAATAACAATAATAAAAATAATGCTCATCATATACATAAAATTATATAAAAACACATAAAAAAACACACAAAAACACATAAATAAAAACTTACAGCAGAGGACTCACTACGTTAATACGTGAAACATAAATAAGCTGTAACATACAAGGTTCGCCTATTTACGATCTTTCTAATGTCAGGTTATGCAATCCCTTAGATTCATGTATTTTATGAAGGATATCAACTCTTCAATCCCACCATCCCACACAATAAATGCATCATCTATATACCGCTTATATATATCTTAATATACTTTAGAAAATGATTTTTATCAGAGTAAATGAACTCTTCTTCCCAGACCGCTAGATACCGATTAGCATAACTGGGCGCAAATTTTGCGCCCATAGCTGTACCAGCGGTCTGCAAGTAATATTTTGAATCGTACCAAAAATTATTTTTCTCTTTGTTGAACCTTATAAGATCTAGAACAAAACAACATTGCACAGGGGTAATTTCTTTATCCATTTTTAGAACATGTTCCAAGACTCTTATCCTGAAATTATGGGGTATACAATGAGGACACATCGCATGTACATAAGATTGTTTCATTATTGATGTTCATATTGCCCAATTCTTCAATAAGATGTGTAGAATCTCAGATATATGATCTCATAGTTTTTAGATTTTTTTTGTAAAAAACAGAGATTCAGAGATGTGGCAAGTAGGTGAGTCTATTCCAGCCACAAATGGTCTCCCTGGTGGATGGGTTTTGTTTTTATGGACCTTGGGCAGATGGTATATAACTGCAGTTTTTGGATGTTTAATATTTAGATATTCAAACTCCCTCTCAACCGACACATGGACAAATTAAATTTGAATATTGTAAACGCTTACTTTGAGATGTAGTTTCTGTATTGCCTAGATGGTTCCTTCCTGTCCTGCTCTACACATAGTGGTTCTTTCGCCATTGATTAGACCCTCGTCTTTATGAATGAGTTGGCGTCATCGTGTGTGATTTGATATTGGCCATTTTAGTATTGATTCTGAGTGGTGGGAATTTAGATTGCGGTTTTTAAAATTATGGATATTTGGATAAAATTTAAATAAAATTTAAGGGATTGCATAATCTGACATTAGAAACATTGCAAATAGGTGAACCTTGTATGTTACAGCTTATTTACTGTATGTTTCACGTATTAATGTAGTGAGGCCTCTGCTGTATGTTTTTATTTATGTGTTTTTATATAATTATATGTATATGATGAGCATTATGTTTATTATTGTTATTTAGAGGAAATGTATATGTATTTTTGTACTTTGTATAATGTATCTTTTTATCAATGTATTTTAGTAAGTCTACTAGCGGCCATTTAAACTAACTGATTAGACACGTCATACATGCCCCAGAGGAAGCTGGAAGGGTGAAACCCAGGGTCGGGCGAGTTTGTTTGGCGTGCTGCACATGTTTTTATCTTATGAGCTTGAATACTTGTCCAGAAGAGGCCGTACTGAAAGAAGAAAAAAGGAATAAGGGAAGGCCTCCATGACTAAAATAGATGGGAGGGACACAGAGTTGGCTGGCCTATGAGAGGAAAGGGGGGGGGGACAGCAGGAGGGCTTGAGTGAGAAGGGGTGGGGATTGAAGGGGATGTACCTGTTTCCTGTTTGTGCTCTCCCTCTCTTCGCCAGGACACAGAAGCAGGAACATGTTTGTTACCCCTGCTGCGTCTGATGAGGAGGCTATGGAGCTGTTGCGGGCCGCGGCAGCCTCTCAGGGTCCTGGATGGCTCGGAGCACGAGTGGCGACGCTGCTGCAGGGACAATCGGGCGCTCCGGTCCAGGAGCGAGCAGAGTCGGCTGGAGCAAGCGGGGAGCGCTCTGTCATGCCGGTGGTCGCGGGGCTGCTGGAGCAGGCCGAGGTACAGGACCGGCGTACCAGGGGGTCGGGCAGGAGAAGAGGAGAGCCCGTTTCCCCCATGACTCAGGCCAGGGCTGGCACTCCCGGCGTGACGCGCAGCACGAGGCGCTCGCGCCCGCCCGCAAGGCTGAGTCCTGAAGACATCCCGCGGGCGCGGCGGCGCAAGAGGAGCCCATCAGTGGACCCTGCAGGCCAGACCCCAGGGCGGCCTGCTGCTGCTCTTTCGTCTGGTCCTGGGAGGAATCCCAAAACGCGGCAGCGGCGAGGAGGACGCGGCCTTCACTTCCGGTCACATCCTCTCCTTCTTCAGCACGTGGCGGAAGGGCAACGGCGACCCTGCATGGTGATGTGCCAGCCAGAGGGTCGGCTCATGGTGTCGTCGAGGTGGAAACGACCAGAGGTCGCAGGATGAGGTCGGTGGTTGGAGTGCCAGGGACGGAACAGCTTGGAGCTGGTTCAGCGGGACGGATGAGGCATGAACTGGACCTCGGCCAATTGGATGATGCGATGTCACCCCCCCTTTACTCAGACGAAAATCGGAATTCCCCGTGCACACATTGCCAATGCGGACAGCGCCAGAGGGAGTCCGGAGCATTGGAGGACGGTGAGCGGCGGGCCTCTCCACGTGGACATGGGGGTCCGGCTGACGGGTTCACAGCCCCTGGGCAGCCTGGTGAGTTGACACCTACGTTACCATTTCCAGCTTTATTGATGTCGGGTATCGGTGTAGAGGGTGTCGAGGCGGTGGGCGTCGCGGCGGAGTCGGGGGTCCCGTCGCTACAGGCGGGTGCGGGGGATAGTTTGGCGGAGTTAGTGGGATGTTTAAAAGTGTTAGTGGGGCGGCTAGGTGGTTCCCCTTCCCAAGAATCGTCAGGTGTGGCGCCGGCCGCGGTGTGGGGGGGCAGTGTTGGAAGCGCTCCGGTTCGTCAAAACGGTGGGGGGTTGAATGCCGGGGCAGCGGTGGCAGTGGCGGCGGCGGTTCAAACAGACTCGCCAAAGGAGGTTGATAGGGTGCGTCTTGATGATCGTGCGCGCGGGGAGGTTTATGTTTGTTATGAGGGCCCGTTAGGGGCGCATTTAAAGCAGGAGGTAAAGGAAAGGATTTGGAAGGACGAGTATGTGGAGATTTTTTCCTTGCTTCCGCTGGAGGGAGAAGTTTAATTTAGATAAAGTGAAGCGGGATGAAACAAAAAAGGATGAGGAAGAAAAGAGACGGTACAGGTTGATTCCAAAAACGTTCGTCAATTGGATGCAGGCTTTTGCAATTTTGGTGAGCGTTATTGGGGAAAAGGCGCCAGATAATTGTTCCGGCTTGTTTTGTTATTTGGATGCGGTGGGGGAGGCGCATCGGGTTTATGGGGGCCAGGCCTGGCTTCGTTACGATGAGCAGTTTCGGCAGAGGAAAGCGGTGCGGCCGAATATACGGTGGGACCATAAGGACATAGCCTTATGGTTGAAAGTGACGGCACTTTATAAGCAGGGGCAGTCCTTTCCCGGGAGCGGGAATGCAGCAGGAACTTCCGGCGGGGGTAGTCAGGCCTCAGGTTCAAAATTTGGGACGTGTTGGCAGTTCAATGAGGGGCAGTGCAAATTTGGAGCGACGTGTAAATTCAAGCATGCGTGTTCACATTGCAGCGGGCAGTCACATGGAGCGTCTAAATGTTTTAAGAAGGGTAAACGACAAGGGGGAGCCAGCGGTGCGTCTGGTTATGGGGGAGACTCCGGTGAAACTCATAAAGATGGCCCCCTTTCTAAGTAGGTACCCCAATAAGGAGGGGGCGCGGTTGATTAGTTTAGGTTTTGGTTACGGTTTCGTTATTCCGCCCCCTTTGCATGAGGTCCCTTTCACGCAGCGCAACCTTAAGTCGGCATATCAGCATGCGGGGGTAGTCTCGGAAAAAATCCGGAAGGAGATTGATCTGGGCAGAATGGCGGGCCCCTTTAGCACGATCCCAGTTCCAGGTTTGGTGGTGTCACCGTTAGGGGTGGTTCCAAAACGAGAAGGTAACAAATTCCGGCTTATTCAGCATTTGTCCTTCCCGAAGGGGGCGTCGGTTAACGATGGCATTGACCAGGATCTCTGTTCTGTGGTCTACACGTCGTTTGATGCGGCGGTAGCGTTGGTACGTGGTTACGGAAGAGGGGCTCTGATGGCAAAAACTGATATTCAAGCGGCGTTTCGTTTGTTGCCGGTTCATCCGGACAGCCAGAGGTTGTTGGGATGTTATTGGGAAGGGGATTATTACATTGATCGATGCCTTCCCATGGGTTGTTCGTTGTCGTGCGCGTACTTTGAGGTGTTTAGTTCTTTTTTGGAATGGGTAGTCAGGGAGGTCGCGGGGGTGGAATCAGTTATTCACTATCTCGACGATTTTTTGTGCGTTGGCCCGTCGTGTTCGGGGGTTTGCGCAAATTTGTTGGAGACGGTCAATTGGGTGTCAAGGGAGTTCGGTGTACCCTTGGCTGTGGAAAAAACTGAGGGTCCGGTGACGACCATTTGTTTTTTGGGAATTACTATCGACTCCGTAGCAATGGAGTGCAGATTGCCGGAGGATAAGTTGGGGGATTTGCGGTTGGTAGTGGAGCGAGCGTGTCGGATTAGGAAAATTACGCTACGTGAATTGCAGTCCTTATTGGGGAAGTTGAATTTTGCCTGCCGCATCATGCCGATGGGCAGGGTTTTTTGTCGGCGGTTGGCAGCGGCGACGGCGGGGGTTCGGGAACCCCATCATTTCATTCGTCTGGCTGCAGAGCACAGGGAAGATTTACAGGTCTGGCTCCATTTTCTGGGACAGTATAATGGGCGCTCTCTTTGGATGTCCCGGGCGTTAGATAGCTTCGATTTGGAATTGTTCACTGACGCGTCTGGGGCGGTGGGGTTCGGGGCGTTCTTTAAAGGTCAATGGTGCGCGGGAAAATGGCCGGTTGCATGGGTGGAGGCGGGACTGACGCGTAACTTGGCCCTACTCAAACTGTTTCCCATCGTGGTGGCGGTCACCATTTGGGGAGACAGGTTCCGGGACAAAAAAGTGCGTTTTCATTGCGACAATTTGGGGGTGGTGATGGCTATAAATAATACTTCGGCGTCGTCCCCTCCAGTGGTTCGCTTGTTGCGTCAGTTGGTGCTTTCCTGTTTGAGTTTAAATGCATGGGTGGTGGCGGTGCATGTTCCCGGGGTAGAGAATTGTATTGCTGATGCGCTTTCTCGCTCGCAGTGGGATCGTTTCCGGCAGCTGGTCCCGGACGCGGAGTTAACAGGGGTGGACTGTCCCAGTCATCTGTGGGAGCTGGTATCCAGGCGGCAGGTGCATTGATTAAACGTTCACTGGCCAGTGCGACGTGGTCGTCGTATGCGGCTGGATGGAGGCAATGGGAGGAGTGGGTGAGATCTTTGGGAGATGTGTGCTCGGATGATGATAGGATGGTGGCCTTGCTGTTTTGGTTGGGGGATGCGTTCGCCCGGGGTTGCACGGTCGCTAAGGTTAATCGCTTCGTGGCGGCCATTGCTTTCGGTTGTAAGTTACGGGGGTTGGCAGATATCACGAAGCGGTTTTTGGTGGGCCAGGCATTGAAAGGGCTGAGACGGGGTGTAGTGGTGAGGGATAAGAGGCGTCCCGTGTCATTTCAATTGTTGTGTTCCCTGGAGGTGGTGGTGCGGCAGGTGTGTCGTTCAGAGTATGAGAGCAAGCTTTTCCGGTTGGCTTTTGCGTTAGCCTTTTTTGGTGCTTTTCGGGTAGGGGAATTGGTTTCCCCCAGTTCGGTGAGAGCGGGGGGCTTGTTGCAGGATAATGTCGATTTGTATGAAGACAGGGTGGAGATAGTATTGCGAAGGTCCAAAACGGACCAAGGAGGGGCAGGACGTCGAGTGGTTTTGCTGGCGGTCCCAAAGAATCCGGTTTGTCCAGTGTTGTGTGTCAAGGAGTACTTGGCGGGTTTAGATCTCTCAGACGGGCCGTTGCTGCGGCACGAGGATGGCTCGTTTCTGTCGCGGTATCAGTTTATTTCGGTTTTCAGAAAGTGTCTGGTGGCTAGCGGGGTGCAGGCAGAGCAATACTCGTCTCATTCTTTCCGTATAGGGGCAGTGACGGAGGCGGTGAGATGGGGTTTAGATGATGCAGGCGTGCAGCGGATAGGGCGTTGGGAGTCGGCGCGTTTCCGTTCTTATGTGCGCTTGAACATGTTGTGATATCTTGATGTATAGCATGTTCCGGGTGCGTGCGTTTCCGCCTGAGTATTAATGGTACGCGGCAGCAAGAGGTGGTGCGTGTATGTTCTTCATTTGTTTTGCAGGCCGTGACTCATGCATGGTGTGGATTATGGGACATTCTTTTGTGTACTGGGGTGCCCTTCGCGCGGATGTACGGCCGGACGGTCGACAGCTCAGGATTCCGCGGGACGCGGCGGTTGTGAGGTGGATGGGTATACGGGGAATGACATGGAACAGGGTATTGCCCGAGTTTCACAATTTTGTACTGCTTGACAGGGCGCCGGAGGTACTGGTGTTGCATGTGGGAGGCAACGATTTGGGTATACGCCCTTTCCGGGAGTTGGTACGGGACGTCAAGCATGATTTGCTCTGCTTATGGGCAACTTATCCTAAATTGGTGACGGTGTGGTCTGAGATGGTCCCTAGGAAGAACTGGCGGATGGCCCGTTCTGTGGGAAAAATTAACAAGGCTCGCATTAAGGCTAATAGGGCCATATCGAGCTTCGTGACGCGTAATGGTGGGGTTGCGGTGCGCCACTGGGATCTGGAGGCTGGGACAGGCAGCTACTGGAGAGAGGACGGTGTGCACCTCAATGAGGTGGGGATGGATATGTGGAGTCTGGCTTTGACCGATGGAATTGAGCGAGCGGTGGGAGTGTGGAGGAGCTCGCAGGCGTGAGGTGGTCAAGGCCTGTTTCGCTTTGGCGGGGGGGAGTCCTTGAAGTAGGTCGTAAAAAGTGGTGGGGGGGAATGCATCACGGGATGCACCCCCAATTTGTCGGCTTCTTAGGGTGTTACCCCTTTTGAAAGCTGGGTTATATATATTTATATATATATGGTGGTCATCTGCAAAAAGGTAATTTGGTGCTCCTGGGCCGGGTTACGGCTGGGGGTAAGGTATTTGTGGGCAGATGGCCAAAATTAAGTATCGGTGGCTTCAAGGACTTGCCCCTGTCATTCTGGTTGGTTTATAATGTTATGACCCTGATAGGGTCGCAGTGGGTTATTTGTTGTTATGATGTATCCCCTTTTTTGGGGATTCAAAAATTATGGTATTTAAAGTTATTGTTATTTAAATAATAAACGGCTGCTGTGGCCATTAAAATCCAACTCTGTTTCAGTGTCTGCTTTGGGAGGGTAGATTTACATAAGGGGAGAAGCGACTCGACTTATTTGAGTCATGTTTTGTAAGTATGCAATAAAACTTGCGTGATGAACATTGTGTTGTACGGTATTGCACTATTGTTCTCCTTCTTTCCCTACTGGAGACATAGGTTCTTTCCAGATTGAAAGACGTAGATTTATCGACTGCATACTTGTGGAACTACTAGTACTATCGGTACCATCTATACGTACACTGGTTCGAGGATTGTTTATCGCTACCCACTGGAACTCTTGTTCATATAAACTACACGTTGGACTAACTTTGCAGTGCTGTTGAGCGGTAAAAACTTTCCTTTTTTTACTTTAACAGAGTAGCTTCATCAGAAAAACCTCTCGCCACATGTCCTAGTAAGGCATATGGCGAGAGGTAATACTATTTTCTACTGAAAGCGATAGAAGGCAACCTGTAGATTTCTCCAGCAATATCAGCTGCAGTAGGGTTTGAGCTGTCGGACCCATGGCCCAGCAGATCAAAAGAAGCCCTGTATTTAAAAAAAAAAAGTTTTCATGATGGGCTAACCCCTTTAAAGCTAAAATTATTCATTTATTAAAATAATTATGCTAATTATAGTGAAAATAGGAGCAATATGGAAAATAATCAAGTGACCAAAATATTACAATTATAGGAGCAATATGGAAAATAATCAAGTGACCAAAATATTACAATTATATAAAATATTACAGAATAATTTTCCAAAGAATTTAAAATAACAGACAGACTTTTGTCTTTATTTAGCATAAAGATATAAAGTACCAAACTGGAGGTGCTGTGCACTGAGCAAATGATTTATATGCCTGAAGGGTGAATTTCACAGCAACTTTATGGGTTTTCCTCTGTTCATGAATTAAACAATTTTGTATCTTGTGGGATGAATAAAGAACATACACATACCCCATTTCCAAAGGTTTTTTTCATGCACATGGCTTTATTCCTCAATATATAAACTCACTGCCATCACATCGGATAGCATGGCAGTCCAGGAACATAAATACATATAGTGTGATTTGCAGTGTTGTTATCCTCTGTTGTGGAGTTGAGTATAGAAGTGCTGTCAATACCTTGAATTTCATGGCTTAGCATTTTGTACAAGGTGTTAGTAATTTCAATGGTTCTGTCGATGACAAAGATAAGAATCCTGTAAATCCAGTGAAATAAAAAAGATTGGACAACAGCTTGGCTAAATGTGACCTGATGTAAGTGAAGCTACATATACTGTAATAAGTCCTAAGTCCTTTAATGAAGGAGTGTAATATTCTCTAAATACCATTAAGTGATATGGGAAAATGGGCAAGTGAATGTGATATTCACTGACAGCACCCTACTTTTCCATAGAATTTTTTACCCTCACTGTACTCAGTTGATCTCAGGAATTAATCATGTGATTATATTGCGTGGTCGCACTAAGTATCGGATATCAAAACGTAAAGGACTATAAAGCATACATATTCTGACAATTAAATAACCACCGATCTACAATATAGCATGTCGATCGATGCTCATTTATTCCATTTACATGGAGCAATAATCGCATTTTTTATCTTGTCGGCCGTTGATTCACAGTTTACATGGGGAGATGTGCTGCCAAACAATGACCATTTTACTGGCCACATAAAAGATGCGATTAGCTTGTGAACGAGTATTTGCTTGATCTTCAGCTGATCGCTGCCCTGTTTACACAGGACAATAATCAGAGCGAGCGTTTGTACAACCTCTTGTTCACCCGATCATTGGTACTTGTAAAAGGGCCTTAAAGCAATCCTCCGGTCCCGGGACAACATTTTAAATATGATGGGATATATATAGTGATATTACCTGGTGCCCTCTAGACGTGCCCCTCTGCCATGGATCTGCTGTTTTAGGGTTGCCTCTGTGCTGTCTAATAATGGCCACAGTGCTTCTTAGACTACAAGTCTGAGACACTCCCACCGTTCTCGGATTTGGCAGAGCTGCTCAAGTTCCGTCTAATCCGTGAACAGAGGGAGTGTCTTAGACTCAGTCTGAGAAGCACTGTGGCCATTATTAGACAACACAGAGGGGACCCTAAAACAGCGCATCCACGGCAGAAGGGCATAACTGAAGGGCACCAGGTAATATTACTTCATATACCCCATCACATTTATAATTATGTCCTGAGACCGGAGGATCTTTTTAAAGCAATGATGACCAACTGGCGGCCTACATGTACCAGAGGAAGAAAAATTCATATGGCAGAGCTGTTTTTCCCCACTGTGGTTTCTTTCATATTTCTTAAAGTTATGATGTATATGCACATCTAAAGTATGTATATGTACATATACTGTACATACAGTATGTAGGGGCTTTTTTTTTTTTTTTATGTTTCTAAATGTTATATTTTTTGGACATTTGTGGTCTGTTTTCTCTGATGTACAGTGGCAGTGCCTGTGCAATCACTGTGGTGAAAATTATAGTCATGTTTCAGGTACATTATGAACAGGGGTGAAAAGAGAATAACTGTGTTAAATTGTTACTCTCTTTCTGTGAGCAATATAGGAGCAGAACATCAATGATATCATGCCAACGCACAAGGAAGGAGAAAAAAGTACACAGAATGGTTATTTTGTTTATAAAGTTGAGTCCAGGAGTAACATACTTTGCTGTATATTGTGTTTTTGACATTTTTAAGTCTAAGCAAAGTTCAGAATTTAAATTACAATTTGGAATTAATAAACATGAATAAATGCAAAATAAAAAGTCCTGATGGCTCAATGTAGCAAACTTTATGTTATCCAAGGTGCCAGATATATGATTAGTCTTATCATGTGTATCATATGAGTACAGTTTAGGACAAACAAACTGGTTATGGTATAACTGTATACATACAGTATAAAATGTGACCATTTTATTACATACATCTATATGCTTGCTCATTATTGCAAGTATCTAATCAGCCGAACAGGCGTCAGCAACTAAATGGAGATATGATCAAGAAGTTCAGTTGATGTTCAGACCAAACAACACAATGGGGAGGAAATGTTATCTAAGTAACTTTCACTGTGGCATGACTCTAGGTACCAGACTGGGTGGTTGGCGTTTCTCAGGAACTAGTAATTTCTAGGAATTTTTACAGACAACGTATCTCCACTTTATAGATAATAGTGTGAAAAACAAAAATTTACATTGAGCAACAGTTCTATGGATGAAAACACAATGTAAATTAGAGATGTCAGAGGAGAATAGCCAGAATGGTTAAACCTGACAAAATGGTGAAGTGGATGGGCTATAGCAGCAAAAGACTATATTAGGTTTCTCTCCTGTCAGCTTTGAAGAGGAACCTATTGCTACAGTAAGTGCAGACTCAACAGAACTAGAATTTATGGTAAAAACTCCTGACAAATTTTGAATGTTTCTATACTATTCGGAGTCACAATTTGATCAGTAGTAGTAGTAGTAGTAGTAGTAGTAGTAGTAGTAGTAGTAGTAGTAGTAGTACATTCCTTTATGGCCATAATCCTCCCAGACGTGTCTACATCCCGCAGGATATTTGTACCATGTCACAAAATACATATGACTTCAAGCTGGATCCACTAATACAATGGGTTTAGTGTATTCCACTGGCCAGCACTTTCACTAAACCTAAATTAGGCTATGTTCACACAGAGTTTTTTGCAGGCGGAATTTCTGCCTCAAAATTCAGTTTGGAAGTTTGAGGCAGATTTTCCTCTCCCTGCAAGCCAATTTTCGCTGTGTTTTTCGCCCGCGGCCATTGAGCACCGCGGGCATAAAACGCCGCGAAATACGCTTTCTCTGCCTTCCATTGATGTCAATTGGAGTTGAGAGGCGTAAACGCCTGAAGATAGGCAATGTCCCTTCTTTCTCCCGCAAGGCGGTTTTACCGCTCGCGGGAGAAAGCCGCCCCCGCCTCACATTAAAATCAATGGGAGGCATTTTAGGGCCGTTTTTGACTAGTATTGCGGTGCGGTTTCCACGTCAAAAAAACTTGTCAAAAAACTCTGTGTGAACATAGCATAATGTTCTGAGTGTTTTGAGAATTAGGTGAAATGGGAAGTAAATGAAAAATAAATGTGTAACCAACAAATCTGCAGCAACTGTGTGATGCTACCATCTCAATATGGATAAGAATCTCTAAGTAATTTATCCACTGCCAAATTTAATCCATTCCACAAAGATTTCAGACTTTTCTGAGGGTTGATGGACGTCTTCCTTCCCACCACTGGAAAGGTACCTAATAAAGTGCCCACTAAGTGTAGATGAGGATATCCTCTCTCTAGAATTACTAATCTTATTAAAAGAAAAGTTTATGAATCATTTGTCACTGACACCTAGGTGACATCTCTTTTATAATCTCATGTATGGCAAGGCTTTGATCTTAACCTCGTGTAAAATGTAATGCTGGTTCAGGTAACCTGCAGCTTATGTAGTACAGAAACTTTTCTTTTTCACATATAAACAAACAGGGTCTAATCAAGATTTGGGAAGGCACAATTTGAGAAGCGCTTCATCCCCAGTAACAGTGATGCTGTCCTACAATGCATGGCTAAGATAAGTCATTCATCTACATGTCGCCGATGTTAACCGAATAAACCCATAATCTTATATGTACACTACCATTCAAAAGTTTGGGGTCACCCAGACAATTTTGTGTTTTTCATGAAAACTCACACTTATATTTATCAAATGAGTTGCAGAATGACTAGAAAATATAGTCAAGACATTGACAAGGTTAGAAATAATGATTTTTATTTGAAATAATAATTTTCTCCTTCAAGCTTTGCTTTCGTCAAAGAATGCTCCATTTGCAGCAACTACAGCATTGCAGACCTTTGGCATTCTAGCTGTTAATTTGCTGAGGCAATTGGGAGAAATTTCACCCCATGCTTCCAGAAGCCCCTCCCACAAGTTGGATTGGCTTGATGGGCACTTCTTGCGTACCATACGGTCAAGCTGCTCCCACAACAGCTCTATGGGGTTGAGATCTGGTGACTGCGCTGGCCACTCCATTACAGATAGAATACCAGCTGCCTGCTTCTTCCCTAAATAGTTCTTGCATAATTTGGAGGTGTGCTTTGGGTCATTGTCCTGTTGTAGGATGAAATTGGCTCCAATCAAGCACTGTCCACAGGGTATGGCATGGCGTTGCAAAATGGAGTGATAGCCTTCCTTATTCAAAATCCTTTTTACCTTGTACAAATCTCCCACTTTACCAGCACCAAAGCAACCCCAGACCATCACATTACCTCCACCATGCTTGACAGATGGCGTCAGGCACTCTTCCAGCATCTTTTCAGTTGTTCTGCGTCTCACAAATGTTCTTCTGTGTGATCCAAACACCTCAAACTTCGATTCGTTTGTCCATAACACTTTTTTCCAATCTTCCTCTGTCCAATGTCTGTGTGCTTTTGCCCATATTAATCTTTTCCTTTTATTAGCCAGTCTCTGATATGGCTTTTTCTTTGCCACTCTGCCCTGAAGGCCAGCATCCCGGAGTCGCCTCTACACTGTAGACGTTGACACTGGCGTTTTGCGGGTACTATTTAATGAAGCTGCCAGTTGAGGACCTGTGAGGCGTCTATTTCTCAAACTAGAGACTCTAATGTACTTGTCTTGTTGCTCAGTTGTGCAGCGGGGCCTCCCACTTCTCTTTCTACTCTGGTTAGAGCCTGTTTGTGTTGTCCTCTGAAGGGAGTAGTACACACCGTTGTAGGAAATCTTCAGTTTCTTGGCAATTTCTCGCATGGAATAGCCTTCATTTCTAAGAACAAGAATAGTGTAATGTCCGTGGCTGCGGGCTGTCAGCTCCAGCCTCCCGCTGACAGCCGCAGCCACGAGTCGGCAAGCGCTGGCCCCAGCCTCCTCCTCAGGAGACGCTAGCGCTTGCATCCACTCACCTCCGCCGGAGCCCCTCTTAAAGGGGCAGCGCGCGCACCGGACATCTTGAACGACCTTTGACCCGTGAGTACCCTGGGCTATAAGAGGGGTCCAGCCCCCTAGTTCGATGCCTGAGCGTTGTTAGTTTTCCCAGTCTGTCTTGCAAATGGTCCCTTAGTGTTTCCCGTTCCTGTTGTTACCCGTACCTTATTCCCCGTTCCTGTTTCCCGTGCTTTGCCCTAGTATCTAGTCATGCCACATCCTGTGTCATCTGCCACGTCCAGAGGAATCTGCCACGTCCCGTGTCATCTGCCACGTCCGGGGGAATCCGCTACTTTCTGTGTCATCTGCCACGTCCGGAGGAATTCGCCACGTCCTGTGTCATCTGCCACATCCGGAGGAATCCGCCACATCCTATGTCATCTGTCACGTCCGGAGGAATCCGCCACGTCCGGAGGAATCCACCCCGTCCTGTGTTATCTGTCACATCCGGAGGAATCCGCCACGTCTGGCGCAACTTGCAGCTCCTGTGTCATCCGCCACGTTTGGCGCCATCTGCTGCACCCATCTCATCTGTGCCAGAGCTGCGGCCACCATCTGGACTATTCAGGTACCCTTGTGCGGGACATTGTATTTCTGGGGTGTCCTGTTGTTTGGCCAGCTGCCTCCCCGCTGCGGCGGTACGGCCTAGTGGGTCCACTAACCCGCTTTGTGACAAATAGACTGTCGAGTTTCACATGAAAGCTCTCTTTTTCTAGCCATTTTGAGGGTTTAATCGAACCCACAAATGTAATGGTCCAGATTCTCAACTAGCTCAAAGGAAGGTCAGTTTTATAGCTCCTCTAAACAGCAAAACTGTTTACAGCGGTGCTAACATAATTGCACAAGGGTTTTCAAGTGTTTTCTAATCATCCATTAGCCTTCTAACAGAGTAGACAATAACACAATGTACCATTAGAACACTGGAGTGATGGTTGCTGGAAATGGGCCTCTATACACCTATGTAGATATTGCATTAAAAACCAGACGTTTGCAGCTAGAATAGTCATTTAGCACATTAACAATGTATAGAGTGTATTTCTGATTAATTTAATGTTATCTTCATTGAAAAAAACTGTGCTTTTCTTGCAATATAAGGATATTTCTAAGTGACCCTAAACTTTTGAGCGGTAGTGTATAGTGGCAGCCAAACTGTGCTGCTATTGTGCAAAAAAAAAAGATCGTCCATGTTGTATTTTCAGTTTTCATTCCGGTAAGTGGAGACGGAGGTATCAAGCAGCCACAATTCCAACCCCCTCTGCCTATTGCAATATACATGAACGGTTGGCTATTAGATTTCTTCTAGTTAGCCATTCAGGCGAATGGAGTATTAGAGCTCTGAACAAAGAGAAGGGAGCTCGACTCCTATTTCTTGCTGCTGGAAGTGTCTGGAAAGTGTTTGCAGGACCTAGGATGTGAAGATCCTTTGGTGGTGGATGCTCCTGGCGAATTTCCCCTTTCAACCTCCCTATAATTTGACCCAAACAATTACCACAATATATGATTAATATTAGAATTACATGTCTTTCAAAACCTCCTCCACAAATGAAAGTTTGAGACCTCAATATATCAATTGTCCTTAGAATAGGGTAATAATGCCAATTGTCTCACTTATTTTCTGCATGAGGGTTAATGACAATACATGCAGTATAAGATTTTAGTATCCACATCCATAACTATCTATATGTGTGTGTGTGTGTGTGTGTGTGTGTGTGTGTGTGTGTGTGTGTGTGTGTGTGTGTGTGTGTGTGTGTGTGTGTGTGTGTGCGCTTATGTGTGTGTTCTCTGGTCTGCATTGTCTTTATATTTTATATTGCCATTTAACCATTTAACTTTTAGCAGTCTTTTGTCTGTGCAAGTGCTTTATTATTATGATGGTAAGGGGTATTATCAGCAGCTAACGGAAAGGTGACAGCAGCATTGAGTAGCATTAGGTGCCACTGTTCATAGCTATTTACGCTCAGCATGCAGTGTTGTTGTCATGACAACCTCACAAAACATGCTGTTATCACCTCAGATGCATGGGGAGGGAAGGTAACTGCCTTTTGACTTCAGACATCTGATCATTCCTGGAGCCAAATATCTTTCTTTCAGTCTCCTGAAACAAAAGAAGACAAACACGATAAGAAATATTATCTGTAACATGACCAAACTCAACCTGAGGAAATAACTGTACATTTGTGAAGAGTATAAAAATAAATTTTCAGGCTTTTTATATTATTTCCTAATAATATTAAATACTATTGCAATTATCCTGTATACACAGACATTCAACATCTACTTTTACCCGAAATCTTATTAGCAGGGAAATAGCCACAGGCTATGTAGTACTGTACATCAATGAAACCACTTACAACTAAGGCTGGATTCACACGAACGTTGCGTTTTTGCGCGCGTGAAAAACGCGCCGTTTCGGTTACGTTGGAGTTGCGTGTGGCATCCGTTTGGGCAGCGTGATAGCGTATTTAACGCGTGTATGGCATGCTTTTTTTACGCGCGTCAAAACAACGGAGGGTGGAGTAATGGAGAGGGCAGCCTACAAAAAGACACCTTCTCCAACACCTGCTTGCTGTGAGCACATGTTCGCATCAAGATTTCACGTTACCTCACACTTTGGCCCGTGTTTGTTGTTTTTGGGTGGTTTTACAGGTTAAAAAACTACTATTGCTGCAGATGTCAGTTTAAACTGTGCGCATGTGCTCAAAGTGAAAAGCCACTTCCTGGTTTGTAGTTGTTTTGTCTAGTCTGTTCAACTCATTTACATAGACTTAACAAGTGTTGCGTGAAAAACGCTGTGCGTACGGAGGTGCTTCCGTGTGCCCTGCGTTGTTTTCACGCACCCATTGACTTCAATGGGTGCGTGATGCGTTGAAAACGCTGAATCAACGGACATGTCGTGCCTTTTTGGCAACGGAGCAACGCTGCGCAAAAACCACGCACATGTCTGCACGGCCCCATAGACTAATATAGGTCCGGGCAACGCGCGTGAAAATCACGCGCGTTGCCCGCGCGTATTTTACGTTTGTCTGAATAAAGCCTAAGTCACTTCAATAGCTTTTATTATCACAAGTTTAAACGTAAACACATAATTCTTATGATAATTCAGAAACATAAGTACGCTGAGGTCATAGTTATAATAATACTTCATACATCATCACTATATATCATACTGCATGTAAATGTTTTGAATATAATACAGTTTATCCCAACTCTAACAATAGAAACAGGATTCCCCTTTATTAAGTGCCAGAGCCTACCATTTATACAATATTGAATTGCGTGTCATAGTATACTAGTTCACACAGTGATATACTAGTTCTTATTCATGTTCATAATGTCTGTCATCACAGGGTACCCTCATAAGTATGATTCAGAAATTACCCAATGGTCCACTGAGGTCCATGTCCATAATACAGAAGGTAGAAATGGCTCTGTAGAATTATGAGAAGGATCATTGTTGTCTACCAGCCATTGAGGTGGACTGTGCTGAATGATGGTATAGATTTGCTTTTAAAACTGAATATTATCATCAAGTACATTGGTTGAATATGGTGGTATATGAATTAAACAAACACCAGATAAAATTGATACACTGCGTTATACCTATTGCTTGGCCTAAATGATCAGTGTATGACAGAAGAGTGTGCAGGAATCTATGACCTGCAAACAGTATTTGTTCTAGGGGTAAGGACAGTCATCTAGCAACAGATGAGTGCAGATGACACCCTCCCCAGGCGGTTTTCATCACGATAGTGGCCGATAATACAGCCTCGGTCACGTGATCACGGGGGGAATTCTCGCAAGAGCGTGGGAACTCACCACAGAATTTTTTCAAAAAGGCAAGATGGGTAGTGCAAATTCCTGTTAGACAAGTAGAAATTAAATAAAGCAAGGAAACGTGACCAGTAACGCTATTAGAATGCTTTAATAACAATGAAAGTTCAAAACAGCGGTATAGATAAGGTCTAACAGATGTATGTCTCATCTGGGAATGTTTGATAGAGAAGGAACTGAACTTCGAATTGAAAACGATTAAAACATCGGTGAAGGGTTCTGAGAAGTAAATCTCATTCTAGGAGTGAAGCCTCAAGACTAATGTCTATTTCTTGGATTCGGCTTGCGGATTGCTCCCTTGTCTCTGGTTTCTAGGCTAACCCAAAAGATAGAGACAAAAAGAAGGCAGCTTCCACAGGACAAGCTTGTTAGGGAGGGAGAACTAGAGGGTCGCGGTTGCTAGGTGGTAGTTCTTACCCCTAGAACAAATACCATTTGCAGGTCATAGATTCCTGCAAACTCTTCTGTGTTCGTCGGGGAAACAGCCACCTAGCGCCAGCTAATGGGTAGAGTAACACATACCTGGTGGTAGCTCTGATAAATTCAAGACGTCCTTCAAAAGGACGTCAACAAACTTGACAAAGGTTTTGCTAGAAGACGATCTAGCTGTACAGAGTATGGAAGCAAGGGGAATCCCTTTGGCTGCAGCCCTGGAGGAAACTGCTGCTCTGATAGAATGGGTTTTGAATAAATTTGTATCTATGGCTGCGCTTTTCCTCACAAATAAGATCCACCCTGTAATTGTATTAGCCAATGCTTTTTGGAACAGAGGTGTGTAAGTGGTGAAGAGATTTCTAATCTCAGCTCTATAAGGTCCAAAAGGGTAAGATACTCTAAAGGGTATTAGCTAAACCTAAGGGAGGTTCCTCTAGGTCCCCTACTAGGTCTAGCTCTACTAGGGTTTCATCCAAATGAGAAGTTTTTGTTCTGCCCCTAAGAACTAGATGGAAACCTCCTGGTGAGACAGATAGCCAAGGTTCCATAACATGGAAAAAACAAATAAGCTCTGCTGTACGTGCTGCATCCCTATAGAAAGAAGTAATGCTAATTTTATACCTTTGTTCCATAGGGTAGAAGTCCCCTTCGCTCATGGTGCTATGTAATAGGGGAACAATTTCCCACGTGAATTAGTAATTAGGAACGTTTGATCCTACAGAAGAAGTGTCCTTAATGAACCTAAGGTATAGTTTATACTCGGTAAGAGATGGTAATAATAAGTTTAATGTAGTACCCATGGACTTCATGGTGTTGCAAACTTAGCCTGCCAGGAATTTCTGTGTTAGGAACTCCAGACTCGCATCGAGCTGGGAAAAAGTTTTAACTCTAGATATCATATTAGAGTACCAGGTCTGAAATTAAGCAATAATCTTATATCTATGTTTAGTTCTATGGTTCAAAGAGTGGTTCATTAGTTGGCTAACGTCGTCTGATAAGTTTGAAAATGAGAAGAGCCTATCAGAGCTGCTATCCACTTTAACCATGGAAGTTGTACCAGAAGATCTTCTGATTCTTGAAAACAGTCTGTTGTCCAGCTGAGGGGAACATTGTTCCCTTGGATTATTTTGTGGATCACTGGGTACCATCGTCTGGAAGGCCAAACTGGTTAGACAAGCACCATCTCCTCTACTTGATCCTGTTTAATCTTCTACAACACTTTGGACAGTAGTGTTGGAGTAGGGAAATCATAAGGATTCTTCAGATGGTCCATGAAAATGACAAGGCGTCCACTCTCCATGCCCTTTGAGACTAAACTTTGAAACAAACCTTTTGGTCTGAGCCTAGATGGCCGAAGCCAAAAGAGCTATTTTCCTGACATCTGATGTCTGCTCTATACTCTGGAAGATCTTCATGACAATGTTTCCGTTACTTCATTGGATAGACCCGGAACATACTGGGCTCTGAGGACTAGATCCATGTCTAGTGCCCAATTCCATAACTCCAGAGCCTCTAAACACAAGGTCTTGGATCTTGTGCTTCTTATCTTGTTCACATATGCCACTGCAGTTCTGCTGTCCATTCTGATCAGTACTGTGTGACAGGTTGGTGACATGGTATATAACCTCTGGAGACCCAGCTTGGCAGCTCTTGGTTCCAGAAGGTTGATGTGTAGTTTGGACTCCAATTGATTATATTTCCCTTGAACGGCTGCCTTGTGGAAAGGCACCCCATCCTGTCAGAAAAGCATAGGATGTTACTGTTAAGTCTGCTTGTTTGTGTCTGATGGGAAAGGTAAATCCAATATTTTTGTCATCTCTAGCCTGACCTGTGAAGTAAGATGGACTCTCAAGTTCCATTTTGTGCCCTGTCTCAGGAGATGGATGAGCCAAAATGGCATCTAACAACATATCGTTGGAACAGTGTGGAATCTCAGTTGTGTCACCACTAGTTTCCTTATAAGACTGGCAAGTACTCTTATTGGCACCTCTCCTTTGGACAATCTTTCTAAAAATTGAGCTACCACTTTTGGCCATTTCCATTCTGGAACTCCTAAAGGAGATCATACTGAAGTCCGGAAGCATGAGACTTTGAGTGGGTAGTAGAACCCATTTTCCTGTATAGATGGAAAATCCTGGTTCCATTAGCAGTGACATTGTGGTATCTTTATGAGAGAGAAATGTGTCCATATTGGGATGGAAGAGGAGGAGGTCATCTAGATATATGAGGAACGTTATGTCTGATGACCTTAGATGTGAAACTAGTATTTTCATGACCCTTGTTAATATTTGCGAGTCATTGGAGAGGCCAAATACCATCATGTTCCAATGGTAAATTTTCATCTTCAACAGAATTATAGAAGGCTTCTATGTTTTGAAGCAGTAAAATAGAATGGACGGTTTCCTTTAAGTCTATTGTTACTGTATGCATGTCTCCCTAGAGGTATCTCAGTTCTGACATATTCTCCATGCGGAACGTTTAAGTTTTTTTTGTTTGTTTTTTAGGAACCCGTTTAAGGGTTTCAGCTCTTGGACTGGTCTTATGGACTGGTCTGATTATTGAACAGGGAAGATATAGCCTATCCAAACCTGTGGAGACATCTTCCAAAGATAAGGAGGCTGCTAAAGAGCAGAATTCCTTTCCCATCGCCGCCTGAATAGTTCTGAGGAGAGTTACCGCACTCTTGCTAGAACACCTTCCCGGATCACATGACCACGGATGCTATTAGCGGCCATGATCGCACTGAAAAGCCCCAGGGAGACTGCCGACTGCACTTATTATCTGTTGCTAGATGACTGTCCTTACCCTTAGAACAAATACGGTTTACAGGTCACAGTGTTTTAATATGATCTATTGCAATGATAATAGTATGTAAACAGTAATCACAGAATAGCAATGTTTTCGTTTTCTACATAGGGAACAATATTCCCTATAAATAAAATGATAGTAAAAAATTATCAATATGTGCAAACGCAATAAACGAACATGTATCCCAATAGTGAATGATAACATTTTATTATTTGGTTTTGTGGAATGTACATTGGGGAACATATACTGTATGAATGAGCGTAAGTCGAATGTTTCCTTTACTTTTTACTGGATTCCATATTACATATATAAGCAGCTTTATTTATAAAAAGTTAAGAAGTCTTGTAAAAATCAAACCAACAAACTGTTTAAAGAATTAAATGTTTAGAAAAGTAACAAATCCTTAGGTCTTAGGTAATCTCATTTTCCTTTAAACTTTCAGCATGTCAAAATGACAGTTTAAGCTTTATTGGGTTAGTAAAGGTGGCCACACAGTTTTGCTAGCTGTTGGGCGAACATTTATTTGGTTGACAGCAATTTCTCCTGACTCCACCATAAACATGGTGGCTGAGAATGCATGTTTTTTTTCAGTGGACTAGGGGAAGAAGCCTCTGCCAGATCCCTCTGGCAGAAGCTCCTCTTTCATGAAAACAAATGCTCATTCATGTTTAAGTCCAACATGCTCAAACCCTTTTTCTCCAGACATCAGCTGTCGGGGAGAAAGTCTGGAGACCCCATACATATTAGATAGTCAGCCGATCCCATCAAAATGGGCAGATTCGGACTTTTATCTAATGTGTATGACCAACTTAAGACATAACAAGACACAGTATTTATACCAGAATAATTTAGTATGTCAAAATTTTAATATAATAAAGCCAAAATACTTTTTAGATTATATATTATTATCAAGTTTTAATTCTGTAATAGTTTAGATAAATCTAGGCTGATCATTTCTGCGCTGATCTATTTTCCAGTGATAACATGTTTATGGTAACCTATTTATATTGTGAAATTCCCTTGTTTGTTAAATAATTCTTCTTCGTGATGTTTTTTTCTTAGTTTGATACTAGTAGCTGATATTCCTTCCAGCTTTTTCTTTCTATTTCCCTTTTCCTTTCTTGTCCATATCTAACAAAGAAATAGTTACATTAACAGGACCCAGGTGGCTTTTTCTCTTCAGGCTCCTGGCAAAGAAATTCGAACAGAGCGCCGATCACTCAACTTTCTCTCCTGCTAGACAATCTATCACAAAGAATGTGTGAGGAAAGTGTGGTTTTAGCTTCCCTTTTTGGATTTTTGCAGCTTAAAGGAACTTCTATCATCATTTTCCAGGGTGGCAGCTTCCTTATGAAAGCCACAATGGAGGCTTTTGCTGTAGCACGATGTCATTCCATCAGGTTACATTGTTCAGAAAGTAGATTCTTTTGTCTTCTTTTAACAATCTGTATATTTTTATACATTTTCTGTTACCACGTCCAAATGAGCCTATTATTAACTATTTGGGCCTTTCAGTAAAAATGTAGCATCTTGAAAAGTAATTTATACAAAATACATTGTCCGAAGGGCTGAAATAAAATTGAAAAAGAAACAGATTTATAATAAAACATAGACATTAAATAAATGACTCATAGTTTTTATTTTCATACTGTTTTTGAAATAATAATTTCATAATGCAATGTGTAAAAAAAATAAAAATAGGTCTAAAAAAAAATAGAAGTATCCTCAATATTAATATTTGGTTAAGCCTCCACTGGCAGGAATAAATGCACTGAGTCGCTTCCCGTAATGCTTAACAAGGTCAGAGAACACGTGTCAGGTTTCCTGGATCACTCCTCCATGCAAAGCATTTCAAGTTTCTTAATATTCTTGAGTTTCGCTTGTGGTCTTCTTCAATACACACCATTGTTTTCAATTGGGTTAAAATCTGAGGCAAAACTTTGATTTTGTGTTCTGCAGCCTTTTCTGTGTGGATTTTGATGTGTATTTGGCCTCATTATATCATCCAACTTTCAGCCATCTGGCAGATGCAGATAGATAATGTCCTAAAATCTCCTGGTATTTAGTGAAATTTATTCTGATATTGATTTTCACTAGAGCCTTTGACCAGCTAACTACCCAAAGCTTCAATGACCCACCACCATATTTGATAGTGAGCAACAGGTGCTTTTCTTTCTATGCAGAACCTTTTTTTGCACCAAACTTGACAATGATGTACATAACCAGAAAGTATTTTGTTGTCTCATCTGATCACATCACATGATTCCATTTGAAAACCTACATGTGCAATTTAAAAAAAAAAAAAAAAAAATCAGGCACTGCACTTTGTTGCTTGATGTTAGGAAAAGCTTCTTTCTGTCTGCAAAAAAGTCCTCCAAAAACTTCTGCTCATGAAGCTACGTCTTTAACTGTGATCTTTGGGTTAGTCTTTGCCTTTCTTACCATCCTCCTAACATGGGGTAAAATGTTTATTAGTTCTCTTCCTGGCAATTTTTTAATGGTTTGTTGCTATTCAAGAATTTATGAATGTCTTTAATGATAATTTCAACAATTTTCCACAACCTTGCAGTTTTGAGTTGATAGTTCTTTGTTTCTATGATTAAATTTCTAGTTTAGTCTCTTATTAATTTATTATTTGTAAGATAAATTACTATTATTTTCTAAGGGTTAGGGCTATTTATATCTATATGCTACAGCTAAGCTACTTATAGGGTCATTTATTTTAAACCTAATATAGTTATAGATTTTTTTTTCTCCTAGTTAAACCGTTTACAGGATTGGATCATGGTATATAGAATATATCTTCCACAATAAATAATTTTATAGTTTGCATTGTTTATTCTCATACTAACATTTTTGGTATAATTTTGCAGCATAAATACAACGGAACTGAATTTTTGAGTACGTAACGTTTTACCTTATATATGAATTGTAGATTGTACTGTAGATTGTTTTGCTCTTCAGTAAATTTTTGGTCGAATTATGAAATCTTTGGTGTGGACATTAAGAGAACTGTGCTTTGTCTGGTATGGATCCATTATATTTGAATATTTTGTGTTATCTTCATTCATTAAATCCATTAATCATTCATTACTATTATTTATATTATAAGTATGCCTGTGTAAGAAATGTTTTTTTTTTTGGTGAAGATTTTCGACCTGATTTACTGCTGCAAAATACTCTACATGATCATGTGATATTCTGCAGAGGGGATAAATCTTAATGCAGTTGACCAGGCAGATCATGACACCATCCACTGGTTGTAATCTGGTAAAAGAAGATCGGAACAACCCTTGAGATCACTCTATCGCACATTCCCAGGAATCCTAACTTGAGCAAAAAAAATAACTTTTTGAATTGAATTACTTAAAGGATTTTTTCCAGTGCTTTTAAATTGATGGCCTATTTTTAGCTGACTAAAGGGGGTGCTGCGTTAGTCACCGTGGCCTCCTCAATGTTTACCAGGCACAGCACCATAGAGGCTGTGACTGGGATTGCAGCTCAGTACCATTCCCTTGAATAGGACTGGAACTGCAATCCCAGACACAGCCACTACGGAAGTTTACGGCTCTGTGCCTGTAAACTAGGAAAAGGCCACGGTGACGATCGCACAGCCCTTTCATTCAACTGATTGGCGGAGACATGGGAGTCATATATTGATGACCTATCCTAAGGATGGGCCGTCAATATAAAAGTTCTGGAAAACCATTTAAAGGGTTTCTTGGTTCCGCCTATGCACTGTTTACTCTCCTGCAGGTTGACAGGTCATGTGAGATGACCAGCCAATCATGGCTTACCACAGTGATGTGTCGATCTTAGGGACGTAATTACAACAGATCGTAAATGGCCGTCCAGCCCTCATAATGTTCTGTTCCTATGGACAACACATCATCACATAGTAGTGTAAACAGATGTGACAAGGTCACCCGAACAACTGTGGCGAGGGAACTGTGAAGAATTCTAAAGGTAAGTACATTAAGACTTTTACTATTTTAACATCTTGAGCAATGTTATGCATTTTTTGCTATCCCTGGAAAAAAATCCTTTTTAACAATTTACAATCTCGTAAAACATTTTATAGAAATGATTTTCAAGTAGAATAATTTAAGTCCATTACTAATATTATAGAGGTTAGAAATATCTTTGCAGTTCTGTTCCAGTAATGAGGTAAGATAAATAGCTCATATAGGTGAACAAAATATAATTCTCCACAGAACAAAATGGAAAGGAATATCATGGCCAGCCCAGGTAGAAAATGGCACTTATTCATACTATACAATCCATTAAATTAGGTCAATGTGCTTTAAAACTGAAGTGTAGCTCAGAATTATTTCTATACTACTGACAATGACATCAGTATAAGGCAGAAAAAGAACTTTATTTGTCTTACTTAAAATGATATATGGAGCACTTGTCTGTTTATTCCACAGAAAACAGCTCTGCAAAAACACCATCAATACCCCTGAGAGCTGCCAGTGATAGCAATAAGTTTCTTAAGTAGATCTCTCAAGTGAGTTAATGCCTACCAGGTATCCATTATTCTAAATTCAAAGAGCTTTCTTTAAATAATGTTACACGGAGTACGGCTCATTCTAACATAAATCGTGTCACAATAATGGCATTTTTGAAATAGGTAAGCATGTATTTCTAATACAAAGGGAAACTTTCTGAAAAGAAGAGCGATCAGTAAATTGGCTTCATAATCAAATGGGACCCCAGTTAAGATGAACTTTGATGGATTCAGCAGAGATCAGGCAAATCCCAGTTAACAGGATCTTGGATAATAATGCTAGACTGGAATCAGCATCCCTAAAGTAGCAATTACCTTGGTTTCTTAGATAAGTTCAGCTTATATGGTGTCAACCCATGTATTACAGTGTGATGTCCTCTAAAACCAATCATTTTATCATATGGAGACTGAGGTCTCTAGCTTCTATAAATGAAAATATCCCTTCCTTTGCTATTGGTATGAAATAAATAAAAGAAGCCATATTATTTGAGTCCTTGGGACACAATGTGCCTGATTAAAGTCACATAGAGAGTACATTGATTTATGAATGGATTTCAAATAGACATGGACTATTTCTTATAAGGTAGATAACAATAGCCTATTCTGTGTGTTATTTTCTAGGAAATTATATTTTCTCTCTGGTTCCATTATTCCGTTCATCCTTTAAGTTTTAGCCAGTATTAAACCCCCCTAAATAAGGGCATCTGTGAGAAAGCCAGACTATTGGGTGCAATTATATCCAATAACGTGCTATTTGGAGTATATCACTGAATGAACAAATAATGTAATTTCAGCTTCAGGATGTCATTTAGCTTTTATAAGAGCATATTACAGAAGTCCTAATTTATAAAGGGGACTGTCCTGGTAATATAATTACTTTTAGGCCGCAAGCACACAGCCATATTCAAGATCCAGAGCTTGCTGTCCAGTTGTCTTTGACTCTTCATTTTTACAGCACATCCCCACACTCTATAGCTACAGAAAATTCTCATAGTACCACTAACTGTGCCACCTAAATAAAATACTAAAAAACACTATGCTCCATAAAGAAAATAGTGTCACATACTGTGCCAGCTTAATATAACAGTGCACTGTGCCCCTAAATATAATACTGCCACACAATGTGCCCCCTGAAAATTACTGTGCCTCAATATGTACATTTATATTCTAAGGTTTAACATACACAATTTGGTGCTGACATTTTTAATGTTCTGAAGAATGAGCAATCCAATGCAACATCTAAATCTTTGTTGCATTTGTCATTCAGGAAAAATTACAGAATTTTATAAAGTACCACGATTACTGTCATATTTAGGCTATACATAGCTATGAAAAAATATGTCCAGGGCCTACATACCAGTGTGAATGTTGATTAGAAGGATTTATCTGCTTTAGACAATCCCTATTTGTTAGATGGTAAGCCTGACAATTAGGTGATCACAGTGTTGTCTGCTGCTGGACCCCCAGCAATCAGCTTGAATGTGTGTTGGGGAATTCAGAAGCAAGTGTTTAATTCCCTTACAGCACCACCTCATGAGAAATGAAGCATTACACATTGAAATGTATGGGCTGTCACATCCAACATGCACAATCTTTCCTTCCCCTGTCACCAAGCTCTGCAGAACGGTCAGATTGATTGTATAATATGCCTGGCTTGCATTAATCACATGTGAACATCCATTAAGTTTTACTTTCTGTTCAAATGCACAATCATTTATATCCAAATATCTTTATGAATTCATTTGAATCCTATCTCTTTGCATTGGCACCAGTGAAGCTCTGGGGTCCCTTGATCCCCCTTAAGGTGATGTTACTGAGGACTCACCCTCCATCAATACAGAACATGTGAATTTCCAGATTTGCACAAACATGCACATGATCAATAAGATTAAATTGGTTATTAATAATCAACCCGAGGAATAGACCCTGACAAGTGATTGGCTCCAAAGTCAGCTCCAAATAGTAATGTCATCTGCTGGACCTTTGGGATCCATTATACTGTCAGAGTCTGGTTGCACCAGAGGATCATATGGTACTCTGGTGGGCCAGTTCCTGCCCTGATTTGCACCCCTGGAATTTGCTTATTCACAGAACATTATATCACACAGTTTAATCTGTAATGTTTTAAAAAAAAAAATAAAGAATATTGAACTAAATGATTTATTGCTTTCTTTGAATTTTCATTTCACTCACTAAAGATGAGCTGTGTACTTAGTCTTGCTTATTCTGTCATTGGCAGAATAGGTAATATTTTGTATTCTATTTGCGAGAGTTGAACTAACCGCAACCTGTACATATAAAATTAACAATCTAAAAGAAAAATAATTCATGAGGCATCAGTTATATTATTTTTTTTCTTGATGGCACAGCCATTACCAGTCAGTATATGTTCATATAACTAGCTATTATTTACTGAAGCCAAATATATGCATATGTTCTTAGTAATACAAGTAATACAACTATATTTGTGCATGCAAATGTATGGCTTGCAATATGGTATATGTGCTCCAGTCTGTTATTTTATTTGGTCCTATACGGATATATTATCCAGTCACATAATCAAACTGGGATTTGGATCTGGAGAACAGATTCTTCAATGAATTAACAATTTGTCTGTGTTCTTTTTATATCTTCTAGATATCTATAGGTTCATTGGCAACTGCTTGATTCTTCATCATTTTGCATGGAGAATACACCTCGAATTACCTCAAAAATTGATGATCTTGTTGTAATCATGTGGTAAGATGGGAAATAAGAAGTTTAGACATGAATATCTTCTTTTATATTCTTTATGTATCATTTATGTTGTGGGAATAATTCATGTAATAATGAGAAAATATTGCATGGTTGTGCAAATATTTATGTATATACATTTGGGGGCTAGAGCTGTCAAATTGTCATATTAAGCACTAGATTTTTTTCAAAGTATCATAGTTTGTAAGGCCGAAATAAGACATACAGTATGTCTATCCAGTTCAGCCTGTTATTCTGCAATGTTGATTCAGAGGAAGTCATATCCCCCATGAGGCAAAAGCCAAATTTCCTCATTAAAGGGAAAATTTCCTTCCCAATTCAGCTACAGTAATCTAGTAAACATAACTTGTGAAATTATTACACTCAAGAAAGGCATCAATGACTCTTCTTAAGCACTCTCACTAAATTCACCATGACACCTTTCTCTGTGTGAAGGATGGTCCATTTGCTTATATTCTCTGTATTAAATTACATTATGAATTATCAAGCAGGATGCCGAATTATGAAGATATGTATTCTCCATTATTTTAATGACCTTTCCTCTATATAGTTCTGCTCGAGTCTCAAAGAAATGGGTTATGTCTATGTGTTCATCGTGTGGCCTTCATGCATCCATGGCTAGTGGATTGGCTGAACACCCAGACATAAAGTGCAACTATTTGTCGTTATCACAACAAACTCTCTCATGGGAAAGAACATTTAACACCACTCTATTGTATGCTTGTTTCCAGGTGTTACCTGATGTCAGAATTTTAATTAAGAATTATAATGATGTAGTTGAAATATTTTCATTGTATGCTATTGGCTGAATAAGAG
Source organism: Rhinoderma darwinii (assembly GCF_050947455.1). Lineage (NCBI taxonomy): Eukaryota > Metazoa > Chordata > Amphibia > Anura > Rhinodermatidae > Rhinoderma > Rhinoderma darwinii. The sequence goes on along the minus strand of NC_134691.1, from coordinate 100,364,346 downwards.
TTATTGTTACATTGCCTCTGATTGGTTAACATCAAACCTACACCCCTTTTGAATGATATTATTGTAATTGAGTTTGGCAATAAACCCACAGAGGAGTATTTTGAGCATACCAGAAGCGTCTGTGTGTTATTTCTCCTCTCTCGATATATATCGGTATGAAATCTCCTGATTAGGATGCTGGATAAAGTTCCTGGCGTTGGTGTCTGTTGGAAAACTCGTCTAAATTTCAGTCTAATATATTTTGAGCTATTGACTTCCACAACAGTAATGTTGCCGAAACAACCCGGGAGATTGCTCGTCTGATTGCTGTCGCTTTAGAGGTCTGGTTTTACTCTGTGAATGAAAAAAAACGCGGTAGGTAAGGAGCTTATTCTTACACAATTCACACATGTATTGCGTAAGCCTTGGAATTTAGCTGTCATGACGTCACATATTCTGGACGGGGCACTTTATCCAGTAATAGTAAGAAAGGATGGATTAAAAAAGGTATGTTGAAACTTTTTGTGTGATGAAAGATTGCAGGTGCGTACGTGATCTTGAGTTGTTGATATGAAAGACATGAGAAAATTTTTGCCGGCAACTACATTGTTAACTAGAAAATGTTGTGAGAAGTGATGACCTTCCCCTTTGGAATGCGGTGACATAGCGCATGTTTGAGAGAAGTTGTAACTCACATGTGAAGTTTTTTAAATGAAAGGATTGTAGCTTGGACAGTAAGAAAAAACTTGTGCTGCTCTGTTGTAGTGTGTCATTTGTTATTTAGTTGTTGTGTAAAATCGTTAAGGGACCAAAAGCTATACCCCGGCAGTTAGTTAACTCCTGCTTGATTCAATAGAGGTTAACGAATGTCGATTGTGTAGAAGAATTTGCTCTTGCAATTGTTGATTGGCAATATTTTATCTGTTCAAAACGGTGAGGGATCAGAGGAAAGGATACCCTACTGCTAGAATGTCTGGAGGAACGACTTTTGATATCGTATTGGTAAGACAGTCTAGGAGATAGACTGGTCTGAGAAATCTGTCGGCAGACGTGGCCAGTTTGCCTGGAGGTGGGGGATTTACCGTCGATCACCCGACTGCTCTCCGACCATGGGGTCAGGAGAAAGTGAGACAAGAATGCGGGACAGCCTTGGGGCATGGGTCCCAGCCATCATTATAGTAGAATGAGCAAAAGGAGTTGAGGCTGTAATTGTAAATAATGTTAAAGAGTGATGGGAGTTGGACCTTGTGACATTGGAAAAATGTGAAGGCAAAATAACGCACTTGTTGCTCACGGTGTTGCCGTGGGCAACTGCCCCATTTCCATTAGCTTCTGTGTACCCTTGTCTGTTTGTCTGTCGTGCACCTACTGAGCGTAGGGACCGTCGCCCAGTTGTACGCCGTCGCCTAGGACGGGCCGTGCAAGTAGGCAGGGACTGAGTGGCGGGTAGATTACATAATCACAGGCCCATATACCTTTTCTACCCTGGTTCCTACTACTATGGACCCCCTTGAGACCCTGGCTCAGCAAATGCAGGGTCTCTCCCTACAGGTCCCGGTCCTGGCTCAGAGTTGCGACCAGCGTGATGCTAACCAGCTAGTGCCCTCCACCTCACCTCTTGAACCCCATCTCAAGTTGCCTGACCGGTTCTCAGGGGACCGGAAGACTTTTTTCTCCTTTCTGGAGCGTTGTAGACTCTATTTCCGTCTAAGGCCCCACTCCTCAGGTTCTAAGAGCCAGCGAGTGGGTATAATTGTCTCCCGGCTCCAGGACGGCCCCCAAGAATGGGCCTTCTCCTTGGCTCCTGATGCCCCTAAACTTTCCTCTGGTGACCTTTTTTTTCCGCTCTTGGGCTCATCTATGACGGGACTGACAAGACTGCCTTTGCCGAGAGTCAGCTGGTGACCTTACGTCAGGGTAAGAGACCCGTTGAAGAGTACTGTTCTGACTTTAGGAAGTGGTGTGTAGCTTCTCGCTGGAATGACCCTGCCTTGAGGTGCCAGTGTAGATTGGGTCTGTCGAACGCCCTGAAAGACCTGTTAGTTAGGTATCCCTATTCTGACTCTCTAGATCAGGTTATGGCTTTAGCGGTACGTCTTGACCGACGTCTCAGGGAACGACGAATTGAACGTTTTTGTACCTTCTCCTCTGGCTCCCCCATGATGGCTAACGAGGTTCCGTTGCTTCCTTCTTCCATGGAAAATTTGGATGAACCAATGCAACTCGGGGCTTCCGTGTCTCCCTAACAACGTAGAGAGCTCCGCAGGAAGAATGGTCTCTGCTTCTACTGTGGGGATGACAAGCATCAAGTGAACAACTGTCCTAGGCGTAAGAAAAGTCAGCCGGAAAACTTCTGCGCCTTAGTGACCATCGGGGAGGTCGCTTGGGCGCACAGGTATTTCCCGTAACTATGAAACCTAATAAGATCTTGCTTCCCTTTCAGGTCTCTTTTGAGGGTAGGTCTGCCACCGTCAGTGCCTTCGTGAATTCAGGGTCTTCTGCTAATATTATATCTGTGGATTTTGCTATGTCTCTAGCTATGCCATTGATTGATTTGCCTAAACCTGTCCCGGTAGTGGGTATCGACTCCACTCCACATGCTAATGGTTATTTTACGCAGCATACCCCTTTTTTGAACTCATTGTTGGCTCCATTCATTTTGAGCAGTGTTCTGTACTGGTGATGCAGGGATTATCGTCCGATTTGGTTTTAGGCCTTCCCTGGTTGCAGATGCATAATCCCACGTTTAAATGGAGTACTGGGGATCTTACTAAAAATGCATGACATCCTGTTTTTCTGTTAATTTTATTTCTCTCCCTGAGGAGGTGAACACTCTACCTGAGTTTATTCAGGACTTCGCTGATGTTTTTTCTAAAAAGGCCTCCGAAGTGTTACCTCCTCATAGAGAATACGATTGCGCAATCGATTTGGTACCAGGAGATAAGCTCCCTAAGGGTAGGATATTTAATCTCTCTTGTCCCGAACGTGAGGCCATGAGAGAATATAGCCAGGAAAGCCTGGCCAAGGGTTACATTCGCCCCTCTACTTATCCGGTAGGTGCTTGCTTCTTCTTCGTGGGGAAGAAGGATGGTGGTCTTAGGCCGTGCATCGATTACCGAAACTTGAATAAGGTCACTGTAATGAACCAATATCCCTTTCCTCTGATTCATGATCTCTTCAATCAGGTTCAGGGGGCCCAATGATTCTCTAAGTTTGATCTTCGGTGGGGTTACAACCTTATCCGAGTCAGAGAAGGGGATGAGTGGAAGACTGCGTTTAACACGCCCGAGGGTCATCTTGACTACCTCATCATGCCCTTTGGGTTGTGTAATGCTCCCGCGGTCTTCGAGAATTTCATAAATTAGATTTTAAGAGACTACCTGGGGGTATTTCTTGTAGTGTACCTTGATGACATACTTGTGTTTTCCAAGGACTGGTCCTCCAACATTGAGCATGTCAGGAAGATGCTCCAGGCCCTTCGGGAAAACAAACTCTTTGCTACATCCGAAAAATGTGTGTTTGGGGTGCAGGAGATACAATTTTTGGGTAAAATCCTCACTCCTAATGAATGGAGTGAGGTTCAGGCTGTGGCTGAATGGGTCCAACCTGCCTCCCTGAAGGCGTTACAGTGCTTCCTGGGGTTTGCTAATTATTACAGAAGATTTATTGCTAACTTCTCGGTCCTCGCTAAGCCTCTTACGGATCTTACTTGCAAAGGTGCTGATCTCCTCCACTGGCCTCCGGAGGCGATCCAGGCTTTTGAGATCCTTAGGAAGTGCTTTATCTCTGCCCCAGTGTTGATTCAGCCTAACCAAATGGAGCCATTCATTGTGGAGGTTGACGCCTCCGAGGTGGGAGTGGGTGCTGTCTTGTCCCAGGGTACCAGGTCCCTCACCCATCTCCGTCCCTGTGCCTACTTCTCCAGGAAGTTCTCGCCCACTGAGAGTAACTATGACGTGGGCAACCGCGAACTCTTAGCCATTAAATGGGCATTTGAAGAGTGGCGCCACTTCTTGGAGGGGGCTAAGCACCAGGTAATGGTCCTTACCGACCACAAGAATCTGGTCTTCCTAGAATCTGACCGGAGGCTAAACCCGAGACAAGCTCGATGGGCGTTGTTTTTTACTAGATTCAACTTTGTGGTCACCTATAGGGCTGGGTCTAAAAATATTAAAGCTGATGCACTGTCGCGTAGCTTCATGGCCAGCCCTCCTTCGGAGGAAGATCCTGCTTGTGTTTTGCCCCAAGGTATAATAATATCCTCTGTTGATTCTGACTTAGTCTCCGAAATTGCGGCTGATCAAGGTTCAGCTCCCGGGAACCTTCCTGAGAACAAGCTGTTTGTTCCCCTGCAATTCCGGCTAAGGGTACTCAGGGAAAATCATGACTCTGCACTATCTGGCCATCCAGGCATCCTGGGTACCAAGCACCTCATTGCTAGAAACTATTGGTGGCCTGGGTTGCCTAAAGACATTAAGACCTACGTCGCCGCTTGTGAAATTTGCGCTAGGTCCAAGACTCCCAGGTCCCGACCAGCGGGCTTACTATGTACTTTGCCCATTCCCCAGAGACCTTGGACCCATATCTCCATGGATTTTATCACCGATCTGCCTCCATCTCAAGGCAAGTCGGTGGTGTGGGCTGTAGTAGACCGCTTTAGTAAGATGTGCCACTTTGTGCCCTTCAAGAAACTATCCAATGCCAAGACGTTAGCCACCTTGTTTGTCAAACACATCCTGCGTCTCCATGGAGTTCCTGTCAATATTGTTTCTGACAGAGGGGTACAATTTGTTTCATTGTTTTGGAGAGCTTTCTGTAAAAAGTTGGAGATTGATCTGTCCTTCTCCTCGGCCTTCCATCCTGAAACTAATGGCCAAACTGAGAGGACTAATCAGTCTCTATAACAATATTTTAGGTGTTTTATCTCTGACTGTCAATATGATTGGGTTTCCTTCATTCCCCTCGCCGAATTTTCCCTTAATAACCGGGTCAGTAACTCATCAGGGGTCTCCCCCTTTTCCTGTAATTTTGGGTTTAATCCACGGTTCTCCTCCGTTTCACCTGGTGGTTCCAACAATCCCGAGGTAGATGTCGGTCATCGGGAACTGTGCACAGTCTGGGCCCAGGTTCAGAATACACTGGAGGCGTCCCATGCATACAAAAGACTCAGGCAGATAGAAGACGTTCTGCTAACCCCTTGTTTGTGGTTGGGGATCTGGTGTGGCTGTCTTCAAAAAATTTGCGCCTTAAGGTTCCGTCCCAAAAATTTGCTCCCCAGTTTATAGGGCCGTACAGGGTCATTGAGGTCCTTAACCCTGTCTCCTTCCGGCTGGAGTTACCCCCGTCTTTTCAAATACACGACGTGTTTCATGCCTCCCTCCTGAAACGCTGCTCCCCGTCCTTGGTTACCTCGAGGAAACCTCCTGTCCCTGTTCTCACCCCTGAAGGGGTAGAATTCGAGGTGGCCAAGATTGTGGACAGCAGGATGGTCCAAGGCTCCCTCCAGTACCTGGTCCATTGGAGAGGATACGGGCCTGAGGAGAGGACTTGGGTACCCGCCCAGGATGTTCACGCTGGGGTATTGCTCAGGAGGTTCCATCTTCGGTTCCCCAATAAGCCAGGTCCACCTAGGAAGGGTCCAGTGGTCCCTCATAAAAGGGGGGGTACTGTAAAGGATCTGCCAGACACAGCTTCTGTGTCGACGCCCGTGGATAATCAGTCTGCACCTGCTCCTATGTCTGTGAGACTGACCCCACTCAGGATGGCAGGCTTAGGAGTGGGAGAGCCTATCAAAGCCTGACCAGACGGAGCTGGCTCCCGCCCACTGTCTATTTATACCTGCCTTTCCTGTTCCTCCTTTGCCTGTGATTCTGCTCTGCTTGTTTCCTGGCTCTGCTGCTGCTGCTTGAACTACTTATCCTCTGCTTGTTATTGACCTTGGCTTACTGACCACTCTCCTGCTCAGCGTTTTGTACCTCGTGCACTCCTGGTTTGACTCGGCTCGTTCACTACTCTCATTGCTCACGGTGTCTTCGTGGGCAGCTGCCCCGTTTCCCTAGCTTCTGTTTACCCTTGTCTGTTTATCTGTCGTGCACTTACTGAGCGTAGGTACCGTCGCCCAGTTGTACCCCGTCGCCTAGGACGGGTCGTTGCAAGTAGGCAGGGACTGATTGGCGGGTAGATTAGGGCTCACCTGTCTGTCTCCCTACCCCGTCATTACATATACAGCACCAGCACAAATTCAGCTCAATTTAGTGCAACCCCTGCTATATAGGTTTGTATGGATAAAACTACAGCTCCCAGCATGGTCCAAACAATGGTAAGGTTATGCTGGGAGTTGTTGTTTCCCCAAAAAAAATATCATACCACCCATCATCTCACTGCAGATCATACAGTGACAACAGTACTGATTAGAGGCAGAATAAATATTTAACATTAAGTGACTCACCGGTGACGTCTCAGTTTCTAGTTCTTCTTTTTCTCTTTTCTTCTCCATCCGGTCCAGACCTCTATGATTTCTCTCGGCCACGACACATTTCTTCAGTTTTCCGCTCAATGTCTTGGGCTTCTCACTTTTCAAACATTTCTGCATCTGTAAACAAGGATAAAGTTAACATGGTGTCCCACAATACGTCCCTTTATATAATAGTACCATACACTGCACCTCTAATTATAATAACGCCATGCACTGTGTCCCTGATTATAATAGCACCATACACTGTGTTCCACACACACACACACACACACACACACATAGTGCCCCCTGTAGATAGTGCCCCCATAGAGCCCCCTGTAGATAGTGCTCCCATAGATAGACCCCCCCATAGAGCCCACTGTAGATAGTGCCCCACATATAGCCCCCCTGATGATAGCGCTCTATTTATAGCCCCCTGAAGATAGCGCTCTACATATAACTCCCCCTGTATATAGTGCCCTACATATAGTCCCCCTGTAGATTGCGCTCTACACATAGGCAGAGAAGAGACACAAAACACGGCGCCACATAGTGTAGATTACCAAAGGTAAAAAGATGCAAAATCCCGAAGTCCAATAAGGTGCTCACCTAGAGACAAGGGACAACGAACGGTGGAGAGAACGGTTGCTGCTGCTGCCAGGACTCGGTACCGGTGTTCCGCAGAAGACCGCAAATGCAATGCTGGTATACAGAAGAAAATTGAGTCTCCAAGGCGCTGCTGCACGGGGAAGCAATTAGCAAGCAAGGTAACAGGTAAAGGTGGTTTATTGCAAAAGGCTACGCGTTTCAATGCCGCACCGGCATCTTCATCAGGCCATAAAAGAAAATAAAACATCTGCACAGTTTAAATACACACTGACCAATTAAAAAACCCGCCAATATGGCTGGGGTCAAAGTTCCTAGATGACGTCACTAATGAGAAAAAAAGTAACAGTACACACGAGGCAATAGATAGAAGAACAACATTCAGGACCATGGACAGCAGTAAAATCAAACATACGCAAGTGCAGAGATGAAGCGCACATAGCCGACAAGACAAAAAATGGTACATAGGGTGAAAAAATACGAAATTGCAGAAGGGATAATCAATAATAAAATGCACAAATGTTGAAATAAAAATAATAATTGCCACATATAAAAGGAAAGCATCCAAATCTACCATAAACTCATATAAATATATAAATAAGCCGCGATAAAGTTGCAAGAAAAGAAAAAAACATCTGAATGGATGTTTGGATGATAGCATCCAAAAGGATGTTGAAAAGAGTATATAAAAAATAATGTTAAGAGATAGAAATGAAAAGATAAGGGACAGCGCATTAGTAGATTGAAATACGGGCAAGACCAAAGATATAAATAGCGATGTTCTATTGATGGGATAATATACAATAATGAGATACAATTTAAATGATGGTGTACAATTATGTAATACAATGATGTGAATGCAGTACAAGAAATAATAAATCAACGAATAATAGACATAAAAAACACAGGGTAAAAGGGACCGAGTAACATAACACCAATCTAAAGTTAAATCATCCTGCGGCTGATGATAAACAATAAATAGATAAATCAAAATAATCAAATAAAAAATATAAAATATAGAGCCTAAATGTAAGGGGTGATTGGAAAAATAGGGTATCATGAAAATGGTGAGCAGGAAAGGAATAACACTAATAATCCTTCTATGATAGTGAAAAATTGCCGTTACATAGAAAAGACCTAAAATTATGAGACAAACGAATTTAAAGGAAAACATGATGCTGGGAAGTGCAAAACACTATCAGATGTTAGGAAAAAACGGACCCAAACGAACGGGCAGAGAGATTGAAGATGCATGGATGGAAAAAATATATTGATAAATGAACTGTTAGTAAATGATATTTAATCAAGGGAAGATTCAGTCAGATCATTTAGACCATATGGTTGTAGTGTCCTGAGTTTAAAGATCCAATAGTTTTCGCGTTGTTTGAGTTTATTAAACCTATTTGTAGTGTTAGATGAGATTAGTTCAATGGGTGTGACCGTTATTTCATTAAAATGATTGTTATGTGTGGAGGCGAAATGCCGTGAAACACTATGTTTCATAAAACCAGAGGTGACATTGAACCTGTGACTATTAATTCTGGTTCGTAGGCACTGAGTAGTGCGGCCTATATATTGAAGATGACAAGGGCATTCAAGCATATATACTATATATGAACTCCCACAATTGAGGAAATTATTAATCTTAAAAGATTCATCGGTCACTGTTGACTTATATTTGGTGGCTCTATGAGTAATCACAGTACAGCACATACATCGTTGATGGCCACATTTGAAGGAGCCTAATAATTTAGGGAGCAGAGTGGTGCTGATGGTCGGTGGATTGCTTAGTCTACTTGGGGCCAATATATTTTTAAGAGATTTAGAACGTCTGAACGTGACTACGGGTTTGATGGGCAATTCATTCTTAAGATAGGGATCATTAGTTAAAATATGCCAGTGCCTCTCTAGGATTTCCCTAATTTTCTTATTACCACTATTGAAAGTGGTGATAAAATTACTACTAAAATTTTGGGTAGTTTTATTAACTGTTTTTTCCTCAATACAGGATGCTTGGGTCAATAGGGCAGCTTTACGTCTAGCTCCTTTGATGAGGTTGGTAGGAAAATTCTTCTGTTTAAACCTTCTTTCTAAAACATTACATTCCCTATTAAAATCTAAGTTGGTGGTACAATTTTTCCTAATCCTCCTAAACTGACCGAACGGAACATTCTTAATCCATGGCGGGTAATGAGCACTATTAAAATTAAGGTAGCTATTGACGTCTACCGTTTTAAAATGGGTTTTCGTGTTAAATTTATTAGAGGCAATATCAAAAGAAATATTTAAGTCAAGAAAATCAATAGACGTGGCCGAAAAGGTATGTGTGAAAGAAAGCCCATATGTGTTCTGGTTAAGGAATTTAATAAAAGATACAGCTTCAGACTCATTACCTATCCAGATGAAGAGAAGATCGTCAATATAGCGTTTATACCATAAAATATTATTTTTGAAGCGATGATCCTGGTGTATGTAGTAATCTTCAAAATTCCCCATATAGAGGTTGGCATAAGATGGTGCGAACCTGGAACCCATAGCACACCCCTTTATTTGGTTATAAAATTTTTTATCAAAGCTAAACGAATTGTGGTGGAGAATAAAATGAACACATTTGGTAATAAAATCAATCTGAACAGAGGGCATGTCGGTTTTGGTGTTTAAAGCAGCTTCAATGACTTCAAGGCCTTTAGAGTGGGGGATATTACTGTATAAAGCAGTGACATCTGCAGTCAGAAAATTAATGGGATGCATGAGATTGGTTACATTAATGGCAAGAAGCTCCCTAATAACTTGTGTAGAGTCCTTGAGATAAGAAGGTAGGCCAGCCACCAGGGGTTGTAAATGCAGATCAACGAAATGGGAAAGGTTGCTCGTCAGGGACCCTATCCCAGAAATTATCGGGCGCCCAGGGGGATTGGTGATGGATTTATGGATCTTGGGAAGATGGTACATAAATGGCAGACTGGGAAATGGCATATGGAGAAAGCCTTTTTCTTTTTTTGTAATAATACCTTCATGGAAGGCTGTTTCAATCAGATTGGCATATTTTAATGAGTGGTCATGTAAGGGGTTCGCTGTTAGTGGAACATAAAAATTAGTATCACCCAAAATTCTGTAAGTCTCACCCAAATATTGGTCTCTGTTCAAAACTACAATGCCACCTCCTTTGTCGGCTGAACGAATTACGATATTCTCATTTTTTGACAATGTTTTAAGGGAATTTCTTTCCTGGTAGGTGAGATTATCGGGTTTGTGTGCAGGTTTGCCAAGAGTTCTGAACTCATTCCCTACAAGAGTGGAAAAAGTTTCTAAAAGAGATCCCTGATGGTGCAGGGGATAAAAACATGATTTAGGTTTAAGATTAGTGGTGATAACTGATGGGACAGGCTTCAAAAATCATCGCTTCAAAAATAATATTTTATGGTATAAACGCTATATTGACGATCTTCTCTTCATCTGGATAGGTAATGAGTCTGAAGCTGTATCTTTTATTAAATTCCTTAACCAGAACACATATGGGCTTTCTTTCACACATACCTTTTCGGCCACGTCTATTGATTTTCTTGACTTAAATATTTCTTTTGATATTGCCTCTAATAAATTTAACACGAAAACCCATTTTAAAACGGTAGACGTCAATAGCTACCTTAATTTTAATAGTGCTCATTACCCGCCATGGATTAAGAATGTTCCGTTCGGTCAGTTTAGGAGGATTAGGAAAAATTGTACCACCAACTTAGATTTTAATAGGGAATGTAATGTTTTAGAAAGAAGGTTTAAACAGAAGAATTTTCCTACCAACCTCATCAAAGGAGCTAGACGTAAAGCTGCCCTATTGACCCAAGCATCCTGTATTGAGGAAAAAACAGTTAATAAAACTACCCAAAATTTTAGTAGTAATTTTATCACCACTTTCAATAGTGGTAATAAGAAAATTAGGGAAATCCTAGAGAGGCACTGGCATATTTTAACTAATGATCCCTATCTTAAGAATGAATTGCCCATCAAACCCGTAGTCACGTTCAGACGTTCTAAATCTCTTAAAAATATATTGGCCCCAAGTAGACTAAGCAATCCACCGACCATCAGCACCACTCTGCTCCCTAAATTATTAGGCTCCTTCAAATGTGGCCATCAACGATGTATGTGCTGTACTGTGATTACTCATAGAGCCACCAAATATAAGTCAACAGTGACCGATGAATCTTTTAAGATTAATAATTTCCTCAATTGTGGGAGTTCATATATAGTATATATGCTTGAATGCCCTTGTCATCTTCAATATATAGGCCGCACTACTCAGTGCCTACGAACCAGAATTAATAGTCACAGGTTCAATGTCACCTCTGGTTTTATGAAACATAGTGTTTCACGCCATTTCGCCTCCACACATAACAATCATTTTAATGAAATAACGGTCACACCCATTGAACTAATCTCATCTAACACTACAAATAGGTTTAATAAACTCAAACAACGCGAAAACTATTGGATCTTTAAACTCAGGACACTACAACCATATGGTCTAAATGATCTGACTGAATCTTCCCTTGATTAAATATCATTTACTAACAGTTCATTTATCAATATATTTTTTCCATCCATGCATCTTCAATCTCTCTGCCCGTTCGTTTGGGTCCGTTTTTTCCTAACATCTGATAGTGTTTTGCACTTCCCAGCATCATGTTTTCCTTTAAATTCGTTTGTCTCATAATTTTAGGTCTTTTCTATGTAACGGCAATTTTTCACTATCATAGAAGGATTATTAGTGTTATTCCTTTCCTGCTCACCATTTTCATGATACCCTATTTTTCCAATCACCCCTTACATTTAGGCTCTATATTTTATATTTTTTATTTGATTATTTTGATTTATCTATTTATTGTTTATCATCAGCCGCAGGATGATTTAACTTTAGATTGGTGTTATGTTACTCGGTCCCTTTTACCCTGTGTTTTTTATGTCTATTATTCGTTGATTTATTATTTCTTGTACTGCATTCACATCATTGTATTACATAATTGTACACCATCATTTAAATTGTATCTCATTATTGTATATTATCCCATCAATAGAACATCGCTATTTATATCTTTGGTCTTGCCCGTATTTCAATCTACTAATGCGCTGTCCCTTATCTTTTCATTTCTATCTCTTAACATTATTTTTTATATACTCTTTTCAACATCCTTTTGGATGCTATCATCCAAACATCCATTCAGATGTTTTTTTCTTTTCTTGCAACTTTATCGCGGCTTATTTATATATTTATATGAGTTTATGGTAGATTTGGATGCTTTCCTTTTATATGTGGCAATTATTATTTTTATTTCAACATTTGTGCATTTTATTATTGATTATCCCTTCTGCAATTTCGTATTTTTTCACCCTATGTACCATTTTTTGTCTTGTCGGCTATGTGCGCTTCATCTCTGCACTTGCGTATGTTTGATTTTACTGCTGTCCATGGTCCTGAATGTTGTTCTTCTATCTATTGCCTCGTGTGTACTGTTACTTTTTTTCTCATTAGTGACGTCATCTAGGAACTTTGACCCCAGCCATATTGGCGGGTTTTTTAATTGGTCAGTGTGTATTTAAACTGTGCAGATGTTTTATTTTCTTTTATGGCCTGATGAAGATGCCGGTGCGGCATTGAAACGCGTAGCCTTTTGCAATAAACCACCTTTACCTGTTACCTTGCTTGCTAATTGCTTCCCCGTGCAGCAGCGCCTTGGAGACTCAATTTTCTTCTGTATACCAGCTCTACACATAGTGCACCCTGTATATAGTGCTCTATATATAGTCCCCCTGTAGATTGTGCCCCACATATAGCCCCCTGTAGATGGCGCTCTACATATAGCGCCCTACATATATGTCCTACTGTAGATTGTGTCCCACATAAAGCCTCACCTGTAGATTGTGTCCCACATATAGCCCCCTCCTGTAGATAATGCCACCCATGCTTTTTAGTTGAAAACAACAAAATTTATATAAGCACCATGATCCCGTTCCCACGCTGTCCTGTGTCGATGCAGGCCTGCTCTCTTCTGAGGAGGTCTTCTGGGGCTGAGAGACGCCATCACGCCATAGAAAGGCGCTGACTGGCATGGCAGAATGACATCCCCCGTCAATCAGCGCCCTTCAACAATGGAAGCTGTGCGATGACGTCATCGCGCCGCTACCATCATTGATTGGCAGGGCAGAATTACTTCCCCCCGCCAATCAGCGCCTTTCAACAAGTTGAAAGGCGCTGATTGGCGGAACAACTCATTCTGCCCTGCCAATCAGCGTCATTGTAAGGCGCTGAATGGTCGGGCATGGAACGTACCTGGCCATTCAGAGCTTTTGCATGCAATTGTACCTGCGTTCTATAGACGCAGGTACAATTAGTGCAGGAGCTGGTGGCGGCGGCTGGTTTCAGTTGCGCCGCCGCCCCCTCAGAGAAGCAGCAGGGCAGATGTTGCAGCCCTATTCCCTCTCAGCCCATCCCTCCTCCACATTAGCGGTGCTAGCTTGCTGCAATGTGTTTTTTTTTTTTTTAAATGATGTGCGCTTCGGGTGGCCATAGGCCCCCTGGGAGCCATGGGCCCCGGGCGGCCGCCCGAGCTGCCCATATGGTAATCCGCCACTGTGTAGAACCCTATCGTTTTCTAACTTCAGTTCAGTAGAACCACAAGGAATCCAAGTCTTGCGATCATAAAACGAACATTATCTAAAGCATAATGAGTAAACAAACTTATCTGCAATGAATTTGAAGACCAAATAATTTATCTTGTTTATAAAATATGGGCAACTAATCTTGATATTGGGTTCCCCTGTACACTGTTACATTTCATACTGTATTTATAAATAATATATTTTCTGTTCAGTATTATTATATTATTCTATTCAGCCTTTTAATAACTCTTCCAACTGAATGAAGTTTATTCACTTCCTAACATATTATTTTGCTTCACAAGGGATTATTAGAAAAAATTAAAGTAATGCCATAAGCAGTGATTCAATGTCATCACTAGGAATTAATTTACTACTTGTCCTTCATAAAATTTGCCCCCAGATTTTTCTATAGGAACATCGTAATATTCTATAGGATCATCATAAAAGTGTGATAATAGCTGTTTTATACTGTATTAACTTGTCAGAAGAAAACATGCTGGACACCATTCTTAAACCATCTAACAATACATTGTGGTTAAAGTCTTTGTTCAACTGCTCATCATGGATGTCTTCTACCTATTAAATCTGTAACTCAAATGGAATTACTCAAATTAATTTCATTAGAACTATCTCCAACAGACATGAAGAAAAGTTGGTTTCGGTCGATAATGGTCTTTAGATTCAAATCAAAAGGACAGGTGAATTTAAAGGGTTAATTAGAATAATCCATAAGTGGCTCCCAACAGCAGGATTTATTTCTCTCCTATTGTATTTTATTCTCTGAAGTGTTGTACTCTTTCTCTTTTTGTTAACCTAACCTCTTATTGTCAAAGGATTCTTATTGAACACCATCCTTTGTGCAATACAAGGCAGAGATTACCAAAAGAGCAAGAAAATCCTTTACAACAACAGTGTAACAGCAAAGAATAGCTTCACAGAAACCATTTGTATTGCTGTAAACATATTACATACATAAAAGAAGGAACTATTGATCTGATGCAACATGACAGTCTAAACAGTCACTATTTGAGGGGACGGAATCTATATACAATGCTGTGAAAACGAATTGCCCCTCTTGCCATTAACGCATATTTATTCTCAAGTATTTTCCGCTCTTTATGCATAATGTAGTATTAGAGAACACGAGTCAGAACATAGCACGGTTTTTGAAATGTGACGGAATATATTAAAAGGGATATTTTTTTCTTTTTTTGCCTTTTTTATATTTTGTATTCCTTTAAAGGTGTTATGCCAACAAGACAGCCCATTCTCTAACTGAGGACGAGCTAGCAATCAGCTGAACCCCTTTAAAGAGAACCTGTGTAGAGGATTTAGGTCCCCAAACTACCACCACTGCCTTACAGTGTGTATAAAAAGCTGTCTACACATATCCCTATATGTATAATCAGGGCCTGCGTTCTTGAGAAGACATACTTTGAACATAGTGTGCGCTGTATGCAAATTAGGTTATTGATGTCATGGAGGTGGAGCCACTAGAATGAACAGTCACGTTGGCCGTTCCATAATAACGCCCATTCTCGCTTGATTGTCATCCCTAACGTTCTCCTATGGCAGCCTGCCTGTCACGTTGGGTTCGTGGACCTACTGAGCCGTACCACCTTGGCGGTATGGCAGCTGGCCAACAGGGCACAGGTAACAGTCTATAGTTCGTATAGGGTACCTGTGGCAGCTCGGACAGTAGCAAGGCAGGCTCGGCTAGGACTAGGCAGCAGGCAGACGTCAGGCGTTGTGTAGCAGGACAGGCGTGGTATGCAGCACAGCACGACTACAGCTCAGCACGGCACTTAACCAGGATAGCACGGAATACAGGATACAGGTACAGGAAACACTGGGAAATGGAAGACACTAGGAGACCATTTGCATACACAAACTTTGGGAATGACAACAACGCTCAGGCATGGGAGGAAGGGGCTGGGCCCTTCTTATAGTCCAGGGTACTCATGGGCTAATTATACATAAAAGTCTGGTGCACACGCTGCTCCTTTAAGAGCGGGCACGAGCATGCGCGCTCACCCTACGGGACCCGGCCAAGGTGAGCAGAAGTGATCGTTGGCATCTCGTGAGGAGGAGACTGGGTCGAGCGCTCACAGACCCATGGCTGCGGCCATCAGGAGGTGAGTGAGCCTGACGGCCCGTGGCCATGGACATGACACTGCCGGCTTCCTACACATGTACAGTGAAGCTTTGTGTACTTAGCCCATCTTTATTTCCGCACTGCACATGAGCCAGAACCGACCAGGCCAGGGGCGACACTAGTTTCGGACATCCAGATTTTTTTGCCCGGTGGCACAAATTTCTGTCCGTGTACCACATTCAACTGTATCTGCGTCCCCAGGATGAAAGGAGAAGGATGGCCTGATGACTTTATTGAGTCAGCTTGCGCTGTGCTGCAAACAGCCCAGGACACAGGCAGGAAGAGGACTGGTTCCTGCACCTCACTGCTGGAAGCGATGTGGAACAGGAGTTAGGTCACTATTGCTATTACTAATGGGGGCACTCTGGGGAAGCATTAACACCAATAAGGGCACTTTGGGGAAGCATTCTTCCTAATGGGGGCATTCTGGTAAGCATTATTACTAATAAGGGCACTGCTGCCAAGGGTACAACCCCAGGGAAGCACTATTCCTAATGGGGCCACTCTGGGGGAGCATTTACTATTGGGGAAATACTGAAGAAACATTATTACTAATGAGAGCACTTAGGTGTAGCACAATTACTAGTTGGGGGCACTCACGGGGAGCCTATTACTGATGTTAGTACACTGTGGAAGCACCAATACTAAAGAAGACACTAAGGAAGCTCTATTACTACTGGGGGCGCTCTGGGGGAGCATTATTACCAATAAGGGAACTCTGGGGAAGCACTCTTCCTATTGGGGCATTCTGGTGAGCCTTATTACTAACAAAGGCACTGTTGCCTAGGAGGCAAACTCAGGGAAGCACTATTCCTAATGAGGGCACTCTAGGGGAGCATTTACTAATGGGGAAACTCTGGGGAAGCATTATTACTAATGAGGGCATTCTGGGGGAGCACTATTACTAGTGGGAGCACTCTGGGGGAGCCTATTACTAATGGGGACACTTAGGGACAACTATTACTAATAATGGCACACTGGGGAAGTTATTTTACTAATGGGAGCATTCTGGGGAAGCGCTATTACTAATGGCTGTACTCTGGGAAAGCACTATTACTAATATTGGCACTCTGGGGAAGCCCTATTACTAATGGGGACAATGGGGAAGCACTATTACTAATAGGGACACTCTGCAGAAGCACTATTACTAATGAGGAAGAGGCCTGTGTCCTGCACCTCAATGCTGGAAGCAACAAGGTCAGTAGCACTAATATTAATGGGGGCACTCTGGCGGAGCACTATTACTAATGGGGGCACTGGGGAAGCACTATTACTAATGTGGGAACTCTGGGCAAGCACTATTACTAATGACTGCCCAAAGCGCTGTTACTAATGTGGGCACTCTAGGTAAGCACTATTACTAATATGGATACAGGTGAAGCACTATTACTAACAGGGGCACTCTGGGGGAGCACTATTACTAACGGAAACACTTTTCATAATGTGGACACTCTGGTGGAGCACTATTACTAATGGGGCACTATTACATATGGGGGCACTCTGGGGATCATTTATTACTAATGGGGTATTTATTACCAATGTACAAACTCTGGGGAGCACTGTTACAAATCGGGAAACTCCCTCAGAAGCACTATTCCTAATGGGGGCACTGTGGCACAGTTACTTTTGGTGCACTTCAGGGTAGCACTATTACTGTTGGGAGAATTGCTTGGCACAATATTATTATGTTTTTTGGTCACTTTGTGGGCATTATTACTGTCAATGTCAGCTTATTCACATTATTTGTGAGGGCTACTATGTCGCACTATTACTGTCAGGGGCTCTATTTGCTTGGCACAATTCTTTTTAGGGGCACTATGCGTGACACTAATCACTGTAGGGTACACTATCTGTGTCAGGTAGTATTTTCAGGAGAGACTATCTATATGGCACTAATATAATTTGGGGGCACTCAGCAGTGCAGCAGGCACAGTATTGGGAGTAGCAAAAGGTTGGCAGTTTCTGTAGAGCAGGTGGATATTTAATGGAAAAGTGAGGAGCCAATGCTGTCTGTCAGAAAACTCTGCAGTCATCATGGCATTCTGGGATGGATAGAGAAGAAATGTGAAAGAGAACCACTACAAGCAGAGAAGACGTTACCTGTGAGCAGGGGCGGATTGGCCATTTAGTTGGCCGGGAATTTTTCCGGTGGGCCGGCCGCTCCATTGCTCATGGACTGCTCTCCTGTACAGTCCTGCATACATTTGTACATGTGGGTACTTGTCACGATGCGGGGTGTGGACCCACTGGGCCATACCGCGTAGCGGGGATGGCAGCTGGCCAAACCGGAAAGTACACCGTTCAATGGTTCAGCGAGAGTACCTGAGGCAATCGTAGGCAGTGGCGAGGCGGACACGTCCAGAACCAGGCGGTGGGAAGTCGTTCGGTGAGGCGTAGCAGGGTAGCGTAGACTGTAGCACATCACGGTAGGTAGTACAGCACGGCAATAGCACGAGTAGCACGGAAACGGGATACGGAATACAGGAGCAAGGTACACTGGGAGGCTGGAAGACACTGGGAGACCATAAGCAAGACGAACAACGGGAAAACTAACAGAGCAGAGCCCTTTTTATAGCCCAGGGCATCCTGGGCCAGATTAAAGTTTTTACAAAAATGCGCGCACTGGCCCTTTAAGGCCGTGCACGCGCGGGCGCGCGCACCCGCCGGAGACACTCGGAATCCGGAAGAGAGTGCCGGCGCCTGACTGGGGGACGACGCTGCAGGCAGGTAAGCTGTCCATGGCCACGGCCGTCGGGGTTAACGACCGATCGACGGGCCGTGGCCATAGACGTTACAGTATCCCCCCTCTTACGCCCCCTCTTCTTGGGACCAGAGCGAGAGAGAAACTTCCTCACAAGAACATGGGCATCGATGTTCTCCTCTGGCTCCCAAGACCTCTTTTCTGGACCGAACCCCCTCCAGTCCACCAAATAAAATGTCCTTCCTCCCACCTTCTTGGTAGCCAGAATCGCCTTTACCTCGAAAGTCCCAGATGGGCCGGCAGGAACCACTGTGGGACTAGGAGTCCTGGAGTAGCGGTTCAGGACCACCGGTTTTAGCAGGGAGACGTGAAAGGAGTTAGGAATCCTGAGAGTGGGGGGGAGCCGCAGCTTGTAGGATACCGGGTTAATTTGTAGCAGGACTTCAAAGGGACCAAGGAACCTCGGGGCAAATTTGCATGACGGCACCTTCAGCCGGATATTCCTAGAGGACAGCCAGACTTTAGTCCCTGGAAGGAACTGCTGAGGCGCCCGTCTTCTTGTGTCTGCCTTTCTCTTCATGCGGTCCACCGCCAAGAGGATAGAAGATCGGGTCTGTTGTCATATCTGTAGAAAGTCCCTGAAGGTGGAGTCGGCTGCAGGCACCTGGGACATTGTAGAAACAGGAAGAGGTATACGAGGATGTTGGCCGTAGACGATGAAAAATGGACTGGATGTGGTCGACTCACTGGTGTGGTTGTTATAGGAGAACTCTGCCCACGGTAGCAACTGCACCCAATCATCATGGCGCCTGGACACAAAGTGACGTAGGTAGTTCTCCATAATCTGGTTAACTCTCTCAACTTGCCCGTTGGACTGGGGATGATAGGCCGAAGAAAAGTCCAATTTCACACCAAGGAGCCCGCAGAGTGCTCTCCAAAACTTCGAGGTAAACTGGAAACCTCTGTCCGAGACAATATGCAGGGGCAATCCGTGCAGACGGAAGATGTGCTGTATGAAGAGGTCAGCCAACCGCGTAGCAGATGGCAGAGCGGTCAACGGGATGAAGTGAGCCATCTTGGAAAATCGATCCACCACCACCCAGATCACACTGCAACTCGCAGAAGGGGGAAGATCCGTGACGAAGTCCATAGCGACATGTTGCCACGGGGCAACGGGCACAGGCAGTGGTTGGAGCAGGCCCGCAGGTCTGGAGTGAGAAACTTTATTTGCTGCACAGACTGTGCAAGAGGAGACAAAGTCCATGACATCTTTTGGCAGCGTGGGCCACCAGAACTGACGGGTGATTAAATCTTGGGTCTTACGAACACCCGCGTGACCTGCCAGCTTAGAGCTGTGACCCCAGCGAAGAATTCTTCCTCGGTCAACCAGACGCACAAAAGTCCTACCCGGAGGAATGTCTCTGACTTGCAGGGGATTCACAGAGAAGATACAGGATGGGTCAATGATATTCTGTGGAGATTCCATGGCGTCCTCGGTTTCGAAAAATCTAGACAAGGCATCTGCCCTCACATTCTTGTCGGCGGGACGGTAGTGGAGTTCTAACCAGAACCGAGCAAAGAACAACGACCACCTGGCTTGACGAGGATTCAACCGCTGGGCCGTCTGTAGGTAGGTCAAATTCTTGTGATCCGTGAAGATCAGGATAGGGTGAACCGCGCCTTCCAGTAGGTGTCTCCACTCCTGCAGAGCCAGTTTGATGGCCAGTAACTCCCGGTCCCCAATCGAGTAGTTACGCTCTGCGGGAGAAAACAGCTTGCAATAGTAGCCGCATACCACGGCCTTGCCTGTCAGGAGGGAGATGATAAATGCGATCTTGGCTCCATCTGACGGAAATGCCCGAGAGTGCAGGGTAAAATGAATGTGGCATTGGTTCAGGAACCCCCGACAAGCACTGGCGTCTCCATAGAACCGAGAGGGCAATGGCAGCGAGAACCGAGGGTCCGTACAGGAACTGCCAGGAGGAGCAACAGGAGGTTCGGCTTGAGGAACTTGCATAGAAGCAGGAATGGAGGCAACTAGCGTCCCTAGCTGCTTCGCCATAGAGTCCACGGCCACGAGGAGCTGGTCCTGCCTAGCTCGGAGATCCAGCAGATCCGCCTGCATGGCTTGGGAGGGTGACAAGCCCTTGAATTGGCCAGCGGGGTCCATGGCCAGAGCGTACTGTCACGATGCGGGGTGTGGACCCACTGGGCCGTACCGCGTAGCGGGGATGGCAGCTGGCCAAACCGGAAAGTACACCGTTCAATGGTTCAGCGAGAGTACCTGAGGCAATCGTAGGCAGTGGCGAGGCGGACACATCCAGAACCAGGCGGTGGGAAGTCGTTCGGTGAGGCGTAGCAGGGTAGCGTAGACTGTAGCACAGCACGGTAGGTAGCACAGCACGGCAATAGCACGAGTAGCACGGAAACGGGATACAGGATACGGAATACAGGAGCAAGGTACACTGGGAGGCTGGAAGACACTGGGAGACCATAAGCAAGACGAACAACGGGAAAACTAACAACGCTCTGGCAAAGGGCAAGAGGGCAGAGCCCTTTTTATAGCCCAGGGCATCCTGGGCCAGATTACAGTTTTTACAAAAACGCGCGCACTGGCCCTTTAAGGCCGTGCACGCGCGGGCGCGAGCACCCGCCGGAGACACTCGGAATCCGGAAGAGAGTGCCGGCGCCTGACTGGGGGACGACGCTGCAGGCAGGTAAGCTGTCCAGGGCCACGGCCGTCGGGATTAACGACCGATCGACGGGCCGTGGCCATAGACGTTACAGTACTGATCCGTGATATAAAGAAATCCCGACATACACAGATGTATGAAGGGGCGGGCTGGGCCGGGGGACATGTGCCACCCAGGCCGGTCTTCCAGTAAATGTTAAGGGCCGCCGGCATATTACACAAGTTTTCCTGGCAGCCGCAGTATAGCTTTATGAATAAAAATTATCTCCTGGGTGTAGTAGATGCTGTGCGCTAGGCAGTCTGGAAGAAGACCCGCCCCCCCCCGACACTGCTCGCCTGAGAGGAACATAAGACCGGAGAGCAGGAAGTCTACCACCAGTGGAGACAGAGGCTTGGCTGGGACCCGACAGGTGTAACAGGAGAATCTATGCAGAGCAAGACTGCTGGGCCGCAGTTACTTCAGCTTGTACTGCTGATGTATGAAGCTCCTGCCCAGCGTCCTGCTCTGCATCTTTAATTTACTGCCCAGGAGCTGTACAGGTCAGCAGTACCCTGCTCCATCACTGTGTGTGCACTGCTGACCTTGTATGGCTGCTGCTAAAATGTCTCCTATGCCCTGTACAGCCCTGCAGACTTCTAGCTTGTCTATCCTTGTTAGACACTTCAGCTACTACTTTCCCTCTGCATGCCCCTCCCCCCTAGCACTGAGTCCTGGCCCCTGCTAAAGGAGTTGGAGGAGACTGAAGGCGCCGAGACTATAGAAGAGCCGAGAGGAAGATAAGTATCAGTGTATGGGATCTAAAAGGGTGACTGGAGTGTGTAATTACAGTATGTACTGTATGTAAGTATGCATGTGTGTGTATGTAGTGTGTGTGTGTGTGTGTGTGTGTGTATGTAGTGTGTGTGAGTATATGTAGTGTGTGTGTGTGTGTGTATGTAGTGTAGTGTGTGTATATGAAGTGTGTGTCCATATGTAGCGTGTGTATATGTAGTGTGTATGTATATGAAGCGTGTGTGGGTATGTAGTGTGTGTCCATATGTAGTGTGTGTCCATATGTAGTGTGTGTGTGTATATATGCAGTGTGTGTGTATATATGTAGTGTGTGTATATGTAGTGTGTGTGTGTGTGTGTGTGTAAATGTAGTGTGTGTAGTGTGTGTCCATATGTAGTGTGTGTGTGTGTGTGTGTGTGTGTGTGTGTGTGTGTGTGTGTGTGTGTGTGTGTAGTATGTGTGCAGTGTTTGTATGTGTCTGTCCAATGTATATATGCATATGTGAAGTAGAGTGATATATGGGATCAGATGGTTGCTGCTGTATACAAGGTTTGCCACAGGTCCAGCTTCAGAAAGTTGAGTACAACCATACAACAATGTAATATTACATGGCAGTATTAAAATAAATGGTCATCCATGTACTGTACAGGTCGAGGCCCCCAGAGCCACTGAAACTTAAAGGGGTTTTCCAACATCATAAATTATGCCTGGAGCCAACGCCAATTGTGAGAATGGGAGTTCAGAACCCCATTCCTCCAACTTAAGTGAGGAGGACATTGAATGGAGCTGCGGTCGATCATGTGTACTGCTGCTCCATTCGTGGTATATGGGAATGACGGGAACAGCTGAGCACTGAAACTCCGCTGCTTCCAAAATTCCCTTAAACTTTGAATGGAGTAGCAGCACATATGTTCGACCGCCGCTCCATTCAATGGCCTCCTTATTGCGGTCGAGCAATGACGAGGATCTGGGAGTTTGGGACCCCCATTCTGACAATCGGTGGGGGTCCCAGCGGTCAGACAATTATCACCTATCCTGATAATTGCTAATTTATGATTGTGGGGAAAACCCCTTTAACGGCACTCTGCTCTGGTTCATAGAGGAGAGTCGGTTCACAATCAGGTGACACCCTCTCCAATAATGTGTGTATTCCCCTATATGGCTATGTTGAAACGTCACGTAACTGCTGAAGATTGTCCGGATCTGCAAGTGGAAATTGTTACAGTAGCAATTTTGGTTTTATGCTAATGACTATCTTGATGCCCAACTAGGCGTGTTTTTACTTTTGACCAAGTGGGCGTTGTGGAGAGAAGTGTATGACGTTGACCAATCAGCGTCATACACTACTCTCTATTCATTTACTCTGCACATAGTGATCCTGTGTTGTTCACTATGTGCTGTCACATACTCACACATTAACGTTACTGAAGTGTCCTGGCAGTGAATAGACATCACCTCCAGCCAGGACGAGATGTCGATTCACAATCCCGACACTTCGCTAACGTTTGTGTGGGACTTACAGCACAGCACATCGAGATCACGTTGTGCTGTCATTTACAGCGTGATCTCGCGAGATTACGCTTGCTGTGCTGTAAGTCCCGCACAAACGTTACCGAAGTGTCGGGATTGTGAATAGACATCCCGTCCTGGCTGCAGGTGATGTCTATTCACTGTCAGGACACTTCAGTAACGTTAATGTGGGTGTATGTGACAGCACATAGTGAACAACGCAGGATCACTATGTGCTGATTACATGAATGGAGAGAAGTGTGTGACGCTGATTGGTCAGCATTATACACTTCTCTCCAAAACTCCCACTTGGTCAAAAGTAAAAACACGCCCAGTTGGGCATTAAGAAAGTCATTAGCATAAAGCTAATATCGCTCATAACTTTGTGAAAATAGATTCTAAATAAAAAAACACTGCTGTTACCTACATTACAGTGCCGATCTCATTATGTAAGAGATAGGGCACTTATAATGTGGTGACATAGACTCTTTAAAGCTAAGGCCCACGGCAAGTTGCGGATTTGCAGGCAGAAAATCAGCAGCAAAAGACTGTGGCAGGTAAGTTGATAAGATTTAAAATCTCAACCACATGCTGCTAAACATTTCCCACAAGGAAATCAGAGCATGCTCATGCTATTCAGGATGTTATCTATGGATTTCACCCTATTTAATTTAGATGGGGTGGAATCCACAACAAAATCTGCATGTAAAATCTGCGGATTTTGCTGCAGAAGTACTGCGGAAATGCTGTGAATACACTGCGGAATATCCTTAGCAAATCTGCTACATGTGGATACCTTTACTGTCACGTTGGGCACTCACAGCCCCTGTGACTTGGATGCGACTACAATCGGTTACTCTGCTTTCCACTCTCACCCTCTCACACACCTATAGCATTGGGCTAATAATGAGTTAAGCACACCCCAATACAAGTACACACTTCCACACAAAATGCTGCCACCACTTGCCGTATTAGACTGACAAGAGCCTACTCCTGGTAACACACAAATTGACATAGGCGAAACTGAATCTATCTAGCATTAAACCCTTAATGACATGTCACGTGCAGTTACGTCGCTGCAGTTAGGTACTTAAAGCAACAGCACGTAATTGTACGTGACAGTGACGGAGCGGGCTCAGAAACTGAGCCTGCGTTATCACGAGCGGGTGTCAGCTGTATATTACAGCTGACACCCTGCTGTAAGACCAGAACCGGAGCTAGCCTCCGATCTTGTTGATAGTTGCTATGGCAACCGGAAGCCTAACAATGGCCTCCTAGTCTGAAAAGTATGGAAGCCTTTTAGGCCCCGCCAAAAAGGCTTGCTGAAAGGGGTAACAAGATGGTGCAGGCTCAGAAACTGAGCTTGCTCCATCAGCCACAGGGGTCAGCTGTATGTTACAGCTGACACCCTGCTATAACAACCAGGACTGGAGATAGGCTCTGATTCAGCCGATTAACCCCTTAGATGCAGCGATCAAAAGCGATCACTGAATCTAGGTGGTTACTAGCGATAAGGGGGGTGCCGATGGTTGCTATTGCAACCGGAAGCCTAACAATAGCCCCCTGGTCTGCCAAGTACGAAAGCCTGTTAGGCCCCAACCCTGGAGGCAGAGCCTAATAGGCTTGCTCTCAGTGTATAACTGGCAGCTCCAATACACTGCACTACGTGGGTAGTGCAGTGTATTAGAATAGTGATTAGGGCTTCATGTCTTCAAGTCCCCTAGTGGGACAAAAAAAGATGTAACAAAGTAAATAAAAATATTGTACAAAAGTATAAAAAGTATAAAAATAACAGTTTAAACAAAAAAAAACAATAACCGCCTTTTTTCCCCATAATAAATCTTTTATTATAGGAAAAAAATGAAAAAATGCGTTGGCATTGCCGCGTCCATACTGACTCAACCTATACAAACATCACATTATTTTCCCGCACAGTAAACACCGAAAAAAAATAATAATAATTAATTAAAATTTCAGAATCGCTGTTTTTGGTAACCACCCCTTTCAAAACATGGAATAAAAAGTGATCAAAAAGTTGCATGTACCCCAAGATTGTATCAATTTTAAAACTACAGCCGTCTCGCAAGAAACAAGACCTCCCACAGCTTTTTTGACAGAAAAATTAAAAAGCTATGGCTCTCAGAATATGGCGACACAAAAAATAAATTAATTTAAAAAAAAGTGATTTTATTGTACAAACACTATATACATATGGTATCGCCTTGACCCGCAGAATAAAGTAAAAATTTCATGGTGAACATTGAAAAAAAAAAAGAGTAAAAAAACAATGGCAGAATTGATGGTTTTTGGTCATTTTGCTTGCCAAAAAAAGGAATAAAAAGTGATCAAAAAGTCGCATGCACCCTAAAATGGTGCCAACAAAAACTACAGATAGTCCCGCAAAAAATAAGCTCTCACACAGCTCCGTTGGCGGAAAAAAAAAAGTTCTCCCAGAATATGACGACACAAAATGTGTTCCAAAAGTGGCATAAGATTGGGCACCATTTATCAGTCCGACACTGGCCACATATCTGTGGATTATTATTTAATTACTGCATTACCCTCTTACTATGCCCTGATGTACTCCGCATAGTTTACATATGCCCCCAGATTATAAACTAAAATACAAATAAAACCACAAACAAACTACTACCAAACCAATGGCGCTCCCTCCCTTCTGAACCCTACATTATGCCTAAACACCATTCCAATACCAGGGAGAACCCGCTTAACAGTTTATGAGGTATTTGTCTGAAGTGGAAAAAACTGGGCACAACATATTGTGTACTAAAATGACATAGCAGTGGAAAATTGCAGTTTTTAATTTGCACCATCCGCTGCAAATTAATTTCTAATGAAAAAAAACACCTGTAGGGTGAAAATGCTCACTACACCCCTTTAAATGCCTTAAGGTGTGTCGTTTCCAAAATCGGGGTCACTACTTGGGGGTTTGTTTTACTATTTGACCTCAGAGTCCTGCAATAGTGGGTGAATGCTGCGAAAATCACCAAAAGAGTCCTCAAATGCACATGGTGCTCTTTGACTCCTAGGCCCAGGCAAATGATAAATGCCTTGAGGGGTATAGTTTCCAAAATGGGAACACTGCTCGGGGGTTTCCACTGTACTCTGGTACCTAAGGGAGCTGTGCAAATGCGACACTGCGTCCTAACACCTATCCAGTAAAATCTGCGCTCTAAAGGCCAAATGGCGCTCCTGCCAATTCGAGCCCTGCCATGTGCTCAAACAGCAGTTTAGGGCCACATTTGGGGTATTCCATAATCTGGAGAAATTGAGTAACAAATTGTGTGGTGATTTTTCTTCTATTACCCCTTCTAAATAGAAAAAATTGGGAGCTGAAACTACATATTTTTGGAAAAAATGTAATATTTAATTTTCGCTGCCTAATTCTAATAAAATCTATGAGACACCTGTGGGGTCAAAATGTACACTACACACCTAGATGAATGCCCTGAGGGGGTGTAGTTTCCAAAATGGAGCCACTTTTAAGGGGTTTCCCCTGTTCTGGTACCTCAGGGGCTCTGCAAATACGACATGGCGCCAAAAAAACAATCAAGCAATATCTGCATGCCAAATAGCGCTCCGACCATTCTGAGCCCTGCCGTGTGTCCAAACAGCAGTTTATAATCACATTTGGGGTATTGCCGTACTCGGGAGAGATTGCTACACAAGTTTTGGGGGTTTTTCTCCTTTTTTCCTTGTGAAAATGAAAAAAAATAATATTTTAGTCAAAAAATGTTGATTTTTATTTTCATTCCAATAAATTCAGCAAAAAAACTGTGGGATCAAAATGCTTACTATACCCCTAGATAAATTCTTTGAGGGGTGTAGTTTCCCCAATATGGCAAATTTTGGTGGATTTCTACTGTTTTGGTCCCTCAGAGGATTTGCAAATGCGACATGAGACCCAAAACCATTCCAGAAAAAATTTAAGCGCCAAATGTCAAGTGGTGCTTCTTCCCTTCTAAGCCCTGTTGTGTGTCCGAACTGCAGTTTATAACCGCATATGGAGTATTGCCATAATTGAGAGAAATTGTATTTCAAATGTTAGGGTGCTCTTTCTCCTTTATTCCTTGTAAAAATTGAAATTCTCTACCTTGTTTTTTGTTTTTTTTTTAATTTAGATTTTCATTTTCACGGCCTAATTCCACTATATTCAGCAAAATAACCCGTGGGGTCCAAATTCTCACTATATGCCTCGATAAATGTCTTTTGGGCTGTAGTTTGCCAAATTGTGTCTTTTTGGGGGTATTTTCGCTGTTTTGGCATCATGAGACGTCTTCAAACCTGACATGGTGCCTAAAATATATTCTAATAAAAAGGAGGCCCCAAAATCCACTAGTTGCTCCTTTGCTTCGGAGGTCTGTATTTAAGTCCACTAGCACACTAGGGCCACATGTGGGATATTTCTAAAAACATCAGAATCTTGGCAATAAATATTGAGTTGCGTTTCTCTAGGAAAACTTTCTCTGTTACAAAAAAAAAAATGCATTTGTAAATTTCACCTCCACTTTTCTTTAATTCCTATGAAACACCTAAAGGGTTAAGAAACTTTCTAAATGCTGTTGTTTTGAATACTTTCAGGGGTGCAGTTTTTAAAATGGGGTGATTTATGGGGACTTATAGAGCTGACTCAGAACTGAACTGGTCCCTAAAAAAATAGGTTTTAAAAATTTTCTTGAAAATTTGAGAAATTGCGCCTAAAGTTCTAGCCTTGTAACGTCCTAGAAAAATAAAGGGACGTTCAAAAAAATGATGCCTACATAAAGTAGACATACGGGAAATACGAACTAGTAACTATTTTGTGTGGTATTCCTATCTGGCTTACAAGCAGATACATTCAAATTTCAAAAAGTGCTAATTTTTTCTAATTTTCTAAAAATGTTGGTGTTTTTCACAAATAAACACTGAATGTATCGACCAAATTTTACCACTAACAAAAAGTACAATGTATCACAAAAAAAACAATTTCAGAATCGCTTGAAAAAATAAAGTTATTAGCAGATGAAGTCACACATGACAGATTTGAAAAAGTTGGCCTGGTCCATAAGACTGCTGGACAACTGATGCCACTGGATAGGTGATCAGTACATGATCAGTGGGGTCCGACACCCAGACCCCGCACAGTTAAGCCGCTCCAGCTGCCTCCAAGCACCGTACGTACATGCTGGAAGCAATTGGCTCCGGCCACTGAATAGCGGCCGAGCTGCAGTACTGCAGCTCTACTCTTATTCAAGTTAATAGGAACAGAGTTGCAGTTCGGCAGCACGGCCACACTGCTTCCGAATCCGTACATCGCATAAT
This sequence comes from Rhinoderma darwinii, assembly GCF_050947455.1. Taxonomy (NCBI): domain Eukaryota; kingdom Metazoa; phylum Chordata; class Amphibia; order Anura; family Rhinodermatidae; genus Rhinoderma; species Rhinoderma darwinii. The sequence goes on along the minus strand of NC_134691.1, from coordinate 100,335,498 downwards.
GAACCGTAACATCCGGTGCCCGAAGGCAGCCGGAGGGGCTTAATGGCGCTGGGTCCTGGTGTCGGACCCGCACCGATAATATACTGATGACCTATCCGGTGGATAGGTCATCAGTTGTTCAGTAGTGGACAACCCCTTCAAGTGCTTAAACAGGTTAACATTTGGCCACCATCAGTATAAAATATCCAAAGTGCCTCAGACAATAAACAGAGCCAAAAAGAGCTGGTATTAGGCAAAATGAAGTATGTATAGATCATTTATATAACCTTTCCATTTTACCATGCTCTCATAGTACTGCCCTCTCCTGCAGGCTTGTGTGTGTGGGATATCCGAAAAGTAAAACTAAAAATCCCAACATGCATGTCATCCCATTGTGAGCGCAACACCTCTGTTGCCATTTTACAGCTATATAAAGTGTTCCTCGTTTTACCCGAAAAAGTATAAAAAAATTGTAAGATACACCCAGCACCATCTGTAAATAAAGTTTTTCCCACTCAAAACTGTGGTCTGTAGCTCTATATATATTTATTTTTTTGCATTATATAATTAGTATCACCCCTCTTAGTATCATCTCCCTGCCATCCAGTTATCATCTCCCAGTGTTGCTATACCCCCCAGCATCCTCTCACTTCCGACAGTACGATCTCCCCCCTTCCTCCCAGTATCATCTCCCCCAGTAGTACTTCTCTTCCCCTTCAGTATTTCCCCGCAAGTGTCATTCCTGTTTGGTATCATCTCCCTCACAGTATCCCTTCCCTATAGAAATCTCTGTCTTCCCCAGGTCATCATGACCTCCTCTTTGCACTTATAGTAATGTACTACTTGTAGCAGCAGCTTCTCCTGTGCTGTGTAACCAGAGAGAGAAGACCCTCTGACATGTTACACGGCACAGAAGCTGTCAGAGCCATTGGCAAAAGCTACCCACAGTTGCTGTACAGTGTTAGGGCGGATCTACACGAGCGTGTGCGTTTTGCGCACGCAAAAAATGCGGCGTTTTGTGTGCGCAAAAGGCACTTAAAAGCTCCGTGTGTCATGATCATATGGTGCGTGCTTTTCGGGCAGCCGCCATCATTATGACACTCTGTTTAGATGTTTGTAAACAGAAAAGCACGTGGTGCTTTTCTGTTTGCAATCACAGTTTGCCTGCTGTTGCGCGAATCACGCACGTCCCACAGAGGTGCCTCCGTGTGGCATGAGTGATTTTCACGCACCCATTGAGTTCAATGGGTGCGTGATGCGCGAAAAACGTAGAAATATAGGACCTGCCGTGAGTTTTACGCAGCGGACTCACGCTGCGCAAAAAAAACACTGACAGTCTGCACTGCCCCATAGACTATCATAGGTCCGTGCGACGCGCGTGAAAAGCATGCGCGTTGCACGGACGTATTACACGTTCGTGTAAATCCGCCCTTATGCTGCAGTGTAGAGAGGAGATCGCGCAGACCTGGGTAAGATAGTTGTTGCTTACAGGGGGGTGATGTAAAGAGCGGGTGATACTGGGGGGAGATGATGAGAAGATACTGGGGGGAGATGATGAGATGAGGGGGGTGATACTGGGGGAGATGATTTGAGGATGGGGATGATTACAGGAAACCAGCGCATGTGCAGATAGATACCAGGAAGTGCAGCCACATTCAGGCATGGTCAAGAAACTGGTCACATGCTCCTCCATGTTACGCGCTAGGATGGACGAGAGCAGCGAGGCAGAGGGGAGAAAGGTTTCTCTTCACCAGGGGACGTGGGTTACAATAAGATAATAAAAACAGCAGAACTGGTAATGAAGGTATATTAGTAAATGTAATATTTTCCTGCCTGCCACACATTAAAAATATGTCCAGATAAAGTGGCCAACCCCTTTAAGACAGTTAAGGGATACTTTTCCTCTTCAATCTTGTTGGAAAGTTATGGCAGCAAGGAACAAACCTTAATTTTAAGATTTCATATACGAAAATACAGTGCTTCAAAAAGTTACAAAAATGATGGAATAACAAGGACATACATATATACCGAACAATTATAAAAATAAAAAGGAATAAAATATCGTATCTCCTGTGTCGGACCCAGTATGTCTTTTGACGTGAGATTTTAAAGAATACCAGTTAGGCCCCATGAACGTGCTTTTGCGGCTGCAATTCCCCCCGAAAATCCACGGGAGAATTGCGGCTCCATTCATTCCTATGGGGCCATGCACACGACCGTGGTTTCCCCGGTCCATGCATGGCCCAGGAGTCCAGGCTCATAGGAAATAATGGACATGGCCATGTGCACGGCCCGCGATTTGCGGGCGGCTCGCGGGTGACACTCCGCTGCCGGGCGACCCGAAAAACACGGCCGTGCACATGGCTATGGTCGTGTGCATGAGGCCTTAGATCGCTTCACCCCTCTTCTATGTCAAGTGAGAGGAGGAGGCCTTTTTACATGCACGAGATGAAGATTGCTTGACATAATTCTAGTTTATGTCATATATTATTATAGGAATCTCCTATTGAGATAATATAACCAGCAAGTTAGAAGCACTGTTCAGTCTTTTCAGTATAAAATATTGTTTATAATGACAGGGGCTCCCCAAGCTATTGCTTGGGGGACACATGGTCGCACAAACCCCAAAAGTTGCTCTTTGGTGTGGTTTGTGTTTTTGTTGGTAAGTTTTCTCTCCCCTTTCCCTCTTTTCCCCCCTTTTTTCTATATTGTAGAATGGTACTTACCATACTGGTGTCCCCTATGTAAGGCTGGGTTCAGACTGAGGTTTTTTTACGGAAACTGCGCCGCGCCATACTGGTGTCCCCTATGTAAGGCTGGATTCACACTGAGTTTTTTTACAGAAACTGCACCGCAAAACTCGCCAAAAACCGGCCCAAAATGCCTCCCATTGATTTCAACGGGAGGTCAGAGGCGTAACCGCGCGAAGATAGGATGTCCCATCTTTCTCCCGTGAGCCTGTTTTACCGCTCGCGGGAGAAAGAAGGGACATGCCCTATCTTCGCGCGGTTACGCCTCTGACCTCCCATTGACAACAATGGGAGGCAGAGAAAGCGTATTTCGCTGCGTTTTATGCCCGCGGCGCTCAATGGCCTCGGGCACAAAACGCCGCAAAAATCGGCGCGCAGGCAGAGGAAAATCTGCCTCAAACTTCCAAACGGAATTTTGAGGCAGATTTTCCGCCTGCAAAAAACTCAGTGTGAACCCAGCCTAAGACTGCACAAATTAAATCACATCCCATCAAACAGGCTAGGTGATTAAATAATTAAAACACTGGAGACAAATAGAAACTTTGGTTAACTGAAGGTCGGCCAAAGTATTTATTAAATATAAACAAGTTTATTGACATAAACATTATGTCAATCAAAAACTATAAAACCCGGAGGCCGAGTAGTCCTTTGCAGGAGCATATTGGTAGACTGATTTTGAATAACAAAAAAACGCTAACTGTTGACTAATAACATAAATACATTATATATATATATACATATACATACAAACAGACATAAGTATATACAAACAGACATAAATATATGGTTTGGCAACTCTGTATTTTTTTATTCATTTGCTTCATTTTTATTTTTTTATTTTTTTGGCATAAAATAAGTAACAAGAAAACACAATATCACATTCAAAAGAAGGGAGGGAGGGAAACTCCTCAGAAGAAAATGGCTGAGCGACAAAGGGAGGGAACAGGGGATATATATGTACTCACGCCCCCATGAAAATGGCAGGCTTTATACGACCAATCCCATCCCTCCTACACCTAACACAGTCCCCTAGCCTTGCTAAAATTATTCACTGCAGAATTAGGGTATGTTCACACGGCGGGGGTCCGTAACGGCTGAAATTACGGGGATGTTTCAGCCTGAAAACATCCCCGTAATTTCAGCCGTACCGGCATGTGCAGGCGATTGAACGCCGCGTCAACTACGGCCGTAATTAGCGCTGCTATTCATTGGAGTCAATGAATAACGGCTCCAATTACGGCCAAAGAAGTGACAGGTCACTTCTTCTACGCGGGCGTCTATTTACGCGCCGTCATTTGACAGCGGCGCGTAAATATACGCCTCGTGTGAACAGACAAACGTCTGCCCATTGCTTTCAATGGGCAGATGTTTGTCAGCGCTATTGAGGCGCTATTTTCGGGCGTAATTCGGGGCAAAAACGCCAGATTTACGTCCGTAAATAGGCCGTGTGAACATACCCTTAACCATTTCTGAAGTCTAAGGCCCTGCGGCTATAAGCCTATGGGCCTACAAGACTACACAAATTAAAGCACATCCCACCAAACAGGCTAGGTGATTGATTAAATAAATAAAACACTGGAGACAAATATAAACTTTCCAAATGTGGGTTGACTGAAGGTCGGTCACAGTAATTTATTAAATATAAACAAGTTTATTGTCATAAACATTATGTCATTCAAAAACAATAAACATAACTCGCAGTCTTGAAACCCGGATGCTGAGCAGTCCTTTGCAGGAGCATGAAGGTAGACTGATTTTGAATAACAAAAAAACGCCATAAAAAGGACGTGTATCCCAAACTACACGACACTCCGACCCCCAGCCAACAGAAAAAGGGCCTTCTCCACTCCATCCTGCAAACCCGAAAGAAATGACATTAGCCCCTGTACCCCTGAGGACGCTACATGTCGGCGGTGGGGGGGTTCTTTTAAGTTTTAAACACATGCTTTGTTACTAGACTCTTTGCTACTGGGCATCTGGTGTAGGTACAGCGTTCTGCAGCCGCTGACACTTTAGGTACTATCACCATAAGTACCTACTACCATATGTAGTATTTGTTATTGCACTACGCAGATCTTCTCTAGCAGCATGCATGGTTATTTTAATCCATTTATGTGGTTCATTTATTTGCTTATATAGCTTAATAAAGATTTACAATATAACTTTTCATGATAGTTGGAAAATGGGGCTTTTTTGCCGGTTGGCATCCAGTTGTATAAGTTGGAACAACAGCCCCAGGACTTCCAAACATCCGGCCAAGGACCAGCACACCAAGAAGCTCCGAAAACAGCTCCAAAGCCAGCCGCACTCGATGCATCTGTGTACAGTTGTAATTCCCGGTTAGGCACCGGAGAAGTACGCCAGCAAGTGTGACTGTTATAGTCCGACAGAAACGCCTTCCAGACACGCAAGTCTTGCTTGATACCCATTGTCATGTGAACAAAATGGGAAGGTATGCCGACAACCGTCGTGGCCAGAGATAAGCACCTTGAAAAAACCCTACCCATGGGCATCACGCGACACGCAAAAACAAGTAAACCCAGGAGGGATTGAACCTCCCTCAACCGTAACTTTGTCACAGAAAGCGCCGAATCCAAAACCCCCCACAATTTAACTACCTTGTCCTGAGGTAAACGAAAAACCATTGCAATCGAGTCAATTTCGATACAGAGAATAGAAAGGACCGCAGTAGGGCATTCTGTCTTATCTGCCGACAAAGGAACGCCAAAACACTGGGCCATAAATCTAAAGGAATCCAACAAGTATTGACACTGTGGAGAGGCCTGCGGCCCGACAAACAGGAAATCGACTAGATAATGGGTAACTTCGCTGCCCCCTATATCGTCCTGGACTATGCAATCCAAAAATTAGCTAAAAACTTTGAAATTAAAACAACAAATCGAACACATATAATAAAAGAAAACATCGTCCAACTGACAACCCAACAAATGAAAACAGTCCTCATGCACTGGCAACAAACGAAAAGCAGATAGGAAGAAAAAGCACAAGGACCAAAAAGGCGCTGCCAGTTCCAAAAATTAATTAAATGAACACTGTTCATAAATGTAATAATAAATAAATATCTCCTTATTTGCAATTGGCAACATTCCTTGTTGCAGTTTATGGACCTGGCAGCAGCCTTATCCCGGATTTAATTGTTTATCGCAATTTCCCAGTGTTGTACCTGCCTGTACAACACTACAAGGTGAGCACAATTTTTGTTCTCTCCTATTTTAAACATATCTCCAGGGTAATTTGCACTATGTGGCACCGTGTTGTGTTTTTTCTCTTCTAGTTCATTAGCCTTAAGAGCTCCTGGCGACCTGCGAGTTGCCCACGGGTGGAAGTACCTGGACGCCGAGGGCAACAGAGGGTGGAATCTGGTCCGCTACATGTGGAACACTCATGCCTGAATTTAGACGACACGTAAAATCTGCAATGTCCCTCGTTAAATAACCAACGTGAGCCCCAACGAGTCGCCCCCCGCCCCTGCTTGTGTTGGGCGCGTGTATGAAACCCTGAGAGATGAGGAGGCGGGTGCCAGAAAGGGCCACTGCGACATCATCAGGCGTCACCAGGGGTCAGTGGCATTAGAATACCAGCGAACATCAGCCCTCTGCGGCATCCGCTGCTGGAATTCCTCCTCATACCGCCACCAAGTGGATCCACCGGGCACACGATAGGCACTGAAAATAATATCCAAAAAAGCTGACTAGAAGGCTCGGGGAACTTCTGGCCCAGAATGCTACCCAACACCGCAAAAGCTTGTATCCTGTTATTAAACGTCTTGGCTACACGCGGTTTGGACTGAAAACCCCTTTCAAAACTACGCTCCCTATCCACCGTCGGTGAATTAACGGAAAGAAAAGGCCACAAATCGACATAGTTATTACGGAAAATCTTCACCCGAGTGTCCTCTGAGAGGTGTGCTCCCAGAGGCCCTATGCTACAAAAATAGTCGTCGCGGAAGGCTGGCACAGATGGCGTCGATGTAGCAGTAGAAGTCTCAACTAAGGACTTCCCTCCCATGGACTTCACCACAGAAGCCACAGGAGTGGGCGCCGTGCCAGCCAACAGGGATTGCAACACAGAAGCAATATCAGTTGAATTATCCGAAGGCAATCATGCCCGAAGGCATGAAGACTCACCAACTGCAGACGTCGTCATCTGGGTAGCCGCGGAATTGGGAAGTGCAGCAGGTACCAGAGGCGTGACGGGAGGTACGACTGGAGGTTGCTCCCTGGAAACCTCATGGGACCCTAAACCGGTACGTCGACGGCATCTGTGATCTACTGAAAAGCTACCACGACTGGCCGAACAGGTGGAGGATCTCCTAGAATGACGACGTGGTCGGACCTCCTCTTCCTCCCGGATGTTCGATGCGAGCCAGAGCGGCCAGCAGATCTCCGCCGTGGGGAATGAGAATGGCATCCTGAAGCCTCACGCCTGGAGCAGATGGAAGTGGAACGCGCCACGCGTTCGGCCAACACATAAGCCTGCCCCAGAGTTGGATGGGGAGGCGCTAACACTGCTGGCCATACCTGTGGCGACTGAGTAGTCGCTGTGGGCCTACTAAAAACATGCTCCTGGTAGGAGGGGATGTGCTCAGCGTCACTCTCTCCCATAGAAAAGAATTTGAAGTCCTCTGGGGGATCCAAATCATGCCACTCTCCAGCATTGCATGTTGACGCTGCAACCACTGGAAACGTGGAGGGGGTGTCCCCTAGGGAGCACCACCCCATAATCAGAGTGTGGAGACGCCACTGAGTGCACAGCCGCATAGTGCCGCGCGGCCACAGGGCAAGGCCTAGCCCCACCCCGGCCGGAGGGCCTTGACAGTGGAGGTGTAGGAGGTACATACTGGCTACACGCAGCCTCCGGCACGGAACCGGAAACATGTGCCGGAGCCGGGGAACCGCTCACCGGAAGTGCCAGCGCGGACCAAAGCCACACTGCAGAGCGGCAGGCACCCCACACGCTGGAAGGGGACAGACGAGAAGGAGGCCGCGACTGCCGCATGGACCTGCATTGCACGACGAGAGGGGCAGGTGTGGTAGACGCTGGAGCAGCCAGCTCCTGGAGCAGCATCTGCAGCCAGCCCGTACCCTCCTCCTGGACGCGGAGGCGAATGGATTAGTTGATGGACGCCATGGAGAGAAGAGACACGTCAGCAGTGAAACTCCTAAGAAGAAAATGGTGAGCGACAAAGGGAGGGAACAGGGGATATATATTTACTCACGCCCCCATGAAAATGGCGGGCTTTACACGACCAATACCGACCTTCCTACACCTAACACAGTACCCTAGCCTTGCTAACACTATTCACTGCAGAATTAACAATTTCTGCGGTCTAAGGCCCTGCGGCTATACGCCTATGGGCCTACAAAGCTATTCTGTCATGGTCAAGCGGTCGTTTTGGAAGAATTGGACCAACGCCCGCCCTCCCTCCCTAATGCTTTTCGCTTCCTTTCTTGTTGCAATGTTTTTTGTCACCCACCTAATGCTGGGCGGACTTGGTATTTTATTGGTTTAATATTGATATTTGAATCGTTTTCATTATTTCAATTTACGGTTATTTTGATTTTAATTATTATTTATGTTACCCTTAAATAAACATCGTGCCCATTTTATCCAATGAAGTTGTTGGTCGGATTGATTTTAGTTGATACGTTTTTTGTGGGGTCCGTGCTACCATGTTCTAAACACTTTGCTACTGCTGTGTCTGTGGGATAGGGGAGAGGGGATAAAAAAACAGGAAGCAAGTTCTCATGTCTCATGGAGAAGTAGATGATTAATAAGGGAGCTCACCCAAAACACTGTAAAAGAACATCATAGTAGATCGTCCCAACCCCTTCTATTGCTTAGCTCAGAAAAAACTGACAATTAGAGATAGAGTCTGCAAAAGGGGAAAAGTGCTGGTCATTGTGGTCAGGAATACAGTTATTATTCAAGTACACCCCCATTAAGGCTTATTCTGAAAGTTTTCCTAGAATGATAGGAATTAAATTTATTTGTGGGACATTTATTGTGTTGCAGGTATAATCTAAAATGTAGTACCTAATATATATATACACATGTGCCATATTCCCATTTAGTGCATATCAAAATTGCTATATTTTGACTGAAATAAACATGCCTCAATGATTGTTTTATGGCGGTTTCAGGACTCTTAGATTAGATAAACCACATTTTTGCTTCCATATCTCTTATTATTAGTCACGCACATTTTATAGGAATGCAGAGTCTTTAGTACATATGTGCAAAAGCAACTTCAAAATGCATTAATAATAAATATAGTAAATAATTTAGCCTTGCAATTGCTTTTAGTAGATAATCGCATTTGAACATATTTTCTTTGTATAAGAACCTGTTTCAGGTCAAAGCTATTTGGGTTTATGTTGCTATGATGAAGTACCACTTAGCAAAGGCAATAAGCACTCATTGTGTGGATTTCGTATGAAGACAATTTGTCTCGTGTAAATGTATTTCAGAATAGGAATTGCACTATATTTACAATATGAATAGAAGAAGCCTTCTCAACTACAATTATTGCTTCGTCGAGCTCTAAAGCCTCTAATCGTACCATACAGTGATTTCATGATACACCTTAAGCCATGTGCATGGTCTGTGATTATGGCATGGACAGGTTGCGGAGTGTCATTCGCCGGCAGTCCGCAATACACGTACCTTGCACATGCAAGATGTGCATTTACTTCACTGAGCCCGGACCGCAATTGCGGTCCGTATAATGACTTGTCCTATATTTTTTGCGGTCTAGGCTCGGGGAATGGCCCATAGGATAGAATGTGTTCTATACTATCCGCAAGTCCTGCTAAGTCCTACTAATCTAGTGTTTAGGATAGGCCATATGAATAAATTAGCCCTCCATTATTCTTTATCCAAAACCAAGACCCGAAATGACATAATTACCTGCTCTGCTTTGGCTTGCTAAATCAAGTGGTTTGTATAACAAGTGGAGTTACTAAATTGGAGTTAAAAAGTGGAGTTAAAGCCCCTGTAAGTACACTTTTTTTTCTTTTACTTTAACAATTGTTCACCTTTTTTTGTAACTGGGATAATGGATAGCAAGATTGGAGGTTTTCTTCAGTGCACAGTTTGCCATATGTATGCACGACTGGAGCAGGAGTTCCAGGGTGAATACCTCTGTGGCAGATGTGAGCATGTTGTTCACCTGGAAGCTCGCATTAGAGATCTGGAGGAGCAAAATGCAACACTGAGGGCGATAGACAATATTGAGCGGAGCATGCTGCTCACTGAACAAGCAGTTAGTGGGGTAGAACTGGAGGGTGAAGGCATGGGTCAGCAGGATCAGACAAGTAGCTGGGTTAATGTAGTTAGGGGCAGTAGAAAGGGGTCCAAGAAAAGGATGGCCAATCCTGTTTCTGATATTCCAAGAAAAATTGCCACGTTGGGTGATGATGCGAGGGTGTTGGTTTCAGAAATGGCAGCCCTAGTAGATACTGATCTCCCTAACAGCCGGGAGAACAGCCCAGCTAGTAGTCGGCAGGATGGTAATGTAGGTAAGGCAAGACAATTGGTAGTTGTAGGGGATTCTATAATCAGGAAGACGGATAGAATAATTTGTCGCCAAGACCGCGTCAAACGAATGGTTTGCTGTCTCCCTGGTGCCAGGGTTTGGCATGTGGTGGAATGGGTGGATAAATTACTGGGATGTGCTGGTGATGATCCAACTGTTGTGGTCCATGTAGGTACCAACGACAGAATAAATGGTAGGTGGAGAAGCCTAAGAATAATTTTAAAGAACTAGGCTACAAGCTGAAGGGAATATTGGCTAGCGTGGTAGGGGAGAAGGCACCGGAAAATTGTTTGGTGCTTTTTTGTTATATGGATGGGATTGGGGAAGCTTATCATGTGTACGGTGGTGTGGCGTGGTTACGGTACAATGAGCAGTTTCGCCAGAGGAAGTCGGTGCGGCCTAGTTTGCGTTGAGACCAGTAGGACATTAGCCTATGGATGAGGCTTATGGCGGCACCTAATCGGGAGCAGTCCTTTCCCGGAACAGCCGGGGGTTCCTCAGCAGTGGGGTCCTCGGCTGGTTCGCGCAAGGGCTGTTGTTGGCAGTTCAACGAGGGACACTGCAAGTTCTTGTCGGAATGCCGCTACAAGCATGAGTGTTCAGGATGCGGTGGAGGACACAGCTTGTCGTGGTGTTTCAAGCGGGGAAAAGGTAAAGGCACAGATGTTGGACAGAAGCGTGGTGACGCCGGTGAGGGTGGCAGAGATGCTGCGGTTCCTCGGGAGGTATCCAGAAAAGTTGGCAGAGGAATTGTTGCAAGCTGGGTTTTCGGACGGTTTTTACATCCCTTGTCGATTTGACGGTTCGGGCGTGTTTATAAGAACTTGGCATCGGCGTTAGAACAACCAGGGATGGTTTGGAAAAAATTGCAAAGGAAGTGGTCCCTTTTGCGATCCACCGTGGCCTAACATGTGGGTTTCTCTTTTGGGCTTGGTCCCAAAAGAAGGAACCTAACAAATTTTGCCTGATTCATCACCTGTCGTACCCTGCGGGTGGGTCGGTGAATGACGGTATTGATCCCGACTTATGTTCCGTATCTTATACGTCGTTTGATACCGCCGTTTCGTGGGTGCGGAAATTTGGCAGGGGGGTCCTTGCTAGCAAAAACTGACATTGAGGCGGCCTTTCGGTTGCTTCCGGTGCATCCCGATAGTTTCCAATTGCTGGGTTGTGGCTGGCAAGGAGTCTTTTATGTGGATTATTGTCTTCGAATGGGCTGTTCGATCTCGTGTGCGTATTTTGAGGCGTTCAGTAAATTTTTAGAGTGGGTGGTGCAACAGGAGGCGGGCTGGATGTCGGTGTTGCATTATCTAAATGATTTTTTGATTGTGGGCCCCCCGGGTTTGAGGGTCTGCTAGATTTTGTTACGTACGATGGAGCGAGTAGCGGGTTTGTTCGGAGTCCCGTTGGCTCCTGAAAAAAACGGAAGGTCCGGCGACACAGGTCAAGTTTTTAGGGATCATAATTGATACTGAACAGATAGAGTGCAGACTACCGATGCAGAAAGTGGTTGATTTGCGCTATACTATAGCTCACATGGGGGGGATGCGGAAAGTGCAGCTTCGGGTGGTTCAGTCCTTGTTAGGCAAATTTAATTTTGCTTGTAGGATATTGTCTATGGGGAGGGTGTTCTGCCGCCGGCTGCCCTCAGCAATGGTGGGGGTGGCAGGACCCCATCATTTCGTTCATTTGTGGGCTGACGTGCGGGCGGACATAGCAATCTAGCAGGAGTTTCTCGGGCTGTACAATGGTAAATCGGTGTGCATGGAGTCGGTAGTGTCCAACAGGGCCGGGCTGGGACTTAAAATCATCCCTGACATTTTTAAGCACACAGGCCCATCACAGGCCATATGCACCCACCAGTGTTGGGCTGGGACCACCTTTCAGCTGTACAAGACATGGGGATATTTATTAAAACAGGTGTAAATGAAAAGCGGAATAGTTCTTGATAGCCAGAACTCCAACGAATCCACTGCTTTTCCATGAGAATAATGTACATGCTCGTTATTCTAGAGGAATTTTTTGTATATAGTGCCCCACATATAGCCCCCCCTGTAGATGGTGCCCCACATATAGCCCCCCCTGTATATGGTCTCCCACATATGGCCCCCCCTGTAGATAGTGCCTCACATATAGCCTCTCTTGTAGATTGTGGCCCACATATAGCTCCCCTGTATATAGTGCCCCACATATAGCTCCCCCCCGTAGATAATGCCGCTCACACTTTTAAGTGGAAAATAAAGACCAAAAAAAACAACTTTACATACTCACCTCGATGCCGTTCCAACGTCATCCTATGTCAATGCAGGCCTGCTCTCTTCTGAGCAGGTCTGCTGGGGCTGAACGACATCGCTGATTGGCAGGGCAGAATTACTTGCCCCGTCAATCAGCGCCTTTCAACAACAGAAGCGGTTGAAAGGCGCTGATTGGCGGGGCAAGTTTTTCTGCCCAGGCCAATCAGCGTCATTGTAAGGCAGATATAAATAGTGCATGAGGGGGTGGTAGCAGCTGGTTTCAGTGGCGCCGCCGCCCATGGCCAATTCTAGCTTTTCTGCTGCCTGAGGCGAAAATTGAAATGGCGTCCCCCCAGATCTTGATTGGCATCCCCCTGACTGTTCTACATTACTACCAGCCTTCTCCTTTGCCTTGTACTCCCCTGGCATGTGCGGTGCAGTGATGAAGCCGGGCAGAGTACAACTCGTTGAACGGTGCATGTTCATGGAATACAAGGCAATGGTGCATCCAAGAAAGTTGGAGGAGACTGGTAGTGATGTATAACAGCCGGGGGGATGTCAACCAAGTATGGAAAGGTGGGTTTGCAGTTAGGACTGTGTGACTCTACAGGATAGCGGCACCGAACCATGACCCTTTATATAGTAATTAACATATAGCGTGCACTATTTTAAAAGCTGATTTTAAAGATTTGCATCTGAAACAAACATAAGGGGGAATGTTTGAAAATATTGTCAGGTCGTGTATTACTGCATGGTGGCGGTTCAAGGGGTTAAAACTACCAGACAGGTTCTAATTAAACATACAATGAATTGCAACAATGCCATCTGCTCTACACCAGAACCAAGCTCAGTACATATATACAACACCAGAACCAAGCTCAGTACGTATATACAGCTAAAGAACAAAGCTCAGTATATGTATACAGTACCAGAACAAAGCTCAGTAAATATATACAGCTCCAGAACCAAGCTCAGTACATATATACATCCCCAGAACAAAGCTCAGTACATATATACAACACCAGAACAAAGCTCAGTACATCTATACAGCACCAAAACAAAGCTCAGTACATATATACAGCACCAGAACCAACCTCAGTACATATATACAGCACAAAATCCAAGCTCAGTACATATATACAGCACCAGAACAAATCTCAGTACAAATACATTTCAGTACAGAGATCATTTGCAAAGTCAGGTTAGCAGCTTCCAATATGACATGAACAATGGTAATGATATACTGGGAGTTGCATATAGCCCAAAAAATAGTACCCTCCATCATCTGTACAGATCATACAGTAATAATTAGGCTTCATTCTCACCTTCGTCAGGGTTTTGTGCATGAGTTCCATCAGGCCTTTCTGCCAGGGGAACCCACAAATGGAAACTAAACAGAAACCATAGTTTTCTGTTACCATTACCATTGATTTCAATGATAACGCTTCCGTTGCTAATGGTTTCCGTTTGTCTTCATTTCGCAAGGTTTCCGTTTTTTTGGGCAGTATCAATAGAGTAAGTCGACTGTATCCAACTATAATCTACCAGATTTAAATAACTAAGATGTGATTTATTATAGGTGGATCCTGCGTGTCAGAGACACACAGGACACGCTGACACTGAACCCATCAGTTCCACGCACCTGACATGTTCAGGATTCAGCATAAGATACAGCTGCTCTGTATACAGGATACGGAGCAGCTGTATCTCAAAAAGTAAAAAGATTTTTTAATAAAAACTAGTTATAAAGTTGCACAAAACACACTGACTGACATTTTATTTAAAAAAATTAAAAATCCCCTTCAAAAGGGTTACATAGCCTTTAAAGGGTTATTCCCAAGTTGAGTAAAAAATTTTTTTTTTTACATTCTAAGCTGGAATTTAATAATAAAACATTTGCTGTTAAAAAATTGTAAAAATTAATTCCCTAACTACCTTTTTTTTACACTTGATAACTCAGCTAGTGCTAGTTATCTTTTGTAAAAAGGGGCGTGAGCGGCTCGATGTCAATCAAGCCGCTCTGCAGTGCGTGCGCTCCCAACGTTGCTAGATACTGTAGTTCTAGCAACATCGGGAGAATGTTCGTCTCAACCGGTCATGGTAAGCCAGGTTGAGACGAACACAACGTAAATGTCAACAATACTTCACTATAATCACCCCGTTTCGGCAAGCTGTTTCGGCAAGCCACTTCTCCCCCACCCCCCTCTCACTACATGTAATTACTCTGTAATTACTGCATCAGCACCCGGCGAACAACATAAAACATATTCAAAAAATAAACTCACCTAAGACGTTCCTACGGAGATCTGAACGGTCCCGTCACTTGCCATCTTCCTGCTACTTGGTGGCGCTCGCATTCATAGTAACAATGCGGTGTGGCGCAGATGACGTAATCATATCACGCCCAAGTGATTACTTCATTCACCGCTTTGTTATTGTGAATGGGAGCAGTAAGAAGAAAAGTGACGGGACCGTTCAGATCTTCGTGGGAACGTCTTAGGTGAGTTTATTTATGTTTGTATGTATCTATGTGCATGTATGTATGTATGTATGTATGTATGTATGTATGTATGTATGTTTTCATGTATGTATGTATGTTTGCATGTATGTATGTATGTATGTTTGTATATGTGTGTGTGTGTGTGTGTGTGTGTGTGTGTGTGTGTGTGTGTGTATGTATAGATGTGTGTATGTTTGCATGTATGTATGTTTTTATGCATATATGTACAGTGAAGGAAATAAGTATTTGATCCCTTGCTGATTTTGTAAGTTTGCCCACTGTCAAAGTCATGAACAGTCTAGAATTTTTAGGCTAGGTTAATTTTACCAGTGAGAGATAGATTATATATAAAAAAAAAACAAAAAAAACAGAAAATCACATAGTCAAAATTATATATATTTATTTGCATTGTGCACAGAGAAATAAGTATTTGATCCCCTACCAACCATTAAGAGTTCAGCCTCCTCCAGATCAGTTACACGCTCCAAATCAACTTGGTGCCTGCATTAAAGACAGCTGTCTTAAATAGTCACCTGTATAAAAGACTCCAGTCCACAGACTCAATTAATCAGTCTGATTCTAACCTCTACAACATGGGCAAGACCAAAGAGCTTTCTAAAGATGTCAGGGACAAGATCATAGACCTGCACAAGGCTGGAATGGGCTACAAAACCATAAGTAAGACGCTGGGTGAGAAGGAGACAACTGTGCAATAGTGAGAAAATGGAAGACATACAAAATGACTGTCAATCGACATCGATCTGGGGCTCCATGCAAAATCTCACCTCGTGGGTTATCCTTGATCCTGAGGAAGATGAGAGCTCAGCCGAAAACTACACGGGGGGAACTTGTTAATGATATCAAGGCAGCTGGGACCACAGTCACCAAGAAAACCATTGGTAACACATTACGCCGTAATGGATTAAAATCCTGCAGTGCCCGCAAGGTCCCCCTGCTCAAGAAGGCACATGTACAGGCCCGTCTGAAGTTTGCAAATGAACATCTTGATGATTCTGAGAGTAATTGGGAGAAGGTGCTGTGGTCAGATGAGACTAAAATTTAGCTCTTTGGCATTAACTCAACTCGCCGTGTTTGGAGGAAGAGAAATGCTGCCTTTGACCCAAAGAACACCGTCCCCACTGTCAAGCATGGAGGTGGAAACATTATGTTTTGGGGGTGTTTCTCTGCTAAGGGCACAGGACTACTTGACCGCATCATTGGGAGAATGGATGGAGCCATGTACCGTCAAATCCTGAGTGACAACCTCCTTCCCTCCACCAGGACATTAAAAATGGCTCGTGGCTGGGTCTTCCAGCACAACAATGACCCAAAACATACAGCCAAGGCAACAAAGGAGTGGCTCAAAAAGAAACACATTAAGGTCATGGAGTGGCCTAGCCAGTCTCCAGACCTTAATCCCATCGAAAACTTATGGAGGGAGCTGAAGATCCGAGTTGCCAAGCGACAGCCTCGAAAACTTAATGATTTACAGATGATCTGCAAAGAGGAGTGGGCCAAAATTCCATCTAGCATGTGTGCAAACCTTATCATCAACTACAAAAAACGTCTGAATGCTGTGCTTGCCAACAAGGGTTTTGCCACCAGGTATTAAGTCTTGTTTGCCAAAGGGATCAAATACTTATTTCTCTGTGCACAATGCAAATAAATATATATAATTTTGACTATGTGATTTTCTTTTTTTTTTTTTAGATAATCTATCTCTCACTGGTAAAATTAACCTAACCTAAAAATTCTAGACTGTTCATGTCTTTGACAGTGGGCAAACTTACAAAATCAGCAAGGGATCAAATACTTATTTCCTTCACTGTATGTATGTGCATGTATGTATGTATATATGTGTGTATGTTTGTATGTATGTATGTATGTATGTATGTATGCATGTATGTACACTACCGTTCAAAAGTTTAGGGTCACTTAGAAATTTCCTTATTTTTGAAAGAAAAGCACTGTTTTTTTCAATGAAGATAACATTAAATTAATCAGAAATACACTCTATACAGTGTTAATGTGCTAAATGACTATTCTAGCTGCAAACGCCTGGTTTTTAATGCAATATCTACATAGGTGTATAGAGGCCCATTTCCAGCAACCATCACTCCAGTGTTCTAATGGTACATTGTGTTTGCTAACTGTGTTAGAAGGCTAATGGATGATTAGAAAACACTTGAAAACGCCAGTGTCAACGTCTACAGTGAAGAGGCGACTCCGGGATGCCGGCCTTCAGGGCAGTTGCAAAGAAAAAGCCATATCTGATACTGGCTAATAAAAGGAAAAGATTAATATGGGCAAAAGCACACAGACATTGGACAGAGGAAGATTGGAAAAAAGTGTTATGGACAGACGAATTGAAGTTTGAGGTGTTTGGATCACACAGAAGGAACATTTGTGAGACGCAGAACAACTGAAAAAATGCTGGAAGAGTGCCTGACACCATCGGTCAAGCATGGTGGAGGTAATGTGATGGTTTGGGGTTGCTTTGGTGCTGGTAAAGTGGGAGATTTGTACAAGGTAAAAGTGATTTTGAATAAGGAAGGCTATCACTCCATTTTGCAACGCCATGCCATACCCTGTGGACAGCACTTGATTGGAGCCAATTTCATCCTACAACAGGACAATCACCCAAAGCACACCTCCAAATTGTGCAAGAACTATTTAGGGAAGAAGCAGGCAGCTGGTATTCTATCTGTAATGGAGTGGCCAGCGCAGTCACCAGATCTCAACCCCATACAGCTGTTGTGGGAGCAGCTTGACCGTATGGTACGCAAGAAGTGCCCATCAAGCCAATCCAACTTGTGGGAGGGCCTTCTGGAAGCATGGGGTGGAATTTCTCCCAATTACCTCAGCAAATTAACAGCTAGAATGCCAAAGGTCTGCAATGCTGTAATTGCTGCAAATGGAGCATTCTTTGACGAAAGCAAAGTTTGAAGGAGAAAATTATTATTTGAAATTAAAATCATTATTTCTAACCTTGTCAATGTCTTGACTATATTTTCTAGTCATTTTGCAACTCATTTGATAAATATAAGTTTTCATGGAAAGCACAAAATTGTCTGGGTGACCCCAAATTTTTGAACGGTAGTGTATGTATGCATGTATGTATGCATGTATGTATATATGTGCATGTATGTAAGTATATTTGCATGTATGTTTGCATGTATTTATGTGCATGCTTGTATATATGTACAGTACAGTATGTAAGTATGTTTGCATGTATGTATGTATGTATGTTTGTTTGCATGTATGTTTGCAAACTTTTGAACGGTACTGTATGTTTGCATGTATGTAAGCATGTATGTATGCATGTATGTATGTTTGCATCTATGTATGTATGTATGTTTGCATGTATGTATGTACATATTTGTGTGTATGTATGTATATATGCGTGTATGTTTGTATGTATGTATGTATGTATGTATGCACGTATGTATGTATGTATGTATGTATGCATGCATGTATGTATGTTTGCATGTATGTAGGTTTGAATGTATGTATGTTTGCATGTATGTTTGCATGTATGTATGTTGGCATGTATGTATGTATGTATGTATGTATGTGCATGTATGCATGTATGCATGTATGCATGTATGTTTGCATGTATGTATGTTGGCACATATCTATGTATGTATGTATGCATGTATGTATATATGTGCATGCATGTATGTATGTATGTATGTATGTATATATATGTATGTATGTATGTTTGCATGTATGTATGTTGGCATGTACGTATGTATATATGTGCATGTATGTATGTATGTATGCATGTATGTATGTATGTTTGCATGTATTTATGTATGTATGTTTGCATGTATGTATATATGTATGTTTGCATGTATGTTGGCATGTATGTATGTATTTATGTATGTATGCATGTATGTTTGCATGTATATATGTGCATGCATGTATGTATGTATGTATGTTGGCATGTATGTATGTATGTATGTATGTGTATATGTGCATGTATGCATGTATGTATGCATGTATGTATGTATGTTTGCATGTATGTATGTTGGCATGTATGTATGTATGTATGTATGTATGTATGTATGCATGTATATATGTTCATGTATGTATGTATGTTTGTATATATGTATGTTTGCATGTATGTATGTTTGTTTGTATATATGTCTGTATGGCCATGTATGATACTGTCTGCTGGCGCCCTGTATCTAAGCCAACTTTACGGCAGGCTTCTATACATGGTATAACAGTCAGTATCACACATGAAACTGAAACTAAGCCTACGACATGTGTTATTCACTTTTTTTTATAGTGTTTTTTGACAGGTTTGGTCGTTGGACTACGTTGGTTTCGAGGACTACTTTGATGACGGCTTTTTTTCAACAATAAAATGGTTAATGAGGGTTGTGTTGGGGGTGCTTTATTTCAATAAAATATTTTATCTATATCTTTGTCTTTTCTTTTCAACTTTTATTACTACCACTTTAGTAATGGCCGCTGTCTGAATTACAACATCCATTACTAAGGCGAGGCTTAGTGTTAGCCGGTGCAGAGGCTAACACTAACCACCATTATTACCCCGGTACCCACCACCACCAGGGGTGCCGGGAAGAGCTAGGTACGATCTAGTACCCGACCATCTGTTTCGATGGTCGGGCACTGGGGCGGCCGCAGGCTGGTATTATGAGGCTGGGAAGGGCCAAAAACAGTGGACCTTCCCACCCTTGTAATGCTAGGCTGCTGCTGCTGTGTTGTAGCTGGCTGGTTATAAAAATTGGGGGGACCCCATGTCATTTTTTTAAATTATTTATTTATTTATTTTATTTTTAAAAAGACATGGGGTTCCACCCAATTTATCATAACCAGCCACATACAACACAGAGTTATTAGCCTGGGAATGTACAAAACCAGTGGCCCTTCCCACCCGTGTAATGCCAGGCTGCTGCGTCCTTGTATATGGCTGGTTATTAAAACATGTGGGGGACCCAACGTCTATTGTTAAATTTGTTAAATTTAAAAAAAAAAAACGACGTGGGGGTCCCCCCCATTTTTATAACCAGCCCGATACAACACAGCAGCAGCAGCCTAGCATTACAAGGGTGGGAAGGTCCACTGTTTTTGGCCCTTCTCAGCCTCATAATACCAGCCTGCGGCCGCCGCAGTGTCCGACCATCGCAACAGATGGTCGGGTACTGGATCATACCAAGCTCTTCCCGGCACCCCTGGTGACGGTTGGATACCGGGGTAATAATGGGTGGTTAGTGCTAGCCTCTGCACCGGCTAACACTAAGTACCGCCTTAATAATGGACGCTGTCAATCTGCCAACTGCCATTATCTAGGCACTAATAAAGTTTAAAAAGAAACACAAATACAATATTTTTTTTATTGAAATAAGCAATCCCCAACAAAACCCTCGTTAACCATTTTATTAAAATTTGAAAAAACTTAGATCTACGCAGTAGTCCAAAGAATCGAAGATGTAGTCCAATTGGTACATCAAAATCTGCAACAACATCAATTTTTTTTTTATCAATGTGAACAATACCAATACTTATACTCACCTACACACATATACACGCACACACAAACAAACAACCATACACAAACACACACACACATATACACACACATATACACAAACACAACAAGATATACAAAAACACACACACATAAACAGACAAACACACACATATACACACATATACACTAACTCAAACATATACACAAACACACATATACAAACAAAAACACCCATACCCAAACACACACATATACCCAAACACACATATATACACAAACACACACATATAGACAAACACACACACATACATACATACACACACACACACACACACACACACACACACACACACACACATATACACAAACACATATACACAAACACACCCATATATACACAAACACACATACACAAACACACACATATACACACAAACACACAAACATACACAACCACATATAAACAAACACACACATATACACACAAACACACAAACACATACACAAACACACACGTATACACAAACACATGTACACAAACAAACCCATATATACACAAACACATACACAAACACACACATATACACACAGACATATACACAAACACATATACATAAACACACCCATATATACACAAACACATACACATAAACATAAACACACACACATAAACACACATACATATGCACACATATACACAAACACACATACAGAAACCAAAACACACAAAGACACATACCCAAACACACACATACACAAACACACACATACATATATATATATATATATATATATACATACCTTTAGCGGAGCGCAGACATCTCCTCGCGACGGGTGCCTTCCACTTCATCTACTGCGCATGCGCCGATATGCGCCGAAATGCGCGTTCACGAGTAAATGACATCCTCTGCTCAGGACGGAGAGGATGTCATTACGCATGCGCGGCCACCGCTAAAGGTAAATAGCGGTGGCCGGGAACCTAGACAACGCGCAAGAAACAAAGAGGGACTGACGTGGACTTCAATCAAGAATCGCAAGAAAACGACATCGCTGGGCGACGGACAGGTAATGAGAAAAATTGTTAAATTTACATGGGGGAGCTTCCTAGCTACATTTTTGAAGATGGGAATAACCCTTTAATGCAAACAATCAGATCGTCCAGTAGAACACGTAGCACATGCGCTTTTACCAAAAGTCGGTGCGGTTTTCAAATGATTGTTATGGTTTGCAAAAAACTGCATGGACATTAACAATCATTTGATAACTGCACTGACTCGTGGGAATGCAGCATGTTGATGTGGCTTGCAGCTGTAACATTGTAAGACAGCAGCTACTACAGTGAAGGAAATAAGTATTTGATCCCTTGCTGATTTTGTAAGTTTGCCCACTGTCAAAGACATGAACAGTCTAGAATTTTTAGGCTAGGTTAATTTTACCAGTGAGTGATAGATTATATATAAAAAAAAAAAAGAAAATCACATTGTCCAAATTATATATATTTATTTGCATTGTGCACAGAGAAATAAGTATTTGATCCCTTTGGCAAACAAGACTTAATACTTGGTGGCAAAAACCTTGTTGGCAAGCACAGCAGTCAGACATTTCTTGTAGTTGATGATGAGGTTTGCACACATGTTAGATGGAATTTTGGCCCACTCCTCTTTGCAGATCATCTGTAAATCATTAAGATTTCGAGGCTGTCGCTTGGCAACTCGGATCTTCAGCTCCCTCCATAAGTTTTCGATGGGATTAAGGTCTGGAGACTGGCTAGGCCACTCCATGACCTTAATGTGCTTCTTTTTGAGCCACTCCTTTGTTGCCTTGGCTGTATGTTTAGGGTCATTGTCGTGCTGGAAGACCCAGCCACGAGCCATTTTTAATGTCGTGGTGGAGGGAAGGAGGTTGTCACTCAGGATTTGACGGTACATGGCTCCATCCATTCTCCCATTGAAGCGGTGAAGTAGTCCTGTGCCCTTAGCAGAGAAACACCCCCAAAACATAATGTTTCCACCTCCATGCTTGACAGTGGGGACGGTGTTCTTTGGGTCATAGGCAGCATTTCTCTTCCTCCAAACACGGCGAGTTGAGTTAATGCCAAAGAGCTCAATTTTAGTCTCATCTGACCACAGTACCTTCTCCCAATCACTCTCAGAATCATCCAAATGTTCATTTGCAAACTTCAGACGGGCCTGTACATGTGCCTTCTTGCGGGCACTGCAGGATTTTAATCCATTACAGCGTAATGTGTTACCAATGGTTTTCTTGGTGACTGTGGTCCCAGCTGCCTTGAGATCATTAACAAGTTCCCCCCGTGTAGTTTTCGGCTGAGCTCTCACCTTCCTCAAGATCAAGGATACTCCACGAGGTGAGATTTTGCATGGAGCCAAAGATCGATGTCGATTGACAGTCATTTTGTATGTCTTCCATTTTCTTACTATTGCACCAACAGTTTTCTCCTTCTCACCCAGCGTCTTACTTATGGTTTTGTAGCCCATTCCAGCCTTGTGCAGGTCTATGATCTTGTCCCTGACATCTTTAGAAAGCTCTTTGGTCTTGCCCATGTTGTAGAGCAGGGGTCTCAAGCACGCGGCTCGCGGGCCGCATGCGGCCCATGGGGCTGTCATCTGCGGCCCGCGGGACACAGAGCCGCTAGTATCGGCTCTGCTCCGAGACTCTGGAATTCCCTGACATCGCTGTCCACATATGAACAGCGATGTCTGGGGCTTCCCCAGAGCCGGAGTCCCGGGCAGAGCGCTAGTACAGACTCTGCTCCGGGACGCTGCGGAATTCCCTGACATATCTGCCCATATATGAACAGTGTGTCAGGGTCTTCCCCAGAGCGGAGTCCCGGACAGAGCGCTATTATCCGCTCTGCTCCGGGACTCTGGGGAAGCCTCTGACATCGCTGTCCATACATCAACAATGATGTCAGGGGCTTCCCAGAGCAGGAGTCCCAGTGATGTCAGGAGCACAGCTAGAGTCCCGGGAAGAGCCTACTAGCGCTATGCCTGGGACTCCAGCTCTGGGGTTGCCCCTGACATCGCTGTCCATATATGGACAGTGATGTCAGGAGCAGAGCTGGAATCCCAGGCAGAGTGCCAGAAGCGGCTCTGCTCCGGGACTCCAGCTCTGGGCAAGGCCCTGACATCACTGGGGCAGCCTCTACAGAGGGCACTGGGACAGCCTCTACAGACGGCACTGGGGCAGCCTCTACAGAGGGCACTGGGGCAGCCTCTACAGAGGGCACTGGGGCAGCCTCTACAGAGGGCACTGTGGCAGCCTCTACAGAGGGCACTGTGGCAGCCTCTACAGAGGGCACTGTGGCAGCCTCTACAAGTGGGTGTGTGGCAGTATCCGAAGAGGACACTGGCATTATCTAGGGGTGTGTTGCATTATCTACAGAGGGCACTGTGGCCTTATATACAGAGGGCACTGTGGCCTTATCTACAGAGGGCACTGTGGCCTTATCTACAGAGGGCACTGTGGCCTTATCTACAGAGGGCACTGTGGCCTTATCTACAGAGGGCACTGTGGCCTTATCTACAGAGGGCACTGTGGCCTTATATACAGAGGGCACTGTGGCCTTATCTACAGAGGGCACTGTGGCCTTATCTACAGAGGGCACTGTGGCCTTATCTACAGAGGGCACTGTGGCCTTATCTACAGAGGGCACTGTGTCCTTATCTACAGAGGGCACTGTGGCCTTATCTCCAGAGGGCACTGTGGCCTTTTCTACAGAGGGCACTGTGGCCTTATCTACAGAGGGCACTGTGGCCTTATCTACAGAGGGCACTGTGGCCTTATCTACAGAGGGCACTGTGGCCTTATCTAGGGGTGTGTTGCATTATCCACAGAGGGCACTGCGGCAGCATCCACAGAGGGCACTGCGGCAGCATCCACAGCGGGCACTGCGACAGCATCCACAGAGGGCACTGCGGCAGCATCCACAGAGGGCACTGCGGCAGCATCCACAGAGGGCACTGCGGCAGCATCCACAGAGGGCACTGCGGCAGCATCCACAGAGGGCACTGCGGCAGCATCCACAGAGGGCACTGCGGCAGCATCCAAAGAGGGCACTGCGGCAGCATCCACAGAGGGCACTGCGGCGCTATCTAAAAAGGGGCTGCCCAATCTTGACATGTGTGCTAACTGAGCCGCTGGACTGCATTTAGCGACACAAACTGGAAAGCTGGATTGTTGAAATAAGCACGTGGAGAAATATCTCAAATTTTAAACCTAGCGCTATTATTATAGTAATGAAGTATTATTATTCTAGTAATATAGAGTTCTAGTAGTTTAAATAATTAATTGATTAACAATAATTTCGTATTGTATCAAATTTGAAAGTAATGCGGCCCGTCAACTTCCCATTTTTTCTATATGCGGCCCACTTACCCGGCCGAGTTTGAGACCCCTGTTGTAGAGGTTAGAGTCAGACTGATTAATTGAGTCTGTGGACAGGAGTATTTTATACAGATGACCATTTAAGACAGCTGTCTTTAATGCAGGCACCAAATTGATTTGGAGCGTGTAACTGGTCTGGAGGAGGCTGAACTCTTAATGGTTGGTAGGGGATCAAGTACTTATTTCTCTGTGCATAATGCAAATAAATATATATAATTTTGACTATGTGATTTTCTTTCTATCTCTCACTGGTAAAATTAACCTAGCCTAAAAATTCTAGACTGTTCATGACTTTGACAGTGGGCAAACTTACAAAATCAGCAAGGGATCAAATACTTATTTCCTTCACTGTATATGTATATACTGTACGGGTATGTTTACACAGGACGGATATGTTGTGTAAAAGCATACAGCGTATACGCTCCAGTGCACCGCAGGGAATTCAAGCTGAAATACCGCACCAAATTATGGTGCAGTTTTTCAGCCAGGAATGGCCACTGCGGAAAACTGAGCAGAAAAAATGGATACTTACCATGGCAACGCTTCCCTCCTACATCCTGCAGCCCTGGGATGATGTTTCATCCCATGGGACCGCTGCAGCCTGCGATTGGCTGCAGCAGTCACATGGTTGAAACGTCATCCCAGGAGGCCGGCCCGGACAAAAAAACTGAATTCTGGGTAAGTATAAGATCAAAATTTTTCCTGAGTTGCGATTTTTTTCATCGGAATCACTAAATTTCCACTGCAAAAAAACACAATATCTGCTATTTGTTGCGGGTTTTACCTCCCAATTGAATTAAATGGGGAAAACCCAAAACAAATAAGCAGCGATTATGCAAATACGATTGACATGCTGCAGATTTTTTTTTAAGCGCACCGCAGGTCAATTTCTGAGCCTTTTTTCCGTTCATCGTGTGGGTGAGATTTGTTCATATCTCACCCACTCTGCTGCTACTATATTAGGGCTTGTCCACATGTAACGGAATTAGTAGCAGCAAAGTGGGTGATACTTATCAAATCCTATCCACACGCTGCGTAAAATTTCTGACAAGAAGTTTACCTGCGGTGTCACTTCACTACGTCGCTTCCTGCTGTGGAAAGTGGACTGAATCGCTGCGTTTTTCAGAGGAGATGTCACCATCCCCCAACATTGAGAAAAATGCGCAACAAAATACGCACCATTTTCTGCAGCAATTCCAATACGTGTGGAGAAGCCCTTATGCTGCGGATTTAGGGCTTATACACACACAACGGAATTGGTGCAGAAAATTTCTGCAGTAAATTCCGTTCGAAAGTCAAAGGCTTTCCGCTGTGGCAAAAACGCACCATTTCCTGCAGTGCTTGCGACAGAAAATGGTGCGTAAATTCCTGCGTTTTTCTTAATGTTAGGAGATGGAGACGTCTCCTATGAAAAACGCAGCAGTTCTGCACACTTTCCGCAGCAGGAATTGACATGCTGCAGTCTGTAAATTACGCACCGCATGTCAATTTCGGCTCAGAAATTTTACGCAGAGTGTGGATGAGATTTGTTAAATGTCATCCACTATGCTGCTACTGTATTCTGCGCACGTTTTTTTCCGGACAAATATACACACACATGTACACATCACACACTATATATACACACACACATGTACACATCACATACACTATATATACACACATGAACACATCACACACTATATATATATATATATATATATATATACACACGCATGTACACATCACACACTATATATACACACATGAACACATCACACACTATATATACAGACATGAACACATCACACACTATATATACACACATGTACACATCACATACTATATATACACACACATGTACACATCACATACACTATATATACACACATGAACACATCACACACTACATATATATATATATATATATATATATATACACACACATGTACACATCACACACTATATATACACACATGTACACATCACATACACTATATATACACACATGAACACATCACACTATATATATATATATATATATATATATGTATATATATATACACACACGCATGTACACATCACACACTATATATACACACACATGTACACATCACATACACTATATACACACATGAACACATCACACACTATATATACACACATGAACACATCACACACTATATATACACACATGTACACATCACATACTATATATACACACACATGTACACATCACATACACTATATATAAGCACACATGAACACATTACACACTATATATACACACATTAACACATCACACACTATATATACACACACATGTACACATAACATACACTATATATACACATATGAACACATCACACATTATATGGGTTTGGTGCATATTTTCAGGGAGAGTGGTGTGCAGGGGCGTGGCCGGCTTCTTGGTGGGAGGAGGGGCTGGTAGCTAATTTGGCATTGTTCCCTATCGTTTTGGCAGCCGAAATATGGGGCGAGCGAAGAATAAAAGGGTGCGTTTTTGCTGCGACAATTTGGGTGTTGTCCAGGCCATTAACAAACAGCTGGCCAGTTCCCCCGGTGGTGAAGCTGTTGCGTTAACTGGTGTTGAATTTTCTCAGTTTGAATGTGTGTTTTCGTTGCTGTTCATGTTCTTGGCATTGTTAATGATATCGCTGATTCTCTCTCTCGGTTTCAGTGGGACAGGTTTCGCAAGTTGGAGCCGGAAGCGGAGCAACATGGGAAGTTCTGTCCTCTCTGGCTGTGGCCGGAAAAAACGCAGTAATTCAGGAGCGTGTGGATGAGCCCTTACCACAACTAAATCCATTGGTAAAATCTGCAGTATTTTAACTACGAGTGAAATACATAGAACAGGTATAGCGCTCTCCACTTATATACACACATGTACACATCACAGACACTATATATACACACATGTACACATCACACACATGTACACATCACACACTATATATACACACATGTACACATCACATACACTATATATACACACATGAACACATCACACACTATATATACACACATTTACACAACACACAATATATATACACACATATACACATCACACACTATATATACACACATGCACACATCACATACACTATATATACACACATGAACACATCACACACTATATATATACACACATGTACACATCACACCCTATATATACACACATGTACACATCACATACACTATATATACACACACATGAACACATCACACACTATATATATACACACATGTACACATCACACACTATATATACACACATGTACACATCACATACAATATATATACACACACATGAACACATCACACACTATATATATATATATATATATATATATATATATATATACACACACGCATGTACACATCACACACTATATATACACACACATGTACACATCACATACACTATATATACACACATGAACACATCACACACTATATATACACACACATGTACACATCACATACTATATATACACACACATGTACACATCACACACTATATATAAACACACATGAACACATCACAAACTATATATACACACATGAACACATCACACACTATATATACACACACATGTACACATCACATACACTATATATACACATATGAACACATCACACATTATATGGGTTTGGTGCATATTTTCAGGGAGAGTGGTGTGCAGGGACGTGGCCCGGCTTCTTGGTGGGAGGAGGGGCTGGTTGCTAATTTGGCATTATAAAGGATTTGCCAGACACAGCTTCTGTGTCGACGCCCGTGGGCAATCAGTCTGCACCTGCTCCTATGTCTGTGAGACTGACTCCATCTTCCACCACTCAGGATGGCAGGCTTAGGAGTGGGAGAGCCTATCACAGCCTGGCCAGACGGAGCTAGCTCCCGCCCACTGTCTATTTATACCTGCCTTTCCTGTTCCTCCTTTGCCTGTGACTCGTCTCTGCTTGTTTCCTGGCCTTGCTGCTACTACATGTACTACTCATCCTCTGCTTGTTATAGACCTTGGCTTTCTGACCACTCTCCTGCTCAGCGTTTTTGTACCTCGTTCACTCCAGGTTTGACTCGGCTCGTTCACTACTCTTGTTGCTCACGGTGTCTCCGTGGGCAGCTGCCCCATTTCCCTAGCTTCTGTGTACCCTTGTCTGTTTGTCTGTCTTGCACTTACTGAGCATAGGGACCGTCGCCCAGTTGTACCCCGTCGCCTAGGACGGGTCGTTGCAAGTAGGCAGGGACTGAGTGGCGGGTAAATTAGGGCTCACCTGTCTGTCTCCCTACCCCGTCATTACAGTTCCCTATCGTTTTCGCAGTCGAAATATGGGGCAAGCAAAGAATAAAAGGGTGTGTTTTTGCTGCGACAATTTGGGTGTGGTCCAGGCCATTAACAAACAGCTGGAACTACGAGTGAAATACATAGAACAGGTATAGCACTCTCCACTTATATACACACGTACACATCACAGACACTATATATACACACATGTACACATCACACACATGTACACATCACACACTATATATACACACATGTACACATCACATACACTATATATACACACACACATGAACACATCAGACACTATATATACACACATGAACACATCATACACAACTATATATACACACATGAACACATCACACACTATCTATATATATATATATATACACACACATGAAGACATCACACACTATATATGCACACACAAACACATCACACACTGTATATACACACACATGTACACATCACATACACTATATACACACATACATGAAAACCTCACACACTATATAAACACACATGAACACATCACACACTATATATACACACATGTACACATCACATACTATATATACACACATGTACAAGTCACATATACTATATATACACACACATGAACACATCACACACTATATATATATATATATACAAACATGAACACATCACACACTATATATACACACACATGTACACATCACATACACTATATATACACACATGAACACATCACACACTTTATATACATCACACTCACTATATATACACACACATGAACACATCACACACTATATATACACACACATGTACACATCACAGACACACAAATATGCACATTACATGCACACATTATACACATATAAAGTACACATTGTAAACACACATGCACTTACTTTTATGTAGAATATTTGTGGAGGGAGTTCAGCAAGTTGATGGGGTGATAGTCTTCTCTACAGCACTTCTCTGCTCACAGCCCGACAGAGAGCCTGCCGACAGTCTCCCCTCCCCCTCCCTCATGTCCCGACTGGTAACAGCAGCAGGAGGAGGAGAGGTTGTGTGAAGAGTAGGGAAGGGCGCTGGAGGGGGAGATTTTAAAGCAGCACAGGGAGATTTAGTAATAGCTGCACAGACCACGGCTGCTATTACAGCTGGGCGGCAGTCCTTAGCTGCTGTGCCGGCCGCCCCCTTACAAATGCTGTACCCTGCAGCCTGAGCCGACACTGATTGTTCAGCGACCCATCTGCCCGATGGCCAGTCCGGCTCTGGTGTCCAATGTTGATCTGGAGATGTATACGGATGCGTCGGGAGCGCATGGGTTTGTTGCATATTTTCAGGAAGAGTGGTGTGCAGGGGCGTGGCTGGCTTCTCGGTGGGAGGTGGGGCTGGTTGCTAATTTGGCATTGTTCCCTATAGTTTTGGCAGCCGAAATATGGGGCGTACGACGAATAAAAGAGTGCGTTTTGCTGCGACAATTTGGGTGTGGTCCAGGCCATTAACAAACAGATGGCCAGTTTCCCCCCAGTGCTGAAGCTGCTGCGTCAACTGGTGCTGCATTTTCTCAGTTTGAATGTGTGTTTTGTCGCTGTTCATGTTCCTGGCATTGTTAATGATATCGCTGATTCTCTCTCTCGGTTTCAGTGGGACAGGTTTCGCAGGTTGATGCCGGGAGTGGAGCAACATGGGAAGTCCTGCCCTCTCTGGCTGTGGGACATGGTCTAGGGGTATCGGCGGCGCTGATCAGACAGTCCGTGAGTGCTAGTACCTGGGCGGCTTATTCTAGGGTGTGGTCACGTTGGGAAGGCTTGATGTGGCAAGTAGGTGTGCTGTGGCGGATAATTCCTTGGCAACATTGTTGTTATATTTTATTGGTTTGTCTTTTAGCAAAGGGGCATCTCTTTCAGTGGCATTGCAGAGAGTGGCTGCGGTGGCATTTTGGTGTAAGTTAAAAGGGGTTCTTGATGTGTCAAAGTCCTTTTTGGTTCGACAGGTGCTTGGGGGCTACCGTAGAGGAGGGGTTCGGTAGGATGCTAGGCTTCCCGTATCGTTCGAATTGTTGGGGTAAGTTGTGCGCCAGTCTGGGTAGAGTGTGTACTTCACAGTACGAGGCGTGTTTGTTCCAGGCTGTGTTCTCCTTGGCATTTTTTGGGGCTTTTAGAATTTCTTAGTTGGTAACCCAGAGTGGCTTGGTGGTTAGGGGTTTGCTAGTGGATGACGTTGCGGTAATGGGAGACACCGTGTCTTGTTTGATTCGACAGTCTAAAACGGACCAAGTAGGAAAAGGGGTAAAAGTGGTGTTGTCACGATTAGAGGGCTCTCCATGATGCCCGGTAGGGTGTGTGGAGCGTTTTTTTGATATTCGGAAGACTGGTGGTGGCTCCTTCCTAATACACATGAACAGCAGGTCCTTGTCTAGGTTTCAGTTCATTGCAGTTTTCCGGAAGTTTTTGGTGGCCCTGGGTTTGGACGCTAGGGAGTTTTGTTCACATTCATTCCGGATTGGGGCAGTTACGGAGGCATCTTGGTGGGGTCTAGGGGATGCAGTGATCAAGAAGATTGGGCGTTGAGAATTCAAGGGGTATGTCCGTCCTCAGTTGTTATAGTGCTAGGGGAGTTTTGCCTGTAGATGCTGGGGTGTTATGGTTATATTTTCTTATTTGTGTTTCAGGAGCGGAGGCGTGTCTGGCATGGATGGTTGGCCATTCATACGTACTGCTAGGAAGAAATTGAGACAGCACTCCAAAATATTCAAAAATAGAGATCCTTTTATTCCACGTGTGTGCAACGTTTCAGCTCAGT
The DNA here is from genome assembly GCF_050947455.1 of Rhinoderma darwinii. Lineage (NCBI taxonomy): Eukaryota > Metazoa > Chordata > Amphibia > Anura > Rhinodermatidae > Rhinoderma > Rhinoderma darwinii. The sequence continues at coordinate 100,303,485 of NC_134691.1, read as the reverse complement.
GCGAGCCTTTCTCAAGCTTGAGAAAGGCTCGCACTGAGCTGAAACGTTGCACACACGTGGAATAAAAGGATCTCTATTTTTGAATATTTTGGAGTGCTGTCTCAATTTCTTCCTATCTTGACTGAGGGGTCACTCTTGGACTGTGGCCTGGGAGTCGTGCACCCGTTCGAGAGAATTAAAGTCGTCCTGTGCTGCTGATTTGCTTCAACCCATACGTGTACTGTGATGCACTGCGAGCCGATGTTCGACCTGACGGTAGGCAAATGGGCTTCAAAAGGTCGGAGATGCAGGTTCGCTGGTTAGGGCTACGGGGTATGCTCTGGAATAGGGTGTTGTCAGAGGTCCTGTTCTATGCAGGTATGGATAGGCCACCGGATATCTTGTTGTTACACGTCGGGGGTAATGATTTGGGACTCTGCCCCTCTAGAGAGATTGTGCTGGATATCAAATTAGATCTTTTGAGGCTCTGGTCGTCTTTTCCCAATTTGATTGTGATCTGGTCGGATATCGTGGTCAGACAGGCGTGGCGGAACGCTAGGAGTGTGGAGGGGTTGAACAGGGCTAGGGAAAAAATCAACAAAGAGGTGTCACGTTTTGTCCCTCGTAAAGGGGGTTTTGCAGTGCGACACAAGGATCTGGAGACATTGTCCTCGGGATTTCGCTGCAGCGATGGGGTTTACCTTAGCCTGCTTGGAATTGATATGTGGTGTCTGGGGCTGCAGTGCGGCCTCGAATTAGCCCCGAGGGTTTGGCGGGACGGCCTCCAGTAAGGAGTCACTGTTGTCCGTCTGTGGCGGGGAGAAGGGGTCCTTGGAGGCAGAAATTTTATGGTCAGGTGCACAAAAATGGGCCGTGCATCTGAAATTATGGTGAAATACAACGAATGGAGTCCTGGGGGGAAGGAGCCCCCCAGGAATAGTTGGATAAGTTGTATTCGGTGCCCTTAGGCCAGGTTTGGATGGCTAGGGGTAAGGAGTTTTTACCTTACTTGGAAAGTAGGGGTCGAAATGGAGACTGCCTCTAAGGATCGTTTTTCCCCCAAGAAATGGAGAAGATGGAACAGGGTAATATGTTCTAGGATGTTTTTTCATTATCTGTCATTTTATATTGTATTTTTATGTAAAGTTTTTATTAAAGTTATTTATGAGAATATTTGTTTAATAAATATGCCTGCTATGGCCTTCCACCATAACGGTAGTTGAGTTTTTATTTGAGGGAAAAAGTTGGGGCCATGGTTGAGACGGGTGTCAATCTTCTGTCCTTAAAGTCAGGAGAGTAATGGAGCGGGGTGAAACCGTAGCGGAGTGCGGCTTGACTGGGGTAGAAGTAAGCAGGATCATTAATTGGCTTAGTGGGAATAAGTGATAGGGGTCTGCACTCCGTTTAGGCCACTAGGTGGGGGTATGGGCATGGCCCGGATAGGGGATATATAAAGGAGGTGTTAAGGGGAGGGTACCTCAGTTGGTGTCATTACAGAGACGTTCCCGCCCACCCGCCTGGTAATGGTATAGGGGGTTATTTGTTGTCATAGCAGTTTATTAGGAGTGGGGAGAAGGGGTCCTTGGAGGCAGAAATTTTATGGTCAGGTGCACGAAAATGGGCCGTGCATTTGAATTTATGGTGAAATACAACGATTGGAGTCCTGGGGGAATGAGCCCCCCAGGAATAGTTGGATAAGTTGTATTCAGTGCCCTTAGGCCAGGTTTAGACGGCTAGGGGTAAGGAGTTTTTACCTTACTTGGAAAGTAGGGGTCGAAATGGAGACTGCCTCTAGGGATCGTTTTTCCAAAAGAAATGGAGAAGATAGAACAGGGTAATATGTTCTAGGATGTTTTTGATTACCTGTCATTTTATATTGTCTTTTTATGTAAAGTTTTTATTAAAGTTATTTATAAGAATATTTGTTTAATAAATATGGCTGCTATGGCCTTGCACCATAACGGTAGTTGAGTTTTTATTTGAGGGAAAAAGGTGGGGTCATGGTTGAGACGGGTGTCAATCTTCTGTCCTTAAAGTCATATGGTTTTTTTTAACAATATACACTACCGTTCAAAAGTTTGGTGTCACCCAGACAATTTTGTGTTTTCCATGAAAACTCACACTTATATTTATCAAATGAGTTGCAAAATGACTAGAAAATATAGTCAAGACATTTACAAGGTTAGAAAGAATGATTTTTATTTGAAATAATAATTTTCTCCTTCAAACTTTGCTTTCGTCAAAGAATGCTCCATTTGCAGCAATTACAGCATTGCAGACCTTTGGCATTCTAGCTGTTAATTTGCTGAGCTAATAGGGAGAAATTTCACCCCATGCTTCCAGAAGGCCCTCCCACAATTTGGATTGGCTTGATGGGCACTTATTGCGTACCATACAGTCAAGCTACTCCCACAACTGCTCTATGGGGTTGAGATCTGGTGACTGCGCTGGCCACTCCATTACAGATAGAATACCAGCTGCCTGCTCCTTCCCTAAATAGTTCTTGCATAATTTGGAGGTGTGCTTAGGGTCATTGTCCTGTTGTAGGATGAAATTGGCTCCAATCAAGCGCTGTAGGGTATGGCATGGCGTTGCAAAATGGAGTGATAGCCTTCCTTATTCAAAATCCCTTTTACCTTGTACAAATCTCCCACTTTACCAGCACCAAAGCAACTCCAGACCATCACATTACCTCCACCATGCCTGACAGATGGCGTCTGGCACTCTTCCAGCATATTTTCAGTTGTTCTGTGTCTCACAAATGTTCTTCTGTGTGATCCAAACACCTCAAACTTCGATTCGTCTGTCCATAACACTTTTTCCAATCTTCCTCTGTCCAATGTCTGTGTGCTTTTGCCCATATTAATCTTTTCCTTTTATTAGCCAGTCTCAGATATGGCTTTTTCTTTGCCACTCTACCCTGAAGGCCAGCATCCCGGAGTCGCCTCTTCATTGTAGACGTTGACACTGGCCTTTTGCGGCTACTATTTAATGAAGCTGCCAGTTGAGGACCTGTGAGGCGTCTATTTCTCAAACTAGAGACTCTAATGTACTTGTCTTGTTGCTCAGTTGTGCAGCGGGGCCTCTCACTTCTCTTTATACTCTGGTTAAAGCCTGTGTGTGCTGTCCTCTGAAGGGAGTAGTACACACCGTTGTAGGAAATCTTCATTTTCTTGGCAATTTCTCACATGGAATAGCCTTCATTTCTAAGAACAAGAATAGACTGTCGAGTTTCACATGAAAGCTCTCTTTTTCTAGCCATTTTGAGAGTTTAATCGAACCCACAAATGTAATGCTCCAGATTCTTAACTAGCTCATAGGAAGGTCTGTTTTATAGCTCCTCTAAACAGCAAAACTGTTTACAGCGGTGCTAATATAATTGCACAAGGGTTTTCAAGTGTTTTCTAATCATCCATTAGCCTTCTAACACAGTTAGCAAACACAATGTACCATTAGAACACTGGAGTGATGGTTGCTGGAAATGGGCCTCTATACACCTATGTAGATATTGCATTAAAAACCAGACGTTTGCAGCTAGAATAGTCATTTAGCACATTAACAATGTATAGAGTATATTTCTGATTAATTTAATCTTCATTGAAAAAAACTGCTTTTTTAAAAAAAATAAGGAATTTTCTAAGTGACCCTAAACTTTTGAACGGTAGTGTATATAGTAAAATGTATTTATTCCAGCATTAATGGGATCTGATGCATCCCGGATTATCGAATATTCTGCATTATTGGAAGGTCATAGTATATAAAATATACTTCTTAGGGCTTTGAGTCACAAGGCAGACAGCTCAAAATAAGATATACTGTAGATGAAAAATATAGTACTCTGAATTTGTCTTTTAATCATAGGAGTCTCTTATAGTTTTCTCTGCTTAGTCTTCTTGTCTTATGGAATTCACGATTATCATGCTGTTCTGTGTTAGAAACCAGTGCTCAGATTATCTGATTTCTGATTAAAGGATTTTCACTGTACTATCAAAGAGGTAAAAACTAAATGCTCTTGATCTGAATTTAGTGTCAATCCATATATACAGCCATATATACAGTATACAGCCACCTGCATTCCAAAGACAGAATTCACACTTCAACAATTACAGCAGCTGTTAAAATCACACCAAACTTATTTTCTGATATATGCAAATATTTTTCAACAAGTACAACATATTGCCACTCTCAGGATCTTTATTGCATAACACTAATCTAATTGAAATGTATTTTACTCTACTTGCTTTAATGAATGTGAGAAGTGTCACAGTGAAATTGCACCATTAATTTGATAAATTGGACTTGGAGGTATCATTTTTTTCAGTATTGCAGACTAATGAAGCTAAAAACATATATAATAACATGTATAAATAATAATAAATTATTGTTAGGAGTAAAAAAAAATGTAATTAGATTATTCCACTGATTACTTCTTTGTGTCAAAGCTCACACTTTTGACTTTCAAACTTGATAAAGAGATCTTCATATACAGTGTTTATTACCTTGCAATCTATTGTTAGCCTTTGTTGTAATGGTCCAGATGATTCCCAATATTAAGACAATTCTGTATAATTTATGTATACTGTTTACCCTACATAAAATCATCATAGACAATGTCAAAGTATGTGCTTGGGCCCCCAGAGGAAATGATTCTGAGTGGGGCCAGTCTACATCTATACAGAGCATGGGAATGTCCACTTTTTTTTTTTTAATAATATTTTCTATTTGATTGTTCCATTCTGCAGTTTTTTCCAATAACATAAGTCAATCATATACAGAAAAACAAAAGGAAATACAATACCCAACCCCCCCCCCCCCCCCCACCTGTCCATTTCCGAATGCCAAGGAAGATGAGTAGGGAAAAAAAAACTATAAATATATGCCTTAGGGCAATAACTTTGTCACTGGTATCCAATCGGTCAATCCAACTGGTATCCATTGCACAGGGCGCATCACTCAAACAGGTGGAAGGTGGCGCTGAGCTGGCTCCCTTCCTTTGCTTGATTCAGAAGTGCCCGGGCCCAGCGACTCAGCAGTCGCCTTTCCGCCCGGGCGATTCTTCACTGAGCGACTGCTAGCTGCAACACCGGGCATTAGGGTGCGTGTGCCGCCCCCCCATGGACGGAGCCACTGCTAGCAGCCGCTGCGGCTGCTACAGTGGTAGCGATGCCACTATAGCAGAGCAGGGAGGTATCTCCCTACTCTACAATCTACTTGCGCTAGTATAGAAGAGCAGGGAGGTATCTCCCTGCTCTGCTATCTACTAGCGCCACTGTACCTCCCTGAAGGAGCAGAATCCCCGTGTGGCCGGGGATTCCGCTCCTGGATTGAGAGATTGATGTCTCTGTCCGTATATGGACAGTGACATCAGGGGCAACTTGTGAAGCGGAATCCCTGTCCACAGCGTTGCCGACTCTGTGACCGGAGATTCCACTCCAGGATAAGCCAGTGACGTCACTGTCCATAAATGGACACAGACGATACGGGCTTCTCCTGGAGTGGAATCCCTGGTCACAGCGCTGTGGACGGGGATTCCGCTTAAGGAGTTGTCACTGTCCATATATGGACAGAGACATCAAGATAAGCACTCCAGGAGCGGAATCCCCGGCCACAGGGGGATTCCACTCCATTAGGGAGCTACAGTGGCACTGTCTAAAGGAAGGAGGGGTGCTATCTACAAGGGGGCTGTGTGGCACTACCTTCCAGTGGGCTGTGGGCTGTGTGGCACTACCTTGAAGGGGGCTGTGGGCTGTGTGGTACTACCTTCAAGGGAGAAGTGGGCTGTGTGACACTACCTACAAGGGGGCTATGTGGCACTACCTACAAGGGGGCTGTGTCGCACTACCTACCAGGGTGCTGTGTGGCACTACCTACAGGGTGCTGTGTGGCACTACCTACAGGGGGCTATGTGGCACTATCTACAGGGGGCTATGTGGCACTATCTACAGGGGGCTGTGTGGCACTATCTACAGGGGGCTGTGTGGCACTAACTACAGGGAGCTGTGTGGCACTATCTACAGGGGCTGTGTGGCACTATCTACAGGGGGCACGGTGTGTGTGTGTGTGTGTGTGACACAGTGTATGGTGGTATTATAATTAAAGGTGCAGTGTATGGTGCTATTATATTTAGGGACGTAGTGTGTGGTATAGGGATGCACGATGCATCGAAACTTCGATACCGTTTCGATACTCTGCATCCCCAAACGGTTCGATAGAGTTATTTCATGTATTTCGATACTTAGCTGTGCAGCACTGACGAGTGGCGGCACTGAAGACAGAACATGGCGGGCGCACTACAAAACACCCCCATGTTCTGTCTTCAGTGCCTGTACCACCGCTTATTCGTGCAGCGCCGGCTGCATCTCCTCATGCTGACCGCGCATGCACTTCCTGTCAGGAACGGGGCAATGACTGTATTACACAGCCGCAGCCCCGCTGGCGGAGATCAGAGAAACCTCTCATCTCCGCCGTTATTCCCGTGAATGCTGCGATCACAGCGGACTGCTGCATTCAGGGGAAAATGAGAAGGGGGATGCCCCTTGGATCGCATCACAGAAAATTCCTGTGACGCGATCGACGGCCATACCATATATGGCCAGACAGCCCAGGGTCCATTGAAGGACCCCAGGGCTGACTTACCGTATTTGCTGTTGTTAGGGCATACTTAGGTATGTCCTAACAACTGCCTGGTACTATCAGTACACAGGCTAATGTACTGTAATATAGATATATGCCAGTACATTAAAGTTTAAAAAATAAAGTAATGTTATATTAAAAAAAATACACATACACCTTTTTTTACAATAAACATTAAAATAAGTCTCAATACATAAAATATACACACAATCAGTATTGGCGCGGCCGTAATAACCTGCACAACAATTTTTTTTACATTTATGATGTGTACTCTGTAAAAAAATAAAATAAAAACTGAATTCTATCACTTAGGCTGGATTCACACGAACGTGGCGTTTTTGCGCGCGTGAAAAACGCGGCGTTTTGGTTGCATGGTAGTTGCGTGCGGCATCCGTTAGGGCTGCGTTAGGACTGCGTGATTGCGTATTTTACGTGCGTATGGCATGCGTTTTTTACGCGCGTCAAAACAACGGAGGGTGGAGTAATGGTGAGGGCAGCATACAAAAAGACACCTTCTCCAACACCTGCTTGATGTGAGCACATGTTCGCATCAAGTTTGCACCTTGCAAACTACTTTTGGCCGTGTTGGGTGTTTTTTGGAATTTTGGAATTTTTCCAGGTAAAAAAGCTACACTATGCCCTTGACTCCGCTGGGCCGTGTGCTGATATCATCGATGGTTTCTCTGAGATTTGGTGAGCGCCGACCCATGCTTCAGGAGGAAACCCAGAGAAGAGGGAGGATTTGGGTTCATCCACTTGTGGCCCAGCGCACCTCCAAAGGCCATTTTCATACTCTATATGATGACCTTTGCAGCCACCCCGAGAAATTTCGGACGTTTTGCCGCATGACTGTGTCGACTTTTGATATTCTTCTGGACCTGATTCGCACAGGAATAACCTACCAGGACACAAATATGCGGCGCTGCATTTCCCCCGAGGAGCGACAGGCACCTGTGTTGTGATGTGGCTTTGATTGAAGGCCACAGTGATGCCTCAGCCCACGACAGAGCACTGGCTTTCGATTTCTGCCGACTTTATCACCACCACCATCCAATTTTCAAATTGTATTGGTGCCCTAGACGGGAAGCATATTCGGGTCAAGAAGCCCCCCCACTCAGGATCCAGATTCTATAACTACAAACAGTTTTTTTCCATCGTCTTGTTGGCCTTGCCTGGCTCGCGAGGACCACCAGTCCCTTATGTAATCGTGGCAGATGAGGGTTTTGGACTCACAAGTCAAGTAATGCGCCCATTTGCTCGAAGAGGCTTGGATGACCGCCAGCGCATATTCAATTACCGGCTTAGCAGAGCACGCCGATGTGTGGAATGTGCATTTGGCATAATGTCCTCCAAATGGCATGTTTTTCTGACGCCGCAAAATGTCACCCGTGTCATACAAGCGGGTGTCGTGCTTCATAATTTTTGTCGCGTACATGACGCAGGTTGTGATGCCGAATATATTAGGCAAAATGTTTCCACATCAACCATTCCGCAGCAAATTCCACTTGGAAGGGCTCAAACATCTGGGATTCGAGTACGCGACATATTTGCACAATATTTTGACAGCCTCGATGGAGCTGTGCCATGGCAGGAGGATGTTCTGTGAGGGCTGTCCTAGTGTAGATTAGTGGCCCACTGTAGCATTTTTTAGTTAAATTTGTTGTTATTTGGGGAGGGGATATTTTGATTAGGGACTCGCAAGACATGAGGACCCTTGACGTGGGTTGCGAGCTTATATCTTTGGTGGTTTTTCTTTTTATTTTGAATGTCCTCTAAACGAATTAGCATGGGAGGCAGATTGGCTTAGCCCATGTTCACTAATCCCAAGCCAAAATACATTTGTTCGACATTTCTCACACTACTGCAATGCAGGCGAGCACAATATGAGGAATGGAGGAAGACCACCAAAGATACACTAATACCTCAATCATGGCATGCAACAATCTTGCTCCGTCGGCATAATGTTTGAACATTACCTAAAAGAACCTTTTGGGGAACCTGGGTTCCACCACATAGATGGAGGCAAACACATCAAATCTTACTTGCAAACAGAAAAACAATTTAATGTGTAATTTCGAACGGTAACTTTTAACAGAAACCAGCAGGCATCCAAAAATAGAAAACGCACCAACATGATGCTACATTTACAAACTGGGACTTCGATGTTTACATCACCACATCGAGCCACCCGTAATCGGCCTACACACATCTATAAATCATGATACCTCTGTGATGGCGACTGATGGCTCTGCATTTCAGCACCACTATACTGTCCCTGGGCCTGCTGAGGATGTTCCTCAACAGCATAGTGGTGCTGATACAGAGGGTTGAACCCTGCCGGAGGACCCTGGCCAAAGGGTGGCTGGGGTCTGACGTAGGGGGCGAAAGGGCACTCCCGGGGCACCACATGACCAGGTGACATTATGCTCACCATCGGCCGTTGGTACTGTGGCCGTGGAAAGGTGTGTGCAGGCTGGGAAGGGAGAGGTGCAGTAGAGGGCACCAAATCCTCAGGCAATCCACGCCATTGCTCTATTACCTGGAAGCACTGGCGTGGATTGTTAGGAGGAGTGGCGGAGTCAATTATAGCAAGGATGGACCCTTGGACGCGTGCCATCCGGTAGTCCGGTACTCGCCGGAGTAGCGGCGCTATGCTATGGCCAAAAGCATCACATCCATCCTCCTCCGAACAGCGCCAGAGGTACTCCAGGACTCTCGAGTCCACGTTGGCACCTGCTGTGGCAACCTGGGTGCGCCGGCTTCTGGCTGGTGGCATTCGGGGATTGTCCACGTCCCGTGGCAGCTGTGGTTGGCTGCTTAACTGGGTGGCTGCTTGTGTTTGCGTGAGCTCGGGGGTCAAGGGCAGCACGGGATGTTGTTCCGTGACCAGCTGCGACTCCACATGGCCAGCCTCCTCCTCGGTGTCATTGAGATTATCACTGCATCTGCCACAAACATTTTGCGTTACTCCTTTTAACATGTCCACAAGGGACAAACAGCTTTTTTTGGCCGATTATACAGTGAACACACACATGTCATCAAGGTACAGTCAGTACTTACGGCCGCATCTCCATAATGTCCTTGAGGAACATCAGCTGTTTCATATATATGTAGGGGCGTTTTTTGGACGCCCCATCCCCACTTTGCCCTCTGCTTCCAAATTCCCTCCTGAACCGATCCCGACAGCTCCTCCACCGGGTTTTAACATCATCAACTGGACATAGGAACAGGAAACAGACAAAAAAAGGAGAACATGTGACCTAACTGAAAACTGCACTTGTCCGAAACGTCGCTAAACTTTAAACACAACTAAACATTAAACACTTGCCTAATGATGCAGTGACACACCCGCGACCAAGCACAGTAGAAACATGTGAAACACAAGGATATACACTACAGCATGGCCGATTGCATTAGCATCAATAGAGATCTGCGCTTACCTATGCTTTTGCGGTCTCTTGTGGTGCTTTTATCCCACTCCTGTCCGAAGAGGCTCTGCGCGACCTCATCCCAGCCAACCTCCTTGCCCGTGCGGTCGTGGTAGGCCTCTGCGTTGGTGTTCCACAACTGGGGTCTGTCATGGACCAAGCAGATACGTTTTTCAACATCGCACGCACGTGGCATTGCAGCAGATGTCGGTTGGAACTGTGCGCATGTGCTCAGAAAGTGAAAAGCCACTTCCTAGTTTGTACTTGTTTTGTCTAGTTTGGTCAACTCATTTACATAGACTTAACAAGTATTGCGTGAAAAACGCTGTGAGTACGGAGGTGCTTCCGTGTGCCGTGCGTTGTTTTCACGCACCCATTGACTTCAATGGGTGCGTGATGCGTTGAAAACGCAGAAAGAGCGGACATGTCGTGACTTTTTGTAACGGAGCAACGCAGCGCAAAAATCACGCACATGTCTGTACGGCCCCATAGACTAATATAGGTCCGTGCAACGCGCGTGAAAATCACGTGCATTGCACGCACGTATTTCCCGTTCGTCTGAATAAAGCCTTATTGTGGGGCACAAGGTGTGATGAATTTAACCTCCATAGTAATTAACCCCATGATGTACTTTACATATTAACCCATTATGACTGAGAAACATGATGGGGTTAATTACTATTAATGTGAGGCACATGGAGGTTAAATTCATCATCACACCACGCTCCTCACATCAGAAAATCGAAGAACTTTTTTTTTTTTTTATTACTGTTGGCAAAGTATCGAATTGGTATCTAAATCGCAATACTAAACGAAGTATTGTATCGAAGTCCAAATTCTGGTATCGTGACATCCCTAGTGTGGTATAATGAGAACTTTATCTTTGTTTATAGGTGTAGAAGCTGAAGACATCTGAGCGGCAAACTGCAGAAATGGGCTGTGACTGGGAGAAGTCATCATAGAGGTCTGGACCGGAGGGAGAAAAAGAACTAGAATCTGAAATGTCACCGGTGAGTCACTTAATGTAAATGTTCATTCTGCCTCTAATCAGTACTGTAGTCACTGTATGTTCATGTACAAGGTGTCTTGATCAATGAAGCTGGAGAGCAAATGTTTTGTATAATGTGAGTATTATTTATAACATTTATTTTTATAAATCAAATACAATTTTGGCTAAAAGAATCTCTAGTCAAATGGTAACCAGTTACAGTATCTGCGTTTTGCATGTTATTTTTGTCAGCCTTTTCTGAGGGGCGGCTAAGACACTGTGGCCAGATGTTTGCAGGGAGTCTATAAGAAAATGTGAGACTGTCTAAGCTGGTGTTGCTTATGCACTCTGTGGTATTATTGTTTGGGCTCTGCTGAGTAGCATTATTTGAGTGGTGCATAGGTATATTTTAGCAGTGCTGGTATTATTTTGTCTCTACATTGGTACTAATTGGGTCCTATATGGCAGTGTTATTTTGGCTTGTCCTGTCTGGTGGTGGTTCACTGTATGGTATTGTTATTTTGTCTCTTTGTGATAGCACTGTAAGCCAAGCACATAAGCCACACAATTTCCGCGTGTGATGTGTTGTAAAGTGCATCTGTCACCGCAATACTGTTTTTCTTTGTGCTTAGCCAAATCATTTTAGAACGATAATAGTAATCAAAAATATTATTTGCACTGGAGGTTACATGATTAATGTCAATTACAATGATCATCCTTACTTCTTTATGTGTATTTTAATACAAATGGCTTCTCATAAATTGATAAATTGGCAGCATCCTCTATGCTGAAACCCTCACTGAACCACCAGCCTTTCGATTCATTTAGGCTATGTTCACACAGGGTGGATACGCTGCGTAAAAGTACAGAGCGTATCCAACCTGGAACCCACAGGGAATTCCGCCCTTAAAACCGCACCAAATTGTGGTGCAGTTTTTCGTGCGATACATCCGCTGCAGAAGCAGTGGTTGAAAAAAAAAGAAGAGAGCTAATATTTACCCCGCTCTCATATTGACGCGTCCCTCTGGTGTCCATACACCCCAGACTCCTGAGATGACGCTGTACCCCATGTGACCGAAGCAGCCTGTGATTGGCTACAGCAGTCACATGGGATGAAACGTCATCCCAGGAGGCTGGCTTGGATGGAGAACAGATGAAAGTGGCACTATGACAACGCCCAGGGGGGTAAGTATTACTCATTTGAAACCAAAAAAAGTTGTTTTAACTGATTTGCGATATTGCTGATTTTCCGTCGCAAAATTCGGAACACATGATATTTGTTGCGGGTTTGACCTCCCATTGAATTCAATGGGGAAAACCCGCAACAGAAGAGCAGCGAATCCAAAGCATAAATTTACATGTTACGGATTAAAAAACCTTACGTTTTTTCGGCTGATTTCAATTGACCTGCAGGGCAGACTTTAAATCCGAAGCATGTCAAGTTATGCTGCGTTTTCATTGCTTTTCTGTTGCTAGTTTTCTCCATTGAATTGAAGGGGGATTCAAAACCCCCCACAAAGTTTATACTTACCCAGAACTCCTTGCTTCTTCCTCCAGTCCGACCTCCTGGGATGACATTTTCATCCCATGTGACTGCTGCAGCTGTCACATGGGCATCAGCGTCTTCCAGGGAGGACAGACCGGACGGCAAAGGAAGGACACGTCACCATGACAACGGCCGGGGTAAGCAAAGTGGATGAGATTTCAACATAAAAACTCACACAAACGACGTGCGAAAATTGACTTGATGTAAAGATTTTTAATCCACAGCATGTTAATTTATGTTGTGAATACGGTAAACAATTTCCATATTGAAAATATAGAGGGTATTTGAATCAGTATCCAAATTACTAAAAGTGTCAAATATTTTCCGTGTAATCAAAACTTAATTTGCAAATCACCTTATATGCTGTTGTAAATGAGTATCTTTTTTATCTCTTTAAACATATCATAATCTTGACTAGTGTTTTTCTGATAAGTTGTACATGTTTGCATACAACGGTCTTTGAGTTTTAGCATATGGTTTGTTTGTTTTTTGTTAACAATTTTACCACTTTCCTGCTAGGACCAGGCATGTTGTTCTCATGATTGGTGGCTGTCCCAGTAGTTGGATCCCCACCATTCACACTATTATGATATATTTGGAAGAAGAGGATTGGTGAGAAGAGTGTTATGCCCGTGGTCGGTGACCACCGGCACGTCCCACTTACCAGCAGCCGCGACCACAGGACTGCATCTCTATGTCCTCATCACCCTCCTCAGAGACAGCGACACACACGATTGCAGTGCTCTCCTGTGTCCTGTAGGGTTCGCGCGCGTGCTCACTTCCGGCCTTAGAGGGCCAGCGCACGCATCTGTCTAAAGTTTCCCAATCAACCCAGTAACACCCAGGACTTTAAAAATGGCTCTGCCCTTCCTCTCTTTGCCTGAGCGTTGTTTGTATTCCTGTGTTCATCTATGCAAATCGTTCCCTAGTTGTATCCTGCTCCCAGTGTTCCCGTATCCTGCTTCCCGTATCCTGTTGCTGTGTTTGTTCCTGAGCCTAAGCCTATTGTTGGAGTCGTGTGTGCCTTATCTGCCACTTCTGTTGCCATCTGCCACGTCTGTTGCCATCTGCCACGCCAAGCATCATCTGTGCCTGCTCAACCACGTGTCTGCTAATTCGAGTATCTGCCTGATTTTTAGGGGCAGCTAATGCAACCATACCTCTGATAGTAATTAGAGAAAGTAATTAGCTGCAGATAGTCATTGTGCAGCCTACATTTCTGAGATTTATCATGGTGGGATTTCATTTCCCAAACAGGTTTCTGACATTCCAGGCAAAATTGCCAAGTTGGGTGATGATGCGAGGGTGTCAGTCTCAGAAATGGCAGCCCTAGTGGATACTGATCTCCCTAACAGCCGGGAGAACAGCCCAGCTAGTAGTCGGCGGGATGGTAATGCAGGTAAGCCAAGACAATTGATAGTCGTAGGGGATTCTATAATCAGGAAGACGGATAGAATAATTTGTCGCCAAGACCACCTCAACCGAATGGTTTGCTGTCTCCCTGGTGCCAGGGTTCGGCATGTGGTGGAACGGGTGGACAAATTTGCTGGGAGGGGCTGGTGATGATCCAGCTGTCGTGGTCCATGTCGGTGCCAACGACAGAATAAATGGTAGGTGGAGGAGCCTTAAGAATAATTTTAAAGAACTAGGCTACAAGCTGAAGGGAAGGACCTCCAAGGTTGTATTCTCAGGAATACTGCCTGTGCCATGCGCATCACAGGAAAGACAGCGGGAGCTCAGGGAGTTAAATGCATGGCTTAAGTCTTGGTGTAGAGGAGAAGGATTTGGGTTCCTAGAGCACTGGGCTGACTTTTCATTGGGGTACAAACTGTATTCTGCAGATGATTTGCACCTAAATGGAAGGGGGTCCGCTGTGCTGGGGGAGAGAATTCTAGCTGGGGTGGCGGAGTATTTAATCTAGGGCTGAGGAGGAAGGTCAATGTAGAAAAAAAAGGGGTAGCCAGGTTAGAGAGGGGTCAGACTATATTGGTGGGGGGAGAAACAGAATGTGGGGAGAGGACTAGACAACAAGATAACGAGATCCTTTCGTTACAAAACATCAGTGTAAATAAAAAGGCCCGATTAATGTCAAATCACATTTCTGATAATAAAAGTGAAAAACTGACAGGCAAGTTAAAGTGTATGTTCACAAATGCCAGAAGTCTAGCAAGCAAAATGGGGGAGCAGGAGGCCTTGATACTGGAAGAAAATATAGATATAGTTGGTGTTGCTGAAACATGGCTGGACTCTTCACATGACTGGGCTGTAAATCTACAGGGTTTTACACTTTTTCGGAAAGACAGGACAGATAGGAAAGGCGGTGGTGTATGTCTGTATGTGAGAAGTGATATGAAGGCGAGTGTGAAAGAGACAATAGTGGGTGAATACTGTGAGGAGGTTGAAACCTTGTGGGTGGAACTAGAAAGGGAGGTAAACACTGAAAAAATTACTTTTGGTGTAATCTATAGACCCCCCAATATAACTGAGGAGATGGATGTTCAGCTATATAAACAGATGGAGCGGGCTGCACAGGCGGGTACTGTAGTGATAATGGGAGATTTTAATTTCCGGGATATTAATTGGTGTCATGGTTCAGCTTCAACTGCAAAGGGGAGACATTTCCTCAACCTGTTGCATTTTATGGGCCAGTTTGTGGAAGACCCGACTAGAGGTGAAGCTCTGTTGGATCTGGTCATTTCTAATAATGCAGATCTTGTTGGGAATGTCAATGTTCGTGAAAACCTCGGTAACAGTGATCATAATATAGTTACATTTTACCTATACTGTAAAAAACAAACGCAGGCTGGGAGGGCAAAAACATTTAATTTTAAGAAAGCCAATTTCCCCAGGATGAGGGCTGCAATTCAGGATATGGACTGGGAAGAACTAATGTCAAATAATGGGACAAATGATAAATGGGAGATTTTCAAATCTACTTTGAGTTATTATAGTGCAAAATTTATTCCTATAGGTAACAAGTATAAACTACTCAAATTAAACCCCACATGGCTTACACCTTCTGTGAAAAGGGCAATACATGACAAAAAAAGGGCATTTAAAAAATACAAATCTGAGGGTACAGCTGTAGCCTTTGTAAAATATAAAGAGCTTAATAAAATCTGTAAAAATGTAATAAAATTAGCAAAAATACAAAATGAAAGGCAGGTGGCCAAGGATAGTAAAACAAATCCCAAAAATTCTTCAAGTATATAAATGCTAAAAAGCCAAGGTCTGAACATGTAGGACCCCTAGACAGTGGTAATGGGGAGTTGATCACAGGGGATCAAGAGAAGGCAGAGTTACTAAATGGGTTCTTTAGCTCTGTATATACAACTGAAGAAAGAGCAGCTGATGTAGCCGCTGCCAGTGCTGTTAATATATCAGTTGATATACTGAATTGGATGAATGTAGAGATGGTCCAAGCTAAATTAAATAAAATAAATGTGCACAAGGCCCCGGGGCCAGATGGGTTACACCCTAGAATTCTTAAAGAGCTTAGTTCAGTTATTTCTGTCCCCCTTTTCATAATATTCAGAGAATCTCTAGTGACTGGTATAGTGCCAAGGGACTGGCGCAGCGCAAATGTGGTGCCTATTTTCAAAAAGGGCTCTAGGTCTTCCCCAGGTAATTATAGACCAGTAAGCTTGACATCCATCGTGGGGAAAATGTTTGAGGGGCTATTGAGGGACTATATACAGGATTATGTGACAATAAATAGCATTATAAGTGACAGCCAGCACGGTTTTACTAAGGACAGAAGTTGTCAAACTAACCTAATCTGTTTTTATGAAGAGGTGAGCAGAAGTCTAGACAGAGAGGCCGCTGTGGATTTAGTGTTTTCTGGACTTTGCAAAGGCATTTGACACTGTCCCCCATAGACGCCTAATGGGTAAATTAAGGACTATAGGTTTAGAAAATATAGTTTGTAATTGGATTGAGAATTGGCTCAAGGACCGTATCCAGAGAGTTGTGGTCAATGATTCCTTCTCTGAATGGTCACCGGTTATAAGTGGTGTACCCAAGGGTTCAGTGCTGGGACCACTATTATTCAACTTATTTATTAATGATATAGAGGATGGGATTAATAGCACTATTTCTATTTTTGCAGATGACACCAAGCTATGTAATATAGTTCAGTCTGTGGAAGATGTTCGTGAATTGCAGGCAGATTTAAACAAACTAAGTGTTTGGGCGTCCACTTGGCAGATGAAGTTTAATGTAGATAAATGTAAAGTTATGCATCTGGGTACCAACAACCTGCATGCATCATATGTCCTAGGGGGAGCTACACTGGCGGATTCACTTGTTGAGAAGGATCTGGGTGTACTTGTAAATCATAAACTCAATAACAGCATGCAGTGTCAATCAGCTGCTTCAAAGGCCAGCAGGATATTGTCGTGTATTAAAAGAGGCATGGACTCGCGGGACAGGGATGTAATAATACCACTTTACAAAGCATTAGTGAGGCCTCATCTAGAATATGCAGTTCAGTTCTGGGCTCCAGTTCATAGAAAGGATGCCCTGGAGTTTGAAAAAATACAAAGAAGAGCAACGAAGCTAATTAGGGGCATGGAGAATTTAAGTTATGAGGAAAGATTGAAAGAATTAAACCTATTTAGCCTTGAAAAAAGACGACTAAGGGGGGACATGATTAACTTATATAAATATATTAATGGCACATACAAAAAATATGGTGAAATCCTGTCCCTTGTAAAACCCCCTCAAAAAACAAGGGGGCACTCCCTCCGTCTGGAGAAAAAAAGGTTCAAGCTGCAGAGGCGACAAGCTTTCTTTACCGTGAGAACTGTGAATCTATGGAATAGCCTACCGCAGGAGCAGGTCACAGCAGGGACAGTAGATGGCTTTAAAAAAGGGTTAGATAATTTCCTAGAACGAAAAAATATTAGCTCCTATGTGTAGAAATTTTTCCTTCCCTTTTCCCGTCCCTTGGTTGAACTTGATGGACATGTGTCTTTTTTCAGCCGTACTAACTATGTAATTATGTAACTATATTATATGTTGCATCAAACACTCAAAACATTACTAAACCAGAGAATAAAATTCAAATATCCATTTGGTATTTTTGATCAACCTATTACATTAAGATAAATTCCATCAGTATAGAACAATATATCCTCCAACTACTCTAGTATGCAGGGGCGTAGCTAGAGGCTCATGGGCCCCGATGCAAAAATTCTTACTGGCCCCCCCCCGCAAACTTCTCATGGCCGACGGTCCGCAGCTTTCAGCTGCATCGCTGGGTCTCCTAAGTGACCCAACAATGCAGCACTAGCAGCCGGGGGCGTCACTAAGGCTGGGATCACACACCCTATTTACGGACGTAATTCGGGCGTTTTAGCATTGAATTACGTCCGAAAATGCGGCTCAAAAGCGTTGGCAAACATCTGCCCATTCATTTGAATGGGTCTTACAATGTTCTGTGTCGACGGTCTTTTTTTTTTACGCGCCGCTGTCAAAAGGCGGGGCGTAAAAAAGACGCCCGCGTCAAAGAAGTGTCATGTTACTTCTTCAGACGTAAATGGAGCCGTTTTCCATGGACTCCATGGAAAAACAGCTCCAATTACGTCCGTAATGGACGCAGCAAAAGACGCCTGCACATGCCATTACGGCTGAAATTACTGTACAGTTTTCTCCTGAAAACAGCACCGTAATTTCAGCCGTAACAGACGCTGCCGTGTGAACATACCCTCAGTGCTTAAAATGTCAGGGAAATAGCCCCAATACATATGTGTCCGCCCCAAAAAAAAATTGTATATGAGACAGCATAGCATATCTATAGCACTACGACCCTATAAACTATGGATAGGATTAGATACAGTGGCTCAGCAGACAGTATCACACATGATAGGATTAGATACAGTGGCTGAGCAGACAGTATCACACATGATAGGATTAGATACAGTGGCTGGGCAGACAGTATCACACATGATAGGATTAGATACAGTGGCTGAGCAGACAGTATCACACATGATAGGATTAGTTAGATACAGTGGCCCAGCAGACAGTATCACACATGATAGGATTAGATACACAACTCAGCAGACAGTATCACACATGATAGGATTAGATACAGTGGCCCAGCAGACAGTATCACACATGATAGGATTAGATACAGTGGCTCAGCAGACAGTATCACACATGATAGGATTAGATACAGTGGCTCAGCAGACAGTATCACACATGATAGGATTAGATACACAGCTCAGCAGACAGTATCACACATGATCGGATTAGATATAGGGCCCAGCAGACAGTATCACACATGATAGGATTAGATACAGGGTCCAGCAGACAGTATCACACATGATTGGATTAGATACACAGCTCAGCAGACAGTATCACACATGATAGGATTAGATACAGTGGCTCAGCAGACAGTATCACACATGATTGGATTAGATACAGGGCCCAGCTCGCTGACATTGCGGCTCCAGCGCTGGACCCAGGATAGGTAAGAATAATAATTTTGCTTCTTTATGTGTTACTGATTATTTTTGTGTGTTTGTGTTTTTTTTTACAGGTTCGGTTGTTGGACTTCGGATTCGAGGACTTCAATGACGGCGTTTTTTTTATTCTCAATAAAATGGTTAATGAGGGTTGTGTTTTTTTATCTCAATGAAATATTTTTTCTATGTGCTTGTATCTTTTTAAACTTTATTATCACCGCATTAGTAATGGCCGCTGGCTGATTGACAACCCCCATTACTAAGGCGGGGCTTAATGTTAGCCGGTGCAGAGGCTACACTAACCCCCATTATTACCCCGGTACCCACCGCCACCAGGAGCACTGGGAAGAGCCGGGTACGAACCAGTATCCGACCATCTGTAGTGACGGGCAGGCACCGGGGTGGCCGCAGGCTGGTAGTATTAGGCTGGGAAAGGCCAAAAACAGTGGCCCTTCCCACCCTTGTAATGCTGCCTGCGGCTGCTGTGTTGCATCTGGCTGGTTATGAAAATTGGGGGGGACCCCACATCGTTCTTTCCAATTATTTTTTATTTTTTTAAATGACGTGGGGTCCCCCCCATTTTTCATAACCAGCCAGATACAATAAAGCAGGAGCAGCCTAGCATCACCAGGGTAGGAAGGGCAACTGTATCTGGCCTTTCCCCTCCTGATAATACCAGCCTGTGGCCACCCCAGTGGCCGACCATCACTACAGATGGTCAGGTACTGGATCGTACCCGGCTCTTCCCAGCACCCCTGGTGGCGGTGGGTACCGGGGTAATAAAGGGGGTTAGTGTTAGCCTCTGCACCGGCTAACACTAAGCCCCGCCTTAGCAATGGACGCTGTCAATCAGCCGGCGGCCATTACTAAGGCGGTAGTAATATAGTTTAAAAAAAAACACAAAGACATAGAAAAAATATTTTATTGAAATAAAAAAAAAAACCACACAACCCTCATTAACCATTTTACTGATAACAAAAAAAAAAAGCCGTCATCGAAGTAGCCCTGGAATCCGATGTAGTCCAACGACCGAACCTGTAAGAAAACACACAAGAAAAATGATTAGTAACACGTGTTAGGCTTAGATACAGGGTCCATGTGTGATACTGTCTGTGGGACCCTGTATCTAAGCCTACCACAACGTAGGCTTAGATACAGGGTTCAGCAGACAGTAATCTTATACAGTATAAGATTACTGTGTGCTGGGGCCCTGTATCTAAACCGACAGTGTGGTAGGCTTAGATACAGGGTCCCACAGACAGGATCACACATGGGCCATGTATCTAAGCCTACCATGTGATTGTCTTAGATACAGGGCCCAGCAGACAGGATCACACAATCTGTGATCCTGTCTCATGGGCCCTCTAAGCCTGCTACATCGTAGGCTTAAAGGGGTTGTCCAGTCCCTAAACATTGATGGCCTTTCCTCAGGATAGGCCATGAATAGCTGATGTGTCTGGGTCCGACTTCCGGGACTTTCCTGGTTCCGGATCGCAGCGGAGGTCCTGACGTCACAGCGCTATGCGCCGCGCACAACATCGAGAGGACAGAACTTCCGCCGCGGCTGCAGAGGAAGGTAAGATTAGTTGCCCTGACTGGCGGGGTCCGACTCCCGGGACCCACCAATCAGCTGTTTTGAAGGGGCCGCAGCACTCGTACGAGAGCTGCTCCCCTTCATTTCACTACTCGCTCACACTGTGAATCGCCGACACCGATTCACAGTGTGACCGGAATGAGATATGAGATAGATAGATAGATAGATAGATAGATAGATAGATAGATAGATAGATAGATAGATAGATAGATAGATAGATAGATAGATAGATAGATAGATAGATAGATAGATAGATAGATAGATATGAGATAGATAGATAGATAGACAGATAGATATGAGATAGATATGAGATAGATAGATAGATAGATAGATAGATAGATAGATAGATAGATAGATAGATAGATAGACAGACAGACAGACAGACAGACAGACAGACAGACAGACAGACAGACAGATAGATAGATAGATAGATAGATAGATAGATAGATAGATAGATAGATAGATAGATAGATACTTTGTCTTTTATGCTAAACTGTCAGCCCTGAGGTGTGACTGCTCAGCATGACAGACATACATACACACAGTGAAGGGGTTAAGAGCTGGATTACTAGTTGCTACTTACATCTGCTGTGGGGTCGGAGAGCAGCTCGTACTGCAGGGGAGCAGCAGACACGCACACCATCTTCTTGCTGTAGCCATTCCTTTCCCTCTGAACAGGTCACGAGGAAGAGGGAAACAGCAAGAAGTGAGCTGATTGGGTGGACAGTACAGTGGGCGGGCCTGGGTCTCGTAAGATGAGTGGATTCATCTGTCATTCATTTTCCACCGTCTTGTTCCCCCTCCGTGCAATGACTCTCTGACAGCTGAGCTGCCACCAATGCTTTAAGCTACATTACTGGGTCTCTTTTGTACCACAGCAGGGACCCAGCAATGTAGAGCAATCATTGCAGCGCTAGTGTGGTGAGGGGGGCCTGCGGGCCCCCCTAGCTACGGGGCCCGGTCGCAGTTGCGACCGCTGCGACCCCTATAGCTACGCCACTGCTAGTATGTATAGAGTTTGTGATTTATAGCTGCTTTTACATACCTTTATATTATTTATACTAAGCACTAATTATAACGATTACAGAAAATGTATGTAGTTGTTGTGCTGTCATTTTCCTGAAAGTCTTCTCACACCATTTTGTTGTTCTTTGTTTGTTTTTTGTGTTTGTTTGTTTTACTCTAAATAGTTCCAACATTCTGTACTGATTAACTTAATTTATTTTACAGTGTTGACTCTCTGTCTTAGTGATACAGGCGTCCAAATCCCCTGCATAGACGCAATGTTAAAAGCAAAATTTATGGCTGCCTATAGCCACCACTAGAGGGTGCTTAGGAGCTTACTGCATATTGTTGTACACTAAACTCAATAATAAATCTTATGGCGAAAAGCTACTAAGCTCTACTAGTGGTGCCAGACCGTTATGATTTAACTCCGTCTATGCAAGAAATGTTGAGGTCTGTATCAGAAATCTAGAGCTCTGACTGCTATAAAGATATACAAAGAAATTAATTAGGTCAGAATGTTGGAACTAAAAACGACATGGTGTTAGAAGGTGAACATTCACTTTAACCCATTCCCTGCAATGGACGTAACTTATACGTCCTGGCAGGGAAGCATTTTAATATCTAAAGACGGATCCGATATGCCCATGATTGAGCGGGCTGAATTGGGAGCTGCATAGATTTGCTGAAGCCTAAACTTTCTCTCGGACTAGAATGAAGGCTAATGTAAGTTTTTTATTATTACTTTCAAGTAATTATTTAAAAATGAAAAGGCAGAGTTAGTCTTAGGTTAACTTGTGCCCTGTGCATTTATCTATATTAATGATTTAACTATTATTGGGTACTATATAATGCTAAAATAATACAATCATAAAGTGTACAAACAACACTGCCAGACAGTTGCCTAAATAATACTGTCCAGTCAATAACTAGAATGAAGCTTTATCATTTGCAGCTGTCTTCAGATATGTTTTTGCTCCAAGTGTGGGATTAGGGTTGTTCGCTGCAGTTGCCCATGCCATCAGTATCAGTGGTGGCCCTTCAGGATTGAAAGGTCGCACACCCTTAAAGCAAACCTAACTTTTAAGGAGATTTCAGAATAAGCTGTCATATGTGTGTACATGAGGAATAACAATATTTCTGGCCATTATACGTATAACTTGTATTCTGCATTATTTGGCAGTTTTCCCCTCTGCAGGCGCTCTAATTCTCAGTTGTCTCAAAGCTAGTGTTCCAGAGCCTAAATGCTATTATGCCTTCAATACACTGCAGACATAGAAGAGAAGAATCCTGACATATGACTGTCTATCATATGTATAGAAGCTGGAGGCAGTAATAAGTAGTAAAGCTGAGAATCCAGCACTGGGTTGACATAGAAATCTTACCAGCAGCGTGTCTGTGTCTCTCTTTCTGCTCCTGCTTTCTCCCTCTGCTCACCCTCCCCTCTCTATAGACTTACATGCAGTCTGTCTGTTGCTGACTCACTATCTCTCTGCTCTCTCCTCCTTCCCCCTCCCCTTTCCATAGAATTCTACTGCCCGGCAGTGAAGTGACACACCCCTATCTTCTGCAGCCTGTCAATTCTGTTCTGTAACCAGGGACAGACAATGCTTGACAACATGGGGTGAACAGCAGATTACAGGAAGGGAGACACCTAGTGGCAGCCTTTTTTACACAGAATTTGCATTGATAAAACAACTACATTTTAACAGTAAGCATACTATTAGATTAGCATACGCTATTTGAAAAGTTAATGTCCATTTAAAGCCGACACTGTAAATAAAAAATTATTTAGTACAGTATAATATAACAAATATTTATTCAAACATATTGATGCACTGGAAATATTTTTAGGAAGCCATGCAATCATTTTATAACATCATGGGTTTGTCCTAGATAACTGTGAATAGAGTTAGATTGAACAGATTCTATGCTGATTCCAACTCTTAATTTTTTTTACCTTCCCAGTGGGCAAATTTATACAACGGTTGTGTGTGAGTAGTTTGGTTCACAGCCAAGGTTCTGATGTGAGATCCGATTTTGGTTGCCAGGTAATGCATTAACCCAGACTGAGGGGTAAAACTTAATGACCTTCATTAAACTCTGTAAATGAACCCACCTCCTGCTTCTGCAGGTAGAGCGAAGCATTAAGACCGAAATTTGTGGAAAGTCTCACAGTTTTTCTTTCTCTGTGTCAGAAGGAGGGAGGACTGAGTGGCAGCTTTTTAAAAAATCCTGAGGACACCTACAGTAAGACGTATTCTAAGATGTCCTTGTCTAATGGCAGTCTTTTATAGCAATAAATAACAATTCAGTGAATGCCATTAGTTTTGGGGCATTCTATCCCCTTATTACAGTGCATAAACCATTATATTTATGAAGGTAATGTGCTGTGTAGTGCATTAGAACGACTCTCATTAACATGTAATCATCGTTGGAATAGGCTTTACTACATTGTAACCTGATAATGGCATGATTACCCACTGTGCTATTAGCTTTTCAGGTCTCAAATAATACAGACGGGGATTGAGAAACTATAGAAAAAGCATATGTATGTTTCTGTAAGCAAGTGAATCAGCATGTAGTGCTCAATCCTGCAATGCTGCTTGTCTGAGTTCATTGGTTATTATATAGCACAATAATATTTTAGTCTTACGGAGACCATTAGAAAACAAATACTCTCCACCTATAAACAGTTATTTTTCTAATGACTGAATCAAGGTGACCACACTTATAGTTCTATGCAGGCCACTTAGGAAAATTTGTGACAGTGGCATTGACGCAACAACAATATATATAAGCAGCATTCATTTTATCCAGAACGAAATGCGTTAAAATAAAGTCAAGCTTAGACCAGTATATACCTGCCAATTACATGCAAAGGAGACAGCCATTCACTATGCAGAAGCAGTGATTCCCTATTGATTCACTGGGAAGACAGAAGTACCTTATACATCTGGGGTGTTTTTAGTATAAGTGATGCCATTGATATCATAAACGTGTATTATGACTCAGCTGCTTGCAAAGACATATATATTTGGTGTTTCTGTATAAGCACAGTAGGAGTGTACCCCTAGCACGATCGCCTAGGCATGGGAATCACTGAGCTGATATATATTGTAGGACTTTAGGCCCTTCCGTGCTGGAGATTAGCCTATTGGCAACAGAATTCTGGGATACCAAGTCCAACAGTACAATAACAGTCATAGAAGTAAATGGTTTGATACACATAGCCCCATCATCAGAGCATAATAATGATGGTGCCAAATGTGCTGCAACATTATAATAACAACTTTGGGTACACTAGGCCATGGTGAACTTATAGACTGTTTTCTAATGGAAGGTTTCAGGTTGAAAACTGTCAGTGTTCATTATGTGTTATCAATGTGTATATTTCAATCAAAGTTGAAATAGTTTTGAGGGGAATTTATTAATAGTTTTACTCCAGTTTTTCAGCACAGAAAAGGCGTAAATTCTGCAAAAGTTGCAGTTTCTGCAAGTCTTTTTTTACTTTTGCAGCATTTGTGCCACTTGCCACAAAGTGAGTGGTACTTAGTCATAGGGAGGTGGCCTTCAGCAGCCCAACAAATGTACTATAATTTAAGCCGGAAACTGGCATAAATTAAAAGCAGAGGTTTCCCTTTCTGGCGTATGGATGCCCAGAGATGCGACTAGTTTATTAAGTGTCGTGCACCTCTTAATGAATTAGGCGCATCTTACGGCAACCTATTATGCTTTTAGAGTGGCGTATCAAACGTATGAAGTCTACGTAAATCTCCCCCTTTGTTCCAATAGAGGAATGATTACAATGGATCATACATTTTTCTTATACTGTATCTCGGTTGAAACAGATAGGAAATCTAAAGCTAGGGTATTTCCTACAATCATAATTTATCACCTATCCATCAGATAAGTGATCATTTTCTGATCACTGGGGTCCCCACCACTGGGACCCCCAGCAATCCTGAGAATGGGGGTCCCAAACCCCCAGATCCTCTTCACTGCACCGCAGCTCCGTTCACTGTCTATGAGAATGGCGGAAACAGCCGAACGGTGTACTCTTCTATTTCCGTTATTCCCATAGACTTTGAATGGAGTAGCAGCACGCATGATCGACTGCTGCTCCATTTAATGCCCTTCCCACCCCTGCGACCCCTGTTCTCATTAACAGTTGGGGGGCTCACCGGTGGGACTCCCAGGGATCAGAAAATGATCACCTATTTTGTAGATAAATAAAAATTTTGGGAAAATCCCTTTAAAAATTAAATATCATTACGTGTGGTTATTTGGTGTTGCATGCCCGTTTTCTTCTATATTGCTTTTACCCTTGTTGATTCAATAAAAACAGATTTGAGGAGAAAAATAAAATATCAGCTCTCATAGCTCTCTTTTCTACCTACATTTATCAAAGTAGGTAGAAAAGAGCACAGGTAACGAGCATCATATTTATGAAAAATATGCGCCATTTTTAATCTTGTTTTGCAACAAATTAGAGAAAACATACACCAGAGTGCCATGGCTCAACAACTCTCAAAAGTTGCACCAAATTTATTATTAATTTGCCACGTGTTTTACTGCAACATTTTTTTAAATTTGTACAACAGTCAAGAGGCGGCGTAAGTGTGTCCAATATGTTATAAGTTGCACCAAAT
This sequence comes from Rhinoderma darwinii, assembly GCF_050947455.1. Lineage (NCBI taxonomy): Eukaryota > Metazoa > Chordata > Amphibia > Anura > Rhinodermatidae > Rhinoderma > Rhinoderma darwinii. Next base: position 100,277,193 of record NC_134691.1, on the reverse strand, counting down.
AATATTCTGTAATTTGCACCATTCTGATAAGTTAAAAGCTTTGTGCTCTCTGTATTTACTGTTACAATATGAATTCTACCTTTTAGTAGCTAACAGAGATGGAAGAAGCAGTTATTAGTGAAAAGAGTGATTTGCAATTTTGGAGAATAATAAAGAATATATTTGCTCATCTCTAGAAGTTAATGGCTATTATTTCCATCATACATGTTTTACATTGACACACTAGTAAACGTGTCAGCCGTATGTTAAAAGACTTTTACCACAAAATACAATTATAGCATATTAATTCTCCATTTAAATGAATGCAAAGCCAACAAATACTTTTTCCCCCACTGCCCCTTTGCCCAATTTTCTTCCTACCTTGTATCATACCAATCCTTCGTAAAACCAGATTAACTATCCTATATAATATTATTTTCTGTCACATACTTTTGAACAGCATCTCAAATTTATTTACTGCAAAAAAATCCTAGACTTATAGGTCTGAAATTGCCTGGGAGAAACTTGGATCCCTTTTTTAATATACTGTAGGCACCACATTTGCTAAAAGGAGAGTCATTAAAAAAGAAATCTTCACTACGCCAAAAGAGAATATGGTATGAAATTAAAAGCTCATGTTCATGGCAGTAGTAGTGGCTCAGTTGTGTATGGAGCTGTATTGGGGCTGCCATAAAGGTGCTTGAGTTCTCCACTGTACCTACGTATGCCTCCAATGTCATATAGTGGCATGCCAAGTTTTTTTGGGTTCGATTCCGTACAAATCTAACAAAGAGAAAAATCACGGCATGGTCCATTGGACTCCTTATGTACAGAGGTGCTCTCCCCTAAAACTATTTCTTCTAGGGGAAAATATCTTTATACAAATGGAGTCCGACAGATACTAAACGAGCCGCACAAGCTCTGTGCACGACTCTACAGGCTCGGTGGACAGTGCTCTGCCTTGTGCATGAGTCCTGAGGGCTCATACAACTTACAATATTACGGTTCTGTGTTGCATAGATCTGCAATGCAGCGCCCATAGACTGCTGTGCGGCCGTACGGTACCTCTGTTTCCCCATGTTTTAAAAAAAAAAAAAGTGATTTAGAGGTTTTTTCTCATAGATTCATACAGAATTTGGGAGATAGTGACACGGCATGCTCCACTGTATACCATATTAAGGAGCTATTCTCTCCTAGAATCATTACTTCAGATACACTATACGCTGACACAAGGACTTCCTACAGCTCTGTCATCTTCCAAATACAAACCTCCACAAACTTAATTATATATCTTCATTAATTTAACCTCAGTATATTCCAGTATATTCCAGTTGTAGCATTGTAATTTGAGAAGACAAAGCATATAGGAAATACATCGAATTTAACAACTATGAGTCTCTAGGAGGCAGTCAATAAGAAGAATATATACTCCATTCATGGTGATGGCAGGTGGAGGCAGAGGGAAGCTTTATCATGTATCCTGGTTAGTAACAATGTGAACATGCTGGATTTAGCATTGTAGGTATTCATTAGCAGAAAAGACTAGATATAAAAATGATATAAGCTCAGACCTGTCACTACCTCATGCTGCCCTCAGATAGGGTTGTTTAAGTACTGTATTAGGCAATGCATAAACTATTAATACAACAAATTTGATTAGATGAACATTCATTATTTACTGAAGCTCTGGTTACTTCAGACTGTAGCTTACAGGAAACACAGTCATTTGTCCTAGACGACGTTGATTGTATTGACAGGTATTCTATCACTAAATGATCACTGTAAAATAAACCATCAAAGTAAAAAAACACCATGTTCAGATAGGCAATGCATAGTAGTAACCTTGTGTAACTTTCTGTAAGCTAATCAAAGTCAATATCAGAAATATGTTTCTGAATGACAGCTGCTTATTCTTTAAGTATGCATTTCTGCAATGTAATCCTTAGTATTATAATAAACAAGTCCTCTCATTCCAGCTTTACCTATGTTTTTGAGTATAGCACCTGGATTTTTCAGAAACCAAAGAAAATCACATTCCTGAACAGATGGCTAATGAAGAACAAGCACATAAAAATCTGGGTACAGGATTAGACTTTACAAGAAGTGCTGTTTAACCGAATGGAATCACCTGTGAGCAATTTACTGCCTGATTAACATGCCGTGTTTTGTACAGGAAAACTAGCAAGAAATATACAGCAACTGACATACGTATATCTAGCCATAGCCAATAGGCACAATAATATGGAGACATAATGTGGTCAATCTGGGCTATGCCAGACTTATTTACTTCAACAACTTAAACCCCTCTAATGATTATACATATAACATTAATATACAAACAAAAATTATAAGTAAAAAATGTTCATTTGAAAATATTTATTTGGGTATGAAATATATCAAGTTCTACTATTGCATCATAAGTTTAAGACTTTAAAGAAACAATTTGGGAAAAACGTATACACTGTATTATGATCTTGTTTTTTGGCTGAAAACTGCCATAAATACCCATATTTTTCGGACTATAAGACGCACCTGACTATACACAGCGTTCCAAATTATTATGCATATGTTATTTTACGCTGATTTTCCAAAATAGTCGATGTAAATGACAGTCAGTATAATCTTCAAGCCATCAACCGTTGGAGTATAATGCAAATTTTATTGAACAAATCTCCTAATGATAACAGATTTTTTTTTAGAAGTAAAAAACTCAAAATGCACTGTTTCAAATTATTATGCACAACAGAGATCAAACATTTTAAAGGTTGTAAAGAGAACTAAAATGGTAATTTGTTGAATTTTCAGCATCAGGAGGTCATATTTACAGAAATCAAAAGCTTTTTCAATCAAAAAAAACTTAGTAGGCCAAGTTACATGTTAACATAGGACCCCTTCTTTGATATCACCTTCACAATGCTTGCATCCATTGAATTTGTGAGTATTTGGACAGTTTCTGCTTGAATATCTTTGCAGGATGTCAGAATAGCCTCCCAGAGCTTCTGTTTTGATGTGAACTGCCTCCCACCCTCATAGATATTTTGCTTGAGGATGCTCCAAAGGTTCTCAATAGGGTTGAGGTCAGGAGAACATGGGAGCCACACCATGAGTTTCTCTCCTTTTATGCCCATAGGAGCCAATGACACAGAGGTATTCTTTGCAGTATGAGATGGTGCATTGTCATGCATGAAGATAATTTTGCTACGGAAGGCACGGTTCTTCTTTTTGTACCACTGAAGAAAGTGGTCAGTCATAAACTCTACGTACTTTGCAGAGGTCATTTTCACACCATCAGGGACCCTAAAGGGGCCTACCAGCTCTCTCCCCAGGATTCCAGCCCAAAACATGACTCCGCCACCTCCTTGCTGACGTTGCAGCCTTGTTGGGACATGGTGGCCATTCACCAACCATCCACTACTCCATCCATCTGGACCATACAGGGTTGCACGGCACTCATCAGTAAACAACATGGTTTGAAAATTAGTCTTCATGCATTTCTGAGCCCACTGCAACCGTTTCTGCTTGTGAGCATTGTTTAGTGGAGGCCGAATAATAGCTTTATGCACATTTGCAAACCTCTGGAGGATCCTACAACTTGAGGTTCTCAGAACTCCAGAGGAACCAGCGGCTTCAAATACATGTTTGCTGCTTTGCAATGGCATTTTAGCAGCTGCTCTCCTAATCCTATTAATTTGTCTGGCAGAAACCTTCCTCATTATGCATTTATCTGAACGGAACCCATTTGTGCTCTGAATCAGTCACAAATCTTTTCACAGTACGATGATCACGCTTAAGTTCTCTTGAAATATCCAATGTTTTCATACCTTGTCCAAGGTATTGCACTATTTCACTCTTTTCGGCAGCAGAGAGATCCTTTTTCTTTCCCATATTGCTTGAAACCGGTGGCCTGCTTAATAATGTGGAACGTCCTTCTTAAGTAGTTTTCCTTTGATTGGGCACACGTGGCAAACTAATTATCACAGGTGTCTGGAGGATCCTACATCTTGAGGTTCTCGGAACTCCAGAGGAAGCAGCGGCTTCAAATACATGTTTGCTGCTTTGCAATGGCATTTTAGCAGCTGCTCTCCTAATCCTATTAATTTGTCTGGCAGAAACCTTCCTCATTATGCATTTATCTGAACGGAACCCATTTGTGCTCTGAATCAGTCACAAATCTTTTCACAGTACGATGATCACGCTTAAGTTCTCTTGAAATATCCAATGTTTTCATACCTTGTCCAAGGTATTGCACTATTTCACACTTTTCGGCAGCAGAGAGATCCTTTTTCTTTCCCATATTGCTTGAAACCGGTGGCCTGCTTAATAATGTGGAACGTCCTTCTTAAGTAGTTTTCCTTTCATTGGGCACACCTGGAAAACTAATTATCACAGGTGTCTAAGATTGATTACAATAATCCAAAGAGCCCTAAGACACAATACCATCTATGAGTTTAATTGAAAAACTAATAATTAAATGTTTATGACACTTAAATCCAATGTGCATAATAATTTGGAACACGGCGTAAGACGCACCCAGGTTTTAGGAAACAGAAAGTAGGAAAAACATTATTTCATATTTGACTACTTTTACAAAGAAAAAACTATGTTAAAACAAAAATTGTTCTGATTCATCTCACTTGACTAGCTCTCTCCTTGCTGTCGCACAGCGTTAATTTCGGTGCTGTGTCAGCTTTGATTGTTTGGCCGCTTGTAGCTCCCCCCTGTTACCAAGGATGCGGCACGCATCGATTTCATTGGCTGTGTGGTCACTAGGGAGCCGGCCGGTTGGATGGGCGTCGGTTTAGACGTTGCAAGATCCAATTGGTTTGGCTTGGTCATGTCCGAAGCCTGGGAGGTGGGGTCTGAGGTGTATAAGACTTCAGTTTTTCCCCGGCGCGTACTGGGACCGATATCAGTTGTCTTGTGCGCGCCGAAAATCTAATGAACAGCATAATACATGCTGACCGGCACTTTGTTAATAGAAATAAAATGATCAGACAGAATTATACCCCTGAGGACGCTCCCCTATGTGGTGCAGAAACGCGTTGGGAAGTGTGTCTGTTATATCTGTGGCAATCAGATCTATTTGAATATTTGTCAGCACACGTGGCAAGATAATGTTACAACGTATATCTGACATATCGGGCACTTGTTGATAGGTGCATGCGGTATGTCTGTACTGTGATAACTCTCGTGTGCAATCCTGATCTGTTTGCCAATGCCTGTATCTGGATCTTTGGCACTTTATGCCCTACCAATTTTAATGATAATTTTTGTGAATTAAAATGCATTTTAAAACGTTTACACAGGCAGAATAATTACATCCTAATAAAGAGAAACGTATACCCATTACACTGCTAGTTTTGGATTCATCACACTCTGTCAATATTTCAGCCATAACTGTTATATTGAAAATGTATCGAACTTTTTTTTTGACACATTTTTTTAGTTCCCCTAGGGCAGGGGTCTCAAACTCGGCCGGGTAAGTGGGCCGCATATAGAAAAAATGGGAAGTTGACGGGCCGCATTACTTTCAAATTTGATACAATACAAAATTATTGTTAATCAATTAGTTATTTGAACTACTATAACACTATATTACTAGAATAATAATACTACATTACTATAATAATAGCGCTAGGTTTAAAATTTGAGATATTATGCTTATTTCAACAATCCAGCTTTCCAGTTTAAGTGTTGCTAAATGCAGTCCGGCGGCTCAGTTAGCACACATGTCAAGATTGGGCAGCCCCTTTTTAGATAGTGCCGCAGTGCCCTCTGTGGATGCTGCCGCAGTGCCCTCTGTGGATGCTGCCGCAGCGCCCTCTGTGGATGCTGCCGCAGTGCCCTCTGTGGATGCTGCCGCAGTGCCCTCTGTGGATAATGCAACACACCCCTAGATAAGGCCACAGTGCCCTCTGTAGATAAGGCCACAGTGCCCTCTGTAGATAAGGCCACAGTGCCCTCTGTAGATAAGGCCACAGTGCCCTCTGTAGATAAGGCCACAGTGCCCTCTGTAGATAATGCAACACACCCCTAGATAATGCCAGTGTCCTCTTCAGATACTGTCACACACCCACTTGTAGATAACGCCACAGTGCCCTCTGTAGAGGCTGCCACAGTGCCCTCTGTAGAGGCTGCCACAGTGCCCTCTGTAGAGGCTGCCACAGTGCCCTCTGTAGAGGCTGCCACAGTGCCCTCTGTAGAGGCTGCCACAGTGCCCTCTGTAGAGGCTGCCAAAATGCCCTCTGTAGAGGATGCCCCAGTGCCCTCTGTAGAGGCTGCCCCAGTGTCCCCTGTAGAGGCTGCCCCAGTGCCTTCTGTAGAGGCTGCCCCAGTCCCCTCTGTAGAGGCTGCCCCAGTGCCCTCTGTAGAGGCTGCCCCAGTGCCCTCTGTAGAGGCTGCCCCAGTGATGTCAGGGGCTTGCCCAGAGCTGGAGACCCAGGCAGAGCGCTAGTAGGCTCTTCCTGGGACTCCAGCTGTGCTCCTGACATCACTGGGACTCCTGCTCTGGGGAAGCCCCTGACATCATTGTCGATGTATGGACAGCGATGTCAGAGGCTTCCCCAGAGTCCCGGAGCAGAGTCGATAATAGCGCTCTGCCCGGGACTCCGCTCTGGGGAGGACCCTGACACACTGTCCATATATGGGCAGCGATGTCAGGGAATTCCACAGAGTCCCGGAGCAGAGCCGACACCAGCGCTCTGCTCGGGACTCCGGCTCTGGGGAAGCGCCAGACATCGCTGTTCATATGTAGACAGCGATGTCAGGGAATTCCAGAGTCTCGGAGCAGAGACGATACTAGCGGCTCTGTGTCCCGCGGGCCGCAGATGACAGCCCCAGGGGTCGCATGCGGCCCGCGGGCCGCGTGCTTGAGACCCCTGCCCTAGGGGTATTGAACCAGCAATCGTCAGATCACTGGTTAAATACACTGCAATACATGGATAAGTTACGGAAACAGCGTAACTCGTTGCGCTACACTGATTCCATAACTCCCATGGTAATGAATTGCATTTACAGAAGCAGCGTAGAATGCGAGCTACTCTGTTTCCATAACTGGGACCACTATTATTCAACTTATTTATTAATGATATAGAAGATGGGATTAATAGCACTATTTCTATTTTTGCAGATGACACCAAGCTATGTAATATAGTTGAGTCTATGGAAGATGTTCATGAATTGCAGGCAGATTTAAACAAACTAAGTGTTTGGGCGTCCACTTGGCAGATGAAGTTTAATGTAGATAAATATAAAGTTATGCATCTGGGTACCAACAACCTGCATGCATCATATGTCCTAGGGGGAGCTACACTGGCGGATTCACTTGTTGAGAAGGATCTGGGTGTTCTTGTAAATCATAAACTCAATAACAGCATGCAGTGTCAATCAGCTGCTTCAAAGGCCAGCAGGATATTGTCGTGTATTAAAAGAGGCATGGACTCACGGGACAGGGATGTAATATTGCCACTTTACAAAGCATTAGTGAGGCCTCATTTAGAATATGCAGTTCAGTTCTGGGCTCCAGTTCATAGAAAGGATGCCCTGGAGTTGGAAAAAATACAAAGAAGAGCAACAAAGCTAATTAGGGGCATGGAGAATTTAAGTTATGAGGAAAGATTGAAAGAATTAAACTTATTTAGCCTTGAAAAAAGACGACTAAGGGGGGACATGATTAACTTATATAAATATATTAATGGCACATACAAAAAATATGGTGAAATCCTGTTCCTTGTAAAACCCCCTCAAAAAACAAGGGGGCACTCCCTCCGTCTGGAGAAAAAAAGGTTCAAGCTGCAGAGGCGACAAGGCTTCTTTTCCATGAGAACTGTGAATCTATGGAATAGCCTACCGCAGGAGCTGGTCACAGCAGGGACAGTAGATGGCTTTAAAAAAGGGTTCGATAATTTCCTAGAACAAAAAAATATTAGCTCCTATGTGTAGAAATTTTTCCTTCCCTTTTCCCGTCCCTTGGTTGAACTTGATGGACATGTGTCTTTTTTCAGCCGTACTAACTATGTAACTATGTAACTACTATTCAGTTCTATGGGAATTACGGAAACTGCGTAGCTCAGCGAGTTACACTGTTTCAGTAACTCAATATGTAATCAAGTGGCCAGGAGAGCACAAAAGCTAGAACGGGGTTTAGGGGGCCCCGTTCTAGAGATAGTTGCGGGTCCCAGAGGTATCCTGCGGATATGTCATAAATGTCCTTCATGGAAAAAGCCATATTAATGACGCGGTCGCTAAACGGCCAGGAACAGCGCGATCTTTTTTTCCTGGTCGTTAGAGCAGCGTGTCAGCTGTCAAACACAGCTGACACCTGCAGTGTATCGAGCCCACTCCAAACATCACCCCACCCCGCTCCATGATGTGCCGGCATGCCATGGGTCGGGAAGGGGTTAAGTAAGGAAGCGGTCAGGGGGCCCGGCGCAGCTGGGTACCTTGACTGCAGACTATAAGACGCAGGGGCTTTTTAGCAAGATTTATTCTTGCTAAAAACTGCGTCTCATATTCCAAAAAATATGGTACATTTGTAAATCTATTTTCATTTTAATTGGTAACAAAAAAAAAGGTCTTATAGGTAGATTAATATTTCTAGAAGTAGAGCTCAATGGTTTTTATAGTTGACTCTACAAACAGCTTTGGACACATATATCTATGCATGTGGTTTCTTATTAGGGTAAATTCACACGTACCGTAAATACTGCGGATTTTCTGCAACAGATTTTTTTGCAGCATGGATGAGATTTGAACAAATCTCATCCACACGCTGCGTAAATGATGAGTGGAAAAAATGCTAAGAAATTGACCTGCAGTGCGTTTTTTTTATCCGCAGCATGTCAAAAATCACAACATAAAAAATAAATCTTATACTCAGAATTCTGTGTTTCTGCATCCAGCCTGGCCTCCTGGGATGACGTTTCATCCCATGTGACTTAAACATGATCCCAGAAGGCCGGCCTGCAGGGGGACATGTAGCCATGTCTACATAAGTATGAAATGTAGCGAACATTCCGTCCCAAAACTGCACCACAATTAGGTGCGGTTTTTCGGCCAGAATTTCCTGCGGCGCCCAGGGTGGACACATTGTGTGCTTTTACGCAGTCTATCCATCCTGTGTGAACATAGCCTAATACGGGCATATGCAAGAGGCTTTAGAGTGCGCTGTATGGGCGTCTGTAAGCAAATACAGAGCATAAAAAAAATGAGAAAAGGTGGGAATAAAACAATTGGAGCATAAAAACAGTGGTTCAAAGGCTGATTTATCGACCGTTTGGCAAATGTTGTAAATTAATTTTAAAAAAAAAGATAATCTTTTAGATGGAGACAAGAAATTGGAGGATTTGGGCTGTAAACTGAGGATCGGGAGGTGATTACACAGATAGACAAAACCAGACCTATTTGTTATATGGGAGAATACCAATATAGGCTTAGGGTATGTTCACACGCAGAGTCAAAAACGTCTCAAAATACGGACATGTTTTCAAGAGATAACAGCACCTGATTTTCCGAAGTTTTTTGTGCCACTCGCGATTTTCGCTGCGTTTTTTGCGGCGTTTTTTACGGCCGTTTTTGGAGCTTATTTCAATGGAGTCTATGGAAAACGGCTCCAAAAACTTCCCAAGAAGTGTCCTGCACTTCTTTTTCGCGGCCCTTTTTTTTACACGTAAAAAAACGCTGCGAAAGACGCTCCGTCGGAACAACGCCGTTTTCCTATTGAAATCAATGGGCAGATGTTTGGAGGCGTTCTGCTTCCGATTTTTCGGCGTTTACGGCCTGAAAAACGGCCTAAAATAGGCCATGTGCACACACCCTTGTAGTCAGCAATGAAAACAAAATATGGGAGAAGAGCATTACCCGGCTGTCAGGGCATACTAGGAGTTGTAGTTTCACAACAGCTGGAGTGCCTCTGGTTGCTGACCCTTGTACTACTGTATCCATTGACGCACTCTTTGGAGAATTTATATATTCAATAGGATTCTCATTTAATTATTTTATCTATGTCTTTATATTTTTTTGGTTGAGGGACAATCTTTATAGACTCAAAGGAGGATCCATAGACACAAGTCATATGTCCTGACACAATATGTTTTTAATACACTATATTCATATATGATTGGTTTATGTTTGGAAAGGTACTTACAGTTTGAGGGTTTCTGTCGATATAATGAAGTTCACATCTCCATTACACCGTGTTCCAAATGCCTCCCATTTATTTCAATGGGAGGCGTCGGCGTCTTTTTCCCGCGAGCAGTAAAACTGCCTCGCGGGAAAAAGAAGCGACATGCCCTATCTTCGGGCGCTTCCGCCTCTGACCTCCCATTGACTTCAATGGGAGGCAGAGAAAGCGTATTTCGCGCTGTTTTATGCCCACGGCGCTCAATGGCCGCGGGCGAAAAACGGCACAAAAATCGCCACGAAAATCGGCGTGCAGGGAGAGGAAAATCTGCCTCAAAGTTCCAAACTGAATTTTGAGGCAGATATTCCTCCCCCAAAATACTCCGTGTGAACATAGCCTTAGAAGGACGTTCCACATTATTAAGCAGGCCACAGGTTTCAAGCAATATGGGGAAAAAAAAGGATCTCTCTGCTGCCGAAAAGCGTGAAATAGTGCAATACCTTGGACAAGGTATGAAAACATTGGATATTTCAAGAAAACTTAGGCGTGATCATCGTACTGTGAAAAGATTTGTGGCTGATTCAGAGCACAGACGGGTTCGTTCAGATAAAGGCATAATGAGGAAGGTTTCTGGCAGACAAATTAATAGGATTAGGAGAGCAGCTGCTAAAATGCCATTGCAAAGCAGCAAACAGGTATTTGAAGCCGTTGGTGCCTCTGGAGTCCCGCAAACCTCAAGGTGTAGGATCCTCCAGAGGTTTGCAAGTGTGCATAAAGCTATTATTCGGCCACCCCTAAACAATGCTCACAAGCAGTGGGCTCAGAAATGCATGAAGACTAATTTTCAAACCATGTTGTTTACTGATGAGTGCCGTGGATGGTCCAGATGGATGGAGTAGTGGATGGTTGGTGAATGGCCACCATGTCCCAACAAGGCTGCAAGGAGGTGGCGGAGTCATGTTTTGGGCTGGAATCATGGGGAGAGAGCTGGTAGGCCCCTTTAGGGTCCCTGACGGTGTGAAAATGACCTCTGCAAAGTACGTAGCGTTTATGACCCACCATTTTCTTCTGTGGTACAAAAAGAAGAACCGTGCCTTCCGTAGCAAAATTATCTTTATGCATGACAATTTGTTAGGCCCCCGGCTGCCATGGAAACCCGACCAACGCTGTGGTCCCTTTATTCTCAGGACCGGTGGAGGTCCCAGAGGTCAGACCCATACCAATCATAAAGTGGTGGCTTATCCTAGCAATATGCCATCCCTTTAAAACATGTGACTACCCCCTGTAATAAAATAAATAAATTGTCTGTACCCCAAACTGGTGCCATTAAAAATACAATTCATCCCGCAAAAAACAAGCTGGACATATACGTTAAACAGAGACATTGGCATCCATAACCCATAGGGTTTAATGGTATGCGGTTAAAGGAACACATTTTGGCCTCCATCGGTATAATGGAAGCCTATGGATATGTTTGATGTATGGGCCAGGAGCTTTGACATATGCATCGGGAAACGAATAGGGAAAACGTAGTGTGGAAAGGGGTCTGAGTCGACATACAGTAATAAAATTATGGCTCTTGGAATACAAGCTTTAGAAACTTGCTACTGGCCACTGCAAGGGTAACATAGTATTAAATTAATGGCCAACTACGTATATAATAAATAGACGGGCTGTATACACTAGAATTAGAACTGTTCTTTGTTTGAGGTTTTCTGCTCTGGATACTAGAAGGGGTTCCCGTCTCTATGCAGTTCATATGCCCTAATAGAATTTATGAAAAGCAAGGCTGATGTCAGTGTGTTTTTATTCTGTATTCAGGCTAAGTTCTCATTGTGCGTTTTTGAAACATATGAAAAAAAAAATGCATCCTAAAGTTTTTTAAATTTCTATATTATTGGTGAATTTTTAGAAAGCATCTAATCTGTATTTTGGTCTTCAATTTAATGGTCATAGGCTTACAGTTGAAACACTTTTTAAAAATGCATAAATTTTTTAAGAACCATTTTTTTTAGCTGCGTTTTAAAAAGCAACAAAAAAACGCGAAAAGAACCGCACAATGTGAACTTAGCCTTAAAGAGGTATTCCGGTTACAAGTTATCCCCTATCCACTGGATAGGTGACAACTGCTAAACTAGTAGATGTCAAACTGCTGGGTCCCCCACTAATTGCCAGAACAGGTGTCCCGTTCGTGATTATATAAGAGCACTGTGAATTATTTTTCGCTGGGGGTATACTTTAAATCAGTTTGATGGTGCTTGAGGTATGTTTTATTCACTAGTCACTTATTGTTACAATAAAGCACCCTTTAGAAGTTATGGAATGGGTAAGGCCAATGGCGGATCATCATAGGGTGTTTTGGATGGCCGCCCGGGGCCCGAGGCTCCCGGGGGGCCCATGGCCACCCAAAGTACAATGTAGTTTTGTCGCGTTTTTGCCACGAATAGAGGCAAAAACCATGACGAAACAGCATTTATATGTCCTGCAAACGGACCTTTAGACATAAGGTCACATGACCTCATCTCTGAAGTTCTTACTACTGTTTAGAGACCTGCTGGTCACATGACCGCAGGTCCATGTGCAGCAGCAAGTCTCCACAGAGAAGACTGAGGTGAGCTGCTATGTAAGTATAAGGGGATGGATTTGTTTAAGGGGTCTGTATTTAGGAGGTCTGGTGTGGGGACTGTAGTTAGGGGTTCTGGTTTGGGGACTGTATTTAGGGGGTCTGGTCTGTATTTAGAAAGTTTGGTGTCTGTATTAGTTTAAGGGGTCTGGGGTCTGTGTTTAGGATATCTGTGTTCTGTATCAGTTTAAGGGGTTTAGGGTCTGTATATTTAGGGGTCTGTGTTAGTTTAAGGCTGGGTTCACACGACCATGTTACGTCCGTAATGGAAGGAACGTATTTCGGCCGCAAGTCCCGGACCGAACACACTGCAGGGAGCCGGGCTCCTAGCATCATAGTTATGTACGATGCTAGGAGTCCCTGCCTCTATGCATGACAACTGTCCCATACTGTAATCATGATTACAGTACGGGAAAGTAGTTCCACGGAGAGGCAGGGACTCCTAGCATCGTACATAACTATGATGCTAGAAGCCCGGCTTCCTGCAGTGTGTTCGGTCCGGGACTTGCGGCCGAAATACGTCCGTCCATTACGGACGTTAATGTGCTCGTGTGAACCCAGCCTAAGGGGTCTGGGGTCTGTATTTAGGGGTCTGCATTAGTTTGACGTCTGTGGTCTGTATTAGTTTATGGGATCTATTTAGGGGGCCTGTTTTAGGGTCTGTATTAGTTTAGGGGTCTTGTCTGGGATCTGTATTAGATTAGGGGGTCTGGTCTGGGGTCTGTAATACTTAAGGGAGTCGGGTCTGGGGTCATTATTAGTGTAGGGAGTCAGGTCTGGGGTCTGTATTTAAGGGGTCTGTATTAGTTTGAGGTCTGGGGTCTGTATTTAGGGGTCTGGGGTCTGTATTAGTTTATGGGGTCTGTATTTAGGGGCCCGCTCTAGGGTCTGTATTAGTTTACGAGTCTTTATTTAGGGGTCTGTATTTAGGGGTCTATTCTGGGTTCTGTATTAGATTAGGGGGTCTGGTCTGGGGTCATTATTAGTGTAGGGGCTCTGGTCTGGGGTCATTATTAGTGTAGGGGGTCAGGTCTTGGGTCTGTATTTAGGGGGTCTGTATTAGTTTAAGGTCTGGAGTCTGTATTTAGGGGGTCTGTATTTAGGGATCTGGGGTCTGTATTAGTTTATGGAGTCTGTATTTAGGGGGCCTGGTCTAGGGTCTGTATTAGTTTAGGGGTCTTTATTTATGGGTCTGTATTCGTTTAGGGGGTCTGGTCTGGGGTCTGTATTAAGGGAGTCAGGTTTGGGGTCATTATTAGTGTAGAGGGTCGGGTCTGGGGTCTGTATTTAGGGGTCCTGTCCGAGGTCTGTATTTATTTAGGTTGCTTGTGCTGGGGTCTGTATTTGTTTAGAGGGGTCTGGTCTGGGGACTGCAATAGTTTAGAAGGTCTGGGTCTGTATGTATTCTATGATCTAGTCTGGGATCCAAATTTATTAGTCTGAGTAAAAGGGGTTGTCCGGGCACATTGATAGGTCATCAGTATAAAAAACGGTCTGTGCCCAAACAACCCCTTTAATGTATGGTTCTGGGCCCTGGTGTCTAAATTTGTGTGTTTCTATAGAGGCTGGAAATGGATGCAGAAGTGATGGGCAAAGATGTCTCATCAGGAGAAGTCGCCATAACGGTCTACATTAGATGGAGAAGAAAAGAAAACGACTCCCATCAGAGAAGACATCACCTGTGAGTCACTGGATCTATAGGGGATTTGTCCCCTCTCCTGACATGTCTGTTGTAGGAAATCCTTGTATTCTACATACCTTTGTATGCATTGGACTAATAGACAAATGTGTGTTACCATTCCCATTGTCAAGAGGAAGTGTGATACTGTCAGCGAAGGTTGGAGACTGTCAGTATGTAGGGACACAGCCCTTTGACAAGGGGAATCGTAACACCCATTTGTTAATGCTCGCACAAAAAGGTGGTGTTCACTATAGACACGGCAGAGCGGTGGTGGAGAAGGGGGGGCCCAAGTTTGGGGAACAGACCAGGGCCTATGGTCTACTTAATCCGCCACTGGGTAAGGCTGTTTATTTGTTTTCTTTTCAGCATTATTCTGTTGCTTTGGGTATTTTTTCTGTTTACCAAGAAAATTCCTTTCCATTTCATTCTTGCTCTCTTTCTTTATGGCTGCATGAAACAGTTGCAGAACATCGAATATACAGTACAGTACTTCAGTACAATTCATTCTATATATACAGCATCAAAAAAGCATAGCCAAATTTTTGAGATAAAATATAAAACAACTTTATTGATAACCGTAAAAACAAATGTGAGTTCATTTAAAACGCAGAGCGTTTCCTACAGGAATCTGAAGAACAGGGGCTGCAAAGATAAGTACCACAACAGGATATTCATATTCTCATCAACAAAACTACCAAACCTGTAAATCACAATAATATAGAGCAAATTTAAGATTCAAAGCAGGATCCACAAACCCACAGGAAAGCAAAAAGCTAAAGCAACTCCTTTACTGTTAAGCTTTATGCAGACGAACGTGTGTGAAATCGGCCGTGAAAAATGGCTGCTTTTCACGGACGATTTGCACCCGTACGGGTGTTTTTACAGATCCCTCATAGACTTGAATCATGTCCTATTTTTTCACGGCCCTTTCACACGGTCTGTTAAAACAACGGCCATGTGAATAGCCCCATAGAAATACATGCAGCCGTCACAAAGACGATTTACAGGTTCGTCTGAATAAAGCTTTAAGGACGCAGCCACTTTTGGACCTTATGACACAGCCTCATTTTTTAAATCTGACATGTGTCACTTTATGTGGTAATAACTCTGGAATGCTTTTACCTATCCAAGCGATTCTGAGAGTGTTTTCTCGTGACATATTGTGCTTTAAGTTAGTCAAAAAATTTGGTCGATATATTCAATATTTTTGTGTGAAAAACACCAAAATGTAGAGAAAATTTGCAAAAAATTTGCATTTTCTAAATTCAAATGTATCTGCTTGTAAGACAGATAGTTATACCACACAAAATAGTTACTAGCTAACATTTCCCATATGTCTACTTTAGATTGGCATCGTTTTTTTGAACATCCTTTTATTTTTTTAGGACGTTACAAGGCTTATAAGTTTAGCAGCAATTTCTCAAATTTTCAAGAAAATTTCAAAAGCCTATTTTTTTAGGGACCAGTTCAGTTCTGAAGTGGATTGGAGGGCCTTATATATTAGGAACCCCCACAATTTTTTTTGCAGAAATTCCATTTTAATCAATTTTTCCTGTAATACTGAAGGTTTTTACCAGAGAAACAAAACTGAATATTTATTGCCCTGATTCTGAAGTTTTTAGAAATATCCCACATGTGGCCCTAGTGCGCTACTGGACTGAAACACCAGCCTCAAAAGCAAAGGAGTACCTAGAGGATTTTTGGGCCTTCCTTTTCTTAAATTATATTTCAGGCACCATGTCAGGTTAGAAGAGGTCTTGTGGTGCCGAAACAAAGGAAACCCCATAAAAGTGACTCCATTTAGGAAACTACACCCTTTGAGGAATTCATCTAGGGGTGTAGTGAGCTTTTTGACCCCACAGGTGTTTCATAGATTTCATTAGAATTGGGGAGTGAAAATGAAAAATTACATTATTTTCCAATAAGATGTAGCTTTACCTCAAAATGTTTATTTTTTTCAACAAATAAATGAGGAAAAGAACCCCAACATTTGTAAAGCAACTTCTCCAGAGTACGGAAATACCCAACATGTGGTCATAAACTGCTGTTTGGGCAAGCGGCAGGACTCGGAAGGAAAGGCACGCCATTTAGCTTTTGGAGCGCTGATTTTGCTGGATTCATTTCTCTGCACCATGTCGCATTTGTAAAGCTCCTAAGGTACCAGAACAGTGGAAACCCCCCAAAAGTGACTCTATTTAGGAAACTACACCCCTTGGGGAATTAATGAGGGGGTGTAGTGAGCATTTTCACCCCACAGGTGTTTCATAGATTTCATTAGAATTGGGAAGTGAAAATGAAAAATTACATTATTTTCCAATAAGATGTAGCTTTACCTCAAATTTTTTATTTTTTCAACAAATAAATGAGGCAAAGCACCCCAAAATTTGTAAAGCAACATCTCCAGAGTACGGAAATGCCAAACATGTGGTCATAAACTGCTGTTTTGGCAAGCATCAGGACTCGGAAGGGAAGGCACGCCATTTAGCTTTTGGAGTGCTGGATTGATTTCTCTGCACCATGTCGCATTTGTAAAGGTGTCAGTGCAGTGGAAACCCCCCAAAAGTGACTCAATTTTGGGAAACTACACCCCTCAATGAATTTTTCAAGGTATAGTGAGCAGTTTGACCCCATAGGTGTTTCATACACTGGGCAGTAAAATAATAAAATTTAGATGTTTTTCAAAGAAAATGCTGCTTTAGCTCCAAATTCATAATTTTCACAAGGGGTTAAAGGAGAAAAAGCACCCACAGTTTGTTACGCAATTTATCCTGAATACGGCAATACCCCATTTGTGGAGATAAACTGCTGTTTGAGCACGTGGCGGGGCTCAGAAGGTAAAGAACACCATGCAATATCTGAGGCCTAGTACGATGGCATTTACTGCCATGTGTCATGAAAACAGAGGCTCTGGGGTGTCAAAACATTAGAAACCCAGAAAAGTGACCCCATTTAGGAAACTAAACCCCTCAAAGAATTCATCTAGTGGTATAGTGAGAAGATTTAGATTGTAATGTAACACCTTTCAAGGTATTCATCTAGGGGTATAGTGAGAATTTTTAATTTCTGAAGTGACAACCCTCTAGGTATTCATCTAGGGGTATAGTGAGAATTTTTAAATTGTGAAGTGACAACCCTCTAGGTATTCATCTAGGGGTATAATAAGAAATACTTTTGTTTTAGTAAATAAGGAGGACAACCTGGAAATCTCGCAATGGAGGGAGAGGGAATGGCAGGTCCCACTACCAACCTACCCACCATTCCATAAAATCCAGCCCAAAAAATAAATGAAAGTCCTCAGCAAAAAAAGATTTGCTGAGACAACCAATCTTATCTGGATTTATTCCTCTCACCCAGATTTGCAACCTGGATGAGACAGACACTCCCTCGGGTCCTTGGTATAGTGAGAATTTTTAGTTTTGTTTTAGGTGTTTTTTTTACAAATTTTAAATGATCAAATTTTAAATGGGGCAGGTCAGTAAAAAAATGAATAATTATTCATGGCCAATATGGGAGACAGAAAAGGTGAATCAAGAATAAATGAATTAAAAATCCAAGGAGGTGTGGTATATTTTTAAACATTGTTTCATGCACAGGCCGGGATTTGTGGGACACGTCTCACATTGGTATGTGGTGTCCTTACGAATGCCTCGCTTGGCGCACACACAGCATTTTTTTGGGGGCTTCTCTTTTTTTTCAGTGGGGGGGATTTCTGTGGGGAAATGCTGGCCGGGAATTATCCTACTGACGGAAGAGCAGGATGAACTGCCCTCCCCTTCCTGGTCACCAAATATCAGGGACTTTATGACCTTTTGCTGAAATTGCAGGAACGTATCACCACTGCCAGCATATCTGCAGAGGACAAAGGCGTTGTATGCTGCCATCTGTGTAAGATGCATACACAGCTTTTTATGCCATACCCTGGTCTTGCGCATGCCGCTGTATGGTTTTATAACCTGGTCGGACAGGTCAACGCCACCCATATGTTTGTTGTACTCCTGTACGCAGAATGGTTTGGGGACTTGGGTGGTGGATCCGCGTACAGGGACTAGGCTGCCTCTACTGTCATGAATGCTGGTCAGCATAAGGACGTCCCTTTTATCCCTATACTTTAGGAGGAGCAGATCGTCGCTGCAGACAGCTCTGCTCTCTCCTAATTTTAGGATCTGACCCAGCAAATTTTTGGGGAGGCCCTTCTGATTTCTGCGGATTGTTCTGCACGCCAAGGTGGATCTGGACGAGAGAACTTTTAGCAATGGGACGCTGTTGTAGAAGTTGTCCAGATATAAATGATATCCTTTGCCGAGCAAAGGATGGACAAGATCCCATACAATCTTTCCACTAATTCCTAGGAAGGGGGGGCATTCTGGGGGATCTATTTGGGAGTCTTTTCCCTCATAGACATTAAAAGATTATGTGTAAAGGGTGGCACTTTCGCACAGCTTGTAGAGCTTTATGCCGTACCGGGCTCTTTTATTGAGTAGATACTGCCCGAAGTGCAGTCTACCCTTGAAGATGACTAGGGATTCATCCACCAAAATATTTTGTTATGGGGTATAAACTTGGGAAAAAATTTGGGAGTAGTGGGCAATTAATGGTCTTATTTTATATAATCTATCAAAATGTGGGTCCTGTGGGGGTGGGCACTGGCTATTATCATTGTAATGCAGGAACTTAAGGATGGCTTCGAATCGCTTCCTTGTCATTACTGTGCGGTTAATGGGGGTGTTATATAAAATATCAGGGGACCAATAGTCTCTAATACTGGGCTTTTTTATGAGACCAAAACGTAAAAATATGCCCCATAACTTCCGCAATTCCACTGGGTTTGTAATAATGAGAGTCGGGGTTCTGTGCGATAAACTGTTCCGCATAAAGCTTGGTCTGCTGGACAATTAGTTCTAAAAGGGAGTCTGAAAAAAAAAGTTTCAAATAATCAATGGGGCTGAAACCGGTAATTTCAATTTGAATGCCTAAGGGGGCTGTAAACTCAGGCACCTGGGGGGCATAATTGTCTGCAGCTTCCCAGGTCAGCTCCAGCAGAGCAGGACCTACGGCTCTTCTGCGCCGACTGGGGGGTGCGAACTGCTCTTCACCTTCACTCGCGCTGTCCGTGTCGGAACACAGCATTTCATATGCTTCCTCAGCTGAAAAGACTCTTTTGGCCATACTAATAAACTCTTGCTACCACTAACGAACACATTTTTTTTGTAACTTTAAAAAAAAAAAAAAATGTAAACATTTTTTTTTTACATCTTTTATTTTAGTTTTTTTTTATCAAAAAATAAACCGCTACACTCTCAACCGTGGAATGAGAACAGACCCTGCCGTATTCAATGAGTAAGGGTACCCTACCTACCAGGGAAAAACTAAATGAGACGTGGCATTGCTACCTAACAGGGAACTCGGGCAGTGGGCAATCTAGGGACACAGCAGGGTGATGGCGACCGGGTACTGCGACAGGTGACAGATCACAGCACGGCAGAAGGACACTGTGGGGGACTGAAATGATATATTCTAGCTGCAAATGTCTGGTTTTTAATGCAATATCTACATAGGTGTATAGAGGCCCATTTCCAGCAACCATCACTCCAGTGTTCTAATGGTACATTGTGTTTGCTAACTGTGTTAGAAGGCTAATGGATGATTAGAAAACACTTGAAAACCTTTGTGCAATTATGTTAGCACCGCTGTAAACAGTTTTGCTGTTTAGAGGAGCTATAAAACTGACCTTCCTTTGAGCTAGTTGAGAATCTGGAGCATTATACTTGTGGCTTCGATTAAACTCTCAAAATGGCTAGAAAAAGAGAGCTTTCATGTGAAACTCGACAGTCTATTCTTGTTCTTAGAAATGAAGGCTATTCCATGCGAGAAATTGCCAAGAAACTGAAGATTTCCTACAACGGTGTGTACTACTCCCTTCAGAGGACAGCACACACAGGCTCTAACCAGAGTAGAAAGAGAAGTGGGAGGCCCCGCTGCACAACTGAGCAACAAGACAAGTACATTAGATTCTATAGTTTGAGAAATAGACGCCTCACAGGTCCTCAACTGGCAGCTTCATGAAATAGTACCCGCAAAACGCCAGTGTCAACGTCTACAGTGAAGAGGCGACTCCGGGATGCTGGCCTTCAGGGCAAAGAAAAAGCCATATCTGAGACTGGCTAATAAAAGGAAAAGATTAATATGGGCAAAAGCACACAGACATTGGACAGAGGAAGATTGGAAAAAAGTGTTATGGACAGACGAATCGAAGTTTGAGGTGTTTGGATCACACAGAAGAACATTTGTGAGACGCAGAACAACTGAAAAGATGCTGGAAGAGTGCCTGACACCATCTGTCAAGCATGGTGGAGGTAATGTGATGGTCTGGGGTTGCTTTGGTGCTGGTAAAGTGGGAGATTTGTACAAGGTAAAAGGGATTTTGAATAAGGAAGGCTATCACTCCATTTTGCAACGCCATGCCATACCCTGTGGACAGCGCTTGATTGGAGCCAATTTCATCCTACAACAGGACAATGACCCAAAGCACACCTCCAAATTATGCAAGAACTTTTTAGGGAAGAAGCAGGCAGCTGGTATTCTATCTGTAATGGAGTGGCCAGCGCAGTCACCAGATCTCAACCCCATAGAGCTGTTGTGGGAGCAGCTTGACCGTATGGTACGCAAGAAGTGCCCATCAAGCCAATCCAACTTGTGGGAGGGCCTTCTGGAAGCATGGGGTGAAATTTCTCCCGATTACCTCAGCAAATTAACAGCTAGAATGCCAAAGGTCTGCAATGCTGTAATTGCTGCAAATGGAGCATTCTTTGACGAAAGCAAAGTTTGAAGGAGAAAATTATTATTTGAAATAAAAATCATTATTTCTAACCTTGTCAATGTCTTGACTATATTTTCTAGTCATTTTGCAACTTATTTGATAAATATAAGTGTGCGTTTTTATGGAAAAACAAAATTGTCTGGGTGACCCCAAACTTATGAACGGTAGTGTCTATTAAGGAGGCCATGAGACAATTAAATGATCCCAGTGTATACAGGATGCCAAAGGGTGATCCTGGATTTGATATTGAACGCAGAATTAAGATGGTAATTAGTCCAGCTCATGAGGAAGGTATTATTGATCAGGCCCTAATGAATTTTTGGATTGTTACACATCCTATCACACCTTGTCTGTATTTACTTCCTAAAATACACAAATGCTTAAATAATCCCCCCGGACGTCCTATCGTTTCGGGAAGGGGCTCTCTTCTTAGCAACATCTCTATTTTTGTCGACAAGGTTTTGAGGGTCTTTGCTATAGATACGAAATCGTATATAAAGGACACTACAGATTTTTTACTCGAACTTAGAGATGTGACTCCACCTCGTGGTTCTTTTCTAGTGTCCTTTTGACGTTACTTCCTTATACACCTCTATTAGTCACAGGAAGGGTATGGAAGCCGTTAGACGTAGACTTTTTACCTCTGATTTTTCAGCTTCTGCTTGTGAATTCGTTTAAAAAAAAAAAAAAAGGAGCACTTTATACATTTTGTATGAATACCATACCCTTATTTTATAGATCCACGTGCAGTTTTCTGTTATTTGTTGTTCGGTAACTTTTGCCAATTGGCTGAAGTTTTCATGTCATGATATGTAAAAAAAAATTGTTTTAAAATATGTCACAGCAGAAGGTATTCTCTTAGGTATTCTCTTAGGCGGGCCGGCATTCGGGTAATAATAATAAACAAATTGTTATGGTTCTTTAATCGGTTTATTGTTAAAATAAATAAATAAATAAATATAAATAAAGCTGTGGCAGACCCTCGTGTCAACCCACGCTAAAAAAGCCAATTACGTCTCATTCAAGTTATTTACATTATTTGGGTTTTAATCCAACCTAGGCTAAACAGATGGTATGAACACAGTCTTGACAACCTCGGACACCGCTGGATTATTGACCTCTTTTTTATCATTCTTTTTTCTAGGCATCATGGCCCACTCTCGTGCCCTTTAAGTGAAGTCCCTTTATGTATAGTTCATTTATTCACAGGAGCACTGTTTTAGTGCAGTATTCCCAGAGCGCTATTATAATGCAGTATTCACAACAGCGCTGTTTTAACGCAATATTCACAGAGATGCTATTTTAATGCAATATTCACAGTAATGATGTTTCCATTCAGTATTCACAGGACTGATGTTTTAGTGCAGTGTTCACAGATCGCTGTTTTCATGCAGTATTCACAAGAGCGCTGTTTTAAGGCAGTATTTACAGGAGCGCTGTTTTAGTGCAGTATTCACAGGAGCGCTGTTTTAAGGCAGCATTCAGAGGAGCGCTGTTTTAGTGCAGTATTCACAAGAGCGCTGTTTTAAGGCAGTATATACAGGAGCGCTGTTTTAAGGCAGCATTCAGAGGAGCGCTGTTTTAGTGCAGTATTCACAGGAGCGCTGTTTTAGTGCAGTATTCACAGGGATGCTGTTTTAAGATAGGCTGTCTCATGCTGATTGGACAGCGTCAGAGGCAGTGAAGATGCTCCAACCAGGGTGATTAACTATAGTTAACACCCCATTGGCTAACTACAGTGAATTAGATATCGGAGGGCCTAAAGTACAGAGCATCATTACTCATGAACGGGGGGAGCAGAACAAAAAGAAAAACAGCCAGGAAGTGGGCTAAAGGTAATATATGTTAGGGTATGTGCACACACACTAATTACGTCCGTAATTGACGGACGTATTTCGGCCGCAAGTAGTGGACCGAACACAGTGCAGGGAGCCGGGCTCCTAGCATCATACTTATGTACGATGCTAGGAGTCCCTGCCTCTCCGTGGAACTACTGTCCCGTACTGAAAACATGATTACAGTAGGGGACAGTTGTCCTGCAGAGAGGCAGGGACTCCTAGCATCGTATATAACTATGATGCTAGGAGCCCGGCTCCCTGCACTGTGTTCGGTCCGGGACTTCCGGCCGAAATACGTCCGTCCACTACGGACGTAATTAGTGTGTGTGCACATACCCTAAATTGGAAGTTAGGACCTGGTGACAGGTCCTCCTTAAAGGAACAGTGTCGCCACAAAAATTTTTTTTATATCAGTTTGATGTTAGTGTTTTATTAAAAACGTTTGTATTTATTTGTGTGTTACTTTTTTTTATTTTTACACTTTTTCTTCCCTATGGGGGCTGCCATTTTTTTTTCCATTTCTGTATGTGTTGATTAACGACACATACAGACATGGAATACGGCAGCTCCAGTCCCATAGGGACTGCGAACGGGGCCCGTTCCATCCACTATGGTGTACGCCGTCTGTGTGGGAACGGCGCATGCGCCGCTCCCACACAGTCCAATTTGAAATGCGCGCCGTCCGGCGCCATTTTCCTGTGGACCGGAAGTCGCGGCCGGACAGTAAGATTACTACTTCCGGTCGCGGCTTCCGGACTTGTGCACATGGAGCAGCGGCAGCAGACGGAGCGGACGGTACGGAGGGAGCGGCGGCGACTGTAGCAGGTAAGTGATTTCTATGTATGTTCGTGTTTTACTGTGTGTTTACTAGTGTTTGTTAACCTACTACACTGTGTTAGCTCAAAAAATGGCGACACACAGTGTAGGAGGTTAGACCGTTCAATCCTCTCGTTTCTCCCGGCACTAACCAGGATAAAGGAGGGGGGGATTCTGAGAGCTCACTAGAGCAAGGGATTTTTTCCCAATTTTGCAGCATAAAGCAATGTGGTTGCTTTACCACATGCAATGCTGCAATTTTGGGAATTGCTCCATCTAGTGACCAGCAATGGGAAATATTATAAATTTAATCCAATTTATAATATTTCCTGACTCGTGAAAAAAATAAAAAACATTATAACAATGTTTAATCACCTATACACTAATTGTTTAACTAAAAAAAATAATACATTTTTTGCTAACAACACATTCCCTTTAAAGGTGTGTGGATGCTAATGGCTTCCGACATAAGTCAAAAGTACACTCTTTTGGTATACAACTGGTCAATGGGAACCTATGAAAATGGCCATTCACTTGCAGCATAGGCCGAACGTGGAGGACAAACTGTATGTGGACACAGCCAAAGTATGAAATTGTTATCATATTTGGAACCTATCATGAGCTGAAGGTTTAAGGGTTGTTTTAATGAAAACCATTACGTTTAGCTTTAGTTACTAATCATTTATCATTCCACTCTGTGTATACTATACTTCTAGTTTCCTCAATCATTTTAACCCCTTCCCGCTCCAGGACGTACTATTAGGTTATGCTGAGCGCATCGTTAGTGCTTAGTGACCTAATAGTACGTCCTGGGAATAACCGCCATTCCACCCCACTCTCCCGTCACATTTATGAGCTCTGACAACTGCTGTTGCCGCAGCTCCTTCCCCAGGGACCGATTGCGGTGGTCCCCGCTGATTAACCCCTTTGAAGCAGTGTTCAATAGCGAGTAGCTGACAGCTCTAGTACACTACACTATGCATGTAGTGCAGTGTATTAGTATTGCGATCAGGGTCTCCTGCCTTTAAGTCCCCTAGTGGAACAAAAAAAAAAAGTTTAAAAAAGTTGTATAAAAAAATAAAAGTTTTAAAGTAATAGAAGTAAAAATCCCCCCTTTTCCAGTCCTTTATTATTATTAAAAAATAAAATAAAAAAATGATACATAATTGGTATCACCACGTCCGTATCGGCCTGACCAAGAAGTATTTCGTATTTATCCCGCGCGGTGAAAGAAAATATTAATAAACCATTATACTGATCAAAACTACAGTTTGTTACGCAAAATAAGTCCTCACGCGGCTTTCTTGGTGGAAAAATAAAAAAGTTCTGGCTCTTAGAATAAGGTAACACAAAAAAGAAATTATTTTTAAAAGTATTTTATTGTGCAAACGCCATAAGACATAAAAAAAAACTATAAACATATGGTATCGTCGTAATCGTATCGCCCCGCAGAATAAAGTGAATATGTCATTTATAGCGCAAAGTGAACGCGAAAAAAGAAAGGAATAAAAACAATACTAGAATTGCTGTTTTTTAGTTACCACGCCTCATAAAAAATAGAATAATAACTGATCAAAAAATCTCATGAACCCCATGAAAACTACAATGAATTCCTCAGGGGGTCTAGATTCCAAAATGGAGTCACTAGAGCGAGGGATTTTTTCCCAATTTTGCAGCATAAAGCAATGTGGTTGCTTTACCACATGCAATGCTGCAATTTTGGGAATTGCTCCATCTAGTGACCAGCAATGGGAAATATTATAAATTTAATCCAATTTATAATATTTCCTGACTCGTGAAAAAAATAAAAAACATTAGAACAATGTTTAATCACCTATACACTAATTGTTTAACTAAAAAAAATAATAAATTTTTTGCTAACAACACATTCCCTTTAAAGGTGTGTGGATGCTAATGGCTTCCGACGTATGTCAAAAGTACACTCTTTTGGTATACAACTGGTCAATGGGACCCTATGAAAATGGCCATTCACTTGCAGCATAGGCCGAACGTGGAGGACAAACGGTATGTGGACACAGCCAAAGTATGAAATTGTTATCATATTTGGAAACTATCATGATCTGAAGGTTTAAAGAGGCTATGTCACCAGATTTTGCAGCGCCTATCTGCTATTGCAGCAGATAGGCGCTGCAATGTAGATTACAGTAACGTTTTTATTTTTAAAAAACGAGCATTTTTGGCCAAGTTATGACCATTTTCGTATTTATGCAAATGAGGCTTGCAAAAGTACAACTGGGCGTGTTGAAAAGTAAAAGTACAACTGGGCGTGTATTATGTGCGTACATCGGGGCGTGTTTACTACTTTTACTAGCTGGGCGTTGTGTATAGAAATGTCATCCGCTTCTCTTCACAACGCCCAGCTTCTGGCAGTGCAGACACAGCCGTGTTCTCCAGAGATCACGCTGTGACGTCACTCACAGGTCCTGCATCGTGTCGGCACCAGAGGCTACAGATGATTCTGCAGCAGCATCGGCGTTTGCAGGTAAGTCGATGTAGCTACTTACCTGCAAATGCTGATGCTGCTGCAGAATCAACTGTAGTCTCTGGTGCCGACACGATGCAGGACCTGTGAGTGACATCACAGATCTGCACTGCCAGAAGCTGGGCGTTCTGAAGAGAAGTGGATGATACTTCTCATCAGAACGGCCAGCTACTAAAAGTAGTAAACACGCCCCGATGTACGCAGATAATACACGCCCAGTTGTACTTTTACTTTTCAACACGCCCAGTTGTACTTTTGCAAGCCTCATTTGCATAAATACGAAAATGGTCATAACTTGGCCAAAAATGCTCGTTTTTTAAAAATAAAAACGTTACTGTAATCTACATTGCAGCGCCTATCTGCTGCAATAGCAGATAGGGGCTGCAAAATCTGGTGACAGAGCCTCTTTAAGGGTTGTTTTAATGAAAACCATTACGTTTAGCTTTAGTTACTAATCATTTATCATTCCACTCTGTGTATACTATACTTCTAGTTTCCTCAATCACTTTAACCCCTTCCCGCTCCAGGACGTACTATTAGGTTATGCTGAGCGCATCGTTCATGCTTAGTGACCTAATAGTACGTCCTGGGAATAACCGCCATTCCACCCCACTCTCCCGTCACATTTATGAGCTCTGACAACTGCTGTTGCCGCAGCTCCTTCCCCAGGGACCGATTGCGGTGGTCCCCGCTGATTAACCCCTTTGAAGCAGTGTTCAATAGCGAGTAGCTGACAGCTCTAATACACTACACTATGCATGTAGTGCAGTGTATTAGTATTGCGATCAGGGTCTCCTGCCTTTAAGTCCCCTAGTGGAACAAAAAAAAAAAGTTTAAAAAAGTTGTATAAAAAAATAAAAGTTTTAAAGTAATAGAAGTAAAAATCCCCCCTTTTCCAGTCCTTTATTATTATTAAAAAATAAAATAAAAAAAATGATACATAATTGGTATCACCGCGTCTGTATCGGCCTGACCAAGAAGTATTTCGTATTTATCCCGCGCGGTGAAAGAAAATATTAATAAACCATTATACTGATCAAAACTACAGTTTGTTACGCAAAATAAGTCCTCACGCGGCTTTCTTGGTGGAAAAATAAAAAAGTTCTGGCTCTTAGAATAAGGTAACACAAAAAAGAAATTATTTTTAAAAGTATTTTATTGTGCAAACGCCATAAGACATAAAAAACACTATAAACATATGGTATCGTCGTAATCGTATCGCCCCGCAGAATAAAGTGAATATGTCATTTATAGCGCAAAGTGAACTCGAAAAAAGAAAGGAATAAAAACAATACTAGAATTGCTTTTTTTTAGTTACCACGCCTCATAAAAAATAGAATAATAACTGATCAAAAAATCTCATGAACCCCATGAAAACTACAATGAATTCCTCAGGGGGTCTAGATTCCAAAATGGAGTCACTTTTAAGGGGTTTCCTCTGTACTGGTTCCTCAGAAGCTCTGCAAATGCGACATGGTGCCTAGAAACCAATCCAGCAAAATCTACAAGCCAAATAGCACTCCTGCATTTGTGAGCCCTGCCGTTTGTCCAACCAGCAGTTTATGACCACATATGGGGTATTACCGTAATCGGGAGAAATAGCTTTTCAAATATTGGGGTGCTTTTTCTTCTTTATTCCTTGCAAAAATTTTAAATTTGCACGTTTTATCAGAAAAATATGTGATTTTCAATTTCACAGCCTAATTCCACAAAATACAGCAAAAAACCTGTGGGGTCTAAATGCTCACTATACCCTCGACAAATTCCTTGAGGGGTGTAGTTTGCCAAATGGAGTAACTTTGGGGGGTTTCCACTGTTTTGGCACCACAACACCTGCTCAAACTTGACATGGTGCCTAAAATATAATCTAATAAAAATGAGGTGCCAAAATCCTCTAGGTGCTCCTTTGCTTCGGAGGCCTGTGTTTCAGTCCATAAGCGCACTTAACTGCAGACACTGGGCAAGAAATATTGAGTTGCATTTCTCTGGTAAAACCTTCTGTTTTACAGTGGAAAAAAAAGGAATAAAAGGCATTTTCTACACAAAAAAAAAAGAAATTCGTACATTTCACCTCTCTTCTTGTGAAACGCCTAAAGGGTAAGGAACGTTCTAAATGCTGTTTTGCATACTTTGAGAGTTCTAAAATGGGGTGTTTCATGGGGGTTTCTAATATATAGGCCCCTCAAAACCATTTCAGAACTGAACTGGTACCTAAAAAAAAAGGCTTTTGAAATTTTTTTCAAAATATGAGAAATGGCTGCTTATGTTTTAAAAAGAAAAGAATGTTCAAAAAATTCTGCCAACATATAGTAGACATATGGGAAAGGTGAACTAGTAACTATTTTTTGTGGTATTACTATCTGTCTTACAAGCAGATACATTAAAATTCAGAAAAATGCTACATTTTCCAAAATTTTTCTAAATGTTGCTATTTTTTCCACAAATAAACACTGAATATATCGACCACATTTTACCACTAACATAAAGTTCAATGTGTCACAAGGAAACAGTCTCAGAATCGCTTGAATAGGTATAAGCATTCCAGAGTCATTACCACATAAAGTGACACATGTCAGATTAAAAAAATTGGCTCTGAGCCTCAAGGCCCAAACTAGACTGCGTCATTAAGGGGTTAATAATTATCAGGTAAAGAAAACATTTTCTTACATAACATGCACACATTCTTTCTAAACACTGTCAGTTCAGGTATCAATAATACACTTACTGAAGCATGCAAAATACTGGTGGATCCCACCACTCCCCTGAGATGTCCTTTGTTTGACTTTGATGCTTGACTAATGAAATGATGATGATAAAATATAAACCACAAAGCATATCAAAGGCTTAGCACAATACATTAAAAACATATGGCTATTTTATCATTATAAAGGTTTACAAAAAATAAATGTTCTCATCCTAAATGAAAAAATCTTCCAATATAATATTATCTGATAATAAATGCAGGTGTTTGCTTCTATACATACCTACATGGGGACATGCAGGATCCGTGTTGTTTGAACATTGCATTGTTGCTATTTGCCGCTGATCGCAATTTACTCTGGCCCCATGCACACAAACGTATTTTTGAGGCCCCAATTCACCCGCAAATTTGCGGGTGAATTGCGGCCCTATTCATTTCAACGGGCCTTGCACACGACCATGGTTTCCACGGTCCGTGCATTGTCCAGGAGCCTGGACTGCAAAAAGATAG
Organism: Rhinoderma darwinii; assembly: GCF_050947455.1. Classification (NCBI taxonomy): domain Eukaryota; kingdom Metazoa; phylum Chordata; class Amphibia; order Anura; family Rhinodermatidae; genus Rhinoderma; species Rhinoderma darwinii. Next base: position 100,247,605 of record NC_134691.1, on the reverse strand, counting down.
GACATGTGTTATTACAGCTGCATTTTTGCGGTCCAGGCTCGTTGAAATGAATGTACATGGCAATGTGCACTGCCCATGATTTGCGGGCAGCCGTGGGTGACACTCCGCGGCCGTCCGAGCCGCAAATCACGGCCCGTGCACACCACTACGGTCGTGTGCATGAGGCCTTAGATTTTGATGTTAGGATCACAATAAGCAACTATTCATTTCAGGTTGTTCTCTTGACTAACGCTGTGTTTACATCTGCACTGGAGGTTCTGTTCACAGCCTCCATCGCAGATTCTGTCACATCGGGCGAAAAAAAAATAGTTCTACATGCATCGCTATTTTTTCCAGACAAAACTATGTTGTCCGATGGATCAATCAGTTTGAATTAAATTTTTCTGCTCCCTCGTCTGTTCCATAGAATTGAATAGAGCGGCAGCGTGCATGCCCGACCTCAACTCCATTCAAATGGGGGTCACGGGACCCCTGTTTTCATGATCGGTGGGGGTCCCAGTGGTTGGACCCTCATCGATCTAGCAGTTATCACCCATCCACTGAATAGGTGATAATTTGTTATAACCAGAATACCCCTCTAAAGTTTGAAACTGAAGCTTTACGGAATGGAAACACACGGAAACCAACTGCAACGGAAGCATTACCATTGAAATCAATGGTAATGCAAATGGAAGCTATAGTTTCTGTTCGGCTTTCCGTTCATCGGTTTCTCCGACGGAAAGTTTGAACGGAACCAATGAACGGAAACCAAACACTGATGTGAACAGGCCCTAATTGAGAGCTAAAACATTTAACTAATGTTCTGGAAATATGATTATGATGTTACACATTCCTTTTTATACCTCACACACAACAGTAATTTCACCAAATTGTAGCATGCTTTCTTGGCTTGGATACCCACTGGTTCCTCTTTAAGTTCTGCTATTGTACGTTCTGTTTCCAACTTCTCCTATGTATAAGTTAAATCAAATATTTTGCTTTCTGGTTGAACCAAACCCTTATATTTTCTGTTCATCATTTTCTATAAATAAATAGACACAATGAGATATCATTATGATGTGCATGCCACACTATACATGTGCAGTACTATACTGTATATACATGTGCTATACTATATGCACAGCACCAGTTATGTATTTTAAGAAACATAAGTATAATAATTTATAAATATATTATTCATGTGAAAAAATACTGTGCTGTCCCTTTAATTTGGAAAACAAAACATAAAAATGAATAAAGCTGACCATTCCACTGACTTTGTGACAATAAACAAAATTCTAAAATTTTAGGTTGGCAAATTAAATAATATTCATGGTGCTTTTGGACAACATTTACATTTTAGTGTTTATGAAATGGAGAATAATTATTAAAGCTGGGAAGGATATGCAGCTGTTGTAAGCTATTTGTCCTATAAGATATCCCACTAGGCCCACTACAAATTTATAGTTTTGGCAAATTATTTCCTTATCATTCGGAAATTATTCATTCATGTTACTAGTTAAGCATTCATGCATATAAAATCTGAGTCACTGACAGTATTGCAAATAGCCCTCGGATTTACTGACCATGGGAGCAATAACGTGGACCTCTGAAAAACAGCAACTGGAGTCAATAAAAAGCTGGCCCAACTACTACATTAGTGAATCTGCTCCTCACCACCCCTGTGAATAACTTTATTTCTCTGCCCATCCTGCTCTCTTTTATGTCTAGCATGCTGACAAGGATGCACTGAGATTTCATACAAATCGTCTGCTTTACAAAGTACCTAACTTTTCCTAACATTTCTTTTTTTGCATGCCCATATTGTTTCTTAACCAATGTATTGTTACAATGGAAAACTGATTCCTTTAAACCGTCAGCGACCGCACAATGTCTTTTTGTAGCGCAGGTCCTGGGTCTACAGGAAAGTCTTTTGGTGTTGCTGTAGAAAAGACTATTGAGCGCTACAGTGTTCACTTATTCTCTAAGCAGGAGCTGTTGCTAACAGCTCCTGTACTTAGAGCAGCTTCCTCAATATGTTCAGAAAGAAAGGAACCTCCGATCCTCGCCATTTAAATTTTTGATCGCTGTGGTCTGTGATCGCGGTATGTTCAAAAAAGACTCCCACTTCGATTGGGTCGCCTGGTTTTCCCATGACCTGATCAGAGACTAGGTGATCCCTCTGCAGTATGACCTAGGGATCTACAAAACACCCCAGAGCTATCCGTACAGTGAGGCTATGTTCACACGGGGTCTTTTGCCGAGTTTTTTGACGCGGAAACCGCGTCGCAAAACTCGGCAGAAACGGCCCGAGAACGCCTCCCATTGATTTCAATGGGAGGCGTCGGCGTCTTTTTCCCGCGAGCAGTAAAACTGCCTCGCGGGAAAAAGAAGCGACATGCCCTATCTTCGGGCGCTTCCGCCTCCGACCTCCCATTGACTTCAATGGGAGGCAGGAGAAAGCGTGTTTTATGCCCGCGGCGCTCAATGGCCGCGGGCGAAAAACGGCGCGATAATTGCTGTTCACACGGAGTATTTTGGGGGAGGAATATCTGCCTCAAAATTCCGTTTGGAACTTTGAGGCAGATATTCCTCCCCCAAAATACTCCGTGTGAACATAGCCTAAGCCTTCTGTTAGGACAAACTATGTGTTCCACTAACAGCAGCCTATGTTATAGTGGCACAGAGGAGTATGCTAATATATTAGAAGTATAAAATAAAGTTGTAAAAAAAAAGTAATACTTTCATGGGATTAAAAGATTTTTGTAAAAAAATGAACTAGAAAAATTCTAATAAACAAATAACCACAAAAAAGTGATTATGTAGTATAGAATACATTTTATTGCCTATACATTACATAAAATCAAGAAACCTACACATACTAGGTATCCACACGACTGTGATAACCTTTATAATTAAGGTAACAGGTTATTTAGTGTGAAACGTGAATGATATAAAAAAGAAACAAAAAGAACGACAAAAATCACTTTTGTTCTACATTCACGCCACAGAAAAAATGACGCAATAATTAATTTCTACCCCCAAACTAACTGCCGAAAAAATAATAATTTACCGCCTAAAACAATACCTCGTACAGCCACGTCAAAGAAAAATAATAGTTATGGCGGCTAAAATGCAGAGAGGCAAAAACAAAAAAATGTGACTGGTTATTAAGGCCCTTTTAGGCCTGGTCATAAAGGGGTTAAAAAAAAATCAAAAAACAGGCGCCGGAAAACCCCTTTAACCCCTTAAGGACACAGCCTGTTTTGGCCTTCAGGACACAGCCAATTTTTTCAAATCTGACATGTTTCACTTTACGTGGTAATAACTTCGGAATGCTTTTACCTATCCAAGCGATTCTGAGATTGTTTTCTCGTGACACATTGGACTTTATGTTACTGGCAAAATGTGCTCGATACATTAAGTATTTAATTGTGAAAACCACCAAAATTTGGCGAAAAATTGCAAAAATTAGCATTTTTCTAAATTTATATGTATCTGCTTGTAAGACAGATAGTAATACCACACAAAATTGTTGCTAATTAACATCACCCATATGTCTACTTTAAATTGGCATTGTTTTTAGAACATCCTTTTATTTTTCTATGACATCACAAGGCTTAGAACTTTAGCAGCAATTTCTCACATTTTCAAGAAAATTTCGAAAGGCTATTTTTACAGGGACCAGTTGAGTTGTGAAGTGGATTTTAGGGCCTTATATATTAGAAACCCTCAAAAAGTCAACCCATTTTAAAAAATTCACCCCTCAAAGTATTCAAAACAGCATTTAGAAAGTTTCTTAACCCTTTAGATGTTTCACAGGAATTAAGGCAAAGTAGATGGGAAATTTTCACATTTCTTTTTTTTTGTTGCAGAAATTCATTTTTCATCTATTTTTTTTGTAACACAGAAAGTTTTACCAGAGAAACGCAATTCAATATCTATTGCCCAGATTCTGCAGTTTTTAGAAATTCCCCATATGTGGCCCTAGTGCACAGGCCTCAGAAACAAAGGAACACCTAGAGGATTTTGGGGCCTCCTTTTTATTAGAAAATATTTTAGGCACCATGTCAGGTCTGAAAGGCTCTTGCGGCGCCAAAACAGTGGAAATCCCCCAAAAGTTACCCCATTTTAGAAACTATACCCCTTGAAGAAATGATCTAGGGGTATAGTGAGCATTTTGACCCTGCAGGTTTTTTGCAGAAATTATTGGAAGTAGGCCGTGAAAATGAAAATCTACATTCTTTCAAAGAAAATGTAGGTTTAGCTAATTTTTTCTAATTTCCCCAAGGACTAAAGAGATAAAATGCACCACTACTTTTGTAAAGCAATTTCTCCCGAGTAAAACAATACCCCGCATGTGGTATTGTGGTAATACCCCAAAACAGTGAAAACACCAAAAAAGTTACTCCATTTATGAAACTACACCCCTTGAAGAATCCATCTAGGGGTGTAGTGAGCATTTTGAACCCACAGGGGTTTCATAGATTTTATTAGAATTGGGCAATGAAGATAAAAAAAAATCCTTTTTTTCCAATAAGACGTAGCTTTAGCTCAAAATTGTTCATTTTCTCAACAAATAAAGGAATAAAAGAACCCCAACATTTGTAAAGCAACTTCTCTGGAGTACGGCAATACCCCATTTGTGGTCATAAACTGCTGCAAGGATCAGAAGAGAAGGAGCGCCATTTGGCTTTTGGAGTACAGATTTTGCTGGATTGGTTTCTGGGCGCTATGTCGCATTTGCAAAGTCCCTGTGGGACCAAAACAGTGGATCCTCCCCAGAAGTGACCCCATTTAGGGTGTGGTGTGCATATTAACCCCACAGGTGATTGGCAGAAATTGGTGTGCACTCGATGTTGCAGAGTAAAAATTGGATTTTTTCCATAGATATGCCAATATGTGGCGCCCAGCTTGTGCCACTGGAGACAAACACCCCAAAAATTGTTAAAAGGGTTCTTCTGGGTATGGCGATGCCATATATGTGGAAGTAAACTGCTGTTTGGGCACACTGTAGGGTTCAGAAGGGAGGTAGCGCCATTTGGCTTTTGGAGCGTGGATTTTGCTTGTAGTAGTTTTGTTTAGGAGTCTTACTGGTGTTTCTGTTTATAATGTGGGGGTACATGTAAACTGGGCAGAGTACATCAGGGGCATAGTCAGGTGGTATAATAATGGGGTAAAAAAAAAAAAAAAATAATCCATAGATGTGTGTTACGCTGTGACACAATCCTTTCTGCACAGGCCGGTGTCGCACTAATAAATGGTCCTTACTTATTCCCATTTTGGTCCACACTCGGGATCTTTGCAGTTTGAGGAATTTTGCTGGGAAGTGTTGTCCTGGTATAATACGGGCACCCTTCCAGCAGATATTTTTGGGCCCTCCCCTTCCTGGTTCCCTAATTTTAGGGGCCTTGATAATTCGCCACTTGAAACAGAAGAAACGTTCCCCTCGGGCCGGCACAATTGCATATTTTTATTTCCTGGCTTATTGGAGCCTTAACTAATTTTATTTTTTCATAGACGTAGTGGTATGACGGCTGTTTTTTTTGCGGGACGAGCTGTAGTTTTTATTGGTACCATTTTGGGGTACATGTGAATTTTTGATCACTTGTTATCCTTTTCTGCAATTCTGGCATATTTTTTTAATTCTTTTTATACAGCGTTCACCATGCGTTATAAATTACATGTTACCTTTATTCTGGTCAGTACGATTCCGGCGATACCTAATTTATAGCACTTTTTATGTTTTACAACTTTTTGCACAATAAAATAGCTTTTGTAAAGAGAATGGATTTTTTCTGTTGCCAAGTTATGAGAGCCATAACGGTTTTAATTTTTTAGTCGACGGAGCTGAATGAGGGCTTGTTTTTAGCGAGACGAGTTATAGTTTTTATAGACACCATTTTTGGGTACATGCGACTTTTTGATCACTTTTTATTTCAATTTTTGGAACACAAAGTGACCAAAAAATAGCAATTATGTCAGTATTTTTTAGTTTTTTTTTTACGGCGTTCACTGTACGGAATAAATAACATAATATTTTTATAGTTAAGGTCGTTACGGTCGCAGCGATACTAAATATGTATGGCTTTATTATTTTTTTCAATAATAAATGACTTGATAACGGAAAAAGGGCGATTGTGTTTTGTGCTATTATTTGAAAATTTATTGTATTTTTTACACTTTTTTTGTACACTTTTCTTTAGTCCTATGTAGTGCAATGTATTAGAACTGTCAGTTGTTCACTGACAGCAAGCCGATCAGGCTCCGCCTCCGGGTGGGGCCTAATCGGCTTCCGTAATGTCAGATAGGAAGCCATTGTTAGGCATCCTGTTGCCATAGTAATAGTCGCCAGCCTTGCCATCGCATGGCAGGGCTGCCGATTTCATACAAACCACTTTGATGCAGCGATTGCATTGAATCGCTGCATTGAAGGGGTTAATGGCAGGAATCGGAGCTGGCTCCAGTTCCTGCCTTTACAGTGGGATGTCCGCTGTAACATACAGCGGACACCCACTGCTGATGATGCCGGCTCAGCTTCTGAGCCGGAAGCTGAGCCGGCGCCATCTTGCCGATGGTACCGGAAGCCTCCTGGGCCCCGCTGACGACGGGGCATAGAAGGATTCCGTTACAGGCTGACCGGGAGGTAAGTATTAGCCCTCCGATCGCCTTTGCAGCCACCGGCAACCCACCGATCACGTTGCTGGGGTGCCGGTGGCTATAAACTCCTCACATGCTGCGATCTCTATTGAACGCAGCATGTGAGGGGTTAATCGGCCGAATCGGAGGCTAGCTCCGGTCCTGGCTGATACCTCAGGGTGCCAGCTGTAACATACAGCTGTCACCCGGCGGTGATGTCGCTGGCTCAGCTCCTGAGCCAGCTCCATCTGTTTCACGTACAGTTACGTGGCTTTGCGGAAAAAGACCATCTCCCATCACGTTACTGTATGTGAAATTGCGGGAAGGGATTAAGGCTGGGTTCACACAGAGTTTTTTGCAGGAAGAAAATCTGCCTCCAAATTCGATTTGGAACTTTGGGGCAAATTTTCCTCTGCCTGCACTCCGATTTTCGTGGCGTTTTTCACTGCATTTTTCACCCGCGGCCATTGAGCTGCGAAATATGCTTTCGCTGCCTCCCATTGATGTCAATGGGAGGTCAGAGGCATAAACGCCCGAAGATAGGGCATGTCCCTTCTTTTTCCCACGAGCCAGTTTTTCCGCTCGCGGGAAAAGAACGCCTTCGCCTCCCATTGAAATCAATGGGAAGCATATTCGGCAGTTTTTTGGCGCGGTTTCTGTGTCAAAAAAAAGTCAAAAAACTCCCCCTAACTGTCATAAAGCAAAACAAAGCTGTTTATATTTGAAAAAAACAACCAAACACTGTTGTAGAAGTAAACACAAAACCACTAATGCCTCATGCACATGACCATGCTTTTGCGGCCCCAGTTTATCCACATTTTTGCAGATAATTGCGGACCCATTCATTTCAATGGCCCCATGCACATGACCATGTTTTTTACAGATCCCGGCAGGGACCACAATTCCAGGCCGCAAAAACTCAGGACAAGTCATTATACGTCCTCAATTCTGGCACTGACTCGACAATAGAAGTCTATGGAACCGTGGAAATTGTGAACACCATACGGATTGCCGTTTGTGTGTATCCGCAATTGCGGATAGGTTGCCTAGCAAGGGACATTGCAAGTTGTAACCACGTGGTCTAGACACAAGGCAGAGGCAAATCAATTTATGCACAGTACAGAGGAAACTACAGGACAGGAACCATGTCTCTGGGTGGAGAAGTTAATCACCCTGGTGCATGAGCGCCCATGCATTTGGGACAAGTGCCAGGTTTATTACCAGGACAGGAATCTAATGGACCACGCCTGGGAAGAAGTGGCTGCTGAACTCCATGAAGAGGAGTAGGAGAAATCGACGAGGGCACAATGGAAAAAAACTCTGTAAGTATCAACTGATACCTATGCCCCTTCACCCTTTGCAGCCATGTTTTTTTTTTTTATGTGATTATAATAATTTTTTGTTTTCTAGTGGATAAGCTGAAGACCCGATGGAACACCTGAAGGGACCAGTAAAGGAGAAGGGGAAAAGTGTGGACGGACGCAAAGCAAAGTGCCCTTACCTATACACCCAGCAGCTGATGTTCCTGACAAGTGAGGCATGGAGCTATGCTACGTACCAGGGACCCCCCTGGTGCCTATCATTCTTCCATCCGTCAATTTCTGTTATGTTAATTGTGTGTAGTTAGGGCCTATTGTGATGTATGCAGCTATGCTAGGTACCAGGGACAGGCCTGGTACCTAGCATACTTCCATCCGTCTATTTCTGGTGAAGTTAGGTCCTACTGTGACGCATTGATCTATGATACATACCAAGGACCCCCCCCTGGTAGCTAGCATACTTCCATCTTTCAATTTCTGGTATGTGAATTGTGTGTAATTAGGTCCTACAGTGATACATGGATCTATGCTACATACCAGGGACCCCCTTGGTAGCTAGCATACTTCCATCCGTCAATTTATGCTATGTGGATTGTGTGCAGGGCCTAAATAGAGCTAAGGATAATCTTCTGCAAAATTACCCAGAAGACGAAACACAGATGGAAGCAGGTGCTGTGGAGTCATGCTCACCCAGCAATACTGTGTCTACACCGAGCAGCTTGACAGAGTCCACTGTTGATGTTCACCCTGGCACCTACTATCTGCGAAAAACTATGCCTCCCCCAGACCAGCTGTGCGTCGAAGGGCACGGAATGCACCACCCGAACCTGCAACTGCGGACACAGGGCAGAGATAGACCCACAGGTGTTACAACATCTGAGGGGCTGGAGCCCAGATACAAATGAGGACATGTTCTGCCGCAGCCTGGCACAACTGCTCAGGACAGTCCCTGGGTAGGGAAACATTTGGTGCCAGTCCACTCTCTTGGGGGTGGTGGAGGTCTTCAAAACAAAAAAAAACAACCCAAATCCTAGTGAGCTCCTCCAGGTATTGGAGAACTGCCGCAAAAGACCATCGGCACAAGCACTCCCACTGCCCCCACCGCTAAGGCCTTACCTCCAAGACTCATCCCAATGCCTGTTATCTCAAGACCAAGGAATGTACCCACCAAGTGATCCCTATGGGCAGTACTACCAGCCCCCACAACATGGACATGGTGTGGGATGTGGGGATACCAGCGGAGCACCACCTGCCACCTTCTCATTAACAAGGGAATGATTTGATTTATATTTTTTTATTTTTTTGTACTTAACATTATTTTAATTGCATAAAAATGTTTTACCGTTTATTCTTATGTTTGTTTTTTAAATAATGTTGGTGAATGTCTTTATAGTATGTGTGGCATGTTTGATTGTTGTGTACACATCAAGAAACTTTAGACGGAAAGGGGCATGTAGGAGTATATGCACACACACACCATAAATGACAGACAGAACTATTTTTTTTTATACCATTTTTTTTTTTTTAAACTTTAATTTTATTTACATATTTTTATTTTTTCACACGGTATAATGAGGTATTCGTTTGTATTTCTGCCGCAGGTTAGAGTACAGGGTGTGGAAATGTCCCTTCCTAAGGCATTGGGAGACAATGGGGTGAACCCAATACTTCCTCCTACTTCTCTTCGGTTCTTCTTCCATCATTGGGAGAGAGGAGCTAGTCCAGGAGAATATTATCCACAGGATCGCAGGACATCTTTGCAGTGAAGGAAATGCCAGAAACCAGAGCTAGATCAGCAGAGGAATCAGACAGAGCGGTCATCAAAGAAAAACACAAGTAAAATGGCGCCAGAGCTATCATGAGACCTACTCAGGGGGTTGGGACTACTACTGACAACATTTCCAGCATTTTTTCTGTGATTACTGATGACACACGGATGGACTGCGGAATGTTTTTCACGAACAAATACTCAGCAAATATTGACTACGGTAGTGTGCAAGAGGCCTAACTGTATTGTTAAGCAGGTTGGGGGAAATTTACTAACCAAAATGTGCCAAAAAAGTGGCGTTCATGTGGTGGTCATATTTCTCATGTGTTTTAGACACTTTTTGCACCTTCCTCAACAATTTAGAAAAATGTGTAGATAAAGGGGCTGAGAATAGCAGTAAAATGCACCAGATCTATTAACAGCATGCTTCTGTTTTTGCTGTAAAATATTGATGTAAAGTGATCCAGCCAAGCAGTGGTGTAAGAAAGATAAAAGTGTCTAACCTGTCTATTAAGATGCAGACATGCGCCATTGTGATAAATTTAGTGCAGTTTCTGCCTGTCTGATCTAGTTTTATCCTATCTTGGGTTGTGCCTGGGTTTACTTCAATTAGGCTGAGTTGCAATAGCAGACCCAGTCAATAGTCAATAGTGGAGCTGTTTCTGGAAGAAAACAAACAACTTTTGGTAATCTTATACAACCCCTTTAACTGGTTGCCGACACAGGACGAGTATGCTCGTCCTGAGCGGCGAGCACTTCGCGCATTAGGACGAGCATACTCGTCCTGTGTGACAGCCGTCCCTGCGCGTCTGTGCCTGCGATCGAGAGCGGGGCAACGGCTGTAATACAGAGCCACGGCCCCGCTCTGACAGCTTAGAGAAGAGAAACATCTTCTCTCCGCTGTTAACCCTTTGAACGCCGCGATGAAAGCTGATCGCGGCGTTCAAAGAGAGGGGACTGCACATTGATCGCGTCACAGAAAATAACTGTGACGCGATCAAAGCCCACAACTCGTATGGCCAGACAGCCCAGGGTCCAGTGAAGGACCCCAGGGCTGTCTGAACATATTTCCTGTTGTTAGGGCATACTGAGGTATGCCCTAACAACTGCCTGTGTACAATCAGTAACAGGCTAATGTACTGGCATATAGATCTATGCCAGTACATTACAGTTACAAAATAAAAATCAAAATGATAAATCCCTTTATGGGATTAAAAAAAAAAGTTAAATGAATGTAAAAAAAAAAAAATGGTAAATAAATAAATAAAAAGTAAATAAAATACACAGAAATACACATTTTTTATAATAAATCAACTTTTTAAAATATAAGTCCCAAAACATGAAATACTATAGACATATTTTATATCGCCACGACCATAACAACCTGTACTACAAATGTATGACATTATTTATCATGATCGGTGTATGGTGTAAAAAAAAAAAATATTAAAACTGCTGCACAACTGCTTTTTTTCTGCATTTTAATCTAATTAAAAATTTATAGAAATTAAACGATAATGTATTTGTACCAAAAAAATGGTACGTACATAAAGTACAACTCGTCCCGCAAAAAACAAAGTCTCATACAACTACGTCGTACAAAAAATAAAAGCGTTATGAGCGTCGGGATGCAAAGAGGGAAATGTAAAAAAAATTGCTCTGTCCTCAAGGCTAAAATTGGCCGTGTCCTTAAGGGGTTAAGATTGTATATACGTTAAATTAAATATGTTGCTTTCTGAACCAAGCCGTTATTTTTTTTGTTCATAATTTTCTATATGTAAATAAGCAAGGCAAAATGAGAAATCATTAAGGCTTCGTTCACATCTGCGTCAGGGCTCCGGAACGGAGCCCTGACGCAGATGTGAACGGAGCCTAAGATGTGCTTTCTACTCTGTGTATATATATATATATATATATATATATATATATATATACAGTCCAAGGTGGATGAACACAGCACTCCAATGATGCAACAGATCAGGCCATGTGCTCGTTACCTGGGGGTGAATCAATTCCCCAATATCCAATAGAGAAAAGTGTAGAGCGCAGTTACTGCGCTCTACACTTTTCTCTATATATATATATATGTATACATGTACTATACTATATGCAGTGTACCAGTTATGGATTTTAAAAAACATAAGTATGAAAAAAAATATGAATAAATTTGCATTTTGGAACCGTACAGTAATGGTTCCTCCTTGTGGCAAGTATTGAGGTAATATCCTGGTTATGTATCTATTGATAATCTAAACAGTAAGTCAATCAGTCAGATTTTACTTACGTATCCTGGAAAAACAAGCTCACACCTTTCTATATTGTAATGTATTATGTACATTTTAGTTTCAATAAAACCAATACAAAAGCATAACTAGATACTGATGACAGACTGAAAGCGACACTATACCTAGAAATAAGTGAGAAAGCAGCTTATGCCTCACCTGAAATTTTCAGTGCTTGTGACTGTAAAACTGGAGGGGGGAGAAAAAGAGCGTGACAGGGGAAAAAATTCTCTACCCTGGATTACAATATGGGATTAATGAAATACATTGTGTAAAAGTACTAAATAACTTTCCACTCAGGGTAAGCAACCTAGGGGTAAATAAAGGACTGTTTAATGTGACTATCCAGGTTCTTGACTGAGCAGTTTTTCTGGGCCCCTCATAAGGTTTATTAATTATTGATGGGGGCAAAAAAGAGACTAGAGAAATACCCATCTCTCCCCCGTTCCTTCATGGCTGCAATTCCGCACCAGCGTCAGAAGGGAGCAGGCGGGCAGACACTGGTGAGTGACGCCTGCTTCATTTATATAGTGTAAAGGATTTGCCAGACACAGCTTCTGTGTCGACGCCCGTGGGCAATCAGTCTGCACCTGCTCCTATGTCTGTGAGACTGACTCCATCTTCCACCACTCAGGATGGCAGGCTTAGGAGCGGGAGAGCCTATCACAGCCTGGCCAGACGGAGCTAGCTCCCGCCCACTGTCTATTTATACCTGCCTTTCCTGTTCCTCCTTTGCCTGTGATTCTGCTCTGCTTGTTTCCTGGCCTTGCTGCTACTGCTTGTACTACTCATCCTCTGTTTGTTGAAGACCTTGGCTTTCTGACCACTCTCCTGCTCAGCGTTTTGTACCTCGTTCACTCCAGGTTTGACTCGGCTCGTTCACTACTCTAGTTGCTCACGGTGTTTCCGTGGGCAGCTGCCCAGTCTCCCTAGCCTTTGTGTACCCTTGTCTAATTGTCTGTCTTGCACTTACTGAGCGTAGGGACCGTCGCCCAGTTGTACCCCGTTGCCTAGGACGGGTCGTTGCAAGTAGGCAGGGACTGAGTGGCGGGTAGATTAGGGCTCACCTGTCTGTCTCCCTACCCCGTCATTACATATAGACTGTGTTGACGTCTATTACAGAAGTGTGCACAATTGTTGACTACTGTTTCCACCCATATTGTCACTGGAGCCATCCTAAGGGAAAAAGGATATTAGGGTTGAATTCAGCTATTCAGTCCTGACATTACATCTAAAGTGGCAGCGTCACAGCGGACAGTCTCTTTAAGCTGGTATTTAAAGCATCCAGGTAGACACAATGCATTTTTTAAATTGGTTGTCCGGTTTGTACAATCCCCTTTTGGCAGTAAGTTTTCAATTTCCCTGCAGTGCCACCACAGGGGAAACTGAACATTACATAGTGCCCATTCATATCAATGGTTTGTCTATGTAATGCAGGTCAGGACAGGTCCTCCAGAGCGAGAGGCGCTTTTTGAAACTGCTCTGTATTTTTTCCAAGAGATGAGGTTACTGAACAGAGGATCCGCTTCTATAAACTCAGAATTTCCTAATAGGAAATATAAATGTTGTTTTTTTTAAAAAATGTCTTTGCATATTTGTATTTCAGCCTCCATTGTTATGCAATAAATATGGCTGCATAAAAGAAAACACTGTAAAGGCAACTTTTGACTGGTCTTTACTTCTCTAGCTATGATATACATGCCGCATTATTTAAGGATACATCTCAGGAGCAAAAGCATTTGTGCATTAGGGCAGTGCCCGGGGCCCCACACAGTTTACTGTAGGGTGGCACGATGCATCGAAACTGTTTTGATACTGTCCATGCCCAAACGGTTCGATACTAAGCTGTGCGGCCGCTTAGTAATAGTAATAGTAATAGTAATAGTAATACATGAATGTATGAGAGCGGGGCTGCAGCTGTGTAATAAGCCATTGCCCTGGTCCTGAGTCTTGACAAGTGTGCGCCGTCAGGATGATGCGATGCGGCCAGCGCTGCACCAATGAGCGGCGGCACTGAAAACCGAACATGGCGGGCGCACCATAAAACGCCCCCATGTTCTGTCTTCAGTGCCTGAACCGCCGCTCATTAGTGCAGCGCCGGCCGCATTACCTCATGCTGACGGCGCACACCTGATGTCAGGAGCGGGGCAATGACTATTACACAGCCACAGCCCCGCTCTATAACGGCGGAGATCAGAGAAACCTCTCATCTCAGCCGTTATTCCCCTGAATGCTGCGATCAAAGCTGACTGCAGCATTCAGGGGAAAATGAGAAGGGGGGATGCCCCTTGGATCGCATCACAGGAATCCCTATGACGCGATTGAGGGACATACAATAAATGGGCAGACAGCCCAGGGTCCATTTAAGGACCCAAGGGCTATCTGAAAATAATTCCTATTTTAAATAATGAAAATAGATATATGCCAGTACATTAAAGTTTAAAAATAAAGTAAAAACAAAGATTTGTTAAATTTAAAAAAATACACATACACCATTTTTACAATAAAAATTAAAATATGTCTCAATACATAAAATATACACATATTCGGTATTGGCGCAGCCGTAATAACCTGCACAATTTTTTTGCGTCATTTATGATGTGTACGCTGTAAAAAAATTTTAATAAAAACTGCTTTCTTTCACTTATTGTGGGGCACGAGGTGTGATGAATTTAACCTCCATGTGCCTCACATTAATAGTAATTAACCCCATCATGTACCTTACACATTAACCCATTATAACTGAGAAACATAACATGATGGGGTTAATTACTATTAATGTGAGGCACATTCAAAATTCATCACACCTCGCGCCTCATATCAGAAAATGGAAGAACTTTTTTTTTTATTATTACTGTTGGCAAAGTATCGTTTTGGTATCGAAATCGCAATACTACACAAAATATCGGTATCGAAGTCTAAATCCTGGTATCGTGACATCCCTAGTTTACTCTTAAAGTTTAAGTGCAGGGACTGCAAATAAATATACATATATATATATATATATATATATATACTACCATTCAAAAGTTTAGGGTCACTTAGAAATGTCCTTATTTTTGAAAGAAAAGCACAGTTTTTTTCAATGAAGATAACATTAAATTAATCAGAAATACACTCTATACATTGTTAATGTGGTAAATTACTATTCTAGCTGCAAGCGTCTGGTTTTTAATGCAATATCTACATAGGTGTATAGAGGCCCATTTCCAGCAACCATCACTCCAGTGTTCTAATGGTACATTGTGTTTGCTAACTGTGTTAGAAGTCTAATAGATGATTAGAAAACACTTGAAAACCCTTGTGAAATTATCTTAGCACCACTGTAAACAGTTTTGCTGTTTAGAGGAGCTATAAAACTGACCTTCCTTTGAGCTGGTTGAGAATCTGGAGCATTACATTTGTGGGTTCGATTAAACTCTCAAAATGGCTAGGAAAAGAGAGCTTTCATGTGAAACTCGACAGTCTATTCTTGTTCTTAGAAATTAAGGCTATTCCATGCGAGAAATTGCCAAGAAACTGAAGATTTCCTACAACGGTGTGTACTACTCCCTTCAGAGGACAGCACACACAGGCTCTAACCAGAGTAGAAAGAGAAGTGGGAGGCCCCGCTGCACAACTGAGCAACAAGACAAGTACATTAGAGTCTCTAGTTTGAGAAATAGACGCCTCACAGGTCCTCAACTGGCAGCTTCATTAAATAGTACCCGCAAAACGCCAGTGTCAACGTTTACAGTGAAGGGGCGACTCCGGGATGTTGGCCTTCAGGGAAGAGTGGCAAAGAAAAAGCCATATCTGAGACTGGCTAATAAAAGGAAAAGATTAATATGGGCAAAAGCACACGACATTGGACAGAGGAAGATTGGAAAAAAGTGTTATGGACAGACGAATCGAAGTTTGAGGTGTTTGGATCACACAGAAGAACATTTGTGAGACACAGAACAACTGAAAAGATGCTGGAAGAGTGCCTGACGCCATCTGTCAAGCATGGTGGAGGTAATGTGATGGTCTGGGGTTGCTTTGGTGCTGGTAAAGTGGGAGATTTGTACAAGGTAAAAGGGATTTTGAATAAGGAAGGCTATCACTCCATTTTGCAACGCCATGCCATACCCTGTGGACAGCGCTTGATTGTGTGCGAGCAGCTTGACCGTATGGTACGCAAGAAGTGCCCGTCAAGCCAATCCAACTTGTGGGAGGGCCTTCTGGAAGCATGGGGTGAAATTTCTCCCGATTACCTCAGCAAATTAACAGCTAGAATGCCAAAGGTCTGCAATTGCTGCAATTGCTGCAAATGGAGCATTCTTTGACGAAAGCAAAGTTTGAAGGAGAAAATTATTATTTGAAATAAAAATCATTATTTCTAACCTTGTCAATGTCTTGACTATATTTTCTAGTCATTTTGTAACTCATTTGATAAATATAAGTGTGAGTTTTCATGGAAAACACAAAATTGTCTGGGTAACCCCAAGCTTTTGAACGGTAGTGTGTATATATATATATATATATATATATATATATATATATATGTATTGATTACTGCTCTTCAAATACATTATTGTCTTGACAATATGTGACCATTTTACTATAAATCAAATACATTTCTATTAAATTTTTATTATGTAAACTTTACAGCTATGGCTCAGCCCATACATGCCCACCTCACACATTTTATGGAGCAAGGCTCTATACAACTGCCACGTCACCTGACACTGTTGGATAAAGAAGCCACAAGACCAGTCAAAATGGCTATAGTGGTTGGTACATAGCTCATGAATGCCCAGGGAGCCAGATCACTCTCGATCCACCCCTAATTTGCCCTAATATACATCAATTGCCACAAGTCTGAATTTATGTGCACAAGAATAAAAAAAACATAATTCACATCTCAAGGTAGAACAAGTGGAAACCAAATAGTTAACATTATTGAAATCTGATTTTAATGGATATTATGGAAATGAAAGCAGTTTACAGAAAAAGGTTTACAAGTAGAACATTGTAATTATCATAAACTCCTGCAACAGGCAATTTGAGTAAAAATGGTAATACTGATCTTTAATGCAACTTTCTACAGTCAGAAATAAATGAAGCAACTTTTACGTTTTCCATTGTAAATAAAAGAGCAGATTTAAGCCTTTTTTTCTATTTAAATTAAAATCTATTTTCCTTGAACTATGCCCACTAGGTTCTCATGGAAAACATTTTTAACAACTCTAATCACAAAGGAAACAGCAGGAAATGCAAATTTGATAGGAGTGGTCAACGTACCTAGGGGAGCTTACAACAGCAATGCCATACAAATGGCAATCAATGCCTGCCGGCTAGCTCGGCTACCCATATTCCATATTTAATCCTTTCATTTGAAAGTATTCATTAAGACCTACATATATTCATTCTGCATTTGCTACTACCCGTTGTCCTTGCTTAATTTTATAATTCTATGCTGTTTTTCCATTGTACTTGCTTAATTTTTTAATTCTATGCTGTTTTTATGTTTTCTTGATTTTAAACCAAGCATTTCACATGACAATTTAATTAGCTTTTAATACCATTTCCTAAAGACTTGTCACTAGGTCATATAATGCAAACCATTTATCTGACATGAATCCTACAGTCTCCCTGATTCCAGCTGCGTTTTCTCTTGTTCCTGGAAACAACCCCCACCACGTTTCTGAGATATGGCCCCCTCTTGTGCTGGCGCCCTATATGCTAATTTCCTGTAGTTAGCCAACAGGGAGTGAACTACACTGATTCTCCCGAGGTGGAGCCGGCTACACAGCCTGTGACTCTGTCCAATCAGTACGAGGCAGCTTCAGACCCGCTCTGAGGTCTTCATCCAGCATAGTCTCGCAAGATAGTTCTGGCGAAATCACATGGTGCCTGGCCGGTCAGAAGTTGCCTTGCACTGATTGGACAGTGACGTAGGCTGTGACGCTGGCTCCACCTCAGTAGAATGAGTGTAGTGTATGCCTTATTGGCTAACTACAGAGAATTAGCATTTAAAGGAAGGGTGTCGCGAAAAAAAATATTTTTATATTAATTTACTTCTAGTGTTTCATTAAAAAAATGTTTATTTATTTGTGTGTTTGTGTTCTACTTTTTTTTTATTTTCTAACTTTTTCTTCTGTATGGGGGCTGCCATGTTTTTTCATCTCTGTATGTGTCGACACATACACATAACGACACATACAGACATGGAATACGGCACATACATCCCCATAGAGAATGCGAACGGGGCCGTTCCATTCACTATGGTGTACGCCGTCTGTGTGGGAACGGCGCATGCGCCGCTCCCACACAGTCCAAATGAAAGGTCTTCGGCCGAGCGACATCCGGCGCCATTTTCTTGTGGACCGGAAGCCACGGCCGGACAGTAAGATAACTACTTCCGGTCGCGGCTTCGGGACATGTGTTCTGAAGCAAGCACTAGGAGCGGAGGGAGCAGACGGAGCGGACGGACCAAAGGGAGCGGCGGCGGCAGGAGCAGGTAAGTTATGTCTGTGTTTGTTCGTGTTTTACTGTGTGTTTACCACTGTATGTAAGCCTACTACACTGTGTATTCGCTCAAAAAATGGTGACACACATTGTAGGAGGTTTGTACATTCAATCCCCTCCTTTCTCCTGGCACTAGCAAGGATAAAGGAGGGGGGATTGTTTGAGGACGCTAGAGCAAGTGTATCTTCTCAAATTTTGCAGCATAAAGCAATGTGGTTGCTTTACCACATGCCAATGCTGCAATTTTGGGAATTGCTCCCTCTAGTGACCAGCACAGGGAAATGTTATAAATTAGAATCTAATTTATAATATTTCCTGACTCGTGAAAAAATTAAAAAAATTAGAACAATGTTTAATCATTTATACACTAAGGCTGGGTTCACACGACCTACTTTCAGACGTAAACGAGGCATATTATGCCTCGTTTTACGTCTGAAAATAGGGCTACAATACGTCGGCAAACATCTGCCCATTCATTTGAATGGGTTTGCCGACGTACTGTGCAGACGACCTGTAATTTACGCGTCGTCGTTTGACAGCTGTCAAACGACGACGCGTAAATTGACTGCCTCGGCAAAGAAGTGCAGGGCACTTCTTTGCCACGTAATTTGAGCTGTTCTTCATTGAACTCAATGAAGCACAGCTCAAGATTTACAAGCGTCTCAGAGCATCTCAGACGCCTCGTAAATTACGAGGAGGAGCATTTACGTGTGAAACGAGGAAGCTGTTAACAGTCTGTCTTTTCACAAGTAAATGCCTCTCATCGTGTGAACATACCCTTACTGTTTAACTAAAAAAAAATAAAAAAAATTCTAGCGACACATTCCCTTTAAGGTGCCAACACAACGGAGAGCCATATTTTAGGAACTCGGGGCCCAGGAACAAAAGACAAACGGCATTCAAATCAGAGGGACAGAAGTATTTAGGTCAGATAAATCGTTTGCATTATAAGTTCTAGTAACAGGTCCTCTTGTCTTAATACCGCATTACTTCAGGTAGATTGTTGGTTCCAGTAATATGCAAACTTTGATGTACATGTTCCTCAAGTTGTTGGCTTGTTGTTTAAAATGTTTCAACAGTTGTAATATGTAGTCGAAACATATATTATATCTGATATTTGAATTGCGGTTAAAAACGGTACAAAAGAACAGTGCAGGAAACATCAAAACAAGTGCAAGAAATAGACTAAATTACAGGAACATGCACAATTCCCACTATATATATATATATATATATATATATATATATATATATATATATATATATATATTTATTCTGATTGTGGTAAAAACCATGGGTAAAAGTATGTATATAACTATTCTAATTAGAGGAATCAGCTACACCAATTGCTAACAGGTAATGGTGCCAGTAACCTAGTGGTATGCCATTTGGTTAAAAATCGTGAAGCAAAACCACATACAGTTTTACTAAAAATCGCCATGGTTTTACAATGTGTTTTACTTTGTCCGCACTGTTTTTTACACATAAGGCACGATAAAACACGTGTTTCACCTGTAAAAACAGAGCTGAATTTTTTTAGTCTTACTTGCTAGTAATTAACATACTGTATATACCTACAAAAAACACTATGAGAGAAGGAAAGCCTAGTAGTAGATAAAATAGGTCACAATAAAATGACATACAAAACAGATAAAAAAGGAATCACACAATGGAAAGTGTGGCATCATCGTGTTGAAAGACATGGGGTTTCATTTGGTTACATAATAGACCCAGCAATGTAGACGTATCAATCATACAGTAAATAAAATGCATAGTGTCCACTATGCACTTTATTTATGATTGATACCTCTACATCCCATTCCTTTTATCCCAGTGATGCCGCTCTTTATTTGTGTGACTCATTTTTTTATCTGTTTTGTATGTCATTTACAGTAAAGTCTAACATATTTTATCTACTACTTGGCGTTCTTTATCTCATGGTGTTATTTGTAGCTATATAGGTTAGTGATGCTGAGCTATGCCATTGGATGATTATATGCATATTGACATACACTGGATGTTTTATGATGTCTTATACAATAATATATACATGATATATGTATGCATTCTGCTATCCAAATTTGAGTATTTTTGCTAGTAACTAAGCAAGGGACTAGCTAAGGTAAGGGGGGGCGCATGTGCTTGGCGCATACTTGCAAACAAGCCTCTTCCTTTTTAAGAGAAATTAACACAGTAGCAGACACATGCATTGAAAATTGTATTCTCTCTTACCTTCTTTAGTTTACCATGCCCCCCAGTCATAAGGAAAATGTTGAGCATTGTTTTGCAGTCATAAGGCTGTGTGCATGAGCCTTTACTGTAAAGAACCCTCTCCTACACTGATGATAGGAACACCTTTCCTCCACATGTAAATAATGCAATGACAGCCCCTCTGAGGCTGGGTTCACACGACCTATTTTCAGACGTAATGGAGGCGTTTTATGCCTCGAATAACTTCTGAAAAAACGCGTCCAATACGTCGGCAAACATCTGCCCATTACTTTCAATGGGCTTTACGATGTACTGTGCCGACGACCTGTCATATTACGCGTCACTGTCAAAAGACGGCTCGTAAAATTACAGCCTCGTCAAAAGAAGTGCAGGACACTTCTTGGGACGTTTTTGGAGCCGTTTTCTCATAGACTCCAATGAAAACAGCTAAAAAAACATCCGTAAAAACCGCCGCGAAAAACGCGAGTTGCTCAAAAAACTTCTGAAAATCAGGGGCTGTTTTGCCTTGAAATCAGCTCCGTATTTTGGGACGTTTTTGACTGTACGTGTGCACATACCCTTACTCTGCTTTGGCTAGGGTACTTAGAAACAAAGCTGGATTCCAATGGGGGAAAAATGTGTTGCTCTACCCACAGCAAGCTCGTAAAATAGGGTGGGAAAAGTAAAGCCTAGCTATGTCTCAGAATTAAGACATGTAATAAGTTTAATAGGAACCTTCTACATGTTGAAGAAACTGAACTGCTACGAAATTACTCCTCAAGCTTCCAGAGCTAAAAACATGAATGTGCACTTAATGGCTATAGACATCCGCTAACAACATTTACCCCAAAAATATAATGAAAATATCTTCAGATATAAATCTCGGAGTCATATGTGTCAATTATTTCCTTCCTCTCTGCAGCCAGTTATTATCTGTAGATGTAATCAGTTTATAGAAGACAGCCCCTATATGATTCTATAGTGCAGTAAGTCTTCTTTCTCTATTAGGTCACCTAATAGCCTATTACAAATGTACATATTTATAGGACATTCCCTTCAGTTCCTAAGGAAACATCTCTGTGAGCAAATAGAAACACTTGTAAGGCTAGATTCACACGAGCGTGGGGAAACCAGAGGTGAAAAACGTTACTTTTTCACGTCCGAGGTGCTCACGTGTGGGTCCCGTTTTCAAGGATCCCCATAAACTTGAGCCTATGGAGTGACAGGTTCCATTTTTCAATGGACCTCTCACATGGTCCGTTGAAACAACGGCCGTGTGAATGGCCTCATTGAAATACATGTGTTCGTGTGATGGCTGTTGTTTTAACGGCCATCACATGGACGTATTCAACGATCATGTGAATAAGGCCTAAGTCTAATATGTGACTGGATACAATACAAGTTAGGGGCTGTTCACATCTGCATTGGAGGCTCCGCTAGTGGACTCTGTCACAGATCCGGCAGGGATTAGGTGCTGTTTACATCTGTGTTGTGGTATTCCGTTTTTCTGCTCCGTCAGGGGTGCAGAACAAGGGAATACCAAAAGCAACGGTTCCGTTGTACAACGGACCCTGCCGGCGACCGACAGAACCCATTAACTTCAATGGGTTCAGTCGGCTTTCTATCGCGGTGTCCGTGATTTTACCGGAAACAATCGTGGGGCATGTTGCGCTATTGTTTCTGCTCACATCTGCATTGGAGGCTCAGTTAGGGGCCACCATCGAAGATCTGGCAGTGAATACCGGAAACAATAGCGCAGCATGCAATTGTTTCTAGTAAATTCACGGACATCGCAACGGAAAGCTGACAGAACCCATTGAAGTCAATGGGTATCGTCTGCCGCCGGCGGGTTCCGTTGTGCCACGGAACCGTTACTTCCAGTACTCCCTTGTTCTGCTCTGGTGGAGCAGAACAACTGAATACCACAACGCAGATGTGAACAGCTTTTAAGTGACAACCAGAAAGGAAGTCACCAATAACCTTCCAGGTGCAAACAATTGACAGCAGAGAGGAGGACATTTCCATGGAATGATGACAAAAAGATTAATTCTTCTTAGAACTAATATTTAATATAAATAAGATATAAGCAGGACAGTTAATTACTTAACATATTACTTGGAGGAAGAGCACATTTGAATGGGTATAACTCTAGATTCTTACTATCATTGCTAGCAATATGTTTACTTATTTCCTCTCTGGCAACTCTTACCATTATTTCTCTCTGACAGTGTATCTCCATTTTTGTGCAGTGTTCTCCCAGGGGGGTAATATCATTGTTTTTGTTCTCTGATGTAGAGCATTATCATTAGATCAATGTATGTAACTTTATGTAGCTGTACTATTGCGATTATATTGTTGAGAAAGTCCAATGCACTAAAGATAATGAAACAAGTATTTTCCTGTTAAGGAAGTACTCAATTCCCAATGGTCTGTCAGACTAAACCCATTATAGCACAAACCAAAGGATCATTACACACTGTCTTGCAGGCAGCAGATTCATCAGACATTCAGCAGCAGTGATTTGCTTTTTGAATAATGATAGGAATAGCAACATGTCTTTATTTTCTTAAAGCTAAAAATGTCATTTCATATTGTATAGACCTTAATGCAGTATCACTCCGAATTCCTGAAAAGGCCTGTTATTATTTTGCAAGTCATTTATATTATATTTAGGTTTACAGATTATGGATGAAATCTGAAATAAGTGGTCACAGGGTTTATTGATCTGCATAGTTACTACATCGATATCAACACAGGATCAAAATAATAGCTTGACCTTGATGATGGACCTGTGTCTCTTTTTAACCTTACCATGTAAGTTAAAATAAGAACTGTTTGCTGTGTATAATGTCCGGAGATAATATAATGATTGCAATAAATCTTGAACATACAAGGATTAACCTGAAAATCAATAGAAAGCAATATAAGTTTTTATCCACGAAACTGGTCAGTATTTATATTCTGCATCACTTTATAGCACTTCTTCCTATTTTATTCTTCCAACACCCATTTAAATACCCGTGTTTTCCATAAAGGGGTAAAACAACAAGACCCCCTTTCTCAGAAGTGATTCAACCCAGAAATAAGATAATCACTGTAGGTCTGGCTGATTAAAATCGCAGTGATCTGCCAATAGTGCCGGGGGAAAGTTACGGCTAAACGCAAATTTCTTGTATAGCAGCCACTACAAGGCAAATTTAGACAAATAGGTGACTACATGGCTGGGATATGTGTCCACCCAGGTTAAAAGAGGGGTCCCAAGCAAAGAACCCCTCTATGATGTCTACTCAAAAAGGGCATATGGACAAGGTTTATCTTGTTGTAAATAAAAGAAAAACGCCACAATACACACGAGACAATTTTAACATTCTAGGAATACAAATATTGTTCAGCTCTACAATATATGTTGTCATTATATAAATAATGGGAACTAAGTAAAATAAATAAATGAAACCTATAACTTTGCATTATGAAAGTCATCAAAGGCGGATGATCCACCAAACAACTGTTCCTAAGAATGTGGATATTGAGCTTGCCCTCAAAGTACCCTTACATATAGTTTCTGGTGGTATGGCCAAACCACTGTATAGCTGTGTATTGATAATGCAGTAACCTCAGCAATTCTTTGCACAATATTTCACCTAGAAGAAGTTGTCAATGACCTAAAGTATAGAAAGATTTATTACAATCTGTATTTCATATAATAACTAGATCATAACATATGTATCATGCCTAAATGAGTAAAGAAATAAAACACATCATATAGATAAAGTCCCTGTTACAAGACAGCACTGTGGCTCAGTGGTAAGCACTGTTATCTTGCAGTACTGGGGTCCTGTGTTTGAATTCAATCAAAGACAACCCCGGCATGGAGTTTGTATGTTCTCCCTGTGTTTGCATGGGTTTCTCTTTGGGAAATCAGAAAAATACTGATCGGTTAATTGGCTTCCTATAAAAAATGTCCCTAGTGTATGTGTCTGACATAAGAAAATGAGATTGAGGACAGGGACTGATGTGAATGGTGTACAGCATATGTGCAGGTGGTATGTAATACACACTTGTTGAGGGATACAGTGTGCACTATACTTAAAGACAGGTTGTATCATCCGTTATTCACCGACACTTTTCGAAAGAAATGAGATGGGAGGAAGGTAACCTCATAAATATGCAATAATAAACGCAAATTTTCACAATGCAATTTCAGTGATTAGTCGTCCCTAATATATTCCCTCCCATCAGTCCCTGTACCCCCTTGGGAAGACAATTAAATTTTTCTATCTCTGACACACAAACACTAGGGATCATTTCACAGAAGTAGAACTGACCGATCAGTATGTTTTTGGGGATTTTGGGAAAAAAACAGAGTATTCAGAAGAAAATATAGTAGAGAATATACAAACTTCACAACATTGAGAAGCTTATAGTACCCACGTAGCCTTTTACAGGGTAGGAATGAAAATATTTGAACATTAACTATTACTGTATGTTACATTGCACAGGAGGAATATTTACAGACAAGGCATATTGTTATAGCCCCAGCAAATATAGAGAGAAAATATTGATTTGCACATCCAATCAGTGATCTAATACTACCAAGTAGTTTAATATGTAAAGATGAGGTTCTTTGTAAATTTATTACAACTCTACAAGTCCACTTGCTACTCCAGCGACTTAAAAGGCTTGTTCACTTTGGACATTCCATTCATGTTAGAAGGCTACCCTGACAATAAGCTAATCACAAGGTGTCCCACTGCTACGACCACCAGCGATCAGCTGTTATCTGTGGGTAACCTGGCAGCAAGTTACACTGCAGTTCAAATTAAGCATTTCACCAATCACATTTAAATCAGTGGACTGTCCATTTAATGACCGGACAGCTACTACAGATTCTAGTTATAGCCTCTCTCTGCTCTGGCTAAGAGATGAGAGTCCTGAATGGAGGATCTCCCTATAATAACTCTAAATTTCCTAATTGGGTACATGACTTTTTTTTTTCTTTAAACTAGACAACCCCTTTAATTCAAGAATCTTATTATTACTGCTATGGGGCTTGTGTGCTAAAGTGGCCGGGGCTGCCCCCCCCCCCCCTCTCTACTATTGATTGTATTGTGGCACATCTTTGTATATTCTTTTTTTCTTGTTACCAGCTTATGCTGTACTGGGAGCCCACCCACCGCCATTGTCATAGAAAATCACAAGACTTTGCTGTCCCATTTGCACAGCCAGAAAAATTTTGCAAGTTTCTATAGACCTGAAGGTTGGGTGTGCCTGAACTACTTCTACCATACTCCCTCTTTTGCATTCACGGCGGTTCATGCTGTCTCTCTGCTTAGTGTGGGCTGTGTAAGTAAAGGCCCTATTACACCAGCCGATAGTCAGCCGGTGCAGCGAGCGCCGATCAACAAGACACCGTTGATCGGCGCTCGTTTGCTCCTGTCACACGAAGCTATGGATGGGGATGAGCAGTCATTACTCTGATCGCTCGTACCCATACGTTATTTTCATGTTGTTTACACAGGGAGATGTGCTGCTGACAACGATAATATTTTACTTTTTGAAAACGATATGATCAGCAGATGATCGAGCGTTTTCTTGTTCATCTGCTGATCGTTGCCCTGTTTACACTGGGCAATTATCGGCAACGAGCGTTCTATGAACGCTTGTCTGCCCGATAATCGCCCAGTGTAAAACCCCCTTAACTGGTTGCCGACACAGGACGAGTATGCTCGTCCTGAGCGGCGAGCACTTCGCGCATTAGGACGAGCATACTCGTCCTGTGTGACAGCCGTCCCTGCGCGCGTCTGTGCGCGCGATCGAGAGCGGGGCAACGGCTGTAATACACAGCCACGGCCCCGCTCTGACAGCGGAGAGGAGAGAAACATCTTCTCTCCGCTGTTAACCCTTTGAACGCCGCGATGACAGCTGATCGCGGCGTTCAAGGAGAGGGGACTGCACATTGATCGCGTCACAGAAAATAACTGTGACGCGATCAAAGCCAACAACTTGTATGGCCAGACAGCCCAGGGTCCAGTGAAGGACCCCAGGGCTGTCTGAACATATTTCCTGTTGTTAGGGCATACTGAGGTATGCCCTAACAACTGCCTGTGTACGATCAGTAACAGGCTAATGTACTGGCATATAGATCTATGCCAGTACATTACAGTTACAAAATAAAAATAAAAATGATAAATCCCTTTATGGGATTAAAAAAAAAAGTTAAATGAATGTAAAAAAAAAATAATGGTAAATAAATAAATAAAAAGTAAATAAAATACACAGAAACACAAATTTTTTATAATAAATCAACTTTTTAAAATATAAGTCCCAAAACATGAAATAATATAGACATATTTGGTATCGCCACGACCGTAACAACCTGTACTACAAATGTATACCATTATTTATTATGATCGATGTATGGTGTAAAAAAAAAAAATTAAAACTGCTGCACAACTGCTTTTTTTCTGCATTTTAATCTAATTAAAAATGTATAGAAATTAAACGATAATGTATTTGTACCAAAAAATGGTATGTACATAAAGTACAACTCGTCCCGCAAAAAACAAAGTCTCATACAACTACGTCGTACAAAAAATAAAAGCGTTATGAGCGTCGGGATGCAAAGAGGGAAATGTAAAAAAATTGCTCTGTCCTCAAGGCTAAAATTGGCCGTGTCCTTAAGGGGTTAAGTATAGTTTTCTATCAGCAAATAACTTTATTTTTAGCCAAGTCAATTTTATGTTTCTAAAATGCTTCAAGGACCTCTGCAAATAAACCAATCACATAAGATAAGCTCATAAGTTCAGGTGACAATTTTCAGAAATGGCCTCAGATCTTTATATAGATGTATTCGTTTTAAAACCTGTATAAAAGTCTTATATAGTATTTCTCTTAGACTTCATGACCAATCATCTATGTGAGTAACCAAGACCCTGTTGTGTTGTGTTTTGCCCCCCAAAAAACAAAGGCTTCATTTCAGATCCATTTTGTAACATGGATATTATGAATAGTCTTGCAGAAATAATTCAAGCCACAGCAAAATGCTTAAAAGTTTTATTGATTGGATGCAATTATTCCTTAATTGCATATTTAAATGAGGTATTAGCAGGCCTAACTAAGCAATAGCTCTTAATTGCTGGTAGACACCAGGGTCACAGATTTTGTTTATTTCATATGTTAATTAAGAAGATGAGGGTGTTTTGCTTCTATTGACTGGTGGGAATTCTGATGACTGTTTTTTAAAATCTCAGATGTTGAGAATGTACTGAGTAATAGCTTCATCATCAACTCAGATATTTTATAAAATGGGATCTGCTGTATTCATAACAAACCCACTAACAAAATCCTGAAAAAAGTTTTCGCAATCACAGCGACTGAATTCATGAGACGCTCCATTACTGTATTCAAGATTTTTTTTAACTTCCATGTCAATATTTAACAAAACACCAATGCATAGTAGAACTTCATTGAGAATCCCTTTTTAGTTTGTAACTTTTCTTTTATTATTTATGATGCAAAATTAAACAGCAAACAAAACTTCATAGTAACTTTATGTAAAGATGCTTGTTCTCAGATCAGGAATCCAATAGGTAGGACAAACAACACAGTTGTCAATTACAGTCAGATGTAACGCAGGGTTTGGTGCACAAGTAGAAAGATCAGCCGTGGTCAGACTGTATTGCAGTGGATTCAAAGATTGTGCAAATAGATAGTTCACACAAAATTGCTAAGTGAATTATTATAGTTTACTTAAGTGACAAAGACAAACAAGATGTACCATGAAACAAACAAACAATATATTTTGCCTTTAATTATCTGGGGGAGCCCACAGTTGTATCTTACAACACCCAAAAGTTCCAACGAGTGTAGCGCAGATTTCTGGACACTTGCAGTTCCAGGTGAACTCAACTCCTCTATGTTTAAAACAAACTTTTTTTTAGCCATGATGATGCTATGTAATGCTATGTGTTCTTTTTTTAACGAGTGGGGCATGGGGAGCCTAATTTTCAGTTAATGTGTATCTGCGTATGTCATGAGCTACCACTCTCAGGAATTTCTTTGTCCTGACAAGTGTAAGGGATCTGCCAGGCACAACTTCTGTGTATACGCCCATAGGTAATCAGTCTGCACCTGAGTCTATGTCTCTGAGACTGACTCCATCTTCCACCACTCAGGATGGCAGGCTTAGGGGTGGGAGAGCCTATCGCAGCCTGGCCAGACGGAGCTAGCTCCCGCCCTCTGTGTATTTATACCTGCCTTTCCTGTTCCTCCTTTGCTTGTGATTCTTCTTGTGTGGTTTCCTGGCCCAGCTACAGCTACTAACTATTTGATCCTGCTCCATACTGACCCTGGCTTACTGACTACTCTCCTGCTCTGCGTTTGGTACCTCGTGCTCTCCTGGTTTGACTCGGCTTGTTCACCACTCTTGTTGCTCACGGTGTTGCCGTGGGCAACTGCCCCATTTCTCTTAGCTTTGTGTACCCTTGTCTGTTTGTCTCGTGCACTTACTGAGCGTAGGGACCGCCGCCCAGTTGTACCCCGTCGCCTAGGGCGGGTCGTTGCAAGTAGGCAGGGACAGAGTGGCGGGTAGATTAGGGCTCACTTGTCCGTTTCCCTACCCCCATCATTACATAATCACAAGCCCGTATACCTAGTCTACCCTGGTCCCTGACACTACTATGGACCCCCTTGAGGCCCTGGCCCAGCAAATGCAGGGTCTCTCCCTACAGGTCCAGGCCCTGGCTCAGAGGGTCAACCAGCCTGACGCTACCATGGTAGTGCCCCTCACCTCACCTCTTGAACCCCACCTCAAGTTGCCTGACCGGTTCTCAGGGGACCGGAGGACTTTTCTCTCCTTTCGGGAGAGTTGTATGCTCTACTTTCGCTTAAAGCCTCACTCCTCAGGTTCTGAGAGCCAGCGGGTGGGTATAATTATGTCCCGGCTCCAGGAAGGGCCCCAAGAGTGGGCCTTCTCCTTGGCTCCTGACGCCCCTGAACTTTCCTCCGTTGATCGTTTCTTTTCTGCTCTCTGACTCATTTATGATGAGACTGACAGGACTGCCTTTGCCGAGAGTCAGCTGGTGACCTTACGTCAGGGTAAGAGACCTGTTGAGGAGTATTGTTCTGACTTTAGGAAGTGGTGCGTAGCTTCTCGGTGGAATGACCCTGCCTTAAGGTGCCAGTTTAGGTTTGGTCTGTCGAACGCCCTGAAAGACCTGCTAGTTAGCTATCCCTCTTCTGACTCCCTAGACCAGGTTATGGCTTTAGCGGTACGACTTGACCGACGTCTCAGGGAACGACAACTTGAACGTTTTTGTGTTTTCCCCTCTGACTCCCTATTGATGCCTCCCGAGGTCCCGTTGCTTCGCTCTTCCACGGAAGACAACGTAGAGAGTTCCGCAGGAAGAATGGTCTCTGCTTCTATTGTGGGGATGACAAGCATCAAGTGAACACCTGTCCTAGGCGTAAGAATAAGCAGCCGGAAAACTTCTGCGCCTAAGTGATCATCGGGGAGGTCACTTGGGCGCACAGGTATTTCCCGTAAATATGAAATGTAATAAAATCTTGCTTCCCTTTCAGGTCTCTTTTGGTGGTAGGTCTGCTACCGGCAGTGCCTTCGTGGATTCAGGGTCTTCTGCTAATATCATGTCTGTGGAATTTGCTATGTCTCTAGCTATGCCTTTGATTGATTTGCCTAAACCTGTCCCGGTAGTGGGTATCGACTCCACTCCTCTTGCTAATGGTTATTTTACACAGCATACCCCTGTTTTTGAACTCCTTGTTGGCTCCATGCATTTGGAGCAGTGCTCTGTACTGTTGATGCAGGGATTATCGTCCGATTTGGTTTTAGGCCTTCCCTGGTTGCAGTTGCATAATCCCACGTTTGACTGGAATACTGGGGAGCTTACCAAATGGGGTAATGAATGCTTGACGTCATGTTTTTCTGTTAATTATATTTCTCCCCCTGAGGAGGTGAACACGCTACCTGAGTTTGTTCAGGACTTCGCTGATATTTTCTCTAAGGAGGCCTCCAAAGTGTTACCTCCTCATAGAGAATACGATTGCGCTATCGAATTGGTACCAGGAGCTAAGCTCCCTAAAGGTAGGATATTTAATCTTTCTTGTCCTGAACGTGAAGCCATGAGAGAGTATATCCAGGAATGCCTGGCCAAGGGTTACATTCGTCCCTCTACTTCTCCGGTAGGTGCTGGCTTCTTCTTCGTAGGGAAGGATGGTGGTCTTAGGCCATGCATTGACTACCGAAAATTGAATAAGGTCACTGTAAGGAACCAGTATCCCCTTCCTTTGATTCCTGATCTCTTTAATCAGGTTCAGGGGGCCCAATGGTTCTCTAAGTTTGATCTATGGGGGGCGTATAACCTTATCAGCATCAAAGAGGGGGATGAGTGGAAGACTGCGTTTAACACGCCCGAAGGTCATTTTGAATACCTCGTCATGCCCTTTGGGTTGTGTAATGCTCCTGCGGTCTTCCAGAATTTCATAAATGAGATTTTAAGAGATTACCTGGGGGTATTTCTTGTAGACCCTAGGGCGGGTCATTGCAAGTAGGCAGGGACAGAGTGGCGGGTAGATTAGGGCTCACTTGTCCGTTTCCCTACCCCCATCATTACAACAAGATAGTTTATTTAACAAAATTAACCCTTACAATACTTAGACTTAATTTAGGGTTCGGTACACAAGTGCAGAGATCAGTCGTGGTCAGACATAATGCAGAGTTTGGTACACAAGTAGAGAGATCAGCTGTCGTCAGACGTAATTCAGAGTTTGATACATAAGGAGAGAAATTGTAGATAAGCAGAAGAAAGCTGGATAACTGATCAGAATAATCAGACACATGAAGTACTAGGCTGTGGGTTAATACAGGCAGCAATTAATGTGATTGGGCACAAAGCAAGTGCAATCCTTGAACTAATTACTAGGTGCAGAAAACACATGGTGGGGCAAAGCTATAACAAGCAAGGTAAGCAAGTCCAGGTAAGTTCAGGTCCTGACACTTTACTTCAACTTACTAAGAACACAGCTGGATGAGGCAATCTTTGGATTAGCAACATAATTGACTCCTACTATGCTTATTTTAACCTTATACTATGTTCAGAAGACAAATAAAATGTAAATTGAGTAATATTTTTTATTTGGACCTGAACTTTAACCACTGGTGGTGAGGCCCAGGCATCACCACTTTCTGGCTGTTGAGGCCCCAAAATAAAAAAGTTTAAGAAAACCTAGTTTAGTACATTAGTGCAAAAGGGTGTACTGCTATTAATGAGAAAGAGTCTGATTGGCTCATTAACACCTTATTAACAAAGGTAAGTGTAAGGATGTATTTACACATGTCCTTTCGCTACGTTTTTTGCCTTAATTTTCACAAGAAAAGATAAAACAACGACACATGTGAATACCCCTTCAGGGTTTTTGACTGGGCGGCTTGTATAGGTGAAATATGTAGTTTAAAGGTGTTTTATGTCTAGAAACTGCATGGTCAAAAAACGCATTGCAAAACCGTGGTAAAATTGTGTGTAGTTTTGCGGTGAAGTCCTTGGCTGTGCGGCACACTACCGCACATATGTAAGGACATCATTAGGTATTCATAGATTAATCAGACCATACTGATGTTCAGGTGTTAATGTACATCAGTTATTGATGTGTAGATTGGCAAAAATGCTTAGATCATGTTGTGAACATCCCCTAATACACTTAGGACATGTTCACTGAAAATATATGCACCAAAGTTCAGTACAATGTAAGTGAATTAGGCTTGCAAGACCCCAGTCACACACTGCGGAAAAAATCGAAGTAGATTTGAGGGCATGCTGCATATTTTCAAATCCTCGGCTCGCTCTATTCTGCAGCAGATTTGTTCCAGATTTAGCTGCAGACTGGGTGAAATCAACATGTTACACAAGTGGGGTTTTATGGATACCTGTCCAACAGCGTAAATTTATATTGCATTTGAACATGGACTAAGGTAGTTTTGAAGGTGGTCAGAGCACTAAAATATAGGTAGCGTTAACTATATTGTATTCACCCAATGGAATGAATATACTAAGGCCTGGTTCACACGTAGCATAAATACTGCGGATATTCTGCAACATCCGCAGCATAATGCAGTAGCCGCAGAGTGGATGAGATTTGAACAAATGCTTAGAAATTAACCTGCGGTGCGGTTTCTGAATCCGCAGCATGTCAATTGTATTTGCGTAATCGCTCCATGTGCACATACCCTAAATGTTGTTTCTGGTAAAATTCAATAAAATTCTGGAGGAACAGATTTGAACTGATGACTCTCTTAAATAACTATTCAATCAAATATATTGTCCTATAACTCCTTGCGCTTTTAGTCATTCTGTTTGCTTTGAGTAAAGTTTCAACAAATCCCAAACCACCAAAGTCTAACTTACATGGTGAATGTCTGGTCTCCTGGCTACCATCCTTCCTGCATGTTCATGTATGGGTAATGATCGGTATTCATTCTAGATGTTCTATCTTCATTATTTTATTTAAGCCACTGTAAGCATCATAGTGAATCATCTTATGACAAGCATTTACAACAAAACCTAAGGGAATGTACAGATTAAATTGCATTAAATACACTGTGTCACGAAACTTTAACTTGACTTTTTCAATGGCTTTTCAATGGCTTCTGTCATGTGATATCACGCTACAGCAAGTTATCAGAGTCAAGATAAACTTGGCTACATGTGTATCATCAAAACATAATACGTTTATTTAGCATTTTTTTTCTGTGACTATCCATATAAAAAAAATTACTTTAACCCTTTCCTGCCCCATGACAAAACTGTACGTCATGGAGCAGGGGGATTAAGTTTGGAGCGGGCTCACGGGCTGAGCCCACTCCATACGTTGCAGGTGTCAGCTGTGTATCACAGCTGACATGCTGCTTTAAGAGGCCAGAACTAGTTAAATGCTGCAGTCAATAGCTACCGCGGCATTTAAACTGTTAGAAGGAGGGGGCGGCCCCCTCCGACAGCCCATCGCCCCTCCCTCGTGACGCGATCAGGTGGCGCCGATTGTTGTCATGGCATCCCGTGGGCCTAATGAATGCCCCTAGGTCTGCCTTCTGTCTGCCTCTGCTAAGCCCTGCCACCATAGGGGGACTACTAAAGAGTGTAAAAAAAAAAAGTTTCCTGAGTTTAAAAAAAAATATTAAAACCTCAAAAGAAAAACCTTTTCCCATTTTTCCCCAAGCACAATGTAAAAAATTAAAAAAATTAACAAAATTGGTATTGCCGCGTCTGTAAAAGTCTGAACTATTACAATATACAATTACTTAACTCGCACAGTGAATGGCATAAAAAAAATTAAGACACCAGAATCGTTGTTTTTTGCTCATCTTAGCGGTAAAAAAAATTCAATAAAAAGTGATCAAAAAGTGTACAGTATGTATCAAAAAATGGTACTAATAAAACTATAGCTCATCCGGTAAAAAAATAAGCCTTCATACCACTCAGTCGACAAAAAAATGTGAAAGTTACAGCTCTCAGTATGTGGTGACACAAAATAATTTTTTTATTAAATAATTTTTTAACAAATAGATTTTTCTTTGTCAAAGTAGTAAAATCTAAAAAAAAACTAGCGCTAAAATAAAGATAAGTTTGTAGTTTTTACCGCACGGTGGAAGCCGTAAAAACAAAACTCAAAAAACAATGGAGGAATTGCAGTTTTTTCCCATTTCAAACCACAGAGAATTTTTTTTCCATATTCCAGTACATTAGATGGTACTTTAAATGCTGCCAAAAGTAACTACAACACCCCCCGCAAAAAATTAGCCCACACATCACTCCTTTGACGGAAAAATAAAAAAGTTATGGCTCTAGGAAGACAGGGATTAAAAAACGAAAACGTAAAAATGAAAAATGTCTTGTCTTTAAAGGGTTAATATTCCAGTCTTCCCACTGGATGCTGGAGCACACACACACACACACACACACACACACGCAAGCACACACACACACACACACACACACACACAATGGGCTGGCATTTCCTGTTTCCTGCAGCTCACTTGTCAGCTTTGCTGAGTCAATTGGGACAGAACCCGCAGTCATGTCATTATCATAAGAGGGCAGGGAGCTTAATGACCGTTCTATTGGATTGCTGGTGGCTGACATAAGGCCGCAGATTTCGCTGCATTTTTTTTTTTTTTTTTTTTTTTAAGGTACAGGAAAAAAACAATGATTTAAAAAATAAAAAAACATGGCAAAATCCATAGCAAAACTGCAGCAAAAACTGTGTGAGTATAGGCTATGGTTCTCTGCAGAGTAAGGGTATGTGCACACACACTAATTACGTCCGTAATTGACGGACGTATTTCGGCCGCAAGTCCCGGACCGAACACAGTGCAGGGAGCCGGGCTCCTAGCATCATACTTATGTACGACGCTAGGAGTCCCTGCCTCGCTGCAGGACAACTTTCCCGTAGTATAATCATGATTTCAGTACGGGACAGTTGTCCTGCAGTGAGGCAGGGACTTCTAGCATCGTACATAAGTATGATGCTAGGAGCCCGGCTCCCTGCACTGTGTTCGGTCCGGGACTTGCGGCCGAAATACGTCCGTCAATTACGGACGTAATTAGTGTGTGTGCACATAGCCTAAGAAGCTCTGCCTTGCAAATTGACAACTAAACTGAGATCAATTGGTTGTAGAATTAACAATCGCATGGATGAAATAACCATCAGTTTTAATTAATCTCATTTTAGAAACCTCAATCCTGGAAGTACTTTTGTAAACGGTAAACTTGGAATGATGCAGATCCTGGGCATCTCCTCGTCTTATGACACTTCGCCTTTTTCTGTAGGTAATGTAAGTAAGTCATTATTAAACAATTAAGTACACAGAGGAAACAGCAACTTGGCAAATATTCCAGGGAATAGAAATTCTCAGGGCAGGCAGCGTATTATCAGAAATAGTAAGTAATTACTTATGTAAGCTTTCTTTTAAAATTCTAAGAACATTAACTACTAATTACCTACTAATTAGCAGTACTTCAGCAGGTGTTTGCACTTAACCATAGAGTAAAGCCCCAGTGAAAAACAAACTCCACGCTTCTTCTCCTCTCAAGATTACTCCATCTTCCCACAGGATAACGCAATATGTTCTAGGTATAGCAATGCTACTTACAAGTCACTACTTAACTTCACGATTGCTAAACTCCAAGCAACACTTTCCCTGCCTTAATGTACAAAGTAAAATAATTTACTAACCATAAACTTTTAATGTAAATTAGAATAAATCTAGCTATTACCAAAGTACTGTGAAAATTGTTTCTTTTCCACAAGGAAGACAGATTGCATGGCCTGTCTTGAATAATAATAAGACTTTGAGGATTAGAACTGTGGACTTATAGTCATATAATTCAAACTAGTAGAATTGCATTACATTTATATTTTTAACTCTAAATTTACTTGTCATGAATTCTAGAATTGTGATCTTTTTTGTTTTCCAAGTTAAAAAGGATCCAGGAGAGGCGAGAGGATAGATGAAATCTTAAGGCCTAGACTTTTTACCACTCACTACGAAAAATCACTCTGAAATCGCTGTCCATAGAAATGCATTAAGTAGCTTAAAAATCTGCTCACCATTGCTCCAGTCAAGCAATTTTTTTTTTAATCGCTACATGATCGGATTTCCGAGCAATTTAAAAAGTAGTTGTTACTTTTTTCCTCGAAAGAGTAATATAAATATCGCTCAAAAATCGTTTGCAATTTGCATGTTGATGTTCTGATTATTCCATGAAAAAAGGCTTTCTACATAAAGTCTGTGTCTCCTCTCCTCTCTAGAATCCATAGCCACTTTTCCTTTAACAAAAAAAAGAGAAATTTACAGTTGCAGCCTAATCAGTGAATCCAGATATTAAAAAAAAATCTTTCATTGCCTTATGCCCAATATACAGCTAAGGGTGTGTTTAGTGGGGGGTATGTCTAGGGTGCCCCTGTCACTAACAGTAAGTTAATAATAATGGGGTACATACTATTTTGGCAGCAGACTTACTTTGCATGGTGGAGGAGAACTGGGATGTCACCTAATAACAGCCATTCTGTACTTAAAACTATAAATCCATATATACAGTACATGTTGTCACGTAGGGTGCGTGGACCCACTGGGCCATACTGCCTTGACGGTATGGCAGCTGGCCAACAGGATACAAGTTAAAGTCTATAGTTCGAATAGGTGTACCTATGGTAAATTCAGACAGTAGCAAGATAGGCTCGGATGGGACCTTGGCAGCAGGCAGACACCAGGCGTGTTCTAACAAGGCAGGTGTAGTACTCACACAACACAACTCCAACTCTAAACGGCACTTGGACCAGGATTTCACAGGATACAGGTAGCAGGAACAGGAACACTGGGAACTGGAAAACACTCAAGGGACCATTTGCGGAGACGAACATAGGTAAACGACAAAAAAGCTCAGGCAATGCAGGAAGGGGCAGGGCCCTTCTTATAGTCCAGGGTGCTTATGGGCTAATTTCGGTATCTGACTGAGGTGCGCACGCTAGCCCTTTAAAATTGGGCACGAGCGTGCGAGCGCACCCTACGGGACACAGCATAGTAAAGCACTGATCCATGGCTGTGGCCATCAGGAGGTGAGTAAACCTGACGACCCGCGGCCATGGGTGTTACACATGTCAACATACAAGGATTTGTAAGCAATACGTTGTGGGGGAGGGGCACCACATTAAATTTTTGCACTAGTTGAAAGACAGCCTCTCTATCTCTCTAGGTAGGGATGGAGATGGCAAGTATCCAACTCAACTATCAGGTCAAACAGCAATATTGAACAGTTCTGTATAAATAAACGGAGTTCATATCATGTAATGTATACTGCAAACATGTCCATTGATATCTATCGGCCAGACGTAAACCGAAAGCGTCCTTCGGCCAGTATACATGGGTATGCCTTTTTATAAACTTTATTGAAAAGCGTAGTTAGCTAAGCATTTCAACACAACTGAATGCTGCAAAAAAAGTATACTGCATAATATAAATTTTTTTAGAGACCAAACATGGTGTGACTAGAGTCTAACACATTTTGACATCAGATGGAGTCAATTCTAAAAGTATTATTAATATACATGTCAATGGGAAAATCTATGACACCTATATATGCAGACTACATAATATTCATCTTCTATGTAATCTGATATCACATAGTAATGACTTTGCACATTTAGCGCAGAAATCTGTTTCTATCTATCATTTGCATGTACATCTATTGTCTTACTTACTTACCATCATAAAAATTCACAGCAGAACACACAGCTATGTTTTGTATAAATAAATATATATATTGAATGTTGACATTTATATACATTTATAGTCGCGTTTATATGTCTCCGCTGACTATAAAATGTCTGCTTGTGCTTTCCTGTGTGAGAGAAATGTAAAACAAAACTAAGGGGATTATAGTGCCCACAGGAGCACAGAGAAGGAGCGATCATACAAGATGCATAAACTTGCATATAAATCCCTAATGCCCAAATGTTTCTTTTTTTTACTTTGCACTACTTTTTCTTTTTCCATCTTTAATGTGGAGAAACACCTGCTTCTTGACATCTGCATTCTAATAACTGGGATCCTTAGCAAGCAATGCTCTATACCTATGTTTTACTACCGAACAACAATCCTCATTACTTTCTCCTGATTTCTTTTCTTTATCAGCTTGCCACTTCTACAACGAGTACTTTTTCTATTCGTACTCTACTGGTCTCCATTTAGCTTATATTGATGCTATATCAAGCCGGCACTAAACTGTACCTAATGATATACTGTATGGACAATAGAAGAAGTCATCGGGCTACTAAGGTACCCACAAAGAACATGGGTGGTCCCCACCTGTCATAGAAGGGAAATAACTGCTCTGCCCCTTTTCTCTCCTACATCAGATAGAAGATGTCTGGCCCTCTTCTCCAATGATGGGGTTGGTGATGTGAACAAGCACCAAGAAGAGGGGGACATTTTGATTTTTACGTTGGTGTCCAATTCTCTATGTACACTCTGACTGTACTTATTCTCCTTAACACAAAGTTATATTCAGCATTGATACTTCAGTGATCAAGGCATGTCCTATACTTATACTTCACCACCCTGTGCTTCTAACATCTGCACCTCAGAATTGTACAGAAAACTAATTTCAGGGAAGACTATTCATTTAGAATATATTTACTCACAGTACTCCCACTCTGGTGGGCCTGGCATTTGAAGTATTGCATCTAGGGGAGAATATAGTTCTTAATGAAAGCACTAGGCAGCAGCCCGGAGAACAGTCCATGCACCACCATGATGGTCCATCCAGATAGAAAGACTCCATGCATGTGGCTTTACAGTGCACTGAAAAATGATGCAATGTTTTGCAAATGTTAAAATCCACATTTTAACACTCTATAACAATGTATGTATATAATAATTGTAAACCATCAGTGGGTAAAGTAGTTGATGGCAGATATGTGTCATTGAGGCTTCTTGTCTCAGTAATATAAGTGACTGGAGTTTGGGTGCGGGCTTTAGGGGTGACTGAAGATCTTATGTAAGAAGGTCACTCCATACTCCATTCTTGGTGTTATCTACCTGAACCTGGAGTCCAGGTGTCTACAGAGAAACTAATATAGAAGACTGCCAGAGACCAGTGTGGAGTGTGAGGTTTTGCAGAAAAGACCAGACTGGGATGGCAAAGCCTGAACGTACAAGGGTGCAAAGAGAGAGCACATGTTGACTGAACCTACAAAGCTTGGCGAGAAGCACTGAATTTGAGTTTGTACTGTTAACCTGATATTAAGGACATTTTATTTTCTAAATTTCCTGCTAAAGCAAGCGTGGTTAAGTTACTGTTTGTGACTGTGCCAAATAAACTCTGGACAACTTTACTTAAATCTGCCAGTTTTTGCCTGATTGCTTGGCTACAAGATTGACTGAAAGGTCCCGTTTTACATAGTATTAAATATTTCTCATTTTTCACCACTCTTAAATGTAGATTATTTGCTTAACAAAAGTTTGTGCAGAAAGGCCACATATAGATCTTCTTGCTACTGTATTTTAGTTGATGAACAAGCCTATAGAGGATGCACTAAAGAGAAACACATCTAAATTGCATTAATAAGCAATTAAGTCAAACATTAGAGTTTTACAGAAAATTAGAGCATGTCTCAATCTACAGAATGCACTATAATGAAATTGATCTTATAGGCATTTTATATTAGAAAATCAATGTACTAAATTAAAAGGTAAGTCCAGAAAACATAATCAGTAGTTATTACTTAGACTAAGAAGCTGTGAAAAACGTATCAAGACACAATAGAAAATATCGGTGAAGAAAGGGGGATAACTATACCATGTTATAGTTAGATAGACAAGTAAATTACACACAATAATATCCTACCAAAGGGACAATAAAAACATCGGCATCACACTATAGGGAAAGTAAACACAGTGATGTCACGCTACACAGATAAAAAACACATTGACATCGCACTACAGGTATAATAAACACAGTGAAGTCCAAGCACAGGGTTAATACGTACAATGACATCATGCCACAGGGATAATAAACACAGTGGTGTCACAATACAGTAGAAATTAGAAGAGTGACATCAGTCTACAGCAATAATAAACAAATTGTCAGGATTTGTGTCCCAGACAGTAGCTCTTCTCATTGAGCCATGTAGGACAAAATGTTGGACAGCTCCATGGCTGAATCTATCGCCCAGGTTCTCTTGATACCTGCCTCTCTGGATTCTGCACTTGATTGCCTTCACCATTTTGGCTTACTATAAATGTCTGGCCCATTCGCTTCTTGATTGCCAGACTATTGAGCTTCCTGCATGTAGTCTAGTTCTTTCTGCCTTATTCTACTACTGTTATTGCTCATTTGTTTCCTGAACATGCCTCTACATCACGCTCAGTGGCAGATCATCATTAGGGCGGTCCGGGTGGCCGCCCGGGGGCTCAAGGCTCCCGGGGGGGCCCATGGCTGCTGAACCGCACATGACCGCATGGACCCCCTCATTCCCGGTGGCGTCGCTAGCACCGGAGGGGGCCCTGGTGCTAGTAGCAGCCACATTCATTTGTATCTGAGACCTCAGGACTCAGATACAAATGAATATTCCAGGCTGCAGGCAACGTTAGGCCTGCAGTCTATAAGGCGCTGGGAAGCCTCCCTGCTCAGGCCGGTGTGATGAGGTACTGCATCACGTCGGTCTGCGCATGCATCTAGTCTGGAAGATTCACATGCGTCCAGCTGGAGCGTCCGCCACGGGGCAAGGAAAGTAATATATATTTTTTTAAAGTGGGGGTAGTGCTGTGTATATATTCAAGGTGGGGGGGGAGTGCTCCGTGACACTATATACAAGGGGGGGTTCTCCATTACACCATATACAAAGGGGGAGTGCTGGGTGGCCCTATATACAAGGAGGAGGGGAGCGCTGTGTGACACTATATACAAAGGGGAGGAGTGCTCTGTGACACTATATACAAGGGGAGCGCTATGTGGCCCTATATACAAGGGGGAAGTGCTGTGTAGCCCTTTATACAAGGGGGGGAAGTACTGTGTGACCCTATATACAAAGGGGGAGGGGAGCACTGTGTGGCACAAAGGGAGGAGCAGTGTGCACCATATACAAGGGGGAGCACTATGTGCACCTATATACAAGGGGGAGCACTATGTGGCCCTATATGCAAGGGAGGAGCGCTGTGTGGCCCTATATACAAGGAGGAGCGCTGTGTGACACTATATACAAGGGGGAAGCGCTGTGGGACACTATATACAAGGGGGAGCGCTGTGTGACACTATATAAAAGGGGGAGGGCTGTGTGACACTATGTACAAAAGGGGAGGGCTGTGTAGCACTATATACAAGGGGGGGCTGTGTGGTGCTATCCACAGTGGTATGTGTGTTGCGCTCTTTACATGGGGGGCTCTATGGCGCTATTTACAAGAGGGGAGGGATGTATGGTGCTATCTATAGGGGGCTGTGTGTAACGGTCTCTATGGATGTGTGTGGTGCTAGCTATAGGGGGATGTGTGATATATACAGGGGGTTGTGTGTATGTGGTATTTTACAGTGTATGGTATTATTATATTCAGGCGCGCAGTGTTTGGTGCTATTATATTTAGGGGCACAGTATGTGGCGTCATGATAATTTTATTTTCGTTTATAGGTGTGGAAATGTGGGAAAAGTGAGGAGCCGAAGACATCTGACATTCTGCAAATTCTGCAGAAATGGGTCATTGCCGGGAGAAGTCGTCATGAGCTCTGGACCGGATGGAGAAGAAAAGAGGAAAAAAAACTACTAGAATCTGAGACGTCGTCACCTGTGAGTCACTAGATTTATAGAGAATCTGTCACCACTCCTGACATGTTTATTATAGGAAATCCTTGTATTTCACAAAAAGTTTTTGTGCAGTCCAGGACTGATAGACAATTCCCCTTGTCAGGAGGATGTGTCCCTTCATAGTGTGGTACGGTCATTATGTAGGGACACAGCACTGTGACAAGGGGAATCGTAACACCCATTTGTTAATGCTTGCCCAAAAAGGTAGTGTAAAAAATAGTTACGCCGCGGCAAGGCGGCGGTGCGGAAGGGGGGCCCAAGTTTGGGTAACAGCCCAGGGCCTATAGTCTACTTAATCCACCACTGCTCACACCACAAACTGTTGCTGCTTACCTGTTTACAGAACTTGGATTGTTTCCTGACTACATTACTGCCTCACACTTCAAACTGTTTCAGCTTATCTGTATACTTGGTAGTTGATACCATGTGGAATCTAGAAGCCCAGAAGAGCCAATTTCGGCAAAGGCTTTCAGAGTAAGTGAAGGATGAACTTTCCAGAGTGGAAACCCCAGATCAATTGGAGGACTTAATTCAATTGTTCATTCAAATTGATCAGAGACTTACTAAGAGAAGAAAGGTAAGACATTGGAAATATTCCTGCCTTGTCAATCAACTCTGAATGCTCAGCAAAATACTGAATCTACTGTATATCTGAACCTAATCAAATTAATTTTATTCAAAAACACCTTACAACAGCAGAAATTAAGAGACGACGTACAAAGCATATTTGCCTTTTGTTGTGGGGGTGCCCGACACTATGCTGTCTGTTGCCAAAATAAGATCCGCAGGATTCGCTGTTACGTGAAACTGGAGACATCTGATTTGTCGGATTCAAATAAACATGAAATTTCTCCTCTGGCTCAGGGTAAAGACTAGTTGTTGGTACCAGATTCTCATTTTATACTGCCAACACACATCTGCACTAAAAAACACATGAGATTTCTTGTTCTGCTTTGCTTGGCTCTGGGGCTTGTGGAAATTTCATGGATATAGCCTTTGCTTATGATAATAATATCACATTGTTAACAAAGTCAGCACCAGTATACATGGAAACAGTTGATGGGTCACCCCTGTTATCAGAGCCTGTTACTCTTAAGAGTATGCAGCTTCAAGTTCTAATCCAGCCTATTCATCAAGTAGTTATTCATTTCCAACTGATGGTTTCTCCAGTTTCCAGTTATTTGTTATTTGGGGGGAGTCTTTAACTTTCACAATCCAATCATTGATTTGGAAACACCTTGTATACATTTTCTCTGTGAATATTGTCAGTTAAATTGTCTGTCTAAACATACTTCTTCACCACCTGAGAGCACACCAATTTCTGAACCTTTTATTAAAGATTCTTCACAAT
This sequence comes from Rhinoderma darwinii, assembly GCF_050947455.1. Lineage (NCBI taxonomy): Eukaryota > Metazoa > Chordata > Amphibia > Anura > Rhinodermatidae > Rhinoderma > Rhinoderma darwinii. The sequence goes on along the minus strand of NC_134691.1, from coordinate 100,204,198 downwards.
TTTTTAGGATGTCTGTGTAAAGGATCTGCCAGACACAGCTTCTGTGTCGACGCCCGTGGTTAATCAGTCTGCACCTGCTCCTAAGTCTGATAGAGTGACTCGATCTGCCACCACTCAGGCTGGTAGGCTCCGGAGTGGGAGAACCTATCACAGCCTGGCCAGACGGTTCTAGCTCCCGCCCTCAGTCTATTTATACCTTCATTTCCTGCTTGTCTCTGCCTGTGATTCTTTCCTGTTTCCTGGCTCTGCTGCTCCTGCTATCATTATTGACCTTGCTTCATTTTGACCCTGGCTTTACTGACTACGCTCCTGCTCTGCGTTTGGTACCTCGTACACTCCTGGTTTTATCCACGGCCGTGCAAGTAGGCAGGGACTGAGTGGCGGGTAGATTAGGGCTCACCTGTCTGTCTCCCTACCCCGTCATTACAGTCTGTGATAACAAAAGAATGCAAATAAGCGCCACATTGTTCAAATGATTGCCCCATAGAACTGTTAACTGGAGCTAACAGTTCCCTTTGGTTGAATCCACTATTTTTGTGAACCAGAACTAAAAGCTTTACGGGAATATTTGGATGGAAATTTAAAAAAAGGCTTTATCCAACCATCTATATCTCGTGCTTGAGCACCTTTGTTCTTTGTTGAGAATAAATATTCCTCCTTACGTTCCTACATTGACTATAGGAAGCTTTAAATATGTCACAGTTCTAAGAGAAGCATATAACTTTGTTCTAATCCGTCCTGGGGATGAATGGAAGACTGCCTTCAGGACACGGTATGGACACTTTAAGTGTCTTGTAATGTATTTTGGACATTGTTATACCCCAACTGCTTTCCAACATTTTATCAATGATGTTTTCAGGGACTTATTGGATCAATTTGTGATAGCCTACCTAGACGATATCTTATTTTTTTTAAAGATTTTTTCAGTTGCAGCAAGTACAGTAAAAAATTGTGTAGTACCGTGTTAGCCAGAAACAGCACAAACATGTCTGCACCATACTACAAAGACTTTGAGAACACTGCTTTTACATTACATTTGAGAAATATACAATTTACTTTTTTGTGTACATTATATCTCCAGAAGTAGTATGGACCCTAAAAAAAATCAAGGCTGTTGTTGGTTGGTCAACTTCAAAAAATGAAAAAGAAGTTCAAAGATTCATTGGTTTTGCTAACTTCTAGAGAAAGCTCATTCAAGACTTCTCAAAGATCACAGCACCCATCTCTTAACTCACAAAGACGTTTTTCGCTTTACTTGGACACCTGAGGCTCGCTGTCGAGGTTGATGCATCTGATTCTGCAGTATGGGCAGTCCCGTCTCCAGTCTGTGCCCTTGTGCTTATTCTTCTTGTCAAATGTCCCCACCTCAAAAGAACTGTGAAAAAATTAAAGAACTGCTAGTGATAAATAATGCATTCCCTCGTATAGACATCTTCTGGAAGGAACTGCTAATCCTATAACTGTATTTACTGATCATAGAAATCTGGAATTCATCTGTGATGGCAAAATATTATTCTCCTGGCAAGCAAGTTTATTCATTTCTCAATTAAATTTTGTGATTACTTATAGGCCTGGATCAAAAATGGTAAAACTGACATCCTATCCAGGATGATCTCTGAGTCCACACAGAATGACAAGTGTGACAGCAAAATTTTATTTAAGAAAAAAATGTCGGGGCTTGTTATTCAAAAGAGCTCCTGACTTTACTTAAGGATGGATATGAAAATGACTTATTGCTCAGTCATCATCCAAGGAATGTCAATCTCGTCTTCAGAGATAGATTCTGGTTGCAACTTTACTGTTTGTATATACCAGAAACAGCACAACTCGATGTTCTAAAATTAGTCCTTGATTTTAAGCTGGCTGGACATTTACGCATTAAGAAGACTCAAGAACTTTATTCTCGTTCCTTATGGTGGCCAAGCTTTAAAGGCTATGCAAACCTTCAAAAGCGATTTTGTTTTAATAAAAAGGTCAATCAGTGTGTTTTGTGCAACTTTATAATTAGTTTTATTTTTTAAATATTTTAACTTTTTGAGATACAGCTCCTTTGCATTCCCTATACAGAGCAGGTGTATTGCGTGCTAAGATCTGGATCCGTCAGGTCCGCAGGACTGACGGGTTCAGTGTCAGCGGGTCCTGAGTGTCCCTGACATGCATGATCCACCTGTAATCAATCACAACTAAGTTATGAACTTAGATGTGATGGATAACAGGTGGATCCTGCGATACAGAGCAGCCGTATCTCAAAAAGTAAAAATAATTTTTTAAGAAAAACTAGACTTTAAGAAGAATATCCAAAAATATGTGTCTTCATGTGTGGTTTGTGCTCAAAATAAATCTCCACGCTCTTCTCCTTCAGCCTCTCCCCATTCCATCTCACAGTTGGAGCTCAGTTTCTATGGATTTTCTGGTTGTCCTTCCTCCTTTCAAAGAAATGAACACCATCCTGGTTGTCGTAGACCATTTCACAAAGATGAACCATTTTATTCCAATCAAGGGAGTACCCACGGCAGTACAAACTGCTGAACTAATGATTCAGGAAGTATTTAAATTACATGGAATTCCAGATAATGTGGTCCTGATCAAGGGGTTCAAATCACTTCCAAATTCTGGAACGTTTTTTTGTACTGCTCTTGGGATAAGAGTAAATTTGTCTTCTATCTTTTATCCCCAATCATATGGGCAAACTGAAAGAACGAATAAAACTTTTGACCATTACCTTTGCTGCTTCATTAGTTATCTTCAGGATGACTGGTTGGATTACTTACCCACAGCTGAGTTTGCTTATAATAATTCCAAGCATAGTTCACATCACAAGGTCCTTTTTATGTGAATACAGGCCCTCACCCAGTCTTCATTCCTGATTGTTCAATTCCTACCTCTCTTCCAGCAGGGACTAAATGCTTCATGACATTACAAAAGGTTCAAGAAAAGATTGTTGAGATTTTGAACGATGCTAAAAAACGGGCTTCTGTTAAACACTGGTAAGCAACTCCTGCATTTCATGTAGAGGACAAAGTGTTGCTTTCCACGAAAAAATAAAAACTGAAAATACCTTCTCTAAAATTGGGCCAGAAATATATTGGGCAATTTAAAATTTCTGCTCAAAAGAATGAAGTCACTTTTGTTTAAAAATTCCTGACACTATGTGCATCTTTTTTTTTTATTGCTATCTTTTTAAGCTATTTCAGGAAAATCATTTTCCAGGCCACAATTTGCCTCCCCTCCACCAGTGAATAAGCAAGGGGAAGAAGTATATAATGTTGAAAAGATCTTGGAATCCAGAATCTATAGGAATACGCTGAAGTACTCGATCCAGTGGAAGCGGTATGGCTCTGAAGAGAATTCTTGGAAACCAGAGGACAATGTTCATGCTCCTAGACTTACAAAATAATTTCATCAGTGATATCCTAACAAGCCAGTACCTAGGACATCCTGGAAGAAGTAGAGGACTGTCAGGATGTCCCTGTTTCCCAGGCAGTTGCTCTTCTTATTGAGCCATCTGAAATGTTGGAAAGCTTCACTGCTGAATCTATTGTCTAGCTTCTCTTGATTCCTGTCTCTTTGAATTTCTTCCCTAGTCTAGGTTCTTTTTGCCTAACTACAAACCTTTACTGCTCATTTGGTACTGAACTTGGATTGTTTTCTGACCACATCCCTTTCTCACTCTACAACCTGTTGCTGCTTATCATTGTACCGAACTTGGATTATTTACTGACCACAACTCTACCTTACGCTACAACATGTGACTGCTTTTCTGTGTACCAAACCTGGACTGTAACTTGACTACTCTTGCAATTCATACTGCAGGTATAATAAATACAGTGTAGTCACAACATAGGAATAATAAACACAATGACATCACACTACTGACATAATAAACACAGTTACGTCAAAGCACAGGTATAATAAACAGTGAAGTCCCACTATAATAAACACTATACTACACTATAATAAACACAGTGACATTACAGTACAGGGATAATAAATATAGTGAGGTCACAATACAGGGATAATAAGGACAGTGACGCTTTAATACAGGGATAATAAATACAGTGAAGTCACACTAGAGAGCTAATAAACACAATAACATAGCAGTAGAGGGATAATAAACACATTGACAATACAGTACAGGGATAATAAACACTGTATTGTCACAATTAGGCATAATAAACACAGAGACGTCCCACTAAAGGGATAATAAACACAGTGAAGTCACACTATAGGAATAATAAACACAGTAAAGTCACACTATAGGGATAATAAAGACAGTGATGTCACACTACAGGGATAATAAACGCAGTGACTTCACACTACACGTATAATAAACACGACGCCTCCCTTTTCTCAAGAATGAAAAGGTAGATGTCTCAGTAAAAGTTGGCATTGGCTAAGGCATCTGTCCATTTGTTATTTCCCTGCCAATTTTGAAACCAGTAAAGTGGCAAAAAAATCCAAGCTGAGTCATATATTTACAATAATGTCTCTCATATATAAAAACGTTCCACCCCTGAATAATGTCTATTCTTATTGTATATATTTAATATTTGTATCCCTAAAAATTATGACCATGATTAAGAACATGAATGAGACACTTAACCACATTCCATACCTCATTTTGCCACCCTTGTTGGAACTAATTAAAAATGTTGGATTTTTGGTCCATTATCCAGGTTGTCCTTCCACCACTCTCTGACACTTTTTACACATGACCCCCTATGTGGCCTCCACCTACTGAAAATGCAAGTTCCTTCTTCATACACACAATACACTGATGGATCCACATGCACATACATTGCAATGTGTAACATCCAATGGTGTTGTGGAACAGCTGGGCCACTCTACCGCAACGGAGTAGCTGCTGGCCGGAGAGATGTAATACAGTCACTTGTAGATGGTACCTTGGTGGCAGCTGGACACAGTCAGATAGTAGGTAGCGGATACAGGCTAGTGCCGGGTTACTGGAAGCAGGCTGGTGCCGGATTACTGGAAGCAGGCTGGTGCCGGATTACTGGAAGCAGGTTGGTGCCGGATTACTGGAAGCAGTATACTGGACTGGTCATGGATACAAGACTCAGGATACAGGACTGGTCACGGACACAGGACTCAGGATACAGGACTGGTCATGGACACAGGGCTCAGGATATGGGACTGGTCACGGACACAGGACTCAGGATGCAGAATACAGGAACCTTCGCAGGCTAACACTGGGCTAGTACAACATTGCTCAGGCGCTTGGGAGAGGGTGAGGGTAACTTAAGTAGTCCTGAGAAGCAGCAGGGGTGGTTGGGTAAAACTTGAATTTTGTGTGCACTGGCCCTTTAAGAGGCAACCACAGCGTGCGCACTAGGGATCCGGCGGCTGTGAGCCGCAGAAGACGGAGATCGCCGAGCGAGGTACGAGACCCGGCGGCGGGGACCGTTCTCAGATGCTGGGCCCGTCGCCAGGCGACAATGTAGTAATAAAAATGACAAATACCAAGAAAATTAAAACACAATAACAATATTGAAAGTAAATAGATCGCTACTACCCAAAATAGTTGTCACTTGTGAGCTCTACGTGTATTTTATGTATGCTGCAATGACTGACTGTCTGCTCACAAAGTTTTATCTAAGCACCCACACTTGAAAGTACATTTTGTACTCTAGAAAACCTAGAAATAATTTTGTTTGCCAGTAAACCATTCATATGTTTAAAATCTGTCTTCAGTCATTGGAACATACAATTAAATGTGGTTGAGAGGTGAGGTTAGAGAATATACAAATTGTACTTGCTTTTCCAATGCCTTAGGAGACTGCAAAGTGAAACCTATTATTATAGGTAATAAAATCACCATAAAAATGTGGAACTCAGGACATTTTGCTACGCCTAAAATAGAGTGAGAAACACTTAGATTGCATTTGCTGTGTTCTGCTATGGTTGTTGTTTGGGGACTATGATATCTACGGACAAATAGATAGAGATGCTGAATTATACTTCAGACTGAAAATGAGCGATGGTCTGCAGTTTTAGCTACGCTATTAACCAATGTGTCCTGAGGTATAGGAGCTTTTAACAATTATATAAGGGATAAGAAACTCTCTGTATGACATAATAAGGAGTTTACAAGTCACAGAGGATTTCAGGGACTACATAAAGGTCACTGCAGTCTGAGGTGGCCTTGCTTGATATATATTCTCCTTTGTTTAATAAACCCATTGCGAGCTGCGCTGTTATGAAATCATGCATTGTGCTCACTTTTCAACGGTTATCCCACAGTTATTATAGTCAACATTTTTTTCTGAGCACTCTTTGTTTACTCTCTAAATAAAGCACAAATGTAATTATGTTAGAAAATATAATCCTCATATAAAGACATGCTTTATACATGACAAGGTCTGAAGGAGTTCCAAAGGGAGTCTCGATAGATTGTGGTGCTGGATACGAAGATAATATCTGTAGTTAAAGGGGTTGTCACACCATAACAACTTATCACCTATCCACAGAATAGATGATAAGTGTTTGACAGCTGGGGACTCACCACTTGGACCCCCACCGATCACAAGAACAGGGGTCCCAAGTCCCAGTTTGAAAGGAACAGCAGTCACAAATGCGCACTGCCGCTCAGTTCATTCTCTATGATACTGTCGGAGATAGCCGAGAACTCAGAATAGACTAAAACACCAGCTAAGCAATGGTAGGAAGGAGCTTTTAGGACTGTAGCTCTTTATAACAATGCAGATTTAAATGCCATTCAGGCAAATGAGATATAAATCCGCATCTCTACTCCACACAGATCCTGGTATAGAAAAAGTGAATCAATATTAGTGTTGTGCCTCCCATTTCCCGTACCTGCGACCGGCGTCCTCGCCACCTTCTTGCTGCTTGCAACTGTTCTAGCTGCCCCAGGTGCTGCTCTGGGTCCTAACACACACACCCTGACCCTTGTCTTCTTAAATGCACATCGCCAAAATCATATCTTTCTCAGAAACCCTGGGTATAAAGGGATCTCTCCCATCACATTTTGCCATAGCAATTTGGTTACCTTGTGTTCCTTTGTTATCCAAGTTATCCCTGCTGTCTAGTTTTGAATTCCTGTGTATCGACCTTTGCCTGTTTTTGACCATCCGTGTCTGCCGCATGCCCTGATCTTTAGCTACGTGTACCATGACAAATCTCTGCCGCCTGCCCTGACCCATAGCTATGTTAACCGTAAAAAAAACCTCCGCAGCCTGCCCTGACCTCTAGCTCTCCAGACTACTCCACTTCTTTCATGTCAGCCATCACCAAGGGAGACTGCTCCTGGGGTAGCGACCTGGGGTTCTCCAGCAGTGAAGTCCACATCCCTGTACAGGTTAAAGGGTGAACACCAGGGGTTCCCTTAGACTCTGCTCCCCGGAGGAGCCCCAAGTCAAATTCCTTGGTGATAAGGAGGGTTCACATCGCCCCTTGCTGGCCCAATTACAGTCCATTCCTCGGGCTTCATTACAGTTAGCCAGTGTTAATGGCAGTGGTGTATGTTGGGACAGATTTATAAAAGCAGGAAAATGCAGTTGCAACATATTAATTTGATGCAACATATGTCTATATAGTAGTCTAGCTTTAACTTACACATTGGCCAAAAGGACGCCACTTATCCCAATAAATGTGGGCCTGTACATAGTAGAGATGCGACTTTTTTCATAAAGGTGCCTAAACCCTGGCCACGCAGTAAACATTTATTTTTTACTCCACTTTTACAAATTGATGTGCATGTGTAAAGGGCTCTAAATTCTGGCGCAAATAATTCGTTTTGAAGTAAAGTGTTCCAAAAAAAGGCACAAATTGATACATTTATAAAAGTGGGCCATTGTAGGTGTGTCCCCGAAGATACATAGATTATCAATTCAATCCTTATTTGAGGATCTGAGAAGCAGATCAGAGATCAGAGCAGCAGAACTATCTTTACTAGAATGTTTATAGCACTGAACCACCAATTTTTCTTAAACAAATAGTATCGCAGGACACAGTAATATTCCCAAAATTGCCCCACATGGAGTTTTTGCCACAGTTTTGGGCAATCTCTTGGTACATTTCTTTTAAAGGAACAGCTCTAGGAATTGTTTGCAAAACTGCTTTTCTGGAAAAGCATGACTTTGTGTTTTTTATGTTGTGTTCTTCCACCTTTGCATTAACGTTGTATGTTTTCAAAACTAGTTAATAGAGGAGGATACACCTTTCAGGACTCACATATATCAGCCAGAATTTAGAGTGTCTCTCACACTGGAAGACCCAGCATGTACTTACATGGATAGCCCATTACTGTGCAATACTTTATTTCTCCTGCAGAGGCACTGCAGGAAAATTGAACACTTTACCACACAGATTACAGATCTGCTCACTAGAGGTACAAGCAGCAGGACACTCCAAAGTGACAAGACAGAGTATATTTGTATAAGTTAGTACTCTGTTATTGAGCTCCATTAACATACTCATGCACACAGTAGCAAACTTGCTATTCGCACTGCTTTGGTGTTTACGTTTGGTGTTTCGTGGTTTGCGTTTGGTGGGACCACAGACCTGGTATGAATCATGCCTAATACATATCAAACTACAAATTAAAGGTTCACCTTTAATGCATAAATAGCCTTTGATCCCTTCCACCCCCTAATCAATAAATACTCAGACAAGAGGGTGGATTGAATAGCCCCAGCGGCCTTTTAGTATAGAAAAACATTTGAAAACTTTTATTAGTCATATTTAACCAACCATACATTAGGATGCAGAAGAAATACAAACCCGTAATAATAATTTACCACGTCATTTAATTAACTATACCATGACAAATGAACAACATATACAGCAGGGAAAGTCCTTAAAGCGACATAAAGTTTTGATGGCAATCTGCCCACATCAATATTTTACCCATAGCCCTCATCCTGGCTCAGGGGCATCAAAACCACCTGCAGATGCCATATAAATGCGCCAATGACTCTGTAGGGGTGCCCACTATTACCAGCCAGATTACTTAATGAACCATTAAATATGTGGGATACACACCCTTGATGTCTGTTCCCCAGGAGTTTTACCACCAACTCGAAGGACTCCCCCCACACCAGCCACAGTGAAAAAAAATAATCACCCGAAGCACAACACAGAAAAATCCCCAAGAACAGACCTATCACACAGATCTACTAACACCATAATGGCGGGTGGACAGATTTTACCTACTGCTGTTCCGCCACCAGAATGGCTCGCAAAGACAACAGCCCCTATTTAACTTAGGGCCCTCACGTAGCCTCTATGTCCCGCCCCCCTACTAAGTTACAACCCAGTCCCTTTTCCTATTCTTCCCCCCCTAATCATAGGTCACGTGGGCCTACCCTGACCTATGGTTATATTACAGCCCTTGCTTGATAACCTTCATACAGTCATTACAACCATTCATGTAGTTGGGTTTGAACTTGATGCAGATACTGAGCATATCTAGGTTATCCGTTACTTGTACGTACATGCAGTGATCAAATTGGAAGCAACATAAGATCTTTGTATCAAATAAAGCAGAATTTCTATTATAGTTCTCTAACTGCAGCAACATGAAGACCCGGTATTCTAAAAAGCAAATGGTATTAAGGCTAACAATATCCTAGTGTCCTGAGTACACGAGGATTTAAATGAAGTACATTGTTCTTTCTTTCCAACAGGAGCACGTTTCTCAATTTATAAAGAATGTAGTAGAGCGCCATCTGCTGTTTGATTACTGACATCTTTATACTTTTTAAAAAAAAACTAAGTAAAATCATGTTCATATGCATTTAATACACGCAACCTGCATCTGCTGATTACATACATCCTACTGCAATTCTACACATAAGGACTTTTAGTAGAACTTGTATATAACAGCTCTCCTTCCTCAAAACTCCTTTCATTGAGTACTGGACTGTAAGGCTGGGTTCACACGACCTATTTTCAGGCATAAACGAGGCGTATTATGCCTCGTTTTACGCCTGAAAATAGGGCTACAATACGTCGGCAAACATCTGCCCATTCATTTGAATGGGTTTGCCGACGTATTGTGCCGACGACCTGTAATTTACGCGTCGTCGTTTGACAGCTGTCAAACGACGACGCGTAAATGGACTGCCTCGGCAAAGAAGTGCAGGGCACTTCTTTGCCACGTAATTTGAGCTGTTCTTCATTGAACTCAATGAAGCACAGCTCAAGATTTACGAGCGTCTTAGACGCCTCGTAAATTACGAGGAGGAGCATTTACGTGTGAAACGAGGCAGCTGTTAACAGTCTGTCTTTTCACACGTAAATGCCTCTCATCGTGTGAACATACCCTAAAGGGACTGTATGATATTAGAAATACATGGCTGATTTTTCTAGTAACAGTGCCATTCTTTTTCATACTGTTGAGGTGGAATACCACATACAGCCAATGGGAAAGAGTGCCATTGTATCTGATAGAAAGCCATGTTTTTCTAATCTGATACAACCCCTATTCACATGACTGGGTCCGGGTGTCAGCCATTAAAAACGTCCATCTTGGTCCGTTTTTGACGGCCGTTTTGCATTCCTTTTGCATCCGATCCGTGTCATGGTCGTCTTTCCATTTTTGACGGCCGATTGTCACCCATTTTGCATCCGTTTTTCACTGTCTATTTTAAAACCAGGTAAAATTTTATTTGTTATTTTTTTGGGTCCCAACCCACAGGAAGGTCACATGATTGCCCAGTCACCAATTTCTCTTGGTTTCAGAGTATAGAGAGTTTGGTCTAATCCCTCTGCTTTTGCATTGGTTTCTGGAATTTTCTCTGCTATTTTTGACTTGCTACCATGTCCTCACAAATATTGAACCGTGTATTGCAGCTTTAGCTGATTTCTCAGCAATACGGACAGCAACCGCAGATATTGAACAAAAAACCGAGGAGGGTTTAGAGGGTAATAGGGCTCTGCGAGGGAGCAGGGACAGGGTAAACAGCAGTAGACAGGCCACTGTTTTAGGTGAGGAGCGACAGAAGTCGGAGGAAGGGTCTTTTTGTGGGGTCAGAATGTGCCCAGGGCTCTATGAGGGTGTCGGACAGGGAGTACAAAAGGTGGTAGGGGGGCACAGAAAGTGGCAGGAGATCTCATGGTGTACAGGGGACACTGAAGAGGATTTTGAACTCTATTTGTAGTGGGGGGCACAGATGGTGGCAGAGTCTCTGTGGGAGGAGGGGGAAGAAGGCATAAAAGGAGGCAGTGGTTAAGGGGGGGCCAGAGGGAGAGTGTAGGTGAAAAGAGGAGTTGATGCTGCCCTAGGCACTTTTAGTGCTAATGCCCCCTATAACTTCCGAAGTTACAGAAACAGCGTAGCTCGCTGACATTTCGGCACAGCACTTAACCGAGGAAAGGTAAGTATGATAATTACTAATTATTATAACCTCTGATGGCGGTGGGTGTAGGGGTAATAATAGGGTGTGTTAGTGTTAGCCTTTTCACCAGCTAACACTAAGCCCTTCCTTAGTAATGGATGCCTGTCAATCAGACAGCGACCATTACTAAGGCAGTAGTAATATAGTTTAAAAAAAACAGACACGTACGACAAATATTTTATTGAAACAAAAAACTATATATATATAACATATATGGACAGTGACTTCAGGAGCTTCCCTAGTACTGGAGCCCCAAGGCAGAGCTCAAGCTGATGCTCTGCTCGGGAACTCCAGGGCCAGGAAACTCTTGATGTCACTGTCCATATATGTAGATAATGCCACAGAGCCCCTGCAGGTAGTGTTACATAGGCCATGTAGATAGTGATACACAGCCCCCTGTAGTGCCACACAGCCCCTTTTCCAACGTCCAAGACGCTCTCCTGGATGTCCTCACTATGACGCTGGCCAAATCTCCTCCTCACATGCAAGTCACGCTGTGAGGAGGAGGAGAGAATGAGGTAGAGGCAGAAACGACGGCCGTCATTCGGATGAAATCCAAGTGACGGCCATTTTTTACACGGCCCCATTGAATTGTAAGAGGTTCAAAAAGATGCAAATATAGCGCAAATATGGCGTGCACCATAATTTGCCACTTTTCTACTCTGTAAAAGTGGCATAAAACCTAAATTCCCCCATGGACTAGACAATTGTTCTCGACTCTACTTTGCAAAACTGTCCAAACTCTGTCAGGTTGCATGGGGACCATTGGTGAACAGTTATTTTTCAACTCCAGACCCAAATTTTCTAAGATCTGGCATCTGAGTTAAAAGGGTTGTACCATGAGGACAGTCTCTCTCCATATTCCCTATTAGGACGTATAAACATTAGAGAGGGGTTTTCACTGTGCAGGACCTTGCTCTATTACCCAGTACAGGGAAACATTGGAAAACATGGTTCCTGCGCTGATGGATTCAGTGCCAATGGGTGCCATCAGGGGCATAACTTGGAAACACTGGGCCCCTAGCAAACTCTTGACTGGGTTCCCCTCCCCTGGGTGCCACACACAGCCCGCCCTTGTAGATAGTGCCCCACTGTAAATAGTGCTACACAGTCCCCTCCTGTAGACAGTGCTATACAGCCCCCCCTGTAGACAGTGCTATACAGCCCCCCCTATACAGTGCTGTACAGCCCTCCCTATAATGCCCACACAGATGCCCCTATACAGGGCTGTACGGCCCCCCCGCCCCTGTAGACAGTGCTATACAGCGCCCCCTGTAGACAGGGCTATACAGCCTCCCCATACAGTGCTATACAGCCCTCCCTATAATGCCCACATAGATGCCCCGAATACAGTATAATACCCACACAGATGCCCCCATACAGTATAATGCCCACACAGATGCCCCCATGTAGTACAATGCCCAAACAAATTCCCCCATACCTCCATAGCTGCCTCACAGTATAATGCTCCCCATAGCTGCCCCACACAGTATAATGCCCCATAGCTGCCCCCACACAGTATAATGCCTCCTATAGCGCCCAACAGTATATTGCCCCCACAGTATAAAGCCCCCATAGCTGCCCACACAGTATAATGCCCCCATAGCTGCCCCCACAGTATAATGCCCCACACAGTATAATGCCCTCTAATAGCTGCCCCACAATATAATGCCCCCCATAGCTGCCCCCACAGTATATTGCCTCCCATAGCTGCCCCCACAGTATAATGCCCCCCATAGCTGCCCCCACAGTATAATGCCCCCACAGTATAATGCCCCCCATAGCTGACCCCACACAGTATAATGCCCCTATAGCTGCCCCCACAATATAATGCCCCCATAGCTGCCCCCACAGTATAATGCCATCCATAGCTGTCCCCACTGTATAATGCCCCCACAGTATAATGCCACCCATACAATATAATGCCCCTCATATAGTAAAATGCCCCCCATAGCTGTCCCCACAGTATAATGCCCCTATACAGTTTAATACCCCCATAGCTGACCCCACATTATAATGCCGCCCAAGCAGTATAATGCCCCCATATAGTAAAATGTTGCTATAGCTGCCACCATATCAGGCTCACTCCCATACCCAGTATAATTCCCCATAGTGCCTGTAAAGGGAAGTGTTTTATATATTTATATCTATGTACATGTGAGTGTAGATATATATATATTTGTCCCTCCAGAAAGGTGTATATTCATCTCCCTACCAGGTAATCAGACACCCTGGGGGATGGAAACCATAAACAGTGAACTAATCCAGGGAGCAGGAAGTTCCAACTGCACTTCCATCCTCCTACTAGGTAATGGTATTCCATGAGGTAGCCATGAGGCCCAGCCCCACCCCCCTTTCACGTGCATGAGCTGTGATGTCACACAGATGTGCACGGACAAGGTATAAGAGGGTCAACGGCCTCAGACTCTGTCTCTTATTTCCTGTTCCCAACGGACTCCCTTTGCCTCCTGGTCTGCTCTTGCCTCATGGCCCTTCCTGAGAGACCACACTAATTGGACCACATGAAGCGCTAAGTATCTTCTCCCCTATACACCCTAAGTAACCCTTTCTCTCCAACTCCTCACCTGCACATTCCCATACCCTGTTAACCCTTGCAGTCCTTAGTTCCCCTACTCCTGAGTAATCCCTGAGTAACTTGCTGTCCCTGAATTACCTGCATATCCCCTGGTATACAGCAACCCATTTCCCTTGTTAACCCTTTCTCCTCCTGAGTTCCTGAAGTTAACCCATTGCTGTTCCTGAAGTTACCCCTTGCTGAAAACCCTTCCCACTGTTGACCCTTTTACCTGAGTATTAACCCTTAGTGTATAGGGAAAGTTATATTAGGAGGAAGTGGGACAGAAATAGTGAACGTGTATTGTATTGTAACGTAACTGTATTCATATGTATGTTTAGGTAAGTGGGTGGAGGTATAACGTAGGTTTGTGATACCGTGGTTATACTGTACTACGTATAGTGTGAGTATACTCAGTATATATTAACGTGTTATATGTATTGGGGTATACTGATACTATACGGTGATCGGTTACTGTGTTTTGTGTTTCGTGTATTTTATATGTAAGGCTGGATTCACACGAACGTTGCGTTTTTGCGCGCGTGAAAAACGCGCCGTTTTGGTCGCGTTGGAGTTGCGTGTGGCATCCGTTTGGCCAGCGTGATAGCGTATTTTACGCGCGTATGGCATGCGTTTTTTACGCGCGTCAAAACAACGGAGGGTGGAGTAATGGAGAGGTCAGCCTACAAAAATACACCTTCTCCAACACCTGCTTGATGTGAGCACATGGTCGCATCAAGATTTCAGGTTTCCTCTAAGTTTGGGCTGTGTTTGTTGGTTTTTTGCTTGTTTTACACGTAAAAAACTACAATATGCCCTTGACTCCACTGGGCCGTGTGCTGCTAGCATGGATGGTTTCTAGGAGATTTGGTGAACGGCGACCCATGCTTCAGGAGGGAACCCGGAGAAGAGGGAGGATTTGGGTTCATCCACTTGTGGCCCAGCGCACCTCCAAAGGGCATTTTCATACTCTATATGAGGAACTTCGCAGCCACCCCGAGAAATTCAGGTCGTTTTGCCGCATGTCTGTGGCGACTTTTGATATTCTACTGGTCCAGATTCGCACAGGAATAACCTACAAGGACACAAATATGCGGCGCTGCATTTCCCCCGAGGAGCGACTGCTTGTGACGTTGAGGTATGTGTGTTTAAAACTATTGCAGCTTACAGGCTGGTGTGTGGTTGCCATGTCCTACAGCACGCTTATTTGTGTGTTGTGTTTTTGCATCTCGCCCATGTAGATTTCTAGCTACCGGAAACAGCTATCATTCGCTACATTTCGAATTCCTTCTTGGAGTGAGCACTATTTCGGCCATTGTCACAGGCACCTGTGTTGTGTTGTGGCTGCGATTGAAGACCACAGTGATGCCGCAGCCGACGACAGACCACTGGCTTTCGATTGCATCAGACTTTAACACCACCACCCAATTTCCTAATTGTATTGGTGCCCTAGACGGGAAGCATATTAGGGTCAAGAAGCCCCCCCACTCAGGATCCCGATTCTATAACTACAAACAGTTTTTTTCTATCGTCTTGTTGGCCTTGTCCGACAGCAATTATTGTTTTACCATTGTACATATAGGGTCCTATGGAAGCTCAGCTGATGCCCGCATCTTTCGTACATCCCGGATGGGCCATCGTCTGATGTGCAATCTGCTCTCGGTGCCGGTGCCGAACCACCTGCCTGGCTCGCAAGGACCACCAGTCCCTTATGTGATCGTGGCAGATGAGGGTTTTGGACTCACAAGTCAAGTAATGCGGCCATTTGCTAGAAGAGGCTTGGATGACCGCCGGCGCATATTCAATTACCGGCTTAGCAGAGCACGCCGATGTGTTGAATGTGCATTTGGCATCATGTCCTCCAAATGGCGTGTTTTCCTCACCACCATGCAACTGACGCCGCAAAATGTCACCCGGGTCATACAAGCGTGTGTAGTGCTTCATAATTTTTGTCGTATACATGATACAGGTTGTGATGCCGAATATATTCGACAAAATGTTACCTCAACAACCATTCCGCTGCCACTTCCACTTGGAAGGGCGCAAACTTCTGGAATTAGAGTACGCGACATATTTGTACAATATTTTGACAGCCCCGATGGAGCTGTGCCATGGCAGGAGGATGTTCTGTGAGGCCTGTCCTAGTGTAGAATAGTGGGCCACTGCAGCATTTGTTATGTAAATTTGGGGTTCTTTGGGGAGGGGATATTTAGCTTCGGCACTCGCAAGACATGAGGACCCTTGACGTGGGTTGCAAGCTTATATCTTTGGTGGTTTACCTTTTTACGTTATATCTCCTCTATACGAAATAGCTTTGGAGGCCGGTTGGCTTAGCCCTTGTTCACTATTTGCAAGATAAAAATCATTTGTTCCCCATTTCTCACACGACTGCAATGCAGGCGAGGGCAATATGATGAATGGAGGTAAACCACCAAAGACAAACTAATACCTCAATCATGGCATGCTACAATCTTGCTCCACCATCCTAATGTGGGAACATTACATAAAAGAATGTTTGGGGGAACCTGGGTTCCAACACATAAATGGAGGCAAACACATATAATCAAACTTGCAAACAGCATAACCATTTAATCTGGTAGTTCGAAAGTAAACTGTGACCAGCAACCAGCAGTCATAAAAACATATACAACGCACCAACATGATGCTACATAAAGAAACAGTGACTTCCATGTTTACATCAGCACATAGAAACAGCCGTCATCGCCCTACACACTTCTATAAATCGTGATACCTGTGTGAGGGAGACTGGTGGCTATGCATTTCAGCACCACTATACTGTCCCTGGGACTGCTGAGGATGTTCCTCAACAGCATAGTGGTGCTGATACTGGGGGTTGAGCCCTGCCGGGGGGCCCTGGACAAAGGGAGGCTGGGGTCTGACGTAGGGGGGGAAACTGCGCTCGCGAGGCACCACAGGACTTGGTGACATTACGCTCACCATCGGCCGTTGGTACTGTGGCCGTGGAAAGGTGTGAGCAGGCTGGGAAGGGAGAGGAGCAGTAGAGCTCAGGCAATCTTCAGGCAATCCACGCCATTGCTCTACTACCTGGAAGCATTGCCGTGGATTGTTAGGAGGAGTGGCAGAGTCAATTATAGCAAGGATTGCCCCTTGGACGCGTGCCATCCGGTAGTCCGGTACTCGCCGGAGTAGTGGCGCTATGGTACGGCCAAAAGCGTCACATCCATCCTCCTCCGAACATCGCCTAAGGTACTCCAGGACTCTCGAGTCCACGTTGGCACCTGCTGGGGCAACCTGGGTGCGCCGGCGTCTGGCTGGTGGTGTCCGTGGATTGTCCAGGCCCGGTGGCAGCTGGGGTTGGCTGCTTAACTGTGTGGCTGCTTGGGTTTGCGTACGGTCGGGGGTCAAGGGCAGCACGGGATGTTGTTCCGTGAGCTGCTGCGCCACCACATGGCCAGCCTCCTCCTCCGTGTCATTGAGATTATCACTGCATCTGCCAGAAACATTAATCGTTACTCCTTTGACCATGTCCACAAGGGCCATACAGCTTTTTATACAGGCTATGCAGTGAACACACACATGTCATCAATGTAATGTCAGTACTTACGGTCGCATCTCCATAATGTCCTTGAGAAACATCAGCTGTTTCATATATATAGGGGCGTTTTTTGGACGCCCCATCCCCACTTCGCCCTTTGTTTCCGTATTCCCTCCTGAACTGATCCCAACAGCTCCTCCACCGTGTTTTGACATCATCAACTGGACATAGGAACAGGAGACAGACAACAAAATGAGACCATATGACCTTACGGACAATTTCACTTGTCACAAACGTTGCTATACGTAAAACACAACCACACATTAAACACTGGCCTATAAATAATGCAGTGCCACACGCGCGACCAAGCACTGTACAGAACATGTGAAACACAAGGCTATACACTACAGCATGGCCGATTGCATTAGCATCAATTTAGATCAGCGCTTACCTATGGTTTTGCGGTCTCTTGTGGTACTTTTTTCCCACTCCTGGCCAAATAGGCTATGCGCCACCTCATCCCAGGCTACCTCCTTGCCCGTGCGGTCGTGGTAGGCCTCAGCGTTCGTGTTCCACAACTGGGGTCTGTCATGGACCAAGCAAATAAGTTTCTCCACATCGCACGCACGTGGCATTGCTGCAGATGTGTGTTTAAACTGTGCGCATGTGCTCAGAAAGTGAAAAGGCACTTCCTGGTTTGTAGTTGTTTTGTCTAGTCTGCTCAACTTATTTACATAGACTTAACAAGTGTTGCGTGAAAAACGCTGTGCGTATGGAGGTGCTTGCGTGTGCCCTGCGTTGTTTTCACGCACCCATTGACTTCAATGGGTGCGTGATGCGTTGAAAACGCTGAATCAACGGACATGTCGGGGCTTTTTGGCAACGGAGCAACGCTGCGCAAAAACCACGCACATGTCTGGACGGCCCCATTGACTAATATAGGTCCGGTCAAAGCACGTGAAAATCACGCGCGTTGTACGCGCGTATTTTACGTTCGTCTGAATAAAGCCTAAGTGTGATTATTGTTAGTAATAAATATTACCGTTTATTTACTATACGGTCTTATTCCCTTGAGTAGAAGCAAAGCAAGTAGACTAACGTTAGTATAAGGAAAAGGTAGGGGAACTAGGCATAACCCTAGTGACCCTGATTATAAAGGAGGTAGTAATAGTGGGCGACCAAGTAGGTGAAATCCACCATTGTACCAGCCCTTTTACACGTGTGTGTGTGTGTGTGTGTGTGTGTGTGTGTGTGTGTGTGTGTGTGTGTGTGTGTGCGTGTGTGTGTGGCGAATATATATTATATGCATATATATATATATTATAGAGCCCTTTTACAGTGCCTAATAGAAAAATAATAACATAATTACTTACCTATCCCCGTTCCCACGACGGGTGGCGGATCCTTCTCCTCCGGTCTGTGCTGTGAGTGACTCGCGGCACAGTGAAGGAGTCGTCACTCCTTGCTCTAGCATTCAGGAAGTGGGACCAGCGCTGTCAGCGCTGTTTATCTATGGGGGCCCTGTAAGCCCCCAGGCTTAGAGGCCCGATCGCAATTGCGACCGTTGCTATCCCTAGAGCTACGCCACTGTTACTGTAGCCTGTGGCAGAGCAGAGAGATACCTCCCTGTTCTGTCATAGTGTTCAATAGCATCTGCGTCCGAAGGACGCAGACACTACTGAAGGTGGCGTCGCTACCGTTGTAGCAGTCATAGAGGCTGCTAGCAAAGCCTCCGGCAATGGGGGGCCCGTGACGGCTGGCAGCACGGGCCCCCTTACGCCACTGGCTGCTTGCAACTCACAAATTTCCCTATTGATAAACTGGAATTGCCGGGGAAAGCTGCAGACAGCTACATATGGTGCTGTTTCAGCTGCTAAGCCTGCAGTGATCAGCTGAGTGATAGCAGGCGTGCATTTAGGAAAGAGGGTGTCCTGATGGTACAATCCTTTAACAATATTCTTTTTAAGCCATTCCTGTTTAACGTTGGCTTTATGTTTGGGGTGGTTGTCTTCCAAGCAGCAGTTCTCGTGCAGGCTACCGCAGGTTTTCTACAGAATGTCCTTGTATTTTACTGGAGTCATTTTACCCTCTATCTTTCCTTTCAGGGTCTGTAATAGAGAAGAATCCCCAGATTTGCACAGAACGGTTGGTTCATTTTTAAACTCAATTTTTGAGGGATGTTTGCAGTATACAGATATACAGTGATGCCATATTCTTTTCATTCCTATGATTGATTTAATTTAGAATATTCAGGAGTCCATTCACTGACTAATACTTTTTAATAATTAATTCTTCAAGTTGTTAGAAGTGATCTTTTGTTTTCATGAGGTCATTTTTGGTATGGAGAGGATTCATAAGCATAAGACAAATTAGAGCACATGTAATTGTGTCTAAAACATGGAATCAATTCACTGTCCTTTGGAACATGGATAAAACGCTGGGTCAGTCACCAGGAGGTATGTGAAAGAAGATGATACATGGGTCTTAATAGGGACACACTAGGTGAGTTTATTTGAGATCAACCTCTTTGGGACATTTACTCCAAACATCGATGTAGGGTGAAGGCACCAGGGAATATATAGAGATTAATAGGGGCAGAAAACGCTCCACTAGGGCTATGATTCAAGAGAGCCAAAGAAATCCTCTGGTAAAACTAAAAGCTGAGAAAACGCCTATAAGTGGTAAGATCCAACCATTTTTTCATATTTTTGAATGCAAAACTAATTTGGTTAGGATGACCTCACTGCTGTTTTGTTAAGCAAGGACATTTCAGTCACATGAGACATAAATGTCCCGTTAAGCAATTGTCTGAATATATTGCAGTAATAATAAATGTTAAGTCTTAATACTACTTTCTCTACTGCTGCGATAAATTCAAGGTGAAAAATGTAAAATATATAGACTGATAGACTCTCACTCTCTCTCTCTAAATATATAGATATTGGATAGTTCTATAACAGGAGCAAAAGATCCTATCAAAAACTATGACATATGAGGCCTTGTAAGTTATAAGATTAATATAAGTCACTTAGGACTTCCATGACCATACAAAGACATAAACCTAGAAGAAAAAATGTCCTTTTACAAGTCACAGGAATCTTTTATAAAGAATACTTCACAGTTGGGAATCTATTATCTTATAATAAGACGGCTTTAAAAAAAGGCTTAGATAATTTCCTAGAATAAAAAAATATAAGCTCTTATGTGTAGAAATTTTTACTTCCCTTTTCCCATCCCTTGGTTGAACTTGATGGACATGTGTCTTTTTTCAACCGTACGAACTATGTATGTAACTATGTATGTAACTATGTATAATGCACATGTTTTTCTCATAACCAGTGAAGTAAAGGCATCATGATTCCACAGTTATAACAACATTTTACCTTTATATAGATTATGATCACATTATAATATTGATCTCTTGAGTCTTGAGGGGAGGAAAAACCTCTTATTTTCATTATAATTGTAATACTCTCCAGTTGACTGGTGTTTCCCTTTTCAATATGGTAAAAATATGAGTTTATATAATGCTGCAGTATTGGATCTGCTATTACAAACCAAGAACTGAAAATGATTCCACATAGAAATGTGGAACAATTGCAATCAGCATGTAAACATCTTGCGACTTGGGTTGGTCTTCTGTCTGCAGTTTTTGGCCACAATGCATGGACAGGTATGTTTAGTTTTCCTTAAATTATACCTTTGATTTGGAGCTACACAGGTTAAGGTGGATCTGTCAGTTGTCTGAGCAATTCATATGATAGAAGGGGAGATTCTGAGGTTGGAGATACATAGCTTTGTATACTTTCTTACTATTTTCTTGTATGAGTGTAAATAAGCTGTGTGGGTAGGAACAAGGGCTCAGGTTTCTCTATGAAAGGTAGCATTTAAAGGGATTTTCCAGAACTTCCTTTCCTTATGGTAGGCCATCAATATCAGAATGGTGGGGTTCTGACTCCCGGCACCTGGGGATCAGGTGATTGAAGGGGGTCACAGTGCTCGAGTGAGCGCCGCATCTCCTTTATTGCTTACCAGGCCCAGCTCCGTACATATTTCAGTGGTTGTGCCTGGTATTGCTGCACACTGCTGTTCAGTCAGATTCGGGATTAGGCTGCAATATCAGGCACAGCCAATACCAAATTTATAAAGCTGACCTGTGGGGGTGCCAGGAGTCAGACCCTCACTAATCTGATATTAATGGATTATCCTAAGGATAGGCCAATAATATCAAAGTCCCGAAAAATCAATTTAAACAGCTTTTTACATGAAACTATTTAATCAAATCATAGAAAACTATAAATCCTAAAGCTCAGCATCTTCTCTTTGATTCTATGCTGCTCTCAGATACAGTAGCATATTTAAGGACTTGTGGACAAGGAACATCTTTAGCTAGTAACAGGAAACTGCAAAAAAATCTGATTCCCAGCAATTGCCCCTGAAGCCCATCAGGCTATGCAATTGGCCTATGGACTGTAAGGTTGTGGACTGTGGTAAGTGATAGCGGTGAGCAATGCATATGATTTGCTTGGGGCTCCCCGGCTTTAGCTGTGACTCGCTCCAGTGTGCAGTCAGTAATGATCTTGCTACTTCGAATATATTAAGGAATTGTAGATAATGCAGAGATACAAATTAAGCTAAGGAGCAAACTTTCCAATTTAATCGAGATCTAAAACCTGAACAGTCAACATTCATCGTAGAACCAAATGTTGTTGCTGAATGCTGTCAGTGCTTCCCAGACTGAAGAAATTTTGTGTGAACTCCTGGGCTAATAACTAGATAGTTCCAAAGGACTAATGTAAATGCGATAACACAAAATCTCTATATATTCTAATCAGATATTGTAAAGGATCTGCCAGGCACAGCTTCGGGGTTAACTCCCTTAATTAATCAGTCAGCACCTGAATCTACATCCCTGAGACTGACTCCAGCTTCCACCACTCAGGCTGGCAGGCTTAGGAGTGGGAGAGCCTATCGCAGCCTGGCCAGACTCAGCTAGCTCCCGCCCTCTGTCTATTTATACCTGCATTTCCTGTTCCTCCTTGCTTGTTATTCTTTTTCGTGTGGTTTCCTGGCCCAGCTACAGCTCCTTCTATTTTGTTCCTGCTCCATACAGACCCTGGCTTACTGACTACTCTTCTGCTCTTCGTTTGGTACCTCGCACACTCCTGGCTTGACTCGGCTCGTTCACCATTCTGGTTGCTCACGGTGTTGCCGTGGGCAACTGCCCCTTTTCCTTGCTTGTATTCCCTTGTATGTTTGTCGTGTTTGTCGTGCACTTACTGAGTGCAGGGACCGCCGCCCAGTTGTACCCCGTCGCCTAGGGCGGGTCGTTGCAAGTAGGCAGGGACAGAGTGGCGGGTAGATTAGGGCTCACTTGTCCGTTTCCCTACCCCCCGGTCATTACATAATAAGAAGCCAATACCTAGTCTACCCTGGTCCCTGACACCACTATGGACCCCCGTGAGACCCTGGCTCAGCAAATGCAGGGTCTCTCCCTACAGGTCCAGGCCCTGGCTCAGAGGGTCAACCAGCCTGATGCTACCTTGGTAGTTCCCCTCACCGCACCTCTTGAACCCCACCTCAAGTTGCCCGACCGGTTCTCAGGGGACCGGAGGGCTTTTCTCTCCTTTCGGGAGAGTTGTAGGCTTTACTTTCGTTTAAAGCCTCATTCCTCAGGTTCTGAGAGCCAGCGGGTGGGTATAATTATGTCCCGGCTCCAGGGAGGGCCCCAAGAGTGGGCCTTCTCCTTGGCTCCTGACGCCCCTGAACTTTCCTCCGTTGATTGTTTCTTTTCTGCTCTCTGACTTATTTATGACGAGACTGACAGGACTGCCTTTGCCGAGAGTCAGCTGGTGACCTTACGTCAGGGTAAGAGACCTGTTGAGGAGTATTGCTCTGACTTTAGGAAGTGGTGCGTAGCTTCTCGGTGGAATGACCCTGCCTTAAGGTGCCAGTTTAGGTTGGGTCTGTCGAATGCCCTGAAAGACCTGCTAGTTAGCTATCCCTCTTCTGACTCCCTAGACCAGGCTATGGCTTTAGCGGTACGACTTGACCGACGTCTCAGGGAACGACAACATGAACGTTTATGTGTTTTCTCCTCCGACTCCCCATGATGCCTCCCGAAGTTCCGTTGCTTCGTTCCTCCAGGAAAGACTCAGAGATACCTATGCAACTCGGGGCCTCCGTGTCCCCCCAACAACGTAGAGAATTCCGCAGGAAGAATGGTCTCTGCTTCTACTGTGGGGATGACAAGCATCAAGTGAACAACTGTCCTAAGCGTAAGAATGCAGCCAGAGAACTTCCGCGCCTAAGTGATCATCGGGGAGGTCACTTGGGCGCACAGGTATTTCCAGTAAATAGGAAACGTACTAAGATCTTGCTTCCCTTTCAGGTCTCTTTTGGTGGTAGGTCTGCTACCGGCAGTGCCTTCGTGGATTCAGGGTCCTCTACTAATATTATGTCTGTGGAATTTGCTATGTCTCTTGCTATGCCTCTGATTGATTTGCCTAAACTTGTCCCGGTAGTGGGTATCGACTCCACTCCTCTTGCTAATGGTTATTTTACACAGCATACCCCTGTTTTTGAACTCCTTGTTGGCTCCATGCATTTGGAGCAATGCTCTGTACTGTTGATGCAGGGATTATCGTACGATTTGGTTCTAGGCCTTCCCTGGTTGCAGTTGCATAATCCCACGTTTGACTGGAATACTGGGGAGCTAACCAAATGGGGTAATGAATGTTGTACGTCATGTTTTTCTGTTAATTCTATTTCTCCCCCTGAGGAGGCGAATACGCTACCCGAGTTTGTTCAGGACTTCGCTGATGTTTTCTCTAGGGAGGCCTCCGAAGTGTTACCTCCTCATAGAGAATACGATTGCGCTATCGAATTGGTACCAGGAGCAAAGCTTCCTAAGGGTAGGATATTTAATCTTTCTTGTCCTGAACGTGAAGCCATGAGAGAGTATATCCAGGAATCCCTGGCCAAGGGTTACATTCGTCCCTCTTCTTCTCCGGTAGGTGCTGGCTTCTTCTTCGTGGGGAAGAAGGATGGTGGTCTTAGGCCATGCATTGACTACCGTAGCCTGAATAAGGTCACGGTAAGGAACCAGTATCCCCTTCCTTTGATTCCTGATCTCTTTAATCAGGTTCAGGGGGCCCAATGGTTCTCTAAATTGGATCTACGGGGGGCGTATAACCTTATTCGCATCAAAGAGGGGGATGAGTGGAAGACTGCGTTTAACACGCCCGAAGGCCATTTCGAATACCTCGTCATGCCCTTTGGGTTGTGTAATGCCCCTGCGGTCTTCCAGAATTTCATAAATGAGATTTTGAGAAATTACCTGGGGATATTTCTTGTAGTGTACCTTGATGACATACTGGTGTTTTCCAAGGACTGGTCCTCCCACATTGAGCATGTCAGGAAGGTGCTCCAGGTCCTTCGGGAAAACAAACTGTTTGCCAAAACCGAAAAATGTGTGTTTGGGGTACAGGAGATACCATTTTTGGGTCAAATCCTCACTCCTCATGAATTCCGCATGGACCCCGCCAAGGTTCAGGCTGTGGCGGAATGGGTCCAACCTGCCTCCCTGAAGGCGTTACAGTGTTTTTTGGGGTTCGCTAATTATTACAGGAGATTTATTGCTAAGTTCTCGGTCATCGCTAAGCCTCTTACGGACGTCACTCGCAAAGGTGCTGATCTCCTCCACTGGCCTCCTGAGGCTGTCCAGGCTTTTGAGGTCCTTAAGAAGTGCTTTATCTCGGCCCCGGTGCTGGTTCAGCCCAACCAAATGGAGCCATTTATCGTGGAAGTTGACGCATCTGAGGTGGGAGTGGGGGCTGTCTTGTCCCAGGGTACCAGGTCCCTCACCCATCTCCGCCCCTGTGCCTACTTCTCCAGGAAGTTTTCGCCAACTGAGAGTAACTATGATATTGGCAACCGCGAACTCTTAGCCATTAAATGGGCATTTGAAGAGTGGCGCCACTTCCTGGAGGGGGCTAGACACCAGGTAACGGTCCTTACCGACCACAAGAATCTGGTTTTCCTAGAATCTGCCCGGAGGCTAAACCCGAGACAAGCTCGATGGGCGTTATTTTTTACCAGATTCAATTTTTTGGTTACCTATAGGGCTGGGTCTAAAAATATTAAGGCTGATGCACTGTCGCGTAGCTTCATGGCCAGCCCTCCTTCGGAGGAAGATCTTGCTTGTATTTTGCCTCCAGGTATAATCATTTCCTCGATCGATTCTGATTTAGTCTCTGAAATTGCTGCTGATCAAGGTTCAGCTCCCGGGAACCTTCCTGAGAACAAGCTGTTTGTTCCCCTGCAATTCCGGCTAAGGGTACTTAGGGAAAATCATGACTCCGCACTATCTGGTCATCCAGGCATCCTGGGTACCAAACACCTCATTACCAGAAATTATTGGTGGCCTGGGTTGCCTAAAGACGTTAAGGCCTACGTCGCCGCTTGTGAGGTTTGTGCTAGGTCCAAGACTCCCAGGTCCCGACCAGCGGGCTTACTGCGTTTGTTGCCCATTCCCCAGAGACCTTGGACACATATCTCCATGGATTTTATCACCGATTTGCCTCCATCCCAAGGCAAGTCGGTGGTGTGGGTGGTGGTAGACCGCTTCAGTAAGATGTGCCACTTTGTACCCCTCAAGAAACTACCCAACGCCAAGACGTTGGCTACCTTGTTTGTCAAACACATCCTGCGTCTCCATGGGGTCCCTGTCAATATTGTTTCGGACAGAGGGGTACAATTTGTTTCATTGTTTTGGAGAGCCTTCTGTATGAAGTTGGGGATTGATCTGTCCTTCTCCTCTGCCTTCCATCCTGAAACCAATGGTAAAACGGAGAGGACTAATCAATCTCTAGAACAATACTTAAGGTGTTTTGTCTCTAACTGTCAATATGATTGGGTCTCATTCATTCCCCTCGCCGAATTTTCCCTTAATAACCGGGTCAGTAACTCGTCAGGGGTCTCTCCCTTTTTCTGTAATTTTGGGTTTAATCCACGGTTCTCCTCCGTTTCACCTGGTAGTTCCAACAATCCCGAGGTAGAGGTCGTTCATCGGGAACTGTGCACAGTCTGGGCCCAGGTTCAGAAGAACCTAGAGGCGTCCCAGAGCGTACAAAAAACTCAGGCTGATAGAAAACGTTCTGCTAACCCCCTGTTTATGGTCGGGGATCTGGTGTGGTTGTCGTCTAGGAACTTGCGTCTCAAGGTTCCGTCCAAGAAATTTGCTCCCCGGTTTATTGGGCCGTATAAGGTCATTGAGGTCCTCAATCCTGTCTCCTTCCGGCTGGAGTTACCCCCGTCTTTTCGTATACACGACGTGTTTCATGCCTCCCTCCTTAAACGCTGCTCCCCGTCCTTGGCTCCCTCGAGGAGACCTCCTGTTCCCGTCCTCACCCCTGAGGGGGTGGAATTTGAGGTGGCCAGGATTGTGGACAGCAAGATGGTCCAAGGCTCCCTCCAGTACCTGGTCCATTGGAGAGGTTACGGGCCCGAGGAGAGGACTTGGGTACCCGCCCGGGATGTTCACGCTGGGGTATTGGTCAGGAGGTTCCACCTGCGTTTCCCCAGTAAGCCAGGTCCACTTAGAAAGGGTCCGGTGGCCCCTCATAAAAGGGGGGGTACTGTAAAGGATCTGCCAGGCACAGCTTCGGGGTTAACTCCCTTAATTAATCAGTCAGCACCTGAATCTACATCCCTGAGACTGACTCCAGCTTCCACCACTCAGGCTGGCAGGCTTAGGAG
Source organism: Rhinoderma darwinii (assembly GCF_050947455.1). Taxonomy (NCBI): domain Eukaryota; kingdom Metazoa; phylum Chordata; class Amphibia; order Anura; family Rhinodermatidae; genus Rhinoderma; species Rhinoderma darwinii. The sequence continues at coordinate 100,176,969 of NC_134691.1, read as the reverse complement.
TGGGAGAGCCTATCGCAGCCTGGCCAGACTCAGCTAGCTCCCGCCCTCTGTCTATTTATACCTGCATTTCCTGTTCCTCCTTTCTTGTTATTCTTTTTCGTGTGGTTTCCTGGCCCAGCTACAGCTCCTTCTATTTTGTTCCTGCTCCATACAGACCCTGGCTTACTGACTACTCTTCTGCTCTTCGTTTGGTACCTCGCACACTCCTGGCTTGACTCGGCTCGTTCACCACTCTGGTTGCTCACGGTGTTGCCGTGGGCAACTGCCCCTTTTCCTTGCTTGTATTCCCTTGTATGTTTGTCGTGTTTGTCGTGCACTTACTGAGTGCAGGGACCGCCGCCCAGTTGTACCCCGTCGCCTAGGGCGGGTCGTTGCAAGTAGGCAGGGACAGAGTGGTGGGTAGATTAGGGCTCACTTGTCCGTTTCCCTACCCCCCGGTCATTACAGATATCTTTGCTCAGGCTTTAACTCCTGACATTGTAAATTTTCACAATATATTTCAGTTATGTGCTGGGGAAAAATGCTGGATTTTTCGACTTTCCTGATTATCGGATGTTGGATTAAAGGAATTCCATTGTATGCAGATCTTTCTCAAGTTTCTCAAATTATTTATTCCATCAAAGAAATATGACAAGTTACCTCTAATAAACTTCTACTAATAAAATGTTTCCAAACTAAGGAGAAGATACGGATAGCTACTCAACATAATCAAAGCAGATATATACTGCATTTGCACCAAATGTTTGCAATACTGAAATGTAAAGCATTAGTTGGTCACATTTATCTAACAATGTGCTATGATAATGGATGTGAAATGGAAGTAATTGTACCATTAAGCAATATAACCCTTAAAAAACCAAAAAGGTACGTTTAAATATGATCATTTTAACACCAATTAGAATGAATTATATATGATACAGTATGCAAGACTCACATGTAGAAAACCGAGGGAAAACATTGAAGACAGAAACTATTATCCTCTTAATTGATGGTGTCTCCTACACATCAGTATAAATCTACTTTACTTTTGTATACACGTCTCTCTGTTCTGCTTTTTTACTGTTGAGTCCACCGTTCACTCGAACTACATACAAATAATGCTCTGTTCACATCGTATTTGAGCCCTGCATTTGGTGCACATGCCAGAAAAAGCTCCTGGTGTATACAACAAAGTATACATAGGGCTTCATTCACCCGAAGGAGGCCAAAACAGTGTCCTTTTGTCCTCCTTCAAGCTAGTATACGGTATACTTTATTTTATTTTTTTGCTGTATAGAAAAGGGTAGGTTATTACGTTTTTCTATGCAGTCATCCTGCATATAGGTTTTGGGGATTTTTTTTTTTTAAACATGGGAGACTATGGGCCACTGTATGCCTATTTTAGAAATAATTATCTAGATACTTCATAAAACTATAGCATTTTCTGTCTTATGTAGCCTATGGAAGGCTCAACCTGCAGATTTCTAAGTGTCATCTGAGACATGTGTTGGCCTCAACTATGCTTCTAATGTTCTGGTGTGAACTATAACCAGTGGAGAACTATAATATGGAGAATATTTTGTCTCCTCTCACCTGACAGCTCTAGAAGGGTTCTTCTTCGCTCAGTTCATCCCCTACCTCATTGCTGATGGTATAACATAGCTTTTGATCCTGTGGCAAAAGATTCCTGGGGACTAAAAATGATGTTCTACAGAAGGATGTATATACCATAGGGACAGCCAAAGCGTCTGCTATGGGTCCCATGGAGAGAGGAGGCCCAATCCAGGTCCCTACTCTACAGGTCCTACAACTTTAGAAAACAAGGCTGTGGGAAATCAACCCAATCATCATGGATAAGAGATTAAGGGCAAACATGCATCTTTGTTTTGCATAATTGTAATATTTGCTATGGCTGCACCTTTCCTCTTTGTTCGCCTCTGGCTCTACAACCTCCTGCCCGGCTACACATTCAAAAAATATGTGGACTGTTAGCAAGAGCAGGTTTTGCAGTTTCATATACATATTGTATCATTTTTTTCTCATTAGAAGATATAATGCCCTCTCCCTCAATTGCTTGTTGACATAAGACAAGTATGCTTGTCATGGCTGACAGTCATGCTGATCGCGCGGGCACAATCAGGAGAAGGACAATGGCTGTAATACACTGCAATAGCCCCTATCATGATCTCGGGGTATGTGGACCCACTAGGCCGCTCCGCCGTAGCGCAGTGGCAGCTGGACAAATCACAGTCAACTGGTCAGGGAAAATTAAGAGCGCGCGCACACCCTATTTTTTAGAGCAGAGCCGGATGGCCGCTAGTGCTGGCATCTCCTAGGAGGGAGACGCTGGGTGACATAGGTCTGTGGGTGCGGCCGTCGTAATGTAGGGAACGGCCGTGACAGCCCCACTCTAATGACAGGGGTCAAATAAACCTCTGATCTCTGCTGCAATAAATGCAATCAACATTTGATTGCATTGCAGAGAATCCCTGTGATGCTATCAGAGCCAATACCTTGTATGGTCAGAGAGCCCAGGGTCAATTGAAGGACCTTATTACTTCCATGTTGTTAGGGTATATTTAAGTATGCCATAATAATTGCCTATGTACTATTCACTGTGGTCGCAGCGGTCGCATCTGCGACCCGGCCCCGAAGCCAGTGTGGCCCGACCACATCAAAGAAAAGTTACTATAGTAACTGCGGCCTATGTAATAAACTACAGGGGCCCCCGTTACTATAGTAACTGACAGTACTTATCTTCATCGTTCCGGAGCGCAGTGGAGGTCCTGACGTCACAGCACTGTGTGCAGCGCATGACGTCACAACGCTATGCGCTGCGCACAACATCCCGAGCCTGGATGGAGTCAGGACCTCCGCTGTGGCCGAAAAGGACGGTAAGTTTAATACCACTGTCTGCTGGAGCTGATAGGTCGGGGTCTGACTACCGGGACCCCAGCCAATCAGCTATTTTGAAGGGGGTGCAGCGCTCGTACGAGCGAAACTTCCCCTTCTTTCCGGTCACTTTCTCACACTGTGAATCACCAACACGGATGTGTCAGCGATTCCCAGTGTGTGCAAGTAAGGGAAATGAAGGGGAAGCAGCGCTAGTACGAGCGCTGCACCCCCTTCAAAACAGCTGATTGGCGGGGGTCCCGGGAGTCGGACCCCGACCCATCAGCTATTGATGGCCTATCCTGAGGATAGGCCATCAATGTTTAGGGACTGGTCAACCCCTTTAAGCCTACCATGTGGTAGGCTTAGATACAGGGTTCAGCAAACTGTATCACACATGCACATGGGCTCTGTATCTAAGTCTACCATATGTCTTAGACAGTGTTCACATCACCATTGCCCTTCCGTTGAGGGGTTCCGTCTCAGGTTTCCGTCGGGTAACCCCTCAACGGAGGGGCAAACTGAAACCTCAGCTTCTGTTTCCCTCACCATTGATCGAAACGGAACGCTGTCACAACGGTGACAAACTGAAAACTTTAGCAACATTTCCATTACCATTGAAATCAATGGTTAGGGAAAAGGAAGCTGAGGTTTCAGTTTGCCTCTCCGTTGAGGGGTTACCCAACGGAAACCTCAGACGGAACCCCTCAACGGAAGGGCAGCAGTGATGTATACAGGCCCTTACTAATGTTTTTTTGTGTGTTTTTGTTTTTTTAAAGGTTCGGTCGTTGGACTACGTCGGATTCGAGGACTACTTCGATGATGGCTTTTTTATTATCAATAAAATGGTTAATGAGGGTTGTGTATTTCAATAAACCAATTTTTTCTGTCTTTGTATTTTTTTTTAACTTTATTACTACCGCCTTTAGTAATGGCCGCTGACTGATTGACAGCGTCCATTACTAAGGCGGGGCTTAGTGTTAGTCGGGGAAAAGGCTAACACTAACCCCCTTATTAACCCGGTACCCACCGCCACCACGGGTACCGGGAAGAGTCAGGTACGATCCAGTACACGACCATCTGCAGTGATGTTTGGGCACTGGGATGGCCGCATTCTGGTATTATTAGGCTGGGAAAGGCCAAACACAGAGGCCCTCCCCACCCTGGTAATGCTAGGCTGCTGCTGTGTTGTATCTGGTTGGTTATGAAAAATGGGGGGGACCTCACGTCATTTAAAAAAAACAAATAATAATAATTGGAAAGAACGATGTTTTATAACCAGCCAAATACAACATAGTAGCAGCAGGCTAGCATTACCAGGGTGGGAAAGGCCAATGTTTTTGGGCTTTCCCAGCCTAATAATACACCCTGCGGTCACGCCACTGCCAATCGATCACTACAGATGGTCAGCTACTGGATCATATCCAGCTCTTCCAGGTACGCCTGGTGGAGGTGGGTACCGGGGTAATAATGGGGGTTAGTGTACGGCTCTTCATGTCTTTTAGTAATGGACGTTGTCAATCAGCCAGCTGAAATGACTAAGGCGGTAGTAATAAAATGTTGAAAAATACAAAGACATAGAAAAAATATTTGATTGAAATAAACATCCCGCACACATCTCTCATTAACCATTTTATTGAAAATAAAAAACCGTTGTTACCGAAGTAGTACTCGAATCCGATGTAGTCCAACAACCGAACAAAAAACGCAAACACACAAAAATAATTAGTAACACATAAAAAAGCAAAGCAATTATTATCTTACCTTTCCTGGGTCCAGCGCTGGAGCCACAATGTCAGCGAGCTGGGCCCAATATCTAATCCTATCATGTGTGATACTGTCTGCTGGGCCTGATATCTAATCCTATCATGTGTGATACTGTCTGCTGTGCCACTGTATCTAAACCTATCTTATGTGATACTGTCTAATAAGCCACTGTATCTAATCCTATCCATAGCTATAGGGTCGTAGTGCTATAGATATGCTGTCTAATATATACACATATACATACACGCACACACATATTTTGGGGGGCTATATGTATTTTGGCTATTTCCCCTGACGTTTCAAGACCTTAGTGACGCCCCTGGCTGCTAGTGCTGCATCGTTGGGTCACTTAGGAGACCCAGCGATGCAGATGAAAGCTGCGGGCCACCGGCCATGAGAAGATTGGGGGGGCCCAAGAAGAACCTTTGCATCGGGGCCCATGAGCCTTTAGCTTCGCCCCTGGTACTATTAGTACACAGGCTAATGTATTGGAATATATCTATATATCTATATATCTAAGATAGTCAGACAGATATTTGCCAGCACATTATAGTAAAAAAATAAAGATAAAAAAAAATATTTCCCCTTTGGAATAAAAAATAGAAGTAATTTTAAAAAAATGTCAGTAAAAAAAAAACACCCAAAAATATTTTACATCAAATAAAACCCATTAAATATAAGTTCCAAGACATAATATAATAAAGACATATTTAGTATCCTTACCACTGTAACAACCTGTACAACAAATTGATAACATAATTTATGGTGATCGGTGTACCGCGTAAAAAAATAACTGTAGTGAAATTGTTGCTTTTCTACATTTTTCCAAAAGCAAAAATTATTATAAATTTGTAGATTGATTAGAAATAGGGGAAAGGAATGACATGGGAAGGGAAATTATTCCAAATTCCTTAAAGGGCATAAAGACCTACTAGTGACCCAAAAATGTTTAGTACTTGTAAAATGGGTAAAAAATATGTGATATCACATATTTTTCATAGAGATGAGAGAATCAATTCTTCACTAATCAAATTTGGTCCAGATGTTCCATTCAGTGCGCAAATCACAGCAAAATGGCGACCGCCGCCGAGAGAATAGAAAAAAGATCCCATGAACTCAGATGGGCTTTCCCATAATGCTTAGCAGGCAGCCTTCCCAAAATGTTCCATATATGTTGCTGTCACTTTGACATTACTAATGCTGGCTTGGCATTAAAGGGGTTGGAGAGTCCTAGAAGACATGAGAGAGCCAGACAGGAGTTTTCAGGGCAATTGCGGCAAATTTATTACCTTTTATGACATTTTCTACTTAATGTAAAATGAACTAATGTATATGTACCAAAAAATTATGATCACCAGAATGCTAAGGCCGTGTTTACATCGATGTTGTCCGTTTAGCATGTACGTCAGGAAAGCTCCATTAGCCCGACTGAGACCAAAAGAGTGTCCTTTTGGCCTCCATCGGACTGGGATACGTAAGTATACCTGCTTTTTGAAGGATAGAATAGCGTAGTAGACTACGCTATTCCATCCCGACTAATTTCTGCAACAAAAAAAAAGTATACCTCGTGGTATACATTTCTTAACATTGAAGTCCATGGGTGACATATGCCATTGTATGGCATACATCACAGGTATAAGTTTAATGTATACGTCATGGGTTTTTCAATAGCCTTTCATGACATACGTTTATGACATTTTTGTTTAACGGATACCATTATAGACTACGGTGATGTCACTGTTTAAGATGTACGTCAGAAGTTTTTTCCCTTCGTATACAATAAACATACGCCATTATAGAAGGTAGAAAAATCGAGGCACTCACCGTTTGCAGCAATATAACTTCTTTATTAATCAAGATTTTGGTCTGTATGGTGTGGAATGAACCTACGGCCATTTCGCGCTACATACGCTTTTTCAAGACCCTCAACGTAGGTCAAAAGATGTGAATAGGGCCTATATATATAAAAATTGTTCATGTCCTCAAGGCCAAAATCTGCCTAGTGCCCAATAAGTTTATTTGAACATATTTTCTGGATGGGTTTTGTATCCATAACAACATTTTATAGCAAATAGACAATTAATAGACATATAGACAATTAAAAATTATGACCATATTTGACTTAAGGTCTCAACAGTGTACCAACAACTTCTACCTGTTGAACTCAGTCTTTACGTCCTTGACCTTGGGCAAAGAGGCTTTTTGGTTTTCAAAAACATTTTAAAAAATTGTATGGTCTTGCAATTGTATTACAATTTCTTAGTGAACACGTTTTAATTTGCAGCTACTGAAACGCCCCGTTACTGCTCAGCACCTAAAGTGAAATTTGCCACTCTATGAGCAGTAATTCATTCCTGCAACTTCAAAAAGTTCAATAATAAAATATCCCAACACTAAAGAGACTCCTGATGTAAGCAAGCTCATTATGTGAATATAAGGGATAATTTCATTAAAAGACACTTAATCTACTAAAAACATATTATATTGGATGGGCTGGCATGCTTAATATAAAAATATACAATATACACATTACTAGCACATCATTTGGGAAATAAAGAAATATGATATCCATTTAAATTATTTCTGCAATGATGAATTAGCCAAGTAAACAACTTTAGGATAATTTAATGCCCTTGTAAATTCTTTAAAAGTATCAATTTGTGTTATGCATTATTCCCAAAAAGTTAAAATAGCCCATCATCAGAAGAAAAGCAACTAAAATTAACCATTTCAGGATCAAGGGTCATTAATGCCTCAATGACCGGGCCTACACTTAAGTTTTCACAAAGATTCTTTTACACGGTTGTAACTTTTGAACTATGTTGGATAACTTAACCATTATTTTTAGTGTTTTTCAGCTAACTAAGGCTCTGTTCACATCTGCGTCGGAGACTCCGTTCGGGACCTCCGGGACCTCCTTCTGGACCTCCGTCGCAGATCCGGTAGCCTGCTGCGCTATTGTGTCCGGTAAAATCACAGACACACCGACGGAAAGTCGACGGAACCTATTAAAGTCAATGGGTTCCTTCGGCAACCGTCGGTGTCCGTTGGTTCCGTTATTCCCTTGTTCTGCTCCTCTGACAGAGTAGAACAACGGAATGACACAACACAGGTGTCAACATAGCCTTAACTACTATTCCTGCCTGCCTATTCTAACACTAAGGGGACCTGGGAATAGAAAGGATATACATATATAAATATATATATATATATATATATATATATATATATATATATATATATATATATATATATATATGTATATATATATCCCAAAGGTAAATCCAGCAGCACTCCGATGTTCAAAAATGAAGAAAAGTGGTTTATGATGCCAACATGGCAGGTACAATGCAACGTTTCCGTCCCACCTTGGGACCTTTTACAAGCATAGTGATACATGCACATTCAGTGATATATATAGTGTGTATCCAATTTACATAATCAAACTCATTAACATAATGTGGCTAGCGAAAACAGCTCGATATAACGTGAAAAAGTATTAGAAAGAGTATCCAAATTAAATACATCAATACATGCTGTGAGTTCGTGAACAAATTTTAAAAACAACATATAACATACATAGATTAAGCAAGAAAAATGATACAATTACATAGATTTCTAATATTCAGCAGCTGGGTAGACGTTTGAGACTACACGACCACTAGCCAATCAGAGGAATGCATCACGTTGCTATATGACGTATGAGACCTGTCAGTCCGGGTCACGTCTGTCTAACTTCAATACGCATGCGTCGGATCAGTCCGGACCGGAAGTGACATATCGCTCTTGTCTCTAGGATACCGATCGCTGGTAAACAAAAACTTCTATAGGAAGTGGATTAAAAAGACACCATGGCATTAGTATATGGTCAGCATACAGAGGTAAATATACCACACATCTACCGACACATTTGCAGAGCCACATAAAGTAGGTACACGATGATACTACAATATCATTGTAAATATTGATCAGTTAATTTATTCATTACAACTTCGATATGAGATTTAGAGTCCACACGAGGGAGTAAGGTCCCTGATCACAGAACGTGTTCAGCGGTAACCCTCAACGTTCTGTGATCAGGGACCGTTCTGTAGATAGCACCCCCACCTCCCTTGTATATAGTGCGATATATCCCAAAACAAAAGCAAAAATTATACTCACCTAGGGGGCCAAGAACGGAGCTGCTCGCCAATGGGATCCTTGCGTAGGATGGTGTGATTGAGTGATGTCATCACGCCGGCCTGCGCAGAGATCCTGACCCTGCGCCTGATAGGCTGCAGACCGAATGTGGCCTGTAGCCTATGGCAGAGCAGGGAGATACCTCTCTGCTCTGTCATAGTGTACTATAGTATCTGCGTCCGAAGCATTGTTAAATGTGGAGTCGCTACCTCTGTAGCAGCCATGGCGGAAGCTAGCGGTGCCACCGGGCATGGGGAGGTCCGTTTTGGCGGACGGCACGGGCCCCCTCAAGCTGCGGGCTTCGTAACAGCCGCTATGGCTTCTACAGCGGTAGTTACGCCACTGTGTTTTATAGTGCTGGGCTTCATACCAGTAGTTGTCATTGTCATAAGAGCAAGCCCTATTTCTTATCAATCAGTAATTTTTCTAATGACTGTTCTCCACATTAGATAGATTTGTGCCATTTATCTTTGACAGATTCAGGAATAGAGTATGTTTAACATAGGAAAGCACTCTATATCTTAGTCTGAAATATTCACTAAGGACATTTAACACAGAATGTTTGCATTTTAAAGGCAGCACATCCAGCTTAATCTCCCTACTAACTATCCATGTCTTAATCTTTACAGTGTTCAACTATTATTCAGCAGCTCATACTATAACACAAGCCTTTATTATGTTCTTTGTAGGGTTTGATCAAAAAAAGGAGTATTGTTAATTAAATTATAGCAGAAAGCTGACAAAATCTGCAATGAAGCATAATGTGTAGCCTATGTCTATACCCAGGAGAAAAGATCTTTCCCTCCCCCACCCTCTTAATAACTGAAAGACTGAAAAAAACCATCAAGCCATGAAATATAAGTGTGGCCAAGGGACATAAAATGGAGACTAGCTGTAACATACTCTGGACCTTTATTATTTAGTGAATTTAATTTCAGTGACAACTCTATGAAGTGTGCGCTGCCATACTGGCAGCAGCTGAAATGTACAAGGTGCTTTTATTATAGAGTGATGCTGAAGCAATTTATGATGTGATTCGACATTTTAATCTCAGCAATGTTTTTAAAAACTGGCACACAAAATTCATCCAATTATTGGGAAATTAGTAATAAGTGAAAGTCTTATACATTATATACCGTCCAAACAACAAATTGATATACTATCGATGAGGAAGATAATAATTAGAGAAAATAAAATAGATGAAACACCTCTCCATTGTCTAATGAGCTTTCCTAAGTAGTAATGAGATAATTGGTTGGTATGGAGTTTATTTTTATTGAAAATATGGATTTTTATATATTCTTTTCAAATAAGATTTCTCCATTCTCATGTCACAAGCTGGCTACTAGCTAGGATTCATGCTCCATGGTATAGCCATCTGCTATTAATCGGATGTGGCGAGGCCAGAGCCAAAGTCGTATGTACCGGAGAGGAAGAATATGTAAAGATTATGTAAAGAAAATCCAAATACCCATCCCTCTTACAGACACAATTAAAAAATGTTTCTGATCTGGTGCCTACATTTTTAATAAGAAAAACCCTCTGAAATGTTTGTCTTACTATGGCCATATTCTAGTCAATTAGAAGTTACAGAAGCAGCCAAAGTTTCTTTTGCTTAGGCCGGATTCACATCCGCAGGCCGGCCGCATTTTCCGGACCGAACACAGTGCAGGGAGCCGGGCTCCTATCAGCATCATTATCTATGACACTAGGAGTCCCTGCCTCTCCGCGGAACTACTGTCCCGTACTGAAAACATGTTTTCAGTACGGGACAGTTTTCCCGCAGCGAGGCAGCGACTCCTAGCGTTATAGATAACGATGACGATAAGAGCCCAGCTTCCTGCAGTGTGCTCAGTCCGGGAAATGCGGCCGACCTGCGGACCGTATATCACGGACTGAACACGCTCGTGTGAATCCAGCCTAAGGCCTCGTGCACACTTCCGACACCGTTTATACGGCCGTTTTTGATGGATCCGTGCGTCCGGTTTAGCGGCCCTGTGCACTCCCGTGTGCACTCCGTGTTTCCGTTTCCGAGCGCCGAGCATGGTACTGTCCAGGGTGCTGAAAGAGTTAATGGGCTGAACTGATCGGCGTTAACTCTTTCAGCACCCTGGACAGTACCATGCTCGGCGCTCGGAAAATACAATTTTAATGTAATAAAAAATAAATAAGTTCATACTTACTTTCCTCCTGTCCGGCCTCCAGCGATAACGTTTCATCCATGTCGCTGCTGCAGCCAATCACAGGCTGTAGTGGCGGTCACGCACGTCAGGATGACGTCAGAAGGCCGGCCTCCTGGGATGACGCTTCATCCCACGTGACCGCCTCTGCAGTCAATCACAGGCTGCAGCGGCCCCTGCAGCCAATCACAGGCTGCCGCATCAGAAAGGAAGGTTGGACTGGAGGAAGAAGAGGGACTCGTCACCAAGACAACGACCGGGTACGTATGAACTGCTTTTTAGTTTATTTTTAATCAGCAGCCTCTTTTCTCTATCAGTGATTGATAGAGACAAGTGGCTGCCGATTAGTGTAATATTTCTGTAATGTTTTTCTGCCAGCCCGGCCATTGCTAGGCAACGGCTCCATCACACACAGACGGCACACGGATGCCTTCCGTGTGCCTTCAGTTTTTTTGACGGCCCCATTGACTTGCATGGGCATCACGGTCACAGAATCTCGGACCAAAGTAGGACATGCTCCACTTTAGATCGGAACGGAGCAATGGGACCGTCAAAAAAACTGAAGTGTGCATGGCCCCGTTGAAATTAATGGGTCAGGGTGCTAGCCGTCAGAAAAACGGATAGCACCCTGAAGGAAAAAACTGAAGTGGGCATGGGGCCTTACTGAGATACTAGAATTTTTTATTTTTTTTTGCAACGTGACCCCAGTTATAGTGCAGTTACTGTATATTAGTTGTCACTTTTGAGTTAGTTCTCAGAAATCTATGATAAACTGTCATTTTGTCAATCAATAAAAAGCTAATTCAAAGGTGATAACCAACATGGTTGCACTTCCTGTTGTCACCGCAACAAAATATAAAAATGGCAATATCTATGTAAGAAAAGCCAAACATTGGCTACTGCTGACTTACTAATATTTATGCATGCATCAAACATTTATTTTTAATGCGTGGAGATTGCATCTGGTGGGATAGATAGATAGATAGATAGATAGATAGATAGATAGATAGATAGATAGATAGATAGATAGATAGATAGATAGATAGATAGATAGATAGATAGATAGATAGATAGATAGATAGATAGATAGATAGATAGATAGATAGATAGTTTGGAGTGCTGCCTATTCCTTTGAATATTTTTGTATCCAGAAGGGATTTTTGGTCAGATCCCTGGGGCGTGCACCCCTCCATGATTTTTATACTGGTGCTGTTGGACGGTGGACTATTAAGATAGAAAGATAGAAAACACAAAGGAGAGCAGGACTTACAGGCTCATAGCCTGAATAATACGTCATAGGGTGCAAGCTTTAGGACCCTGTTCTCCGGTCCCACATATGTAGAAAGCAAAGGAAGGCAGTACTCCACAGAAAGAGGTTTCAAGTGAAAAATAGCATTTTATTCACCAAAAAGTGCTGTATTACTTTTTACTAACAATTTCCAAAATCTTGATTCAGTGCTGACTGTACTAATTCTCATGCATCATGCAACTTCAGAGGCATTTTCTATTATTGGCCAACATGTTTCTCACAAGCGTGGGTATTACAATGCAGTTAGGAGTATTGAGTAGCAACGTATCAGCAGCATGGAATAATGGAACATTAGACTCATTTTTGCCATGAAAGATGGCAGGTATGATTAGTTTGTCATCACATAAAGTGATAGATAAAGACTTGGCTTCCAAGCTGAATAAAATACAGCAAACAGCGGCTTCATGTTGTGTTTGAGAACTTGCGATGACAGCATTGACATAAATTACACAGACAACGTCACCTTTTTTTTTGCCATAGGAATTAATGACACATTTAAAATCACAGTGGGTTTTATCAATGAAATCAAAGAAAAGTAGAACAAAGGGATGATATGTGTGTTTCTGAACTTCTGAAATCTAAGCCCTTGTCTAGTGTAAGTGAGCATGCCCCATGGAGTTAATAATCTTTGGCTGCTTTAGGCAACCTTTTGTTATATACCCTATTAGAGTATGTTCCTATTACAAGCCCCCTCTATTAGTTAAAGCCAAGTGTCTATACTGTGTGACTTTTGGCTCTGGAGGATAGATTTCCATTGAAAATAATGAATCCTGTGGATGGCTAATCTAATGGGAGCCCAGTCATGCTTTGGGCTCATGCACACGGCTCTATACAAGCTTGGAGTTTAAAGGAGCTATTATATGGCACCCATATAAATCTTTGAGGCCATACTGTGCCTCCCAATGCCTCTGATTTTAATACAGAGGATTTTTTATCTAGGGTTATCATATGGTTTCCGATAGAGTAGAAATTGTAGCATGTCCCACTGGATTAGCATAGCATTGCTTCTAGGAAACAATATCTTCATACCATGATGCAGTAGGGAAGCAACATACCATAGGGACTTAATGTGTGGTTGGCTCTGCCCGGTGCATGAGCACTTACATGAAGAATACCTCACAGACAAGAGCTGATAGTTGAGGCTCACAGTAGCAAGACCACCATGTTCTATCTATATTCGGAATCTATATTCTGCTATTGGGCAGTAGGTTTGTTTTAACATTTACTAGATATTGGAAAATGTGATGTTAAACATACAAACTAGAATGTAAATTGTCATATAACTATATGTAACTGGGATATAATTGGTAACAAATCAAGTGTAATAACTCTCAGGGCAGCAACCAGCAACTCTAAACAGGGTGAGATGTGTTACTGATGGTTCTGATTTTACCTATGATACACCTGAGGTTTGAGATGTGTTTAAAATTTATAGTATATCCAATTTATCATCCCCAAATTCTGCCCTGCAGCTGACCACTGCATATGCCCATAGTGCTTGATTAATTTAGACTCGTGGAATTCCAGAACATCTCTAGTTAATATTTTCTTCATCCTTATTGTACCACCAGCTTAAAGTAAATTCATATATATATATATATATATATATATATATGTATTGTCCCTAACACATGTGTAATGACAGGGATAGGGAAACAGACAAGTGAGCCCTAATCTACCCGCCACTCAGTCCCTGCCTACTTGCAACGACCCGCCATAGGTGACGTGGTACAACTAGGCGACGGTCCCTACACTCAGTAAGTGCACGACAGACAACCAGACAAGGAAACACAGAACAAAGGGAAACGGGGCAGTTGCCCACGGCAACACCGTGAGCAACAAGAGTAGTAAACGAGCCGAGTCAAACCAGGAGAGTACGTGGTGCCAAACGCAGAGCAGGAGAGTAGTGAACAAGCCGAGTCAAACCAGGAGTGTACGAGGTACCAAACGCAGAGCAGAAGAGTAGTCAGTAAGCCAGGGTCAATACGAAGCAGGGACAAGTAGTTCAAGAAGCTGCAGCAGGGCCAGGAAACCAACAGAGAAGAATCACAAGCAAGGAGGAACAGGAAAGGCAGGTATAAATAGACAGAGGGCGGGAGCTAGCTCCGTCTGGCCAGGCTGTGATAGGCTCTCCCACTCCTAAGCCTGCCATCCTGAGTGGTGGAAGATGGAGTCAGTCTCACAGACATAGAAGCAGGTGCAGACTGATTACCTATGGGCGTGGATACAGAAGCTGTGCCTGGCAGATCCTTAACAACATGCTTCCTAGATTACCTCTTTATCACGCCAAGCCTATTTCTCCTATTGTATAAACGTACTTTGCACTTAGTTTGCCGGATACGTTATAATTAAATTGAAGCAGCTAGACTATTTAACAAAATCGAGTATTTATTTTTCCTTTGTTTTATTGGAGAAGACATTTTAAAAATGATCCTCGGTCTCCCACATTGTGCTATAATTAATGACTGCCATGTCACCGCTCTCATTATTTTTTATCATTAGCGAATAGTTAGTCTGGGCACCGTATACTAAGTAGCCCGATGTAATAATGAGTCCTTCTACGTGCACTCATTATGTTAGATAAACTCGAAGCTACATCAATGTACAGTGTGACAATATACAGTCATATTAATGTATATCATCAGTCTCTTGGGCAAGGTTTCACTTCCTACACTGCTATTTAACTTCCTATTTACTCTTGTTTATTATACATAAAATACATGTTTCATGTTAATGTGCTGTTACAAAGACTTACATTTTCAGAATTAAATAAATAGAAAATTCAGAACATATTTATTTATTCTAGATTTTTGAGCTCTTTAGGGTATGTTCACACAGAGTTTTTTGACGAGTTTTTTGACGCGGAAACTGCGCCACAAAACTCGTCAAAAATGGCCCGAAAATGCCTCCCATTGATTTCAATGGGAGGCGGAGGCATCTTTTTCCCGTGATCGGTAAAACCGTCTCGCGGGAGAAAGAAGGGACATGCCCTATCTTTGATCGTTTACGCCTCTGACCTCCCATTGACATCAATGGGAGGCAGAGAAAGCATATTTTGCAGCGTTTTATGCCCGCAGCGCTCAATGGTGGCGGGCAAAAAACGCTGCAAAAAACGCAGCGAAAATCAGCGTACAGGGAGAGGAAAATCTACCTCAAACTTCCAAACGGAATTTTGAGGCAGAATTTCCGCCTGCAAAAAAATTCTGTGTGAACCCAGCCTTAGATTGTATAAAACATTAGGAGAATAAATACAGAGATACAATGCATTGTGTTTGGACAAAACTATAGGGGGTACAGAGGAACCTGGATCCTAATGGGTCCAAAAAGCCTCTTCCTACCACCTTAGATATAAAGCTGGAAATGCTGTCCTAAAATATGCTGTCCGGTATAATTAATCAGGAGAAATTAAGTATAAACCTGAAATCTGAGATTGATGTCCTTTGGTGGTTTTACTTGACAAAATCTGTTCATAATTTAGTTTGTTTTTATGTCGGGGGATAGATATGCATAACAGACTCTACTACAACTTGAGCCGCAGTTTTGGGGCTTGAGGCTTCAACATGGTCATTGAATCAGTCAGTTGGTCATTGGATTGGATTGTGTAAAGGATTCCCTGTCTACTATATTGCTCTCACCCAGAGCACTGACTTGGATGCTTATTGACTAAAAGCAACTTGATAAAAATGGAATTCCTTACACTGCACCACCCAATTAACTAGTTCAGCACACAGACAACAGCGCTCTGAAGACCTTGTGTCTAGGGGAGAATATGGTTCATCACAGAGGCACCACATGGTGGTCCACGTAGTGCTTACTGGCAGTAATGACAGGGCCCAGAGGGGAAGGGGATCTGATTTCCAAGTCTAGGGTCCATACTGGGGGGTGGTCCATGTAGCATGGGGCCAAGCACCCTCTTGTTATGGGTCTGTATTGCAGGCTCATAGTGCAGTCTGTGCACCAAAAATATGGGTTTATGAACACAGCGTTGTCTTAATAATGGCAGATACTGGATTTCTGCAAATAGCAGTCTATAACTAGCTGATGGCAATTCAGATTCCTTGCTCTGTGATAAGAATGCTCTTGCTTTGGTTAAAGTACTGTAGAGCCAAACCGGAGGCAAACTTAAACTTGGATGACTTATTATTATAGAATTCCCTAATATTTACTGGACCATTGAGGATTCATTACATTTCTAAAAGCTACAGTGCTTCACAAAACCTATAGGAATCAATTAGCTGTTGGAATGTAAATGGCAAAAGCAAGCAAGAGAAGTAGAATTGGATTTAGGCTTAATGTAAATTTGGACCTTTGTGTAATATTAGCAAATAGCTATGTTGTTCCAGAAAGTTTTAAAAGCTGCCTTTCTGGATTATACTAATTCATATGTCTGTCTCCATAACTCAACAATATGTGAAAACCAGACATGTAAAATTCTGCAATGGATTGTGCAGCGGTCTTTTTAATTTTGAGCTTTTGAACGCATGGATAGCAGTTATTCGACAACTTTTTTTTATTATTATTTGTGAGCCTTCAGTTATAGTTTACGGTAACTTTTTACTTAAGAATGTAAAATCTACATTGCTACACTAAGAGATGAAGCCTTCTCTAAGGCTAGAACTATACAGTATATGGATGCTTGTGTTTAGCTTATAGATAAAGATCCATGTATATCCTGCTATGGTATTTCTGACTGGTTATGGCTTTGGTCTGATTCTGCTCATGGTTCTTTTAGTTTTATGTTGTCGACTGGTTGATTCATTGCTCTGCTCCTTCCACCTTCTCTTCTGCTGCTTGCTCTTATTCTGAACTGGCTTGTCCACGTATACTGCTGTTTTATTCCATTGAACTTCAGTTTTATCTACTACACTACCGTATTTTTGCGTTACTGTTGGTTTCGGATTCTGCATTCTGTATTGGTCTCTGTGGCTTCAGCAGCCACTATGCTATGTTCATACAAGACGAATTTGGTGCGGTTTTCCATGCGGATTTCAGACAAAAAATCGGCAGCAAACTACAGTGCAATGAAAATGAATGAGGGCCTTTACTGTGGAAAGGTGGAAGATTTCCTAGAGAATTTTACCCTTACCATTACAAAAAGTATAATGTATGGTCAAATCTGCATCTATGTATATAACAGATATGTAAAAGTCACTAGTTCTACACATTTTAAGGAGGCACTTGATCTTAAGATGCTGAAAAAATAACTTCAGCCAATTTAAATTAAAAGCTAGCCTTTAGTTCTACAAGTTCACATACAAATTACATCCTTTACGCCAGAATATTTATTTTCATATATAAACAATGTGCTTTACTGCCTTGCTCAAACCAGAATAATCTCTGCCAAATGTGAGTCTTTGTAATAATGTGAACTGTGTACCTGGAAAGAGAGTTTATGACATCTTTGCAATTGAGTTGGTACCAACAGAAAATGGGCAGAAGAGGAGAAGATCGTACAGGAGAAGGGGTGAGGAAGGGGACCAGGTAGGTAAGGCGTCCAGAAAATATTGCCCTTAGATGTGTTTCTTGGTTACTGATGGTTTTTGCCCATGTTTAGCCACCTAATATTGTCCAAGGAAGAATTACAAAACCTTGTTCTGAGCCTATCCTGAGAAAAGTCCAACTCTACTTTTAAAAATGATTTTACAATTGGACTGTAGATTAAGTAACTTTGCAAATAGTGAGTACGTTACAGTCCACCACAACATGCCATGCCCTGTACAGAGATTGATCCTGCTAACAAGAAAATCCTAGGCCTTAGTAAAATAATACAAAAAGAAGCATTAGTACTAATATGTCCAATATCATTTTATGTGTATATTGTGCCTTTACCATATAGTTTTACTTCACTTTTTTTTAACTATTGTTCATAAGTACAATATGTATATATGCATTACTAGCATTATTACCATGGAAAGGGGGAATTTTTAAAGGAGCACTGGCAGTCAAAATTGGTACATTGTGTTGTTATTAGTGGAGGGCCTCAGAGAGTGGAGCATGACACAGGGATTCTCTCTTTTGTGTTCTTTGAATCTCTGTGTTATACACTGGCCCCTCAGGCCCTGCACTAGGCAAACCGAGCTTCCGTTTTGTCTAGAGAGTTCCTTTAAGCTCTAATAACAAAGTTGTAGCTAGCAAAGAACTGAAATAGCGGGGATACATACTATTTTGGCAGCATGGCGGAGGATTAGTTAGCACTATTTTATGGGCACTGCACTGGCAGAAAAATCTATGGGCACTTCTATGTGATAGAAACTATTGTATTAGTACTACTATGCGACTGATAATTGATCAGTTCTGTGTGGCTTTTGTTTCTCTGCCTGGACATGTAGAAAAAAGCTTGTCAAGTTCTATTTAACTACTTGGGGTAGGGGCATCAAACTGAACCTTGCCACCAGGTGTAAGAAAGTCTAGCATCATCCCTGCTTATTTTTTCTATTTTAAGGCCTCATGCACACGACAGTAGCCATGTGCACGGCCGTGATTTTCGGGTCGGCCAGGGGCGGAGTGTTACCTGCAAGCCGCCCGCAAATCGCGGCCCATGCACATGGCCGCGGCCATTATTTGCTATGAGCCTGGACCGCAGAACACGGCCGTAATAAGACTTGCCCGTTCTTTCTGCGGTCCGGTCTGCTGGCCCCATAGGAATGAATGGGGTCGCAATTCTCCCGTGGATTTTCGAGGGAATGGTGGCCGTGTGCATGGGGCCTTAAAATAAAATGGCCTGATCCACGGACACATTATTTTGTATAATTTAGGACTCTATATATATATCAGCATTTGCATTTCCTCTTATTTTCTCTTTTGAAAAAGCACTTATTTGTAGAAATGTATAAACCGTGATATATAGGGAGTGGTGCTTCACTCCTCCTAAGTGCTCTAAGGTACAATCTCATTGACAAAGTGTGATAGATGTAGTAGGGATGTCGAGCTTACAGGAGGAAGCTGTTTCCATAGAAACCTTAACCACAGGATCGAATAACTTTTTACCTGCTCTTAGTGTTTCAGAGGTTCATTTGATATTGATGTGCCTTCATCACGATGACTAGAAGGTTTGCACCCCTGCTCACATCGCCATCAAAAAAACAATTATAATTTCCTCCAATCTCACAGGGAATATTTCCAGTTTACGAGATCCTATATTTCTTTGTCTTATTTTCCCTATTAGTCCCTATAATGAACATAGCTCTGCTCACACAGAATACATAGATGTTACAACTTCTCATCTTCACTTTAAATCTTCCACTGACATAATCTCATGTTCTTAATTGTCCTATTCCTCGTGGTCAGTCTGTCTTCCAATGTGTTATCCATTCTCACACGTATTCCTTAACCTCCAAGCTTTTATTGGATTACTCCTACCTTCATATATTCACCAGTGACCTAATCTTATTTATGGCCACTGTTTCAGTTTTCCCTTGAGCTCTAGTTATTTATGTACATACTTGTAAAATCTACTGGACCATAATCAATAAAATGCTAAATAAAATAAAATGGAAGGACTCAATAATAAAAGAAAAATATTATATTTGTGAAGAGAAAATAGAAATATAAATCAGAATAATGTAGGGAAAGTAGTAAAAAAACATTTACCTGAGAATAGTGTGTCTGTGTGTATATGTGTGTGCTTGTGTGTGCGTGTGTGTGTATGTATATGCAGTAAATATATATATATATATATATATATATATATATATATATATATAATGAGAGATTTTTTTTAAACTGTATTCATTGTGTAAACTCCACAATGCATATTACTGACCCTCCGCAAATCTAAAACCTGGCAAATTCATTCAACTATCTCTATAGTGGTAACACTTGCCTTTGCTATTTGTATTTGGTGCTATATATCATACACTGGACTGTCATACTATATAAATTATCCTTATCCACGTAACCCTGCAATTAACATCTAGGACTAGTAATTGTACCACATCTGAGGGCCGTTTTACACCAGCCAATTATCAGGCAAACGAGCGTTCACAGAACGCTCGTTCCCGATCATTGCCCTGTGTAAACAGGGCAATGATCAGCCGATAACCGAACAAACGCTCAATCATCGGCTGATTGTATTAACCTGTTCCCGCTGCAGCCACTTTTGACCTTTCCGATAGAGCCTCACTTTTTAAATCTGACATGAGGTAATAACTTTGGATGCGCAACGCTCGTGTAAATAAGGCCTAAGACAGATAGTTATACCACACAAAATTGTTACTAATTAACATTTCCCATATGTCTGCTTTAGATTGGCATCCTTTTTTGAGCATCCTTTTATTTTTCTAGGACGCTACAAGACTTAAAACTTTAGCAGAAATTTCTAACATTTTCAAGAAAATTTTAAAAGGCTATTTTTGTAGGGACAAGCTCAGTTGTGAAGTGGCTTTGTGGGGCCCATACATTACAAGCCCCCATAAATCACCACATTTTTAAAAATGCAACCCTCAAATCATTCAAAACAGCATTTAGAAAGTTTCTTAACCCCTTAGGTGTTTCACAAGATTTAAAGCAAAGTAGGGGTGAAATGTACAAATGTCATTTTTTTTTTTGCAGAAATTCATATGTAATCCTTTTTTTTCTGTAACACAGAACGTTTTACCAGAGAAATGCAACTCAATATTTATTGCCCAGATTATGCAGTTTTTCTAAATATCCCACATGTGGCCCTAGTGTGCTAATTTACTGAAGCACAGGCCTCCGAAGCAATAAAGCACCTAGTGGATTTTGGGGACTTTTTTTTTATTAGTGTTATGTAATTGCAAGTTGAGTAATTCCCCGAAGGCTGCTGGAGACTATGTTATGGAATTGCAAGTTGAGACTGCCAGGAGAAAGCGTGCAAATAAATACGCAACCTCAAATCCGTCACAACTCTGATCGAGTCTAAGGCTACTCTAAGGTCTTCGCCAGAGCCAACCTGCAAGGCAGGATGGTTTTAACTGCATAGAACCCAGGTTGACTTAGCAGAGTTTAGTGTTCGATAAGAGGTGCAATGCAGGCAAACCTGAACAGGAACCAAACAGTCAGAGGGTAAACAGAACATCCAAAAGAGTAAGCAAGTTGTTATCAGGTAAAGCAGAGGTCAGAACCAGCCGGGAGCAGATAATCAAAATCGGTAAACAAAGGGTTATCCAAATACACGACGAGGTCAATTTCCAAGAAGTCCAGAAGTCAGAGATAAAGGGTGTAGCTAAGTAGCTTGATCAAAACAGAGGCAGGCAGGAAAATCACAAGCAAAGTACAGGTGGAGGAAGCCAGGTATAAATACTAACCCTACACCTTATAGGCAGAAAGACAGAGAAAAGAGATAGGCTCAAAGTAAAGCCAGAACTGCCCAGAAGCTGTAACAGTAGTCATGCTGATCTTAAGGGAACAGGCGTTTTCCTAACAATTAGATTATATTTAAGGCACCATGTCAGGTTTGAAGAGGTCTTGTGATGCCAAAACAAATAAAAGACCCCATTTTGGAAACTACAACTCCACAAGGAATTATTCTATGGGTGTAGTGAGTATTTTAAATCCACAGATGTTTCATAGATTTTATTAGAATTTGGACGTGAAAATTAAAAATGTAAACTTTTTCCAATAAGGTGTCGCTTTAGATATAAAAAAAAAATACCCAAGGAATAAAGAAGAAAAATCCTTTCAACATTTATAAGCAACTTCTCTGGTGTACGGAAATACATCATATGTCGTCATAAACTTCTGTTTGGGCACATGGCAGGGCTCAGAAGGGAAGGAACGCCATTTGGCTTTTGGAGCGCAGATTTTGCTGGATTGGTTTCTCGGCACTATGACACATTTGCAAAGCCCCTACGGTACCAGTACAGTGAAAACTCCCCAAAAGTGACTCCATTTAGGAAACTACACCGCTTGAGGAAATCATATATGGGTGTAGTGAGCATTTTGACCCCACAGGTGTTTCATAGTTTTTATTAGAATTTGGCTGTGAAAATAAAAAAAAAAATTTATTTTCTCAACAAATAAAGGAGAAAAAGAACCCCAACATATGTAAAGCAACTTCTTCAGAGTACGGAAATACCTCATACGTGGTCAGAAACTGCTGTTTAGGCACCTGTCAGGGCTCAGAATGGAAGGCGTGCCATTTGGCTTTTGGAGCATAGATTTTGATGGATTGGTTTTTTGGCACCATGTCACTTTCCCAAAGCCCCTGTGGGACAAAAACAGTGGAAACCCGCCAGAAGTCACCTCATTTTGGAAACTACACCACTCAAGGTATTCACCTAGGGGTGTAGTGAGCATGTTAACCCCGCAGGTGTTTTCCAGGTGTTTTCCAGAAATTAGTGAGTGAAAATGGCAATTTTTCAATAGATATGCCAATATGTGTTGCCCAGCTTGTGCCACCGTGAAAAGCCAGCTCTCTGATTATTATACTGTAATTCCCATTTTTAGAAAAACCTAACATGTGGCCCTAATTTTTTGCCTGGACATAAGACAGGGCTCAGGAGTGAAAAGTATCATGCGAAATTGAGGCCTAATTTGATGACTTACAAAGTATTGGTTCAGAATTGCAGGGCTCTGATGTGAAATAATATAAGAGACCCCTGACAGTGACCCCATTTTGGAAACTACACCCTTCAAGGCATTTATTAAGGGGTGTAGTGAGCATTTTCACTCTACAGGTCTTTTCTATAAATGATTGCACTGCAGATGGTGCAAAGTAAAAATTGCAATTTTTCCCTAGATATACATATATAATATGTTGTGCCCAGCTTGTGCCACTGGAGACACACACCCCAAAAATTGTTAAAAGGCTTCTCCCGGGTATGGTGCCATATATGTGGTAGTAAACTGCTGTTTGGGCACAATGTAGGGCTCAGAAGGGAGGCAGTGCTATTTGGATTTTGAAGCCCGGATTTTGCTTGGTAGTAGTTTTGTTTGGAGTTTTACTGGTATTTCAGTTTATTATGTGGGGGTACATGTAAGCTGGGCAGAGTACATCAGGGTATAATCAGTTAATATAATAATGAGGTAAAATAAACAATAAAATAATACATAGATGTGTGTTACTCTGTGAAGCAATCCTTTATGCATAGGCCAGTGATGCACTGATAAATGTCCTTTCTTATCCACCTTTTGGTCCACACTCCGCACCTTTGTAGTTCGGGGAATTTTGCTGGGAAAATGTTGTCCTGGTATAATACGGGCACCCTCGCTTCCAGCAGATATGTTTGGGCCCTACCCTTCCTGGTTCCCAAATTTTAGGGCCTTGATAAATCGCCGCTTGAAACAGAAGAAATGTTCGGGCTTGCACAACTGCATATTTTTTCTTTCCTGACATATTGGTATGAGAGCTGGTTTTTTTACGGGACGAGCTATAGTTTTTATTGGTACCATTTTGGGGTACACGCGACTTTTTGAACACTTCTTTTCCTATTTTTTGTGAGGCAAGGTGGCCAAAAAACAGCAATTCTGTTATAGTTTTTTAGGGTTTTTTTTTATACAGCATTCATTATGCGTAATAAATTACATGTTAACTTTATTCTGTGGGTCAGTATGATTCCGGCAATACCAAATTTATAGCGTTTTTTTTATGTTTTACAACTTTTTGCACAATAAAATTTATTTTGTAAAAACAATTTTCCTGCGAGCCATAATGTTTTAATTTTTTCGTTGAAGGATCTGTTTGAAGGCTTGTTTTTGCGAGACGAGTTATAGTTTTTATAAGTACCATTTTTGGATACATGCGACTTTTTGATCACTTTTTATTCCAATTTATGGAAGGCAAGGTAACCAAAAACACAATTGGCATTGATTTATAGTGGGGGGGGGGCTACAGCGCTCACCACGTGGGATAAATAACTTAATATTTTTATAGTTCAGGCTGTTACAGATGCGGCAATACAAAATATGTATGGCTTATATCTATTTTTTCAATAATAGAGGACTTGATAAGGGAAAAAGGGGGATTGTGTTTTACTTTACTACTTAAAACTTTTATTTTTTACAACTTTTTTTTCGTTTTTATTTACATGTTTTTTTTAGTCCCACTATGGGACTTGAAGGTCCAACTGTCTGATTTATGGTCTAACGCATTGCACTACCTACATATGTAGTGCAATGTATAAGAACTGTCAGTAGTTCACTGACAGCAGGCTGATTAGGCTGGGGCCTAATCAGCTTTCGTAATGGCAGACCAGGAGGCTATTGTTAGGCCTCCTGTATCCATAGCAGCCGTCGGCACTCCTACGATCACATCACAGGGCTGCCTATTAACCTACAAACCACTAAGATGCAGTGATCACTCTTGATCACTGCATCTAAGGGGGTAATGGCAGGGACCAGAGCTAGCTTCGGACCCTGTAACATACAGCCGCCACCCGCCACTGATGACGCAGGCTCACCTTCTGAGCTTGCGCCATCTTTCTATCGGTACCGGAAGCCTTTTAGGCCAAGCCTCAAGGCGGGGCCTAGGAGGCTTCCATACTAGTCAGACTGGGGGTCCAGTGTTAGGCCTCTGGTTACCATTGCAGCCATCGGCACCCTGGCGATTTCCATGACGTATCCATACGACAAACGTCGTAAGGGGGTTAAATGCCCGAAAATATTATCGTTGTCGGCAGCACAACTTCCTGCTAAACAGGGAGACATGCTGCCAAAAAGATAGAAATGTATGGAGACAAACGATCGTAGTAACATGTGCTCATCCCCATTCTAGTTCCTTGTGAAAGGAGTAAACAAGCGCCTATCAATGAGCTGTCTAAGACCATACACGAGCCGTGTAAGACCATTCTGAGTCTCTGAATCTGAATAAATGAGATAGATAGATAGATGATAGATGATAGATAGATAGATAGATAGATAGATAGATAGATAGATAGATAGATAGATAGATAGATAGATGATAGATAGATAGATAGATAGATAGATAGATAGATAGATAGATAGATAGATAGATAGATAGATAGATAGATAGATAGATAGATAGATAGAAATTAGATACTTGTGCTCAAGGTACAGTCTCTGACTATGGCTCAATGTTGCATCATATTTATTTAAATAATATTACTACTCATTTCCAATAACTGCAAAATTTGGAAACCCTGTGCTGTTGTTTGAGCTTTTATTGAAATGGTTAAACTGAATTTCCATCTTTAAACACCATGTTTTTTTTAGATCCAACATTCCATGCTAATTAATTTTTTAATATCTCTATTGAAGTCCAATTTCCTCAAAAACAGCACTCTGAATTCCTTGCATAGACATAGAGTTTAATTATAAAATTCTGTCTGCCTTCAGCCATCAGTAGGGGGAGCTACTGCATGCTGTTTTATCACTAAGTTCACTGCCTAAACAGTATGCAGTAATCTTATAAACTCCCCCCTTTTGTCAGCTCTAGGCAAACAGAATTTTATTGTTAACTCTATGTCTATGCAAGGGATTATGAGCTCAGTATCAGAAAAGCGGAACTCCGACCGCTATAAAGACATGTTATGGAATTAATCAGCAAAGAATTTTAGGTCATAAAAAGAAAATGGTGTTCAAGGCTGGACATTCATTTGAAATAGGTTTTGGTTTCTATTCACCTTTGGTGAATGTTCTAGACATATCAGAGAATAGTTTATATAGGAATTTCCTAATTTAAGATTATTATTATTATTATTATATCTATACACTACTATATACTGAATCTACTTAATGTACTAAATAAAGACACATGAATAGAATAACAGATCCATCAACAGCAGCTTGTCAACTGTTTCCTAGTAGCAACAGGAGATTTCTAAACAGAATAAAAACAAACTGAAAAACAACAAACAGACGATAAGGATATATTACAAACTGCTAGATTTTACATTATTAATGAATGATAGAGCTTCACTTTAAGGCCCTGTTCACACAGAGTATTTTGACAAGCTTTTTGGAGCGGAAACCGCTCCGCAATACTCGTCAAAAACTGGCCGAAAATGCCTCCCATTGATTTCAATGGGAGGCGGGGGCGGTTTTCTCCCACGAGCGGTAAAACCCCCTCGCAGGAGAAAGAAGGGACATGCCCTATCTTCGTGCGTTTACGCCTGTGACCTCCCATTGACATTAATGGGAGGCAGAGAAAGCGTATTTCGCTGAGTTTTTTACCCGTAGCACTCAATGGACGCGAGCGAAAAACGCGGCGGAAATCGCAGCGAACGACGTGCAGGAAGGACAAAATCTGCCTCAACATCCCAAACGGAATTTTGAGGCAGAATTTTCCTCCTGCAAAAAACTCTGTGTGAACGAGGCCTAAGAAGTTTTTATGATGTTTCCTGAAAGGTTCCCCAAAAGTGAACTTAAAGGGGTTGTCGAGTTTCAGCATATTATAGTTATTTTTTGTATAGTTAAGTTATACAATTTTTCAATGTACTTTCTGTATTAATCCGTTTTCAAGTGTTCTGCTTCAGTAGGAACATTCATTGTTTATTTCTAGTTGATAAAATTCTGTCCATGGTCATGTGATGGACACAAAGGTGCACGGCTCGTTACAGTGAGAGTATGCTCACACTCTGTGTATTCAGGTGTATTTTGGGGTGTAAACGCCATGAAATACGCCATAAAAATGTAGCTAAACACCTACAAACATCTGCCTGTAGAATTTAATGGGAAAAACAGTGTTTCATTCAGACGGGGCGTATTTTTTAAGTCGCCGTGTGGAAAAAAAACGCCTCGTAAAAAGAAGGAGCATGTCACTTTGCCGTTTTTGGAGCTGTTTCATATTATGTCAATATATATGTTAATAACGACTTTAAAAACCGTTTTCAGCTTCAAAAATGGCTGAAAATCAGAGGCTGTTTTCTCTGAAAACCGTTCCTTAATTTTAAGCTGTTTTTGACTCCGCCTCTGAACATACCCTTAAAGTATGTATATCAGAGATGTGTCTTTCTTCAATCTCAGCACCTGTGTGCCCATCACATGACAATGGACAGAATTTTTTTTAAACTCGATTTTAAAGGCTACATTATTGAAGGCATACCATGTCTTCCTTTAACATTTGGCCGCAATGTACAGTAATATCTTGCAAACCTAAGCCTCAGCTCAAGAGACCCATTAAGCCCCAAAATGTCACTGCATTTTTAGGCAGATGGTATTTTAATATATTCTTCTGTTTTTTTGGATCAGTCTCCTGGACAGTCATATTCATTGCGTGTACCAGAATCCAAAAACTCTTAGCAGACACCACCTGTTAAAGCACTGAACCAGGTTACTTTTCAAATTAGATAATTTTATTGTTTTTCATGTAGGACAGCTGACAAGATTGAGTCCTTTGAACATTTTCCAGGTAGCCTTTTCTGTGCACCTGAGTTGTTGAAGGAACGTATTATCATATACAGTCTATACACTGTCTATGTATATAAGCCTCATAAGAGTTCTCCATCTGCTGTAATTTGGCATCTTCTTTAAAACTCCATGTTTTATTTTCCTCCTCAGTTATTTTTCAAAAACTTTTTACTTTTTTTTACCATTTAACCAACTCCAACTGGCATTTACTGTACTATTTCTAACATTAGATTATGGGTACATTAAACATCTTCCTGATACAATCCCAAAAAATACTCCCTATTCACAGTGGAGCAGGTGTTTGCCTTATGGATTTGCAGTATCTAGTAAATAAACAGATTCCAGAAATAGGAGCAGTTATATTTTAAATGAAAGGTATCATTTACATTTTTTTGTTACAAATTAAAAACATACTGAAACATATTCTTTATTTATAATAGAAAACTCAGTCAGAAAATTGCCTATTGACTTCTATGGGAGAGTGCTGTGGGCATGCTTTGTGACATGCAGAGGTCACTGTACAGGGGAGGTGCTGAGCTGTCTCTATACTTTTTTAGGCTATGTTCACACGTGTAGAATTGGCCATAGGAAAATCTGACACATAGAAATATAAGGTTTATCTCATCCACATGTGTAAATCTTCCGTCAGAGTACGCAGATATAAGTCGTATGCTTTCAGCTGCATGTGAAAGGGATTGCAGAAACCCCATTCACATGTATGAAATGCAGATTATTGCCGTATTTGACGCAGATTTTTTCTGAGGAACAGCGCCTCACAGAGTCTCAGAGTAACTACTCATTTTAAAACCTTTTTATTCCTATTGAATTACAGGTTCCCTTCGAGAGACCCGGGAACGACTCAAGGCTGACAGTTCCGTGGATGGGATGCGTTGACTATAACAAGTGTTGAGTAGTTGTGCCACACTGCACAACTAAAACAGGTGGGCATATCTCCAACATCACCCCTACTAAACAATCTCCCCACACATGATGTGCTTCTCTCACTTTTTTCTTCCTATCAAATGATTTGGGCTGCCTTAGGAGTCTCATTAGCTGCCGGCTGTTAATGCTCCTTTAAGAAAGGAGTGATCTATTCACACAAGGCTCCCAGTCGGAGTATGACCGGTATTGCCAGCCTGTGGCAGTCAGAAGTTCTGGTAAGAACATATGCTTGTTGTGAGGTGCTGGGCAGAAGGCCTTTCACCCTGATAGTTAGGGAAGCTGTATGGTTAGTTAGAGGCTGGACGGCCTAGGGTTTATTTCTGAACTGTTTTGTAAAACCGCTTTTCCTGTATGAAGACAATAAAGCTGGTTGCGGCCAGTTTCATACCTTCACTGTGTTGGAGTGAAAATTCTTAAGTGTGCGAGCCATCTTACCCTGGAGATGGCAATCCTGTGATCTAACTTACCCCAAGATGTCACAATATATATGTGTGTGTGTGTGTGTGTGTGTGTGTGTGTGTGTGTGTGTGTGTGTGTGTGTGTGTGTGTGTGTGTGTGTGTGTGTGTGTGTGTGTGTGTGTGTGTGTGTGTGTGTGTGTGTGAAAGAAGATCCCACAGCACTCCAATATGATAAAAAAAATGGTGGTTTATTCAATCAGCTCAAGCTACAACGTTTCAGTCCTGCTATAGGACCTTTTTCAAGAAGGACTATAGCAGGGCTGAAACGTTGCAACTTGTGCCGATTGAATAAACCACCATTTTTTTCATCATATTGGAGTGCTGTGGGATCTTCTTTCATATTTGCCCATATCCCCTGGATCAGGATTACCTGCCTGCACCCTATACCATCTTGGAATTGATCTTTGAGTGCTGCTTTTTTCTGTTTGTGTATATGTGTATATATATATATATATATATATATATATATATATATATATATATATAATCTGCAGTAGCATTCAGGAGATAACACAGCAGTAATGAACAGTGCAGCTGTGAATCTAGCACTGGGGTGACATACAAAACTAACCAGCAGCCTGTGTCTTTTCTCTGCTCCTGCTCACCCTCCCCCTTCATAAACTTGTATAGGCAGCGTGCCTTGTCTTTCACTCGTCCTAATTCCTCCTTGTTAGCAGATAAATTACACAGTTGATCTATGTATCAGGTATACTATTAGATTAGCATAAGTTATTGGAAATTTAGTGTTCATTTTACGATCATTCATCCCCATACAGTTTCCATCAGCCCGTGTAAAAGAGCCTTTAAACAAGCGCCTATCGACTTGTTATATCGTCAATCGTTGCTTGTCATGAGCAGAAATCTGCCTATGTTAACCTAGCTTTAGTGTCAGCCTATAGTGATGGCTCAGTGACCACCATAAAAATGCAATATTTCAGGATTATTTAAACATAAATTTAAAATATTTAAAAAATATGTTATGTGACATAAAAACTTAGTTTTAGCAATGGGTTATTTTCTAACGATAGCCTCACTTTAAGATACCAAAGCTATGGCATTACATTATTTAACAGATATTTTACAAAGTCTCAGGGCTCATGTGCCTAAATTCACCAAAAGCCATTAGATTTATTTTTTTATTTCAATTTACCGTATTTCACATTTGAATTGTAATTCATTAATAATCTGGCACTTAACAGTTCTCGTGATGCCAGATTAATGGAAATTTTAATGTATTGATATTTACAAATATGTGATATTTCAAAAATGAAGCTGTGCTATTGGTCTGAATCAGCAGCTGCAAGATTTCACATTTCCTGTTCCTGCCCATGCCTTTTTGACTATTGAGTGCGTGACAATTGTAGGGTTGTCTGTAATATGAGTACAGGTCGGCTTTAAGGCTACTGTCACATGACATTATTTTGATCAGTATTTTGCATATATATTTGTAAGCCAAAACTAGGAGTGGGTCCAAAACAAGGAACAGATGCAAATTTTTCCATTGTACTTGTTCTCTGTTTATGTTCCACTCCTGGTTTTGGCTAACAAATACTGATGCAAAATACTGCCATGTGAAAGTGGCTATAAGCCGACTAAAGGCTGTCATAAATTGTTGCCACATATAGGGCTGAAATTGTGCACCTGTATCAAATTAATATCACAATATAGTGCTCATGGTGCATAAATAATACTGCAATATACTCCCTAAATAATACCACCATACATTGCTATACAATATTAAATAATATCATATAGTACACAAATGACAGTGCCATTGCCTAAATAAGAGTGATCAGGCACTAGGTTTCCACGTTTTTTTATGCACTTTTATTAACTCTCTTCTGTTAATTGTTCCAAGGGTGGTAGTAAAGAACTAGAATATAATACGTGGAACTACTGGCCGGTACTGAAAACATGATTACAGTACGGGACAGTTGTCCTGCAGCGAGGCAGGGACTCCTAGCATCGTACATAACTATGATGCTAGGAGCCCGGCTCCCTGCAGTGTGTTCGGTCCGGGACTTGCGGCCGAAATACGTTCCGTCCATTACGGACGTAACATGCTCGTGTGAACCCAGCCTTAATATAATGGTTGTACAGATTCCAGAGTCATCTACGGCTGGGTTCACACGAGCACATTAACGTCCGTAATGGACGGACGTATTTCGGCCGGAAGTCCCGGACCGAACTCGGTGCAGGGAGCCGGGCTCCTAGCATCGTAGTTATGTACGACGCTAGGAGTCCCTGCCTCTCCGTGGAACTACTGTCCCGTACTGAAAACATGATTACAGTACGGGACAGTTGTCCTGCAGAGAGGCAGGGACTCCTAGCGTCGTACATAACTATGATGCTAGGAGCCCGGCTCCCTACACTGAGTTCGGTCCGGGACTTCCGGCCGTAATACGTCCGTCCATTACTGACGTTAATGTGCTCGTGTGAACCCAGCCTAATTATAAAATATAGATATTTAGCCCAATGAGTGTCAGCATTGTTTAAGAAAATGTAACCGTAAGACAATGCACTGGTACTAGCCTGATCCTTGAATTTTAACTTTTTCAAAGCCTTATGCTTTATACATGCGGCCATGTTATGGCTCTGTACAAATTCCAAGATGCATGCATCCGATTTCATTCCATATGGATCTAATGGAAAGAAAATAATGCCATGTTCCATTAGGGAGCGTATTATGGAGATAATCTCTCTTAGCAAGATTGCATTTATGTGCGAAAACCTCCATATTACAATGCCATATGCAGGCATGACATAGGGGCACATGTAGCTCATAGAGTGCACACCTAGTATGCAAAATATTTTACTGGTACAGTCAACACTTGATATATTAAATGTACAAAAGCCTATAGTACATAATATGTATTATGTTCCTGTTCATTTCTATTACTGCAGTATTAGGGCTTGTCCACACGAAACGGAATAGCTACAGAAAATTCTGCAGCAATTCCGTTAAAATTAGCAGACATTCCGCTGCGGAAAAATCACACCATTTCCTGCGTTCTTTACTGCAGAAAATGGTGCAGACTTTGCTGCGTTTTTCTCAATGCTGGGAGATAATGACATCTCCTCTAAAAAATGCAGCAATTCAGTCCACTTTCCTAAGCAGGAATTAACATGCTGCGGTATGAAAAATACGCACCAAAAGTGAATTTCTGCTCGGAAATTTTACGCAGCGTGAGGATGAGATTTGTTAAATCTCACCCACTTTGCTGTTACTGTATTCTGTTGCCTATTTTTCATCCGCAATTCCGGACGGAAAATACGCAGCAATTCCGATACGTGTGGGCAAGCCCTTAGTATTTATAAACCAGATATGATAGCTTCATAAAAACAAAAAATGTAATCCACAACTAAGACAACATAAAATCTTGCCTAATCTGTAGCAAGTTAAAGCATTCACATCTCACATATAATTACTGCTCCTTTCTTGTTTCACTGGACATATATTAATATTCCCAAAAGTGTTGGCTCATAAAAAAGGAGGTTAAGCCACACTGCTAAGTCTGGTATGCTTTTAGTGTTACTGCCCTTCTAGGCTCTGCACTAAAATTAATGGAGTTTAGAGTGTGTCTGATTAAGCAGATCTCAGACTTTAATCCAAACTGGAGTTGATTTGCATTCTGCGCACACTGAAAACTATAACTCTGCACAATGAGACGCCGAAACGGGGGAATAAAATTAAACACAGATTTTTAGCATAAAACTCAGGGCTATAAAATAGAACATACTCATGTTTGGAGGAAAGTGAATATTAAACATTTCAGCTACTTTGAGAGCATTGATCAAGTTGAATGGGTTTATTTTCCTTCTGGACAAAAATTTACTAATTGTTAATATCTCTATTAACCAATAGAATAAGAATAAGAGAGTTTCACAGCCATTGTAATATTGTAGTCTATTATGCGCTGAGTACCCAATCTTGTGATATACCTACTGTATTCGAAAAATTTATTGACAAAGCACATTACGCATTTTATAATATATAACATGTTGCAATTTGGTCCCAGAGAAGAGATCTTGTGGCGACAGACAGGATACTATTTAAATGGAGAACATTCAAGGATGAAAGTGTATAAATAGAGTACTACAAGTCCAAGTCAGAGAAATATGGAATCAGTATTGTCCCTTCCTAAATCCCTCATTCCATTCAACATGGATCACATTATTATTAATATTTATTTTAAAGCACCATTAATT
The DNA here is from genome assembly GCF_050947455.1 of Rhinoderma darwinii. NCBI lineage: Eukaryota > Metazoa > Chordata > Amphibia > Anura > Rhinodermatidae > Rhinoderma > Rhinoderma darwinii. The sequence goes on along the minus strand of NC_134691.1, from coordinate 100,143,786 downwards.
CGTAGGGTGCTGTACACACAAAATACAGAATATTTAAATACATTACATTAGACAATAAAAACAAGTGCAATAGGCATGAGCTTACTGGAGTGACAAATAGGTATAGGTGCTTTCAATCTACAAGGGAAGGGGAAGAGACAGAAAGTGAGGGTAGAAGCTGTTCATCTGGTAGTGTAGTGGCTTGCAGGGTTATTGTAAGATAAAAGGTTTTCTGAAGAGGTGGGCTTTCAGGTTTCTTTTGAAGGTTTGGATGGTGGGAGAGAGTCTGATGTGTTCGGGTAGTGAGTAGCCAGAGTATGGGTGATGCAGGGGAGAAGTATTGGAGATGATGATGTAAGGAGCAGACAAGGGGATAGCAAAGAAGGAGTTCTTGTGGGGACCGGCGATTACGTTTGGATAAATATTAGTAATTAGTTAAAAAATGTATAGAGGGAACAAGGGGCAAGATAAGCAATCCATCAACAGTGGACGATATCACCTAAAAATTAATGCATGACATGGTTATACATCGCGTAACAGTAGTCAACAAGGAAGTCTATACAGGTAATGGAAGACCTCCATAACCATGTACACAAAATAGGCAGAGACGTCAGGTAGCCCACTCATCTGCGCTTCAATATTAGATCAGAACACTATAATGGTGAGATGAGATCCAATATTTATCTGGTTAATTCCCCAGATGCCAGTTTTCAAATTTGTGGAAAGCCACCCTCTTTCTGTACACCCCTTTCTCCAGACCCAGTAACCAGTTAATTTTATCCGCGTACCCTCCTCAAAATGTCACACCAATTATCCTCCTCTATAGGCCCAATATCCCCCTCCCACTTTTCTTTAAATCTCACTGTATATTTGATCAGAACATCTTCTAATAAGTAATCATATACACGAATGATAAGCCCAGCAGAAGTCTCCGATCTCCCAATCAGACGAACGATTTTGTTAGATGTAAACCAAGACCCCGCGGACCCCAATTCCGGTTGCCAAGCACCCATGAGATGTGGGTATTTATAAAAATGTGTTGGAGGGAGAGCAAATTTCTCCTTTATCTAGTCATCAGGCATAAAGACATCCACCCGCAGAACCAGGGAGATCCTCCTTATAACCTTCTGCTTCCACTGCTCAAATCCTTCTACAATATATGTGTGGTAACCACGGGGTGTTCCAGAGAGTAGTATATTGAGTTGCTCCAGTCATGCCTTGTATTTCCCTAACTTTAAATTAAATATTAAATATTTCCAAGTCCCTTAGAGAGGTTGATATGACAATCCCTAGATATTTGAATTCTTTGACAATCTGGAGGTCCGAGCTATAGTACTCCGCCACCCCTCCATGTTATCAAGCCGGTAACAACACTGACTTAGTCCAATTTATGACCAAGCCCAATTGTAAGCCAAAGGTTTCTATAGTTTGCATGGCCACAGGCAGGGAGCAAGAGGCTACCGCTAGAAACAAAATGTTGCAGTAGTCTAGGTGGGAGTTGATAAATACATATATCAGTGGTGCTAATAGCCAGTTGGGTGTGAAATGGCCGCTGGCATATGGAGAAACTTTTACACCACTGTTTATTTTGTTGCCTCAATAAGGAAGATTTTGAATTGCATATTTTAGTGCCATATCTGGACTGTAAGGTATGTGATTGTAAGTTGTGTTCTATGTACACATTACTCAGCCAAGCTAGCACCTGTATCATCAGTCTCTGAGATCTGTTCTCAGGGATCAAACGTTAACACATAATAGATTACAAAGTGTGAGCATATCCTAGATTATTCTCTTTGGAACTTTTATTTTCTTTGCAGATGGTAAGATTATAACATTGCTAAATCAACAATAATTGTGTAATGCCAACATTGCCATTAATTATCAATATTTCTAAGAATTGACAGGAAAGTCTATGGGGCTGTTGGAAACAGCCAAATGAGCGCCATAGGCTATTTCTGATGTCTTCATTCAAGTCTATGGAGAGTGACAGTACATGCTCGTTCTGCTCTCCAGCTGAGAACGGGAAATAAGGTCCTCTTATTCTCTGCAACGGTGGGGGTTCCAGATGTCGGACCACCACCATTTTTTATAACCTGTCTGACGGGTTTTATAAGTAAAACTGCATTATTGTGGGGCAACCCCTTTAAATAGTTATTATAGGCATCCCAGGGATCATGTGGCAGATCATGTGTTACCAGTCATTGGTCAGACCTGCTGAGTCTCAAGCCCGCCATACACATAAGACAATGATCAGCCGCAATGCAGCCAATCATACGTCCGTGGGATCAGTTTTGAAAAAACTAACTTCCTGGGCATGGCGCAAAGTGGCAAATTATCGGCCGAATTTGACCGATTATGCCATACACCTGGCTGATTATATTTTCACATATGCCATCGCAAACAATCTAATTTACAGGGAAACTGTCATCCACGTTGTGCTGTCCTCAATAAGGACAGCATGATGTGGTGACAGACACACTGCGGTCTGTTACTTATGTGATAGTATGAACTCTTTTCTGAGACCTTACATTCAGAGCTCAGGCAGCACTGCCAAAGATAAGTTTGGCATATTCATGAGCTGTCGCTGCCTCCGACCACTTTCTGCTAACTCATCCCACTCTCCTCTGATTGAAAAATGTCTTCCCATGCATGGTAATAGGGGGACATATTTAAATCCGCAGAAAGTAGAAAGAGCTATCAGAATGTGGGTGGAGCTAATGGCCGCTCATGAATATGTCTGGCCTGGGCTCTGAATGTACGTTCATATAAAAAGGGTTCACATTAGCACATAAGTGACGTTAAAATCAGCTTGGGCAAAATAATGTGGATTTGAGATGAAGAAAGGTCCACACACCACACTCCATGTGCAATTCCATACAGACCTAACATCAGACAATATATGCCTGTTCACATCAGCGTCACCCTTCCGTTTATGGGTTCCACTAGACCTTTTATTTGGAGGAACCCATGAATTGAAAAGCAAACGGAAACCATATCTTCTGTTTGCATTACCACTGATTTTAATTTATTTTAATGGTAATGCTTCCGTTGCAAATAGTTTGTTTCCATTCTGTAAGGTTTCAGTTTTTTTGTGGAAACACTAGCGCAGTCAACTACGCTGTTGTTTCTGCGAAAAAAAAGCGGAACCCTTATGGAGAAAAACAAAAACTATTAGCAACTGAAGCATTACCATTGAAATCGATGGTAATGCAAACGGAAGCTATGGTTGCCTTTCTGTTCATGGGTTCCTCTGATGGAAAGGTCTAGCGGAACCCATAAACGGAAGAGTGACGCATGACCAGACGTGGCGTATTTTTTCCGCCACAGTCCGCATCAATGCCGCACAAAATCTGCGTTGCAGATTCTGTTGCGGCTCTGCCTAAAATGGGCATTAAATTGATGCGGACTAGCCGTTGCGTATTGAGGTGAAAGTACTTTCCCTTCTCTCTATCAGTGCAGGATAGAGAGAAGGGACAGCCCTTTCCCTAGTAAAAGTAAAAGAAATTCATACTTACCCGGCCATTGCCTTGGCGACGCGTCCCTCTCTTGACATCCTGCCCGACCTCCCTGGATGACGCGGCAGTCCATGTGACCGCTGCAGCCTGTGATTGGTTGCAGCCGTCACTTGGACTGAAACGTCATCCCGGGAGGCCGGACTGGAGGAAGAAGCAGGGAGTTCTCGGTAAGTATGAACTTCTATTTTTTTTACAGGTTGATGTATATTGTGATCGGAAGTCACTGTCCAGGGTGCTGAAACAGTTACTGCCGATCGTTTAACTCTTTCAGCACCCTGGACAGTGACTATTTACTGACGTCGCCTAGCAACGCTCCCGTAATTACGGGTGCACATACGTACACACGTAGTCACCCATTGACTTCTATGGGCCTGCCCGTGCCGTAATAACGGCCCGTGATTACGGGTGTTTTTACGTTAGTGTGTATGGGGCTTGAGTCTGGCTGTAGACCTAGAAATACATAGGTCCAGCCAGAATGAAGAAATGTCATGTTCGAAAAACAAATACGCTACGCAGCACACATAACATCTGCGGACTTCATTGCAGAATTTTGACTCTCCATTGAAGTCAATGGAGAAATTCCGCAATGAGTCCGCAACAAGTCCGCTACACATCCGCAACAACCAGTGTATGCTGCGGACACCAAATTCCGCACCGCAGCCTATGCTCCGCAGCAGAATTGTCCGCAACGTGTAAACGAACCTAACGAAAAAGGTGTGGAAAGATATGGAGAAATGTGTACGCTGCGGATTTCCGCAGCGGACTGTCCGCAGCGGAATTCCAGAGCAATTCCGCCCCGTCTGGTCATGCCCTAATAAATTAATCTTTCCAATCTTTTGGCACATTGACATATTAAGCGGATCACGGTTTTAAAATATTAATATATACATATGTTTTCACAATACATTACATGTTGTAATGCTGAATTTTTAAAGGAATGTTATGACCTCTGAAGGGATATTGATTAAATAAATACTTTTGCCTTTTTGGATAATTCATGGGGAGCAGACCTTTTCTCTATTTCAAATGTACTGGTTTACATTTACGTAGGCGAGTCATGCACCTTAGAAAATCTATCCAGGCCAGGGGACTGGAGACTTTGGAGTCAAGTGTTTCTATTTACATAATATGGATGACGGGTTCCCTTTAACTTTTTAAACAATGGTCGGCTGAAATGGCCCAAATCGTTTCGGACAACCTTTATGTCATGTTTATAGCCAGCTTTAAAGGGCCAAGATCAGACCATAGCATCAGGGATGCTTTCTCATTTAAAAAATATTCGATTACAAGAATTTTTTTTAACATTAGGTTTGAATGCAGCATAAAAAAAGTACAACAGAAAATAGTAAAAGAAAAAATTTGGCAAGCCTATCCATAGCCCTACTCTAGACCTAAATCTTCTAAGTTTATCTTATGATTAAATGACTGATAAGATGAATTTCAGGACCTTTTTTTAACTGAAAAATAGAAGTAAAAACACTAGAAAAATTTAATTTCTTACTATTGTTATTTATTAAGCCATAGTAATGACAAAAATAGACCATCTGTGTAAACATGCTTTACAAAAAGAAGCTGATCAAAAAGAGGCAAAAATCACTGGGATATCCTAAGTTATAACCATTGAACCACTGCATACCAATAATTTCTAGACAGTGTCTGGTATTTAGGGCCAAAAATATACCAATAATGGAGTGGTTAAATATAAATACACAGAGAGCTACCTACAATGGAAATTTAAATAATCATGATCATAGCCCCGACAGTTGTAATTTATTCATTAGAAAAATAAATACTGGCATAGGCATTCCCAAGAGGGCTAAGTACCAGTATATGACATATTTGGTGGATGGTAAGATTCACCGCTCTTATAATACCACTAAAACAACGCTAATTAGTAAAGCCAATATCTCCAACAATGAGAAAAAGAATCAGACTGACTATACTGTAAAGATATCCATTCTGAATTAATACTGTTTACTGTCTGCTGAAAACATGCTCCACAAATTATAAATGTTTAACCGCAGCACATGATTAGAAAAAAATAAGATTAGCTTGTCATTTTGATTATAGACAGTGTCAAAAATATTAATATTTTGGCATCTAAAATCCCTTGTGGGCTCAAATTATTAAAACAAATATTCTTTATGTGATTAATTTAACATGGTGAGTCATTAAAATACAAATTTTCCACCACAGTATTCTCCAGTGACAATAATGACAGTAAAATATTATCACTTGTTTTATTGTATGTGCACTGTAGCTGAAGAATGTAAAATTCCCCCATAAGAAAGTATCCTGGAGTTTATGCTGACTGGTCTAATATTTATAAAGGATTAATGTATCTAACAATATATGTAAAACTATTCCTGAAAACAACTTCATGGTTTTCTTCAGATATCATGATAGAATAAGACATTGAGGGTTATAAAAAAAAAGTATAAAAAAAATTTAAGTGAAGACATTTCAAAACAATTTATGACATGTATTTTGCCTCATATGTATGACAATTTCTTAAACTTGAAAAAGGGAAATTATTAGGCAGCTGTAGCAATATGTGCAACGCATTTTTGCAATTTTTTTAAGATTGTGTTATAACTCTGGAAGCAGTGGATCAACAGAAAACTGCCTGAAGTCCAGGCCATCAATGACCCACCTGAACACATTTACCCACTCAATAAGGACATGATAAGGACTCAATAAGGACTTTTTGTTGAAGGAGTTGACCACAAACATTAAAAAAATGTATACATAATAAACCAAAACAATGCAGGTGTCGTAAGCTCATCAGTCAGTTTCAGCGGCGGCATGCTGACACTAGCGGTGACACATTCAGACACACCAACATTTAAAATTAAAATGACTGTCCGGTGTGACAGTCGCTCTAAATATGATGTCATGGTGGAATAGCTATATTCAGATTTGACATTTCCTAGGCAGTCTATAGGTGATCAGTGGTCATGGCGACTTATGTCAATATGACTTTTAAATTACCGCTACCCTCCACTGGCAACATGTGGGAAGTTGTAGTCAAGGACTGTACTGATGCCTGTAATAGACACCCACTGCATTCTGAAACTGGAAGAGGAGCCATGGGGTAACGGAGAAGAAGTGAGTATTATAATCTTAATTTTTTTAACCCCCCATAAATGACCAATATACCCCACAGGTGGCCTATCATAACTATCTATTCAGGAAGCTAGAAAGTCATGATAGGCCACCTGTGGGGTATATTAGTCAGGAGACTAGAGACTCACTTTAACAGTTGTCACTTGAATAGATAAAAGAACATCAAACTCCAAAAACAGCAGACTTGACTCCTTTTTTTTTTTATATATAAAAACAGCAGTGTAGCAATGGGCAAGAAACAAGACAGCTGGGCACCAAAAGAAGACTAGCAAAGCTAGACGAGCATATTAATAGACCAGGTTGAGGCCACCTTACCAAGATGGGCCCACATGCCCAACTAGAATAAAATTGGTTGTAAGGACCCTCATCTATTATCGAAAGCAGAGTGCAGCTGGAGTGCTGGAGGACCCTGCAAGTCTGTTATATGGACAGCTCATTAATTTATTTGAGTACTGACTAATGCTTCATTTATCCTCCAACGGCACTATGGCCACTGAACATGAGCCAGTTTCACCCACAGTTTATAGCAGATCGCTGGGTGTCCTAGCAGTAACCCTTCATTTACATAGTCCTTGCATTTAGCCCCTGCACCACGCTTATACCCATAATCTCTTTAAGTATTTCAGTTTATGCAGATTGTTTGATCTACACTACCGTTCAAAAGTTTGGGGTCACCCAGACAATTTTGTGTTTTCCATGAAAACTCACACTTATATTTATCAAATGAGTTGCAAAATGACTAGAAAATATAGTCAAGACATTGACAAGGTTAGAAATAATGATTTTTATTTGAAATAATAATTTTCTCCTTCAAACTTTGCTTTCGTCAAAGAATGCTCCGTTTGCAGCAATTACAGCATCGCAGACCTTTGGTATTCTAGCTGTTAATTTGCTGAGGTAATCGGGAGAAATTTCACCCCATGCTTCCAGAAGGCCCTCCCACAAGTTGGATTGGCTTGATGGGCACTTCTTGCGTACCATACGGTCTAGCTGCTCCCACAACAGCTCTATGGGGTTGAGATCTGGTGACTGCGCTGGCCACTCCATTACAGATAGAATACCAGCTGCCTGCTTCTTCCCTAAATAGTTCTTGCATAATTTGGAGGTGTGCTTTGGGTCATTGTCCTGTTGTAGGATGAAATTGTCTCCAATCAAGCGCTGTCCACAGGGTATGGCATGGCGTTGCAAAATTGAGTGATAGCCTTCCTTATTCAAAATCCCTTTTACCTTGTACAAATCTCCCACTTTACCAGCACCAAAGCAACCCCAGACCATCACATTACCTCCACCATGCTTGACAGATGGCGTCAGGCACTCTTCCAGCATCTTTTCAGTTGTTCTGCGTCTCACAAATGTTCTTCTGTGTGATCCAAACACCTCAAACTTCGATTCGTCTGTCCATAACACTTTTTTTCCAATCTTCCTCTGTCCAATGTCTGTGTGCTTTTGCCCATATTAATCTTTTCCTTTTATTAGCCAGTCTCAGATATGGCTTTTTCTTTGCCACTCTGCCCTGAAGGCCAGCATCCCGGAGTCGCCTCTTCACTGTAGACGTTGACACTGGCGTTTTGCGGGTACTATTTAATGAAGCTGCCAGTTGAGGACCTGTGAGGCGTCTATTTCTCAAACTAGAGACTCTAATGTACTTGTCTTGTTGCTCAGTTGTGCATCGGGGCCTCCCACTTCTCTTTCTACTCTGGTTAGAAACTGTGTGTGGTGTCCTCTGAAGGGAGTAGTACACACCATTGTAGGAAATCTTCAGTTTCTTGGCAATTTCTCGCATGGAATAGCCTTCATTTCTAAGAACAAGAATAGACTGTCGAGTTTCACATGAAAGCTCTCTTTTTCTAGCCATTTTGAGAGTTTAATCAAACCCACAAATGTAATGCTCCAGATTCTCAACTAGCTCAAAGGAAGGTCAGTTTTATAGCTCCTCTAAACAGCAAAACTGTTTACAGCGGTGCTAACATAATTGCACAAGGGTTTTCAAGTGTTTTCTAATCATCCATTAGACTTCTAACACAGTTAGCAAACACAATGTACCATTAGAACACTGGAGTGATGGTTGCTGGAAATGGGCCTCTATACACCTATGTAGATATTGCATTAAAAAACAGACGTTTGCAGCTAGAATAGTCATTTAGCACATTAACAATGTATAGAGTGTATTTCTGATTAATTTAATGTTATCTTCATTGAAAAAAACTTTGCTTTTCTTTCAAAAATAAGGAAATTGTGAAGTGACCCTAAACTTTTGAACGGTAGTGTACATAAAAAGTTAACATTGTAAATAAAGCTATTTGGTCAATCAAAAAAAGCAACAGACAAGTGAAACGGGAAGAGGTACGAATGGGATTTAGTGTGTTCACTGCACAATGTTAAAATGAAACTTGTTGAATACATTTCTATCCAGCAGCCAGCAGAGAAGGTAAGAATCTCTTCACAAGTGGAGATCTACTAAACTGAGTGTGGCCGGCATTTTTGGAGCCACAATAATGGCTGCCTATCATTCAGGAGCCTCAATCACAGAAGCATAGAAGCATTAGAATTGTCCATACAAATATGACAGCCACTGTGCATCTCTAAGGCCAGATTCACAAAGTGCAGTTTTAAATGCTTAATTTTTTGCCAAAGGACTGGAGCGGATCCAAGTTTAAGTGCTCCCCTCGCCTCCATGTTCCTGCATTGCTCTCTATTCCTTTAACAGGAACTTGCATATGAGTCGCCAATCAGCTGCCACTTAAAGGGGTTTTCCCACGAGGGAAATATATGACATATACACAGGATATGTCAGATAGATGCGGGTCCCACCTCTGGGACCCGCACCTATCTCTAGAACGGGGCCCCCTAAACCCCGTTCTAGCTTTTTGTGCTCACGCTGCCTCCTGGCCACTTACTGATTACATGGTCGGGAGTTACAGAAACAGTGTAACTCACTGAGCTACGCTGTTTCCGTAACTCCCATAGTAGTGAATAGCAGTTACGGAAGCAGCGTAGCATGCGAGCTACGCTATTTTCTTAACTACCATTCAGTTCTATTGGGCTTACGAAAACAGCGTAGCTCAGCGAGCTACGCTGTTTTCACCTTCATGGTCGGAAATCAGCTGACACACAAAGAGGTAGAACGGGGTTTAGGGGGCCCGTTCTAGAGATAGGTGCGGGTCCCAGAGGTGGGACCCACATCTATCTGACATTTATGACATATCCTGTGGATATGTCATAAATGTCCCTTGTGGGAAAACGCCTTTAACTGTAGCTATCTCTCTCTGTGCAAACCTCTGCAGTTAGAGATGAGCACTGGAAAAGATACGTTTGAGATCACATATGTGTTGTGATGGCGCACGGAATCCGAGACTGTCTCACTGAAACTTGGACACTTGTTTGAAATAGAACTTGTTAGTAAGGAGCCGCATGAAAATGGCACGAGAGCTGCATGTGGAACTCTAATCATAATGTGACCTCCATGGTACTAAACATTTTGTTCCAGGTAGGAACTAATCTTCAGGCTAAGAGATCTTGTAAGTCTTTGTGATGACTTTACCATGCATTTAGTTGTTCGGGACTGCCTTCATTACTTATTGCCTAATGCATAATCAGTATTAGACTGTACTACAATACATATAGTGGACACTTTACTGCAAAAGAAGCTTTACGTTTCAATGTGTTTTAAAGTAATACTCCCATCTGATAATATTATGGCATATAGCTAGGGTATTCCAGAATTTCCTGATCAGTGGGGTTTAACTGCCGGGACCCTCACAATCCTTAGAATGAAGGGACTTCAGTTCCTACATAGTTTTTCCCTGCACAGCGGTGCTTTACTCCACACACTCGGAACTGCTACACACGTCCATTCACTTTAATGGAGCTGTGTTGCAGTAAGCTGCACAGTAGGTCAATGCGAGCACCACTGTTCTGGGAAAAAGCCGAAGGGAGCGCGGCTCATTTATTCTTGGGATCGGCAGGGTTCCCATAGGTTGGACCCCCACCAATCTGATGATGTGGCAAGTCTTTGTGATATGTTATAACATTATAAAATGGGAACTCCCCTTTAATTTAAATGCAATAAAAGTTCTAGACAAAATTTCTCTCCACAATGCAGGAGGTATTCCTATTTTTATAGAATTTCAAAATCAACATTATTCAGTACATGATACTATAACAGGTGAGCTTTTAACTGTATTAAATTGTGATTGGAGAAAGTGGTGAATTCAATTCACCTTTGTATTCCATATTCTTTTCCCTTTGCTGTGCTATGAACTACTCTGAGCTTGTCTAGTTCCAAAAAAAGATCAGTCAAGTGTTTGATTAGAACCAATAACTCATTTTTTAATCTTCAATTAATCAAAAACTGTCATTTGAATTGGAACAAAATATTAAAAAATACATGATTACTTTTTTGTTCAATCCAGCACTGTGTCTCTTTTACTTCAAAAGGAAATCTCACATTGATGCCTAAACTCACTGCAAAAGATATCCCAGGCCCCGAGAGATCAGATTGTATACTACAGTCATTTAATGTGATGCCAAGAGACCTATTCCTTGTGCTTGTTCCTGTCACCTTACCAACCACAGGGAGATTCAGTACTTGGCAAAGTCATATTTCCAAATAACAACAAATGTTCTGCTGGGATTCCTATTTTCTTCTGTTTTACAGAATAGAAGGTTTTTATTGCATTTTTATTTCAGAATGATGTTTATCTCCAGTTAATGTGTTTGCCACACTAAGGGTATGTTCACACGGCCTATTTACGGACGTAAATCGGGCGTTTTTGCCCCGAATTACGCCCGAAAATAGCGCCTCAATAGCGCTGACAAACATCTGCCCATTGAAAGCAATGGGCAGACGTTTGTCTGTTCACACGAGGCGTATATTTACGCGCTGCTGTCAAATGACGGCGCGTAAATAGACACCCGCGTAGAAGAAGTGACCTGTCACTTCTTTGGCCGTATTTGGAGCCGCTATTCATTGACTCCAATGAATAGCAGCGCTAATTACGGCCGTAATTGACGCGGCGTTCAAGCGCCTGCACATGCCGGTACGGCTGAATTTACGGGGATGTTTTCAGGCTGAAACATCCCCGTAATTTCAGCCGTTACGGACCCCCGCCGTGTGAACATACCCTAAAGCAGATAGTAAATGCCCAGTTTATAACAAAGAAAAAAATGTAGTCTTTTAAAAAGATTCAAATGTGCAATCACAGGTTCCATTGTCTTATAAAGTCTTCAGCACTAAAACACTTTTCCACTTTTGACAACCCCCAAATCATGTGAAAGGTCCCCTGGATTACAGCTGATCTTCTGTGATTTGCTTTTATTGAAAGGGGATCCAGCCATTGAGTACACATTTCTCTTTAGCATGAATCCTTACCTGGTGCCCATTGAAACTATGTGTAATGCACATCAGGTCCTCAAGAACCCAATGTTTCTCAAGGTTCTTGAGCCAAGTGCCCCCTACTCAATTAAATTATCAAACAACCTTGAAGGCTGTGACCCCCTATACGCTGTACAGCAACTATTCAAACCACAGCATGACAGTGTGAATACCACCTAGAGCAGGGGTCGGCAACCTGGGTTAACAAAGCCACAGCTGGCACGTGGGGCCATGGTTTCCTGGCATGCTTCCCCCTCCTGATATCCAGCGCTGTTGTGTGTTTGGCGGCTCCGAACACAGATAGAGAGAGTGGCGGTGCCAGTGGCGTAACTACCGCTATAGCAGCCGTATACAGCCCTCCTGTAGATAATGCCATACAGTCCCCCTGTAGATAACGCCATACAGCCCCCCCTGTAGATAACGCCATACAGAGTCCCCCCTGTAGATAACGCCATACAGCCCCCTCTGTAGAGAACGCCATACAGCCCCCCTGTAGAACACGCCATACAGCCCCCCTGTAGATAGCGCCATACAGCCCCCTCTGTAGATAACGCCATACAGCCCCCCTGTAGATAGCGCCATACAGCCCCCTCTGTAGATAACGCCATACAGCCCCCCTGTAGATAGCGCCATACAGCCCCCTCTGTAGATAGCGCCATACAGCCCCCTGTAGATAACGCCATACAGCCCTCCTGTGGATAGCGCCATACAGCCCCCTCTGTAGATAACGCCATACAGCCCCCCTGTAGATAACACCATACACCCCCTCTGTAGATAGCGCCATACAGCCCCCTCTGTAGATAGCGCCATACAGCCCCCTCTGTAGATAACTCCATACAGCCCCCTCTGTAGATAACTCCATACAGCCCCCTCTGTAGATAGCGCCATACAGCCCCCTCTGTAGATAGCGCCATACAGCCCCCCCCCCCCCTGTAGATAACGCCATACAGCCTCCTTTGTAGATATCTACAGAGGGGGCTGTATGGCGTTATCTACAGGGGGGTCTGTATGGCGCTATCTACAAAGGGGGCTGTATGGTGTTATCTACAGGGGGGCTATATGGTGTTATCTACAGAGGGGGCTGTGTGGTGTTATCTACAGGGGGCTGTATGGTGTTATCTACAGGGGGCTGTATGGCGTTATCTACAGGGGGGCTGTAAAAAAGGCACTATCTACAATGGGGGGGTTGTGTGACACCCAGGGGAGGGGGGGCCCCAGTCAAAAGTTTGCTATGGGGCCCAGTCTTTCCTAGTTACGCCCCTGGGCAGTGCATTACGTGATTAACGGTGCTGAACACTGGTTGAGAGAGCATAATTTGGCTTATAAGGCAACAAGCCAGTAAACACTGTAAACTACCAAAAGTATTTGGCAAGCTGCAAAAAGGATGAGAACATGTGCACACATCAAGCATGTGTTTCTGAAGGGTGCCTTTTTGTAGGCTGGCCTCTCCATAACGCCACCCTCCGTTTTCTTAACGCACGTGAAAAACGCCATACGCGCGTAAAAAAATGCAGAAACGCAGCATAAATGGATGACACACGCACCTACAACGCGCGCAAATCACTGCGTTTTTTGCGCGCGCAAAGCGCACACGCTCGTGTGAATACAGCCTTAAGGCTGGGTTCACACGAGCGTGTGCTTTTTGCGCTCGCAAAAAACGTGGCGTTTTGCCTGCGCAATAGGCACTTAACAGTTCCGTGTGGCCTCAGCATATGATGCGCGTGCTTTTCGCGCAGCCGCCATCATGACACTCCGTTTGGATGTTTGTAAACAGAAAAGCACGTGGTGCTTTTCTGTTTTCATTCATCCTTTTCACATCTGTTGCGCGAATCACGCTGGTCGCACGGAAGTGCTTCCGTGTGGCATGCGTGGTTTTCACGCACCCATTGACTTCAATGGGTGCGTGATGCATGAAAAACGGCCAAAGAACGGACATGTCGTGACATTTTTTCAGCGGACTCACGCTGAGTAAAAATTACGCACATGTCTGCACGGCCCCATAGACTAATATAGGTCCGTGCGACGCGCGTGAAAATCACGCGCATTGCACGGACGTATATCCCATTCATCTGAATAAGGCCTTATATCCTGTATTTGAAGTCAATGAGTGCGTGAAAGTCACGCGCACCACACGGAAGCACTTCCGTGGTACGCGCGTGATTCGCGCAACAGCAGTCAAAAGCATGAATGAAAACAGAAAAGCACCACATGCTTTTCTGTTTACAAACATACAAACAGAGTGGCATAATGATGGCGGCTGCGCGAAAAGCACGCAGCCGCGCACCATATGATCATGACACACGGAGCTGTTAAGTGCCTTTTGCGCACGCATAAAACGCACACGCTCGTGTGAATCCGGCCTTATACTGATAACATCTAAGTTGATTAGCAGCTCCTATGGAACTATTAGCATGTGCTGATAATAGAGTGTCTAATTTTGAAGAGGACTAGATGGATCTACTGGTTCTTTTTAGTTCTCTCATCAACTTCAATGTTAAAAATGAAAAACAAAATGTAACATATTGTAGGGCATGAATCAAGTCTAAAAGTTGATCACAAATGTCACAGTGGGAATGCCCTAGCATATTTCAGCTGTCAAAATATTTTCAATAATATCTAAAATACACCTTTAACTGGTTCCCGACCGCTGGTTGTGTATTTACGGCCAGCGGTCAGGGTCCTTAAAACCCGAGCCATAGACTTTTTACGGCTCGGGTTTTAACTTGCTGCCCACGCGATCGAGCAGCTGAATGTCGGGTCTCCGGCTGTCAGTGACTGCCGGGGACCCTGAGGAGAAGATAGACGCAGCTTTCGCTGCTTCTGTCTTCTCCGATCTCTTTTACACAGCGCTCAATGCGCGCTGTGTACAGTGAAGGAAATAAGTATTTGATCCCTTGCTGATTTTGTAAGTTTGCCCACTGTCAAAGTCATGAACAGTCTAGAATTTTTAGGCTAGGTTAATTTTACCAGTGAGAGATAGATTATATATTAAAAAAAACAAAAACAGAAAATCACATAGTCAAAATTATACATATTTATTTGCATTGTGCACAGAGAAATAAGTATTTGATCCCCTACCAACCATTAAGAGTTCAGCCTCCTCCAGACCAGTTACACGCTCCAAATCAACTTGGTGCCTGCATTAAAGACAGCTGTCTTAAATGGTCACCTGTATAAAATACTCCTGTCCACAGACTCAATTAATCAGTCTGACTCTAACCTCTACAACATGGGCAAGACCAAAGAGCTTTCTAAGGATGTCAGGGACAAGCTCATAGACCTGTACAAGGCTGGAATGGGATACAAAACCATAAGTAAGACGCTGGGTGAGAAGGAGACAACTGTTGGTGCAATAGTAAGAAAATGGAAGACATACAAAATGACTGTCAATCGACATCGATCTGGGGCTCCATGCAAAATCTCACCTCGTCGGATATCCTTTATCCTGAGGAAGGTGAGAGCTCAGCCGAAAACTACACGGGGGGAACTTGTTAATGATCTCAAGGCAGCTGGGACCACAGTCACCAAGAAAACCATTGGTAACACATTACGCCGTAATGGATTAAAATCCTGCAGTGCCCGCAAGGTCCCCCTGCTCAAGAAGGCACATGTACAGGCCCGTCTGAAGTTTGCAAATGAACATCTGGATGATTCTGAGAGTGATTGGGAGAAGGTGCTGTGGTCAGATGAGACTAAAATTGAGCTCTTTGGCATTAACTCAACTCGCTGTGTTTGGAAGAAGAGAAATGCTGCCTATGACCCAAAGAAGACCGTCCCCACTGTCAAGCATGGAGGTGGAAACATTATGTTTTGGGGGTGTTTCTCTGCTAAGGGCACAGGACTACTTCCCCGCATCAATGGGAGAATGGATGGAGCCATGTACCGTCAAATCCTGAGTGACAACGTCCTTCCCTCCACCAGGACATTAAAAATGGCTTGTGGCTGGGTCTTCCAGCATGACAATGACCCGAAACATACAGCCAAGGCAACAAAGAAGTGGCCTAGCCAATCCCATCGAAAACTTATGGAGGGAGCTGAAGATCCGAGTTGCCAAGCGACAGCCTCGAAATCTTAATGATTTACAGATGATCTGCAAAGAGGAGTGGGCCAAAATTCCATCTAACATATGTGCAAACCTCATCATCAACTACAAAAAACGTCTGACTGCTGTGCTTTCCAACAAGGGTTTCGCCACCAAGTATTAAGTCTTGTTTGCCAAAGGGATCAAATACTTATTTCTCTGTGCACAATGCAAATAAATATATATAATTTTGACTATGTGATTTTCAATTTTTATTTTTTTTTATATAATCTATCTCTCACTGGTAAAATTAACCTAGCCTAAAAATTCTAGACTGTTCATGTCTTTGACAGTGGGCAAACTTACAAAATCAGCAAGGGATCAAATACTTATTTCCTTCACTGTATATGAATAGAGGCCGCGCCGCTGTCTCTATTCCTCCCGGTGTTCATGTGACTGGTCACATGATTGCCGGGTGCCGTTACTGACAGATTGCTGATGGGGCTTACTAGTCTTACCCAGCACAGCCCTATTAGTGACAATCGTCACTATGAGAGGGCTGATTTCCCCTGTAACTGGGGCTGCTGTGCAGCCCCAGTTAGGCTGGATTCACACGAGGTCATTACGTCCATAATTGACGGACGTATTTTGGCCGCAAGTCCCGGACCAAACACAGTGCAGGGAGCCGGGCTCCTAGCATCATACTTATGTACGATGCTAGGAGTCCCTGCCTCGCTGCCGGACAACTGCCCCGTACTGACAACATGATTAAAGTACGGGACAGTTGTCCGGCAGCGAGGCAGGGACTCCTAGCATCGTACATAACTATGAGCTCCCTGCACTGTGTTCGGTCCGGGACTTGCAGCCGAAATACGTCCGTCAATGGAAAAACATGGTGTAAAAGAAAGAAAAAAATATATAAAGTTCCCCAAAGGTCTTTTTTGACCTTTGAGGGACAGACCATTGTAATAAAAAAATAGTAAAGTGCAAAAAAAATTAATAATAAATACACATAAAATACCCACGCAAAAAAAATAGCTGAAACGTAAAAAAGCTTATTTTTTTACTATTATTTTCAAACTTTATAAACAACAATTCTAAAATAGCAAAAAGGATGTGTACGATAAACGATAAAAAAAGAGAGAGAGAGAGAGAGAGAGAGAGAGAGAGAGAGAGAGAACTTTGCAGCACTCCAACATGAAAAAGATGGTGGTTTATTCAATCCAAAACAACAGCAACGTTTCAATCCTACAATAGGATCTTTATCAAGCCTTTATGAGGCTTGATAAAGATCCTATTGTAGGATTGAAACGTTGCTGTTGTTTTGGATTGAATAAACCACCATCTTTTTCATGTTGGAGTGAAGCAAAGTTCGTTCTCTATATATTATAATACGTCCGAGGATCGGGACGTTTTGCTGGGCACCTGGTCGATTATTCCTGTGTGAGTGCTGCTGTCTTCTTGTTTGCTATATATATATATATATATATATATATATATATATATATATATATATATATATATATATATATATATATATATATATATATTACTCCAATGGTTCTTTTACCACTATTTAGACTTTGATTTAAAATGTTATTCTCAAGCACTTTTCCCCTAGGGACCATCAAGGATATTTCAATAGTTCTGTTAAAATATATTTCTTTGCCTACAAATCTCACTATGGAGTTCCTTTTATGTAGCTCAGCCTGTGACCTGATTTTCATTTGCAATCCTCTGGATTCTGCTCATCTACCTGAATAATATCCACTACCACTCTCTTTGTGGTTTAATACATCAACATGACTTTCCTTCATTCTTTCATGTGTAATACACCCCTGTAAAATATTGAATTTTTTAATATTTGTTATTCTAACTATATGACAAAAAAAAAGAGTTACATGTGTTGATATCAGTTTAACTCTTCCAACTAAGAGACTACCCAGATCACTTAGGTGGCATTGGTGAATTAAATTTAAAAGTGGTTTCATGCAAAATGCTGAATGCTACAACTTCAAACACTAAAAGAATAGTCCCCAAGTTCGGAATGACAGACTAACACTACACACCAGGAAAGACTATTTATGCAATCTGGTGGCAAGTAAAGGGGCAGTGTCAATTATAAAAACCAATCAGACCCCAACAGACACATTATAAAATGGCATGAAGTGACAATTTTCAGTTGGGGAAATAGAAGGTATAAGGCAGACAGGTCTATTAAAAGCCCAAAACATGGTCTAGTTATTCAGTTATAATATTTGGAAAATATTTATATAGGCACCAATCCCAATGGTGACAATTTTGATGTTTTGTCTCAAGAATGTGCTGTAATGCAATCTTTTTCTTTGTACTATCAGGCAATGCCATATTAAAATCACTAGGATTATATTTAATGGATGCTGGACCACCACATTTTTTTGCATAATCCAATGGTAGACCGAATAAGGTTTATGGTACTTTTCTCGAGTAACCGTGTCTACACATTAAAATCACTAGGATTATATTTAATGGATGCTGGACCACCAAATTTTTTTGCATAATCCAATGTTTATGGAAATTTTCTTGAGTAACAGTATCTACATTTTCTTATATGTTCTCTAGCTATTATATGTAAATCTGTACGTAGTACCTTTGGTAAATGCCCTCTTTACTTTTATTTTCTTCTTGTTGCCTGATATTTAAATGTATACCATTGGGGCAGAGCTTCTGTCTGTGACTAGGCAATACCATATGTGAGTAGGCAATGTCTATTTCTATGGTAGGCACGCCACCACCCATTCTTTACTTTGCAGATCTGTCTGTTAAGATTTGCAACTAAACTACAAAGTCTAATGGTTGTCTGATATGTCCACCTCCTGACTCATTATTGGCTCAGGTCACTGCTTAGTCTCTCCCTCTACTAAGGGAAGTGTACAGATATCATAGGGCCCCATAGCAAAACAGAATGCGCCCCAACACCGCTGAGAGTTCTGCCAAATGTACTATAATTAAAGATAATGTTCTCTATATATTATATAATTCTGACTGCATGCAGATGCCACTAGGGGCAAAGGCATAACTTGAAGTTCCTAATCCTCAATGCAAAATCTGTAACATGGCCCCTTGACTATCACGAGTCATTCATAGCACCGGTCTGCTCATATGGGGCAGAGATACCTTTTGCCACCAACTGCACCTCCGTTCCCTCCTATAGTTATAGGAGCATTATAGCATAAATAACATTTTCTTTTACTCTATGGGTCGGTACGGTTACGGTGATACCAAATATGTATATTTTTATTTTTATGCTTTATAACTTTTGTACAATAATCGCAAATTTATGGAAAAATAAATCTCATCCCATTCCAAGATCCATAACTTTTTTTTCTTTTTTTGTTGATCCGTATTCGGGCTTGTTTTTTGCGGGACAACACATATTTTTTTTATAGAACCATTGTGGGGTACCTATAACTTATTGATTAACTTTTATAAATTTTTTGGGTTAGGGAATTGAAAAAAAAAAGCGGTTTCACCATTAATTTTTGCTGTTTTGTATTACGTCGCCCGCTGTGCAGTTTAAATAACATTAACCTTATCGTGTGGATTGCGAGAATACTACATATGCATATTTTTATGTTTTTAAAAAAAAAAAATATTTCAACAAACTTTATTAAACTTTTTTTTGTTAATTGTTTAGTCCCACTAGGGAACTTCACAATGCGATTATTTGATCCCTTCTATAATGCTCTGGTACAGTACAGTACAGCAAAGCAATATAGCCTGTCAGTGTAAAACTGACAAGCAAACTATTAGGTAATTTAGATGCCGCAGAAACTATTGACTGCAGATTCCTAGGCATTAAACAGCCAGGATCGGATGTGACTCTGATCGCACCCATTGCAGTGGGATGTCACATGTTATGTGCTATGTGCTTGTAACCAATCTGTGTTTGGCGCCGGAGCATCCGGGCTGGGGAAAGGATAGGCAAGTACTGTTTTTTTTTGTTAATTTATATAATTTACAGCCATTAGGAAACATTTTTAGGAACCCATGTAACCCCTTTAAACAGTAAGGGTATGTTCACTCGCCCTATTTACGGACATAATTCAGGCATTTTATGCCTCGAATTACGCCCGAAAAAACGTCTCCAAACCGTCTACAAACATCTGCCCATTGAATTCAATAGGTCTTACGGTGTTCTGTGCAGACGGCTTTTTTTTTACGTGCTGCTGTCAAAAGACGGCGCGTAAAAAGACGCCCACCTCAAAGAAGTGCATCTCACTTCTTGGGACGTAATTGGAGCCGTTTTTCATTGACTCCAATAAAAACCAGCTCCAATTAAGTCCGTAAAAAACGCAGCGAAAAACGCGTGCACTTGTCAAAACATCTGAAATTCAGGAGCTGTTTTCGCCTGAAACCAGCTCCGTAATTTCAGACGTAATTGGCGTTGCCGTGTGAACATACCCTAAGTGAAATATATTTTCTGTCAATTCTCTTGCAATAATCATTAAATAATGTTATAATAAATATATTAAATATGTTATTTATAAATTAAATATATGTTATAATAAAGTTTACAGTGGGCAACTGTCCTCTGTAATAATACTGTATATAGAATAAAAAGTAACATAAAGAGTTAAATCATCTGAAAAAGGAAAAATAAAATTCTTATACACAACTTACACAGCAACATGCTATTTTCCAGTGTTTGGGCATCAAGCTTCACATATTTGTGGGAGGATAACGGTGATGACCATTAATTTGCTATGTCCGAGAATCTATACTCGAGAAAATTACAAAATAGAAAACAATTTTTATATTGCGAGACATAACCATAGAAAAAAATCAGTGACAGCTACAGGGTGTAAGTTAACAACGGGTTTGAAATGCCATTAACATACCAGAAGGAAAAATAGATGAAATGAACTGTGGAATGAAGCAAAAGATATCATCCTGAAAACAGCATGATGCATCTGGGACTGGGAAATGGCACAAAAAGCAGGAATTATGACAAATAAGCTGTTGGACTTTATGAAAAAGGGTTGGGAAGCTGTATGACTGCTGCTGCAATACAATAACCTTGATTGAGGTACATAACAGTTGGTGAGATAAGACAAACCATTATGCAAATTTTCCATTTTATAGGCAAGAACAGAATGAAAAATACAAGTTTAAGTTATGTATGCTAATTTCCTGCTTTTTTCAAGTAATGGGACTGTAACTTCATCCCATATATGCACAGCATTTCCATACACTGCTGTTTTATCATAGATGACCCGGACATTTCTTCGACTTTTGCAGTAGCTTATATACATCTTTTTACCAACTCATGCCTCTATAATGTTTCATAAGACTAGTGTTATGGAATTGCAATTTGAGCGATTCCCCAAAGGCTGCTGGAGAGTGCTGGGAGGGAGCGTGCACATAAAACCGCAACCTCTAATCCGTCACAACTCTGATCGACAGTGTCTAAGGCGAACCTAAGGTGTTCACCAGAGCCGACCACAAGGTGGTATGGACTTTGCTGCTTAGGACCCAGGTTGTCTTAGCAGAGTACAGTATAGGATAGGAGGTGCAATGCAGATTAACCTGAGCAGGACACCAGACAGCCAGGGTTTAAACAGAAAGCCCAAATCAGAAGGTAAGTGGATATCAGGAATAGCAAAGGTCAAAACAGGCAGGGAGCAGATAATCCAAAATCAGCAAACAAGGGGGTTAATGAGAAACAAGCCGAGGTCAGTTTCCAAAGGTCCAGAAGTCAGGAGTGAAGGTAATGTAGGAAGCTTGATCAGTCACCAGAAGACAGGAAAATTCACAAGCAAGGGAGAGGTGGAGGAGGCTCGGTATAAATACTAATTCTACACCTGAAGGCAGAAAGACAGACAAAAGAGATAAACTGAAGGTAAAACAGGCACGCCCAGAAGCCAGAATTATAGTCATGGTAACCTTAAGGGAACAGGTGTTTTCCAGACAACCAGTGCACCAGCAATTTCAAACAATTTCAAACAAGGTTGAAACAAAGTGCTTATGACATCAAGTTCACTGCTGGATTCTCCTATGGTGTCCTGCTTATGGTCCTTAAAAAACTAAAAATCTAGAAAAATTTATGTAATTATCTTCACTCCTGTGCTGGTGAATAATGCCATCTTGTAGGCAAAAGTACTGGTGGCATGTATCAATACACACTAGGGCTAAATGGGAACTAAAAACTACTCCTGGAAAATAGGTAGATACAGATGTAGCCGTCTTTACCATGACTTTTAACGCATTAAATAAACAATGGCTACATCCCTTATCTTGACTTTTTCAATAGCTTTTCAATGGCTTTTGTTATCACGCTGCAGCAAGTTATCAGAATCAAGTTAAAGATGGCTACATCCATAAATTTACTGCTGTTTAAAGACTGCATAGCCACATAGTTTGTCACAACCATTCCTGAGCCTGATTCCAAGGAAAGAGAGGCATGGGGAATATAATTTCAAACTAGTGTCCAAATACTGTGGTCCCTCAAGTTGCAATGGTCTCAGGTTACAATATTTTCAAGATACAATTGTCTTTCCTGGGACATTGTAACTTGAAACCACATTCAACATAAAATGCCGCAAAAGGTCTGAATCTCCGGTGCGTGTGATTACAGAATATACACCTGCTGTAATGCAGTGCATGCCCTGATTGGCTGTCTAGTAGCGCCTCTCTACAGTACAGTACTACATGTCCTTTACTGCGCTTTACCTGCGACAGGATGAGTTGCTCCTTTGGATACCAGGTGAGGAAGGCTCCATGTTATATTTCTGGTACACGGTATACTGTACAGGATCCTAAAGAAGCTCCTGTCCTCATCGCAGAAAGTGAACTTGTTTATCTGTATTCGTTATCTGCTTAATCATCTTTTTTTCTTATCCGTAGTTGACATTTTGGGGGCTTTGAAACCAATTCCTAGTTTTCCATAATGTTATGATCTCAGCTCACAATATTTTCTACTTACAATCGTCCCCCCGACGATTATCATAGTACCAAATATAGAACACTAAGGGTGGGTTCACACTGAGTTTTATGCAGGAGGAAAATCTGCCTCAAAATTCTGTTTGGAATTTTGAGGCAGATTTTCCTCTGCCTGCACGCCCATTTTTGTGGCGTTTTTGCAGTCATAGTGTATAGATACAGTAGTTATACTAGCTATAGTGCATACATAAAGGGTGTACTACAGTCATAATGAATAAATACATTAATTGTACCAGCAAAAGCGCATAGATATGGTAATGGTACTTGATGTGGCACATACACATAATAATAGTAGGGATACATAGTTGCCAACAGTCTCAAATTAAGATTTTAAGGGAAGTCATATCAAATATTTGTCCCGGACACTGTCTCGCAAACAAAAGGCGGATTTAAGGGGGGATTGGGGTCCCCTATACCTAAACTACACCTTTTAGTTTTTTGGTTTTTATTTGTCGTTATCTATTGGATAAATACAAACAATAATTGTTAATATCACTAAAGGTGCTTTCATGCGGCTGGATACTGTCCGGTAAAACGAGCGCCGCTCACAGGGAGCAGTAATGCATTCATCCCCATGCATTTGTATCATGTCGGCAGCAAATCCCTTGGTTACACAGGGAGATGTTCTGCCGACATGAGACCCTTTTTTTTTGCTGCATTACAGATTAGATCAGTCAATATAGAAGAATTTGCCAGTTCATCGGCTGATCATTGGCCTTTACACAGGGCAATGTTCTGGAACGAGCGTTCATATAAACGCTCATCTGCCCTATCATTGGCCTGTGTAAACAGGGCCTTTGGCTTTCATCTCTCTCTCGGCTGCTTTTCAGCAGTTCAGGCTCCTTTTCGGCTTTGGACATCACCACACATAACAACGTTCTGTTATGGTATGAGAGTTACGGGCAGGAAATCCTGAGTTACAAAGTCCTTGCTTCATTCTTAAATTAAGTTATTCACCCAGATAGGTTCTGTTTAAAGCAGATCTTCCATCTAAGCACACTGAAGGAAACCATGTTAAGGAGAGCTAAAGCATTGTATCGATTTATTGAATAAACCGCAGCTATAAACTACAGTTAGTTTGGCAAAAGTACTGATTGAACTGCAAACCCGTACTAAAACATAACTTTTTATAATGCTCATATATAAAACTTCAGCAAACAATAAGTAGATATCAGACAGGGTCCACTGTACAACAAAGTACTCAATACAAAATACAACAGAACCAAAATGTACAGAAGCAGGAAGACGCCTCACAAATGTAGGAACAAAGTGTACACCTACTATCAGGACTAAGGCGTCATGTGATACCAAGTAAACGGTGCATTAACTAAACATACAGATCAGTTATAGAAAAAATGTCAGCAATAGCACTCAACTTATATAGAAAAATAGTAAAAGCTTTATTAAACATCATAAGGTAATACAGGGATAAAAAAAATTGTCATTTGATGATGACAAATGGCGTCAGCCCTTGGAGGAAAACAGTAATGTCAACAAATGTATAAGAGCAAATATACAATAATATAGTACACATATTAAGGCCCTGTTCACATGATAGAGTATCCTGGCAACAGTGCAAAGAGCATGTGAGGAGGAGGAGGGTATTTTTTTGCTCCCTGTAGGAGAGAAACCCCCATCCCTGGCCACAGTTTCGGCACCGCTGTGGCTGGGGATTGGGGATTCCGCTCCAGCAGAAGTCCCTGACTTCACTGTCCATACATGGACACAGTGACGTCAGGGATTTCTGAAGTGGAATCCCCGGCGCTGTGGCCGGTGTTTCCGCTCCAGGAGAAGTCCCTGACTTCACTGTCCATATATGGACATTGAAGTCAGGGACTTCTCCTGGAACGGTGGCGCTATCTACAGAAAGGTAGGGGGGGTGCAATCTATGGGGGGTGCTGTGTAGAACTACCTACAGGGGGCTGTGTAGCATTACCTACAGGGGGCTGTGTGGTATTACCTACAGGGGGCTGTGTGGCATTACCTACAGGGGGCAGTGTGGCACTTCATAGAGGGGGCTGTGTAGCATTACCTACAGGGGGCTGTGTGGCATTACCTACAGGGGTCTGTGTGGCATTACCTACAGGGGTCTGTGTGGCATTACCTACAGGGGGCTGTGTGGCACTACCTACAGGGGGCTGTGTGGCACTATCTACAGGGGCCTGTGTGGCATTACCTACAGGGGCCTGTGTGGCATTACATACAGGGGGCTGTGTGGCATTACCTACAGGGGTCTGTGTGGCATTACCTACAGGGGGCTGTGTGGCACTACCTACAGGGGGCTGTGTGGCACTATCTACAGGGGCCTGTGTGGCATTACCTACAGGGGCCTGTGTGGCATTACCTACAGGGGGCTGTGTGGCATTACCTACAGGGGGCTGTGTGGCACTACTTACAAGGGGGGCTGTGTTTGGCATTATCTACAGAGGAAAGTGTGTGGCAAAAAATGTACAAATGAAATTCATCCGTTTTTAAAACGGACAGGGAAAAAATGGATGCAAAACGGGTCAAAATCGGCCGTTAAAAACGGAAACACAGCCTGGAACGGAAACGGAATGTATGCAAAACGGATGCAAAATGGCCGAGAAAAATTGACCAAAACGGCCGACACTCGGACCCTGTCGTGTGAATAGAGCCTAAAGCATGGACATGGAGCTTGTACAAAAACCATGCACTAAAGGTGGTAAAGTAAGGTAGATTGCATAAGGAAAAGCATACTCATGATAAGGTTCCTCCACAGGGTGACGGCACCCCAGGGGAATACTTTATGTGAGAATTGGCTAATCAAGACTGCAGGAAGGTAATTACCTTATGAAAAACTAGTGCAGCTATAATAGCCTCAAATTCATGGTCGAAGATGGCCGTGACCACACTTCCAGTCCGGTGTCAGCAGGCAAACACAGATGTGATGACGTCATCACGCTGCGTCCCCTGGTGGAAGACGACTGATCAGAACGAGCCATGGACCCTCCCCCTGTACATGCACACAAACTTGTAGTGAGGTGTCATACTGTCTAACGGCCCGATTGGTCAAGATGGCAAAAGGGGGAGGTAACATATGAAAGACAGAAGTATTAACCAATTCATAGACATACTAATATAGATGCATATGTGGAATAGAACAATAGAGCTCAAGGTGATGTAAAAACTGTTTTCACAAATAGTAGACTAGATACACTACCGTTCAAAAGTTTAGAGTCACTTAGAAATTTCCTTATTTTTGAAAGAAAAGCACAGTTTTTTCCAATGAAGATAACATTAAATTAATCAGAAATACACTCTATACATTGTTAATGTGCTAAATGACTATTCTAGCTGCAAACGTCTCGTTTTTAATGCAATATCTACATAGGTGTATAGAAGCCCATTTCCAGCAACCATCACTCCAGTGTTCTAATGGTACATTGTGTTTGCTAACTGTGTTAGAAGGCTAATGGATGATTAGAAAACACTTGAAAACCCTTGTGCAATTATGTTAGCACCGCTGTAAATAGTTTTGCTGTTTAGAGGAGCTATAAAACTGACCTTCCTTTGAGCTAGTTGAGAATCTGGAGCATTACATTTGTGGGTTCGATTAAACTCTCCAAATGGCTAGAAAAAGAGAGCTTTCATGTGAAACTCGACAGTCTATTCTTGTTCTTAGAAATGAAGGCTATTCCATGCGAGAAATTGCCAAGAAACTGAAGATTTCCTACAACGGTGTGTACTACTCCCTTCAGAGGACAGCACAAACAGGCTCTAACCAGAGTAGAAATAGAAGTGGGAGGCCCCGCTACACAACTGAGCAACAAGACAACTACATTAGAGTCTCTAGTTTGAGAAATAGACGCCTCACAGGTCCTCAACTGGCAGCTTCATTAAATAGTACCCGCAAAACGCCAGTGTCAACGTCTACAGTGAAGAGGCTACTCCGGGATGCTGGCCTTCAGTGCAGAGTGGCAAAGAAAAAGCCATATCTGAGACTGGCTAATAAAAGGAAAATATTAATATGAGCAAATGCACACAGACATTGGACAGAGGAAGATTGGAAAAAAGTGTTATGGACAGACGAATCGAAGTTTGAGGTGTTTGGATCACACAGAAAAACATTTGTGAGACGCAGAACAACTGAAAAGATGCTGGAAGAGTGCCTGACGCCATCTGTCAAGCATGGTGGAGGTAATGTGATGGTCTGGGGTTGCTTTGGTGCTGGTAAAGTGGGAGATTTGTACAAGGTAAAAGGGATTTTGAATAAGGAAGGCTATCACTCCATTTTGCAACGCCATGCCATACCCTGTGGACAGCGCTTGATTGGAGCCAATTTCATCTACAACAGGACAATGACCCAAAGCACACCTCCAAATTATGCAAGAACTATTTAGGGAAGAAGCAGGCAGCTGATACTCTATCTGTAATGGAGTGGCTAGCGCAGTCACCAGATCTCAACCCCATAGAGCTGTTGTGGGAGCAGCTTGACCGTATGGTACGCAAGAAGTGCCCATTAAGCCAATCCAACTTGTGGGAGGGGCTTCTGGAAGCATGGGGTGAAATTTCTCCCGATTACCTCAGCAAATTAACAGCTAGAATGCCAAAGGTCTGCAATGCTGTAATTGCTGCAAATGGAGCATTCTTTGACGAAAGCAAAGTTTGAAGGAGAAAATTATTATTTCAAATAAAAATCATTATTTCTAACCTTGTCAATGTCTTGACTATATTTTCTAGTCATTTTGCAACTCATTTGATAAATATAAGTGTGAGTTTTCATGGAAAACACAAAATTGTCAGGGTGACCCCAAACTTTTGAACGGTAGTGTATATCACGGAGAACTTAAAAAATAGCATAGTAAAGACTATCTAATAGTAATATATCAAGCACATTTCCCCGAGAGCGGATGTGATGTTTGGAGCGCACTCACACGCTGAGCGCGCTCCCTATGCTGCGGATGTTGGCTGTATTTTACAGCGAACACCCGGGACTACCATCCAGGTGCAGTGATCACGCTGTTCCTGGCTGTTTAACCCCTCAAATGCTGCGGTCAATCACAGTCATCTGAGGCATTGAAAACAGGGGGTGGCCCCCCCTGACAGCTCATGGCCCCCCGCAGTGAGATCGGCGGGTAACGAAGGTTGTTAGTATTGCAGTATATATTCTAACGATCGCTGGTTTAAGTCCCCTAGGGGGGCTAGTAAAGTGTGGAAAAAAAAGTGGAAAAAGTTTTTAGTAGTGAAAAAAAAATATATTAAAAGTTCAAAAAATGCCCCTTCTTTTATTTTCCCGATAAAGTAAAGTAAACAAAATTTATATCGCTGCATCCGTAAAAGTCTGAAATATTCCAATATAGCGTTATTTAATGCGCACGGTAAACGCCGTAAAAAATTAAAATGTAAGACGTCAACTTAGCTCTAAAACAATTTTTAATAAAAAGTGAGCAAAAAGTTCTACGTACAGCTTGTCCTGCAAAAAATAAGCCCTCACACCGCTTAATCGGTGATAAAATAAAAACGTTATGGCTCTCAGAATGTGGCGACACAAAACACTTTGTTTTTTAACAAAAAGTTTATTATTAATAAAAGCAATAAAACGTAAAAAAAAATATATAAATTTGGTATCACCGTAATCGTACTGAGCCACAGAATAAAGATAAGTTGTGGTTTTTACCACACGGTGAAAGTCGTAAAAACTAAACGCAAAAAACAATTGAGGAATCTGTTTTTTATAACTTCAGCCCGCAAATAATTTTTTTTCAGTTTTTCAGTACATTATATGGAACTATAAATGGTACCTAAAGAAACTACAACTCCTCCCGCAAAAAATACCCCATCACACCACTCTATTGACAAAAAAATAATAATTATCTTTATTTATATAGCGCCAACATATTACGCAGCACTTTACAATTTAGAGGGAACATGAAACAAACCATATCAGACATTACATAATGACAAAGTAAATTTACAATTCAAACCTGAGGAGTGAGGACCCTGCTCGCAAGAGCTTACAATTTATGAGGAAATAAAGGGGACACAAAGTGTAACAGTGTTTGTTCTGTACAATAGTCCAGACATTTTTATACACGTGGGGTGGTACACATAAAGCTGCATGAGCCGGTCACCAGCCAGTCTCCGTGTATGACTGACATGAAGAGACGGAGTGTGAGGGAATCTTATTCTCATGACTAATCTAAAAGGAGGGCCATGGAAAGGAGTCAGATTAGGGAATGTAATAGGCCTGTCTAAATAGATGTGTTTTCAGGGCACGTTTAAAACTGTGGATATTGGGAATTAATCTGATTGTCTGGGGTAGCACATTCCAGAGGACGGGTGCAGCACGAGAAAAATCTTGGAGACGGGAGTGGGAGGTTCGGATTATGGAGGATTTTAATGTAAGGTTGTTGGCAGAACGTAGAGCCCGAGTAGGGTGGTAGACAGAGATGAGGGAGGAGATGTAAGGAGGTGCAGCATTGTGGAGAGCTTTGTGGGTGAGAGTAATAAGTTTGAATTTTATTCGGAAGTGGATGGGCAATCAGTGCAGTAACTGGCACAGATTAGAGGCGTTGGTGTAGCGGTTGGTCATAAATATGAGCCTGGCTGCTGCATTGAGGATAGATTGGAGAGGGGAGAGTTTACTGAGGGGAAGACCGACTAGTAATGAGTTACAATAGTCAAGACGAGAGTGAATCAGAGCAACAATGAGTGTTTTGGCGGTTTCCTTCGTAAGAAAAGGGCGGATTCTGGAGACGTTTTTGAGGTGAAAATGACAGGAGCGTGAAAGTGATTGAATGTGAGGAGTAAAGGAAAGATCTGAGTCAAAAATAACCCCGAGACAGCGGGCGTGCTGCTTAGGAGTTATGATAGTGCCACACACAGAGATGGAGACATCAGGTTTAGGGACGTTAGTAGATGGTGGGAACACAAGGAGCTCAGTTTTAGAAAGATTCAATTTTAGATAGAGAGAGGACATGATGTTAGAGACAGCGGACAGACAATCACTGGTGTTCTGTATTAGAGCAGGGGTTATGTCACGGGAAGAGGCATATAATTGGGTGTCATCAGCGTAGAGATGGTACTGGAAGCGTAGAGAGAAAAGAGGAGCGGACCTAGGACTGATCCCTGAGGAACCCCGATAGCAAGGGGAAGAGGAGAAGAAGTGGAACCAGCAAATGACACACTGAATGAGCGGTCAGAGAGATAGGAGGAAAACTAAGAGAGAGCCGCATCCTTGAGGCCAATAGAGTGGAGCATGTTAAGTAGGAGTTTGTGGTCTACAGTGTCAAAGGCTGCAGAGAGATCCAGAAGAATCAGGAGAGAGGATTTACCCTCCGATTTAGCCGCCAAGAGATCATTTGAGACTTTAGTAAGGGCAGTTTCTGTGGAGTGTTGAGTGCGGAAACCAGATTGTAAAGGGTCAAGAATGGAGTTGGCAGAGAGATAGCGGATAAGGCAACAGTAGACCAAGCGTTCCAGGAGTTTGGAGATGAAGGGCAGATTAGAGACTGGTCGGTAGTTAGCAGCGCTGGATGGGTCAAGAGTTGTTTTTTTCAGTAATGGGTTTATAATGGCATGTTTAAAAGAGAAGGGAAAGATACCAGAGGAAAGAGAGAGGTTAAATATTTTGTCAGGTGACTAGTGACAGCTAGAGAGAGGGACTGGAGGAGGTGTGAGGGGATAGGGTCACTAGGACAGGTAGTTGGACGAGAAGAAGAGAGGAGCCTAGAGACTTCTTCTTCTGTTATTGGGTCAAATGCTGAAAGTGTAGAAGAGGGAGTGCGGAAGGGAAGGGGATCGATGTTACTAGGGGACTGGGAGATAATATCATGGCGGATGTTGTCAATTTTAACTTTAAAATAAGTGGCCAGGTCTTCAGCACTGAGATCTGTGATTGGCATCTGCACTTTAGGACTAAGGAGGGAGTGAAAAGTATCAAAGAGGCGTTTTGGATTATTAGATAGTGGGGAGATGAGAGAAGTGAAATAGACTTGTTTGGCGCAGTGAAGGGCAGAGTTGTAAGTTTTGAGCATAAATTTGTAATGGAGGAAATCTGCAGCCAACTGCGATTTTCTCCACAGTCGTTCGGCACATCTTAAGCACCGCTGAAGAAAGCGGGATTGAGGCGTGTGCCAGGGTCGTCGTCGTCTTTGTCGGGTGGTTCGGAGTATAATAAAGTTATGGCTCTTGGAATGCAGGGAGTGAAAAACTAAAATAAAAAATCAAAAAATGGCTACGCCCCGAAGGGGTTGAGGACAAAAAATGTTTATGAACATATAAAGAATATGAATATTCGGACGTGCAGTTCCATCATTTTAAGACATCCACAGTCCCCATTTAGTACTAATCCACTGAGATATAGTATAGATTAAGAGAATATTGTGACTGTGTGTGTGATAAGTGAAAAGGTGCAGTAAATAAAGTAGTGGCGGGGGAATGAAAAATTAAGTAAGAACAGTAAGGGGCATTCAAACGTTGTGCAAATACTGTGGATTTTCTGCAACTGAATTTATTGCGGAAAATCCGCTGCATAATACAGTAGCAGCAAACTGGATGATATAGAAAAAATTTCATCCACTCGCTGCGGAAAAAACGCTCAGAAATTGACAAGCGGTGCAGCATTTAAGTCCGCAGCATGTCAATTGTATTTGCGTAAACGCTGCTTATTTGTAGCAGGTTTTCCCCCATTGAATTCAATAGGGAGATAAAACCTGCAACAAATAGCAGTTGTTTTTTTTGCGACGGATTCGCAGTGATTCCACCTGACAAAACGCAACTCAGAAGAAAAAAAATACTACTAAGATAGTTGGGCTAATACATGCATTTAGCAACTCAAGTGAACTGTGTAACATACGAATATGAACATCTATATAAGAGATCACACATGAACCATTTCTAGTGAAAAATAGACAATATTTTATTGAAAGACAAAATTGTTAAAAACAAGTACATTGGCAGTAACATTACCCATAGAAAAAGGATCCCCACATAGGTTGGGTCCCACAGCCTCTATAATAAAGTGCAAATAGTGCATGCAGAAACTGGTACATAAATCATACAGTGAATATGGATAGAATCCATCCAAGACAAAATAGTATAATAAAAAAACAGACAGCAAAAAAATACAGTTTAAAGAGGCATACAGACCAGAGCTATGGGGGGATCAACCCCAACACGTGTTTCGCACATAGCTTCTTCCGGGGGCTATAGACCTAGACTCTTTCAATAAAATATTGCCTATTTTTCACTAGAAATGGTTCATGTGTGATTTCTTATATAGGTGTTCATATTCGTATGTCACACAGTTCACTTGAGTTGCTATATGCATGTATTAGCCCAACTATCTTAGTAGGTGTTATGATATTTCCTCAGGACCTGGCAGGGGCGTAGCTAAAGGCTCATGGGCCCCGATGCTAAAATTCTTACTGGGCCCCCCCCCCCCGCAAACTTCTCATGGCCGACGGTCCGCAGCTTTCAGCTGCATCGCTGGGTCTCCTAAGTGACCCAACAATGCAGCACTAGCAGCCGGGGGCGTCACTAAGGTTGGGTTCACACACCCTATTTACGGACGTAATTCGGGCGTTTTAGCATTGAATTACGTCCGAAAATGCGGCTCAAAAGCGTTGGCAAACATCTGCCCATTCATTTGACTGGACTTTACGATGTTCTGTGCCGACGGTCATTTTTTTTTACGCGCCGCTGTCAAAAGGCGGCGCGTAAAAAAAGACGCCCGCGTCAAAGGAGTGCCTGTCACTTCTTCAGACGTAAATGGAGCCGTTTTCCATGGACTCCATAGAAAAACAGCTCCAATTACGTCCGTAATGGACGCAGCGAAAGACGCCTGCACATGCCATTACGGCTGAAATTACGGTGCTGTTTTCTCCTGAACGTAACGGACGCTGCCGTGTGAACATACCCTCAGGGCTTAAAATGTCAGGGGAAATAGCCCCAATACATATGTGTCCGCCCCCAAAAAAGTGTGTATATGAGACAGCATAGCATATCTATAGCACTACGACCCTATAAACTATGGATAGGATTAGATACAGTGGCTCAGCAGACAGTATCACACATGATAGGATTAGATACAGTGGCTCAGCAGACAGTATCACACATGATCGGATTAGATACAGTGGCCCAGCAGACAGTACCACACATGATAGGATTAGATATAGGGCCCAGCAGACAGTATCACACATGATCGGATTAGATACACAGCTCAGCAGACAGTATCACACAAGATACGATTAGATACAGGGCCCAGTAGACAGTATCACACAAGATACGATTAGATACACAGGGCCCAGCAGACAGTATCACACATGATTGGATTAGATACACAGCTCAGCAGACAGTATCACACATGATTGGATTAGATACACAGCTCAGCAGACAGTATCACACATGATTGGATTAGATACAGGGCCAAGCTCGCTCAGATTGCGTCTCCAGCGCTGGACCCAGGACAGGTAAGAATAATAATTTTGCTTCTTTATGTGTTACTGATTATTTTTGTGTGTTTGTGTTTTTTTTACAGGTTCGGTTGTTGGACTTCGGATTCGAGGACTTCAATGACGGCGTTTTTTTTATTCTCAATAAAATGGTTAATGAGGGTTGTGTTTTTTTATTTCAATAAAAAAAAATTTCTATGTGATTGTATCTTTTTAAACTTTATTATCACCGCCTTAGTAATGGCCGCTGGCTGATTGACAACCTCCATTACTAAGGCGGGGCTTAATGTTAGCCGGTGCAGAGGCTACACTAACCCCCATTATTACCCCGGTACCCACCGCCACCAGGGGTACTGGGAAGAGCCGGGTACGAACCAGTACCCGACCATCTGTAGTGACGGGCAGGCACCGGGGTGGCCGCAGGCTGGTAGTATTAGGCTGGGGAAGGCCAAAAACAGTGGTCCTTCCCACCCTTGTAATGCTGCCTGCTGCTGCTGTGTTGCATCTGGCTGGTTATGAAAATTGGGGGGGACCCCACATCGTTCTTTCCAATTATTTTTTTTAAAATGACGTGGGGTCCCCCCCATTTTTCCTAACAAGCCAGATACAATAAAGCAGCAGCAGCCTAGCATTACCAGGGTGGGAAGGGCCACTGTTTTTGGCCTTTCCCCTCCTGATAATACCAGCCTGCGGCCACCCCAGTGGCCGACCATCACTACAGATGGTCAAGTACTGGATGGTACCCGGCTCTTCCCAGCACCCCTGGTGGCGGTGGGTACCGGGGTAATAAAGGGGGTTAGTGTTGGCCTCTGCAGCGGCTAACACTAAGCCCCGCCTTAGCAATGGATGCTGTCAATCAGCCGGCGGCCATTACTAAGGCGGTGATAATATAGTTTAAAAAAAAACACAAAGACATAGAAAAAATATTTTATTGAAATAAAAAAAACACCCCACACAACCCTCATTAACCATTTTATTGATAATAAAAAAAAAGCTGTCATCGAAGTAGTCCTGGAATCCGACGTAGTCCAACGACCGAACCTGTAAGAAAACACACAAGAAAAACGATTAGTAACACATGTGTTAGGCTTAGATACAGGGCCCATGTGTAATACTGTCTGTGGGACACTGTATCTAAGCCTACCACAACGTAGGCTTAGATACAGGGTCCAGCAGACAGTACTCTTATACAGTATAAGATTACTGTGTGCTGGGGCCCTGTATCTAAGCCTACAGTGTGGTAGGCTTAGATACAGGGCCCAGCAGACAGGATCTCACATGGGCCATGTATCTAAGCCTACCATGTGATTGGCTTAGATACAGGGCCCAGCAGACAGGATCACGCATGGGCCATGTATCTAAGCCTACAGTGTGGTAGGCTTATATACAGGGCCCACCAGACAGGATCACACATGGGCCATGTATCTAAGCCTACCATGTGATTGGCTTAGATACAGGGCCCAGCAGACAGGATCACACATGGGCCATGTATCTAAGCCTACCATGTGATTGGCTTAGATACAGGACCCAGCAGACAGAATCACACAATCTGTGATCCTGTCTCATGGGCCCCCTAAGCCTGCTACATCGTAGGCTTAGGGGTTGTACAGTCCCTAAACATTGATGGCCTATCCTCAGGATAGGCCATCAATAGCTGATGTGTCTCCCGGGACCCGCCAATCAGCTGTTTTGAAGGGGCCGCAATTGCGACCGCTGCGACCCCTATAGCTACGCCAGTGGGACCTGGATAACATGCCAATATTAAAGGAATTATAAATTCTGCATTATGCAAGTGCTGAAGTGTAATTGGATTATGCAGCAAGACAATGATCCAAACACTGAAGTGTACATCTGAATGGCTGGGGAGGCGTAAAATAACTAAAAAGTGTTAATTAAACCATTAAATAAAGCAGGACTCACATTCGGGACTAATTCTTCTATTCTTTGTTTAAGAGGAGTGTGCGGCAGTAATCAAACCATGATTCTCCCATGTTAAAAAATATCAAACATTCTTATAAACTCTCTGCTCCAGCCCCTACCGCTCTTTCATCAGTCACTATGCTCCAGTGTTCTGCTTCTGATACAATAGCATGTTGTTCATAATTAAATCATGTTAGGTGACCATAGCCTGCAATCTCTGCAAGCCACAGTAATGGAACCTATAAATAGGGCATACATATGCATCATTCTACATGGTAAATCCCCCCAAGTAACACGACTGTACTCCTAATATACAATATAACACCAAAAAAGAGAAGAGAGCCCAGAGAGTCTTTAAGTCAAATATAAAATACAATCTTTTTATTTCATAAATTATATCAATTACATATACAATGTATTAAAAATGAATCACAGATGAAAAAAGAATCGCCAAGCAAGAGTAAGTATTCAGCAAATATTTGAGTATACCAGAATATGAATTATACAAGCCACAATAATAAAAGTGCATAGTGCAAAGAAGAAGTCAAGCATAATATGCACAGTCAAAAGACTGTTTGGCCTATGTTATTAACAGTCCCTACGGGGAATCTAGTATAGAGCCCATGTCGCTACTCCATTTGATTTCCAAGTACTGACTATAAAGTGCTTAGTGCAAAAAAGTTTCAGAGAAAATCTAAGATGGAGAGTGAAGTACTAACCCATATGGCTGGAACTCAGGATTGACGACCTGCCCCGACGCGTGTTTCGGCTTCCGCCTTCGCCTGGGGGTGGCGCTTACAGATTCACACTTCCTATTTATTTTATACAATGACCAATTACATGGAAGAAAACCAGGTGAAGAATATATTAAATAAGTAACTAAATCATTCATCGGCGTCATGACCGCGTTTGTCCATAGCTGCTCATCACGTGATATAGGCGTTATGTACCATGTGATATGCGCGCGTGATTACATCATCGCAACGCCTTTTATCACGTGTACATCAAGATACCGGCTCATAGTGGGTCGCTAAGGACGCCTGTGCTTGCGCACTTGATCGAGGTACGTTATATATACTTTCAAGATCTAATGTAGCTGGTCGTGGTGTTATATATTTGTAAAATTGCCATATTAACACAAAAAAAGGAAACAAAAATAAATACCATAACAAGTGTTTGTGCATACATCAAATGTTGTAGCCGAAACATCACATATGTTATATTCGATTTAGCTATTGCTTTTATATAGCATACATATATTGTTAGGGATCTGCCAGGTACTTCATCTAGGTATACTCCTGGGATTAATCAATCCACACCTGAGGTCAGACCTGTTCGACTGACACCATCTCCCACCAACCAGGATGGCAGGCTCAGGAGTGGGAGAGCCTATCGCGGCCTGGTCTGTCGGAGTTAGCTCCGCCCCCTGTCCTTTATTACCTGCCCTGTTCTCTCCCTCAGTGCTTGTAATTCTTTTGGATTCCTGGCCCCACTGCTGCTTGCTCCAGCCTGCTTCTGCCGTGCTTCTGCCTTGCTGCAGTTCTGCTTGACCTGCTTTGCTTTGCCCCTGGCTTGCTTCTGTCTCCGTGCCCGCTCGGGTGTACTCACTTCGTCCTGGTCCTGACTGTTCGTTCGCCGCTCCGTTTCCTCGTGGCGTTCCGTGGCTACTGCCCCTTCCCTTGCGTGTTCCCTGTTTGTTTTCCCGTGCACTTAGACAGCGTAGGGACTGCCGCCCAGTTGTACCTCGTCGCCTAGGGCTGGTCGTTGCAAGTAGGCAGGGACAGGGCGGTGGGTAGATTAGGGCTCACTTTCCCTTCACCTCCTTCCTGCCATTACATAATTACAAGCGCTTACCTAGTCTACCATTTCTCCTACGCTGACGCTATCATGGACCCCCTTGAGACCCTGACCCAGCAGATGCAGGGCCTCTCCCTACAGGTCCAGGCCCTGGCCCAAAGGGTCAATCAGGGTGACGCTGCTTTAGTAGTACCCCTCACCTCACCTCTAGAACCCGACCTCAAGTTACCTGACCGGTTCTCAGGGGACCGTAAGACGTTTCTCTCCTTCCGGGAGAGTTGCAGACTGTATTTCCGCCTAAAGCCCCACTCCTCAGGTTCCGAGAACCAGCGGGTGGGTATCATCATATCCCGACTCCAGGAAGGGCCCCAAGAGTGGGCCTTCTCCTTGGCTCCTGACGCCCCTGAACTTTCCTCTGTTGATCGTTTTTTCTCTGCCCTCGGACTCATTTACGACGAGACTGACAGGACTGCTTTAGCCGAGAGTCAGCTGGTGACCTTACGTCAGGGTAGGAGACCGGTTGAGGAATACTGTTCTGATTTTAGGAAGTGGTGCGTAGCTTCTCAGTGGAACGATCCGGCCCTAAGGTGCCAGTTTAGGTTAGGATTATCTGACGCCCTGAAGGATCTGCTGGTTAGCTACCCCTCGTCTGACTCCCTTGACCAGGTTATGGCCCTAGCAGTACGACTTGACCGACGTCTCAGGGAACGTCAGCTAGAACGCTTCAGTGTGCTCCCCTCTGACTTTTCTGCGATCCCCCCCGAGGTCCCGTCTCCTCGCCCCTCTACGGAGGACTCGGAGGTACCTATGCAACTCGGGGCCTCCATGTCCCCTCGACAACGTAGGGAGTTTCGCAGAATGAATGGTCTCTGCTTCTACTGTGGGGACGACAAGCATCTACTGAACACCTGTCCCAGGCGCAAGAATAAGAAGCCGGAAAACTTCCGCGCCTAAGTGATCATCGGGGAGGTCACTTGGGCGCACAGGTATTTCCCGTTAATGTGAAACGCAATAAAATTTTGCTTCCCTTTCAGGTCTCGTTTGCTGGCCGGTCTGCCACTGGCAGTGCTTTCGTGGATTCTGGCTCATCTGCTAATATCATGTCTGTGGAATTTGCTATGTCTCTAAAGATGCCTTGTATTGATTTACCTTATCCTATCCCTGTAGTAGGAATCGACTCAACTCCCCTTGCTAATGGTTATTTTACTCAGCATACTCCTGTTTTTGAACTCCTGGTTGGCTCCATGCATTTGGAGCAGTGCTCTGTACTGGTGATGCAGGGATTATCGTCTGATCTGGTATTAGGTCTTCCCTGGTTGCAGTTGCATAATCCCACGTTTGATTGGAATACTGGGGATCTCACCAAATGGGGTAATGAATGTCTTATGTCATGTCTTTCTGTTAACTCTATTTCTCCCCGGGAGGAGGTAAACACGCTTCCTGAGTTTGTTCAGGACTTCGCCGATGTGTTTTCTAAGGAGGCCTCCGAGGTGTTGCCCCCCCATAGAGATTACGATTGCGCTATCGATTTGGTGCCTGGTGCCAAGCTTCCTAAGGGTAGGATATTTAATCTTTCATGTCCTGAACGTGAAGCTATGAGGGTGTATATCCAAGAATGCCTGGCCAAGGGTTTCATTCGCCCCTCGACTTCTCCTGTAGGTGCTGGCTTCTTCTTCGTGGGGAAGAAGGATGGTGGTCTTAGGCCGTGCATTGATTATCGTAACCTGAATAAGGTCACCGTAAGGAACCAGTACCCACTTCCTTTGATTCCGGATCTTTTTAATCAGGTTCAGGGAGCCCAATGGTTTTCTAAGTTCGATCTACGGGGGGCATATAACCTTATCCGCATCAAAGAGGGGGATGAGTGGAAAACTGCGTTCAACACACCCGAGGGTCATTTCGAATACCTGGTCATGCCCTTTGGGTTGTGTAATGCCCCTGCTGTCTTCCAGAATTTTATTAATGAAATCCTGAGAGAGTACCTGGGTAATTTTCTTGTTGTGTACCTTGATGACATACTGGTGTTTTCCAAGGACTGGTCCTCCCACGTGGAGCATGTCAGGAAGGTGCTCCAGGTCCTTCGGGAGAATAATCTGTTTGCTAAGACTGAAAAATGTGTCTTTGGGGTACAGGAGATACCATTTTTAGGGCAAATCCTCACTCCTCATGAATTCCGCATGGACCCTGCCAAGGTTCAGGCTGTGGCGGAATGGGTCCAACCTGCCTCCCTTAAGGCGTTACAGTGTTTTTTAGGGTTCGCCAACTATTACAGGAGATTTATTGCCAACTTCTCGGTCGTCGCTAAGCCTCTTACGGACCTTACCCGCAAGGGTGCTGATGTCCTCCATTGGCCCCCTGAGGCCGTCCAGGCCTTTGAGACTCTCAAGAAGTGCTTTATCTCGGCCCCCGTGCTGATTCAGCCCAACCAAGAGGAGCCATTTATTGTGGAGGTTGACGCTTCCGAGGTGGGAGTGGGGGCCGTCTTGTCCCAGGGTACCAGCTCCCTCACCCATCTCCGCCCCTGTGCTTACTTCTCTAGGAAGTTTTCGCCCACGGAGAGTAACTATGATATTGGCAACCGCGAACTTCTAGCCATTAAATGGGCTTTTGAGGAGTGGCGGCACTTCCTGGAGGGGGCCAGACACCAGGTAACGGTCCTTACGGATCACAAGAATCTGGTTTTCCTAGAATCGGCCCGGAGGCTTAATCCTAGACAAGCTCGGTGGGCACTATTCTTTACCAGATTTAATTTCTTGGTTACCTATAGGGCTGGGTCCAAGAATATTAAGGCTGATGCTCTGTCACGTAGTTTCATGGCCAATCCTCCTTCCGAGAAGGATCCTGCTTGTATTTTACCCCCTGGTATAATCGTCTCTGCCACGGATTCTGATTTAGCTTCTGATATCGCGGCTGATCAGGGTGCAGCTCCCGGGAACGTCCCTGGGGACAAACTGTTTGTTCCCCTGCAATACCGGCTGAGGGTACTCAGGGAAAACCATGACTCCGCTCTATCTGGTCATCCTGGCATCTTGGGCACCAAACACCTCATTACCAGAAACTATTGGTGGCCTGGGTTGCCTAAAGACGTTAGGGCTTACGTCGCCGCTTGTGAGGTTTGCGCTAGGTCCAAAACCCCTAGGTCCCGACCTGCGGGCCTACTACGTTCCTTGCCCATTCCCCAGAGACCTTGGACCCATATCTCCATGGATTTTATCACCGATTTGCCTCCATCTCAGGGCAAGTCGGTGGTGTGGGTGGTAGTCGACCGCTTCAGCAAGATGTGCCACTTTGTTCCCCTTAAGAAGCTACCTAACGCCAAGACGTTAGCTTCTTTGTTTGTGAAACACATCCTGCGTCTCCATGGGGCCCCAGTCAATATCGTTTCTGACAGAGGGGTACAATTTGTTTCCTTATTTTGGAGAGCTTTTTGTAAAAAGTTGGAGATTGATCTGTCCTTCTCCTCCGCCTTCCATCCCGAAACTAATGGCCAAACGGAAAGGACCAACCAATCCCTGGAACAATATTTAAGGTGTTTCATCTCTGACTGTCAATTCGATTGGGTCTCATTCCTTCCCCTTGCTGAATTTTCCCTGAATAACCGGGTCAGTAACTCGTCAGGGGTCTCCCCGTTTTTCTGTAATTTCGGGTTTAACCCAAGGTTCTCCTCCGTCTCCCCTGGTTGTTCCAATAATCCTGAGGTAGAGGATGTTCATCGGGAACTGTGCACTGTCTGGGCCCAGGTTCAGAAGAACCTAGAGGCGTCCCAGAGCGCACAAAAGATTCAGGCGGATAGTAGACGTTCTGCTAACCCCCGGTTTGTCATCGGGGATTTGGTCTGGTTGTCGTCCAGGAACTTGCGCCTTAAGGTCCCGTCCAGGAAGTTTGCTCCCCGATTTATTGGACCTTATAAGATCATTGAAGTCACCAACCCTGTTTCCTTCCGTCTGGAGCTCCCCCCATCCTTTCGCATACATGACGTCTTCCATGCCTCCCTCCTTAAACACTGCTCCCCGTCCTGGTCCCCCTCGAGGATACCTCCTGTTCCCGTTCTCACCCCTGAGGGGGTGGAATTCGAGGTGGCCAAGATTATGGACAGTAGGATGGTCCAGGGCTCCCTCCAGTACCTGGTCCATTGGAGAGGATACGGGCCGGAGGAGAGGACTTGGGTACCTGCCCGTGATGTTCACGCTGGGGTATTGATCAGGAGGTTCCACCTTCTCTTCCCCACTAAACCGGGTCCCCTTAGTAAGGGTCCGGTGGCCCCTCATAAAAGGGGGAGTACTGTTAGGGATCTGCCAGGTACTTCATCTAGGTATACTCCTGGGATTAATCAATCCACACCTGAGGTCAGACCTGTTCGACTGACACCATCTCCCACCAACCAGGATGGCAGGCTCAGGAGTGGGAGAGCCTATCGCGGCCTGGTCTGTCGGAGTTAGCTCCGCCCCCTGTCCTTTATTACCTGCCCTGTTCTCTCCCTCAGTGCTTGTAATTCTTTTGGATTCCTGGCCCCACTGCTGCTTGCTCCAGCCTGCTTCTGCCGTGCTTCTGCCTTGCTGCAGTTCTGCTTGACCTGCTTTGCTTTGCCCCTGGCTTGCTTCTGTCTCCGTGCCCGCTCGGGTGTACTCACTTCGTCCTGGTCCTGACTGTTCGTTCGCCGCTCCGTTTCCTCGTGGCGTTCCGTGGCTACTGCCCCTTCCCTTGCGTGTTCCCTGTTTGTTTTCCCGTGCACTTAGACAGCGTAGGGACTGCCGCCCAGTTGTACCTCGTCGCCTAGGGCGGGTCGTTGCAAGTAGGCAGGGACAGGGCGGTGGGTAGATTAGGGCTCACTTTCCCTTCACCTCCTTCCTGCCATTACATATATATAGAATTATACCCTAATCCTAGGGTATATTAGATGTGACAGTTAACATAATAATAAAATCATACTGTGCATAAATGAATACATGTGATGACGTAATAATGAACTATACTGATATTGGCAAATACATTAATACCCTAAATATAAAGAAAAATCATATAGTGCATGGATAAACTCATGTGATAATATGATACAATAAACATATCATTATAATCAAACTTCATGTGTACAAATCACTAAGAATATTAATAATACATTAATACAGTGTACAAATAAGTGAATATGTGAAATATAAATAAATAATACATGTTAATGGAAGAAGATCCCATCTGTATATAATGAATTAGAATATTGATATTAAATTATAAAAAAAGTGCAAAATTGTGAATGACAAAACCTAGCAAAATACACACCACATAAATATACATAAAATGCCGGTGAGAAATGAACAAAGTAAGTTATGCATATATCAACATATATCAAATATATATTTAAAAATACAATTGTGCAGAGTAGGCAATAAATGAGGGACCGGGTGGAAACCGTCTTTTTGGTATCTTAGGATGCCATCCATTGCAGTATTGGTATATCCCTGAGTATTTTTACGATCTATATCTGATGGAATAGGAAGAAAAAAAAAACATATATGTTAAAATCATATTGTAATAATACATTACATAATTAAAAAATGTTACCACAGAGCATACTCAATAATCAGAGAAAAGAGGCATAGCCATGTGATTTATTCAGGCCCCTCGGCTGCATAGTCCCCAATGTCCATATCCATTTACTTTCCAGCCTTAACAACTTTTTCATCAGGTCTCCTCCTCTTATATTCATTTCTATATGGTCTATTCCCCTCACTTTCAACAATCTGGAATTACAATTGTGATATAATTTAAAGTGACGAGGGATAGTTTTCAATTTCTCCACTTTATCAGCATCATGAATCCCCTTTGTAGATTCAATGTCACGTACATGTTGCCCTAACACGTACCCGAAATTCGCGTGTGGTTAATCCCACGTAAATTTTGTAGCAAAGACAAATTGCATAGTAAATCACACCACGTGTAGCACACGTGATGTGCCATACAATTTTAAAAGTTTTATCTCTTTTAGAATATTATTCTATTGTTCAATATTAGGGCATGAGATGCAGTCTCCACAGGGGGAACAGCCCCGATTTGGCCCTTTTGTTCCAAAAAACGTTTTTCTTTTGATAACGGAGTGTAAAAAGTCTGGACCAAATGGTCCTTAAGATTTTTTGCACGTCGGTATGTTACAAGGGGGAATTTCGGCAATATTTTATTTAGTATTGGATCGGCTCTCAAGATTGGCCAATATCTGTTTAGATAGCTTTTCATCTCTTCCCAACGAGAGTGATACGGTGTAATAAATCTCACCTCATTACTTTTAGTTGTTCTTGCTACTGGTTGTAAGAGTTTATTTCTTTCAGTACCTTAAGCTCGTTTTTTTTCCTTTCTAATGCAGCGTTTGCTGTATCCACGGTCAATGAATCTGTTTTCTAGATCTTTAGCTTGTTTTAGAAAGTCTTCATTTCTCGAGCAAGTACGTTTCAATCTGAGGAATTGGCCTATGGGTATAGCAGCAATTGTCTGGCATGGATGTGCAGAAGCAGCATGTAGAAGTAAATTTACAGATGTTTCTTTCCTAAATAAATCAGTTTGGATGTATCCATTATCATCACATTGAATTTGAATATCCAAAAAATCAACTTGTTTTTAATCACATTTATATGTTAGTCTAATATTCTGAATTCAGTTCTAACATAAATTGCTGTAATTTTTCGGATGTTCCCTGCCAGATCATGAAGATATCGTCAATGAAGCGGCCCCAAAAGATGACCCGGTCCATTGACGTACCATGATCCGACATGAATAAATTTCTCTCCCACAGCCCCAGGAGCAAATTGGCAAACGAGGGCGCACATGCAGCCCCCATCGCCGTTCCTTGGAGCTGTAGGGAAAAGAACCCATTAAATGTGAATACATTATGTGTAAAAACAAATTCTAGTAAGGTAATAAATAACTGAACAAAGTTCTCCTCTAGATTACTCACCCCAGAAAGTATCTACTGGCTTGCACTCCATCACTGTGTCTAATGCTAGTATAAAGCGATTCAACGTCGCATGTAACTAGCCACATATCTGAGTCTAAATGAATACACTAGTTTTTGTAATAGGTCTGATGAATCCCTAATATATGACGGTAAGCATTCTACCA
Organism: Rhinoderma darwinii; assembly: GCF_050947455.1. Lineage (NCBI taxonomy): Eukaryota > Metazoa > Chordata > Amphibia > Anura > Rhinodermatidae > Rhinoderma > Rhinoderma darwinii. The sequence continues at coordinate 100,099,554 of NC_134691.1, read as the reverse complement.
AAGTTTTAAGGTGATGATCTAGGAATTTGCAGATATTTTCAGTGAAATTACCTTGCCCAGAAATTATGCGTCTTGCCCGGTGGATTCTTTATGTTTTTATGAACTTTTGGTAATAGGTATAGTGTCGCTATTACAGGTGTTGGTACGATAAGTGCATCATATAGATTTTTTAGTTATGATTCAATCATCCATTGCTTCTTTTAAAATATTAGCCAGTTGTTCACTGTAAGAGAGGATTGGATTAAATGTTAGTTTTTTGTAGCATTTTATATCTCTTAACTGGCGATTCGCTTCATTTTTGTACATCAACCTCGGCCAAACCACAATATTTCCCCCCTTATCAGCTGGTTTGGATATAACATCTTTAAAGGAACAGTGTCATCACAAATTATTTTTTAATATGTTAAAGATGTTAGTGCTTTATTAAAAACGTTTATATTTATTTGTGTGTTTGTGTTTTACTTTTTCTTATTTTTACACTTTTTCTTCCCTATGGGGGCTGCCATCTTTTGTTCCATTTCTGTATGTGTCAATTAACGACACATACAGACATGGAATACGGCAGCCACAGTCCCATAGGGACTGCGAACGGGTCCCGTCCCATCCACTTCTGTGTACGGCGTTTGTGTGGGAACTGCGCATGCGCCGCTCCCACACATGCCAATTTGAAATTGGCGCCGTCCGGCGCCATTTTCCTGTGGACCGGAAGTCGCGGCCGGACAGTAATATTACTACTTCCGGTCGCGGCTTCCGGACTTGTGCACTTGGACCAGCGGCAGCAGACGGAGCGGACGGGCCGGAGGGAGCCGCGGCGGCAGGAGCAGGTAAGAGATTTCAATGTATGTTCGTGTTTGTGTGTGTTTACTACTGTATGTAAACCTACTACACTGTGTGTTAGCTCAAAAAATGGCGACACACAGTGTAGGAGGTTACACCGTTCAAACCCCTCGTTTATCCCGGCACTAGCCAGGATAAAGGAGGGGGGGATGCTGAGAGCTCACTAGAGCGAGGGCTTTTTACCCAATTTTGCAATGCTGCAACTTTGGGAATAGCTCCATCTAGTGACCAGCAATGGGAAATATTATAAATTAGAATTAATTTATAATATTTCCTGACTCGTGAAAAAAATAAAAAAAATTTGAACAATGTTTAATCACCTACACACTAAATGTTTAATTAAAAAAAAAAAAACATGTTTTTCTGGCAACACATTCCCTTTAAGGGTTTTTAATCTATGAAGACTCTCTCTTTCGTTTTTAGTCAAATTATCATTAATCAAAGTTTTAGATATCGTTTCAAATTCTTTTGATACTGTTTTTACAAATGTGTCAATTGCAGGGCAGAGAAATAAAGGGGGACATTTTTCCGATTTTCTTTGAATACAATCAGGAATTGTTCTTACCTGCGTTTCATCTTGTTCCCCCATAAGTGTCTCTAAATCTCTTAGTGCAGTCTGTTCTTCAACAGTTTTAAAGATCTGATTTTCTTCTTTTTAGTGCCATCTTTTGAACATTAATGTTCTGGCAAACAGGTTCAGATCTTTTATTGCTGTGAAAGCATCAAATGGTGCAGTTGATGAGAATGTTAGACCTTTACTTAACACATTTATATCAATTGCAGAGATTGCAGCCACACAGTGGCGTAGCTATAGGGGTCGCAGCGGTCGCACTTGCGACCGGGCCCCTAAGCTAGGGGGGCCCGCAGGCCCCCTAGCCACACTAACGCTAACTGTGCTGTACTAAGGAGGAAGAGTCTGGACAATCACACTTCCGCACTCCGCACTGTATCAGGCAGCAGTGGTGAACGTGCATGCGCTGCTGTGCACTTACTTCCCCGTCATTATGATGAATTTGCTCTGGGCACTGGTCTCTGTGCCTGGGTTGTGCTCCCCCTTCCCTCCTGCAAAGTCTTTCAGGACATTGTTGTTTGACAGCTGAGCTGCCGAATAACTTTAGATAAGACTAGGACTGCTCCGTCTGCAAGCACCCTGCCGTCCCGTCTTATCTGCTCTGCACTTGCCAAGGAAAGAGAAAGAAAAGAAAAACTCTGAACAGTGCAGAGGTATTTCAATCTCTATTTAAAATGTGTTTTGCTTTGTATATCTTAGTACATGCTAAGTATACTGTACCACTGTATATATATATATACAGTGTGTATGTATGTACACTGGCGTAAGCTATAGGGGTCGCAGCGGTCACAATTGCAACCGGGCCCCGAAGCCAGGGGGGCCCACAACCCCCCGCACCACATCAATAAAAAGTTACAATAGTAACTCGGGCCGCGGGCCCCTGTTACTATAGTAACAGACTGTACTTACCTTCCTGGTTCCGGATCGCAGCGGAGGTCCTGTCGTCAAGCGCTGTGCGCAGCGCATGACATCACAGCGCTATGCGCCGCGCACAACATCGAGAGGACAGAACTTCCGTCGCGGCTGAAGAGGAAGGTAAGATTAGTAGCCCTTACTGGCGGGGTCCGACTCCCGGGACCCACCAATCAGCTGTTTTGAAGGGACCGCAGCACTCGTACGAGAGCTGTTCCCCTTCATTCCGGTCACACTGTGAATCGGTGTCGGCGATTCAGTGTGAGCGAGCAGTGAAATGAATGGGAAGCAGATGTCGTACGAGTGCTGCGGCCCCTTCAAAACAGCTGATTGGCGGGTCCCGGGAGACGGACCCCGACACATCAGCTATTGATGGCCTATCCTGAGGATAGGCCATCAATCTTTAGGGACTGCACAACCCCTTTAAGCCTACGATGTAGCAGGCTTAGAGGGCCCATTAGACAGGATCACAGATTGTGTGATGCTGTCTGCTGGGCCCTGTATCTAAGCCAATCACATGGCAGGCTTAGATACATGGCCCATGTGTGATCCTGTCTGATGGGCCCTGTATTTAAGCCTACAGTGTGGTAGGCTTAGATACAGGGTCCCACAGACAGTATCACACATGGGCCCTGTATCTAAGCCTAACACATGTGGTACTAATCGTTTTTTTTTGTGTGTTTTCTTACAGATTCGGTCGTTGGACTACGTCGGATTCCAGGACTACTTCGATGACGGCTTTTTTTTTTATTATCAATAAAATGGTTAATGAGGGTTGTGCTGCTTTATTGTATCTGGCTGGTTATGAAAAATGGGGAGGACCTCACGTCATTTAAAAAAAGTAATTGGAAATAACGATGTGGGGTCCCCCCCCCAATTTTCATAACCAGCCAGATGCAACACAGCAGCAGCAGGCAGCATTACCAGGGTGGTAGGAGCCAGTGTTTTTGGTCTTCCCCAGCCTAATACTACCAGCCTGCGGCCGCCCGGTGCCTGCCCGTCACTACAGATGGTCGGGTATTGGTTCGTACCCGGCTCTTCCAAGTACCCCTGGTGGCGGTGGGTACCGGGGTAATAATGGGGGTTAGTGTTGGACTTTGCACCGGCTAACATTAAGCCCCGCCTTAGTAATGGAGGTTATCAATCAGCCAGCGGCCATTACTAAGGCGGTGATAATAAAGTTTAAAAAGATACAAGCACATAGAAAAAATATTTTATTTAAATAAAAAAACACAACCCCCATTAACCATTTTATTGAGAATAAAAAAACGCCGTCATTGAAGTCCTCGTATCCGAAGTCCAACAACCGAACCTGTAAGAAAACACAAACACACAAAAATAATCAGTAACACATAAAGAAGCAAAATTATTATTCTTACCTTTCCTGGGTCCAGCGCTGGAGCCGCAATGTCAGCGAGCTGAGTCCTGTATCTAATCTGATCATGTGTGATACTGTCTGCTGAGCCACTGTATCTAATCCTATCATGTGTGATACTGTCTGCTGAGCCACTGTATCTAATCCTATCATGTGTGGTACTGCCTTCTGAGCCACTGTATCTAATCCTATCATGTGTGATACTGTCTGCTGAGCCACTGTATCTAATCCTATCATGTGTGATACTGTCTGCTGAGCCACTGTATCTAATCCTATCATGTGTGATACTGTCTGCTGAGCCACTGTATGTAATCCTATCATGTGTGACACTGTCTGCTGGGCCACTGTATCTAATCCTATCATGTGTGATACTGTCTGCTGAGTCATTGTATCTAATCCTATCATGTGTGGTACTGTCTGCTCAGCCACTGTATCTAATCCTATCATGTGTGATACTGTCTGCTGAGCCAATGTATCTAATCCTATCCATAGTTGACAGGGTCGTAGTGCTATAGATAAGCTATGCTGTCTCATATACACAGATGCATTTTGTTTCGGTGGACACATATGTATTGGGGCTATTTCCCCTGACATTTTAAGTCCTTAGTTATGCCCCGGCTGCTAGTGCTGCACTGTTGGGTCACTTAGGAGACCCAGCGATGCAGCTGAAAGCTGCGGACCGTCGGCCATGAGAAGTTTGCGGGGGGGCCCAATAAGAACCTTTGCATCGGGGCCCATGAGCCTTTAGCTACGCCCCTGCAGCCACAGTAATGGTTTATTTACCTGTAGTCACATACTCATGGAAGGTATTGTCTGACAAGGTTATACAAAGTCAATTTGGATGCTATCAGATGCTATCACGTCAGAAGCAAAATATTAGTGGGTGGGGAAGCTCAGAGGTCATTGGGAAAATAAGTAAATAAATTAAATGGGTTAATAAAGATAAATAAATTTGTAGGATATATTATTATATGGATGGCAGGGGGTCAAGCAGTTTTATTATTATTATAAAAACCCTTTTAAATGGGTGGTAACTTTTGACTTTGCCTAGTCAAAGAGCTGACTTGAACCCAGAAGAGATGCTGTGACAGGATCTAGCATGAGCAGTTCATGCATTAAGACATAAAAATATGTCTGAATTAAAGGGCTTGTTCAGCAAGTACAACACTTCCTTTCTAAATAAAGCCCCCCTAGCAATCAGCCCATCAGGGTGGTTCAACTGCTGATGTACATGGTACTGCCAAATCAGCCGGAGGGAGACACTTTTGTAGTATCCCTTTGCTCTGGCTGATAGGGGGTGTCTCAAGCAAGGGGATTCCTTTTCCCACATCCCCCAAAAAAAAGTGAACTAAAAGTTTTCATTGCTGAAGTGAAAGACTGATATCAAACGATAAGAAGTATAAGGTAGTAATTATCGTTAAAAAAATTTGTTACAATCACTCCTTACATTTACTTTTTTGCATGGGTTATATGTGCGTTGGATAACTTTATTCCATAATAAATGCAACACAATTCAAAAATTCTGCTACGGGTACTTAAATTCCCTTTCTCTTGAATTACATTTTGATAAAACATGTTGTCCGGTTTCATCAAATTAATATTATTTTTTGTATAATTAAAAGTTATAAAATTTTCCAATATACTTTCTGTATCAATTCCTCACTGTTTTCAGGATCTCTGATTGTTGTAATTCAGTAGGAACAGTCATTGTTTACTTGCAGTGGATAAAATTCTGTTTGTGATCATGTGATGGACACACAGGTGCTGGGATTATTGGAAGACACATCTCTGATACATATACTGTAACTGTAACAAGCCGTGCACCTGTGTGTCCATGACATGACTATGGACAGAATTTCATCCACTGGAAGTAAAGAATGAATGTTTTTACTGAATAACAGCAAGCAGAGATCTTGAAAACCATTAAGAATTGGTACAGAAATGTTATTGGAAAATTGTATAACTTTTAATTATACCAAAAAATTTGCTGGAACTGGACAACCCCTTTACAAATCAGAAAGCAAACAACAGGCGACATCTAGAGAAGGGTATATATACAACTATTATACATTTTTATAATTGTCTGCTTCATCATATACAGCAAACAAGACAGTAACATGTGCTTGTAATAAAAATCCTAAAAGCAATGTGTGTATATATGTAATAAAAGTAGTACTGCATGGAACAAAAACATCATAATTCTGCTTGTGTTACATGATAAAGTACAACATGTTCTCACATCCCTTTTAAGATTGAGTCAATAATGCAATGACTCTGAATCTCAATGGTGTCACGACGCTACAGCTTAATTAGCAGGTAATTTATCTTCATCATTAAGACGGAATATCTACACAATTAGAAACATTAACTGTATCAGTCATTTTCATTTCTCCCTAAACAAACTGATAACAACTTGACCCAAAGATATTTTATTAAATGCTGAGAAGATTCTGGTTTAAAGCCAAGTATATACTGTATTAACCAACCATTTACTATTAAAGGTGTTTTCAACATTCTGACAACTGATGATCTATCCACTGGAGAGGTCATCAGTATATGATCGGTGCGTGTCCGATACCCAGATCCCACACCGATCCGCCACTCTGAAGCAGATGACTCTGGTCAAAGAATAGGATGCAAGCCAAATCAAATATAACAGGTGGTGTTGAGCCACACGGTATATAAAAAGATAAAATGTCTATTAAATATATGAGCAAATTAGATATTTTCCCAGTGTTAAAGGGGTTGTCCACTATCGGACAACTAATGACCTATCAACCGGACAGTTCATCAGTATATTATCTGTGGGGGTCCAACACACCTATCAGCCGCTCCGGGCTGCCTCCAGCCACCGGACGTCCATGCCGGAAACAGATGGCTTCGGTAACGGAATAGCGGCCGAGCTGCAGTACTGTATTCAAGTGAATAGGAGCAGAGCTGCAATTCGGCAACACAGCCGCTATGCAATGTACGGAGCCAACTGCTTCCGGCTCAGTACATTGCATACTGTGCAATGACATCCGGTGACCGCAGGCTGCCGGAGCAGCTGATCGGTGCAGGGTCCGGCCTCATGCAATACACTACAATACTTATGGGCCTTATAGGCCTAACATGGCAACATAGTGGTCACGGGGCAAACGAGTAGCTACCTCCCTCTGTCTAACCACTAAGATGCCGTGGTTGTTATTGGCCGCGGCATCTGAGGGGTTAAATGGCTGGGATCAGAGTTATCTACTATCCTGGCAGTTGCAGGTTGGTGTCAGCTGTATAAAACAGCTGGCATCCGCCGCGTATGGTGTGGGCTCAGCTCCTGAGCCCGCGACATTGTTTTTACGCATGTCCACCTTACATGAATAGTGAATATCTTTAAGGGGTTAAACTACACTTTAAGGTCTTCTTTACACGCACTCTTTTTTCAGCGCTTTTAAACGCTTGTAAAAAACGCCATGAATTTCAAACGTAGTGGTGTTTTTTTTTTATTAAACTAAATACCTAGAGCATGCTGCATTTTGAAAAAAACGCCACTGACACCAAGACGCCACAAACCAAGACACTGTGTTTATAGACTTTTTAATATTTTACTATAGTCTAGAATAACATTTGGCCTCAGCGTTTTTGACCTAAAAAAAATACTGCGGCCAGATGTTATCTTAATGTCTATAGCAAAATATGAAAAAGCTTACACACCGGATTTTGGTTTGTGACTTTTTTTTTTGTAGTGTTTTGGTGGATTAGCTGTGTTTTTGTTCAAAATGCAGCAAGTTCTAGGTATGGCTTTTTTGTGGTGTTTTTCCCATAAGCTTCTCTGTAGGAATTAAAAAACACCAGTATAAATACATGTACAAAATTACATTAAATAAAAAATAAAAAACACATGTACAAAACACCATAAAATGTCTTACATTTACATGTGTTATTTCATGCAGTTTGAAAACGTCATACAAAAACCATGTAGGAAGAAGCCCTAAAATGAATTTTAAGATCTAAATTAAGCAACTAACAATTTAAGGAATAAAAACTGTCCATTCAAAGCATTAGCTTTTCATAATTCTAAATAAATGCAATATATAATAGTTTAACAAGGCATAATACTAGGCCATTTGGGATAATATAGCCTATTCCAGGGCCTGAAGCACATATATGTATGCGAGACATTAATCTTATTTCTGATTTCCACCGAAGAGGCAATCACGCGATTACACTTCATATCTTAATTTTAATTCTTCTTTGTCATCTTAATGATCAGCCTAATTTTTTTTATAATTCATGCAATTCACAGTTCCTTAAGGTCTTCCCAACCTATATGGGGTTAAGTTATTCTTCAAACTATTCACCCCAGGAATAAGGTAATTTTTTGTATCCATCAATTATAAACTTTTATGAATTAGAACTGTTATAAAACAATTAAGCTTCACAAATGCAAGTGTCTCAGGGAGGGAAATCCTAGAGGAAATTCTTCTTATTAAAACTGTAATTTTAATTTCCATTAAATGGAGAGTAAGACTTTAACAGACGATAGGTTGACAAATTATTTCTTAATGTCAGGTGAGTTTACTTGAAATGAGATAATATATCTGCATCGTTCAGGAATCAGTACATCCACATCTCTTCTCACTAATTAATCTAATTCAGTCATCGTGATTACCACCTCATAGTATTCATTTTTCAAGTAAAGTCTTTTGTAGCAGCCTACACTCTATGCTTATTACTGTGCAGCAAAGGCTAATTAGATGGTATATTAACGAACAAAGAAGCAAATACAAATGACTGTTCTGTACAGTAAATTATATATGGGAAGATATTGGTGGAAGATGTGTCCAATAAATTTTTCTGACGATCGTCTATTTGCCTAAATGAACTCATTATTAGTGTAGTTTGGCCATGAACGCTTGAATTTAACTATGGGCATGCTCATTTATTGTCTAAGGATATGCCCATTTATTCTGTGTAATAAAAATGTGCTTAAAATGGTTGTCCAATGTAAAGAAAAAACCTACTACCTACAAGGGGGCTGTGTGGCACTACCTACAAGGGGGCTGTGTGGCACTACCTACAAGGGGGCTGTGTGGCACTACCTACAGGGTGCTGTGTGGCACTACCTACAAGGGGGCTGTGTGGCACTACCTACAAGGGGGCTGTGTGGCAGTATCTACAGGGCGCTGTGTGGCACTATCTACATGGGGCTGTGTGGCACTACCTACAAGGGGGCTGTGTGGCACTACCTATAGGGGAAATCAGTAAGTGGCGGGCTGATGGTCCTTTTAGTGAGAGTGGCGGGTTGATGGTAATTTTACTGTGAGTGGGGGGCTGATGGTCATTTTACTGTGAGTGCGGGGCTGATGGTCACTTTACTGAGAGTGGCGGGCTGATGGTCATTTTACTGTTTGCGGGGGCTGATGGTTATTTTACATTGAGTGGGGGGCGGATAGTCTTCAAGTGGTTTCCACCTCTGAGCTCCAATTGAAATTAATAGGAGGCAGAAAATACCTGTGGAGCTCATTTGGTCATTTTTTTGCCTGCGTCTTTTGCATTAGCTTCAGCAGCTTTAAAAAAAAATGCAAAAAATAAATAAATGTCAAAACAACGCTGTCAAGTCAAAATCTGCTTCAAAATTCCTGAAGGAATTCTAAGGCACATTTCTTTGAATTACAAAAAATTCTGTGTGAACATACCCTACAACTGTAGTGCTTGTTTTTAGCCATTTTCTATCTTTCTCAAAACAATTTTTGGTAGGGGTGCCCTGAGGAAATTTTATTTTTCCAGTGGTGCCTCGAGTCTGAAAAGGTTGGGAAACCCTGTGTTAGGCTACAGAATCACGCCGGCCTACGCAAGGATCCCGTTCAGTTAGACGTGGGAGTGGGGCCTAGGTGAGTACAATTTTTTTTTGGGGGGAACTGTCTACAAGGGGGAGGTCGGGGGGCCGCATGGCACGATCTTCAAGGAGGAGGTGGGGGATTAATGCACTGTCTACAGGGAGCACTATCTGCAAGGGGGGCTGTGTGGCAGCCAGGGGAGGGGGGCATTATACTGTGTGGGGGCCACTAAGAGGACATTATACTGTGTAGGGGTACTACAGGGGGCAATATACTGTGTGTGGCACTTACTGGGCATAATACTGTGTGGGCACAATTAGAGGACAAAATACTGTGTCCTTGAAGGGGTTATAATATATTATATTATTAAATATTATTATTATACTGTATGGGGGCACTAAAGGGGCATTATACTTTGTGGGGGCACTATATAGGGCATAATACTGTAGGGAGCATTATACTTTTTTATGGTGCATTTTTTTTATGAGGGGGTGGGGCGCCGAAAGATAATTTCACACAGAGCGCAATCTATCCTAAGGCCGGCCCTGGCCGTGACATTGCTGATTAATTGAGCCAGGCAGTCAGCCCCTTTATTTGCGTCATCGACACAGAGGGAGGACGGGGGAACTCCTTTCCCCGGAGCTTGTGTTGACACGTCACAGCAAGAATGGCAGCTCCAAACTTCCGGTTTCACGCAACAGGGACTAAAAACCTGCAATCCGTGCAGGTTTGAAAAATAAAGCATATTAGAAAGTTTCTTTATTTTAGAAAAGCAAAATGATAAATAGATTTTTATTTAGTTGGACAACCTGGCGTAGAAAGCTTAATAATTTCTCCCCAATGAGTCTGCAATGTAGTGAAAATAAATTATCCTGTTATCTGTATTTTTTTCATTAAAGAAAATTGGAAAATACATTAAAATTAGAGTATAAGTGTATTTAATATCCTGCAAAATGTATATCAACTATGAGAATATTGAGAACAGTGAAGAAGAAAGAAAACTGTTGACAGTCCCCATCACAGAAAATAGTTGTGACAGTGTTTAACATGGTTATAGCATAGATTTGACAGCAGCTGATTGGAGAGTCCTGTCTGCTGTACAATCAGATGCCACATTTAGTTAAAACCCATCGTTCTGGAATTTAAGCAAATTTCAGTAGAGTGACTGTGACAACTCGTGCTACACATAACGTCTCTGAATAGTTTTTAAAGTAAGTTTTGTAGCTATAGACAGGTATGAAAGAGTATGTAATATACAGAGATACAGAGGAAGCTCTAGAAGGAATGAGGTGCTGATGGGATTTAATAGCCTTTTGTCAGAATGAACACATGAAGCAGTTGTAGCAAGGAACAGGAAAAAAAAATACAGCTGGGATATAAATATAAATATAGTATGATGTCCCAGATGGAGGGTAGAAGGTGAACCAAGGTCACCATATACACTATATGAACAAAAGTAGCCATTTTTCGGTTTTTCATTTTTGCTTCTTCCTTCCCACCTTTCAAAAGCCATAACTTTTTTATTTTTCCATCAATACAACCGTATGAGGGATTGTTTTTGGTGGAACGAGTTGTACTTTTTCACAGCACCATTTATTGTACCATATCATGTACTGGGAAACTGGAAAGAAAAATCTTTGTGGGGTGGAATGAAATAGAAAAAACTGATTTCTCTTGTTTTTTTGGGTTTCGTTTTACGGCATTCACCGTACGGTAAAAACGACATGTTAAAGGGGTTGTCCACTTTTTTATTTTTTCTATTAATTTATTTATAGAATAGGAAATCATAAAGATTTCTAATATACATGTATTTAAAATTCTGATCACATACATTTATTTAATCAGTGCAGTTGTCTTTGTCTAAAAATATAACAGATTTGTCCATAAAAAAGCACCCATAGGATAACTAAATAGACAGTCATGTGACCCTACATCATGTGACCCCTGGCATTCAGGTAACACTGTCCAGGTATCTAAGAGGTAAATAGTAGATTATTGAGGAGCAGAAGTTATAAAGTATTTCTACCTCCAGCGACATCTCATCATGCCTGTCAGTGTCTGTGAGGAGCAGCTCTTACATTCTTCTCCCTGTCTCCTCTGTGTGCTGTGTGTTTTTTTAAATTTAACTTTATTAACAACATGACAACATCACCTATAGACAGGCAGTTATTTTATAAATTATATAGAGACAATAAATACAGGCACAGTGATTGTTGTCTGTGGTGGTCACATTAACACTACCGTTTTTCACGTCCGAGGTGCATCCGTGCTCAGCGCTGCAGGACGCAATGTCACGCATCCCCCATAGTTGAGCGTCTATGGAGGGATGCGTGATGCGCAAAAAGAACGGACATGTCCTATTTTACCATGGACCCTTCACACGGTCCGTTGAAACAATGGCTGTGTGAACGGCCACATTGAATTACATAGGTCCGTGGGACGGCCGCTGTTTCAACGGCCGTCCCACGGACGTTTAAAACGTTCGTGTGAATCAGGCTTTATGGTGTGGCATCTTTTGGTGGGTGTGTCGCTTATATGGTAGGTGTGGTTTATATGATGGGTGTGGCTTTTCAGAATTTCTCCATACAAATAATGAACAAAAATTTCTGCACTAGTTTGGCTGACAACTATCCTGGTGGCCGGTATATCTCTGGTTATTTGGTTGTTTACAGGCAGGTGATGTCTCACTTTATCATTAGGGCTAGGCGATACGTCCTGACCACAACTGGTAGCTTAAAAACCAGTGTAGATAGTGCTACACTCAGTGCCCCTTGTAGATGTTGCTTCACACTGCCCCCAGTAGATAGTTCCACGCACTGCTCCCTGTAAATAATGCCGCATGGCCCCTCTTGTAGATGGTGCTCTACACTGCCCCAGTAGATATTGCCACACACTGCTCCGTGTAGATATTGCCACGCACTGCTTCCTGTAGATAATGCCACAGTGCCCTCTGTAGAAAGTGTCACATGGCCCCCCTGTTGATAGTGCCACATGGCCCCCTGTAGATAGTGCCACATGGCCCCCCTGTAGATAGTGCCACAGTGCCCTCTGTGGATAGTGTTACACATCCCTTTTTTAGATGGTGCCACACAGCCCCCTTTAGATACTGCCATACAGCCACCCTGTAGTTAGAGCCACACATATAGTGAAGTGTTAGCTGTATCATACAGCCGACACGCTCAACTTATGAAGCGGCCTCACTTACTTTATCCCCCGGCCTCTGCTGTATATGTACAGCTGATGTTGGGAAGGGGTTAATAATAGCATTCAGGTAGTTTTCATATTCTTGTAGCTCTCAGTGATCTGACCAGCTGCATAATAACCACTTTACAAAAAACATCCTACTGGTCACAATAAACTGGCCACTAAGTGTACATGCATATCATGAATAGATATGTTATTATAGTGTAAACATACAACAACCAGATGTAGTAAATACACTATATGGACAAAAGTATTGGGACACACCTCTTAATCATTGAAGGTGTTTCCTTCAGTCCCATTGCCACAGGTATATAAACCCAGCACCTAGCCATACAGTCTACCTTAACAAACATACGTGAAAGCATTGGTCGCTCTAAAGAGTTCACGGAATTTCAGTATGGTACTGTAATAGGATCCCATCGTTGTAACACGTCAGTTCATTAAATTTCATCCTTTCTAGATATTCCATGATTAACTGTAAGTGGCATATTGGCAAAGTAGAAGCATCTAGGAACCACAGCAACTCAGCCATGAAGTGATAGACCACGTAAAGTTACAGAGCAGGGTCGCCGAGTGCTGAGGTGCACAGTACATAAAACCTCTTCTGGATTAACAAAAACTGTGCGCTTCATGGCATGGGTCAACTGTAAAGTTTGGTGGAGGAGAGATAATGCTATGGCTATGGGGTTATTTTTCATGGCTTGGCCTAGCCCTTTGGTCCCAGTAAAGGGAAATCTTAATGCTTTGGAAAAAAAAAAAACTGCGCCATTTTGCCACAGTTGATGGCAAAAAACGCATTTTTACCATAAAGTGAGAACCCAGCTTAACAATCAGAGTTATTGCAACCACTTTCTGATAGTTATTGTCTTGTAACATAAGTAAATATTTCCACCATTATCAATGGTTGAAAATGGACATTATTCATGTCCTAGCCCTATCCCTAATGATATGAAAACTGCCATTTACTTTATTAATAATTTTAAAAAAAACAACCGTAAAAGCAAGTGGCATATATATGCCTCATAAATCTGCATTGACTGCAGTAACTTAGCACGGCAAACAGCTGTGGAGAATTTCATCTTCTACCTATATCAGCCGACCATCTGCGCTCAACACCTCTCGTCTAATCAGCTTCCCGGCCACATGTTTTTTTCACATCACATCTGTTCACTTTTTCCTCTCTCTGTATAGATCTGTCTATCTCTGTATCTTATGATTACTATCAATGTTTGGGGTCTATTACTAACCGTTCATAATTTTACAATTGTCATATTTATCAGTTTCGACTTTATATTCACCGTTTCCCTCATGCCAACTGAAAAGATACATCGGTGAAATAATAATCTTTATACAGAGAAGTTTAAAACAAGTAAAATGACAATTAATCAAAACAAATGAACAATGAGACAAAAGTAGGAAGGTCCCTGACCATAAGAGCTTACAATCTTAATGTAATGGGAGGTTCTGGTGCCACACTGTAAGCTGTGATGCACTGTGTGTTCTGACACCTTTCTATCATTGCCAGAATGAACTATTTCAGCACTTAGTAGCACTTCTGTGGGATCAAACCAGACAGGCTAGCCTTCGTTCCTTACATGCATCATTAGCATTGGGTGCTCAAGTCCATGTCGTCAGTTCACCAGCTGTCGTTCCTTGGACCACTTTTTGTAGATTCTAAACACTGCATACCAGGAACACCCCACAAGACCTGCAGTTTTGGAGATGCTTTGACCCAGATGTCACACAGTCACAATTTGGCCCTTGTCAAAGTCGTTCAGTTCCTAAGGCTATGTTCACATGGCAAACTAAAAACGGCTGTAAAATACGGAGCTGTTTTCAAGGGAAAACAGCCCCCGATTTACAGCCGTTTTTTATGCATCAGGAGTTTTTTGATGCGTTTTTTACGGTCGTTTTTGGAACTGTTTTTCTACCGACCCAATGAAAAACGGCTCAAGATGTGACATGCACTTCATTTTTACGGGGCGTTTTCTTTGTCCAGGGAGCCAGCCCCTTGTGTTGGCAAGGGAAATATAAATAAAGCTGCAAAAACCTGTCGCCCAGCCAGTATTTAAAGGGTACCTGTCATTTAATTTGACTTTTCAGGTTAAGCTACCGTGTGTGTACATGAGGAGCAGCACTATTTATGGCAATTTTGATTTAGAGAGAGAGAGAGAGAGAGAGAGAGAGAGAGAGAGAGAGAGAGAGAGATATACTGACCGACCTGTACTGGTGTAAATAAAGTGCTTTGGTTGTGATAGAAGGTTTCTATACCTGTCATTCTGCTGTTATCTCCTGCACTTCCTGCTCACTCTTCCCCCTCCCCTCTCCATAGGCTTCCATAGACATGTGTAATCTGATACATGTGAGCTGCAGTCCGACTCGAGATGGGAAGAGCTGAATTTTCAGAATGAAAGTCAGTTTAACAGAGGGAGGAGAAGCTGGAAAACAGTCAGATAAGAGCAGAAAGTAGCATTTTTGTCTATTAAGATATATTACAAAGTTTGTTATAATGGCCTGTACTATTCACTTATGCAAAGTTTGTTGAAATGACAGTGCCCATTTAAGTAAATATGTATATAAACTGCAGAGTGATGCGACATGGTTGGCTAGTTGAGCACAGGATGATGTGGAAATATCTGTGACCAGGTCAGGTTGTTTACGGCAATGGTCTATGGTTATGTGACGTAGGCCTCCTTGAATATATTGAGTTTTTAAGGCACGCTTAAAACTGAGAATGTCAGAAGCAAAGCTAATGGTGCAGGGCAGTCAGTTCCACAGAATGAGTGCAGCATGGGATAAGTCCTGCAGATGGCAGTGAGAGGACGTAATAAGGGAGGATGAAAGTCGTAGGTTATTGGCAGAGCACAGAGCACAAGTGGGTTATTAGATGGAAACTATATGATGGTGCAGCATTGTGGAGAACTTTGTATACTAGTAGAAGATTTTACATTTAATTTGACAAGAAAAACAAGAAACCAGTTTAATAAGGGACAGAGAGCGGAAGCGTTAGTATAACTGATAGACATGTAAAGATCAACCTGGCTGCTGCGTTCATGCAGATTGAAGCGGAGACAATTTTTTTAATGAAATGCCAATTCATAGTAAGTTACAGTAGTCTAGGTGAGAAATGATCAGGCCCTGGATTGTTTTTTTAGCAGGGTCATCTAAGATAGGGAAGGATACGAGAGATTTTCTTAGGTGAAGGCAACAGGATTTGGCAATGGATTTAATGTGAGTAATAAAAGACAGATCAGAGTCAAAGATAACTCTAAGACATTGGGCTTGATGTGTAGGGGAGATGGCAGTGTTACAAACAGAGATGGAGACATCAGGTTTAGATTAAAAAGTACAAGAATGAAATAGGAGCTCAGTTTAAAAAAGATTAAGTTTGAGATATAGCGAGGACGTGATACCAGAGATAGTTAACAGACACTTACTAATGTTATTTAGGAGAGAAGGTGAAATGTCCTCAGAGGCTATAAAAACTTGGGTGTCATCAGCATCACGATGGTACTGGAAACTAAATCTAATTATAATCTAACCTACTGTAAATGTAAAGAGAAAACTGGAGAGGACCCAACACTGAACTTTTGGGAACATCAACATAGAGAAGTGAATACAATCTAAAAACAAAACAAAAAGGAAGAGCCCCTCATAGGACAGTATGTAGCGATAGTTTATTTAAAGTTCAGCTGAAGGGAATGTGCTCACCTATTAGTGTTTTATGAAAGACACAAGAACTTATAGCTTTTGTAGTATTAAATAAAGGATCATCTCTGACCACGGGAAATCATCAGTGCAGAAAACTTTCAGATAAAAAGGAGCTGGATGGGTGCAACCTTTTATGGAAATCAGAATTGCAGTCTGTAGAGTTCAGAATAGCTTATTAATTGATCAATCTCACTTATAACATGTTTCGAGGTAGTGGCACCTCTTCACCATATAGCTGAATACAGACAATACATCGGTACAAAAAATAGTGCAAAAAATGGCAACCAGGTAAGGGAAATGGTGTAGGAGGAGTTAAGTACATAGCAGATACGGAGTAAAAATACAGAGAAAAACAAAGAAATGTTTTCTATCTCCATCATGTAAAATCAAAAAGGGGACATAAATGCATGCAGTGGCGTAACTACCGCGGTAGCAGCCGTAGCGGCTGCTACGGGGCCCGGGGCTTGAGGGGGCCCATGCCGCCAGCCGACACGCCCACCCAAATGCCCGGTGGCGCCGCTAGTAGCCGTTATGGCTGCTATAGCGGTAGCGCCGCTACTGTGGGGCCCGCGCCGCCGAGCCTTACACAGGCCCTCTCATGCCTGTAGGTGTCGCTAGCACCGGAGGGGGCCCCAGTGCTAGCGGCAGCCAAATACATGTATTAGCACTGAATGGCCGGGCATGTTCCGTGCCTGACCATCCAGTGCCTTACAATGACACTGATTGGCTAGCGGCGCGATGACATCATCGCGCCGCTTCCATGCTTGGAAGGTGCTGATTGACTGGGCAAGTCATTCTGCCCCGCCAATCAGCGTCATTGGAGGACGCTCGTTCAGCTCCTGCAGACATGCTCAGAAGAGAGCATGTCTGCATCACCAGTGAACAGCGTGGGAACGGGATCATGTGAGTATGTCAAGTTTATATATTTTTTTCCTCATAAGAATGTGAATGGCATTATCTATAGTGGGGGGGTCTATCTACAGGGGGGGGTCGTCTTTATGTGGGCTATTATATATAGGGGGTTTATATGTGGGGCAGTAGCTACAGGGGGGTCTATATGTGGGGCAGTAGCTACAGGGGGGTCTATATGTGAGGCAGTAGCTACAGGGGGTCTATATGTGGGGCAGTAGCTACAGGGGGCTCTATATGTGGGCCATTATATACAGGGGGGGGTCTATATGTGGGGCAGTATCTACAGGGGGGTCTATATGTGGGGGTGTGGGCCACTATATACAGGGGGCTCTATATGTGGGCCATTATATACAGGGGGGGGTCTATATGTGGGCCACTATATACAGAGGGGTCTATGTGTGGGGCACTATATACAGGGGGGGTCTATATGTGGGGCACTAGCTACAGGGGAGGTCTGTATGTGGGGATGTGGGCCACTATCTACAGGGGGGTCTATATGTAGTGCACAGTCTACAGGGGTGGGCTATATGTGGGACACTATATACAGGGGGAGCTATATGTGAGACACTATCTACAGAGGTGGGCTATACGTGGAGCACTAACTATAGGGGAAGCTATATGTAGGGCAGCACGGTGGCTCAGTGGTTAGCACTATTGCCTTGCAGCTCTGGAGTCCATATGTGGGCACTATCTACAGGGGCTTCTATGTAGGCCACTATCTACAGGGGGCACGGTGTGTGTGTGTGTGTGTGTGTGTGTGTGCGTGTGTGTGTGTGTGTGTGTGTGTGTGTGTGTGTGTGTGTGTGTGTGTGTGTGTGTGACAGTTATATTTAGATGTGTTGAGAATTTTAACTTTGTTTATAGGTGCAGAAATGTTTTACAAGTGAGAAGCTGAAGACATCTAAACGGAAAACTGCAGAAATGGGTCATGGCCGGGAGAAATCCATCATAGATGTCTGAACCGGAGGGAGAAGAAAAGAACTAGAATCTGAGACGTCACCGGTGAGTCACTTAATGTAAATGTTTATTCTGCCTCTAATCAGTATTGTAGTCACTGTATAATCTGCAGCGAGATGATGGTGGTATGATTTTTTTTGTGAAACCGCATCTCCCAGCATATCCTCACCATTGTTCCGGCCATGCTGGGAGCTGTAGTTTTACGCCGTACGAACCTATATGCAGTGGCGTAACTACCGCTATAGCAGCCGTAACGACTTCTATGGGGCCTGCAGCATGAGGGGGCCCGTGCCACCCGCCGGCACGGCCCCATCCCATGGCCGCAGGCTCTGCTAGCAGCCGCTATGGCTGCTACAGCGCAACGCAAAGGGGTTGTTCCTACAAAAGACATGCATCCCCTATCCACAGGACAGGGGATACATGTGGGATTGCTGGGACGCCCAGCGATGAGGAGAACGGGGAACCGAAAGTCCCCCCTAAGTTCTCCATGACAAACCTCGGACTTCCGGGGTCTGTGTCGGCAGCTCCATGGAAATGACTTGCGCACCGGTCGCGCTTGTGCGCATGCGTGACCAGCGCTGCTTTCATTTTTATTGAACTGCGCAGACGCCAGAGGTCCGAGGTTCGTCATGGAGAACTTCGAGGGACTTTCGGTCCCCCATTCTCCTTATCGCTGCCAGCGATCACACGTGTCCCCTATCCTGTGTATATCCTGTGGATAGGGGGATACATGACTTTTGTAGGACACACTATAGGCCATTTTTTTTGGGGGGGGGCTATATGGCGTTATCTACAGAGGGGGTCTGTATGGCGTTATCTACAGAGAGGGCTGTATGGCGTTATCTACAGAGAGGGCTGTATGGCGTTATCTACAGAGAGGGCTGTATGGCGTTATCTACAGGGGGGCTGTGTGGCGTTATCTACAGAGAGGGCTGTATGGCGTTATCTACAGAGAGGGCTGTATGGCGTTATCTACAGGGGGGCTGTATGGCGTTATCTACAGAGAGGGCTGTATGGCGTTATCTACAGAGAGGGCTGTATGGTGTTATCTACAGGGGGCTGTGTGGCGTTATCTACAGAGGGGGCTGTATGGCGTTATCTACAGAGGGGGCTGTATGGCGTTATCTACAGAGGGGGTCTGTATGGCGTTATCTACAGGGGGGACTGTATGGCGTTATCTACAGGGGGCTGTATGGCGTTATCTACAGGGGGCTGTGTATGGTGCTATCTATAGGGGGGCGCTGTGTGGTGGAATCTATAGGGAGGCACTATCTACAAGGGGGGGTGTGTGATACCCAGCAGAGGGGGGGCCTCAGTCAAAAGTTTGCTATGGGGCCTTGTCTTTCCTAGTTACGTCCCTGAATGCATGTAAATAGAGATAAATAAATATAAACATACTGTACAATATTTAATGTACATAGCAACTTGGTAGATAAATAAATACATCAAAGTGTTCCACGGAGGGCAAATAGAATAAATAAATATCTTACAAAGACATGTTTCTGGAGTATAGAGGGCTGCAGACACGGGTCAGCGAAAAATTATTCCCCACACAATATAATGTGGAGAAAGCTCCACAGCACCTCGGCGTATGTGCACAGACCTCTATAGAAGGGAGGGGAGGGAATCCCATCTTTATGGGGAATACTGGTCTTGTTTGAAGTTGGCACATGCGTAATAAGGGTGTTTATTGTTATGGGGATCAAGAATGGCCATAACAACATGAACCCCTGTCACTTCAAATAAGTCTTTAATTCCCCATAGACATGTGGCTCCCTCCCCTCTCCTCTATAGCGTTTATGTTTAAAATTCAAACAATGGTCGGCCAAAATCGGCCGACAGTAATCTTCATTTAACCGATGGACGTTGGCGTGTCAGTCGAGAAAGATCAGAGAACAAACACTCTGCAACCATTGCTGGAAGAACAAAAGCTGGTGGCAGAAGCGTTATGATTTGGGAAAATTTTTCATGGTATTCTCTGGGTCCACTCATCCATGTGGAAGGCACTCTGAACCGATTTGGGTATGAGTCCATCGTTGCAAATCACATCCACCCATATATGCTGTTTGTCTTCCCTGGGGCAGATGAAATCTTCCAGCAAGACAATGCACGACCGAGACTTCCGAGTACTTCCCTGGCCCCCTAATTTGCCGACCTTGAACCCAATTGAGCATCTGTGGAACCACCACCATTGTCTTGTTCACGCTATGGATCCTCCCTCATGCACCCTCCAGCAAATGTGGGATGCACTGCAGTCAGCGTGGCTCCAGAAACCTGAGATAACCCACCAGCATCTTTTATATATATATATATATATATATATATATATATATATATATATATATATATATACACATTTACACCGTTCAGCCATTACGCTAGATTTGCACAGTGTTTTAGTTGAATTTTTGAAATGCTGTAAAGAAAAAAACGCATGCGTTTTTTAATTACCCGTACGTTTTACAAACTGTTTCAGCTGTAATACTATGACTAGCAAATTGAAAACCAGATTACAGCTAAAAGCTTTGTAAAAACACATGGGCATTTTTCAGATGAGCTTTTTTTTCCAGCACTTCAAAAATGCAACAAAAAGACAACTCAAAATGTAAACCCAGTCTTACATTAACCCCTTAGTGTCTAAGCCTGTTTTGGCCTTCAGGACCAGCCCCATTTTTGCAAATCTGACATGTGTCACTTTATGTGGAAATAACTCCAGAATGCTTTTACCTATCCAAGCGATTGTGAGATTGTTTTCTCAGGACATGTTGTACTTTATGATACTGAAAAATTTTTGTCGTTAAATTCAATATTTATTTGTAAGAAATGCCAAGATTTAGAGAAAATTAGCAAAAATGTGCATTTTTCTAAATTTAAATGTATTTACTTGTAAAACACAAAGTAATACCACACAAAATACTTACTAGTTTATATTTCCCATATGTCTACTTTATGTTTGCGTCGTTTTTTGAACATTCTTTTATTTTTCTAGGACATTACAAGGCTTAGAACTTTAGAAGCAATTTCTAAATTTTCAAGAAAATTTCAAAAGCCTATTTTTTCAGGGACCAGTTCAGATCTGAAGTGGCTTTGAGGGCCCTATATATTAGAAAGTCCCCAGAAGTCATCCCATTTTGAAAACTGCACCCATCAAAGTATTCAAAACAGCATTCAGAAAGTGTTTTAACCCTTTAGGCGTTTCACAGGAATTAAAGCAAAGTAGAGGTGAAATTTACAAATTTCATTTTTTTTCTTCGAAAATTCATTTGTAATAAAAAATTTCTGTACCACAGAAGGTTTTACCCAAGAAATGCAACTCAATATTTATTGCCCAGATTCTGCAGTTTCTGGAAATATCCCACATGTGGCCCTAGGGTGATAATGGACTGAAACACAGGCCTCAGAAGCAAAGGAGCACCTAGTGGATTTTGGGGCCTCCTTTTTTTAGAATATATTTTAGGCACCATGTCAGGTTTGAATAGGTCTTGTGGTACCAAAACAGTAAAGACCCCCAAAAAGTGAAAACTATACCCCTCAAGGAATTTATCTATGGATATAGTTAGCATTTTGAACCCACAGTTTTTTTGCTAAATTTATTTGAATTAGTATGTGAAGATGAAAATCTACTTTTTTTGTGAAAAAACTTAGAAATGTTAAATTTTTACAAGGAATAAAGTAGAAAAAACACCCCAACATATGTAAAGCAATTTCTTCCGATTATAGCAATACCCCATATGTGGTAATAAACTGCTGTTTGGACCCACAGCAGGCCTCAGAAGAGAAGGAGCACCATTTGGATTTTGGATTTCTGATTTTGCTGGAATAGTTTTCAGTGCTGTGTCACGTTTGCAATGCACTGGAGGAATGAACACCGTGGAAACCCCCCAATAGTGACCCCATTTTGGAAGCTACACCCCTCAAGGAATTTTTCCTAGGGGTAAAGTTAGCATTTTGACCCCACAGTTGTTTTGCTGAATTCATTGGAATTAGTCTGTAAAGGTAAAAATCTATTTTTTTTCTGAAAAAAGGTAGCCATTTTTAATTTTTACAAGGAATAAAGGAGAAAAAGCACCCCAACATTTGTAAAACAATTTCTCCTGATTACGTAAATACCCCATATGTGGTAATAAACTGCTGTTTGGACCCACACCGGGGCTTAGAAGGGAAGGAGCGCTATTTGGCTTTTGGAGCTCAAATTTAGCTGGAATAGTTTTTGGGTGTCATGTCGAATTTGCAAAGCCCCTGAGAGACCGAAACAGTGGAAGCCCCCCAAAAGTAACCCCATTTGGGAAACTACACCACTTAAGGAATCTATCTAGGGGTATAGTGAGCATTTAGACCCCACACGTCTTTTGCAGAATTTATTAGAATTAGGGCGTGAAAATTAATATCAACATTATTTCCACTAAAATATTGAATTTTTTCAATTTCACAAAGGATAAAGGAGAAAATGCAACCCAAAATTTGTAAAGCAATTTCTCCCGAGTACGGCTATACCCCACATGTGGTCATAAATGCTTTTTCATTAGAAAGTAATTAACCCTTTACGAACTGATTCATGTTTTGCTTTTTTCTTTTTCGTTTTTCCTCCTCGCTTTCCGAGAGCCACAACTTTTTTATTTTTCCGTCAATAGAGTGGTGTGAGGGCAAATTCTTTATTTTTTGTGAGTTAAATAATAATACACAGATATGTGGCCAGTGTCGCACTTATAAATGGCACCCGATCCTATCCGCTTTTGGAACGCTCTGTACATTTTGCATCGCCATAATCTGGGAGCCGGAACTTTTTTTCTTTTTTCACCACCGGAGCCGTGTGAGGGCTTATTTGTTGCGGGACAATCTGTAATTTTCATTGGTACCATTTTGGGGTACATGCGATTTTGTTGATCACTTTTTATTAAATTTTTCGGCAAGCCAGGTGACCAAAAACCATCAATTCTGACAATGATTTTTATTTATTTTTGACGGCGTTTACCCTGGGCTATAAATGACTATTATACTTTATTCTGCGGGTCGGTACGATTATGGCGATACCATATGTATATCGTTTTTTTATGTTTTGCAGCGTTTGCGCAATAAAATCACTTATTTAGAAAATAAATTATTTTTTGTCACCATATTCTGAGAGCCATAACTTTTTTATTTTTCAGTCAAAAAAGCAGTGTAAGGGCTTGTTTTTTGCGGGACAGGTTGTAGTTTGTATCGGTACTATTTTGGAGTACATGCGACTTTTTGATCACTTTTTATTACATATTTTGGGAGGGGTGGTGACCAAAAAATAGTGATTCTGGCATTGTTTTTCGTTTATTTTTTTTGCGGTGTTCACCGTGCGGGAAAAATAATAGTATAGTTTTATAGTTGGGGTCGTTACGAACGCGGTGATACCTAATATGTGTAATTTTTTTTACGTATTCATTTTTTTTCTATAATAAAAGACTTATTATAGGAAAAAAAGCAGTTCTTGTTTATATCACTTATAACTTTTATTTTTACACTTTTTTTAAAACATTTTTATTTATTTTTTTACTTTTTTCACTTGTCCCACTAGGGAACACTTAGACTTGCAGCTCTGATCGCTGCTGGAATACATTACACTACACACGTAGTGTAATGCATTCCAACTGTCATTGTGACGTAACAGTCACACTGACAGGAAGCCTACGACGACCACCCTCCGGGTGGTCCTCATAGGCTTCTGTACATGGCAACCCGGAAGCCATTGTCTGGCGGCCAGTTGCCATGGGTACCATCGCCAGCCCCCCGTGATTTCACGTGGGGGCTGCCGATCGGCGCTAAACACCTTAATTGTGGCGTTCAAAATCGAGCTCCGCAATTAAGGGGTTAACTGCCGATATCAGCGGCGATGGGCCGCTGATCGTCAACGGGGAATGCAGGGCAGACACCCTGCACAGTTAACCGCCGCTGCGGTGTAGCGCCGCGCGGCGGTTAACTGTCAAAGCACAGACGTAACTGCACGTCAAGGTGCGCGAACTTACTGCTCACCTCGACGTAGTTACGTCATGGTGCGTTAAGGGGTTAAAACTACTTGCAACAGGTGAAATGAATATCATTATCTTAGTACAATGGCGCCTTTCAGGGGGTGGGATCTATTAGGCAGCAAGTGAACAGTCAGTTCTTAAAGTTGATCTGTTGGAAGCAGGACAAGTGGGCAAGAGTAAAGGTATGTTCACACGGCCCATTTTCAGATGTTTTTCGGGCTGTGACAAACGGCTGAAAATATGGGGGCTGAACGCCTCCAAACATCTGCCCATTGATTTCAATGGGAATAACGGTGTTTCGTTCCAACGGGGTGGTTTTGTACGCGCCGTTTGTGAAAACAGCGCGTAAAAAAGACGCCCCGTAAAAATTAAGTGCATGTCACTTCTTGAGCCGTTTTTCATTGGGTCAGTAGAAAAACCGCTCCAAAAACGGTCGTAAAAAAACGCATCAAATAACTCCTGATGCATAAAAAACGGCTGTAAATCGGGGGCTGTTTTCCCTTGAAAACAGCTCCGTATTTTACAGCCGTTTTTAGTTTGCCGTGTGAACATAGCATTAGGAACTGAACGACTTTGACAAGGGCCAAATTGTGACTGCTTGACATCTGGGTCAAAGCATCTCCAAAACTACAGGTCTTGTGGGGTGTTCCTGGTATGCAGTGTTTAGAATCTACAAAAAGTGGTCCAAGGAACGACAGCTGGTGAACTGACGACATGGACTTGAGCACCCAATGCTAATGATGCATGTCAGGAACGAAGGCTAGCTTGTCTGGTTTGATCCCACAGAAGTGCTACTATAGCACAAAGTGCTGAAAGAGTTCATTCTGGCAATGATAGAAAGGTGTCAGAACACACAGTGCATCACAGCTTACAGTGACAGAACACACTATAGGAAAAAGGGATGCCGGCAGAGGCAGTTCGATGCTCTGGCAATGTTCTGCTGCCTTGGATCCTGGCATTAATGTGGATTTTACTTTGACACCTACCGTGTTTCCCCGATAGTAAGACACCCCCGATTGTAAGACGTATCGGGGGTTTCAGGGGGGTCGGCTAATATAAGCCGTACCCCGAAAGTAAGACATATGTCTTACTTTCAGGGAAACACGGGGGTATTGCCGCCTCCTGCCCACTTCCGCGCCGCCCCCCTCTCCATACGTCACCGCGCCGTCCCTTTCACTAGTTTTGTTGAAGAACCTAGAGCAGATGAAGGACTAAAAGGAGTAAAACGAAAAGAGGAACATGCTCGTTCTCAACACAGAAGTGATGTAGCCACCTCAGGTGAACTTTCTTCAGATCTCCATGGTGAACACCCGCCTGTTAAGAGGTCTGGCCGGTTGAACCGAGATTTAAGAGGAGGCGCTAACCTCTACGTAAGGAGCTTGTTTGATGTTGTGAAAAGTCAAATGAAACTTCCGCATAAGAAAGTTGTAAAAAAAGATGAAGATGCTGCTCAACAGCCTAAGGTAATAAATATTGTTTCTCCATCAACTAATCAGTCATTTGGAAGAAATATTTCTTCAGTTGGACCTACCCAAACGGAATCTGTTAAAACAAACTCAGCGGCTGTATCCAGTCAAGTACCTTTTAGTAAAGCCCAGTTGACAGCTACAAGTCAAACAATGTTTACCCGAATGGTTTCATTTGCAGGACCGAAACAGCAAGGATCTGGCAGAGACCATTCTTCTGCTGGACCTAGTGAACTAATGTCTGGAAGAATTCAACCCTTGCTAGAAGAAGGAGAGCTGCCACAAGAAATTAAAGGTACTACATGTCTATTCTCACTGACATATTTGCTTTTCTGCTACTACCTTGAAATGGTTTTGTTAGCTAAAAAATACTGCGTTCTTCCTAAAGGAAAAATAGTCCATAGAATAAATATGGTTTGTAACATTGCTGAAATCCCTGTAGAAACTGGTTCGAGAATTTTTTTCCAATATAAGACATACCCCGAAAGTAAGACATAGTGGGGCTTTTGGGGATAAAAAGAAAGTAAGACACTGTCTTACTTTCGGGGAAACACGGTACCACCTACCTTAACCTTGTTGCAGACCAACTATATCTCTTCATGGCAACTGTATTCCCTAATGTCAGTGGAATCTTTCAGCAGAATAATGCGCCCTACCACACTGCAAAAATTATTCAGGAATTATTTGAGGAACTTGACAAAGAGTTCAAGGTGTTGACTTGGTCTCCAAATTCTCCAATCTCAATCCGAATGAGCATCTGTGTGATGTGCTAGAAAAACAAGTCCGATCTATGGAGGACCAATCTCATGATTTACAGGATTAAAAGGATTTGCTAAATTCTTGGTGCCAAATGACACCTAAAGAGGTCTTGTGAAGTCCATGCCTAAACAGGTTAGAGCTATTCTAGGGGCATGAGTGGGACCTAAACAATATTAGACAGGTTTAGACATTTTAATGTCATGGCTGAACTGTGTATGTGTGTACAGTACATTAGCAATATTTATGTGTATGATATAACTATATTATTTAAAACATGATTTTTATTGAGAAAAACATAAAGGTATCGCATACATTTATACATATAAATGAAAAGCGGGACATCCCCCACTCACAACTATAAGAATAGACAGTGCGGACTTCCGGGGGCGGGGCATCTTGGATGGCCGCTTTTAGAGAGAGCTCCTCTGCGCCCTGAGACCATCCGGGCTGTATCCTGGAGATCCTGCCTCGGGGGACGTTGCAGGCAATTCTCCTGACACAGGGGGCTCGGAGAGACCCCAGAGAGGCTCCGATTTGAATCGCCCCAGAGCCGTGGGCGGTGGAACGCCGAAAGAAGTGCGGGCGTCCCTGGCCCCGTCACGCGGCTGAAGATAAACGCCCAGCGGGAGAAGAGCCCTGGATTGGGGATCCCCCTGCTAGGGGAGACAGTGGATCGGGGTGACCCGCCATAAAAAAAAAACATACTGTAGCTGGCACAAATCATCCTACCTGGGTCTCCTGCAGAAGAAGATCCTTCGGGGGCCATCTTGGAGGAGGCGAGGCTGGACTGTGGCTGAGCAGCACCTACACCAAACGGCCGGTAAGGCGAAGGGAGGAAGAGGACAAATGGGGGAAGGAGATCTTCCCTGTGGACTGCTCCGTGACCCCCCGATTGGCCATCATTGTACCTCGAAGGGCATTGCTAATCTGGCAGGGGAAGATCCCGGCCGCCATCTTGCGCGAGGCAAACCTTGCGAGAAGCCACGCCCCGGCCTCCATCTTGAGGAGCCACGACCCGACCGCCATCTTGGCGGGTAAAGGCCACTGCAGCCTGATAGGAAAAGAAGGGCTGGGAGAGGGAGGAGAAGTGGGGCAGACCCCAGGTGAGGACCCCCAAATACCCAAGTTGTGACCCAGACCAATATCTTGTGTGGGGCAATACCCACGTGAAAACACCCAGGCATGATCTCGCGGGTGACACTGCTGGGCCTGACGGCCATTCTTACTGCCCAGGGACTTGTATACACATCGCACGGGGGGAGAAACCCCGGTGTAACCCCGAGCCAGGAACTACTCAGCGCGACTCTCCTAAATGTGTGCACTACGTAGGCTTACGTCAACATTGTAGGAAGAATCTAGGATTTATTGCGCCTCAGAAACTTCCCCTTTGACCCGCCTTGGTTCACTTCATCGTTTGCACGGGACATTGTTTGCTGAACCCACTATGTTTTGTTATAAAGATCCCTCCAAACCCCTGCACATGCTGATGGATCTGTAAAGATGTAACGTGCTCTGGGCTACTTTCCTTCTATTTGCCTCTGCTGCCTGTTCATTGTCTGTAAAACCTCTCGTGCTATTCCCCTGATAGGGGAGCGTGACATGGACAAATATTTGACAAAATCTTTGAGAGATCAACCTGCCCGCTCTTGTGCTGCCCGGACGCCCGGGATAACCCCATCCTCCAAAATGCAGAAATCCAAAACCCATATGAAGGGGGATAAACAGACCCCCAGATCTTCTTCTAACAGAGGTTCCAGCTCTCAACATCAGTTCACCCCAGAACTTCTTCCTGATGACGACGTCACGCCACCCAGACTAACCCCACAGAACAGTCCTTCGCATGACTCGGAAACTGACTCCCTTCAGGCGACCTTAGTGGCACAGGAGGTCTCCAAACTTCTGCTTCCTCTCTTCGACAAGCGGCTGGATGTCTTGCACATGTCCATTAATTCTGCATTGGCGCAAATCACTTCAAATTCACAAAAAATAGCAGATATGGAAACACGGTTTAATACAGCGGAAGATTCTATCGCCACAATGGAGGTCGCCTTGAGGCAAAGTCAAACCACATCCCAAGCCCTGAGAGAGAAATTGTATGGCCTAGAAAATAGGGATCGGCGCAGCAATTTGCGCTTCGTGGGCATCCCTGAAAGCGTGACGAACGACCAGCTACTGGACTACATCACCAAAGATCTACCCACAGCCCTCAACATTGACCTGGGACGCGACCCCCTCATGATTGAGAGAGTACAAAGGCTGGGACCACCCAGAACCAGGGGGAATGCGGGAGACAATAGGCCACGTCCAGTGATCGCCAAGTACCTACACTGGGCAATAAAAGAAAGAGTCTTGAGAGCATACAGGCAGCAGGGGAACCTCCACGTGAATAACTCCAAAATCCTGATTTTCCAAGATTACTCGGCGACGGTTGCCCAGAAGAGAA
Source organism: Rhinoderma darwinii (assembly GCF_050947455.1). Taxonomy (NCBI): domain Eukaryota; kingdom Metazoa; phylum Chordata; class Amphibia; order Anura; family Rhinodermatidae; genus Rhinoderma; species Rhinoderma darwinii. The sequence continues at coordinate 100,070,598 of NC_134691.1, read as the reverse complement.
AAGCCTTCGCTCCAATCTGCCGCCTGTTGTACGAACAGAACACCCGATTCCAACTCCTCTTCCCGGCCAAGCTGAAAGTGCAAATGGGGGACCGTACGCTGATGTTTGAGGATCCGGTCCTGGCCCGCAGAGGCCTCCATCTGGAAGTGCAGGATGAAGGATAATGAAGACCTTTTGAGAGGAAAAGTTAGCCCTCCTACCAATGGACATGTGCTTACCTCGCTTACCTTGGCGAGTTAAAGCGCAATCTGCGGCAGTTGTGTTCACAACAGAACACCAGTTACTTGTTAATGCCGCTATAAGTTTTGTTGTTTTTATGCCTTTTTTGTGTTACTTATGCTCGCTCATGTATTTTATCCTTTTTCAGGTGATGGGAGGCGTGACTCCCGCTTGTAATGGCATTAGTGGGAAGGGGCTGTACTCGCGGCTCGCTGGGACCGTGGGGGGCAGCATCTGGCTTTCACTACCTTTGATCCGAATCTACCACCTCGACACAGGATGAGTACCCCGAACACACTACACCCTGACACTTTTAGTACCCACCCTCATATTAAATTCCTCTCCTGGAATGTAGCAGGACTGAACACGCCCCTGAAGAGGAAAAAAGTGCTTAATCATCTCAAAAGACTCTCCCCTGACATTATATTTCTTCAGGAGACTCACTGGAGATCAGGCACGCAAAGCAACTTGAAAGCCCCATGGCTAGGGGATTGCCTTTCTGCCTCACATTCTTCCTCTTCGCGGGGGGTCGCGACACTTTTCAGAAGGGACATTCAATACACTGTAGAGAACTCCATAGCGGACCCTCAGGGCAGGTACCTAATACTACAGGTGTTAATAGCCGGGATAGCATATTTACTGGTGAACATTTATGCCCCTAATCACGACCAACACACGTTTTACCCAGAGGTTCTCCAAATCATAACAAGCTTTCCCGACTGTCGCTTAATAATTGGAGGCGACTTCAATCTTGTACAATGCCCCACACTAGACAGGTCCCCTTCTACACCTCAGTCCCAGGTAGCGACCGCCTCCCTCACTCTTCTCATTGACTCCCTCAATGTGTGCGATCCCTGGAGGGTGATGGATTCTGGGGCGAGAGAATACACGTGTCATTCTGTAGCCCATAAAACATTCTCCCGTATTGACTACTTTCTGATATCCTCCCCCCTGTTTGAGGCGCATTACTCATCACGTATACATCCAATCACCATATCAGACCATGCTCCAATTACAATGTCATTATCCTTATCTCCATTCAATGTGAGAACTAGAATTTGGAGATTTCCTGCGTACATGGCAGATTCTGATGACTTTAAAAAGTATCTCCAAACATATTGGAGTCAATTCTTGGACGACAACATCTCTCATACGGATGACTCCCCCTTGCTGTGGGCGACTTCTAAGGCTGTAATGAGAGGTCATGTCATCAGCTATCTGTCCCGTAGGCGGAAAACGAGAAGGGAACGCTTTGACGCCTTACACAAGGCTTTACTGACCGCTCAGCGCACATATGCAGCAGATTCTTCTGCGTATAACCAAAATGTTTATCAAACGGCTAGGCATCTTTTGGACACATTTGTCCACGATGAATCCCATTGGCAGGTAAAAAACACAGACAATACATTTTATAGATGGGGGAATAGAACTGGAAAATTACTCGCCACCCTAACTAAGCAAAGACGTCCATTCAAACCCATTTTGTCCCTGCGGCACCCTACCACCGGCTCCCTTGTCACCGACGCTTCTGATATAGCGCAGATTTTCTCCGATTATTACGAAGACCTTTATAGAGCGGCCCCAGCATCCCTCCCAGATATCAATACCTTTCTGGACACCATAAATTTGCCCTCCATATCTGAAGATCAGCAATCTTTGCTCAATTCGGACATCCAGGAGGAGGAAGTGAGACGGGCCATCTCTCTGACCTCCAACGGCAAAACAACGGGTCCGGACGGATTCCCGGCGGAATATTATAAAATACTGGCCCCCCAAATAATCTCCACTCTCACTAATTTATTTAACGACGCCTTTATACGCCAAATGCCCATTGACCGATTCACAGAGTCCCGCACAGTTCTCTTACCAAAGTCAAATAAAGACCCGTCTTTGGCTCAATCTTATCGGCCAATCTCACTACTCAATCAAGATTATAAATTACTGGCAAGGATATTGGCTGACAGACTCCAGGTTGTTCTCCCCCGACCTTTTATGCGAATCTCAAATGGGTTTCACACAAGGCAGGACTAGTATCAAGAATATACGATCAGCTGTTGCCGCCACAGTTATGGCGCAGGAGCAGGATCAACCAGTTAACATGCTGATGAGCCTTGACCCTGAGAAGGCCTTCGACACTGTCGCTTGGCCTTTTCTTGATGAGGTGATGGAACGAACAAGCCTTGGATCGACTGTTACACAATTCCTGCAATCTCTTCGTGTTGGGTGTGCAACTAGTGTGATGGTCAATGGGCATAACACGGCTCCGATAGATATTTTCAGAGTCACCAAGCAGGGTTGTTCCCTATCCCCCCTCCTTTTTAATCTCGCCTTAGACCCCCTCTTGCGTCATCTCTCCCAAACATCTACTTTTCAGGGCATTAAACTACGTAATATAGAATTAAATGTGGCCGCTTTTGCTGACGATATTTTGTTAGCAGTATCTAGACCCTCTTTTGTGTGAATTGCAGGGGGTGGGGCGACTGTCAGGTTACACTCTGAATCTAGATAAGACAGAAGCAATGTTGCTGAAAGGCCCCCCCACACCCCTGTGGTCACGGAAATTCCCATTTAAATGGAACTCTCAGGCCCTCACGTATCTAGGAGTTCGAATCACGAAACGCCCGTCCGCACTTTATAACACCAACATATCGCACTATATAACGGAACAGGAGAAGACGTTCCTCTCCTGGAAACACTTTATACTCTCTTATCTGGGCAGGGCTAATCTACTCAAAATGACAGAATTCCCACGCCTCCTGTACCTCTTCCACACTCTCCCAATTTACCTCACACCCAAAGACGAGCGCAGAATCAACTATCTCTATAGAACCTTTATCTGGGGCGGGAAAAGATCCAGAATAGCCTATATCATCCTGCAGCAGCCCAGGGGTAATGGGGGTATTAACTTCCCCAATATTAAGCACTACAATTTGGCAGCTCTATATAGGTATATCTCTGACTGGATCCACAACACCTCCGTATACACCTCCTCACCTCTAGACTCGGCATTGTTCATGGGGAACACTTTATCAGGACTCTTGCATCTTCCTTATGGGAGCTTGATGAGGGAAACGAGGGCCAACCCCTTACTATTTACTACATGGAAGGCATGGCAGAAGATAAGATCTCTTTTTCATCTTTCTCATCTGCTATCTCTTCATATGCCCTTGGTATGTAACCCTGACTTTCAGAGTGGTAACCCTGCTGCCGTCTTCCACAGATGGTACAGGCTGGGGCTCACTTCTGTGGGGCAATTTATGAACATAGAAGAGCGTAGGATGTTTTCCTTTACGGAGTTATGTTCTAAGTTTACGGATCACCAGATTGATCTCTTTAGCTATATGCAAGCCAAAAGTTATTTAACAAAGATACTACCATCGCTACCTGACCAAGAATGGAACCCATGCCTGCGACATCATTTTTCAAAACAAAACTACCTCAGGGGTCAAATCACTCGTAATTACCAATTTATCCACGTTCCCTTAGATTATTCTCAAACCCAAACCCCCCTAACCAAATGGAAAACAGATGACCACACGCTCACCTACACAACCATTTTAGCGGCCTTGACACAGGCACATAAATTTCTCCCTTTGGCACGTTTCCTGGAGATGAGATTGAAAGTCTCCCATAGGTCATACCTAACACCGCAAATAGGGCACAAAATAGGCGTCTATCCCACCTCGCAGTGCTTCAAATGCCACACACCGGAGGCTAACCTCTATCACTGTCTATGGTCCTGCCCAAATATCCAAACTTTCTGGTCCAGAATACAATCATTCACCTCTGAACACCTCACAAACTTTGTTCCTAACACAGCGTTATGGGCAATCTTTGGGTACCTGGACCCTGACACACACCACTGTTCCCCCGGGGCGCACAGACTATTGCACTACGTGGCGGCAGCGGGGGTAAAGGCTATCCTACAAACCTGGCTTCACGATCAGGCCCCACCTTTCAAAATGTTTCTTGACAAACTCTCCTATCTGATGAAGATGGATTGGATGGAGGCATCTCTCCATAAAGAGCAAAAGGTCAAGCAATTTTTCGATACTTGGGAATCCTTTATCTCACTCCTCCCGCGGAACGTGCAAATGAAAATAAAACACTGCTTTGACTCCACTATAAGTTTTAACGAACAGCTACTTATGGGGGACGCACCTATAATGTAACGTGTGTTCACTGCGAGATGATGAGTTGTCGGGGATTCGGATTCTTATGATGCCTGTGGGTCACGCCTCTGATCTGCTTATTGGCGATCTCGCTTCTCGGAGAAAGCTTTTAGATAACATATCGGTGGGACTGGCAAAGGGTATTTGGCTGGTTCCATGCCCATGCTATCGTCACGCTGGGGTTGAAAACCCGACGAGGAGGGGAGAGCCTGCATTTGCCTAATATGTAGATCCCCTCACCTGACTTATTGGAATTATGGATATAATGAGCTTAATAGTAACGGTTATGACTGTTATGTTTTTGTCCCCCCCCCCCACCCTATATTTTTTTTAATTAATTTTTTTATTTTTTTATTTTTTTTTTATATTTTTTTTTTTTATTTTGTCTTATTCATTGGGCTTTATCCCATTATTTGATCATTCTAGATGTCTTGTATATTTCTCAGCCCCCATCCTCCCCCTTTTTACTTTTTGTACCCCTTATTGGAAAATGTTAATAAAAACTATTTTGAAAAAAAAAAAGAATAGACAGTGCAAGACCCAAGTGAGTCACGGTGTGCAAAACTCGCAAACCCCAAATGTTCAAAAAACAAAAACAAAAATGCACATTAGTCAGTCATGGAGGCATAACGAACTCAAAATATATGCAAACCCGAGTAGGAAGAAGATAAATCAGGAATTAAGATTAAATTCAAAATAAGGAAAAACAAAAACAAAACAGAACTAAGTTTAACAGAACTAAGCATAGCTCACATGGTCATAGAAAACGAGGTAAAAAGGATTAGGAATAGAGAGAATCTACATAATAGCGAGAAGAGGTCCATTTATCCCAAGGAAGACATTGTGACATACGGGTTCTTTGCAGGAAAATCGTTCGTTCCATTATACAATTAAAGTTAACATACTGAATCATCTCAGTCAACGTAGGAGTGGAGGTCTTCTACCAATACTTAGCTATAAGAATTCTTGCAGAGCATGAAACGTGGGAGATAATCTTCTTATCATGGGAGTGGAAATCATCTAACCCTACATTAAGCAGGGCCAATGCCGGATTACATTCTAATGGGTATTGTAGGACATTCGATAATAATTTATCTATTTTACCCCAAATAGATTTTAGAGCTGGACAGTACCAAAAAATCTGTTTAAGAGTCCCCACCTCAGAACAACATCTCCAACATACATTGGAAGAATTAGGATAAATGATAGAGAGGCGGTGAGGCGTCATGTACCATCTATACATTACCTTTCTAGTAGATTCAACACATTGGAGGGTAGTTTGCTGTAAACTTTCCAGGACAGCCACATATGCCTTAGACACTCCTTTCGCAGTTTTTGCGTACTGAAAAAAGAAAAATTCATAGAGTGACTTAGAAGAAAGGGAACAACTACCCAGACCCAGTAAGAAGTGACAAATCCGGACATATTTATAAAAGTCAGTTGTTGGCAAATCAAATTTAGTAGTTAGCTCTGCAAAAGTAAAAGAACACCTCCTCTCCAAACATCCCCCACAGTTTTAATATCTTTTGTCTCCCAAAGAGACAAGTTCATATTCGGAATCAGTTGCGAGAGAGTCCAAATAGATATCTCAGACACCCTCAGAGGAAAGAGAGCTTTTTTGACCACCATCAATTTCCACGAAGACAGAGCAGCCTTAATGGTCAACATAGATGGAGTAGGGATGGACATTTTGAGCGCAGCAGCCCATAAATAGGAGTTAAGAGAATCAAAATGCCCACAGGAACTTTCAATTACAACCCAGTGCTTCAACTGTGTGGGGTTCAACCACTGTCGCAATTGATCCAAAATGCAAGCATGGAAATACGCTGCAACATGGGGGAATCCCAATCCACCATCAGTTATAGGAAGATACAGGACCCGAATAGCAACACTAGCTTTTTGTTTTTTCCACACGTATTTAACTAACAGATTCTGGAGTTTGTTTATGTACGAAGCAGGGATCCAGATAGGCAAGTTTTTAAACAGATAAAGAATTTTAGGCAAGATCAACATTTTGAGCGCTGCAATGCGTCCTACCCACGAGACTTCAAACCTAAGGTGTTCATCAAGCTCTCTTTCCATCTGATCAAGTAAAGGAGGATAATTGAGAGTATACATCTGAGACACCGGATATGCCAACCGAATCCCTAAGTACGGAAGCCCTTGAGAAGACCAATGAAAGGAGTATAAGGATTGCAAAGTGTGTACAACAGGAGGTGACAAACCCATACTCATAATCTGCGACTTATTTTCGTTCAATTTATAATAAGAGACAGCACTAAATGTTTTTAGAATGGTCATAATACGCAGAAGGGAAACACATTGGTCAGACAAAACCATAAGTACATCATCAGCAAAAAGCCCAATTTTGTGTTTAGTTGGACCAATAGTAACCCCTTGTATTTCTGGAGTTGATCTTATAGCCTCCGGCAATGGTTCCATAACTAGAGTGAAAATTAGCGGGAAGAGCGGACAACCTTGACGAGTGACATTAGAAATAGAAAACTGAGTAGATTGATAACCTGAAGCTAGTACAGTAGCGGAAGGATGGGTATATAGGGCCATAATAAAGTCTTGGGCTTTCCTTACAATTCGAAAATTTAGCAAGAACAGCATCCAAATAACCCCAATGCACACGGTCAAACGCCTTTTCCACATCTAAAGATAAAAACAAAGAAGGCATCCGACTGCGCCCCACCCAGTTAATGAGATCCACAAATCGCCTTGTTCCATCTACCGAGGATCTCTGCTTGATAAAGTCAACCTGATCTTGATGAGGTAGTACTGAAGCTAATTGCATGGCCAGAATTTTGGATTACAATTTTAAATCAGTGTTAAGTAAACTGATGTGCCTAAAATTTTGCGGTCTATCTGTAGGTTTACCTGGTTTGGGTAACGTAATGACCGTGGTCCGGAGCATTTCTGGAGGGAATTGACCCGTGGAATGGATATGTGTAAACAGATTGAAAAGTTGGGGGGCAAGAATGGATTAAAAATTTTTTAAATAATCATTAGTAAGACCATCAGGACCCAGAGATTTCTGCAACTTTAGGGTAGCTATAGCATCCATAATTTCAATAAGTTGAATGCGCAGGGACAAAGCAAATAATTGAGATGGCGTGATTTTTGGAAGAGAAATAGACTCCAAAAAATCGGCAATGGCTGTGGGGGAAGGCTGAGGAACAGCAGGATCTTGGTTTAAATTGTAAAGAGAAGAATAGTATTGCGCTAAAGAATTCGCAATATCCTGAGGGTTAAATAGAATTTCGTTTTGTTGGTAATAAAGAAAGGGAACTCTAGCCTTAAAAGCTTGATGTTTTAATTGTTGCGCTAAAAGGGCACCCGCTCTGTTACTATGTCTGTAATACTTAACTTTTAACCTCTGTAGCGCTCTATCGTATTTATATAAATCAATTTGATGCAATTGTGCATGTAGATGACTAAGCAAACGAGATCTATCAGCACATACCGTTCCTTTATTCAATTGCGTAAGACGAAGTATTTCATCCAATGTTTGAAGTCGTTTAGCTTCCCTAAGTTTCTTGTCTCTAGCCGCTAAACTAAGGAAATGACCCCTCATAAAGGCCTTATGAGCGCACCATATCGTTGTGGGAGTTACATCAGGAGTCACATTAAATTTAAAGAACTCTTCCATAGTGAAAATATGTGAGTCCTGGTATTTAGGTGAATGCAATATAAAATGGTTGATCCTCCAAGGAAAGGAGGGGGCTTATTAAAATTTTCAGATAACGACATTGAAATGGGCACATGGTCCGACCAAGTAATGAGTCCTATTTGAGACGAGGAAACTCTATCAAACAAAGACTTATCTACAAAGAACATATCAATGCGTGAGTAGGTACCATGAGGATGTGAAAAGAATGTAAAGTCTTTCTCATTTAAATGTTGCAAGCGCCAAACATCCATCAGACCTTCCTTAGACATGACCTGAAATAAGTCAGAGGGAGAATGCGTGGCACCGGGAGCTGTAGAATCTAAAGAAGGCCACATAACTTTATTGTAATCTCCTACAAATACAAGATGCCCCCGTTGAAACTTGTGAATCTTTTTAAATAATTTGTTAATAAATCGAATCTGATGAGTGTTTGGTACATACACATTAACAATGGTATATTGCACATTATTCAAATGATATACAAGAATAATATAACGACCTTCTGGGTCTATATGCACAAGATCCTAAACAAATGCAATCGAATGATTAATTAACATGGAGACGCCTCTCTTTTTTGAGACAGCCGGAGCTGTGTAGATATGAGGAAAGTGCTTATGCTTAAGCCTAAAAATATCTGAGCGGTTCAAATGCGTTTCCTGCAGACAAAGCACAGAAGCCTGCAACCTCTTGGCTTCGGCCCATAGCAGGGATCTTTTGAAAGGGCTGTTCATCCCTTTAGTGTTTAAGGAGATATCTCAAAAAACACCCCATGTGGGTTTAGGCTGGGTTCACACGACCTATTTTCAGACGTATACGAGGCGTTTTTTGCCGCGTTTTACGTCTGAAAATACGTCTCAAATACGTTGTCAAACATCTGCCCATTACTTTCTATGGGTATAACGCTGTATTGTTCCCACGACGCGTAATTTTACGCGTTGTACGGCAATTACGACGCGTAAAATTACGCCTCGTAAAAAGAAGTGCAGGACACTTCTTTGGACGTTTTTGGAGCTGTTTTCTCATAGACTCCAATGAAAACAGCTCCAAAAACGGACGTAAAAAACGCCGCGAAAAAGGCGCGAAAAACGCAGCGAAAAATGCGAGTTGCTCAAAAAACGTCTGAAAATCAGGGGCTGTTTTCCCTTGAAAACAGCTCTGTATTTTCAGACGTTTTTGGTCACTACGTGTGCACATACCCTTAGTAGCATAGCACCTATTCTCAATATGATAGCAAAACATATGAAGGTATGACCCGTAAGCTTAGCGAACAAAACAACCCAATCCAACATGTGGACAAAGAAACAAAAAACAAAGTAATACAATCCAGTCTGCACCAGACGATCCGACAGTGCAATCCTAGAAGGGAGGGAAATCGGCATTAACAAGTAACAGACATGACCCCACCCTAGGCAATATTAATGAGACAGTTCACAGACCTAAACATGAGGAGAAAAGAATATGAAACAGTTACATCATATAGCTACCTCCAAGAAGGCCACCCCTACATAGCATACTAGAAATTACCAGCATGAGTAAAAAAAAAAGGAAGAATTAAACAGCTATATACAATTAAGATATAGAAGACCGACGATAATGAACTTCCCGCCACTCTGCTTCGAGGCGATGAGGCTTCTTAGGCGGAGAGACTGCACGAGTCAGTGAGGAGGGTCCAGACCTGGAAAGGCCCATGACATCTAAATTCCAGCTTTTAAAGGAGAGCAGCAGCCTTGGCCGGAGAATCCACCACATGCTTCGATTCCTTATACGAGATAATCAATTTAACAGGAAAGTCCCATTTATAGACACAAATTCTCTCCTGCGCAGTAAAGTAGCGGCAGAAAGATCAGCAAACAACTGTATATCCCGGAAACGGTCAGGAAGGGAGGTCACATTTCTAGCTGCAAACAGGAGTTTATCCTTGAAGTGATAGAAATGGATACAAGCAATCACATCTCTAGGCGTCTAAGTAGGCAGCGATCTTGGTTTGGGGATACGATGCGCCCTGTCAATCAGCAAATCCAACTGCGGTGCCTCCTGCAAGAGGGCCACAAAAAGATCCGTTAAGTATTCCACCAAATTAACATTTTTAATGTCTTCAGGAATACAGCGTAAACGAACATTATTGCGGCGTGACCGGTCTTCCAGGTCTGCAATTTTACATGTCAGTGCTTCCACTTCCTCCTCCAAACAAGTATTAGTATCCACCAGAGCATTATGAGCAACAGAAAATTCTGCCATCTTATTCTCAATGTGCGAGGTCCTGACCCCCAAAGCAACAAAGTCTTTCTGCAAATCATGAAATGCATGCTGAATAGACTGTTGTATAGAGGCATGAAGATCATGCAGCAAATGTTTAAGGGCAGCTTCGGTCACTGGTTTATCAGCCCCAGTAGTTTGCATTAACACAGGCGCCATGTTAAGCACATGCTCTGCAGGAGAGCTAGTATTACTCACATCAGGAGAAGATGGAGTCCTGGAGGAAAACAGCCCAGCAGAGGAGGAAGCCGAGTGCAGCAGCGAGGCATCGGATGACCGAGGAAGGCATGGTGAGGAGGCTGCAAGGACCGCACCTTTAGCAGCCTCCAAAGTCCGCTGGCTGACTGTGGAATCCCCTTGAAGCTCCGGTGATGGCGAACCGGCGCTATTTTGGGATCGTGTCGCCGGGAAGAACTAGGTGGGTTTTGCTGCGGCCGGTTTCTTCCGAATCCTCCCCATACTGGTAAGGTAAGTGCCCGGTAGTGTTCCGGTGTATGTAGGTGACAATTAGAGTCACTGATGAGCTTTATACGAGCCAATGTGAGCGGATTACAGCCCAGGAGCTAGGGAGCTGGAATCAAACACGTCCTACTCCATGCGCTAGCGGCCACGCCCCCATAGCTATATTATTTAAATGGCCACTAATCTTCAAGCACACCTCGCACAAATTAAGAGCCTGCTCTGTGGCTTGAAAAAACAAGTGGGTTGTAGATCAAGTGGAGTTCCAAAAACCAGAGTTGAAAAGAGGAGTTAAAGCCCCAATAAGTGCTCTTCTACTTCTTTTTCTTTTTGATTAACAACTGTTCGCTGTTTTTTTTTTTTTGTGACTTGGATAATGGATAGCAAGATTGGAGGTTTTCTTCAGTGCACAGTTTGCCATATGTATGCACGACTGGAGCCGGAGTTCCAGGGTGAATATCTCTGTGGCAGATGTGAGCATGTTGGTCACCTGGAAACTCGTATTAGAGATCTGGAGGAGCAGAATGCAACACTGAGGAGGATAGACAATCTTGAGCTGAGCTTGCTGCTCACGGAGCATGCAGTTAGTGGGTTAGAACTGGAGGGTGAAGACATGGGTGAGCAGGATCAGGTAAGTAGCTGGGTTAATGTAGTTAGGGGCAGTAGAAAGGGGTCAAAGAAAAGGAAGGCCGATCCGGTTTCTGACATTCCAGGCAAAATTGCCAAGTTGGGTGATGATGCGAGGGTGTCAGTCTCAGAAATGGCAGCCCTAGTGGATACTGATCTCCCTAACAGCCGGGAGAACAGCCCAGCTAGTAGTCGGCGGGATGGTAATGCAGGTAAGCCAAGACAATTGATAGTCGTAGGGGATTCTATAATCAGGAAGACGGATAGAATAATTTGTCGCCAAGACCACCTCAACCGAATGGTTTGCTGTCTCCCCGGTGCCAGGGTTCGGCATGTGGTGGAACGGGTGGACAAATTGCTGGGAGGGGCTGGTGATGATCCAGCTGTCGTGGTCCATGTCGGTACCAACGACAGAATAAATGGTAGGTGGAGGAGCCTTAAGAATAATTTTAAAGAACTAGGCTACAAGCTGAAGGGAAGGACCTCCAAAGTAGTATTCTCAGGAATACTGCCTGTGCCATGCGCATCACAGGAAAGACAGCGGGAGCTCAGGGAGTTAAATGCATGGCTGAAGTCTTGGTGTAGAGGAGAAGGATTTGGGTTCCTAGAGCACTGGGCTGACTTTTCATTGGGGTACAAACTGTATTCTGCAGATGATTTGCACCTAAATGGAAGGGGGTCCGCTGTGCTGGGGGAGAGAATTCTAGCTGGGGTGGCGGAGTATTTAAACTAGGGCTGAGGAGGGAGGTCAATGTAGAAAAAAAAGGGGTAGCCAGGTTAGAGAGGGGTCAGACTATATTGGTGGGGGGAGAAACAGAATGTGGGGAGAGGACTAGACAACAAGATAAGGAGATCCTTTCGTTACAAAACATCAGTGTAAATAAAAAGGCCCAATTAATGTCAAATCACATTTCTGATAATAAAAGTGAAAAACTGACAGGCAAGTTAAAGTGTATGTTCACAAATGCCAGAAGTCTAGCAAGCAAAATGGGGGAGCTGGAGGCCTTGATGCTGGAAGAAAATATAGATATAGTTGGTGTTGCTGAAACATGGCTGGACTCTTCACATGACTGGGCTGTAAATCTACAGGGTTTTACACTTATTCGGAAAGACAGGACAAATAGGAAAGGTGGTGGTGTATGTCTGTATGTGAGAAATGATATGAAGGCAAGTCTGAAAGAGACAATAGTGGGTGAATACTGTGAGGAGGTTGAAACCTTATGGGTGGAACTAGAAAGGGAGGTAAACACTGAAAAAATTACTTTTGGTGTAATCTATAGACCCCCCAATATAACTGAGGAGATGGAAGTTCGGCTATATAAACAGATGGAGCGGGCTGCACAGGCGGGTACTGTAGTGATAATGGGAGATTTTAATTTCCGGGATATTAATTGGTGTCATTGTTCAGCTTCAACTGCAAAGGGGAGACATTTCCTCAACCTGTTGCAGGAAAATTTTATGGGCCAGCTTGTGCAAGACCCGACTATAGGTGAAGCTCTGTTGGATCTGATGATTTCTAATAATGCAGATCTTGTTGGGAATGTCAATGTTCGTGAAAACCTCGGTAACAGTGATCATAATATAGTTACATTTTACCTATACTGTAAAAAACAAACGCAGGCTGGGAGGGCAAAAACATTTAATTTTAAGAAAGCCAATTTCCCCAGGATGAGGGCTGCAATTCAGGATATGGACTGGGAAGAGCTAATGTCAAATAATGGAACAAATGATAAATGGGAGATTTTCAAATCTACTTTGAGTTATTATAGTGCAAAATTTATTCCTATAGGTAACAAGTATAAACGACTCAAATTAAACCCCACATGGCTTACACCTTCTGTGAAAGGGGCAATACACGACAAAAAAAGGGCATTTAAAAAATACAAATCTGAGGGTACAGCTGTAGCCTTTGTAAAATATAAAGAGCTTAATAAAATCTGTAAAAATGTAATAAAATTAGCAAAAATACAAAATTAAAGGCAGGTGGCCAAGGATAGTAAAACAAATCCCAAAAAAATTCTTAAAGTATATAAATGCTAAAAAGCCAAGGTCTGAACATGTAGGACCCCTAGATAATGGTAATGGGGAGTTGATCACAGGGGATCAAGAGAAGGCAGAGTTACTAAATGGGTTCTTTAGCTCTGTATATACAACAGAAGAAAGAGCAGCTGATGTAGCCGGTGCCAGTGCTGTTAATATATCAGTTGATATACTGAATTGGATGAATGTAGATATGGTCCAAGCTAAATTAAATAAAATAAATGTGCACAAGGCCCCGGGACCAGATGGGTTACAACCTAGAATTCTTAAAGAGCTTAGTTCAGTTATTTCTGTCCCCCTTTTCATAATATTCAGAGAATCTCTAGTGACTGGTATAGTGCCAAGGGACTGGCGCAGCGCAAATGTGGTGCCTATTTTCAAAAAGGGCTCTAGGTCTTCCCCGGGTAATTATAGACCAGTAAGCTTAACATCCATCGTGGGGAAAATGTTTGAGGGGCTATTGAGGGACTATATACAGGATTATGTGACGATAAATAGCATTATAAGTGACAGCCAGCACGGTTTTACTAAGGACAGAAGTTGTCAAACTAACCAAATCTGTTTTTATGAAGAGGAGAGCAGAAGTCTAGACAGAGGGGCCGCTGTGGATTTAGTGTTTTTGGACTTTGCAAAGGCATTTGACACTGTCCCCCATAGACACCTAATGGGTAAATTAAGGACTATAGGTTTAGAAAATATAGTTTGTAATTGGATTGAGAATTGGCTCAAGGACCGTATCCAGAGAATTGTGGTCAATGATTCCTACTCTGAATGGTCCCCGATAATAAGTGGTGTACCCCAGGGTTCAGTGCTGGGACCACTATTATTCAACTTATTTATTAATGATATAGAAGATGGGATTAATAGCACTATTTCTATTTTTGCAGATGACACCAAGCTATGTAATATAGTTCAGTCTATGGAAGATGTTCATGAATTGCAGGCAGATTTAAACAAACTAAGTGTTTGGGCGTCCACTTGGCAGATGAAGTTTAATGTAGATAAATGTAAAGTTATGCATCTGGGTACCAACAACCTGCATGCATCATATGTCCTAGGGGGAGCTACACTGGCGGATTCACTTGTTGAGAAGGATCTGGGTGTTCTTGTAAATCATAAACTCAATAACAGCAAGCAGTGTCAATCAGCTGCTTCAAAGGCCAGCAGGATATTGTCGTGTATTAAAAGAGGCATGGACTCACGGGACAGGGATGTAATATTGCCACTTTACAAAGCATTAGCGAGGCCTCATCTAGAATATGCAGTTCAGTTCTGGGCTCCAGTTCATAGAAAGGATGCCCTGGAGTTGGAAAAAATACAAAGAAGAGCAACGAAGCTAATTAGGGGCATGGAGAATTTAAGTTATGAGGAAAGATTGAAAGAATTAAACCTATTTAGCCTTGAAAAAAGACGACTAAGGGGGGACATGATTAACTTATATAAATATATTAATGGCACATACAAAAAATATGGTGAAATCCTGTTCCTTGTAAAACTCCCTCAAAAAACAAGGGGGCACTCCCTCCGTCTGGAGAAAAAAAGGTTCAAGCTGCAGAGGCGACAAGGCTTCTTTACCGTGAGAACTGTGAATATATGGAATAGCCTACCGCAGGAGCTGGTCACAGCAGGGACAGTAGATGGCTTTAAAAAAGGGTTAGATAATTTCCTAGAACAAAAAAATATTAGCTCCTATGTGTAGAAATTTTTCCTTCCCTTTTCCCGTCCCTTGGTTGAACTTGATGGACATGTGTCTTTTTTCAGCCGTACTAACTATGTAACTATGTAACTATGTAATAGTACAAGTGAAATTTTAAGAAACTTTGTAATATATCTTATTAAAGTGCCTCTTTCTATACTGTTTTGAGAGACAAGACAGATTATCAGCTCAATGAGGGATCAGGTTACATGCTGCCCATAGAAGTCTCTGGAGAGTGGAGTGGGAAACAAAGTGATGCTGCTGCTAGTTAGTGTTTTATCTCACCCCAGTGCTTGATACACAGCTATACTGCTGTATGATGTCCTCTGTACTGCTGCTGTGGACATGCTACAAAGAAAGTGGGTAGCAGGAAGTTCTCTTCTCTATGTGTGCTTTGTATGGGAGACAGGATAGTAATTAGGATCTATCCACTAACTCAGGCAAAGCTGACTATTAGAGATAGAGCCTGATAGAGGGGAAAACTGCTAAAAATGCAGGTTACAAGTCATACACTGGCCAGAAACAGTGTTTTTTGTTTCTCATGTACACACATATGACAGCTTATTCTGAGAAGTTAGCTAAAAGGTTAGATACACTTTAAATATAAGGTAAAGCAGCACTATCTATATAGATGATATACTTGGTATTATTTACCTGTACATTTTAGTGCTACTATTTATATGTACAGCATAGGGCACTTCCTTTTCTCTGGGCCACTCTTCTGACACCTATGGGTAAGGCATATCAGGTCACTTTACTCTGTTTGGGACTCTACCCAGTCTTAGCTATACACTTTTTTTGGACATCTGTTTAGACCTATTTGTTAGCATAGATGCTCATAATCACCTCTTTAGATGCTACCATCCTTGTGTTTGTACTTACCTCTCTTGTCCTCATATGGGTTGTTTAAGCTAGACAAGATAGCTATGCTCCCCTTTTTATACCTGATGTTACCTGCCCTTCATTAGTACCATGCATGTTTCAACCCTATATTCATGTACTAATTAATATTGCTGTGATATCAATTTGTGCACTTCTGTGGCCCATGTACAGTCCAATCTTGTTTTTGGATCCTCTGTATATTTTATATTTCCCCATTGTTTAAATTCTAGTAATAAAATTGATATTTTTTTAATTTTCTATATAAATAGTGTCTGACTCCTGTTTCTAAGTTGTAAGGTATTTATATGTACAGCATAGCGGTGTTATTTTAATGAACAATAAAGTGGCACAATTTAGGTGCACGGTGTAGAAGAATTATTTGTGTATGGTATAGTGCTACTATTTATGTGTAGAGTAGAGTGTTACTACTTATGTCTATAATATAGTGGTACAATTAATGTGTACAATATGGCAGTACTAATTGAGTACAGAATAGTTGGACAATTTATATGTTAGGTAAGTAAGCCACTTTATTTTAGTGTAATTTTGCATTACCACTACAACAAAAACTTCATATTGAATGTCACGCTTAAATGCTTCATGGAGGGTGCATAGAAGGAATTAATTTCATTTAAAGTATAACTAAACTTTCAAAAACCTTTGACATGTCATCAGGGCCGCCATCAGGGCAGTACGGCTGGTACTGCTGCAAGGGGCCCAGCCACAATGCTGAAAAAAAGTGGCCTATCCGCTCCTTAGTAAAATTAAACATTTGTATCAGGGCCCCAGCGTTAGTTACTTGGAGAAAGGAATGGACCCTTCAATGTCATAGGGCCCGTTCCTTCCTCCAAAGTAACTAACGCTGGGACCCTGAGAGGACTTACAATAGAGGAAGATGCTGCATGAGCGGCATGAAAGCAGAAGCTCAGTGTGGAGAGAGCTCACCCACCAGACAGGTCCTTCTTTACACTGCCGACTGGACCCTGCAAGGCTGGTGAGTGCCCCATGCTCCTTCACATCACTCCTGACCCCAATTGTAGAAAATACAATGTATTTGTTTTTCGTTTCCCTCGCAATTTTTTTTGCAAAAAATGGGATTTGACCGCCCTGTGACGTGGTGGATTTGGCTCCTATTTTTGGTGCGGATTGCGCACTGAAAATCCACCACAAATTACAAACAACCCATGTGAATGGGGTATTCAAAAACCCATGCACATGCAGCAGAAATAAATCTGCATGGGATTTAGGGTATTCTGCTGATTGTTAAATCAGCAGCATGCCTATTATGTTGCAAAATTTCACCCTTTACAATGCAAAGGGTTAATTTGCTGCAAATCCTCAGAAAATTCTGTAATGGTAAGTTCTATGGATTTTCCGCAACGGATTTCATTGCAGAAAATCTGCAGCATAATACAGTAACAGTAGAGTGGATGAGATTTTAACAAATCTGATCTACACGCTGCGTAAAAAATACGCTGAAAAAGCGTTGATAAATTGACCTGCGGTGCATTTTTTTTAATCCGCAGCATGTCAACTTATGTTGCAGAATCGCTGCTTTTCTGTTGCGGATTTTCCCCATTGAATTCAATAGGGAGGTAAAACCTGCAACAAATAGCAGATGTTGCGATTTTTGCAGCAAAAAAGCTGCGATTCCGCCACAAAAAAAATCGCAACTCAAGAAACAAAATACATTTTAAAAAAAAGATTATACTTACCAACATCTCTCTGCTTCTGCCTGGTCCCCGGGGATGACGTTTCATCCCATGTAACTGCTGCAGCCAATCACAGACTGCAGCGGTTACATGGGATGAAACGTCATCCCAGGAGGCTGAGTTGCAAGACGTCATAGAGACATGTCGCCATTGTAAGTATGGGCTTTTCTTTTTTGGTACCCGTTATTTTCTGCAGCAAACATTTTGGTGCGGTTTTTCGGCCGGAATATCTTGCAGGGACCAGAGCGTATTAGCTTTATCAGCTCAGTGTGGACATAGTCCAACAGGTTTTTTTTAACTCACCCCTTCACAAGTGTTGGATTTGACACGGATTCCGATGACAATCTGCATCCCATGCATGTGAATAAGGTTTCCGCAACCCAGTTCACATGATACGAAAAATTTTCCATGCATATTTTTGTCCGCACTATGGAAAGATCTCCACCATATATTTTGTACGGAAAAAGACCTTTTGAATTACAATGAGATTAATCTTCATGCAGATATGCTACACACCTGCGGCCAATCAGTGGAAGAAATTCAAGAGTAAGCCTCGGATTTCTGCTGTGGAAAGTCGAACTTTAATGGCAACGTGTGAATGGAGCCTTAGTGCTCCTTACATCCTCGCAAGTGCTTCACCTTCTCTTAAGGCGCCATTAAATGTGTTCATAGGGCTCCATTATGTCCTTTTGGTCTTTGTTGGGCTGACACACTTCGATAGACCTTTTTGAAGGATGGAATAGCGTAGTAGACCACACTATTCCATCCTGAGGGATCCCACAAAAAAAACGTATACTGCTCCTGACATCACTATATGGACTGTGATATCAGGAGCTTCCCAATGCCGGAGTCCCCAGGCAGAGCATCACAAGAACTCTGCCCGTGGACTTTGGCCCTGGGAAAGCTCCTGATGTCTCTGTCCATTTAAGAACAGTGACTTCAGGAGTTTCCCCAGGGCCATTCCCCAGGCGACGTATACCATTGTACTGTATGACATGCAGTGGGATATGTGTTGGCTGAATTCAATAAAACCAGTGGAACAACCGGTCACTGACTGCTCCATAGTTTAGTTCACTGTAATTGACATCCGTACCAAAATCAGTTACCGCAAATAGCGTACAATTGTGAGCACCACACTTTCCGTTGCTGTATGGGCCGAGAAATTCCTGATGGCGGCCATGCATGTTATCAATTTTAATCAGTGGGGGTCAGAAACCCCACTACGATTGCTAAAATGAAGCGCAGTGCGACTTCTTTTTTGATCGGCTTTGCTCAACTCTCCTCAGAAAACCAAGCGAGTAGTGTACAGGATCATTAGAAAGTCAATGAGTCCGTACACCGCTTGCTCAGCTTTCCAAGAAGCCGAGTAGAGCTGATCAGAAACGTACCCCCACCGATCAAAACCAAAGCAATCTAAGACTGGGGACACGGAGTGCTGATGCCAGAACTGTGTGCTGGAAAATTTGTTAAATGGGTTTCTAGGATCTGCAAAGAATGGTAGAAAAGGATCTGCAAAGAATGGTAGAAAATCCCCAAATCCAGGTGTGAAAACCTTGAGGCATCATACCCAAGCAGACTGGATACTGTTATCACTGCCAAAGGTGCTTCAACTAAGTACTGAGTAAAAGGTATGAATATTTATGTCAATGCAATATTTTAGTATTTCCTTTTCAATAAATTAGAAATGATTACTAACATTCTGTTTTTCCTTGGTCTTTATGGGGTACTGAGTGCAGAATAATGGGGAAAAACGTGAATTATTTTTATTTTAGCACAAGTACTCAACATAACAAAATGTAAAAAATTGAAAGGGTCTGAAGACTTTCCGAATGCATTGTACTCTAAAATCTTGTGGAAAGCTTTCCCAGACAAAGTGGAGGCTGAAATAGTGGCAAAGGGGGGCCCAACTATATATTAACATCCATGGTTTTGGAATGGGATGTCCAACAAGCTCATGTAGGTGTAATGGCCAAATGTCCACATACTTTTGGCCATATAGTGTATATTTGTTAGGCGTTAATAAGGGCAAGAATGTAGCACCACAGCATGAATTTGCAGGTCGTAGGCTGTTTGAAAGATCGTGCTTCTAGTAAATATTATGAAAGTAGATGGTAGGTTTTGGGGACAGAGCCAAAGGTGATAGGATAGTAAAGGAAAGGTGATGGTGTGATCCAAGAATAGAGAAAGTTAAATGGAGACCAAGCAAAGTCGGATGAAGATCAGATCAAGCAAGATTCCATCTTCATTGTGAAAGGCTCAAAAGTAGCATAGGTTGCATAAACATCATAATTCTGACCCTTGTCAACCTGAGAAGTTATCAGGCAATAATTACAAGCCTTTACATTTGCATTTCCATTACGCATGTTTTTTTGTATTGCATCTATTTGCTTCAGCAACTATTTTGCTTCGGCTCATAGACATGTAATCAAACATAAAAAAAACTGTTTAATTGTGTATAAGACGGCCTCACTGATCTGCTCTTGACCAAGTAATCGTAGATTTTATTTGACATTTATATTATTGTTATTTGTATCTAAACTGAATGTGGCAGCAGATTTCACCCACCCTAAACTTTTAACACCGCTAAATAGGTGCTGGGGAAACAAGTTCAAACTAAAGTGTAGCACTCGACTGTCGCCGTCTCCCCCATTGACATTGAACGGAGTGGCAGCGCAAATGTGTGACCACTGCTCCATTCAAAATCCTCCTCACAGTGATCGCGCAGTGAGGAGGAACGGGGGTCAGGACGTTCTAGAGACCCATGGGGTCCCAGTGGTGATGCCCCCAGCGATTATACATTTATCACCTATCCTGCAAATAGGTCAGAATTGTTTTTTTTAGCTATAAATACACAGCCCAAATACCTTTTTAATGTTTTCTCTTTCTTTCTGTGCTGTAAACTTTCTCTTTTTACATTCCGCACTTTGTTTACATGTCTCCTATGACAGCTTTTGGTCAACTCCCAGCATGCATCACTTTTCTGCCAGCATGCCATGCGCTGGGAGCAAGGACGGTCAAACACGCTATGAGAGCAACCAAGCATGCTCAGACGCCGGAGAAAGAGTATCCGATCCACCTCGTCCCTCCGTGTGCCGTGACATCAGGAATGACATTCCTGTACATTGACCCAGCCAGAAAACGGAAGTCAAAGATCATGTACGGGGCAGTGCCGGAAGTATAGATTTTGCTACTGGAGACGCATCAAGTGACCAGCGCTGGAATCGGGTGTTAGAAAATGAAAGCAAAGCGTAAGTATATTACAAATTCAATTATTTTTATATCTGCAGTGAAATAGAAATTAGTTAATTGGTTCCGTAAAACCCCTTTAATTGTGGGAAAACCCCTTTAAACCCCTTTCCTCTTTGGCCACGTTTGACCTTCCTGACAGAGCCTCATTTTTCAAATCTGACATGTTTCACTTTATGTGGTAATAACTTCGGAATGTTTTTACCTAGCCAAGCGATTCTGAGATTGTTTTCTCGTGACACATTGGACTTTATGTTACGGGCAAAATTTGCTCGATACATTCAGTATTTAATTGTGAAAAACACCAAAATTTTGCGAAAAATTTCTAAAATTTGCATGTTTCTAAATTTAAATGTATCTGCTTGTAAGACAGGCAATTATACCACACAAAATAGTCACTAATTAACATCCCCAATATGTCGACATTAGATTGGCATAGTTTTTTTAATAGCCTTTTATTTTTCTATGATGTTACAAGGCTTAGAACTTTAGCAGCAATTTCTCACATTTTCAAGAAAATTTCAAAAGGCTATTTTTGAAGGGGCCAGTTCAGTTGTGAAGTGGCTTTTAGGGCCTTATATATTAGAAACCCCCCAAAAAGTCACCCCATATTAAAAACTTAACCCCTCAAAGTATTCAAAACAGCATTTATAAAGTTTCTTAACCCTTTAGACGTTTCACAGGAATTAAACCAAACTAGAGGTGAAATTTACAAATTTCATTTTTTGTTGTTGCAGAAATTCATTTTTAATCCATTTTTTTGGAACACAAAGTTTTACCAGAGAAATGCAACTCAATATTTATTGCCCAGGTTCTGTAGTTTTAGGAAATATTCCACATGTGGCCCTAGTGTGTTACTGGACTGAAGCACCGGCCTCAGAAGCAAAGGAGCACCTAGTGGATTTTAGGTTTCCTTTTTATTAGAATATATTTTAGGCACCATGTCAGGTTTGAAGAGCTCTTGCGGTGCCAAAACAGTGGAAATCCCCCCAAAATTGACCCCATTTGGGAAACTGCACCCCTTAAGGAAATTATCTACAGGTTTATTGCAGAAATTATTGGAAGTAGGCCATGAAAATGGAAATCTACATTCTTTCAAAGAAAATGTAGGTTTAGCAAATTTTTTCTCATTTCCACAAGGACTAAAGGAGAAAAAGCACCACAACATTTGTAAAGCCATTTCTCTCGAGTAAAACAATACCCCATATATGGTCATAAATGGCAGTGTGTTTTTTCTTCTGCACACACCAGAGCTTCATCCACAAACATCCCAGGTTAACTGCGTGTGAGATGTAATTTATCCATTACGTCCTGTACTATACCTTCTGGTAGTTTTCATATTCTTATAGTTCTCAGTGATCTGACCAGCTATATCTGCATAATAACCACTTTACATAAAACATCCTACTGGTCACAATACACTAACCTCTAAGTGTACATACATATCATGAATAGACATGTTATTTTAGTGTTAGAACAACAAACAAAAATAGGCATAGAACACCTGTATTGGGAAATACCTCTTAACCCCTTGTAGTCCAAACCATGTTTTTGCTTTTTCATTTTTCCCTCCCTGCCTTCCAAGATAAATAACTTTTTTATTTGTCCGTTAATCAATTAGTCTGCAGGCTTATTTTTTGCGGGAGGAGATGTATTTTCTATTGACTCTATTTAGAAGTACCCCATTTGTAGGGGGGAATTGGAAAAAACTGTGATTCCTCCATTTATTGGGGGTTTCATTTTTACGTCTTTCACCGAGCAGTAAAAACATCAATTTAACTTTATTCTGCTGGTCAATACAATTATGGCGATACCAAATTGATGTTGTTTTTATTATGTTTTACCACTATCACAAAGGAAAAACTGTTTGTTAAAAATAATAATAATGTGTTGCTATATTCTCAAGACCATAACTTTTTTTATTTCTTCGTCGATTGAGCAGTGCGAGGGCATGTTTTTTGTGGGACAACATGAAGTCTTTATTGGTACAATTTTTTTGGTACATACAACATTTTCTTCACTTATTATACTTTTTTTTGAGCGCTAAAGTGACCAAAAACAGTGACTCTGGTGGCTGAATTTTTTTTTACGCCGTTCACGGTGCAAATGAAATATTATATTGTAATAATTTGGTCTTTTTCAGACGCAACCATAGCAATTTTTATTTTTTACACATTACTCTAGAAAAAAAATGGCAAAAGAGTGTTTTTGATTTTATTTTTACATTTTTTTGTACGCTACTGAAAACGTTAACTATTTTTAACACTTTTTATTATCTGCCTAGGGGACTTGAGCCAGCATTTGTGAGATCACTGGCTCAATACACTGCAATACTTATGCTCAATCAGAGCAACTTGTAGCAGGCGAGGTAAAGCTACACAGAGGGGTCGCCGAGTGCTAAGGCGCATAAAATTTACCAATGCCCTGCTGACTCAATCCGCATAAAAGCTGTGTACCAGGAGCTACATGGCATAGGTGTCCATGGCCGAGCAGCTGCATGAAAGCCTTACATCACTAAGCGCAATGCCAAGCGTCGGATAGAATGGTGTAAGGCACACCATCACTGGACTCTGGAGCAGTGGAAAAGTGTTGTGTGGAGTGACGAATCACGCTTCTGTACCTGGTAGTCTGGGTTTGACAGATGCCAGAAGAACGTTACCTGCCTGGCTGCATTGTGCCGACTGTAAAAGTTTGGTGGAAGGAGGATAATGCTATGGGGTCGATTTTCAGGTATTGGCCTAGGCCTCTTATGTCCAGTGAAGAGAAATCTTAATGCTTCAGCAAACCAGGGCATTTTGGACAATTGTATGCTTCCAACTTTCCAACCTAATTTTATATTTGGCAATATGTAAAGGAGATGTTCCCCAGACATTTGTAAAATCCTGATTTGTACTTCCCAGATTTATTCTTACTGCTCCAGAATGCATGTCTTTGCCATGGAAACCGAGCCAATAATTACCTTCAACCCGTTCTTGTAAAGACATTGCTATCCAAGACAATTTGAACTGTAATGAATGTTTATGGACCATTTTAGTTTGCTATGCACTTTGTGGCTAGGCTGCTAGTTGCTTCCAGGGAATTCCACATTTACAATAGGAACACTTAGGCCCACATTTATCAAAAATGGCAAAAATGTAGCCAATGTCTAAGTTAAAGGGTAACTAAACATTCAACAAACTTCTGACACGTCATTATGACATGTCAGAAGTTTTGATGGTGGGGGTCCCAGCACTGAGACCCCCACCAATCGCTAAAACTAAATGGCAGACACGCTCGTGTGAGTGCTCAGCCACTTTGTTTCTGTTCGGCTTTTGACATGTCAGAAGTTTGTAGAACGTTTAGTTACACGTTAACCCCTTAAGGATGCCGCCTAGTTTGGGCCTCAAGGCTCAGAGTCCATTTTTCAAATCTGATATTTTTAACTTTATGTGGTAATAACTTCGGAATCCTTTGAGCTATGCAAGTGATTCTGAGATTGTTTTCTCGTGACACATTGGGCTTTATGTTAGTGGTAAAATTTGTTCGATACATTGAGTGTTTATTTGTGAAAAATAGCAAAATTTAGTGCAAATTTGGAAAAACTAGCATATTTTTTAATTTAAATGTATCTGCTTGTAAGGCAGACGGTTATACCACACAAAATAGTTACCAATTAACATTTCCTATATGTCTACTTTATGTTTGCATCATTTTTTTAACGTTATTTTATTTTTCTAGGACGTTACAAGGCTTAGAACAAAAACAGTAATTTCTAATTTTTTTTAGCTACCAGTTCAGTTCTGAAGTGGCTTTAAGGGGCCTATGTATTATAAACCCCCATAAATACCACATTTTAAAAATTAGACCCCTCAAAGTATTCAAAACAGCATTTAGGAAGTTTCTTAACCCTTTAGGCGTTTCACAGGAATTAAAGTAAAGTGGAGGTGAAATTTGCAAATTACATTTTTCTTGCAGTAATTCAAATTTAATCCATTTTTTTCTGTAACAGAAGGTTTTACCAGAGAAACACCACTAAATATGTATTGTCCAGATTCTGCAGTTTTTAGAAATGTCCCACATGTGGCTCTAGTGTGCTCGTGGACTAAAACACAAGCCCCAGAAGCAAAGAAGCACACAGTGGCTTTGGGGCCTGTTCTTTATTAGAATATATTTTAGGCACCATGCTAGGTTTGAAGAGGTCTTGTGGTGCCAAAATAGTAGAAATCCCCCAAAACTGACCACGTTTTGGAAACTACACCCCTCAAGGAATTCATTGATGGGTGATGTGATATTTTTCAGTCCACAGTTTTTTCACAGTACTTATTTGAATTGCGCTGTGAATTAAAAAAAATTAATTTTTTTCCAATAATATGTAGTTTTAGCTTGAAATTTCTTATTTTCACAAGGAATAAAATACCCCATTTTGTTGCCCAATTTGTCCTGAGTGCAGAAATACCCCATTTGTGGTGATACACTGCCTTTTGGGCTCATGGGGGGGCTCAGAAGGAAAGGAGCGCCATGTGTTCTTTGGAGTCCAGATTCTGCTGGATTGGTTTTCGGGTGCCATGTCGCAAGAAGTGTCCCCATTTTGGAAACTACACCCCTCAAGGAAGTCATTTATGGGTGTTGGGACCATTTAGACCCCACAGTTTTTTCACAGAACTTATTTGAACTGGGCTGTGAATTAAAAAAGGTTTAATTTTTTCAAATAATATGTAGTTTTGGCTAAAAATGTCTTATTTTCACAAGGAATAAAATACCCCATTTTGTTTCCCAATTTGTCCTGAGTGCGGCAATACCCTATTTGTGGGGAAAAACTGTTGTTTGGGCCCATGGGAGGGCTCAGAAGGAAAGGAGCACTATGTGTTCTTTGGAGTCCAGATTTTGCTGGATTGGTTTTCAGGTGCCATTTGCAGAGCCCCAGAGGTATCCAAGCAATGAAAACCCACAAGAAGTGACCCCATTTTAAAAAACTACACCCCTTAAGGCATTCATCTAGAGGTGTAGTGAGCATTTTGATCCCACAGGTATTGTGTAAAAGATAATGCGCACCAGATGGTGCAGAGGGAGATTTGCAATTTTCTATACATATATGCCATTTCAGTGTCCGATATATTGTGCCCAGGATGTGCCACCCGAGACATACACCCCAGAAACTGTCATGTGGGTTCTCTCGGGTATGGCAATACCCTACATATGGCTGTTAACAGCTGCCTGGGCAAACGGCAGGGCTCAGAATGGAAGGACCACCATTTGGCCTACTGGGGCTTTCCTGGTGCGAAGTCATGTATGCAGACCCCCTGAGGTACCAGTACAGTTGAAACCCCCGAGAAGTGACCCCGTTTTAAAAACTGCACCCCTTAAGGCATTTATCTAGAGGTGTAGTGAGCATTTTGACACTATATGCTCATTTATACATATATGCCATTTCAGTATCCGATATATTGTGCACAGCACGTGCCATTGGAGACATACACCCTATAAACTGTAATGTGGGTTCTCCCGGGTACGGCAATACCCTACATGTGGCTGTTATCAGCTGCCTGGGCACACAAGATGAGGGGGATAAGCTGTGCTGAGTGCATCAGGGTAAGTAAAACTGTGGTAATTAAAAATCAAGGGATGTATGATACATTTTATAACACTCTTTCATACAGAGCCCTGGTATTTCGGGCCACGTGTCACATTGATATATTGAGTCCTGCTTTATAGCAGACTTTGCACCTTGCCTGTTTGGGGAACCTCTCCTGGAAAGTGTTGCCCTGGTACGATGTGTGTGGCCTCGATTCCAGAAGTACTGTGTGCCCCCCCTTCCTGGTCCCTAAGGATTAGGTTCTTGATAACCACCTCTTGAAATTCCAGGAAAGTTTCGCTTTGGCCTGCACATCGACGTAGCACATACGCATTGTACATTGCCATCTGTATGATGTGCACGGCCAGCTTCTTATACCACACCGTAGATTTCCGCATGGCACTGTAGGGCTTCAGGACTTGATCTCACAAGTTCACCCCTCCCATGTACCTATTGTAGTCCAGGATGCAGTCTGGTTTGGGGGTCTCTGTACTTGTACCTCGTCCTGGTACATTGGTACTGGTGTGACCATATGTTGTTGTCAATACAAGGACATCTCTCTTGTCCTTGACACACAATATGTTGCTGCTAGAATGTGCCCTGCTCTCACCCCTTCTGAGTGTTTGACCAAGCAGTGTCTTAGGGAGGTTTCTCCGATTTCTTCTAGCAGTGCCGCATGCCACAGTACTTCTGGAAGCGAGGCACTTGAAGAGTGGGAGGCTGGTATAAAAATTATGCAGGTAGAGGTGGTGACCCTGGTCCAGCAGTGGGTGCACCAAATCCCACTCCATTTTTGCATTAACTGCCAGTAAAGGGGGGGGGGGGCTGAATACTGGTGTCCTACCCTTCATATATCCGAAATTTGTAAGTATACCCTGATGCGCTCTCGAACAGCTTATACATCTTCATGCCATACCTTGCCCTCTTACTTGGCACGTACTGGTGGAATTGAAGCCTCCCTTTAAAATGTGGCATGGACTCATCAATAGAGATACACTTCTCAGGGGGTGTATGCCTGAGCAAACCGGGCACTGAAATGGTCTAAACTGGCTTATACAAACGGTCAAAACTGGGGTCATCTCAGGGTGGGCACTGCTCATTATTACCATAATGTAAGAAGCGAAGTATTGACTCACAACGCATCCTGGCCATGCGGTACATCAGGGTGTAGTATAACTTGACTATACTTCAGTAGGTCCTAAAGGATGGCTTTTTCAGAAGCACCATGTTCAAGAGCAGTCCCCAGAACTTGCCCAACTCTGCTGCGTCTATAGGGGTCCACCTGTGGGATTGGGCATAAAATGATGTGGGGTTCTTTGGTCATATACTGTTGGGCATTAAAAATTTGTCTGGGACACCATAAGCTCTATAAATTAATCTGTGAAAAAGAACTTCCATCACACTGAGCCATGCCGCATTCAATTTTACCCCTGGGCTGCCCGTGTACTCAGTGATTTGGGGCTCGTAATTGTCTGGTGTGGGGGTCCAAATGGGGTCACTATGCTCGGGAGTCTCAACTGTTGCTGGGTCACTTCTCTTAGGGGTTTCAACTGTGGTGGTGATCCTGGGGCGTCTCCTAGGGGGTCCCTCCTCTTCATCACTGGAAGAGGAGGTTGACAAATAAAAGGGAGTCTCGCCATCCGACGAGTCTGTGTCAGAGACAAGAAACGCATAGGCCTCTTCGGCAGAAAATGACCTTAGGGACATCTTATTATTTATGTGCTCAGACACGTGTAAATTGTGTGTTTAGACACATGTATTGCGTAAACAGCAAAAAAACTTTAGAAAACTTGAAAAGAACAAAATAAAAGTATACTTCCCTAACTAGAAGCAATAGATTGCTACCCAAAATGTTTTTTTTTTTTTTATAGAACAAGTGGACTTCCCTGACACTAAACCCAACTAAGTCGAGGGTTCCTAACACTAAACCTAACTAGATTTTATGTGAACTTCCCTAACACAAAGGCCTTATTTACATGAACGTGTCCATTTTGCGCGCGTAAAAAACGCAGCGTTTTTCCTGCGTTGCAGTTCCGTGTGACATCAGTGTATGGTGCTTGTCAGCGTTTTTTACGCGCGTATGTCATCCGTATGTCATGCGTTTTTTATGTCAGCAAAATAAACTGAAGGAGGTGTTTTCTTTTTCTAATAATTTCTTTAGCAACTGTTGCGTGAATCACGCACTGCACACGGATGTGCGTCTGTGTGCTGTCCGTGATTTTCACGCAATCATTGACTTCAATGGGTGCGTGATGCGCAAAAAACGCACAAGTATAGGACATGCAGTGAGTTTCACGCAGCGGACACAGGCTGCGTGAAAAACACTGAATGTCTGAATGGCCCCATTGATTTGCATAGGTCCGTGTGACGTGCGTTGTTTTAACGCTCGTGTGAATAAGGCCTAAACCTAACTATGGCGACTATTCCCTGACACTAAACCTAACTAGATTATTCCGAGCTTTCCTGACCTTAAACCGAACTACGGTGACATAGTCGACACTAAATTCCCTGACGCTTTACCTAACGATTCCCTGATACTAACAAACCCTAATACTAGCTGAAATGCTGCAGATAACTAAGTATCTAAACTTTGTATATATATATATATATATATATATATATATATACATACACACACACACTATATATATATATATATATATATATATATATACACATACATACACTTTTATATTTTTTTTGTTTTTATAGGACTTCCCTGACACTAACGCTAACTAGGGCGGGGTTTCCTAACTCTAAACCTAACTAGATTTTATGTGAACTTCCCTGACACTAAACAAAACTACGGCGACGATTCCCCGACACTAAACCTAACTAGATTATTCCAAGCTTTCCTGACACTAAACCTAACTACGGTGCCTGATTCCTGACACTAAATTCCCAGACGCTGACACTAACATTTGATTTTACGTGAACTTCCCAGAAGCTAAACCTAACTACAGTGATGGATCCCTAACGCTAAACCTAACTACAGTGATGGATCCCTAACGCAGAGGCGTAGCTAGGTTCTCCAGCACCCGGGGCAAAGATTCAGTTTGGCACCACCCCCAACCTCTTTCCCGACATCTCCTTCCCCCTCGCCGTGTTTGTTTTCTCTACCAATCAATGACGTGTCATTTCTTTTTATGTAACTCGAACATAAAAACATTTGCACATTTTACAAGCAATATACAGGGTGGGCCATTTATATGGATACACCTAAATAAAATGGGAATGGTTGGTGATATTAACTGTTTGTGGCACATTATTATATGGGAGGGGGGAAACTTTTCAAGCTGGGTGTTGACCATGGCGGCCATTTTGAAGTCGGCCATTTTGTATCCAACTTTCGTTTTTTCAATGGGAAGAGGGTCATGTGACACATCAAACTTATCGAGAATTTCACAAGAAAAACAATGGTGTGCTTGGTTTTAACGTTACTTTATTCTTTCATGAGTTATTTACAAGTTTCTGACCACTTATAAAATGTGTTCAAAGTGCTGCCCATTGTGTTGGATTGTCAATGCAACCCTCTTCTCCCACTCTTCACACACTGATAGCAACACCGCAGAAGAAATGCTAGCACAGGCTTCCAGTATCCGTAGTTTCAGTTGCTGCACATCTCGTATCTTCACAGCATAGACAATTGCCTTTAGATGACCCCAAAGATAAGTCTAAGGGGGTCAGATCAGGAGACCTAGGGGGCCATTCAACTGGCCCACGATGACCAATCCACTTTCCAGGAAACTGTTCATCTAGGAATGCTTGGACCTGACACCCATAATGTGGTGGTGCACCATCTTGCTGGAAAAACTCAGGGAACATGCCAGCTTCAGTGCATAAAGAGGGAAACACATCATCATGTAGCAATTTCAGATATCCCGTGACCTTGAGGTTTTCATTGATGAAGAATGGCCCCACTATCTTTGTACCCCATATACCACACCATACCATAAATTTTTGTGTTCCAACAGTCTTGGAGGGATCTATCCAATGTGGGTTAGTGTCAGACCAATAGCGGTGGTTTTGTTTGTTAACTTCACCATTCACATAAAAGTTTGCCTCATCACTGAACAAAATGTTCTGTGTAAACTGAGGGTCCTGTTCCAATTTTTGCTAGCATTTCTTCTGCGGTGTTGCTATCAGTGTGTGAATAGTGGGAGAAGAGGGTTGCATTGACAATCCAACACAATGGGCAGCACTTTGAACACATTTTATAAGTGACGCTAAATTCCCTGACGCTATACCCAACTCCGCTTTTAGACGGTTCCCTGACATTAACTAACCCTAATACTAAACTAACTAGCTGTTAACATTCCACACTAACTTTTTTTATTTTATTGTTTTTATTATATTTTATAAAGAAAATAATAAAAAAATAATCCCCAGGGACCAACAAATGTGGCCCTGAAGACTCAAAGATGGTCAGTGATCGAGATCACTGGCCAAAAACGTGGGTGACAAGGGGAACACAAGGACAGAAGTGGAAAGTGGATACCAGATGGTAAAAGCAAAAAAAACAACAATATATTTGTTATTTTTTCTAACTGCTCGGACTGACTGTCTCCACAACCGCTCCCTACAACTAACAAACTCCAACAGAGAGCGGTTGCAGCAGGATCTGAGGTCAGAGCAGGAAATTATGAATGCGATCGATGCGACTGGTCGGTCATCACTGCGATCGTGGAGGCAGGACCACTATGATTGGTCCCGGCACACTGAGCTGTGATAGCCTGCTGTCGGAAACAGCAGGCATCACAGCTCGAGAAAACTGCCGGGGGAAAATGGTGATGCATTTTCCACATGACGTACTATTCTGTCACTGAGCGCAAACGATGCAGTCAGTATGACGGAATAGTACATCACTGAGCGCGAAGGGGTTAAAGATAGACTGGCGTATATTGCAACAAATTTATGACTGCTTTTTTTCCCCTTTGATAAATCTGTCACAACATACACCCCTGACATTAACTTTTACACTGGCTAACATAACTCCACTATTTCCACACCAGGGTCTGTGTGAAGTAAAGAGAACACATTTGAATTCCACATGGAAATCTATTATATTTCCATTTGTTTGCGGAGAGCGGTTGCGTGTACCTGTCAGCAGAATATAGCTATACAATGTGTGTCTAAAATGAGGAAAAAATGTAAATAAAAAACCATTATGCCCAGGCCCGTATTTGCCACTAGGCGCTGGGGGTGCGGTGCCCTCTGTTCGTGGATTGGAAAGAACTGCTCACATGAGCAGCTGTAGCCAATCCAAGAACAGTTGGAGTGTCCCAGGTCTTGCATGGAGGAGACAGGAGAAGAAGCGAGAGGAGGAAGCTCCGTCCACAGCCCGTCCTGCAAGAAGCCCGTGAGGAAGGAGATGGTGAGTGCTCAATCGGTCTGCTGTTTGTGCCTCTATATGTCTGTGTACGTACGTGTATAAGTTCCAGTAAGTTCTGTGTGTGTATTTGTGGGTCTAAGTGCCTATATACTGTACTCAGAGTGTTATTACTGTTATCTGTGGTATTACATAGGACTGCGGGTAACATCTACTACATTATATGTTCTCAGTTATCATTGTGTGTTATCTGTGGTATTACATAGGACTGCAGGTAACATTATTTTAAGTCAGAGTTACCACAGTGTGATATATGTGGTATTACATAGGACTGCAGGTGATATCTACTGCATTATCTGTAGCAAATGAGTTATCACTGTGTGATCTGCGGTGTTACATAGGACTGCAGGTAACATCTACTACATTATCTGAAGTCAGAGTTGCCACTGTGATATATGCGGTATTAAATAGGACTGCAGGTGGCATCTACTACATTATCTGAAGTCAGAGAGTTGCCACTGTGATATATGTGGTATTAAATAGGACTGCAGGTGGCATCTGCTGCGTAATCTGTACCAAGAGAGTAATCACTGTTATCTGTGGTGTTACATAGGCCTGCAGGTAACATCTATAGTATCTGCACTCAGAGTTATCACTGTGTGTAGGGCAGAGCGATTATGCAAAACAATTAAATCTAGATTTTTATCAACCCTATGGTCGATTTTGGATTTGAGTCACGATTTTCTTATTTTTAGGAGTAATTAAAGAATTACCGTGCAGGCAATTCCATTATCTAAAAAAATAAATAAATAATAGAATTGCAGGCAGAGCTATTCCATAATATATACCGATTATCAGGATTGCCCATTAGGTGCTATGTGTGATCACGCACACCTATAAAAGGGACAATGCTGATAATCGGTATCTTTTATGGAATAACTGTGCCAGCAATTCTCTATGTAAAAGGAATTTGGTCTTGGTGGGAGTTTTTTTAAATAGGGGAAATGCATGCACAGTAATTTCTTAATTACTCCAACGGCTAAGTAGGCTAAAAAAAAAGAAAAAGTATCTGCTCCTTGTATAGAAGACATCTCTGAATATCCGACAGGAGAGACTGTCTAATGTAAATAAAGGAGAGTGAGAGAAGCTCTGAGACATTCTCTATCGTAGTCTCCTGGGTGTGGGGTCTTCCTCCTTGTCCTTCATACTTACCTTGCTGCAGTGTCTCCTCCTTCCTGGGTCTCTCCTTTTCCCTCGAGAGCCTGCATGATCTTGTGTATTGTGGTTCCTTACCCTCTCGTCTTCCCCTCAGTACATGGGTACAGGGCCAGGCAGCAACAGTGGTGCTGTGTGGTGAGGAGGCCTGGCAGGTGTGCGGAAGAAGATGAAGACGAAAGGGAAGCCGATGCTAAACAGGTCAGAGCTCAGGAGAGTTTACGCATGTAGAGCCTGCTGGTGCAGGAGTTGCTGCTGCTCTAGCAGCTTCTTCCTCCAGCGCCTCCTCCTGCCATAATGAGAAGCCGCTGCCATATAGTCGGGGTGAATATCGATTTCACGAATCTGATTAGAATCACGCTTCAATTAAAGATTTAATTAATTTGATTAATCGCCTAGCCCCTACTGTGTGTTATCTGTGGTGTTACATGGGACTGCAGGTAACCTACTACATTAGCTGTACACAGTTATCACTGTGTGATCTGAGGTGTTACATAACACTGCAGGTAAGGCTTCGTTCACATGTCCCAACAAGGCTGCGACGTCAGCAAGGAGGTGGCGGAGTCATGTTTTGGGCTGGAATCATGGGGAGAGAGCTGGTAGGCCCCTTTAGGGTCCCTGACGGTGTGAAAATGACCTCTGCAAAGTATGTAGAGTTTATGACTGACTACTTTCTTCCGTTACAAAAAGAAGAACCGTGCGTTCCGTCGCAAAATTATCTTCATGCATGACAATGCACCATCTCATGCT
Organism: Rhinoderma darwinii; assembly: GCF_050947455.1. Lineage (NCBI taxonomy): Eukaryota > Metazoa > Chordata > Amphibia > Anura > Rhinodermatidae > Rhinoderma > Rhinoderma darwinii. The sequence continues at coordinate 100,036,768 of NC_134691.1, read as the reverse complement.
GCAAAGAATACCTCTGTGTCATTGGCTGCTATGGGCATAAAAAGGAGAGAAACTCATGGTGTGGCCCCCATGTTCCCCTGACCTCAACCCTATTGAGAACCTTTGGAGCATCCTCAAGCAAAATATCGATGAGGGTGGGAGGCAGTTCACATCAAAACAGAAGCTCTGGGAAGCTATTCTGACATCCTGCAAAGATATTCAAGCAGAAACTGTCCAAATACTCACAAATTCAATGGATGCAAGAATTGTGAAGGTGATATCAAAGAAGGGGTCCTATGTTATCATGTAACTTGGCCTGCTAAGTTTTTTTTGATTGAAAGAGCTTTTGATTTCTGTAAATATGACCTCCTGATGCTGCAAATTCAACAAATTACCATTTTAGTTCTCTTTACAACCTTTAAAATGTTTTGCTCTGTTGTGCATAATTTGAAACAGTGCATTTTGAGTTTTTTACTTCTAAAAAAATAAATCTGTCATTAGGAGATTTGTTCAATAAAATTCGCATTATACTCCAACGGTTGATGGCTTGAAGATTATACTGACTGTCATTTGCATCGACTATTTAGGAAAATCAGCGGAAAATAACATTTGCATAATAATTTGGAACGCGGTGTAGTTCATACAGGGTGTCTTTTTAAGCCTCTGTTTCAAAAAACGAAGTGTAAGCTCTGTAAAAAGAAGTAGCATGTCACTTCTTCAGGCGTTTTTGGGAGCTGATTTTACATTGAACACTATGAAAAGTGCCTCAAAAAACACCTGAAAAGAAGCATCGAAAGAAGCTCCAAATTTCATTTTCAGCTTCAAAAACGCATGAAAAATCAGAGGCTGTTTTCTCTGAAATCAGCTCCGTAATTTCAGACGTATTTTGCTAAGCCGTGTGAACATACCCTTACTGCTAACACAAAGTGATTTGGTGTCCACAAAATTAGTACATTTTTCGGTAATTGAATAGTCCGAACAGTTAAACACTTACCACAGAAAAATCTGTAGAATGTAGTAATGTGCAAATCACCAGGATCAATTCCTTCTTCCCAAAGCATTTTTTGTCATTGTATGCGACGTATCCAGAAAGATTCAAACCAGCGCTGCAGCCCCTTCAGTCTCATTCGGAAACGCCATCAATCAGAAAAGCTATGGCATATCCTATTGCAATGCTATCACTTTTGGCATGGAAAACCCTCTTAAACACAATTTAAAGATACAGGTCATACTGGAGGTTTTAGGCCTCATGCACACGACCGTAGCCATGTGCACGGGCGTGAGTTTCGGGTCGGCCAGCCACGGAGTGTCAGCCGTGAGCCGCTTGCAAATCGCGGGCTGTGCACATGGCCGCGGCCATTATTTTCAATGAGCGTCGGTCGCGTGCATGGCCCCATAGGAATGAATTCTCCCGTGGATTTTCGGGGGAATTGCAGCCGCAAAAGCATGTTCGTGTGCATGGGGATTTAAGAGTGCAACAAAACTAAAGTCTTCCATAAAAAGAAGATAAGATAGCTCATATCAGAAACAGTCAACAGTATAAATCCTGTCTAAACCTTAAAGTGAAGGTTCATCCTTGAAAAATTTGAAAAAGATCTAAACATGATAAAAATTCTGGCTTCCGGCAGTCACCACTAAGGCGAGCTTACCGTATAAGGGCTTATTCAGACGACCGTGGGGAAACTCAGAAGTGAAAAACAGCCCCTGCCCCTGTGAAGATCCTATTTTCACAGATCCCCATAGACTTGAATCTATGGAGGGATGCGTGAAAACTGGAGAAAATAGAACATGTTCTATTTCTCAACGAACCCTTCACACGGTCCGTTGAAATAACGGCCGTGGGAATGGCTCCAATGAAATACATGCATTAGTGCAATGGCCGTTGTTTTAAAGGTCGTCGCACACGGACATATTCAACGTTGGTGTGAATAAGCCCTAAGGCTTACAGACTAAAAACTTCAAACATTATGCAGTAAGATACCCAGCTTCTGTTAGTGGCAGCTGCAGACAGTCAGAATTTAACTATTTGACTGTGTGAATAGAAATAGGGGACTTGCATCTCTAACAGAAAAACTGAGCTCAGACATACAATTATCATATCAGCAGACTGTGAACCTAAAAATTACATAAGACGTGGACATTATTTGCAAGGACAAATCCAATTTCAGCCTACAGGAATTTGTACATTTTGCTTCCTGGCATTTCTCCGATCATAACATAATATATTAGAATATTTAACGACTGTACTGGTCAAACGTTGAGACCGAAGCAGCAAACGTTGTGAAAAGCAAAATTTGTCAGTGTTTTCAGATCTTTTAGTTAGATGTTTCTATGGTATACTGAAGTACAATTATAAGCATTTCATAAGTTTTTAAACTTTTGACAAATACATTAAGTCCACTATGCAAAGACTCAATATTTACAGTGTTGACCCTTCTTTTTCAGGACTTTCTGAAATTCTCCCGGGATCTCACATTCTGGGCCAAATCCTTACGGATGGCAGCCCATTCTTACCTAATCAGAGGTTGTAGTTTATTATAATTTCTGTGTTTTTATTTGTCCACCCGCTTTTTGAGGATTGAACACAGGTTCTCAACGGGATTGAGATCTGGGGAGTTTCCTGGCCACGGACCCAAAATGTACAGGTTTTCTTCACCAATCCACTTCGTTATCACTTTTGCCTTGTGACATGATGCTCCATCGTGCTGGAAAAGGCATTGTTCATGACCAAATTGCTCCTGGATCATTGGGAGAAGTTGCCCTTGGAGGATGTTCAGATACCATTCTTTATTCATGGAAGTGTTCTTAGGCAAAATTGTGAGTGAGCCCACTCTCTTGGATGAAAAGCAACCCCACACATTAATGGTCTCAATATGCTTTACCGTTGGCATGACACAGGACTCACAGTAGCACTCACCTTTTCTTCACTGGACAATCATTCTTCCAGATGTCCCAAACAGTCTGAAGGGGGCATCAAAGAAAATCATTTTACCCCAGTCCCCTTCAGTCCAATCCCTGTACTTCCTGCAGAATGTCAGTCTGTCCTTGATATTTTGAGAGAAGTGGCTGATTTGCTGCCCTTCTCGACACCAGGCCAGCCTCCAATAGCCTTTGCCTGATTGTGCGTGCGGATGCACGGACACCTGCCTGCTGCCATGCCTGAGCAAGCTCTGCACTGGTGTTGAACCGATTACGTAGCAGAATCGTCTTTAGGAGACGTCCTGGTACTTGCTGGACTTTTTTGGTCGCCTTCTTCACAGCAATTGAACCTCTCCCCTTAAAGTTCTTAATGATCCAATAAATGGTTGATTTAGGGGCAATCTTACAAGCAGCAATGTCCTTGCCTGTAAAGCCTTTTTGATGTAAAGCAATGATGACTGCTCGTGTTTCCTTGGAGGTAACCATGGCTAACAGAAGACCACCATTATTTCAAGCACCATCCCCCTTTTAAAGCAACCAGTCTTCAATCAGCATGACAGAGTGATATCAGCCGCCTTGCCCTTAACACTTTCTCCTGAGCGAACAAGATCACTGAAACGTTAGCAGGTCATTTTGTGGCAGAGCTGAAAAGTAGCGAAAATGTGTTTGTTTTTGTGATCAAGTTAATTTTCATGGCAAGGAATAACTTTGCAATTAATAGAAGTTCATCAGATCACTCTTCATAACAAGTTAATGCAAATTGTCACTATAAAAACTGAAGCAGCAAACTGTGAAAAACAAAAATTTGGCAGTCACAAAACTTTTGGCCAGGACTGTATTTATCAATCCATAGCACTCTAGATATTATGTAGGAATAGGTTCCAATATGTAAAAGAAAGTCCACACTCCCAAACATTCTATTTGCATGCATTCTTTATTTCAAATAACAAAAAGTTGTAAATGTTGTAATATGGTTTACAAATGAAATGAGCCTAGAATTCCTTTAATTTTTCTCTCAAAGTATCCAATAGCATAGATTACAGCAGCAGAAATGTGGGGCATTGTGTCAGTCAACTTATTGCAGACCACTTATCTTGTAGCAACTCCCAGAGCTGATTTTGGCTCTTAAATTGCATTTCTCTAACACACCTCTCCAGATGACCCCAAAGGAGTTCAATTGGGACTCTGGGGTGGCAGAACCATATTCTTCTGCACCGGTTGTCATTCTTTTGGCTAAACATACTTTTTGCAAAGTCAGGAGGTATGTCTTGGATCGTAATTGGTTGTGGTTTCACACTACAGCAAGATAAGATGGGTGCCAGGGACAAACGGCATGGCGCACCAGGATGTTGTTGGGGAGTCCACGATTCCAACGATGTTTAGTAAGTCACCAATTGTACCACATCTGAAACACACCCAGGCCACAATCGAACATCCTACCTGCTTGCACTAAGCCTAATCAAACATGAAAGCATACACTCATGTGTCGCACGAACAAACTTTCGTCTCTTGGACCCAAACACCTTAAACTTCGATTCGTCCGTGAATGGAACCTTCTTCCACTGACTAGAGGTCCAGCTCCTGTGCTTTTCAGCCCATAGTAGGTTGGTCTTTTCATTAATAGGCCTAAGCAACAGTTTTCGGGCTGCAACACATCCCTTTAAGCCAATGGTTACAATGCGTTGTTTGACAATCGCAATTGACACTTTTCTTCCTCATTTCCATCAGAGCAGTACGGATCTGATGAGCTGTTTTGCATCTTTCCCAATTAAAACACACTGATAAATTTGGCCTCCTGTGTTGCGGCCACTCGAGGTTGTCCAGGTCATGGTCGATCACGTACACTCTTGTTTACGGCGACTCTTGAGGGTACTCTGCATGGCACCGAGAAGCTTTCTCCAGGCAAGTAATTGTCCAAAGATTATGCCCCGCATTTCTTAAAACGACTATCGCAGATCGCTTTTGATTGATAACTCCTTCAGGATATTTACATAAATAATGTATAAATACGATGCATGCGAGTGCTGAAAGTGTTTAAAACAGTAGATCAACTAATGTGTGCAAAATACACATCATATGCATCCTTTACAGGGGAAAAAACAAAAACAAAAAAAACAAGTCTGGGGGTGTATTGAAACTAATGAGCAGTAGTGTATGAGTAATGGCTAAAACCATTTGTAACCTAATAATACCAAACTTTTTAGTTCACATGTTAATTTATATGTTATACAGAGTATATTGTAAATCATTATCCTATTAAGCGCCAATATGATTTATAATACAGTTGTAAAACTATTGTGAGGCCGATTTTTGACCAAATTTTCCCTATGATACTGTGCTAATTTTGTAACAATACTATAGCACATTAACTTTTATTGAAAGGATATTGGTCATTTTACAGACTTAAGGTCGTAATTGACCAAAAATATTAAAAACATTTTGTCCAATTTGAAATCAAGAATGCATACATACTGTTTGGGAGTGCAGAACTTATTTGACATAACTTTGTTGACCTGGTTTTTTTTTTTTTTTTACATTTATTTTAAACAAATTATAACAAACTATATATAGAATATTTTACTTTATCTATTGGATTTTGCTTTTTCAAATAGAATAGCAAAATGCAGAAAAATCCCATACACATACTACAACAAAACTAAAATTCAAGTCACAAATAATTTATTCTTGTAAAGTACATTTAAATAGCATTGTAAGTAAACCAGAATACTTTTGGCACAGAACCCCTGACCCCCACATGGAAAAAAAAAATAAAAAATAAAAACACAATAGTACTGCCCATACTAAATTTGTTTAAATTGTGTTGTGTATTTTATTTAGTTTTAAAACAGAAAAAAATATTGCTCTGTAAAATAATTTAAAAAAAACCACATAAAATCTCTTTAGATTTGTTTTACTGATAAAAAAAACAAAAAAACAAAAAAGGCGACATGACAAACCTATAAATTATAGCAAAGTTCAGTTGAAGTGTATTGCATAAGATTTACATAGTATTTGAAAGATAATATCTATTGCAGCTTGTGCTCTTTACTGCTTAAATATACTTGTGTGCTGGTCAACAGATAAAAGACCAATGCTGATGCGATCCCTGCTATAGTAAGTGTGTTCTCCTGCAAACCTATAGACATAATTGTAAAATAATTAAGGAATTAATAGCTTTTAAATTTAAAAAAAATATGTATGATGTGAACATTTCAAGTGGCCAAACTGTAGAACACAGATAAAAAAAAAATAATAATAGATAAGAATTAGCCATTGTTTCTCCATTTTTAAAATTCTAATATTGACATTCAATACACAACACATATTCCCCTTAACCTCATAGTGTATCCAAAAGTTACAAAGGTTCTGGAAAATTTTGCTCCCCCGTTTTATGGTGTTATGTTAAAAAAAATAATAAAAAAAACAATTATATTGATCACCTCAGTTATTACAAAAAAAATAAAATAAAAAAAAATAAATCTCCCATTTCTCACCGATGTTTTGACAGATCTGTTGTCTATGCATTACATGGACATTCTAGATTGTATGATGCAACATCTCCACCTAGAGTACATTATGTGAAACCGACATATGAATTACCGCAGTCTTCAATGATAGACCCATATGGATTGAAAACATAGAAGTTGCCATCAATTCATATACTTTTCCCAAATGTAAAAGAAAGATAAAGTTAAATATCTTCAAAAGGATGATGTCCACAGTCCAGAGGAAACACCACAACAGCTACAATGACTGGCTACAGGAATCCACAAGGTCTTTACTGCTGATAGTTTCCATACTGCGCCTAAAACAACAAAACAAACATTATAAAATACTGACAGGTTAGGATGCGAGTGCACATCATGTAACAACAAGTCAGTGAACAGTAATAGCAATAACAGGGTATTAGACAGTCATTATTCGGGAGGAAAAGATCAGCACTCCTTGTGGAATGTAAAAATAAATCTCTTTATTTGGAATAGCCAGCGGAAAAACGGAGCAACATAAAGTGGACAGATTACATAAAGCGTCCGTCCCTTCTACATTCATGCATGTCCACAGGTTGTCAAAAGTCTGATCAGTGGGGGTCCAATTGACGAGACTCATGCCAATTACGAGAGCAGGTTTGGCACTCCACATTGTAGTATAAGGCCAAAGGAAACATTTGACTGTTTCTGTATCTCAGAAAATAAAACGCAGTCAGAAAGTGCAGATAACCGCTCTCCCTGACACTGGGACCAGGCACCCAGGTTCTTGGGACTGTTTGGGTTCTCAGTGGTTAGAACACCACTGACCAGACATTTGTCATATGGAATCAAAATGACCTAAAGTTCACGGTAAAACTTCTACAAAAGAAGAAAATCCAGCTTGAAACTATCAAGACATATAAACAAACATACTAAAAGGTTAACATTTGAAGTAACTGTATGTCACGGCCGGGAAGGGGGTAGTATGGAGCGGGTTCACATGCTGAGCCCACTCCATACTTAGCGTGTGTCGCCTGTATGATACCTCGACACTTTGCGGTAACGTCTTGAATCAGAGATAACTCCCATGTCGGGTGTTCATCCACTTAGAATTTGTGGTCAATAATGACCGCAGCACCTAAGCTGTTAGGAGGGGAAGGGCCCCCCCATCACCCCTCTCGCACCACAGGGCTAAATAGGAACCAATAAAAACGTGGACAAGTGTTTGATCACTGGGGTCTCACTGCTGGGACCCCCACTGATCACGGAAACATAGGTTTCCGGGTCACCTGTCTGAATGGAGCAGCAGGCATGCATCCTTGCTGCTGCTCAATTTATTCTTTATGGGACTGGCAGAGATAACCAAGTGCTCTTGTTATGGTGGGACAACCTTTTTAATTGGGGCCCTATGTTATTTCCTGCATGCCATGGTAACCCATAAAACTAAAAGAGAGAAAGAGAGACACGGCGCCACATAGTGCAAATAAAAGCAGGGTAAGAAGGGAGCAACTAATTACACAAAAAGTGCTCACCTTAAAGGAACAGTGTCACCAAAATTTTTTTTTTCATGTCAGTTTTATGTTAGTGTTTTATTAAAAACGTTTTTATTTATTTGTGTGTTTGTGTGTTACTTTTTTTTATTTTTTCACTTTTTTCTTCCCTATGGGAGCTGCCATTTTTTTTTACATTTCTGTATGTGTCGATTAACGACACATACAGACATGGAATACGGCAGCCACAGTCCCACGGGGCCCGTCCCATCCACTTCTGTGTACGCCGTCTGTGTGGGGACGGCGCATGTGCCGCTCCCACACAGTCCAATTTGAAATAAGCGCCGTACGGCGCCATTTTCCTGTGGACCGGAAGTCGCGGCCGGACAGTAAGATTACTACTTCCGGTCGCGGCTTCCGGACTTGTGCACTTGGACCAGCGGCAGCAGACGGAGCGGACGGGCCGGAGGGAGCCGCGGCGGCAGGAGCAGGTAAGAGATTTCTATGTATGTTCGTGTTTGTGTGTGTTTACTACTGTATGTAAACCTACTACACTGTGTGTTAGCTCAAAAAATGGCGACACACAGTGTAGGAGGTTAGACCGTTCAATCCCCTCGTTTATCCCGGCACTAGCCAGGATAAAGGAGGGGGGGATTCTCAGAGCTCACTAGAGCGAGTGCTTTTTTCCCAATTTTGCAGCAAAAAGCAATGTGGTTGCTTTACCACATGCAATGCTGCAATTTTGGGAATAGCTCCATCTAGTGACCAGCACTGGGAAATATTATAAATTAGAATCTAATTTATAATATTTCCTGACTCGTGAAAAAAATAAAAAAAATGTGAACAATGTTTAATCACCTACACACTAAATGTTTAACTAAAAAAAAAAAAAATACATGTTTTGCTAGAAACACATTCCCTTTAAAATACGGACACTGGTAGGTGTCATAAAAGCATGAAAGCTGGTGCCGGGTCCAAAACACAAGAAAACGGAGTTTGTTGTCAAGGAAGTAATTTAACCAGAGTTGAAACGCGTAGCCTCCCTTTGGTTATTACATACTTCTTAATCCTATGCTTGTCCTAAGCCTTTACATTGATGTATCTAGCAGCGCCTCTGGTCCGTTTTTACTCTGGTTAAATTAAATGGTAACCCATAGGCTCTGCGTGATATTTACGCAGGGAGCGGACGGGGCTGACCGAGGAAGCCCTCTCCCTCAGTCAAACACCGGAGATGTGGCGGTCTCTATTAACTTCAGACTAAAAGGGTTAAACTGTCAGGAATAGTGTTATCAGCCTATGCCTGCAGCTGCAACAGGAGCCCGGCTGTGTATTTTAGCCGCACCCCTGGCCTCGTTAGTACAGTGGCAATGACTGATAGGTCAGGATGGATTTATCTGCCACTCGTCATTAAAGGGAAGGTGTCGCGTAAAAAATTTTTTTATATGTTTTTGCTTTTAGTAGGTTATTAAAATACATTTTATTTGTGTTTTACTTTTTTATTTTTTCTCTCTTTTACTTCTCTATGGGGGCTGCCATTTTTTTTCCATCTCTGTATGTGTCGATTAACGACACATACAGAGATGGAATACGGCACATACATCCCCATAGTGAATTGGAACGGGAGCCGTTCCATTTACTACAGCGTGCGCCGTCTGTGAGGGAACGGCGCATGCGCCGCTCCCACACAGTCCAAAAGGAAGGTCTTCGGCCGAGCGACATCCGGCGCCATTTTCATGTGGACCGGAAGCCGCAGCCGGACAGTAAGAGGACTACTTCCGGTCGCAGCTTGTTATACTGTGTGATTACACTGTATCTAATCCTCCTACACTGTGCATTCGCTCAAAAAATGGCGGCACACAGTGTAGGTGGTTTGAACATTCAACCCACTCCTTTCTCCTGGCACTAGCCAGGATAAGGGAGGGGGGATTGTGTGAGGACACTAGAGCGAGTGTGTCTACACCAAATTTGCAGCATAAAGCAATGAAGTTGCTTTACCACATTGCAATGCTGCAATTTTGAGAATTGCTCCCTCTAGTGACCAGCATATGGAAATGTTATAAATTAGAATCTAATTTATAATATTTCCTGACTTGTGAAAAAAAAAAAAATAAAAAATTAGAACAATGTGTAATCATTTATTGACTAACAGCTTAACTAAAAAAAAAAATATATATATTTTTCTAGCGACACATTCCCTTTAAGGGGTTGAAGGAGTTCTGTTGGGCAACTAAAAAGTCATATTAACCGTAATAGGGAATTAAAACTGTCACTAACATTATCTGTAACAATTATATGTTACTTGCCTGAAAGAACAGTTAACTTTTTAAGCGTTCATTCAGGCAGATATTAATACACTGAACATCGGAACCAAGCATTATGTCTTCTCTAATATATTGTTTGAATAATCTGATAACCTGCAGGGCTGAGGAGATCAAACTCCATGAAATTGCCTTGCATGGCCAGAGAGGAGTATAGGTTAACAGTTACAGCACTTTGTACTCCGTCAATGGAAAATGGAACAGGGGCCATGCATGAATGGCACATGTCTACTATCGTTTTTGTTATCAGAGCTGTTGATATTTGGGATAAAAAAAAAATATAAATAGATGTGTTTTTAAGATGCACGAGCCCTTTTGCAACTTACCTGATCATATCCATAAGGTCTCTGCTGTTGTGGCTGTGGAGGTCCTGGCTGTGAGGGTCTGTATGGCACATACTGTTGTCCTTGTCCCTGAGGGTAGTTAGGGTACTGAGGACCAGGACCACTTTGAGAAGGGCCTACAGTGGAAAAAACAAAAACACAAAAATCAACTAACAAAATCAAAGCAAAACGAAGGATGGTCTACTCAACAGTACAAAATGAAGTAGTGTTCTGATAATAAAGCCCATTTTTGACACTCCAGACCTAAACCCATTTCCTCTCACCCTTTTCAAAAGATATGGACACCACACAAGAAGATTTGGCATTTTCTTTTCATGATTTCTCTTAAAGGGGTTCTGCTGAAGACGGTAAATTATTTTTTATTATGATAAAACTTTAAAACTGCTGCAATCACCGTCCTCCACTGCAGGCCAGTAGTTGAATCTGGTTGTTCCTGGCAATGTCCTGAGATTCTACAGAAAAATACCAAGTCTTAAAGGCTACGTACACTCAGTTGACAAATTTTAATTTTTTTTTAAAATAAAACAATGTTTTATTTGATTCTAGGCAACCTTTAAATTGATATTTATAAAAAAAAAAAAAAAGTTTTACTTTTTCAGATACAGCTTTCATATATCCTGTATACATAGTAGCTGTATATTGCCATCTAAGCCGAATCCGTCAGGTCAGCTGGACTGACTGCTTGGCTGAAAGCTAGTCCTGCGTGTCTCTGACAAACAGTGTACAGCTTATCATTTAAGTTATGAACTTAAATGTGATCATTATTAGCTGGATACTGCATGTCAGACACACGCAGGACCAGCTTTTTTTATATATATATATGCAATGACTTGTTAGATGCATGTCTGTGCCTGTTATAGTAGATTAGTAGTGGTGGTGAAGTGCGAACTGAGGAGAATGCTGTATTATGTTTTGTCAACTACTGGATCTGGTCAGGGAAGACAATGATTGCAGCTAAACAATGGAGAATCCAGTATGTTGGTACATTAACGGTATTATTATACTATTTTCTATACATTTAGGTGGCCCACAAAAGTATTAGGGATTCGGGTTGTCTATGCCCTGACTTTCCTATGTATGTGACACAGTAAAATTATGAAAGAATGATTTAAATGTGCAACCTATGAGAAACTTTCTATTAACCAGAGCAGATCGTCACCACAAAAAAAGTGTCTCAATCTGAAAACCCCAGTGGGGCATATTTATCAAGGCAATTGCACCAATCCGGCACAATTGAATTGAAAAGAATGGCATTCAGGCTGAACTTGTTTCACTGGGTATCGTGTATCGCTTCAATTTCTGACCACTAGTTTGATCCACAGAGAACATCTGAGCACGCTACATATGATAGGATAAGCTTTTAGCATTAGCCAAAATTATTTTTTTGTTAGCTTGCAAATTATGCTTAAAAAAAGATCCACAGCAGAGTAGTGTCAATAGCCAAATCATATGACAAGTAAATAACCCTCATCTCATAACTGGCTAAAAAGCATCAGGACCACTATTGAACGCCTCCTCTTACAAGCATTTACTTTGGCCCTATACAGAGATTTATACAACGTAAGAAAAAAAGACTGCTAGGTTTATTTCATAGGGGACGGAAATGCCGTGTTAGGTTCTTTTTAATTATGAAAACTATGTGTCGATGTTAAAGTGGTTATCCCACAAAAAAACTTTTCAATTGGAAATTTTTAAAAAATGCTTCTGAATCTAGGTATTACGGTAATACTTGTTATGGTGCCCCCGTGTTTATTTTGATGTCCTCCCAGTACATCCACCTAATGAAATCAGTGTTGGTGCCAATTCTTATAGGCTGGCCTGTACAATAGCAGGAATCACTCCGCCATCTATGTACAAGAGGACCCGAGCAGTGGAACGGAGCGTCCACCGGCACTAATACACTTGGAAGGAGCGCTGCTTCACTGCTTTTCTCTACTTAACATAGAAACGTAACATTCAATTGTGGGACAACGCCTTTGATTCACATGGGAGTATATACATTTCTATAATAAACTCTATTACCCCTTTAACCCCTTAATGACCAGCCTATTTTAGACCTTAATGACCAAGCCATTTTTTACGTTTTTCCATCGTCTCATTCAAATAGCTATACACACTTTATTTTTGAGTCAACATAGCTGTATAAGGTCTTGTTTTTTGCGGGACAAGTTGTAATTTTTAATAGCACCATTTTGGGGTACATAGAATATATTGATTAACTTTTATTAACTTTGGGGGGGGGGGGGGGGGACAGCAAATTCGCCACACTTTTTTGCGCCCTAAATTTACGCCGTTTACCGTGTGGTTTAAATAACACAATAACTTTTTTCAGCGGGTTGTTGCGATTGCAACGATACCAAATTTGTATAGTTTTTCTATGTTTTACTACTTTTACACAGTGAAAACTTTTTTTCCAAAATTATTTGTTTTTGTGTTTCAATATTTGAAGAGCCGTAACGTTTTTATTTTTTCACCGCTGCAATTGTAGGAGGGCTTTTTTTTTGCGGGACGACTTGTAGTTTTTATCGGTACCATTTTGGAGTTGATGTGACTTTTTGATCACTTTTTATCACATATTTTTTTTTTAAGGCTGGATTCAAGGAAAACAGCAATTTTTGCATGTTTTTTAATTTTATTTTTTATGACGTTCACCGTGCGGTTTAAATGATGTAATACGTTTATAGTTGGGGTCGTTACGGACGCGGCGATACCAAATGTGTAACTTTTTTACTTTATTTTGTTTGTTAATAATAAAGCAGTTTGTAAGGGGGAAAAGTGGGTGTTTAATTTTTTTTTTCCCCACTTTTTATGAAACTTTTTTTTTTACCTTTTTTACTAGTCCCACTAGGAAACTTCAATATGCGATCTTCCGATCGCATTTATAATACACTGCAATACTTCTGCATTGCAGTGTATTATGCCTGTCCGTGTAAAACGGACAGGCATCTGCTAGATCATGCCAGAGGCATGATCTAGCAGGCATTCATTACAGGCAGACCTGGGGGCCTATATTAGGCCTCCGGCTGCCATCGTAGACACAGACACTCGGCCGCCGGGTGTCAGTGAGATGAGAGGGAACTCCCTCCCTCTCTCCAAAACCACGCTATTGAGCACCGCAAAGGAGGGTTTAAACGGGCGAGATCGATACGAATATCGATCTCACACGTTCAAGCAGGGATGCCCCTAGCCCTCAGTTACCTCTGGCAGCTGAGAGCAGGGTGATTTGACAGCTCCCTGCTCTGTTCACTTATTCCGATGCAGCGACGTAAAAAGTCTATTGCATCGGAATAAGGCTCGTTAGTGACCGACGTAGAAACACTATGGGGCGGTCACTAACGGATAAAGTCTATCATCGTTTGCCTTTTACAAGAAAATTAGCCATAGGTGTGGGGGGGGGGGGGAGCGGACGAACACAGAAATAGTAAAGGCTTCTCTAGGGATTGAAGTCTGTGTTTCCATCTCTCATGTCACACATATTTGCTGGGACAAGTTAATAGCCAACTCGAATAGAGAAATTTCAAAACAAAAAAGCTTACTTACCATAAGCTTGTTGTTGGGCAGGATAACCTTGTTGGCTTGGGTACTGCTGTTGCTGAGATGGGTAGCCTTGCTGCTGTGTCGGCCCTTGATAAGTTTCTTGCTGTTGCGCATACTGTGCATTTCCTAAGGATGAATTCATAAAGCACACAAAAATTTGAATAAAATTGCTCACTGTAGAAAGCCTCACACCATCACAACCAACACCAAACCAAAAAAAACAAACCTATAAAAAAATAGTTAAAATGCTAACACCAAAAAGATAAACAAAAACATAAGGAAGTCAGCCCACAAACATAATCAAACTTGCAAAACTAGCTTTGACTGCTGCATTTTTGTTTCAGCATTCTTGGCAAAACGAGCAATACGTTCAAGTATCACAGTATTATGACCATGATTGGAAGAGCAAATAAAAAATAACTAAGATAGCTGAAGGCGAACAGACTAGCTAGACGAGATCAGAAAGCTGGATCCTATAGAAGTTATGTGTGTATGTAAATATAGCTAAAAATATTGAATGATTTGTTGGGTTAGGATCACTTCGCTGGATAAATTAACATGTTTTAGTTATGTACTGGTCATTAAGGGGGTTGTGAACAATTCGGGTATGTTCACACTAAATGTTTTCAGGCATATTTCAGGGCAAAAAACGCCTCGTAATAAGTCTTTAAAAACGCCAACAAACAGCTTCCCATTGAAATCAATGGGAAAACCGGCGTTTAGTTTCAGACAGGGCAGTTTGTTTTTTTTACACACTTTTCAAAACGGCGCGCAAAAAAGACACCACGTAAAAAGGAGAATGTCACTTCTTAAGCCGTTTTTATAGTCATTTGAAAAACAGCTCTTATAATGGCTTAACCGGTTAAGGACTAGGCTGTTTTACAGCTAAATGACCAGAGCAAATTTCACAATTTTGCTATGCGCTTCTTTAGATGACTATAACTCAGCAGGTGAATAAAGTTCATCTTTGAATTTTACACTCTTTTTAAAGGACAGATAGGGCTTTGTTTTAGTGGCATTTGTCAGTATATATCATTTTTTTTTTTTTCACTAAAGTGGGCAAAATTGGAAAAAAATGCAAGAATTTAACAATTGCGTCGGTTTATGCTAGCATTTTTCACACACGGTATGAACCACGGCCAAAATTAATCTCCTTTCACATTCTTCCACTTCTCCCGTGCATGGGGATACCAAATATGTGAGCCTTATTCACTGTGCGGGCATGTGCCAGGGCTTGGCATAAAAGGAGGCTTTTTGGCCTTTTCGGTCCAGGAATTTTGCATTTGATTTTAGAGCCGCATACTGTTTTCTGGGGGGCCTAATGCTGCTGAAACATTAGAAACACCCCATAAATTACTTCATTCACACAAGTAGACCCCACAAGGTTTCCTTCAAGGGGTTTATCATATTTTTAGCAAGTCCAGTTTTCTTCTGAAAGTTTCTTGAATAAGATGGAACAAAATAAAATCAGCACTTTTTTAGCAAATGCGTCAGTTTAGGCTAGTATTTTTCACACACACGGTATAGACCACGGACAAAATTCATCTCCTTTCACGTTCTTCCACTTCTCCCGTGCATGGGGATACCAAATATGTGTGCCTTATTCACTGTGCGGGCATGTGCCAGGGCTTGGCATAAAAGGAGGCTTTTTGGCCTTTTCGGTCCAGGAATTTTGCATTTGATTTTAGAGCCGCATACTGTTTTCTGGGGGGCCTAATGCTGCTGAAACATTAGAAACACCCCATAAATGACTTCATTCACACAAGTAGACCCCACAAGGTTTCCTTCAAGGGGTTTATCATATTTTTAGCAAGTCCAGTTTTCTTCTGAAAGTTTCTTGAATAAGATGGAACAAAATAAAATCAGCACTTTTTTAGCAAATGCGTCAGTTTAGGCTAGTATTTTTCACACACGGTATAGACCACGGACAAAATTCATCTCCTTTCACGTTCTTCCACTTCTCCCGTGCATGGGGATACCAAATATGTGTGCCTTATTCACTGTGCGGGCATGTGCCAGGGCTTGGCATAAAAGGAGGCTTTTTGGCCTTTTCGGTCCAGGAATTCTGCACTTGATTTTATAGCAGCATACTGTTTTCTGGGGGGCCTAATGCTGCTGAAACATTAGAAACACCCCATAAATGACTTCATTCACACAAGTAGACCCCACAAGGTTTCCTTCAAGGGGTTTATCATATTTTTAGCAAGTCCAGTTTTCTTCTGAAAGTTTCTTGAATAAGATGGAACAAAATAAAATCAGCACTTTTTTAGCAAATGCGTCAGTTTAGGCTAGTATTTTTCACACACGGTATAGACCACGGCCAAAATTCATCTCCTTTCACATTCTTCCACTTCTCCCGTGCATGGGGATACCAAATATGTGTGCCTTATTCGCAGTGCGGGCATGTGCCAGGGCTTGGCATAAAAGGAGGCTTTTTGGTCCAGGAATTCTGCATTTGATTTTAGAGCCGCATACTGTTTTCTGGGGGGCCTAATGCTGCTGAAACATTAGAATCACCCCATAAATGACTTAATTCACACAAGTAGACCCCACAAGGTTTCCTTCAAGGGGTTTATCATATTTTTAGACAGTCCAGTTTTCTTCTGAAAGTTTCTTGAATAAGATGGAACAAAATAAAATTACCTTTTTTTTTTAACAAATGCGTCAGTTTATGCTAGCTTTTTCACACACAAAATGGACCACGGACAAAATTCATCGCATTTCACATTCTTCCACTTCTCCCGTGCATGGGGATACCAAATATGTGTGCTTTATTCACGGGCATGTGCCAGGGCTTGGCATAAAGGGAGGCTTTTTGGCCTTTTCGGTCCAGGAATTCTGCACTTGATTTTATAGCAGCATACTGTTTTCTTGGGGGTGTAATGCTGCTGAAACATTAGAAACACCCCATAAATGACTTCATTCACACAAGTAGACTCCACAAGGTTTCCTTCAAGGGGTTTATCATATTTTTAGACAGTCCAGTTTTCTTCTGAAAGTTTCTTGAATAAGATGGATCAAAATAAAATTAGCAATTTTTTAGCAAATGCGTCAGTTTATACCAGCATTTTTCACACACGGCTTAGACCACGGTCAAAATTAATCTCCGTTCACATTCTGCCACTTCTCCCGTGCACGGGGATACCAAATATGTGGCCTTATTTATCACATAGAGATGTAGGAGGGCGGAGGATAGAAGAAGATTATTTCACAAATCGCTTTTTTTCAAAGCTGGTTTTACAAAACTCAACAGAGTTTCTATAACACTTCCAAAATATCTGCTCTTGAAGCAGAAATCCCAAAATATTCATCTAGGGGTATAATGGGAATTAATTTTTTGGGGTTTTCTAAAATAAGAAATTTCAGGTTAATGCAAATGGAGCTCTCCAGCAGATGAACTTTAGAAAACATCAAACATGACATCCACCCCCCACCCATTCCCTCCCTCACCCTTGGAGTAAAATCAGGGGAAAAATAAAAACGTAATGTAGGGCAAATATATTTTCAACAAATTAACTAAAATCTAATAATTCAGAACAGTGTGGTATTTTTTAAAACATGGCTCAATGCACAGGCCTGGTTGCGAGGGACATGAGGGACAGAAATATCGGGAATCTTTGCGGTGCCCGTCTTTTCTGCAGACGCGGCACTTTTTCTGGGGGTTGCTTCTGGTTGCTGTTGGGGGAATCCGACTGATGAAGTGTCTTTCAGTCAGTCGCGTGACATCCTCAGACTGGGGGCATTCTCGGGTGTCCTGAACATCAAAAATGAGGCCTTCAATAATTTTTTCCTGGAAATCCAGGTATGTGTCTCTGCCTCTGTTTTTTTTATAGAGCACAAATGAGTTGTGGATGGCCACCCGTAACAAATAAATGGCCACCTTTTTGTACCAGGTTTTAGTTTTGCGTTTTACTAAATAGGGCTGTAAAACCTGGTCGCTTAAATCCACCCCCCCCATGTACTTGTTATATTCGGACACGCTCACTGGTTTGTGCTTGTCCGATGTTGCCCCTCTTTCCCTCACTGCCACTGTTCCTGCGATATGAATCGTGCTTAGCACATACACATCTTTGCGATCCCTGAACTTGACCGCCAGCAATTCTTCAGATGCATAAGCACAGGAGTCCCCCTTTACCATGCGCTTCCCCACTAATTGCTGTGGAAAACCAATTCTGTTTTTGCGCATGGTACCACATGCCCCAGTCCTTGCAGCATGCAAATGCCTAAACAGGGGCACACTAGAATAAAAATTATCACAGTACAGGTGGTACCCTTTGTGAAGCAGAGGCTACATTATCTCCCACACGATCTTACTGCTGGTGGAAAGATCAGGGGGGCATCCAGGAACATTTATTGTGCGGTCCCGCCCTTCATAAATTCTGAAGGCGGTGGTATATCCTGACCCGCTTTCACACAATTTGTAGAGCTTAACGCCATATCTTGCCCTTTTGGAAGGTAGATATTGGCGAAAGCTAAGTCTGCCATGAAAGTTGAGGAGGGATTCGTCCACACTTACATTCTGCTCAGGGGTGTAGAGTTGCAGAAATAAATTATTCAGGGAATTTATTAGCGGTCTTATTTTGAACAACCGATCCCGGTTTGCATCGGTACTTGGGGGGGCCTGTGCGTTGTCATTGAAGTGGAGGAACCTCATTATTGTCTCATAACGAGACCTGGGCATTACTGCAGAATATACTGGGGTGGCTTGGGCGGGTCTTGTTGACCAGTAAGACCTAATGGAGGGCTTTTTGACAATACCCATATTTAGGGTGAGCCCCAAAAAAATTTTTAATTCCTGCAAATTGGTGGGCGTCCAATCTCTGGCATGGGTGGATGAAGGTTTCTGCCTTATATATTGCGTGGCATATAAATTTGTTTCGTGGACAATCTGATTTAGGATGTCGTCCGTTATAAATAAATGGAAGTAATCCATTTGGACAAAATTTGTATTGTCCACGGTTATGCCAGGAGTGGCCGTAAATCCGTGGATTCTAGGCCCAAAAGATGGGGCAGGTGCCCATACAAGAGCCTGGACTGGAGGGACCAGGCTGTCCCGTGCTACAGCGCTACTTGGCCCTGCGCTTTCAAGTTCTGCAGTTTCAACTGCATCAGGGACAACGTCCCCTGAAGATGAACCTGAAGTGACGCTGTCATCGTCACTACCTAAAACAGGTTCCATCTCGGACGCCATCTCTGATGCGGTCTCCGACTCAGACCACAGCATGGCGTATGCCTCCTCGGCGCTAAACAACTTCCTCGCCATAACGTAACTAACACTAACACTAACAAAACAAATTTTTTTTTTTTTTTTTTTTTTTTTATAAAAACACACAAACTAACTGCTATATATATCTACACTAACGCTAACAAAAAAATAAACCGCTATTGCTATATATATTATATATATGTGGATATATATATAATTATATACTCCCTACCTGCCTATTCTAATAGAATAAAAGAAAGAAAGGTAGATAGATAGAAAAAAAGATAGATAGATAGATTGTATAGATAGATAGAAATCTATCTATACAGAGAATGTTTTAGTGTAACTGTATTTTTTTTCACTGTATTCTTCTGGCAGCAATTCTCTCGAGTCTCTTCTTCTCCTCAAACTGAAACAATGTTTGAGGAGAAGAAAAGAGGCAGGAGATTTACTGCCAGAAAAGTCAAAATAAAACAAATGTGGTCGCTGTGATAGGTTTTCACAGCGACCACATGATCAGGGACCATCAGATTGGTCCCTGATACTCTGCCCAGTGCCCAGAGCTGTTGGTAACACGCGATCGCGTGCACACTGTTTTCTATGCAGAAATGCATGTGATCGCTGTGATTGGTTGTCACAGCGATCACATGTTCAGGGGCCAAAAGATTGACCCCTGACATTCTGCCCAGTGCCCATGGCTGTTAGTAACAGCCAGGGCACAGAGCTGTGTGCACGCGATCGCGCGTGCACAGTCTCTGAAGTGCGGCCGTATATATACTATACGCCGGACTTTAGAGACCCTGACTGCTGGCCGTATATTTACGGCCAGCGGTCGGGAACCTGTTAAAAAAAACCGAAAAGCCTCAAAAAACGTTTTGTGCTTTAAAAACAGCTAAAAATCGTTTTTAATTGTGCGTGTGAACATACCCTTATTGTGTGGGGCTTAATTGTACAAGAATACAAAAATTAAGCCAGCACTATTTCTACTAAAGCTTAAAAGAGACTCTGTCACCACATTATAAGTGCCCTATTTCCTGCATAAGGTGATGGGCGCTATAATGTTGGTGACAGCAGTGCTTTTTATTTAGAAAAACGATCTATGTTTACGACGTTAGGAGTGATTTTAGCTTTATGCTAAAGACTTACGTAATGCCCAACTGGGCGTGTTTTTACTTTAGACCAAGTGGGCGTTGTACAGAGGAGTGTGTGACGCTGACCAATCAGCGTCATGCACTTCTGTCCATTGATTTAGTCAGCGCATAGTGACACTGCGTTATTCACTATGTGCTGTCTTATACTGAGACATTAACGTTACTAAAGTGTCTTGACAGTGAATAGACATTCCTTCCAGCCAGGACGGGATGTCTATTTACAATCCCGACACTTCGTTAACGTTTCTGTGGTACTTACAGCAGAGCAAGCGTAATCTCGCGAGATCACGCTGTAAATGACAGGTTACAGGGGGGATTACGCTTGCTCTGCTGTAAGTACCACAGAAACGTTAACAAAATGTCGGGATTGTAAATAGAAATCCTGTCCTGGCTCGAAGGAATGTCTATTCACTGTCAAGACACTTCAGTAACGTTAATGGGTCAGTATAAGACAGCACAGTGATCTAGCAGGATCCCTATGCGCTGTGTAAATGAATGGAGAGAAGTGTATGACGATGATTGGTC
Organism: Rhinoderma darwinii; assembly: GCF_050947455.1. Lineage (NCBI taxonomy): Eukaryota > Metazoa > Chordata > Amphibia > Anura > Rhinodermatidae > Rhinoderma > Rhinoderma darwinii. The sequence continues at coordinate 100,015,832 of NC_134691.1, read as the reverse complement.
ACTGATTGGTCAGCGTCATACACTCCTCTGTACAACGCCCACTTGGTCTAAAGTAAAAACACGCCCAGTTGGGCATTAAGTAATTAGCATAAAGCTAAAATCACTCCTAACGTGGTAAACATAGATAGTTTTTCTAAATAAAAAGCACTGCTGTCACCAACATTATAGCGCCCATCACCTTATGTAGGAGATAGGGCACTTATAATGTGGTGACAGAGCCTCTTTAATATGGAAATTTTTGAGAAAATATTCTCATTCTGGGATTCACAACCGGAAAGAAGACTAATGTGTGTGTGTGTGTGTATATATATATATATATATATATATATATATATATATATATATATATATATATATATATATATATATGTGTGTGTCTGTGAAGGTATATAGATACCTCCTTCGTAGTAATGTAGTGAGGGATCCTCGTAAGGTCTATCGTAGCCTTGTTCAGGATACGACGGTTGCTGATAACCGTAATCATTATGACCTACATCAATTCGACAAGAAACAGGAAGAAACGTTAATGGCCTTATGCTGGAGATGCATATAAGTAGCTCTACTTATTTCATCTTGTCACATTAAAGATTAAGAAGGAATACAGTACAATAAGGCCTCTTTCACACGACAGTGAAAAACGGCCATGTGATGGCCGTCCTTTTAACGGCTTTCACATGGCCGTTTTCAGAACAATGATGTTCTATGGGTGCATTCACACGGCCGTTTTTTTAACGGCCCGTGAATAATGGCCGTCAAAAAATAGGACATGTCCTATTTTTGGCCGTTTTAACGGCCTGACGGCCCCCATAGAAGTCAATGGATCCGTTTTTAACAGCTGTCAATACATGTAACAACCGTTAAAAACGGATCTGTTACATGGGGACTGGCAAGGGAACTACTAGTTCCCTTGCTGGCTATCGTTGGCATACTCACGTTTGCGGCGCTTCTTCAGGTGTGGTCACTCGTCTGTGGTCACTCGGGTTTGAAGGCGCCTCGATGACGTCACCGCCCCGTCGCACTGCCTTGCCAGATCCCGTGCAGACGAGTGACCACAAGTGAAGAAGAGGAGAGACGGTGCTGCTCTCGTGAGTATGTGGCACGATCTATAGGCAGGCTGGTGTGGCATCTACAGGGAGGCTGGTGTGGCATCATGTACTGGGAGGCTGGTGTGGCATTTACAGGGAGGCTGGTGTGGCATCTACAGGGAGGCTGGTGTGGCATCTACAGGGAGGCTGGTGTGGCATCTACAGGGAGGCTGGTGTGGCATCTACAAGGAGGCTGGTGTGGCATCTACAAGGAGGCTGGTGTGGCATCTACAAGGAGGCTGGTGTGGCATCTACAAGGAGGCTGGTGTGGCATCTACAAGGAGGCTGGTGTAGCACCTACAGGGAGGCTGGTGTGGCACGATCTACAGGGAGGCTGGTGTGGCACGATCTACAGGGAGGCGTGTGGCATCTACAGGGGGCGTGTGGCATCTACAGGGGGCGTGTGGCATCATCTACAGGGAGGCGTGTGGCATCATCTACAGGGGGCGTGTGGCATCATCTACAGGGGGCGTGTGGCATCATCTACAGGGGGCGTGTGGCATCATCTACAGGGGGCGTGTGGCATCATCTACAGGGAGGCGTGTGGCATCATCTACAGGGAGGCGTGTGGCATCATCTACAGGGAGGCGTGTGGCATCATCTACAGGGAGGCGTGTGGCATCATCTACAGGGAGGCGTGTGGCATCATCTACAGGGAGGCGTGTGGCATCATCTACAGGGAGGCGTGTGGCATCATCTACAGGGAGGCGTGTGGCATCATCTACAGGGAGGCGTGTGGCATCATCTACAGGGAGGCGTGTGGCATCATCTACAGGGAGGCGTGTGGCATCATCTACAGGGAGGCGTGTGGCATCATCTACAGGGAGGCGTGTGGCATCATCTACAGGGAGGCGTGTGGCATCATCTACAAGGGGCGTGTGGCATCATCTACAAGGGGCGTGTGGCATCATATACAGGGAGGCTGGTGTGGCATCATATACAGGGAGGCGTGTGGCATCATATACAGGGAGGCGTGTGGCATCATATACAGGGAGGCGTGTGGCATCATATACAGGGAGGCGTGTGGCATCATATACAGGGAGGCGTGTGGCATCATATACAGGGAGGCGTGTGGCATCATATACAGGGAGGCGTGTGGCATCATATACAGGGAGGCGTGTGGCATCATATACAGGGAGGCGTGTGGCATCATATACAGGGAGGCGTGTGGCATCATATACAGGGAGGCGTGTGGCATCATATACAGGGAGGCGTGTGGCATCATATACAGGGAGGCGTGTGGCATCATATACAGGGAGGCGTGTGGCATCATATACAGGGAGGCGTGTGGCATCATATACAGGGAGGCGTGTGGCATCATATACAGGGAGGCGTGTGGCATCATATACAGGGAGGCGTGTGGCATCATATACAGGGAGGCGTGTGGCATCATATACAGGGAGGCGTGTGGCATCATATACAGGGAAGCGTGTGGCATCATATACAGGGAGGCGTGTGGCATCATATACAGGGAGGTGTGTGGCATCATATACAGGGAGGCTGTAAATAGTGTCTAGGTGAACATGTGACCTTCCTTTGGTTGTTTTCAGGGGGTTGGGACAAAAAAAGCCTGACCAATGAAATTCATCAGTTTTTTTAACGGCCATGAAAAACTGATGCAAAATGGATGTCAAACGGCCATTAAAAACGGACAGATGGACTTGAAATGGATGAAAATTTAGAGACAAACTGATGGAAAATGGCCATGAAAAACTGACAGTTGATCAGTTTTAAATGGACATTTTTTCTCACTGTCGTGTGAATAAGGCCTAATAGTTGGAAATCTTTTGCTGGCTATCCAAATACTACACATCTAGCAAGTTAGCAAAATACGCCAATTTCACATATTTTGATGCATTAATTTCAAAATCAATCATCATAAGAATACTTACACGCTAGTATTTCAAAAATATGAATAGCACATTTTTCCAGTAGCTCGAACTGTAGCAAACACCATACACAAAATATTCTATATCTAGGAGGTCATGTGACCTCTTAGTAGGGCTGGGCAATTAATCGAAATAAAAAAACGTCACCGAAATTCGTCACATTTAAAAGACGTCATCTTCCGCATTTTGGTTTCTTCCTCCGGACGCAGATACAGTTGAATCCAATAGAGCAGGGAGCCGTAAGGTCCATGCTCTACCACTCACTACGTATCGCAGGACGCTCACTGCTCGGCGCAGGCAGGCACGAGGCAGTGATGTCATCACTTCTTTCTGCGTCGAGCAATACAGACCGGGAGGAGCAGAGGGTTCTCCTCCACTTGTCGTTGGAACGGGGTTAGGAGAGAATGTATTTTATTAGGCACTATTGGGGCTTTATACCGCGTGGGGGGCATTATACTGTGTGGGGGCAGCGTAGGGGGTATATTATATACAGTAGTTTACAGCACACTCAAAGGATAAATATGAATTCAAAGGCGTAGCATGCTTTTTAAGGGTGTGGCCTTAATCGCAATCGAGGTTACATGTTCAATTAATCTGGATTTTTATTCAGTTCATAAAAATCACCCAGCCCTACCTCTTAGTTACCAAAGTATGCACCCTTTTACGATGGGAAAATATTTTCGTTTCTGATTCTAGAAAGATTACACCTTTTATATAGTGCTTCCTTTTATGGTAAAGAAACTTAAAGGGTACCTCCAATTATAAAATTCTTCATAAATAAATAGTACGAACGAAGATAGGCATTTTTTCTGTAATAAGATGCATCACAAAGATGTCTTCATTCCTCATTTAGACTGCCCCCCCTGCCCATAGAAGTAAAGATTCACTAACTCTGGATTCTGTAATTGAATTCTTTGGACACCTACCCATAGAAGTCTACGGAGATGGAAGAGGGGAGGTTATAGGTGTTCCAAGTTATAGTACAAGTTGACAAAATAAGTTAGTCAGTTTCTGATAACTGTATTCAAAAGTTACAACTGATATGGTAAGACTTGCGATACGCCATGTGACTCTACAGAACTAGGAAGTGCCTTCTATTCAGGCCCAGTTTGGCCTTTTGGTAGGCTGTTTTGTGGTTGCAAATACGCTCACTAGTGTTATAAAAAAAAAAAAAGAAGACTGGCAGGATATATTTATATACATTTAGGAAAAACTATTTACCACTTACCCAATTCCTTCTAAAAGGTTTAAGATCATCCAACTAATTTTAAATGAAGGCAAAACGATTAAACAACCTCCATGTTTGACTGATAGTATGATGTTCCATTATACCCATATGTGGTCAAACTGCTGTTTGGGCACACGTCAAGGCTCCTTAAGGAAGGAGCGCCATTTAGCTTTTAAAAGAGCAGATTTTGCTGTAAGTGCCCTATTTCCTATATAAGAAGATCGGCGCTATAATGTAGGTGACAGTAATGCTTTTTATTTAGAAAAACAATCTATTTGAAACCACTTTACGAGCGATTTTTAGCTTTATGCTAATGAGTTTCTTAATGCCCAAGTGGGCGTGTTTTACTTTAGACCAAGTGGGCGTTGTACAGAGGAGTGTAGGACGCTGACCAATCAGCCTCATGCACTTCTCTCCATTCATTTACACTGCACTAGCGATATAGTTATATCACTACGTGCAGCCACATACACAAACACTAACATTACTGCAGTGTCCTGATAATGAATATACATCACTACCAGCCAGGACGTGATGTTTATTCAGAATCCTGACCACTTCTGAATCTTTTCTGTGAGATTCCAGCAAGGCAAGTGTAATCTTGTTTGAAATGACAGGTTACATCGTAATATCACGAGATTACGTTTGCCTTGCTGTAAATCTCAGAGACGCTAAAGACATGTCAGGATTCTGAATAAACATCACGTCCAGGCTGGTAGTGATGTATATTCATTATCAGGACACTGCAGTAATGTTCGTGTTTGTGTATGTAGCTGCACATAACGATATAACTATATCGCTAGTGCAGTGTAAATGAATGGAGAGAAGTGTATGACGCTGATTGGTCAGCATCATACACTCCTCTGTACAACGCCCACTTGGTCTAAAGTAAAACACGCCCACTTGGGCATTAAGAAACTCATTAGCATAAAGCTAAAAATCACTCGTAAAGTGGTTTAACCCCTTAACGACCGCCCGCCGTCTTTTGACGTCAGGCGGTGCAGGTACTCAGTCTACAGCGACGCCTTTTGGCGTCGCTGTAGTAGAGGGGGTTTAACGGCACCCTGGTGACATCTGCACTAAAAACCGGCTGTAAGTAACAGGTCCGGTTCTTAGTGCAGCCATCAGGACCTGCCGATTTCGTCGTAACAGCATGTGACCGTTGTGACAGCCAATCACAGCGGTCACATGCTGTTACTGCGTACAGAGCCGCCGAGAGTGTCTAAATGACAGCTCCTGCTCTAAGAACGAGCTGTTGCTAGCAGCTCTGTTCTTAGAGCAGTAATCAGGAGCCAATAGTATTGGTTCCTGATCTTTTGTGATCACTATGAGATCCAATCATAGTGATCACTACTGTAAAATAAAAGTAAAAACATGTATCTGTTTCTCCTCACTGTTCTAGCTGTATAGAGAAACAGATACAAGTGTGTCAGTGTCCCCACACAAAATCACTTGTTCCTCACACACAGTTTATTAAAAAAAAACTAATTTTTTTTTCAGTATTTTATAGTATATACACATATATATATATATATATATATATATATATATATATATATATTTACTGTATATACTAAGAATCGTACTATAAACTACTTTCTTTTTAGGGTACGCGGTTAGGCCTCATGCACACGACCGTAGCCGTGTGCACGGCCGTGATTTTCGGGTCGGCCGGCTGCGGACTGTCAGCCGCAGGCCGCCCGCAAATCGTGGGACATGCACATGGCCGCCACCATTGTTTTCAATGAGCCCGGACCGCAGAACAGGGCCGTAATAAGACATGCCCGTTCTTTCTGCGGTCCGGGCTCCCGGGCCGTGCAAGGACCGCAAAAACTACGGTCGTGTGCATGGCCCCATAGAAAAGAATGGGGCCGCAATTCTCCCGTGGATTTTCAGGGGGAATTGCGGCCGCAAAAACACGTTCGTGTGCATGGGGCCTTAGACGGCGTAGGGTGCTGTTCTGGGCTTGGGTTTACGGTTTGTGTTAGGCGTAGGGTTTAGGTTTAGGTTTGAAAAAAAAAAAATAAACTTAAAGAGGCTCTGTCACCAGATTTTGCAACCCCTATCTGCTATTGCAGCAGATAGGCGCTGCAATGTAGATTACAGTAACGTTTTTATTTTTAAAAAACGAGCATTTTTGGCCAAGTTATGACCATTTTTGTAGTTATGCAAATGAGGCTTGCAAAAGTCCAAGTGGGTGTGTTTAAAAGTACAAGTCCAAGTGGGTGTGTATTATGTGCGTACATCGGGGCGTTTTTAATACTTTCACTAGCTGGGCGCTCTGATGAGAAGTAACATCCTCTTCTCTTCAGAACGCCCAGCTTGTGACAGTGCAGATCTGTGACGTCACTCACAGGTCCTGCATCGTGACGGCCACATCGGCACCAGAGGCTACAGTTGATTCTGCAGCAGCATCAGCGTTTGCAGGTAAGATCGGCTTTTGCGAGCCGTGCTGTCATTATAAAGTATAGCAGCACGGCCCGTAAAATAGAAAAATAGAACATGTTCTATTTTTTTAACGGCACGGGCACCTTCCCGTGAGAAAACGGGAAGGTACCCGTGGGTAACAGAAGTCTATGAGCCCGTTATTGCGGGTCATAATTACGACCCGCAATAACGGGTGTTTTTACGGTCGTGTGCATGAGGCCTTAGTTGATAAAAAAAAAATTTGAAACCGCTAGTTCCATTTATTATTTGCGGTTTAGACTATTATCATTATGGCTGCCAGAAGATACAGCGTTGAGGAAGCCTATCAGATGCTATGCTCAGATACCGATTCTGCATCTGAAGTTGAGCTTTTAGGGTATGTGAACACGTAGTGACCAAAAACGTCTGAAAATACGGAGCTGTTTTCAAGGGAAAACAGACCCTGATTTTCAGACGTTTTTTGAGCAACTCACGGTTTTCGCTGCGTTTTTTACGTCCGTTTTTGGAGCTGTTTTCATTGGAGTCTATGAGAAAACGGCTCAAAAAACGTCCAAAGAAGTGTCCTGCACTACTTTTGACGAGGCTGTATTTTTACGCGTCGACGTTTGACAGCTGTCAAACGACGACGCGTAAATGACAGGTTGTCTGCACAGTACGTCGGCAAACCCATTCAAATGAATGGGCAGATGTTTGCCGACGTATTGTAGCCCTATTTTCAGACGTAAAACGAGGCATAATACGCTTCGTTTACGTCTGAAAATAGGTCGTGTGAACCCAGCCTTACTTGAAAGCGACAGTGTCGCTTCAAGGGATTCTATGGATAGGAGACCCAGCACCAGTGATATGGGAGACGGCGCAGTTGCCACAACGTCCGTTCAAAGTGCAGCCCCTGAAATTGCACAACTCCACCAAACCGATTTAGTGTGGGAACCCACGAGTTTATTTTCTCCCACCATAAATTACTTTATTGCTACTCCTGGCATAAGTCCCAATGTCAGTAATTTTTCACCACTAAATTATTTTAATATTTTTATTACGGACCAAGTTTTGGAACATTTTGTGCAGGAAACCAATTTGTATGCCAGGCAGTACATTGCCAATAAGCCTTCGTCACCTAATGCCAGGTTGTGGAATCCCACAAATTTCAAAGGGCGTCTCTCATTCCATCAATTCATACCCTCAAAAAGTGCAAAATACGGGGTAAAGATCTACAAGTTATGTGAAAGCACTACTGGCTACACATGTGCATTTAAGATCTAAGAGGGTAAAGACAGTGAATTTAATCCACCAGGGTGCCCTCCAAATATTGGTACCACTGGTAAGATTGTGTGGGATTTAATTGGCCCTTTCCTACACAAGGGGTATCATGTATACACGGACAGTTTTTATACCAGTGTGCCATTGTTTAGCGCCCTTCATTGTGCCAACACCGGAGCCTGTGGCACAATACGCAGGAATCGCAAAGGTTTCCCACATCAACTTGTGGATAAAAAACTACAAAAGGGGGAGTCATGCACTTTTCAAATTGAGAAGATGCTGGCTTTAAAATTTTGTGACCGCAAGGACATCTACATGATCAGCACTGTCCATGCAAGTGCAACGGCAACTATTAGAGAACGTGGGGCCTCTGCAGATAGACAAAAGCCTGTGTGTGTCATCGGCTATAACAAATTCAGGTTGCGATGCAGAACGCATTTGTCCTGTACAAAAAATCAGCGGGCAGGGCGACATTCTTTGAATTTCAGGAGAAAGTGATTGAAGATCTCCTATTTCAATCTGCAGACCAGAGAGTAGCCCATGAGTCAGAGGATGTACACCGACTTGTTGAAAAACATTTTTTACACCCCATCCCTTCAACATCTAACCAAAAATACCCCAAAAAACGGTGTCGGGTCTGCAGCAAACGAGGACAGCGAAGTGAGTCACGATATTATTGTTCCGCTTGTCCTTCCAACCCCGGTCTATGCATAAGTCCCTGTTTTGTCCTTATCAATACACTATGGGCTTTATTACAGTTTTGTTCGGGTTTTTGGTGGACCTCTTACACCCGACAATACTTCTAGAAATAGCGACATTAATTTGGGGAGTAGTAGTCCTTTACTGTATCTATACATACGGTGTGGGACACTGCCCCTTTATATATTCTACAGGTGATTGGTTGTTTTGTGCAAATGGAGGTTCCTACCTTGCCGGGCAGGGGCTTGTTATGGTGTACCGCGTCACTTGGCACATTTGTCCCTTATATAGGGATTGATGGAGCTAAAGAGACGTTGTATGACCAGTCACTTTGAATAATAAAGTCATTACAGCCCTACAAATTTTCTTTCATCCTGTGAACATGCTCTAGTTTTCCACATAGCTGGATACATTCTTCCTCCTTTTTTTTGGATATATTGCCTTTTTCCGCCAACAGTTTAATACATTTTCCCACTCTAACTTACTATATATCAGAGCGGGTTGATATACATAATATCTATGGACTGACATGATTTCAGGACAGCTGCTTTCTTAGCACGACATAGTCATAGGGTGTAGAAACTGTTAGGGACATCTATTTCTCGATCTAGAAAAGTAGAATCCTCCCATTTTCAAAGCAAAATGTGTGTCCTGAAAGCCTCCGGGTGCTCCCTTCCTTTTGGGTCCTGCCGTGTGTCCAGGAAACACATTAGGGCCACAATGGGGATATTTTTGAACACAGGAGAAACAGGGTGATACATTTTCTGGTGCATTTCCTTATTCTCATGTCCTCTGTACAAGAAATCTGACCTTAAAATGACACATTTGTGAAAAAAAGTGAAATAACATTTTCTTTCAACCTGCTTTGCATTAATTCCTGCGAAAACTGTGGGGTCAAAATACTTAGTACACACCTAGATGAATGCCTTAAGCGGTCTAGTTTTCAAAATGGGGTCATTTATGGGGAGTTTCTATCTTTTTGGCAGCTCAGTGCATCTATAAATGTGTAATGGGACCTGAAACATTTTCAAGCAAAATGTGTGTCCTGAAAGTCTTCGGGTGCTACCTCCCTTTCGGGCCCTGCCGTGTGTCCAGGCAACGCATTAGGGTCACAATGGGGGCATTTTTGAAAACAGGAGAAAACAGGTTGATAGATTTTGGGGAGTGTTTCTTCATTCTCATGGTCGCTTTACAAAGAAATCGGTCTTCAAAGTGATACTTTTATATAAAAAGTGTTTTGTTTTTTTATTTCACCTGCTATGCATTCAATTTAGCAAAAAACAGTGGGGTCAAAATACTCACTACAGCCCTAGATAAATACCTTAAGGGGTCTAGTTTTCTAAATGGGGTCGTTTATGGGGAGTTTCTATCGTTCTGGCAGTTCAAAACCTCTCCAAATGTACAGTGGGGCCTAAAACATTTTCAAGCAAAAATGAGACCTGAATGCCTCCGGTTGCTCCCTTCCTTTCGGGCCCTGCTGTGTGTCCAGGCAACGCATTAGGGTCACAATGTGGGCATTTTTGAAAACAGGAGAAACAGGGTGATAGATTTTGGGGTGCGTTTCTTCATTCTCATGGTCGCTTTACAAAGAAATCGGTCTTCAAAGTGATACTTTTATGAAAAAAGTGAAATTATATTTTTTTACGCCTGCTTTGCATGAATTCTTACAAAATAACTGTGGGGTCAAAATACTTACAACACCCCTTAATAAATACCTTAAGGGGTGTAGTTTTCAAAATGGTGTCACTTGTGGGGGTTTCCACCATTCTGACACCTATGAGCCTCTGGAAACCTGGCTTGGTGCAGGAAAACAAAATGTACTTCAAAATTTATAAAATCATTACTAAACTTGTAAGTCTTCTAAATTGCTCAAAAAAAAAATTTTTTTTCCAAAAGTGCTGCCAAAATAGAGTAAAGCGATGGAAATATATATTTAATAAAAAAAATTGTACAGTATGTATGTACATATGTGACATATTGCAGTTAAAAAAAGGGCAAAATTGTAATTTTTACAAAATTTCTTCAATTTTTCCATTAATTTCCGCAAATCGTATCAGTCTACTTTTACCACTAAAATCAAGTACAACATGTGACGAAAAAAACAATGTCAGAATTACTTGGATATTCAAAACTTTCGCAGAGTTATTCGCTGATAAAGTCAGACATACCAGATTTAACAAATCTGGCTTGGTCATTAAGGTCTTTTCAGGCCCGGTCATTAAGGGGTTAAAATAGATCGTTTTTCAAAATAAAAAGCATTACGGTCGCCTACATTATAGCGCCGATCTCCTTATGTAGGAGATAGGGCACTTATAATGTGGTGACAGAGGCTCTTTAACACTGCAATTCCAACACCAAGAAGGAAAAGTCTGGAATTGTGGAAATCACAGGATTGATAGACATGTTAATGATATGCAAATTCCAAAAAAATAACTTAAATGCAAGCAAACTATTCCAAACACCTTGATTTTTTCAGTATGGAGTATTAGCGCCACACGCAGAAATACACGCACTTACACGCCTTGGCATGCTATCAATGAGGTTATTAATGGTTTTCTGAGGAATGTTATGCCACGCTGAATGCAGTTGGGCATGCAAATAATCAAGACTGGCTGCTCCCTTTGCGATTGCCGACCAACGACGTCTCAGATGTGCTCAATGGGAGACAAGTCCGGAAACGCTGCTGGCCATGTTAGCACGTTCAGGTTACATTCACACGCGCGTATCAGATTCACGCGCATGAAAAAACGCGTGTGAATCTGGTCCGTGTGTTGCATTATGCATCAGTGTGATTTCCGAGTGGCATGCGTTACTCACGCACTCGCAAAGCACATCTTTTTTTAATTATTTTCAATTGAATGGATGCGCAAGTCACGTACCGTAGACGGATGTGCATCTGTGTGCGGTGCGTGGTTTTCGCGCACTCATTGACTTCAATGGGCCCGTAGGTACGTGAAAACACACCAATATAGAACATCCAGTGAGTTTCACGCAACAGACTCTCGCTGCATGTGTGAACGGCCCCATTGAAATCGATGGGTCCATGTGCTGCGCGTGATTTCCCTACAGCACACGGACGTTATTCTTGTTTGTCTGAATGAGCCCCTAGGCCTCGCAGGCTGCTCACAGTAGCACGAGCAACATGTGGCCTGGCATTGTCCTGTTGAAAAACGGCTTCGGGAACACTTTGATTTGGTAGTGGAACCAGTGGTACGGCTATTTCTCCAATGTAACGCCAAGATGTTAGTGTATCTGAACTGAAGACTAAAGACGCCCGGCTACCGTACATTATGCCACCCCACACCATAATCCCGGGAGAAGGACTGGTGTGACATTTCCTTGTGAAGGCCTCTTCATGGCGTTACCCACGTGGTCTCCAAACCAATGTCCGGCTATCATTGCGCCCAAGACAAAAGCGGGACTCATCGCTGAAGAGAATAGACTTCCATTCCAGTCTTACTGTGCATCATGATAGCCTTTGAGAGCGGTGGCGTGTGGTCAATGGAACACCTGTAGCTGGACATCTGGCTCGTAGCCCAATGTCATGCAAACGCCTTCTGATTGTGTCTAAACTGGTTGCCGTCCTAGGCTTGGAATGTGAATTCCAATTTCACTTGCAGTACAGAATAGATCACTATGCACCATTCTTCCAATCAGACGATCCGTCCGTGCAGATATTCACCTCCGCACACCTTTTGCGGTCATTCACGTTTGTTGTTGCACTCCCAAACTCTGTGTCACAATGTTAAATAGTGCTCACATCTCAGCCTAGGTGCATAGCGATCTGTCGGAGTGATAAACCAAAGTCTCTCAGTTCAAGGATTCTGTGTCAGTTTGCGACAAGTGGCGATAACTGGCACATCGCTGAATAGGAGGCATCGCACAATCATCCCACACCACTTGATCCAATTTTTGAGGTTTCATGTGGCTGAAAAAAGCCTTATCCCTCTCCCACATACCACAGATTGGAGCTAGGTGCTTTCTTATCCCCCTTTTGAAGCACACTCTTTGCAGTATGGGGAATTTCACTAGGAAAGGCCTCATGCACACGACCGTAAAAACTCCCGTTATTACGGGTCATAATTACGACCCGTAATAACGGGCTCATAGACTTCTAATGGCGACGGGTGCCTTCCCGTTTTCTCACGGGAAGGTGCCCGTGCCGTTGAAAAAGATAGAACATGTCCTATTTCAGGCCGTAATAACGGCACGGACAGTCCATAGAAGTCTATGGAGCTCTCGTAATGACGGGGGCTACATGTGTGCACCCGTCATTACGGCAGCGTTGCTAAGCGACGTCAGTAAATAGTCACTGTCCAGGGAGCTGAAAGAGTTAACTGATCGGCAGTAACTCTTTCAGCACCCTGGACAGTGACTACCGATCAGTATAAACCTGTAAAAAATAAAAATAAAAGACGTTCATACTTACCGAGAACTTCCTGCTTCCTCCAGTCCGGTCTCCCGGCCGTTGCCTTAGTGACGCGTCCCTCTCGACATCCGGCCCGACGTCCTGGATGACGTTTCAGGCCATGTGACCGCTGCAGCCAATCACAGGTCAATCACAGGCTGCAGCGGTCACATGGACTGCCGCGTCATCCAGGGATGTCGGGCTGGATGTGAAGAGAGGGACGCGTCACCAAGACAACGGCCGGGTAAGTATGAATTTCTTTAACTTTTATTACAGAAAAGGCTGTCCCTTCTCTCTATCCTGCACTGATAGAGAGAAGGGGCTGCCGATTAGTGCAGTGCTATTTTGCCGCCAAAAACGTGCTCGTAAATACGGGTGGAATACGTGTGACACCGGACCCATATTTACGGGCACGGGTTCGTAAATACTGGTGCAAAACGGGTGGAATACGTGTGACACCGGACCTGTATTTACGCCAGTATTTACGGGTGGGAAAAAATAGGGTCGTGTGCATGAGGCCAAAGAGTTTCCCTGGTAAAATAAGTGCGGTATCGCTTCCAACAAATGTTTTTGGGCCCTCCCCTTCCTGGTTCCAAAATATTAGGATCTTGATAATCAACTCTTGAAACAGAAGTAATGTTCCCTTCTGGCCTACACATGGGGATTATTTTTCCTCCCTGCCTTACGGGAGCCATAACCTAATTTTTTCATAGACTTCGTGGTATAAGGGAACAAGCTGTAGTTTTAATTGGTACCATTTTGGGGTAAATGCAACTTTTTTATTCCATTTTTTTTGGAGGCAAAGTGATCGAAAACCAGCAATTCCTACATAATTTTTTAATACGGTATTGAACATGCGGTATAAATTACATGTTAACTTCAGTCTGCGAGTCAGTACCATTATGGGGATACCAAATTTATATATTTTTTGGAATGTTTTTTCAACTTTTTCACAATAAAAATTTACTTTTCTGTAAAACAGAATTGTGCGTGTCTCCAAATTCTAAGAGCAATAACTTATTTTTTAATCGACAGAGTGATGCAAAGGCTTGATTTTCGTGGGACGTGCTGTAGTTTTTATTGGTATCATATGGGGTATATTCAACTTTTTGATCACTTTCTTTTCTTTTATGGCACTATGATCAAAATACACCAATTCTGGCATTGTTTATTTACAGTGATCACCGTGCAGGACATACAGCATAGCTCGCATGCTACGCGGCTACCGTAACTTCCATTCACTACTATGGGAGTTACGGAAACAGCGTTTCCGTAACTGATCCATGTACTATACGAGCGATCTAACGATCGCTGGTTCAAGTCCCATAGGGGGATCTTATTTTTCCCCAAGCACAATGTAAAAAAAAATTTCAAAAAAAATTAAGAAATTGGTATCGCTGTGTCCGTAGAGGTCAGATTACAATATACCATTATTTAACTCGCACGGTGAACGGCGTAATCATTGTTTTCTTATCAACTTAGCGCTAAAAAAATTGAAATAAGAAGTGATCAAAAAATTTTATGTACTAAAAAATGGTGCCAATAAAAACTACAGCTCATCACGCAAAAAATAAGCCCTCACACCGCTCAAATCGATGAAAAATATAACTGTTATGGCTCTCAGAATGGGGTGAAACGGAACACATTTTTTTTTTTTAACAAACAGTTTTATTCTTTGTAAAAGTAGTAAAATATTAAATAATTTTTTTTCCGATTTTCTGTTGTCGAAAACCTGGGTGCGTCTTATAGTCCGAAAAATACGTTATATTTATATGATTTTCCACTATGCAGTCAATACATTTCTCCTAAACAATTTGCTCTAAATAAGGAACCTTCGCACCCCCATCCACAAAATTAAACCCCACTGTGCAGTCCAGAGAGAGGGATGGGGAGTTGCCTTGTAACTAAAAGATTTTAAAAACCAAACGCCAACATTCCTTTTTTGCTTCATTCGGGCTCTATTAGAATCTGCTATTAAACCGATTTCTGTGTCATCCTCGCTAGAAATTCAGCAAAACCTAGTTTCTCAATTATGAAGCACATAATTAGATATATTGCATATA
Organism: Rhinoderma darwinii; assembly: GCF_050947455.1. NCBI lineage: Eukaryota > Metazoa > Chordata > Amphibia > Anura > Rhinodermatidae > Rhinoderma > Rhinoderma darwinii. Next base: position 100,000,776 of record NC_134691.1, on the reverse strand, counting down.
TAAATTTTATTTTAGTAGTGAAACAGTGGATAAAGTATATTTTAATTCCGTAAGTCCCTTTTTTCCAGAAATAGTATTGGATTAAAGGACGAAGAAAAAGTTTACCCAAAAAAAAGTATGTTTGGTGTTTTCAAGATCTAAATAAGAAAAAGAGCAAAATTGTGGATGTACTACAAACGATACTTTTCCGGGCAAAATATTTGAAGCGAATAGCTTGACAAAGGCATGGAGAAGCTGAAACGTTGCATCCTTTTGCACTGATGGTTGAATGAATTTATCTAATTTGATATGATCTCTGGAGTACTGCCTCTTTTTCCATTTTAAGTGAATAGCAGGTATCAGAGGAAAATAAAATAAAAATACTGCAGACAAAAAAATATATAAAAATAAATAAAAAGTAGAACATCTTTTCAAGCCACCTCAGGTCCTTTGTAGACAATTTTTTCACTATTTGATTACTTAAAGGGGTATTCCCAGAACCAACATTTATGTCCCGAACCCCACGTTCTTCCTCACTGAACCCACCGCAGTGAGCAGGAGCTTGACTGGAGCAGAGGACGCTTGTCCACTACTGGATCCAAAGTTTTCCTCACCGAGATTTTGCTCTGGAACCCCGTTCTAGTGATCAGTGGGGCCCCATAGAGATCACATGGATAGGTGATAAATGTGAATTCTAGGGATACCCCTTAAACTATGTAGGTAGAGTACTATATACAGTCACACTTGGAACCAATACTATATAGTACCATCAGTAAAATATTTAACCTTCGTGCACCAAGTAGTAATAGTGACGTATGGAGCGGGCCCACGCGCCCAGCCCGCTCCATATGCTGTGGGCGTCAGCTGTGTATTACAGCGATCGCGCTGTAGCCCTTTTATTCTTAAGAGTTTGGACCATAATAACCAAGATGCCCATGATGCCAGACACACTTTAGATGGGTTTTCAAGACTAAAACAAAGATATCCTATTCTTCGGATCAGCCGTTTATGTTTGCTTGCGGCGGGTCCAACGTCTAGGACCTCCGCCAATACTCAGAACATATTTAAAATATCGGTCTCCATATACAGCGCTGCAGTGATGACGCTGTACCGGCAGGACTGCTGCAGCCAAAATCAGTGGCGGCAGTGCCCGTGTATCAGACATACGGACATCGGTGCCGCAGTCAGTTGCAGCAATATGAAAAGGGGAGCAGTGGTGAGCCACTGTACTCTCTGGACTGGAGCGGCAGGTGATTTAAAAAGGAGTTTGTGCCCATTTGAAAAGATTTTTCTCAAAAAGGTGAAGAACCCCTTTAATCAGTTTGAGCAACTGAACGTACAATTACGCCTTAATTACAGTCTATTGGCCGCAATGGGGCGTAATGTTACACTTTGTGGATGGCAATACACAGCAGACATCCCACTGCAACGACCGGGAACGGAGTCACCTCCGATTCTCGAACGGTTAACTCTACTCAATGCCGCGGTCAAAGGCTACAGAGGGAGGATGCTCACTGCCACCCCATTGGTGCCCAGAAATGCAATCACGAGGTGGCAATGGGTTGCTATAGCAACCAGGGGCTTAAATGCGCCCAGGCGTGCCATGGCTATATACCTATTACGCCGAATAGGGAGAAGTTTACATGGCGTTTTGTCAGGCAGAAACATTTTTATTTATTTTTTTTAAAGCCAGTTTCTTGGGGTTTTTTGGCGTGCGTTTTTTTTTTAGTCGTTGAATCGAATAAAAAAAAAAAAAAAAATCGCAGGCAAAACCCGCTGATCTAAAGCAAAGGCTGTGGCTTTTTCTGCCTCCTATTGATTTGAATGGGAGGTCAGGGGCGGAGCATTGAAAGAAAGAGAATGCAGCTTTTTTTATTCCACGATCGGTCGAAAATCAATGGGGTGTGTGTGTGTGTGTGAGTGGGGGAGGGGTTTGGAACGTTTCTTGGTGCTAATTTGAACAGGGTTTCCACGTCAAAGATGCTATGTGATCTACCCCATAGATTCAAAAACTGACAGGCAATATGTAGGAGGGAGGCGGGTTGAGCATCACTGTTCCACTGCTCAAACAGGGTGGTGCCTTCGTCCTGTAGAGCATTTGAGGCTATCCTCATCCTGGCACTTTAAGACCTTTTGCAAGACATTGACGGCGGGCAATGGAGTTGAAATCAATACCTTAAGGCGGGATTCACACGACCGGGTCGCGCCCGAGCCCCGGCCGGTAAAATCGGCCATTCTGCCCGGCCGGTTTGCATAAAGTTTTGCATCCGTGCCGGGCCGGGCAGATCTGGACAGTGACATCAGCAGCAACTCCTGAAGGGGAATCCCCATGTGTTCGGGGATTCCGCTTCAGGAGTTTCCCCTGATGTCACTGCCCAGATATGGACAGAGACATCAAGCGCTCTGTCCAGGAGCGGAATCCCCGAAAACACGGGGATTCCGCTCCTTCAAGGAGCTAAAGTGCGGCTAGCACATAGCAGAGCGGGGAGATACCTCCCTGCTCTGCTATAGTGGCGTCGCTGCAGTAGTAGCAGCCGCAGCAGCTGCTAGCGGCGCCATGGAAGGTGCCGCCGGGCCAGGGCGCTTTTAACAAGCATGGGAAGGGAGCCAGCGCAGCGCTCGCTTCCACCTTCTGTACACCCCGGCCCTGCTACACAGTGTACAGCGCACAGCCATTCGTCAGAATGGCATCAACTCCTCCTCCTCACATGCACTCTGCGCTGTGAGGAGGAGATAGAGCGCAAGCGCCGGAAAACCCGGCCATCACTCGGGACACATCCCGGTGATGGCCGTGTATTACCCGGCACCATAGACTTCTAAGGGAGCCGGGCACCCGGCCGAAGATAGAGCATGTCCTATTTTTTGACGGCCGGTTTTCCAGGCCGTCAAAAAATCGGTCGTGTGAATAGCCCCATTAGGGGTCTATTATTCCTAATGCAGCCGGGTGCCGGCCGATTTATGAACGGCCGGCACCCGGCCGGGAAACCCTGTCGTGGGAATGAGGCCTTAATGTGCTAAACATTAGTGAGAGGAATCAGTTATTTATACTGGTGAAATAAACTCAATGTATCGTCTATATACTTTCAGTAGGTTCTTGCATTAGTTCTCAATATCATGTACAGTGCTGTGAAAAAGTATTTTCCCCTCAACCAATTTCTTCAATTTTTGCTAATTTGTCACATTGAAATGTTTTAGATCATTCAACTAATTTTAATATAAGATAAAGACAACATGAGTAAATGCAAAATGTAGTTATTCCATGTATGGAGGCGAAAGATTAAAAAAACCCTAAACCTAATAACTGGTAGTGCCACCACTTGGCAGTAACAGCTGTAATGAAACGTTTGCGATAACTTGTGATGAGACTTTTCCATCGCTGTGAAGGAATTTTGGCTCACTCTGCAGAATTATTATAATTCGGCTACATTGGAGGGTTTTCGAGCATGAACTGCCCATTTAATTTCTTGCCACACCATCTGAATGATCAGAATTATGACTCAGCCACTACAAAACCTTAACCCCTTAGTGACCAGCCCATTTTAGGCCCTAATGACCAAGCTATTTTATCCGTTTTTCTATAGTCGCATTCAGAGCGCTAGAACGTTTTTATTTTTTGGTCTACATAGCTGTATGAGGACTTGTTTTTTGCGGGATTAGTCGTACATTCGTATACCAGAGCATTATTGCCTGTCAGTGTAAATCTGACAGGCAATATATTAGGACTCCGGCGCGTCCTAATAGGCATATGTCCAGGGCAGACCTGGGGGCTTTATCAAGCCCCCGGCTGCCATAAAACCCCATCGGAGACCCGCGTTTGCATTTGCGGGCCGCCGATGGGTGACAGAGGGAGCTCACTCCCTCTGTAAACAAGTTAAATGCCGCGGTCGCTATTGACGGTGTTGGAGCAGGAGCTCAGCTGTCATCAGACAGCAGAGCCCCGGCTCCAGCCTGCACGGGAGACCCGTGCAGAACTTAGACTATAGGCCAACGTGAAAAGGCGACGGCCTAGCCTAAGGCCACTTAGTGACCAACGTGAAAAGGCGTATTGGTGGTCACTAAAAGGTTAATTATGTTTCTTTTGAGACATTCAGGGGTGGACTCGCTTGTGTGATTCGGATCATTGTCCTGCTAAATAACCAAACTACGTTTGATTTTTAGGTCAAACTAAGGGGCAGACATTCTTCAGGATTTTCTGGTAGAATATAGAATTCATGGTCTCATCAATTATGACAAGTTGTCCAGGTCCTGCAGAAACATTGCAGCCCCAGACGATCATACTACTACTAACATGTTTGAATGTTGTTCTTTAGGTGGAATGCGGTGTAAGCTTTGCCCCAGGATTTAACAACACCCATGTCCTCTAAAAAGTTCCATCTTTGACTCTTCAGTCCACAGAATATTTTTCATAAAGTCTTGGAACAACGTGGTAAAAATAGATTGTTTTTCTAAATAAAAAGCACTGCTGTCACCTACATTATAGCGGCGATCTCCTTATGTAGGAGAAGGGGCCCTTATAATGTGGTGACAGCCTCTTTAAGTAGATAAGGGGCAATTACTTTTTCATGTAGGGCCAGGTAAAACGCAAAAGCATTTTTCCTTCAATAAATGAAATAGTTTAAAAACAGCACTTTGTTTTTACTTGGGCTGCCTTCGTCTAATATTAAAATTAGTTTGATGATTTGAAACATTCAAGTGTGCCAAAAATGTAAAAATAGTAGAAAATTGGAAAGGGGCAAATAACTGTCACAGCACTGTATTTAATTCTGTATGAACATACTCTTCTTCAATTAAACCTTTTTAGACAATGCAATTAAAATGTTTAATTAAAACCAGCTTTAACCCTTTAACGCATTTTCACGTACATGCACATCACGAGAAGGGTCCCATTCCCTCATTCTGACGTGTAAGTACGTGATGGTGCCCGCACAATCATTGCGGGAGCCCGGCTGTGACTCACAGGCAGGTTTCCTCTGCAATGGCAGGGATTGGAGGAACCCCCAATCTCGGCTGTTTAACCCCTTAAATGCCACAGTCAATAGCAACTGATCGCCAATGGGCTGCCATGGCAGCCAGGAGCCGAACAGTCCCAGGCCTACCATTGACTGTACGAGAATTTGGTAATGCCAGAGGCACGTCCCAGGCTACTGTTGTACACGGACAGGCAGTAATGGTTTGGTATACAAAGTATACCAAAGCATTTTAAAATCAATCAGAAGATCACATTGTGAAGTCCCCGAGTGGGATAAAAAAAAAAAAAAAGGTAAAAATGTAACAATTATTCCATAAAAATAGTGTATTTACTTTGTTAAATTGTAAAAAAAAAAAAAAATACACATGGCATCGCCGCAATTGTAATAAAGTTAACGCATTATTTAAAACGGCTTGGTGGACGCCATACAAAGCAAAAAAAAGAACATATATAATTAAAGTTAATCAATCAAAAAGTCCCATGTACCCTTAATTGGTACCAATGAAAACTACATCTTGCCTTACAAAAAACAAGCCCACATATGGCTACATTGACGGTAAAAAAAAAAATAAAAAAAATGTATGGCTCTTGGAATGCAGCGATGCAAGTTTTTGTTTAAAAATAGTAAAAAAAACAAAAACTAAAAACTATACGTATTTGGTATGGCCGTAAATTTACAGACCCATAGAATAAAAGGGAAAATTTTATTGATGCCGCATAGTGAATGACGTAAATTTAAAAAACTCGAAAAAAATGCTGGAATAGCAGGGTTTTCTTTTTAATTACCTTTCAAAAAAAAGTTAATCCATATATTATATGTACCCAAAATAGGTGTGATTGAAAAAATTAAACTCGTTCCACAAACAAAAACAAGCCCCTATACGGCTAAGTCGATGTAAAAATAATTTAAAAAAAAATAATGAAGAATGCCTGGTTTAAGGCCAAAATAGGCCTGGTCGTTAAGGGAAGGTTTTTATAAAATTTGGAAACTGTTGGAAAACTTTTGTAAAAGAATTTCTGAATTGATAAATGACTATTACCGTCAGGGTAGTATTGCTGATTCATGCCTTCAGGAGGACCTTGACTGCCATGACTGTACTGGTCTCCATAATAATCTTCTTGGCCTGAGTATTGTTGCGGTGGACCTACAAAACACAGATGAACACGTAGTTCCATCTATCATGAATGGTGATATGACAAATGTCAGCTGGATGAATTTAGCTTAGCAGTTAGTCATGGTGCCTATCCTGCTATTACTGTGGAGATAAGTTTTTTTATGGCATAACCTTTTGAGGTGGACCTGAGGTGGTAATACACGTATCAAGTGCGGCAGACAGAGCTGAACCGAAATGTTGCATAGGATGCACCGACTTTTTTTCTGTAGAGTGATTGTTAATGCAGATATAACCGCTGCAAATTTGGTGCTGTAGCGCAGTAATATATATATATATATATTAAAATAGGACATGTCACTAGCTCCTATAAGTTAAACTGGTTGGCTACCCTAAATAGCAATGTCTCCCTGATTCCAGCGCTGTTTTTTTTTTACCTGGACCTCACTGTTGTGTTTGCTCTTCTATGCCAATTTGCTTAAGTTAGCCAACAGGGCGTGAACTACCCTCAAGCTGCCTCACGCCGATTGGTCAGCAGCATAGGCAGGGAAGCTAGCTCTACCCCATTGGCTAACTACAGCAAATTAGCATAGAGGGAGCCAACACAAACACCATACCTAGAGCATGCTGTGCTTTGATACACATCAAAATCTCATGAAGCTGTGTATGTAGACTTTTTCAACATTAGACTACAGACTTTAAAGTTACATGTGACCACAGTGTTTCAGACCGGAAAAAAAAAAAAAAAGACACCGAAAACGCCATATGAGAGAGACAGACTTCAAGTGGGTTCGCCGCTTCAGAAAAAGAAACCTACTGGGATGTATGGACGTAACAGAAGGGGCCCGGTCTATTCATCAGAGTGGAGGCCATGAATTTAAATGTGTGCGAGGAGGTGCTTGGTTTTCCCTGCAGCTTCACTTCCCCTTACTAGAACGTTGTTGTGGCATAACGTGATGTTGAAACTGAAAAACCCCTTTAAATTGGGGAAAGCAATCAGTGAACAATGTTTAGCACAATTCAATGATCGGTCGTCTTCAAGATCACTCTTTTATATTAGGACACCAACAAAAACATCCCAATAAGGAATCTAGTTTGTGCTTTTTGTACCTACTAAATTAATAAATTAAAGGTGACTGCAAAAGTGATTATGCGTGAAGTGCATTGCCTCACCGAGACCTACTGACCAAAACCGTAGCCATGTGCACTTCTGTGATTTTCGGGTCAGCCGGCCACAGAGTCAGCTGCGAGCCGCCCGCAAATCACGGGTTGTGCACATGGCCGCGGCCATTATTTTCAATGAGCCCAGACCGCACAACACGGCCATAATAAGGCTTGCCCGTTCTTTCTTCGGTACGGGCTCCAGGGCCAAGCATGGACCGTGGAAACCACGGTCGTGTGCATTGCCCCATATGAATGAATGGGGCCGCAGTTCTACCGTGGATTTTCGGGGGAATTGTGGCCACAAAAGCACGTTCGTGTGCATGGGGCCTAAGGCAGCCTGACATTCTACGTACTTCCTGCCCAGAAGACGATTACGGGGACTAATTTACCAACTCATTTTTGAAAAGGGCAGATAGTAGAAGTCTTTAGCGTAATACAAGTCTTGTCCTAGCGAGTCTCCGGTTAACAGTCCAAAACAATCAGATTAAACACCAGGGCTAAATGTTAGAAAATGTTTTAAAGCGCTGATAAATCCATCCAGGATCCGAACAATTAGCCGTTCACATGTAATTTCACTAAAATTTACCAGGACAGACCTTATATCGAACACCTCAATATACAACTACACAACCCCACATACGTGGCAGAAAGGAAAATATTAGTACCACCAAAGCTTCCTTCTGGTGATCCTTCTCTTGCCGACTGGTGGAATGGGACACAGAGTGGGAGGCCACCACATATGTCCTAATTAAAATATGTTTTCCCACCAAATGATAGTGGGTAGAATATGCCATCACTGCCTCATCAGTGGGGGTCTGGCTGCAGGTATCTACACCAGTCTTTAGAATTAAGTACCAACTGACGCAGATGCTTCACAGATGTTTCAAGCTCATCGATGCCCCCGGCCACCGGCTGGGAACTACAACACTTCCCCAATTCACTTGAACAAAGCAGCGTTACAGTTCTCTGCACAGCCGGTGGGCGGCAGCAACGATATGCAGTAGAAATGCTGAAGTGATTTTGGACCCTTTGTTATCCAGATTGTTAGGGGTGCCAGTGATGAGATCCGCAACGATCGGGAAGTTATGGCAACCACTAGGATTCTAAGATGGGAATACCCCTTTAACCAGTTCAGGACGGGGCTATTTTGCGCCTTCAGGACCAGACACCGTTTAGCCCTTTTTAGCCTGTGTTAGTTAAATGGCTAAAACTTTTTTATTTGTTGGGCTAACTACGTGATTTTTGCGACGTTTTTTCCGTAGACAATGCAGGTTTCTTTTTTTTATCGTTTTTATACACATCCTTTTTTGCGATTTTAGAATTTTTATTCATAAAGTTTGAAAATAGTAAAAAAAACAAAAAACAGCTTTTTTAAGTTTCAGCTATTTTTTTTGGTAATAACATAGTTTTACCCTAAAATAGACCTTTTATTTGTGATCGTCATTGTTTACCTTAAATTTTAATATATTACATGTCTATATTAGGGTAATTAGGTCAGCGCTAGCGTTACAACAATGATTGGCGGGGGGGGGGGGGGGGGGGGGAGTTTTTTTTTGGGGTGGGTATTTTATGTGTATTTATTATTTAATTTTTTTTTGCACTTTACTATTTTTTTTTATTACTATGGTCTGTCCCTCAAAGGTCAAAAAAGACCTTTGGGGAACCTTATATATTTTTTTTCTTTCTTTTACACCATCTTTTCCACTGAAGCCCCAGTTACAGGGGAAATCAGCCCTCTCATAGTGACGATTGTCACTAATAGGGCTGTGCTGGGTCTAGTAAGACCCAGCAGCAGTCTGTCACTAACAGTACCCGGCGATCATGTGACCAGTCACATGAACACCGGGAGGAATAGAGACAGCGCCGCTGCTGCTGTCTCTATTCATATACACAGCGTTCGTTGAGCGCTGTGTAAAAAGACATCGGAGAAGACAGAAGCAGTGAAAGCTGCTTCTATCCTCTCCTCAAGGTCCCCGGCAGTCACTGACAGCCGGAGACCCGACATTCAGCTGCTCGGGCAGAAAGTTAAAACCCGAGCCGTAAAAAGTCTATGGCTCAGGTTTTAAGGACCCTGACCGCTGGCCGTAAAAATACAGCCAGCGGTCGGGAACCAGTTAATAAGGTCTGTCATGTGACATTTTCATTAACACACAAAAATAACAAGTCAAATCAACAGTGTGACCATTTGCATTGTAGTTTTTTTTATTGTACCTTGCTGAGGTGGTCTGTAAGGTGGAATTTGCCTCTGAGCGATCATGTGATTCCCCTGATTAACCTGGCCCATCATTGCCATAGGTGGCTGCTGCCCCTGGTAATGCTGTCCACCACCCTGAGGCATGTTATATTGCTGCGAGGGGGGCTGTTGATGCATCATTGCACCTGAAAAATAAGATCAATTGAGTTACCGGATAAAGCAGTACTATAAAAATGCTTATAGAACGTCCACCCCACAAGATTTTCCCTATTTCAAAGCCTTCAAACTAAAAGTATACCAGACTTGCGTCATTATGGGTTCACAATAATATGCTCAACTAACTGCGGATTTTATTCAGTGAATCATAATCTCCTCCAATGTCACTCAACACATGACAAGACAGGACCAACTGAAATCTATTTAGTTACCTTGATTTGGCTGCATATTCATGCTTGGCCTAGGACCGTAGTTGCCCATTGACTGGCCTTGATTCATACCCATCTGATTTTGGACTGGCATACTTTGTGAAGATGGCACAGTGTGATTATAGCCTCCCATGGAACCATGATTAGTAGAAGGCATAGGCATTGAGCTATTTGTCATGTTATGTTGATTAGATCCTGGTCCTTGCATAGGCATATGGTTTGGTCCTTAAAAAATAAAAAATACATTTTTTTAAAGTAATATTTTAACAAAAAACTTGTGGGAGAGATGTAAAAAAAATCTGTGAAGCCATTGAGACACGCGCCCTTTAAAGGGCTGCCATTTTTGTCACTAATTATTCCATTACCATTGTGTAAATACATCAAAGAAGTGTATCAATTGTCAATTTTAGAAACATACCTTTCTAGGCATCAGAGTGAAATAAAAACAGCCATGCTTCTACTATACACGAGATACATGACGGAGCATATGTTCCTTTATTACACCGCGTACCACCTGCAAACACCAAATCATGACCTGGCAGTGAAAGGGTGACAGAGCACAGGTACGGTTTTATTGCTTCGAAGGGTTTTACATTTGCAGAGCCAATGGCCAATCTCTCGACAAAAAAGCTTTTGAGAGCCAGCTGTACTGTGTGGTTTCACACAGACTAAATTTAGACAGTTCTGCTCATCACAGCGATGCTGTGTGTCAGCCGCATCAAAGCCCAAGGGCAGAAAGATAAGCAGTGAATACAGGTCACGTAGCTCTGTAGCTAACAAACTGCAAGAGAGCTCGTACTCCGGGGGATTCTAGGCAGTTTTGTCATCAACAATCTAGTATCCCCTGAGCCCGCACGTCGATTGGTTGCTAAGCAACAATGGTGTTAACACCTTAGAGAAGGGATTCTTACCAGGCATCTGGCCGTTCATCTGGGTTTGCATGTGTGGTGCAGGCGGACCCCCGCCTACCATCCCTTCTGAAGGCATGTTGTGAGAACGTGGTGGCTGTGGAGGGCCACTCTGATTCATCCCTGCTGGACCCATAGGCATATTCTGTGTGGGGAGCTTAAGCAGATTTACAACAGATTTAATGCAAGGTATACAAAAATAAAAGTGTCTCATTTTACAGACTGACATGCATCATAGATCGTTAACTGCTTACGGTTACAAGAAATGGAAAATAAAACCAATAAGGCTTCATTCACATCTGCCCCAGGGCTCCGTTCTGGCGTTCCGTCGGAGCTTCTCGTTAGAACAGAGCCCTGACAAACGGAAACAATAGGTTTCCGCTTGCACCACCACTGATTTCAATGGTGACGGATCTGGTGCAAATGGTTTCCATTTGTCTCAGCTGTGTAATGGTTCCGTCGTTTTGACAGAATGAATAGCGCAGTCGACTACGGTATTGATTCCGTCAAACGACGGATCCCTTGCACAACTGAGACAAACGGAAAACATTTGCACCGGATCTGTTACAATTTAAAGAGGCTCTGTCACCAGATTATAAGTGCCCTATCTCCTACATAATCTGATTGGCGCTGTAATGTAGATAACAGCAGTGGTTTTTATTTTGAAAAACGATCATTTTTTAGCAAGTTATGAGCTAGTTTAGATTTATGCTAATGAGTTTCTCAATGGACAACTGGGCGTGTTTTTATTTTTTACCAACTGGGCGTTGTACAGAGGAGTGTATGACGCTGACCAATCAGCGGCCAATCAGTGTCCTGCACTTCTCATTGTTCCAGCCCAGCATGATCCACAGCACAGTGTGATTGTGCAGTGAAAGTAAACACGCCCACTTGCTAAAAAAAAACACAATACACGCCCAGTTGGAAATAAGAGAAAACACGCCCAGTTGTCCATTAGAAAGCCTCATTTGCATAAATATAAAATTGCTCATAACTTAGCCAAAAATGATCGTTTTAAAAAAAACAAAAACGTTGCTGTTATCTACATTGCAGCGCCGATCACATGCAATAGGAGATAGGGATTTGATAATCTGGTGACAGAGCCTCTTTAAAGAGGCTCTGTCACCAGATTTTGCAACCCCTATCTCCTATTGCAGCAGATCGGCGCTGCAATGGAGAGAAGAGTAACATTTTGTTTTTTTTAAAACGAGCATTTTTGGCCAAGTTATGACCATTTTTATATTTACGTAAATGAGGCTTTCTAAAGTACAACTGGGCGTGTTTAAAGTAAAAGTACAACTGGGCGTGTATTGTGTTCATTACATCGTGGCGTTTTTACTTCTTTTACTAGCTGGGCGTTGTGTATAGAAGTATCATCCACTTCTCTTCAGAAAGCCCAGCTTCTGGCAGTGCAGACACACAGCGTGTTCTCGAGAGATCACGCTGTGACGTCACTCACAGGTCCTGCATCGTGTCGGACGAGCGAGGACACATCGGCACCAGAGGCTACAGTTGATTCTGCAGCAGCATCGGCGTTTGCAGGTAAGTCGATGTAGCTACTTACCTGCAAACGCTGATGCTGCTGCAGAATCAACTGTAGCCTCTGGTGCCGATGTGTCCTCGCTCGTCCGACACGATGCAGGACCTGGGGCAGGAAGTGAGTGACGTCACAGCGTGATCTCTCGAGAACACGCTGTGTCTTTGCATTGCCAGAAGCTGGGCGTTGTGAAGAGAAGTGGATGATGCTGATTCGTCAGCATCATACACTTCTATACACAACGCCCAGCTAGTAAAAGTACTAAAAACGCCCCGATGTACGCACATAATACACGCCCACTTGTACTTTTACTTTAAACACGCCCAGTTGTACTTTAGAAAGCCTCATTTACATAAATATAAAAATGGTCATAACTTGGCCAAAAATGCTCGTTTTAAAAAAAAAAAAAAACTTTACTGTAATCTCCATTGCAGCGCCGATCTGCTGCAATAGGAGATAGGGGTTGCAAAATCTGGTGACAGAGCCTCTTTAAATCAATGGTGATGCAAACGTAAACCTATTGTTTCCATTTGTTTCATGAAGGACTCCGTTCTAACGGGAAGCTCCAACGGAACGCCAGAATAGAGCCCTGACGTGTGAATGAAGCGCAAGGTCAAACAGGACTAAACAATGATATTTGAGCATGTACAGTGCCTTGTGAAAGTATTTCCCTCCCTTGGGGTTTTCCCTGTTTTGTTGTATTACAGCCTTGAATTAAAAATGGATTTTGGAGAGGGTTGGGCCATTTGATTTATACAACATGACTACCACGGAGGAGCAAAATATTTTTTACAAGGCTTGAAGAAAAAAAAAAGAGAGAACTTTAAGGCTATGTTCACACGGGGTATTTTGCCGAGTTTTTTGACGCGGAAACCGCGTCGCATAACTCGGCAGAAACAGCCCGAGAACGCCTCCCATTGATTTCAATGGGAGGCGTCGGCGTCTTTTTCCCGCGAGCAGTAAAACTGCCTCGCGGGAAAAAGAAGCGACATGCCCTATCTTCGGGCGCTTCCGCCTCCGACCTCCCATTGACTTCAATGGGAGGCAGGAGAAAGCGTATTTCTCGCTGTTTTATGCCCGCGGCGCTCAATGGCCGCGGGCGAAAAACGGCGCTATAATTGCCGCGAAAATCGGCGTGCAGGGAGAGGAATATCTGCCTCAAAGTTCCAAACGGAATTTTGAGGCAGATATTCCTCCCCCAAAATACTCTGTGTGAACATAGCCTAAATGTGCTTAAAGAGGCTCTGTCACCAGATTTTGCAACCCCTATCTGCTATTGCAGCAGATAGGCGCTGCAATGTAGATTACAGTAACGTTTTTATTTTTAAAAAACGAGCATTTTTGGCCAAGTTATGACCATTTTTGTAGTTATGCAAATGAGGCTTGCAAAAGTCCAAGTGGGCGTGTATTATGTGCGTACATCGGGGCGTTTTTAATACTTTTACTAGCTGGGCGCTCTGATGAGAAGTATCATCCACTTCTCTTCAGAACGCCCAGCTTCTGGCAGTGCAGATCTGTGACGTCACTCACAGGTCCTGCATCGTGTCTGACACATCGGCACCAGAGGCTTCAGTTGATTCTGCAGCAGCCTCGGCGTTAGCAGGTAAGTCAATGTAGCTACTTACCTGCAAACGCTGATGCTGCTGCAGAATCAACTGTAGCCTCAGGTGCCGATGTGTCCTCGCTCGTCCGACATGATGCAGGACCTGTGAGTGACGTCACAGCAGTGATCAGGCAGAAGCTGGGCGTTCTGAAGAGAAGTGGATGATACTTCTCATCAGAGCGCCCAGCTAGTAAAAGTATTAAAAACGCCCCGATGTACGCACATAATACACGCCCACTTGGACTTTTGCTTTTAAACACGCCCACTTGGACTTTTGCAAGCCTCATTTGCATAACTACAAAAATGGTCATAACTTGGCCAAAAATGCTCGTTTTTAAAAAATAAAACCGTTACTGTAATCTACATTGCAGCGCCGATCTGCTGCAATAGCAGATAGGGGTTGCAAAATCTGGTGACAGAGCCTCTTTAAGTATTCACCCCCTGAAAGTCAGTACTTTGTGGCACCGCCTTTTGCTGCATATACAGATACAAGTCTCTATTAGCTTAGCACATCTAGACTGGGGATATCACGATACCAGAATTTAGTATTGCGATTTCGATACTTTGCCAACAGTAATAACAAAAAAATCCTTCCATTTTCTGATGTGAGGCGCGTGGTGTGAGGATTAATTTAAACTCCACGTGCCGCACATTAATAGTAATTAACCCCATCATATTTCTCAGTCATAATGGGTTAATGTGTAAGGTACATGATGGGGTTAATTACTATTAATGTGAGGCAAATGGAGGTTAAATTCATCACACCTCGTGTCTCACAAGTGATAGAAAACAGTTTTTATTTTATTTTTTTACAACGTACACATCATAAATGGCACAAAAAAATTGTTGTGCAGGTTATTACGGCTGCGCTAATACTGAATGTGTGTATATTTTATGTATTGAGACTTATTTTAACGTTTATTGTAAAAAATTTGTATGTGTATTTTTTTTTTATTTCACATTACTTTGTTTATACTCTATTTTTTTAACTTTAATGTACTAGAATATATCTATATTACAGTACATTAGACGGGGCACTGATTGGTATGTCCTAACAACTGCCTGTGTACTAAGTATGCCCTAACAGGAAATATTGGTAGGACAGCCCTGGGGTCCGGGTGCCGAGCCCCCCCCCCGTCATTATGAAACTAAGGTGCAAAGTTGAGAGATTTGCTCCTTCGGCTGTGATACGTTCAGCCTGAAGACCGATCACATAGAACGTCTATGTGAGCCGTCTTCGGCTTGACAGTTGAGCACTTCCGCACCTTCGTTTCAGAACAGTGGGTGTCTCAGCATCCAGACTCCCTTTTTGATAAGTCATAGAGATGTATCAGAAGTATGATGACAGTGTAGTTATTCTTTGAATGAGCCCTTAAGCTGCACTGGAGTGGTTCAAGAGGAAACATTTAAACGAGCGTGTGAATCGTCCGTGTGATGGCCATTAAAACAAAGGCTGTCACACGGACTCATGTATTTCAATGGGGCCGTTCACATGGCCGTTGTTTCAACGGAGCGTGTGAAGGGTACATGGAAAAATAGGACATCCTATTTTCTTGCGTTTTCACGCATCCCTCCATAGACTCTAGTCTATGAGGGATCCGTGATAACGTGTCCCGCACGGGTGCACCTCGGACGTGAAAAACTGTTTTTCACGTGTGAGGGTGCATGCGTTCGTCTGAATGTAGCCTTAGTAGTATGTTTAGGGTCATTGTCCTATTGGAGCGTGAACCCGCATCCTAATCCAAAATCTCTGGTAGACCGAAAAAGGTTTCCCCTCACAAATTGCCCTGTATTTACGGCCATCCATCTTTCCTTCAATCCTGACCACTTTTCCAGTCTCTGCCAATGAAAAGCATCCCCCCCCCAGCATGACACTGTCACCACCATGCTCCACTGTGGGAATGCTGTCCTTCAGATGGTGGGAGATGTCAGGTTAGCGCCACACACAATATTTCCCACGATAGCAAAAATGTTCAATCTTAGTCTCAACTGAGCAGTAAACCTTCCATGTGTTTGGAGGGTCTGTCACATGTTGTTTGGTTAACAAAGTGTTTTATTTATTTATTTTTCTTTAACCCCTTAGTGACCAGCCCATTTTAGGCCCTAATGACCAACCTATTTTATTCGTTTTTCTATAGTCGCATTCAAAGAGCTATAACTTTTTTATTTTTTCGTCTACATAGCTGTATGAGGACTTGTTTTTTGCAGGATTAGTTGTGCTTTTTAATAGCACCATTTTTGGGTACATATAATTTTTATATTAACTTTTATTAACCTTTTTGGGGGGGGGGGGGGATTATAAAAAAAAAAAAAACACTGAAATTCCGCCATTGTTCTATGCGTTTTTAAATTGACGCCGTTCACTATGCGACGTAAATAACATGTTACCTTTATTCTATGGGTCGGTACGATTACGGCGATACCACATATGTGGAGGTTTTTTTATGTTTTACGACTTTTGCACAATAAAAACACTTTTGAACTAAAATTATTTGCTTTTGCATCGTCGCTTTCCAAGAGCCGTAATTTTTTTATTTTTCCATCAATGTAGTGATTTTTTGGGCTTGTTTTCTGCGGGACAAGACGTAGTTTTGAATGGTACTGTTTTGGTGTGCATGGCACTTATTGATTCATTTTTATTATGACTTTTTTGGGGGGCAATGGAAAAAAATTGCAATTTCGCCATGGTTTTTTGCGTTTTTTTTTACGGTGTTCACTTTGCGGTTTAAATTACATATTAACTTTAATAATGGAGTCATTACGGTCGCGGCGATACCACATATGTGTACTTTTTTTTTTTTTTTTACACTTACTAAATAAAACCACTTTTTATGGAAAAAAATGGATTTATTTTTTTACTGTACTTAATAATAATCTTTATTTCACTTTGATGACTTATTTTATTAGTCCCACTAGGGGACTTTACTGTGCGATATTCCGATCGCTGCTATAATGCTCTGGTATACTTCGTATACCAGAGCATTATTGCCTGTCAGTGTAAATCTGACAGGCAATCTGTTAGGACATGCCTCCGGCGCGTCCTAGCAGGCATATGTCCAAGGCAGACCTGGGGGCTTTTATCAGGCCCCCGGCTGCCATGACACCCCATCGGAGACCCGCGATTGCATTCGCGGGCCGCCGATGGGTGACAGAGGGAGCGCACTCCCTCTGTAAACAAAGTTAGATGCCGCGGTCGCTATTGACGGCGGCATTTAACGGGTTAAACGGCCGCGATCGAAGTAAACTTCGATCGCGGGCGTTGGAGCAGGAGCTCAGCTGTCATCAGACAGCAGAGCCCCGGCTCCTGCCTGCACGGGAGACCCGTGCAGGACTTAGACTAGGCTGACGTGAAAAGGCGTCAGCCTAGCCTAAAGCCCATTAGTGACCGACGTAAAAAGGCGTATTAGTGGTCACTAAGGGGTTAAGCAATGGCTTTTTTTCTTGACTTCCATAAAGCCCCACTCTGTGGAATGTACAGCTTATACAGTAGTCCTAAGACAGTCACAGCTATCAGAGTGGATCTTTGGAGCTTCTTCAGAGTTATCATTGGTGTCTTTGTGGAGTCTCTGATTAATGCCCTGCTTGCCCAGTCTGAGTTTTGGAGTTGCGCCATATTCTTTCCATTCTGTTATAATAGATTTAACATTGCTCCATGGAATGCTCAAAGTTTGGGGTTCTTTTGTTTTTTTTAACCCAACCCCGATTTATACTTCACAACGGTCTCTGAGCGGTTTGAAAAGCTCATTAGTCTCCATGTTGCTTGCTTAGTGGTGCTGTAGACTCAGGGGCCTCTCAGAACAGGTGTATTTATACTGACATCATTTGACACTTTGAGCGCACACAGGAGGGCCTTATTCTACTAGTTGCGACTTCTGAAGTGAATTGGTTTAACCAGACCTTATTTAGTAGTTTCATCGTAGAGGGTGAATACAAATGAAGACAGAACTTTTCAGATTTTAGTTATTTTTAAAAACAAGCCTTTTGGTTCTGTTTTTTTCATTCCACGGTGATCAGGTCCATTACATAAAATGGAATTAAAATGGATTTTAAATCTGAGTGTGACAAAACATGAAAAATGCAAAAGGGGGGGGGGGGGTGGTACTTTAGCAAGGCACAGTATTTTGCCCAATGTTCTAGTTTCATGTTCCGTAGTTTGGGCAAGTTTCAGTACTGTAGGATATGTATTGTAATGTCTAGTTACAAAGGAAAACCATGTTGACATCCAAGTTGAACTTTGTCACAACACTTTCCTGCTCCTCATCTCCTGTTCTATTCAACTTCTGCATTCCCCAGTCGAGGAGAGCAGAAGTAAAACTGGCCCTACCCATTGAGGACCAAACCTTCCAATTCCGTTGGGATCAACCATCAGTCCAAGACCTCGTTCACATCAGCATTTGACGGAATGGGTGAACAGAAACCCCAAACGGAAACAATAGCTCCCATTGACATTACCATTGATTTCAATAGTAATGCTTCCATTGCAAATGGTTTCCGCTTGTTTCTGTTCCGTAAAGCTTCCATTTTTTTAGACGAAACAAAGCATAGTTGACTACGCTATTGTTTACTTTACAGAACAGAAACCATTTGCAATGGAAGCATTACCATTGAAATCAATGGTATTGCAAATGGAAGCAGTTTGGCTTTCCGTTCATCTGACGGAATGGGTGAACGGAAACCCTAAACAGAACCAGACGCTGATGTGAACGAGGCCTAATGCGTATGGAAGCAGCCAAACCGTTAAGTGTATAACCAGCTTAAGTTGTTGGCCAAAATTTACCCTTTAGAGCGCACCATAAACACGCCCACTAAGGCAAGTGTGCATGTTTGTTTTTTTATGGGAAGAGAGGAATAATCAGCTGCCAGACTCCTTTGGCAAGGTCTTCTCTCCAATGGGAACAAAGCATGATTAAATCCAACACGCCCCATTCTTCATTCCCTTTTCACATTTGCCAGCAGGGGAGAATCGGAAAAGCCCCATACACGAACTGACAAGGCGTTAAATAGGGCACAAAATTAATAATGGGCAGGCGCAGACATTTTCCATCCTATTGAATACTACAGTCAGCCTCTCCACTAGCCTTGTCTTTAAAAAGGAAAGCCTTTAAACGATAAAACATGCTATTTAGGTTTAGCATTATACAAGGTGACTATTAAACCACCCCCCCCCCTCTTTTGGCAGGCTGGGCACACATGGAGTATGAAATTCAAAAGAATTAAGGGCAGTGTTTTACTTAAAAACCTCTTAGGATATACATTTCAGTGTGTATTCAAACTTCAACTCTAGATTTAAAAAAAAAAAAAAAAAAAACTCAATGAGGCTTATTAGTTTTATTCTCTTATAGGCTGCACACTTTATTCATTTCAGTATGAGGAGGAATATTCATACTGCAGCCCTTTACTTCCTCCCTGCTGACGTCAGCTGTTAGAGAAAACAGAGCTAAAAGAAGTCATCCAAACAGTGAATTACGAGAAGTTGTGTGTCTGTAGACGGAATCTTCTAGTTAAATAAAACACATGATTACAATAGCCTGGACACTGTCAAGTCTAAAAGGGCAGGGGAGGGGCATGCGTAATTTAAGCTGGCAGACCTGTAGAAACAGTGCCTATGACCGAACTGCAGCACCACTGTATCCGTAAGGGTGTGTTCACACATCAGTTGCATCAGTTTTAGGTCTCAAGTGGCTGAGGAGTGGTGCGCAACGACCGGCTGAGCTTTGAATGGAAAATCTCCACAAAATATGTTGTTCATAAGGATCTTTTAGCACTGAAGATTTTATATCACTGGGGGTATGCTACTTGAAAGGACACAGAGGCCTAAAGCAATATAAAGCTTTACTTCTTTCTTAATGGCCCAGACCTGGTTTACATTAAATAAGTTATTTTTGTTGATGGAAATAGCCAAGCGCTGTACTCTGCTATCTCTGGCAATCCGATACAGCCATTGGAGCGGCAGAGAGTATGCCCAACCAAACGCGCCATTCAGAGGAATGGGGGGCCCCCGTTCTAGTGACCGGTGGGGGTCCCAGCGGTCAGCCCCCCCACCGATCAGTAAGTTATCCCTACCCTGTGGTTAGAGGACAACCACTTTAACCAGGCCATGGGGACAATGGGTTATATTTATGAAACCAAAAACGCATCAGAAAAGTTGTGCGGCTATGTTAAAAAGAAAAAGTGGCACAAGACATGCATTATTTGCAATCGTACAATGAAAAAAAAAACAACTGAAAAACAAAGAAAAAACGGAACTTACAATGATTGTGAAAACCATGGACTTGTCATTGTCACACAAAATATTGTAGTTGATTTACAACAGTCATGCAGTGGCATAATGAAGAGCAGTGTCATGAGGTGTATTATGTAGTGTGCTCTTTGAGAAGTTTAGGGTTATTGCGTACGTGCACCACTGTGAATTAAATCGGCATCTACATCAATGTCCATATTGTAAGGGACTTGGAAAGCAGCAGTTATGTGCACATTGATGTGGATAATTATTTGGATTCACACAATGCTCCCGTAAAAGAGTTGATCAAGGCTAAAACACAGACAGAGGGTTGTCATGAGAAAATCTTAAAACTATTGCCAGAGTACTTCAACTACTGAAAGAAATAAGATGCTGAATCTAAATTTCTTCAATGTACACAGGAATGTTATCTTTTTTTCATAGAGCATATTTTAAAGGGAAGGTGTCATTAATTTTTTTATATTGCTTTTAATAAAATATAAACAAAAATGTTTAGTGTTGGGACTTTAAACTTTAAGGCTATGTTCACACGGGGTCTTTTGCCGAGTTTTTTGACGCGGAAACCGCGTCGCAAAACTCGGCAGAAACGGCCCGAGAACGCCTCCCATTGATTTCAATGGGAGGCGTCGGCGTCTTTTTCCCGCGAGCAGTAAAACTGCCTCGCGGGAAAAAGAAGCGACATGCCCTATCTTCGGGCGCTTCCGCCTCCGACCTCCCATTGACTTCAATGGGAGGCAGGAGAAAGCGTGTTTTATGCCCGCGGCGCTCAATGGCCGCGGGCGAAAAACGGCGCGATAATTGCTATTCACACGGACTATTTTGGGGGAGGAATATCTGCCTCAAAATTCCGTTTGGAACTTTGAGGCAGATATTCCTCCCCCAAAATACTCCGTGTGAACAGAGCCTAAAGTTGCTGCTGGACAGTAAGAGGACTACTTCTGGCCGCGGCTTCTGGCCAGATGTTCAACGAAGCGAAGGGGCGTAGACCAGCGGAGGCAGGAGCAGGTAATTTATGTTTGTGTATTTGATGTGTGTATTATGTTCATGTGATACTGTCTGCTGAGCCCTGTATCTAATCCTCCTACACTGTGCAGTCGCTCAAAAAATGGCGGCATACAGTGTAGGTGGTTTGGAGACCTTCAAACCCCTCCTTCTCCTGGCACTAGCCAGAAGGGAGGGGGGATTGTGTGAGGACACTAGAGGAGAGTGTGTCCACCCCAAATTTGCAGCATAAATCAATGAGGTTGCTTTACCACAGTGACCATGCTGCAATTTTGGGAACTGCTCCCTCTAGTGCCCAGCACATGGAAATGTTATAAATTAGAATCTAATTTATAATATTTCCTGACTTGTGAAAAATGAAAAAAAAAAATAATTCTAGCGACACATTCCCTTTAAGGGTTATGTACACCTTTGAAAGGATTTTCTTAAATAAAATGTTATTTGATTTTAAAACAACTTTTAAGTTGGTTATGAACTTCGATATGATTGTTATTAGCTGGAACCTGTATCAGACACGCAGGACCTGCTTTCATCCAAGCCACCAGCTCAGCTGACCTAACTGTCGTGGCTTTGACAGATCTATAGATGCTGTATCTTAAAAACGTTTAAACCACTTTTTCATTGACTTATTAAATGTTTTGAAATTCACATAAAATATAGATTAAAAGGAAATTTAAAAAAAAATACATGAGGGGCGGGGCTTGGCCATGGCGGAGTGAAGTCGCGCTTTGGGAGAGCTCCGTGCAGCGGTGGAGTAAAGAGCAGTTAGATCCCGTTTTGTACCGGCAGGAGATGCCCGGAAAGCGCCGGGGACTAGGCTCAACACCCTCCCGCTCCTTATCGCGCTCTCGGACGCGCAGCACAAGCATGGAGCGCTTCTTTCAAGCGTCGCAAACTACACCGATGCCTCCAGGTGTCATGGCGGATCCCACACAGCAGCCGGCCACGAGGAGAGCAGACGGAACACTGAACATGCCAGCAGGCTCCTGCACGCTGGGACACACGACCGCATCACAGCATGGAGTCGCTTCTATTGAGGTACCGCCTGTGTCCCCTGCCCTCCCTCTCTGTGTGCTACCGACAGCTTCTGTGCCCCTGCCTAACATTGCAGAAGATCTGCCATTACAGCCATCCCTGCATGCGGATTTACATGCACTTAGGGCACTGATTCAGGCTCTCCCCACCAGACAGGACTTAGATACCCTGGTCACAAGAATAGAGCAATCCCACCAACAAGATATCGCTGCTTTAAAACAAGAAGTGGAAAGGGTGGACACTAGGATTAATACCACTGACCACACGGTTTCTTCTATTGATAGCAGAGTGCTAGCTCTGGAGCAGGCGGCCATTTCCAACAGATCACACATGCAGTCCCTAGCACTCCAGTTGGATGATCAGGAAAACAGGGGCCGTAGAAACAATGTACGCTTGAAGGGCCTCCCAGATCTGGGCCTCAGAGATGATCTCTCGACCAGGATTACCGCCATCTTTAATACGGTCACCAATAGACCTCTAGACGCTACATTCTTACTAAACCGTGTTCACAGAGTCTCCCGTCCCGGCCTGCACGACCCTTCAAATCCCCGGGACGTCCTATGCCACCTACACTACTATTCTGACAAGGATCTAATTGTCAGAGGAGCATGGTCACATGGGCCAGGGTCCATTGATGGCTGCAGGGTTTCGGTCTATCCGGACGTTTCCCCGCGTACACTCTACATGAGACGTCTCCTACACCCATTATTGGAAAAGACCAAAGCGACAGGAGCCACCTATAGATGGGGACACCCGTTCCACGTGGTCGTCAGGAAAGAAGCATCTACTTTTCTTCTTCGCCATTTCTCGGATCTGGATGCACTATTCAGGTTCCTACAGATTGAGCCGTTTCCGGCACCGGATTGGTTGGCATTGAAGCGGCCTGAACCGCCTCAACGTCGGCGCAATAGCCTACCCCGCATCAGGCCCCCGTTCTGAGAGACACCGGGGTCTCAACCGGACCGGTCGCTGCCGATACCGCCAGAGGCCTGACGGGATTCCCTTTTGGAGATTTCGCCTTGACCACGTGGCAACGTATTGACTGCACCTAGTATCTTTTTGCCCCCTACAGTGCCTAGTGGTTCTTTTTCTCTGTCACAGGTGCCTTTAACAACCACTCCAAAGAAGGGGTTTTTCTCTTTTAGCGGAACTTTGAGAGCTGCCTCGCTTCTACTACAGCGGAGCGCTGAGACTCCCCTGGGACTCATGATGCAGCAGTTGATTCCACAACTATACTCAGAAACGTAGATATACACTGGCTTACATTGTAACCTTCCGTTGTTCCTTGTCGTCGCTCCCCTCACCCCCCCCCCCTCGTTTTTATCATGTCTTGTTGCATAATATGTGTCTGGATCCCCTCCCCCCTCCCTTACCCTACCCTCCCTCTCTCCTAACGGTGATCGGATGGGGAATGGCACAGTGGTCTGGACCTTGTCGACACTACTTCGCCAGTCTCCATTACTGTATATCGGGCTGTTTTAATGTATTTTCTAGGGCTGAATTCTTTTCCTGTTAACTAATAGGTTATAAGATTGGCTGACGGGTACACTAATGGGGTAAGGGATGTATACGCCTCTATCGACTTTCTCAGCCTTCTTCCGCCTCTCCCATTCCTTGTTCCTCCGCTCTCGTCTGTCGCCTAGGTGTACCCCTTTCCCTCCCCCTTTTTACCTATCAAATGTCCCTTTAGCTTTACTGCCCTCATCGTAGGCAACGGTAGCTGGTGGATATCACACGTATACGATAATTTTGAATGGGTATTCTTTGGGGTTATTTACTATTGTTCTTGGGGAAAAGGTAATTGGTCATTGTACATAGGGCCCTGCTTGCAGAGCCAGGGTCTATAAAGTGTCGTTGACTCCCTTACTCATCTCTTGGTGGGTATCGGACGAGTTTGAATTGGTTTATGTTATTGTGCTGCTGCTGCTGCTGCCCCCCCCCCCCCCCCACCCACCCACTGTGCCTTTGGTTCTCCCTATCCCCGTTCTGTTACTAACTTTTTCTCCACAGGTTTCCACACCGATAAGGAGCCGGCCTTTGGGCCCCTGTTCTATTCCCTCCTCCTTCCCTTGGTCTTTCGCTTTTACCCTCTTTGCTCTCTCCCCTCCCCCTCCCCTCTCCCCGCCGGGGACATGGCAAGTCAATCCCAGAAAGAGCTGCGGATAGGTTCTCTGAATGTCAAGGGTCTGCATGGTCCTGGGAAACGATCCATTCTGTTTAACTTGTTGAAGGCTAGACACTTGCATGTAGCTTTTCTTCAAGAAACACATCTGAGCGAGTAGAAACCCTTCAAGTTGTCTAATCCATGGTTTCCTCACGCTTATCATAGTTTCTCCCCTGACCCGAAATCCAGGGGGACGAGTATCCTTCTTTCCCGCTCTCTACCATGGGAACTCCTGGACTCTCGCAGTGATGTGATGGGGCAAATGCTCTTAGTCAAGGGGAAGACTCCCAGATTTATAACTTTGCGTCCTTCTACATGCCCAATGTGGGACAAGGTTCTGCCTTGATCGGCTTTCTGGATGTGCTGGAGGAGTTTGGAGGGTACCATCGTTTTGGGGGGGGGGGGGGGGGGGGATTTCAATGTTGCTTTAGAGCCTACCATGGATGTTTCAACGGGACATTCGTCAATTCCACACTCGCAGCTGCGCCGTATTAAACGCACGCTTCACGAACACAACTTCGTGGACACGTGGCGCTTACTACATCCAGCAGACGAAGACTTCTTTTACTCGCCTGTTCATGAGGTCTACTCCAGACTGGACTTGTTCTTTGTCAAACACCGGTCTCTTCCAACCGTTCAAGCGGCCGACATTGACTCAATATCTTTCGCTGACCATGCCCTTGTCACATTGTCTTTGACTTTGCAAACTCCTATATTGCATCAATCCCAATGGAGACTCAATCCCTCGCTTCTCCAGGATTCCCTGGCCTCTTCTGACGTGGCGCACACGCTTGACGACTACTTAGTCACTAATAACTCCTCAGATACGAATCCACGGGTACTATGGGAGGCCCACAAGTGTGTGGTAAGGGTTACCTTCATTAAGCATGGGTCCCGGTTGAAAAAGGAGCGCGCGGTGGCCATTACCCGGCTCCTAACGGAAATTAAGGCACTGGAGTTCACGCATAAACGGTCCCACGAACTGGAATGCAAAGTGGCGCTAATTCAAAAACGGAAGGAGCTACACACCTTACTCCTTTCCAGGGCGAGGGCAACTCTCGCCAAATGCAAACGGCACTTTTATGAGTACGGAAACAAATGTAGCAAGTCTCTTGCCAGAGCATTGCGCCTCCAACAAGCGCACACGTATGTACCTTTTATTACAACCTCGCCTACCACTCGAGTTAATCTGCCTTTGGACATAGCGTCGCAATTCCGTGACTTTTATGCTTCACTCTAGGACACCGACTCTACCAATCCGGCCACGCTCGAGAGATTTCCGTGCAAATATTAAGTCCTATATTGCGGAGTCGGGCCTCCCCTCCCTGTCTGAGGAGGTTCTCAATGCACTAGAGGTCCCAATTACCGCGCCAGAACTATCCGACGCTCTCAAGAACTCCGCCTCTGGTAAGGCACCTGGACCTGATGGGTTTACGCATCCCTATTATAAAAAATTCCTCGCTGTCCTTAGTCCGCATCTCTTAGCGTGCTTGAATTCTCTCTCTTCCGCTGCTCGCGTCCCACCTGATGCGCTCAGGGCACATATTGCAGGGATCCCCAAGACAGGGAAAGATCCCTCTAAATGCGCAAGTTATAGGCCGATTTCCCTTCTTAATGTAGACGTCAAACTCTTTGCAAAGATTTTGGCAGGGCGTTTGGCCCCATTACTCAGCGGTGTCATACATCTTGACCAGGCAGGGTTCATGTTGGGCAGAGAGGCCCGGGATAATACAACAAGGGCAATCAATCTCATTCAGAAGGCTAAACTATCTCGAGTTCCGCTTATGCTCTTGTCAACAGATGCTAAAAAAGCATTTGACAGAGTCAATTGGACGTATATGGAGGAAACCCTTCTCCGGCTTGGTCTTGGTCCACAAATGATGGGATGGATAATGTCGTTATACTCTTGCCCGTCTGCGAGGGTACGCGTGAATGGGATCCTTTCGGAAGAATTCAACATCCACAACGGGACCAGACAGGGTTGCCCCTTATCCCCCTTGATTTTCATCCTGACCTTGGAACCATTCCTACGGCATGTCAGAGCGAACGTTGACATTAAGGGCCTAGAGGTGGGAGCTCGGGTCGACAAGGTTGCAGCGTATGCAGATGACTTGTTGTTTTTCCTGACTAACCCGTCTATCTCCCTCCCGAATCTGATGCAGGAATTTCGTCGCTTTTCCAGTCTATCCAATTTTAAAATAAACTTTTCCAAATCCAAGGCCATGAATGTCTCCATCCCCTCCTCCCTTCTACGCACACTGGAACAATCCTTTAGCTTTAAATGGAACTCGATGGCGCTCAAATACCTGGGAGTGCGCATCCCGGTGGATCTTAAGGAGCTTTTTAATTTGAACTTCCCAGTGTTTCCTACCGAAGTGAAAACGGATTGTGCCAGATGGAGGAGGGGCACATTCACGTGGATGGGTCGCTGCACTATTTTTAAAATGAATATTCTTCCCCGATTACTTTACTTATTCCAAGCGCTGCCTATAGCGATTCCACCCTCGTTCTTCAAAGCAGTCAACTCTTTACAAATTTCCTTTGTATGGAATGGTAAGCCCTCACGCCTTAGTCGAACGCTCGTGTCGGACACGGGAGTCGGGGGGACTGGCACTTCCTGACATTCGTTCATACTACATAGCAACTCACCTAGCGCGCGTTGTGGATTGGTGTAGACACGCCCCCTACAAGTCTTGGGTGGGTCTTGAGCAAAGTTTCACAGAGGCCCCTCTTCAGGTGGTTCCGTGGTTGCAAAGCGGACTTCTTAAATCCATTCACCAACATCCCACTATCAGCCCCACATTGCGATGTTGTTCTCTTCATAAGGTCCGATCAAGCCTTTTGCCCATCTGCTCCCCCATGTTTCCGATTCTGGGGAATCCTGCTTTCCCTTCAGGGTTGACAGATTCGGTCTTCCGGGCTTGGTTCACGTCTGGTATATTTAGGGCAGCGCACTTCCTTAAGAATGCGGAGTGGCTCTCCCTTTGGGAGCTGTCGCATCTGCCTGAACTCCAACCTCTGGGCTATTGGCGCATATTTCAGCTCCGCCACTTTTTCTCTTCATTATCGTCTCCGGCTTTATTTCAAGAGTCTAGATCCCCGTTGGAGGAGATGTGTGTTGGCTCCGAGCCAGCCCGTCACACACTGTCCACGATCTACCATCTCCTTCTAAACCCGCCGGATCTCCCCCCGCCAGGATACATCGGAGTGGGAAGCAGACTTGGGCATCATCTTTACCGCAAGTCAATGTACCCGCATCCTTACTTTGGCTCATAAAACCTCGATCAGCTCGCGTTACCAAGAAGCCAGTTTTAAACTGCTCTCGCGATGGTACAGGACCCCGGTCCGTTTACATCGTATTTTCCCGACCGTTTCACCTCTTTGTTGGAGATGCGGGCAGGAAGATGGTACCCTCATCCACACCTTTTGGTCTTGTCCGCTGCTCGCAGAATTCTGGGAAGGAGTGAAGAGAGTGATCTCCGAGGTAACAGATACCAGTTCTTGTTTGGACGCGGCCTTCTTCCTCCTACATCACTGTGACATCCCAACAAATATCTACAAAAGCTCGCTGCTTCACTTTTTAGTGATGGCCGCTAGACATTGCATTCCATTAAGATGGAAAAACGTCTCCCCACCTACTCTGTCCCTCTGGGTTTCAAAGGTCAACGACCTAATGCACATGGAAGATCTGACCTCAAGCATTCATGATACTAACGCTAGGTTTTGCCTAACGTGGTCCCCTTGGATAGTGTTCCAGGACACTGACACCTATAAAGACATTCTGGGTGGGTTGGAAGTTGGTTGATAACCCGCAATGGATCTTCTTGGGTGCTACAGGATCTCCTCGGTGGAGAATATTGCCCCTTCCTCCTCCCTTTACCCTTCTCATTTATCTTTCTTTATCTCGCTTAGTCTCTCTTGCTCCTTTCTCTCAGAGGGGAATGTCAATCAGATCAAGTGGGAGATGTTACATGTGGTTATACCTCCCTTGAGGTTTTCAGTATGTGGTTAAACACTATGTTTCTTCATTATTGGTTATGTGCTTCATTTTCCTTTCTGTATTTGCTGTAAACTTGTTTTTATTATGTAAAAATATGGTTGTCGGCCATGAAAATAAAGAATTTAAAAATAAAAAAAAAATACATAATAATTTACACAGACTTTAAAGCAGGACAGTAAATTGCTCTCAAATGCAGTCTTACTGGACTCTGTTTTATTTTATTTATTCTCATTTCTGTCACATTGTAATGAGTTTTCACATTGACTAAGACAATAGACAAGAAGTCATAAGCAGCATAGGCACTTCAAATTTGAAGGGGCGTACGTGTAGTCCAAAAAAATGCTAGCAAACTGATGGTATAAAAATAACCTTCAGAGAAAAATAACTCACGGCAAATACAAGTACAGAATCTGATTGGGCAGTTCCTTTAAAAAACGTTATCACTTTACATAGCTATAGTAACCGGACGTGTAAATCGGTGTACCCATTCTGGAAGCAGATCTGGTGTTACATATCCGAATTAATGGGAGCAGAACTTCTACCATCACCTGCATTAGCATTATTGGATTTGCAGATGGATGCAATCCCTTTAGAATTTAGACGGCCAATAAGCCATATCCTTTATTGCTTCCAGATTCCATATAGCCAAGAGATGGAAAACGGCTGAGGCCTTGAATCGGAGGCGCTAAACAGGATTTTTCTTCACTTTCAATAAGAGTTGCACTTTGCAACCTCTAAAGGTTAGACAGAAATGTGTGTCCAACTGGGCTCCTTGGACGGAGTTACCTCATATCAAACTTCTACTCCGTAAGAACTTTGTATAGGGCAAATAATACAAACATACAGAGTAGTGGAAACTCCTGTAAAGCTTACAAGGTCTTTATTATCCTGTACCATCTTGTTCCTTCTCTTGCATCTACTATGTAGTACTACACATACTTATCACTGTATGTTTTTATGTTGGTGTGTTTGTCAGTATGTTAAAGTCAGACACATTTCAGATATTGGACTATGCAAGATGCCTTTGTGTAATGTACAATACCATAAGAATATATAATTTGTAAGTTGTAATACTTTTTCTATTGTATTGTAGCAAAAATAAAAACCAATTGAATTTCAGTCACCCCCAACTTTTTTCCCCAAGCATGCATGAGTTCTCACCAGCAGTCAAGGTGATGGATGTCGCCATAACATTCTCTGGCAGCGGCTTAGCTACTAACAAAAACTAAAATCGGGCATGTTGAAATTCAACATGCCCAAACCTTCTCTTCCCCAACATCTGCTGTCGGGGGTGGGGGTGGAGTCGGGACACTACCACACACATCGATGGTCGGCCGGTCCCGCCATAATCAGCAGGTTCAGCCGATGTACATCTAATGTGTATGGCCAGCTTTAGAAATTCAAAGATCAAAAGAGCCAGAAAACAAAAAAGGGAACAGCTCAGGGGATGTGCAAAAATTAACATTACCTTGAAAGGGAGTCGGTCATGAGGTTTTAAGCTTACAAAACAGCGGACACCGCTAGTTAAGAGGGTAAAGGAAGAGGGATATACCAGTGTGGAGTATCTTAGGGCTAGCATCAGGGTATTTATATATATTTAAAAAAAAAAAAAAGGAAAAACACCATATTCCGCCTTGCCCCATATGTAAATTAGGTTTGTAGAGCTCCATCCACTCTCCTCTGCAGTTGATTCATGGCTCTGCTGGTCTTTATTGTAATAAGAGCAGAGTGGAGTAGTTGGCGCTCTAGATGCCGGACACAAAAAGCTAATTTGCATTCAAGGCAAAGCAAAACAAAAGTTCTTGTTACCCTGATGCAAGTCCAAAGATCTTCATTTACCCTACTGCTAACTAATGGAGTCCGCTGACTGTTAGTCGGTCATTAAATTTTAGGCTAAGGCCGGATTCACACGAGCGTGTTCAGTCCGTGATATACGGTCCGCAGGTCGGCCGCATTTCCCAGACTGAGCACACTGCAGGGAGCCGGGCTCCTAGCATCATCGTTACCTATGACACTAGGAGTCCCTGCCTCGCTGCCGGACAACTGTCCCGTATTGAAAACATGTTTTCAGTACGGGACAGTTTTCCCGCATGAGTCCTAGCGTCATAGATAACAATAAGAGCCCAGTTCCCTGCAGCGTGCTCAGTCCAGGAAATGCAGCCGACCTGCGGACCATATATCACGGACTGAACACGCTCGTGTGAATCCGGCCTTACTTTAAAAATTGGATCTGTCACGTCCTCTAACAAAACTAGCTGAATAGCTTACCAGCCGCTGCAGCACTGGCTTTCTTCTCCTGCTAGTCACACACGTTTCCCTGCAATCGGTCCCATTACTTTCGGTGATCTATAAGATTATACTGTTAATTGAGCAGTCCCCGGCACTCAGTGTCAATCTCAGTCGTAGAAGCAGCGACCGCACACTTGAGTCTACTCACAGGTCACCAAAACGAAGCAGAAGAAAGTCAGCACTGCAGCGGCTGGTAAGCTGTCCAGCTGGTTTTATATGTCAGTAGATGACAGGTTCTATTTAATTCGGTCAGTGGTAGCAGCATGGATATTTACTCTAAGGACTCATTCAGACGAGCGTAATAATCGTCCGTTTTCATTTCAATGGGGCTATTCAGAAATACGTGAGTTTTCACATAGCGAGTGTCCGTTGCGTGTAACTTACTGCATGTCCTATATTGGTGCATTTTTGCGCACCTAGTCGTCCACTGAAGTCTATGGATCAGTTACTTAGAAAAGCACAGAAATAAATGTAAAAAAAAAAAGTGCTTGCACAGATTAAAAAAGCATGCCACATGCAAAGGATACCAATACGCAACGCACACAGACATGAAATGTGGGAAAAACTTTTTTAAAGCGCAAAGCCGACACACTCGTCTGAATGCAGCCTTAGATGCATACAACTCTTTATAAACCACCCCCAGCTTCTTTAAACAGATTTATAAATTTCATTCTCTCTACTTACTGCTGGTAATAAAGGTTGCATATTCTGATTTGAGTCTGCTATGGTCGCCAAGTAAACCAGATTTGTGTGTAACATCTGTTGATACCTGTAAAATTAAAGAAAGAATGTTTAAACGTCACACAAGCTTAAAGCGGCTCTGTCACCAGATTCTGAAATCCCTATCTCCTATTGCATGTGATCGGCGCTGCAATGTAGATAACAGTAAAAAAAAAATTGGGGGGTTGAAAAAAGATCATTTTTGGCCAACTTATGAGCAATTTAATATTTATGCAAATGGACAACTGGGCGTGTTTTTTTTTCGTATTTCCAACTGGGCGTGTATTGTGTTTTTAACAACTGGGCGTGTTTACTTGTTTTACTAACTGGGCGTTGTGAATAGAAGTGTATGATGCTGACAAATTAGCATCATATACTTCTCATCGTTCCCACCCAGCTTCTTTCACTAGACACACAGCATGACGTCACCCACAGGTCCTTCAACCTTGGCGTTGGTCAGAGAAGATACATCGGGTGAAAGGCATCCAAATGGTTAATATGCTCGTCTCCAGGGAGTTTACTATGCTTACCTGCACATGGTGATGCTGCTGCAAATTCAACTGTACGCCTGGTGCTGTGGTGTCTTCTCTCTTCCGACGCCAAGGTTGAAGGACCTGTGGTTGACGTCACGCTGTGTCTGCAGTGAAAGAAGCTGGCTGGGAGTGATGGTCACCCACAGGTCCTTCAACCTTGGCGTCGGAAGAGAGAAGACCCCACAGCTCCAGGCGTACAGTTGAATTTGCAGCAGCATCACCATGTGCAGGTAAGCATAGCAAACGCCCTAGAGACGAGCATATTAACCATTTGGACGCCTTTCAGCTGATGTATCTTCTTTGTCCGACGCCAAGGTTGAAGGACGTCATGCTGTGTGTCTTTAGTGAAAGAAGCTGGGTGGGAACGATGAGAAGCGTTTGATTTGTCAGCGTCATACACTTCTATTCACAACGTCCAGTTAGTAAAACAAGTAAACACGCCCAGTTGTTAAAAACACAATACACGCCCAGTTGGAAATGCGAAAAAAAAAAAACACGCCCAGTTGTCCATTTCAAAGCTCATTTGCATAAATATAAAATTGCTCATAACTTGGCCAAAAATTATCCTTTAAAAAAAAAAAAAAACATTACTGTTATCTACATTGCCGCGCCGATCACATGCAATAGGATATAGGGATTTGATAATCTGGTGACAGAGCCTCTTTAAACATTTTTTTAATTTTATTTAAGTCCATTTCATTAGAACAAAAAAAAAAAAAAAAAAAAAAAAAAAAAAAGAAGAAACTTACATCTTGTATATTTAAAATAAACTGCACCTTAAAGGAGACCTTAAAATGTCACCTCCGAAACCCCCCTAAACTACAATAAGTTAATAGATTAAATGATGTGGATTGTGACTCTTTTTACTCACTTGAATTCCCTCGATATAAGACCGCAAACGGTCCGTGCGCTTCATGCGGATGACAAGTCCCTAGGAGCTCTCTTTATTAGGTTGTCCTTTCCATGCAGCGCATTGCCCAGTATGCGAGTGAGTAGACCGATAAAAATGACAGATTTGGAATCAGCATCTTGAGTCTGTAGTTTAGGGAGTGGGTTTTCTGAGGTAACAGTCTCTACGACTGAGTTCCCACACAGCATAAAACACTGTTGAATTTTCCCAGCGGAATTCTGGGCGGAAATTCCGCAGAATTTACAGTAGCAGCAAAGTGAAATATTTTGCAAGTCTCGGGCCCACACCGCAGGAATGATTACCAGAAAAGTCGTGCAGAAAGTATTCTGCGAGGAGACTTTCAAATCCGCAGCAGGTCTATATATGCCGCGTATTCTGTAAGGAGGTGCTGCGTGTTCGGCCCATAGGCTTCGATGGGGAACATAAATTCCTTATTAAGAATAGCAAGTTGCGGTTTATACAGCAATTTTGCAGTGGAATCGCAGGAAAAACTGCAGGTCCATATAAAAAGTTTGCTATAATCAATGGTTTACACTAAATCCACAGGTCTAAAACCACACTATCTGATGCAGATATCAGAGACTGATTTACCTGCATGTTTTCTGTTGCAGACAATCTACAGCGTCTCCAGCCTGTGGGAACATACCCTATTGCCTCCACCACACAAAATGGAAATGCTGCAGAAATTCCATAGATTTTACCCAAAATAAAAAAAAAAAAAAAAAAAAAAAAAAAAAAATAGACCTAATGCAGATTGAGAATCCGCCCTCAGGTCTATTTCTGCAGCGAGAGGATAATATTTGATCAAATCACATCCAATTTGCTGCTACTATAACATGCAGCAAAATTGGCACAATCACTCGACACTATTTACAAATTGTCCCGGGGAAATGGCATGGCTTAAAATGATAAATTTGGTTAATTTTGTGACTGACTGGTCTAAATTTACGCTGTAACTATTACACAGCATTCAGAAATGTGGGCTATTGTGGTTAATATGTGAAAATAATGAATTAGACATTGTGATGAGCAGCTTAATCCCTGCATGTATATAGCGCAAGGGTGAGCATACGCAGAGTGGCGGTCACCCACGGCTAAAACCACTCCCATAAGCAGTGTCGAATGGCTGCACGATTCTGCTGGTAAAGCTACGGTGTTACCTGTAAAATAATGCGACCATTGAACACCGCCTGTGGGCATTGTTTCAGCTGCCGCTGTGTGTTCTCACCCTATTAACTAATGGCTTCTGAGACACAGCTACGTGACGAGAGAGACATGGCCACTTGTCACCTGGTTAAATAGTCTCTACAGAACGCACAGAGTTTTTATTGGGATTAAGATTTCCAGGACCAGGCCAGATTTTGTTTTTATCCCTGCCTTCCAAAAGTCAAAACTTTATTTTTCAGTACTCAGCATAGGCCATCAATACCCGATTTGTAGGGGTCTGACTCCCGGCAACACCACGATCAGCTATTTTGAATGGGCCGCAGCGGCTACAAGTGTGTCAGCGACTCACAGTACGAGCAGGTAAGAAATTAAGGGGTAGCTGCGCTAGTACGAGTGCCGGGGTAGCTGCGCTAGTACGAGTGCCGGGGTAGCTGCGCTAGTACGAGTGCCGGGGTCCCTTTAAAGTAGCTGGTTGACTGGGGTGCCGGCAGTCGAAGCCCCAACGATCAAATATTTATGGCCTATCCTGAGAAGAGGGAATCAATTTCTAAGGGCTGGAAAACCCCTTGCTAGGATCTGAGCTCTCCATTCACATCCACTATAGAGCAAGGTGTTAGATGTAATCTACACCTCCTGAGCCCCCCCCCCCACCGACTAGGATGTATATTTACATCATATTGCAGGAAGGGGTTATGTGGGGATCGAAGAGTATTAGCAGTATGCGAGTACACTCGCTAATATATATTCTGGTCCCTTGTTGTGCCGATTGAGATTTTAATAGATTTTCTTTTTTAATAGCGCTTGGCGGGGAACCGGAAGTCTAGTTGCACAGTCTTTCTTCATCATGTAGCCACCCCCGCTGTACTCTATGTAATCTCTATGTACAAGCAGGAGCAGTAGTACAGAGTACAGCAGGGATGGTCATATGACGAAGAAACATGTCGTCATGAAGGAAGAATGCACATCTAGTCTTTCGGTCACCCCCCAGCGCTATAAAAAATTGCGAACGTGTATTAGCGAGTGTACTCACATACTGCAGTGAGTACACTGCAAATACTCTTCGGTCCCCACATAACCCCTTTAAAGAATCTGATACTTTGACGAGGGATAGAGGTATATCTAGAAGTATGGATTAGTTCAAGGGCTAAACATGAAGGGGCTGTAATTATAAGAAAACGATACGTATAAGCTTGAAGGATGCTGTAAGTAACGTCGGCTTGGAAACTGCTAAACTATTTTGTTGACAAAACGGTTTATACGGATGGACATCTCGCTCACTGCATGTACTTAGAAGTGCTTGTAGAAGGTGACGAGCACTAGTGTTGTGTAAAATGTGAAAAATTGTTTGTGTTAATAAAAAGTTACTTGATTTAAAAGAATCGGATACTGTAAACAGACAGATCTCACATTTAATTAACTAAAAATCAGAAAAAAAAAAACAAAACAAAAAAAACGTTTCCTGTGTTCGCATACTAACCACCCAATTTTCATTTAACAAACTAATCTAAAAGCTGCATCAAAACCGTGTGCGTGATCCCGGCCTAATGGCAATGAAAATCTTGCCTAACTAAACTAACTACCTAAATAAATTACAGCTGTTAAAGGGGTTTTCTGGGACCTTTATATTGATGGCCTAGCAACAGGATGGGTCATCAATATCAGATCCGTTAGGGTCCACCTCTTGGCACCCCCATCGACCAGCTCACTGAAGGGGGTCACAGCGACGAACGCCGTGGCATCTTCAGAGTTTACCAGGCACAATGGCTATGATTAGGATTGCGGTTCTGGTCCCATTTATGTCAAATTATTAGTGGGAGTGCCAAGAGTTGGACCCCCACTGATCTAATATAGATGACCTATTCTAAGGATAGACCATTAATATATAGAGATTCCAGAAAACCCCTTTAACCAGTAGAAATTAAAACCCAATAACCTGTGTTAGGTCATTCTGGCCAAAAAATCCCCCAACAATAAAGCGCTAGTTAGGTATCAAAGCACCAAGCATGTGCATTAAACTATAACTTTAATGCAAGTATAAACTAGATTCACTTGACAGGAGGTAGATGAACGAAGATGTAACACGTCAACTTCAAGAGGCTCTGTCACCAGATTTTGCAACCCCTATCTCCTATTGCAGCAGATAGGCGCTGCAATGTAGATTACAGTAACGTTTTTATTTTTTTTTAAACGAGCATTTTTGGCCAAGTTATGACCATTTTTGTATTTATGCAAATGAGGCTTGCAAAAGTCTAACTGGGCGTGTATTATGTGCGTACATCGGGGCGTTTTTACTTCTTTTACTAGCTGGGCGTTAGGAATGGGAGTGTATGATGCTGACGAATTAGAATCATCCACTTCTCTTCGTTAACACCCAGCTTCTGGCAGTGCAGACACACAGCGTGTTCTCGAGAGATCACGCTGTGACGTCACTCACTTCCTGCCCCAGGTCCTGTATCGTGTCGGCCACATCGGCACCAGAGGCTACAGTTGATTCTGCAGCAGCATCAGCGTTTGGAGGTAAGTAGCTACATCGACTTACCTGCAAACGCCGATGCTGCTGCAGAATCAACTGTAGCCTCTGGTGCCGATGTGTCCTCGCTCGTCTGACACGATGCAGGACCTGGGGCAGGAAGTGAGTGACGTCACAGCGTGATCTCTCGAGAACACGCTGTGTCTGCACTGCCAGAAGCTGGGCGTTGTGAAGAGAAGTGGATGATACTTCTCGTCAGAACGGCCAGCTAGTAACAGAAGTAAACACTCCCCGATGCACGCACATAATACACGCCCACTTGTACTTTTACTGTAAACACGCCCAGTTGTACTTTTGCAAGCCTCATTTGCATAAATACAAAAATGGTCATAACTTGGCCAAAAATGCTCGTTTTTTAAAAATAAAAACGTTACTGTAATCTACATTGCAGCGCCGATCTGCTGCAATAGGAGATAGGGGTTGCAAAATCTGGTGACAGAGCCTCTTTATTAGGGATGTCACGATACCAGAATTTGGACTTCGATACCGATACTTCGTTTAGTATTGCGATTTCGATACCAATTTCGATACTTTTGCCAAAGGTAATAAAAAAAAATTCTTCCGTTTTCTGATGAGGCGCGACGTGTGATGAATTTTGAACGCGCCTCACATTAATAGTAATTAATCCCATCATGTTTCTCAGTCATAATGGGTTAATGTGCGAGGTACATGATGGGGTTAATTACTATTAATGTGAGGAACATGGAGGTTAAATTCATCGCGCCTCACATTAATAAGTGAATGAAAGCCGTGTTTATTTAATTTTTTTACAGCGTACACATCATAAATGATGAAAAAAAACATTGTTGTGCGCGCCATTACTGAACGTGTGAATATTTTATGTATTGAGACTTATTTTAATGTTTATTGTAAAAAAGGTGAATGTATTTTTTTTTAAATTTAACAATACTTTGTTTTTAAACTTTAATGTACTGACATATATCAGATATACGCCAGTACATTAGCCTGTGGACGGATAGCACACAGACATATATCAGATATGTGCCAGTACATTAGCCTGTGGACGGATAGCACACAGGCAGTTGTTAGGACATACTTGGGTATGTCCTTACAACATGAAATATGGTAAGACAGCCCTGGGGTCCGTCAATAGACCCTGGGCTGTCTGCCCATATATGGTATGGCCCTCGATCGTGTCACAGGAATTCCCTGTGACGCGATCCAGGGGCATCCCCCCTTCTCATTTTCTCCTGAATGCTGCAGTCAGCTGTGATCGCAGCATTCAGGGGAATAACGGCGGAGATGAGAGGTTTCTCTGATCTCCGCCGTTATAGAGCGGGGCTGCGGCTGTGTAATACAGCCATTGCCCCGCTCCTGACAGGAAGTGCGTGCGCGGTCAGCATGAGGAGGTGCGGCCGGCGCTGCACTAATGAGCGGCGGTTCAGGCACTGGAGATAGAACATGGGGGTGTTTTGTAGAGCGCTCGCCATGTTCTGTCTCCAGTGCCGCCGCTCATTAGTGCAGCGCTGGCCGCATCGCATCATCCTGACCCCGCAAACTTATCATGACTGAGGAGCGGGGCTGTGGCTGAATTACACAGCCGCGCTCCCATACATTCATGTATTACTATACTGAGCTGTGCGGCTGCGCAGCTCAGTATCGAAATACAGGAAATAGCGGTATCGAACCGTTTAGGGATGCACAGTATAGAAGTTTCGATGCACCGTGCATCCCTAGTTTTTATTTTGAAAAACTATCATTTTTTATCAAGTTATGAACAATTTTAGATTTATGCTAATTAGTTTTTTAATGACCAACTGGGCGTGTTTTTACTTTTGACCCACTGGTTGTTGTGGAGAGGAGTGTATGACGCTGACCAATCAGAGTCATACACTTCTCATTGTTCCAGCCCATTGTTACAGTGTGATTGTGCAGTGACAGAAGCTGGGCTGGAACAATGAGAAGTGCAGGACACTGATTGGTCAGCATCATACACTCCTCTGTACAACGCCCACTTGTTCATAAATTTATTGATCAATGGATTAGTGGACTTTTTGTTACTTTTATTAAAACGTACAAAAAATAAGTAAAAAATGGCACGCAAGTTATATACCACTGAAGAGGCATTTGCTCTCTTGGATTATGATAGTGAATGGGGTCACTTTTGGGGGGTTTCTGCTGTTTTGGTCCCTCCAGGGCGTTGCAAATGGGACATGGCACTGAAAACCATTATAGCAAAATTTGAGCTCCAAAACCCAAATGGCTCTCCTTCCCTTCTGAGGGCTGTAATGTGTTCAAATATAAGTTTATGACCACATATGGGGTATTGCCGTAATCAGGATAAATTTCTTTACAAATGTTGGGGTGCTTTTTCTCCTTTATTCCTTGCAAAAATTAAAAATGTCTGTTTCTTCAGAAGAAATGTAGATTTTCATTTTCAAGGACTAACGCCAATAAATTCAGCAAAAAACCTGTGGGGTTAAAAGGCTCACTATACAACTAGATAAATTCCTTGAGGTGTGTAGTTTCCAAAACGGGGTCACTTTTTGGGGGTTTCCACTGTTTAGGTACCACAAGACCTCTTCAAACCAGACATAGAGACTAAAATATATTGTAATAAAAAGGAGGCTTCAAAATCCATGAGGTGCTCCTTTGCTTCGGAGGCCGGTGCTTCAGTCCAGTACCGCACTAGGGCCACATGTGGGATATTTCTAAATACTGCAGAATCTGGGCAATAAATATTGAGTTGCGTTTCTCTGGTAAAACCTTCTGTTACAGAAATTTTTCTATTACAAATGATTTTCTGCAAAAAAAAAATTACCTTTGTAAATTACACCTCTACTTTGCTTTAATTCCTGTGAAACGTCTAAAGGGTTAAGAAACTTTCTGAATGCTGTTTTGAATACTTTGAGGGGTGAAGTTTTTAAAATGGGATGTTTTATAGGGGGTTTCTAATATATAAGGCCCTCAAAGCCACTTCAGAACTGAACTGGTCCATGAAAAAATAGCCTTTTGAAATTTTCTTGAGAAATTGCTGCTAAAGTTCTAAGCCTTGTAACGTCCTGGAAAAATAAAAAGATGTTTAAAAAACTATGCCAACATAAAGTAGACATATGGGGATGTTAACTAGTAACTATTGTGTGTGGTATTAATATCTGTTTTGCAAGCAGATACAATAAAATTTAGAAAAATTCAATTTTTTGCACATTTTCTCTAAATATTGGTGTTTTTCACAAATAAATACTGAATTTATCAACCAAATTTTTTCACAGACGTAAAGTACAATACGTCACGAGAAAACAATCTCAGAATCGCTTGGATAGGTAAAAGCATTCCTGAGCTATTACTACATAAAGTGACACGTCAGATTTGAAAAAAAAATTACCTGCGTCCACAAGGCCAGAACAGGCTGTGTCCTGAAGGGGTTAAAGGGGTTTTCCCCATCAGAGGCATTTATGAAATATCCACAGTATATGCCATAAATGTCAGTTTAATGAGGGTCCCACCTATCTCTAGAATGGGAACCCCTAAACCCCGTTCTACTGCTCTGTGCTGTGGCTGACGCGCGTGTTTCCTGACCATGAAGGAGAAGACAGCGTAACTCGCTGAGCTACGCCGTTTCCGTAACTCCCATAGTATTAAATAGCAGTTACTGAAACAGAGCAGCACACGAGTTACGCTGTTTTCTCCTTCATTGTCAGGAAACACACGAGTCAGGCGGAGCACAGAGCAGTAGAACATGGTTTAATGGTTTAGGGAGTCCCGTTCTAGAGATAGGTGCGGGTCCCAGAGGTATCTGACAATTACGGCATATTCCTTGGATATGTCATAAATGTCCCTTATGGGAAAACCCCTTTAACCCCTGAACTGATCACTGGTGTCCTAGCTGTTGGAATACCAAGTGACCAGCTGTTAAAAGTTGGGTGCGCACACAGTGTCCCTTGAGATACCAGTTCGAGTGGTAACTAACACTTCATACAACTAATTAAATACCGGATATCTAGCAACATTGCTTTAGAAAAATTATTCTGTTTTACCCCTCGCAAAGTCTATACGAAGTTACTGCCACTAGGTGTCTCCCTTCCTGTAAAATGCTGTCCACCTCCTGTTGTCAAGCAAAGTTAGTACCTAGTACGTCCCTGTACTCCGTGTGCTGGACTCTGAAATTAGCCAGTTCATGACTCCTGGGACACGTGTTAAGTTCTCTTCTAAGGCCCTATTCACACGGCAGGGATAGTCAGCCGTCGGACTACCGTTTATTTAACGGCCATCACACGGCCGCAGTAAAAACAATAGACCCCAAATTGGGCTAACCACATAGGCAATTTTTTGACGGCCCGGTAAACCGGGCTGTTAAAAAGTGGAGCGTCCCTTATTTTGTCCCATTCTATGGGAGCCGTGAAGCCGTGGGAAGGCTTTGGGGCCGTGTAAAATTCGGCCGTCACTTGAAAGTAATCCGAGTGACATCCGTGCTTTCTGCTGCTCGCGCTCTTCTCCTCCTCCTATCGCGAAATGCACTTGAAATTTTTTTGCTGTAGGTAGTGCCACAGTCCCCTTGTAGACAGCAAGCCTCCCTTGCAGATGGCACCCTCTGGCCAGGGATTCCGCTCCTAGATGGAGCCCCTAATATCACTATCCATATATGGACAGTGACATCAGAGGCAACTCCTGAAGCGGAATCTACCCACACAGTGCATCAACATCTGCGATTGCTGTCCGAATTGCTGCGAAATCAGCCAAATATGCAGTAGACGGATCAATGGTTGTGAGGACATGGTAGCAAGTAAAAAAAAGCAGAAAAAACAAAACGCTAGAAATCAAAGCAAAGCTCTCTATACTCTGAAAGCAAGAGAGAACAGTGACTGGGCGATCATGTGATCTTCCTGTGGGTGTTCTTAGTGGGTTGGGACCCCAAAACTATTGACAAATGAAATTCATCCGTTTTTAAAACAGACAGTGAAAAACAGGTCACAATCGGCCGTTAAAAACTAAAACTACCGGAACGAATGCAAAACGGCAGATGAAAAATGGGAGCCTGTCGTGTAAATAGAGCCTAAGGCTTCTTTCACACTGGTGTTACTATCAGTTTACCTCTCTTACGTCAGAGGAAGAGATAATCGATACATTAAAGGGGGTCTGTCACCAGATTATAAATTCCCTATATTGTACATGTGATCGGCAATGTAATGTAGATTACAGCTGTGTTTTTTATTTAGAAAAACAATAATTTGACGGAGTTATGACCTATATTAGCTTTATGCGAATTAGTTTCTCAGTGGACAACTGGGCGTGTTACTATATGGCCAAGTGGGCGTTGTACAGAGGAGTGTATGACGCTGCCCAATCAGAGACCAATCAGCGTCATACACTTCTCCCCATTCATTAATACAGCACATAGCGATATAGCTATATCGCTATGTGCAGCCACATAAACACACTAACATTACTGCAGTGTCCGGACAATGAATATACATTACCTCCAGCCAGGACGTGACGTGTATTCAGAATCCAGACACTTGTGTAGCGTCTGTGTGAGCCTACAGCACAGCGAGATTTCACTGTAAATGACAGCTTAGAGCGTAATCTCGCGAGACTACGCCTGCTATGCTATAAATCACAGAGAAGTGGTCAGGATTGTGAATAAACATCACGTCCTGGCTGGAGGTAATGTCTATTCATTGTCAGGACACTGCAGTAATGTTATAGTGTGTTTATGTGGCTGCTCATAGAGATATAGATATAGCGCTATCTGCAGTGTAAATGAAAGGAGAGAAGTGTATGACGCTGATTGGTCAGCATCATACACTCCTCTGTACAACGCCCACTTGGCCATATAGTAAGACACGCCCAGTTGTCCATTGAGAAACTAATTCGCATAAATCAAAAATGATGGTTTTTCTAAATAAAAAAAACACTGTTACCTACATTAGAGCGCCGAACACATCATGTACAATATAGGCCACTTATAATGTGGTGACAGAGCCTTTTTAAACAGAAAGCAACGGTTCTGTCAGAACTTATGTGTCCCAGGAGCGCTGAACTGGCTGTTTATATGAAGAGAACAGTAGCTTGGAAGTCCCCTCCCCCCACCTGTACTGGCAGATTTACATATAAGTGACATGCCCCCCACTATGAACAGAACAGAAAATAGTGGTGCAGCTGAAACATGGGGGACAGGAGGTGAAAAAGAAATTTGAAAGAACTAAAATGCGGGTGGATCAAAACATTGTCGGGGACTGAGGCGCACGACTGTTTTGAACTTCTTGATGAAAAACTTACGATACGCTTTCATGGTGCGCACTGATTAGATCATATGGACTGGAGTTATCCTAATGGTATAAATTTACACATCGTAAAAAAAAAAAAAATTACTACTTTACTACTTACTGCGAACATTCAGAGGTCTTTCCTTTGTTTTGATAATCCATAATACACTGAATTAGATGATTATTCTCGTCCAACATCTGCGGGGGAAAAAAAATAACAAAAAAAATAAATCGTTAGGGACACACATGAATAAGGGGGGAAAATCACTAATGAAGACATCCCATTTGCCGTCCCGAGTGAGGACCATACACCCAAATAGAGCATATGGAAAGGGGTTGTCATAGAGAGACTATCCTGTAAGGTCATTCATACTTATACTATAGACACAATCTACACAAAATGTTGAACTAACCTGTAAAACCATCAATACTAACTGATCCGGCGTTATAACCTGTATAAGGCTTCGTTCACATCTGTGCTATGGCTCCCTTCCAACGTTCCAATCTTGCTAAAAAGTCCCTGCATCTTATAGGCGCCAGTGCCGGGCCCCCTGACCGCTCCTTACTTAACCCCTTCCTGACCCGTAATGTGCCGGCACATCATGGAGCGGGGAGGGGATGATGTATGGACCATGCTCACGAGGCTGCAGGTGTCCGCTTCTGACATGCTGCACTAACGGCTAGGGACAGTGATGTCGCTGCTCCTGGCCGTTTAACTAGTTAAATGCCACGGTCACTAGCAACCACAGCATTTATTGTGGTTTTCCCATGGAGGACATTTATGACATATCCACAAGCTATGTCAAATGTCAGATAGATGCGGGTCCCATCTCTGGGACCTGCATCCATCTCTAGAACAGGGGCCCCTAAGCCCCGTTCCATCTTACCCAGCTCCGTTGTCTTCCGGTCACTTCCTGCTTACATGGTCGAGTTAAGGAAACAGCGTAACTCGCTGAGCTACGCTGCTTCTGTAAGTGCCATTCACTATTAGGCTGGGTTCACACGAGCACATTAACGTCCGTAATGGACCGACGTATTTCGGGCGGAAGTCCCGGACCGAACTCAGTGCAGGGAGCCGGGCTCCTAGCATCATAGTTATGTACGATGCTAGGAGTCCCTGCCGGACAACTATCCCGTACTGTAATCATGTTTTCAGTACGAGACAGTAGTTCCACGGAGAGGCAGGGACTCTTAGCGTCGTACATAACTATGATGCTAGGAGCGCGGCTCCCTGCACTGAGTTCGGTCCGGGACTTCCGCCCGAAATACGTCCGTCCATTACGGACGTTAATGTGCTCGTGTGAACCCAGCCTGGGAGTTACGGAAACAGTGTAGCTCAGCTAGTTACGCTGTTTCCATAACTCATCCATGTATTGCAGTGTATTGTACCAGCGATCTAACGATCGCTGGCTCAAGTCCCCTAGGGGAACTAGTAAAATGTGTAAAACAAAAAAAAAAGTTCAATATTCAGGAGTGGAAACATTTTTTAAAAAAAAGTTAAACACCGGTTTCCTATTTTTCCCCAAGCACAACGTAAAAATAAAAAAAATTGGTATCGCTGCATCCGTAAAAGTCTGAAACTATTAAAATATAGCATTATTTGACTAACAAAGTTAACGGTGTAAAAAAAATAAATACATGTAAAACCCCAGAATCGTCTTTTAGTAACCATAGCGCTATAAAGAATTAAATAACAAAAGTGATTAAAAAAAATGGTGATAATAAAAAACTTCAGCTCTTCCCGCAAAAACTA
Organism: Rhinoderma darwinii; assembly: GCF_050947455.1. Classification (NCBI taxonomy): domain Eukaryota; kingdom Metazoa; phylum Chordata; class Amphibia; order Anura; family Rhinodermatidae; genus Rhinoderma; species Rhinoderma darwinii. The sequence continues at coordinate 99,956,314 of NC_134691.1, read as the reverse complement.
AGCCCTCACACCGCTCAAATGATGGAAAAATATAAGTTATAGCTTTCAGAATGTGGTGAAACCGGACAAAAAAATTTTTAACCAATAGTGCTTTCTTTGTAAAAGAAGTAAAATATTACATTTTTTCCTATTTTCTGTTGTCTAAAACCTGGGTGCGTCTTATAGTCCGAAAATACGGTATGTCAATTCCTGCTGCGGGAAGTGAACTGAATTGCTGCAAAAAAATAAAAAAATAGCCGCAAAATATGCACCATTTTCTGCAGTTAAACGCAGGAAATGGTGCGTTTTTGGCGCAGCAGAAAAGTCTGCTACTTTCAGCAGAATTGCTGTAGAAACTTTCTGCAGACATTCGGCTACGTGTGGACGAGCCCTTACAGTACAAAATCATCGGGGGCTTCTGAATCCATACCTGTGGCTATCAAGTGATAATGGGACTGGCTTCACTATGAAAAGGGGATATGACACTACTCCTAACATTCTTAGGGTATGATCACAGAGTGGATTAGTTGCTGACTTTCTGCTGATGGGCAGGGGTGCCGACAGTCGGACCCCCACCGATCTAATCTTCATGGCCTATCATGAGGCCATATACATTAGATGTATGTCGGCCGAACCAGCCAACCATCTAATGAGTCCTGACTTTCCACCTACGGCAAATGTGGGGGAGAGAGAAGGATCGGGCGTGTTTGATTCCAACATGCCTGAACCTTTTATTTCCAAGGAGATAAGCCGCTGCCAGAAGCTTTACTTCTCTCTACTGAAAACGCATGCACGCTTGGGCCTCATGCACACTTCCGTCAGCCGTTGTACGGCCGCTAATGACGGTTCCGTCAAACACGGGCCGCACACGGATGGCTTTCATGTGCCGTCTGTTTCACGGACCAAATTCAATGAAGAGCCCGAGACCATTACGTCAAAAACGGGCAGGAGTAGGACCTGCACTACTTTTGACGGAACAGCCGCACGGTTCCGTTAAAACAGAAGTGTGCATAGCCCCATTGATATGAATGTGTCAGGGTGCTATCTGTTGAAAAAATAGATAGCCCCTTGACGAAAAAAAACTGAAGCGGCATGAGGCCTTAGTATCATTGTATGGGCAAGTCGGGAGGAATAGCCAGCCTTAGGGTCTATTCAGATGTTGCCGTTGAGGTGCAGTTCTTACCGTTTGGCCACAAACCACATGGTTTTAAAGTTGAAACAACTGCCGCCTGTGTGGACTACGTAGTCGCAGAAAATCTGTGCGCGTCTTTTGGCACGCGACAAGAACCAGACTTGAACTGCAATGTCTGAATATAGCGTTAACCAGACATTGTCATCACCGCAGTTTCCAAATGGACTACAGGAATAATACTTCCATTGTTAATGGATCTAGTGGTTTTCCTTGGCAATTTGAAGCCGCGCCGTTGTACCGGTCCATGAATTATCTGTTCGGAAACGCTGCTATTCCGGAGTTCGGATTGCAGGAAAAATAAAAGCCACCACACAACAGAAAACTCACCAGATCAGGACAATACATGCTGCTGCGGTATGTTGGGGACTACCATGCAGTCCTCCTGTTACCCATTACTGTAGGAGATGTAGTCACTCTGTGGTACTGCCCATACTAACCAGAGAGGACTATCCCCAGCTCACCGCATTCTAATAATGGCTACAGAGGACGGGACGAATCTCTTTATAGACAACCAGGGATTCATTACATGAAGAAACTGTATCAGCCAGTAATTGTTCTCCCCTGCAAGTAACCGAGACGGTCTCTTTTGTGTTACCTTCTGTATGGCGGCGGGGGTAATCTCGCCCTTCCCCCGCTGCCTGGGTGCTGCAAAGGCCACCGACATATCGCTGGAGAGTTCCGGCAGAACACAGGCTGTGAGGAAGAACGAGGAAGCACCGATACCGGAAACCGGGGGACCTTGCTAAAAGTATAACGGCTGTGATAGAACACCCTCACCGCGCGTAGACACTACCACAATCCTGGACTATACCAACAGTCGATTACGTCAGGGGGGAATCAGAAACATTACCACAGCTGACCTATAAACAAAAACCGGGCACACACGTTTTCAAACCGATGCACCGTGTACTATAATATTTAAATACTCCTTTTTAGTAAAAGAAGTTCACTATAAATTTTACTAACTGCCAAACACATACACAGAAAATTGTCTACCCCCATAACGAGCTGTGAGAAGCTCCGCTGTGCTTCGATCCCACAATCCTCTGGGCCTTGAACAACGCGCAAAGACTTGGTATATCCCAGCGGAGGGGCGTGTAAATATTGAAAGAAAATAAGCGGTTCCTAATTTGCTATATGACAACAATTTTTTTACGTGGTGGAAAATTATACGTAAAATATACTGTTCTCCACACGACTGAATCTTCATTGAATAATTTGCTTTTATGGGACACACGGACAATATAATAGGAATGTACCAATTGGCTTACTGCACTCATTCTCTAGTGCACAGTTTAGTCAATTACCACATTTTTGTTATTCAAAAGACAACTGGTCCATACAAACTATATAGTGGGAGTATAAGTGAGCTCCCCCTTAAATCGTGCTTTATAGACTAGCTCAATCCGAGGGGAAACACGTTTTTAAATCGTCCAGTAAACCAATGTGATTTGTCTTCATTTTCGAAAATTACATGTAAGAAGTAAATGGCTTTAGACTTACGGAAAATGGCCGCCGCTACGTGCTAGTGTACCGGGGACATTGTGTCAGAGTTCACGCTAGTGATTGATTCTTTTCCTGCATCACATGATGCTGTGCGCCACATGTTTGTTAATGTTTGTGATATGTCTCGCGTGTGATTGGCTGCATTTATACAGCGACCTTGACTACCAAGAAGCAGCAGAGAACGTCACTCATAACAATGGGGCAGCTCTGTACTTCTCTAGTTCTATGTTCTGATGTTATATTGCAAGATCACCCTGTAGTTTACCTAAAATGAAGTATTTGCATATGAAGGATTGATAGGCTTGGAAATTATACAATTATAGGTATTCCATCTCAGACATTTATGGCATATACACAGGATATGGCATAAATGATTGATGCGGGTGACGGGTCCCACTTCTGGAAGTTTAGAAAACCCAGCTACTTTGTAAACCAGTGTCCGGAGCCCGCGGCAGAACGGCGGTCAGGGGTCCCAGAACCGGTATATAGATATCCGAGTTAGGAATAAGTTTTTAATTATGTTTAACCTTTTAAGGACCAGGTACATTTCGGGTTTAAAGAGGCTCTGTCACCCCATTATAAGTGCCCTATCTACTACATAAGGAGATTAGCGCTATAATGTTGGTGACAGCAGTGCTTTTTATTTAGAAAAACGATCTATTTTTACCACGTTAGGAGCGATTTTAGCTTTATGCTAATTAGTTTCTTAATGCCCAACTGGGCGTGTTTTTACTTTAGACCAAGTGGGAGTTGTACAGAGGAGTGTATGACGCTGACCAATCAGTGACCAAACAGCGTCATGCCCTTCTCTCCATTCATTTACACAGCGCATAGGGATTCTGCTAGATCACTGTGCTGTCTTATACTGACACATTAACATCAGGGTATGTTCACCCGCAGTGTTTAATTCTGGTGTTTTACGCCTCGAATTATGCCTGAAAAAACGCCCCTAATACGCCTACAAACATCTGCCCATTGCTTTCAATGGGTTTTACGGTGTTCTGTTCCCACGAGCCTTAATTTTACGCGTCTCTGTCAAAATACGGTGCGTAAAAAGACGCCAGCGAAAAAGAAGTGCATGTCACTTCTTGGGACGTTTTTGGAGGCGTTTTTCATTGACTCCATTGAAAAACAGCTCCAATAACGGCCGTAAAATATGCCGCGAAAAACACGAGTTGCTACAAAAACGTCTGAAAATCAGGAGCTGTTACGCCTGAAAACACCTCCGTATTTTCAGATGTTTTTGGTCACTGCGTGTGAACATACCCTCACTGAAGTGTTTAGACAGTGAATAGACATTCCTTCCAGCCAGGACGAGAGTCTATTCACAATCCCGACACTTCGGTAACGTTTCTGTGCTACTTACAGCAGAGCAAAGCGTAATCTTGTGAGATCACGCTGTGAATGACAGGTTACAGCGAGATTACGCTTGCTCTGCTGTAAGCATGGCCGGCCTTAGCAATGTTCGACCAGTGCGGTCGCACAGGGCGCCAGCCGCCATACGGCAAGAGGGGCGCCAGCGGGTGTGTGTATCCCCGCGCCGTTGCAACTACCAGCGGGGATACACACACTAACTGCAGTCGCACCCGGGCGCTTCTTCACTTAGTGGCTACCACTGTAGCAGCCATAGCGGCTGCTAGCGGTGACACCGGGCATGAGGGCGGTGGCGCCGCTAGCAGCTGCTGTGGCTGCTATAGCGGTAGCGACGGCACTATAGCAGAGCAGGGAGATATCTCCCTGCTCTGCTGTCTTCTAGCGCCACTGTAGCTCCCTTCAGCTACAGCGGCGCTAGTAGACAGCAGAGAAGGGAGATACAATTGAGTACAATTTTTGTTTGGGGGCACTGTCTACAAGGGGGAGGTGCGGGGACTGTATGGCACGATCTACAAGGGGGATGTGGGGGGGCTGTATGGCACTGTCTACAAGGGAAGGTGTGGGGGGCTGTATGGCACGATCTACAAAAAGGAGGTGGGGGATTATGGCACTGTCTACAGGGAGGCTATATGGCAAAATCTACAGGGGGGCATTATACTGTGTGGGGGCCACTAAGCGGACATTATACTGTGTAAGGGCCACTAAGCGGACATTATACTGTGTAGGGGTACTACAGGGGGCATAATACTGTGGGCACAATTAGAGGACAAAATACTGTGTCCTTGAAGGGGTTATAATATATTATATTATTAAATATTATTATTATACTGTATGGGGGCACTAAAGGGGCATTCTAATTTTTTTATGGGGCATTTTTTTTTAATGATGGGGTGGGGCGCCAAAAGATTATTTCGCACAGGGCGCCATCTATCCTAGGGCCGGCCCTGGCTGTAAGTACCACACAAACGTTACCGAAGTGTCGGGATTGTGAATAGACATCCCGTCCTGGCTGGAAGGAATGTCTATTCACTGTTTAAACACTTCAGTAACGTTAATGTGTCAGTATAAGACAGCCCATACTGATCTAGCAGGATCTCTATGCGCGGATTAATGAATGGAGAGAAGTCTATGACGCTGATTGGTCATACACTTCTCTGTACAATGCCCACTTGGTCTAAAGTAAAAACACGCCCACTTGGGCATTAAGAAACAAATAAGCATAAAGCTAAAATCGCTCCAAATGTGGTAAAAATAGATCGTTTTTCTAAATAAAAAGCACTGCTGTCACCTACATTATAGCGCCAATCTCCTTATGTAGGAGATAGGGCACTTATAATGTGGTGACAGTCTCTTTAAGCTTTAGTAGAAATAGTGCTGGCTTAATTTTTGTATTCTTGTACAAATAGGACTAGACACACTTTTTGTTTTTTTCATTTTGTTATTCCAGATTGTATAACTTTCTTATTTTTGAATTGACACGGCTGAACGAAGCTTTGTTTTTTCCAACATGTGCTTTCTTTTCACACTACTTTGGAATATGTATACGTTAGGGTTTAATTTTTATTTTCATTTTGTGGGTACAAGCAAAAAAAAAAATCCTACATTTCCTCCATGTATTTTTTTTTACCGTGTTCATCGCTAGCCTACACAATGTGTATTTTTAACCCCTTCCCATGGTTGGGCGTGACTGTACGTCCCGAATCAAAATGATTTCCCACAATAGGGTGTACAGTTACGCCCAAGCTTTAACCCCTTCCCGGCATTTTTTCCATATGGATAGGTCATGGAAAGCTAGTGCTTTCCGCATTTTGCCGTATCCATACGACAAATGCATTGCACCGGCTCAGAAGATGAGTCTGTGTCATCATCTCCGGATGTCAGCGGTGTATTACAGCTGAAATCTGGCTGTAATGGCGGGGATAGGAATTAGCTTAGATCCCCGCCATTAACCCCTTAAATGCAGCGGTCAAACGCGATCGTTGTATTTAAGTTGCTTACAGCTCATCGGAACCCCAGCAATGAAATTGCCAGGGTTCCAGTGACTGCAATGGCAACCGGAGGCCTAACACTGGCCTCCCGGTATGTCTAGCACAAAAGTTTTCCAGGCCCCACCCGGAAGCGGATCCTAAAAGGCTTCTGTAGCTGACGGCAAAATGGTGTCGGCTCAGGAGCTGAGTGGCGTCATCAGTGGTGAATGTCAGCTGTATGTTACAGCTGACACCCACCTGTAACGGCAGGAACCGGAGCTAGCTCCCATTCCTGCCAGTAACCCCTTAGATACAGTGATCGGAAACGATCGCTGCATCTTAGAGGTTGCTAGCAGATCGCCAGCACTGCCATGCAATAAGGGCTACCGATGCTGCTATGACAGCAGGAAGCCTAACAATGGCCTCCTGCTCTGCCATTATGGAAGCTGATTAGGCCCCGCCGGGATGCGAAGCCTAATCGGCTTGCTGTCCGGCCCCATGCACACGATCGTATTTTTCCCTCCCGTAAATACTGGCCGTAAATACGGGTCCTTTGTCACACGTTTTTAACCCGTATTTACGGACCCGTGCCCGTAAATACGGGTCTGTTGTCGTCCATATTCCACCCGTATTTACAGACCCGTAAAAAAAGGGGGGCTGGAAATGATGTCACAATCATGTCCCAACCCCTTAAAAGGGTCAAATGATCCCTCAGACTCCATTTTCTCTGTTTCTCTTTATTCAACAATTTAAATCCCCTGATGTCGCCTAGCAACGCTCCCGTAATTACAGGTGCACACACGTAGCTACCCGTAATTATGGGAGCCCCATAGACTTCTATGGGCCTGCCCGTGCCGTAATTATGGCCTGAAATAGGACATGTTCTGTATTTTTCAACGGCCCAGGCACCTTCCCGTACGCAAACGGGAAGGTACCAATAGAAGTCTATTTGCCCGTAATCACGGGCATTTTTACGGTCGTGTGCATGGGGCCTCAGTGAATGACTGACAAATCTAATACATTGCACAACATAGGTAGTGCAATGTATTAGAAAAAAAAAAAGGTCTGACAGTTGGACCTTCAAGTCCCCTAATGGGACTTGAAAAAAAAGTGTAAAAAAGTGTAAAAAACAAAGTTCTAAAACATATAATAAAAGTTTCAAGTAATAAAATAAAACACAATTGCCCTTTTCCCTTATCAAGTCAATTACTATTGAAAAAATAAAAATAAACCATACATATTTGGTATCGCCACGTCCATAACGGCCTAAACTATAAAAATATTATGTTATTTATTCCACGCGGTGAACGGCGTAAAAAAACCCATAAAAAACTATACCAACATTTCTGTTTTTTGGTCACTTTGCCCTACAAATATTGGAATAAAAAGTAATCAAAAAGTCGCACGTATCCAAAAATGGTACCTATATAAACTATAGCTTGTCTCGCAAAAAACAAGCCCTCATACAGCTCAGTCGACGAAAAAATTAAAACGTTATGGTTCTCACAACTTGGTGACAGAAAAAATACATTCTTTTTACAAAAGTAATTTTATTGTGCAAAAAGTTGTAAAACATAAAAAAAAGTGCTATAAATTAGGTATCGCCGGAATCGGACTGACCTGCAGAATAAAGGTAACACGTGATTTATAACGCACAGTGAACGCTGTATAAAAAAAAAACTATGCCAGAATTGCAGTTTTTTGGTCACCTTGCCTCCCAAAAAATAGGATAAAAAGTGATCAAAAAGTCGCATGTACCACTAAATGGTACCAATAAAAACTACAGCTCGTCCCACAAAAAACCTCATACACCTGTGTATATGAAAAAATAAAATTAGTTAAAGCTCCAATAAGCCAGGGGAACATTTCTTGTTTCAAGAGTCGAATTATCAAGGCCCTAAAAATTAGGGAACCAGGAAGGGTAGGGCCCAAACATGTCTGCTGGAAGTGAGGGCGCCCGCATTATACCAGGACAACGCTTCCCAGCAAAATTCCCCAAACTGCAAAGGTGCGGAGTATGGACCAAAAAGGGGATAAGGAAAGACATGTATCAGTGCGACACTGGCCTGTGCAGAAAGTATTGTGTCACAATGTAACACACATCTATGGATTATTTTACTGTTTTTTTAACCCAATTATTAGACCACCTGACTATGCCCCTGATGTAGTCTGCCCGGCTTACAAGTGCCCACACATTATAAACAGAAACACCAGCAATACTCAAACAAAATTACTACCAAGCAAGTCCATGCTCCAAAAGCCTAATTGTGCTCCCTCCCCTCTGAAGCCTACAGCGTGCCCAAACAGCTGTTTACTTCCACATATATGGCATTGCCATACCCGGGAGAACCCTTTTAACAATTTTTGGGGTGTGTGTCTCCAGTGGCATAAGCTAGGAATGACATATTTGACACTGAATTGGCATATCTAGGGAAAAAAAAATAATTTTTATTTTGCACCATCCGAAGCACAATCATTTATGGAAAAAGACATGTAGGGTGAAAATTCTCACTACGCCCCTTAATAAATGCCTTAACGGGTGGTATTTCCAAAATGAGGTCACTTCTCAGGGGTTTCTATTATTATTTCACATCAGAACCTCTGCAATTGTGAACCAATTGTCATGACGGGGGTGGGGAGACAGACAAGTGAGCCCTAATCTACCCACCACTCAGTCCCTGCCTACTTGCAACGACCCGCCCTAGGCGACGGGGTACAACTGGGCGACGCTCAATAAGTGCAAGACAGACAAACAGACAAGGGTACACAGAGCTAGGGGGAGAAAGGGGCAGTTGCCCACGGCAACACCGTGAGCAACAAGAGAAGTGAACAAGCCGAGTCAAACCAGGAGAGTACGAGGTGCCAAACGCAGAGCAGAAGAGTAGTAAACAAGCCGAGTCAAACCAGGAGTGTACGAGGTACCAAACGCAGAGCAGGAGAGTACTCAGCAAGCCGAGGTCAATATGAAGCAAGGACAATGGTACAAGAAGCTGCAGCAGGGCCAGGAAACCAAACGAGAAGAATCACAAGCAAAGGAGGAACAGGAAAGGCAGGTATAAATAGACAGAGGGCGGGAGCTAGCTCCGTCTGGCCAGGCTGTGATAGGTTCTCCCACTCCTAAGCCTGCCACCCTGAGTGGTGGAAGATGGAGTCAGTCTCACAGACATAGAAGCAGGTGCAGACTGATTATCTATGGGCGTTAACCCCAAAGCTGTGCCTGGCAGATCCTTTACACCAATACTTTGTAAATCACCAAATTAGGCCTCAATTTTACATGGTACTTTTTCACTCCTGAGCCCTGTCAAATGTCCAGGCAAAAGATTTGGGCCACATGTAGGGTGTTTCTAAAACCGAGAAACACTGTATAATAATTAGAGAGCTGTCTTGTTATGGTGGCACAAGCTGGGCACCACATATTGGCATATCTATAGAAAAATTCCCATTTTCACTCTGCAACATCAAGTGCACACTAATTTCTGCAAAACACCTGCAGGGTTAACATGCTCACTACACCCCTAGGTGAATACCTTTAGGGGTGTAGTTTCCAAAATGAGGTCACTTCTGGGGGGTTTCCACTGTTCTGGTCCCACAGGGGCTTTGCAAATGCGACATAGAGCCCAGAAACCAATCCAGCAAAATCTGCAGCCCAAATGCCGCTCCATCCCTTCTGAGCTCTGCCGTGTGGCCAAACAGCAGTTTATGACCACATAATGCGGTATTGCCGTACTTGGGAGAAGTTGCTTTACAAATATTGGGGTTATTTTTTTCCTTTATTTGTTGAGAAAATGAAAAATTTGGAGCTAAAGCTATGTCTTATTGAAGGAAAGGGATTGTTTTTATTTTCACTGCCCAATTCTAATACATTTTATAAAAAACATGGGGTCAAAATGCTCACTACACCCTAGATCAATTCCTCAAGGGGTGTAGTTTCCTAAATGGAGTCACTTTTTGGGCGTTTTCATTGTTTTGTCCCCTTAGGAGGTTTGCAAATGCGACATGGCCTCCACAAACCGTTAATGTTAAAGAGGCTCTGTCACCACATTATAAGTGCCCTATCTCCTACATAAGAAGATCGGCGCTATAATGTAGGTGACAGCAGTGGTTTTTATTTAGAAAAACTATCTATTTTAAACCACTTTATTAGCGATTTTTAGCTTTATGCTAATGAGTTTCTTAATGCCCATGTGGGCGTGTTTTTACTTTCGACCAAGTGGGCGTTGTACAGAGGAGTGTATGACGCTGACCAATCAGTGACCAGTCAGCGTCATACACACCTCCCCATTCATTTACACAGCAACATCGCGTTCTTACTAGAACACGATGTGCAGCCACATACACAGACATTAACGTTAATCAAGTGTCCTGATAATGAATATACATTACCTCCAGCCTGGACGTCATGTGTATTCAGAATCCTGACACTTCTGAATCTTTTCTGTGAGATTCCAGCAAGCCACGCGTAATCTCGCCAGATTACGATGTAAATGAGATTTCGTTTCCCTTGCTGGAAATCTAACAGAAAAGATTCAGAAGTGTCAGGATTCTGAATACTCATGACGTCCAGGCTGGAGGTAATGTATATTCATTATCAGGACACTTGATTAACGTTAATGTCTGTGTATGTGGCTGCACATCGTGTTCTAGTAAGAACGCGATGCTGCTGTGTAAATTAATGGAGAGGAGTGCATGACGCTGATTGGTCAGCGTCATACACTACTCTGTACAATGTCCACTTGGTCGAAAGTAAAAACACGCCCACTTGGGCATTAAGAAACTCATTAGCATAAACCAAAATCGATAATAAAGTGGCAAAAAAAGATCGTTGTTTTTAATTAAAAGCACTGCTGTCACCTACATTATAGCGCCCATCTCCTTATATAGGAGCTAGGGCACTTATAATGTGGTGACAGAGCCTCTTTAAATGTGATCTCCAATGACCAAATAGCACTCTTTCCCTTCGAAGCCCTGCTGTGTGTCCAAACAGCCGGTTATTACCACATGTGGGGTATTGTTTTACTCGGGAGAAATTGCTTTACAAATTTTGTGGTCGTTTTTCTCCTTTCGTGCTTGTGGAAATGAGAATTTTTTTTTAATTTTCACGTCCTAAATCCAATAATTTCTGAAAAAAACCTGTGCTGTCAAAACGCTCACTATACCTCTAGATAATTTCCTCAATGGGTGTAGTTTCCAAAATGGGGTCACCTGTGGGGGGTTTCCACTGTTTTGTCCCCTCAGGGGCTTTGCAAATGTGACATAGGCAGAGTTACTAAATGGGTTCTTCCGCTCTGTATATACAACAGAAGAAGGAGCAGCTGATGTAGCCGCTGCCAGTGCTGTTAATATATCAGTTGATATACTGAATTGGATGAATGTAGATATGGTGCAAGCTAAATTAAATAAAATAAATGTACACAAGGCCCCGGGACCAGATGGGTTACACCCTAGAGTTCTTAAGGAGCTTAGTTCAGTTATTTCTGTCCCCCTCTTCATAATATTTAGAGAGTCTCTCATGACTGGTATAGTGCCAAGGGACTGGCGCAGGGCAAATGTGGTGCCTATTTTAAAAAAGGGCTCCAGGTCTTCGCCGGGTAATTATAGACCAGCAAGCTTAACATCAATTGTGGGGAAAATGTTTGAGGGGCTATTGAGGGACTATATACAGAATTATGTGACAATAAATAGTATTATAAGTGACAGCCAGCACGGTTTTACAAAGGACAGACGCTGTCAAACCAACCTGATTTGTTTTTATGAAGAGGTAAGCAGAAGCCTAGACAGAGGGGCCGCTGTGGATATAGTGTTTGTGGACTTTGCAAAGGCATTTGACACTGTCCCCCATAGACGTCTAATGGGTAAATTAAGGACTATAGGTTTAGAAAGTATAGTTTGTAATTGGATTGAGAATTGGCTCAAGAACCATATCCAGAGAGTTGTGGTCAATGATTCCTACTCTGAATGGTCCCCAGTTATAAGTGGTGTACCCAGGGTTCAGTGCTGGGACCACTATTATTCAACTTATTTATTAATGATATAGAGGATGGGATTAATAGCACTATTTCTATTTTTGCAGATGACACCAAGCTATGCAATATAGTTCAGACTATGGAAGATGTTTGTGAATTGCAGGCAGATTTAAACAAACTAAGTGTTTGGGCGTCCACTTGGCAGATGAAGTTTAATGTAGATAAATGTAAAGTTATGCACCTGGGTACGAACAACCTGCATGCATCATATGTCCTAGGGGGAGCTACACTTGGGGAGTCACTTGTTGAGAAGGATCTGGGTGTACTTGTAAATCATAAACTAAATAACAGCATGCAGTGTCAATCAGCTGCTTCAAAGGCCAGCAAAATATTGTCGTGTATCAAAAGAGGCATGGACTCACGGGACAGGTATGTAATATTACCACTTTACAAAGCATTAGTGAGGCCTCATCTAGAATATGCAGTCCAGTTCTGGGCTCCAGTTCATAGAAAGGATGCCCTGGAGTTGGAAAAAATACAAAGAAGAGCAACGAAGCTAATAAGGGGCATGGAGAATCTAAGTTATGAGGAAAGATTAAAAGAACTAAACCTATTTAGCCTTGAGAAAAGACGACTAAGGGGGGACATGATTAACTTATATAAATATATGAATGGCACATACAAAAAATATGGTGAAATCCTGTTCCATGTAAAACCCCCTCAAAAAACAAGGGGGCACTCCCTCCGTCTGGAAAAAGAAAGGTTCAACCTGCAGAGGCGACAAGCCTTCTTTACTGTGAGAACAATGAATTTATGGAATAGCCTACCGCAGGAGCTGGTCACAGCAGGGACAGTAGATGGCTTTAAAAAAAAGGCTTAGATAATTTCCTAGAACAAAATTATTAGCAATATTAGCTCCTATGTGTAGAAATTTTTTACTTCCCCTTTCCCATCCCACTTCCCCTTTCCCATCCCTTGGTTGAACTTGATGCATATGTGTCTTTTTTCAACCCTACAAACTATGTAACTATGTAACATGGCTTCCACAAACCATTCCTGCTAAATATGTGCTCCAAAAGCCAAATGGTTCTCTTTCCCTTCTAAGCCCTGCCGTGTGTCCAAACAGCCGTTTATGACCACATGTGGTATATTGTTTTACGCGGGAGAAATTGCTTTACAAATTTTGTGGGGGGTTTTCTCCTTTAGTCCTTGTGGAAATGAGAAAAAATTAGCTAAACTTACATTTTCTTTGAAAAAAGTTAGATTTTAATTTTTACAGCCTACTTCCAATAATTTCTGCAATAAACCTGTTGGGTCAAAATGCTCACTATACCCCTAGATAGTTTCCTTGAGGTGTGTAGTTTCCCAAATGGGGTCAGTTTTGGGGGATTTCCACTGTTTTGGCACCGCAAGAGCCCTTCAAACCTGACATGGTGCCTAAAATATTTTCTAATCAAAAGAAGGCCCAAAAATCCTCTAGGTGCTCCTTTGCTTCTGAGGCTGGTGCTTCAGTCCAGTAGCACGCTAGGGCCACATCTGCAGCACCTGGGCAATAAATATTGAGTTGCATTTCTCTGGTAAAACTTTCTGTGTTACAAAAAAAATAGATTAAAAATGAATTTCTGCAAAAATTTCACCTCTACTTTAATTCCTGTGAAACGTCTAAAGGGTGAAGAAATGTTCTTAAATGCTGTTTTGAATACTTCGAGGGGTGAAGGTTTTAACATGGGGTGACTTATTGGGGGTTTCTAATATATAAGGCCCTCAAAGCCACTTCACAACTAAACTGGTCCCTGAATAAATAGCCTTTTGAAATTTTCTTGAAAATGGGAGAAATTGCTGCTAAAGTTCTAAGCCTTGTAATGTTCTAGAAAAAGAAAAGTATATTCAAAAAACGATGTAAATCTAAAGTAGACACATGGGGGATGTTAATTAGCAACAATTTTGTGCTGTATAACTGCCTGTCTTACAAGCAGATAAATTTAAGTTGAGAAAAATGCTAATTTTCGAAATTTTTAGCTAAATTTTGGTGTTTTTCACAATTAAATACTGAATGAATCGAGCAAATTTTGGCAGTAACAAAAATCCCAATGAGTCACGAGAAAAAAAATCTCAGAATCGCTTGGATAGGTAAAAGAATTGAGAAGGTATTACCACATAAAGTGAAACATGTCAGATTTGAAAAATGAGGCTCTGTCAGGAAGGTCAAAAGTGGCCAAAGAGGGAAGGAATTAAACTGTCACCTTGTCAATAGACACGATGACAGCGTCCTGATCACAACTGTCATAGACAGTGGCCAAGCAGGACTCACGGCACAGGACCAATCAGAATGGTCCCGTGCCGGGAAGCGCTGTGATTGGCCAGTCAGTACTGACTGACAAATCACAGCGCAGGATGCTTGTTTTGCCGTTATCTCCGGCTCTGACAAGCTCATTTCTGTCAGAGAGCTTGTCAGAGTCGGAAGCCAGTGGAAAAGTGTTATAAATGGTTATCAAATATATAATTTTAGTCACCCACAGTGTCCTTCTGCCGTGCTGTGATCTGTGCCCAGCGATCACCTGTCGCCATCACCCTGCTGTGTCCCTAGATTGCCCACTGCCCAAGTTCCCTGTTAGGTAGCAATGCCAAATCTCATTTAGTTTTTCGCCTGGTAGGTAGTGTAGCCTTACTCATTGAATACAGCAGGGTCGCTGGTCGTCGGTCTCGTCTTACTCCCCAGTTGGGAGTAGCGCTGTTTATTTTTTGTTAAAAAAAGTTTTAAAAAAAATTGTTAGTAGCTGAACTAAATTATTCAATATGGCCAAAAGAGTCTTCTCAGCCGAGGAAGCATATCAAATGATGTGTTCCAATACGGACAGCGCAACTGAAGGTGAAGCGCAGTTCATGCTTTCATCCGTATCGTGACTCTGAGTCTGCACCCCCACCGTCAGCGCAGAAGAGCCGTAGGTCCTGCTCTGCCTGAGCTGACATGGGTAGCTGTGGACAATTATACCCCCGAGGTGCCTGATTTACAGCCCCCTCAGGCATTCAAATTGACACTACGGGTTTCAGCCGCATTGATTATTTTAAAGGTTTTTTTTCGGACGCCCTTTTAGATTTAATGGTCCAGCAGACCAACATTTATGCGGAACAGTTTATCCCCCAGAACCCCGACTCTTTTTATGGGAGAAGCCAAAATTGGACCCCCACAAGCGCAGTGGAATTGCGGAAGTTTTGGAGATTATTTTTAAGCTTTGATCTCGTAAAAAAGCCCAGTATTAGAGACTATTGGTCCCCTGATATTTTATACAACTGAACAGTAATGACAAGGATGCGATTCGAAGCCATCCTAAAGTTCCTGCATTACAATGACAATAGTCACTGCCCACTCTCTATAAAATAAGACCATTAATTGCCCACTACTCCCAAAGTTTTTCCCAAGTTTATACCCCCCCAACAAAACATTTCGGTGGATACGTCATTGGTAAGCTTCAAGGGTAGACTACACTTCAGGCAGCATCTACCCAATAAAAAAGCCCGGTACGGCATAAAACTGTACAAATTATGTGAAAATGCCACCGGTTACACCTACTCTTTCAACCTCTTCCCGCGCTGCGCCGCAACTATACGTCCTGGAGAGGGTTTGCTTTCCGCACCAGGACGTACAGTTGCGGAGCGCTTCCCGGCGCACACTGTCTTAACGGACAGTGTCCGGGAACCGGGAGGTCAACTGTCCCCGACAGCTGACATTCCAGTCTTGCCAGTCAGCGGACCATCGCCGCTGATTTAGGCAATTAACCCCATAAATGCGGCGACCGATTGCGATCGCCGCATTTAAGGGGTTTGAAGCACATCGGCAGCCCCCACGAAGATGCTTGACGTGACAATCGGAGGCCAGACAATGGCCTCCGTGTTGCCATGTACAGATGCCTCGGCGGAGCAGCCTCTGGCCGGTCGTCCTAGGCTTCCTGTCAGTGTGACTGTCACGTCACAATGACAGTTAGAATACATTACACTACGTACACTACCGTTCAAAAGTTTAGGGTCACTTAGAAATTTCCTTATTTTTGAAAGAAAAGCACAGTTTTTTTCAATGAAGATAACATAAATTAATGAGAAATACACTCTATACATTGTTAATGTGCTAAATTTACTATTCTAGCTGCAAACGTCTGGTTTTTAATGCAATATCTACATAGGTGTATAGAGGCCCATTTCCAGCAACCATCACTCCAGTGTTCTAATGATACATTGTGTTTGCTAACTGTGTTAGAAGGCTAATGGATGATTAGAAAACACTTGAAAACCCTTGTGCAATTATGTTAGCACCGCTGTAAACAGTTTTGCTGTTTAGAGGAGCTATAAAACTGACCTTCCTTTGAGCTAGTTGAGAATATGGAGCATTACATTTGTGGGTTCAATTAAACTCTCAAAATGGCTAGAAAAAAGAGCTTTCATGTGAAACTCGACAGTCTATGCTTGTTCTTAGAAATGAAGGCTATTCCATGCGAGAAATTGCCAAGAAACTGAAGATTTCCTACAACGGTGTGTACTACTCCCTTCAGAGGACAGCACACACAGGCTCTAACCAGAGTAGAAAAAGAAGTGGGAGGCCCCGCTGCACAACTGAGCAACAAGACAAGTACATTAAAGTCTCTAGTTTGAGAAATAGACGCCTCACAGGTCCTCAACTAGCAGCTTCATTAAATAGTACCCGCAAAACGCCAGTGTCAACGTCTACAGTGAAGAGGCGACTCCGGGATGCTGGCCTTCAGGGCAGAGTGGCAAAGAAAAAGCCATATCTGAGACTAGCTAATAAAAGGAAAAGATTAATATGGGCAAAAGCACACAGACATTGGACAGAGGAAGATTGGAAAAAAGTGTTATGGACAGACGAATCGAAGTTTGAGGTGTTTGGATAACACAGAAGAACATTTGTGAGACTCAGAACAACTGAAAAGATGCTGGAAGAGTGCCGGACGCTATCTGTCAAGCATGGTGTAGGTAATGTGATGGTCTGGGGTTGCTTTGGTGCTGGTAAAGTGGGAGATTTGTACAAGGTAAAAGGGATTTTGAATAAGGAAGGCTATCACTCCATTTTGCAACGCCATGCCATACCCTGTGGACAGCGCTTGATTGGAGCCAATTTCATCCTACAACAGGACAATGACCCAAAGCACACCTCCAAATTATGCAAGAACTATTTAGGGAAGAAGCAGGCAGCTGGTATTCTATCTGTAATGGAGTGGCCAGCGCAGTCACCAGATCTCAACCCCATAGAGCTGTTGTGGGAGCAGCTTGACCGTATGGTACGCAAGAAGTGCCCATTAAGCCAATCCAACTTGTGGGAGGGGCTTCTGGAAGCATGGGGTGAAATTTCTCCCGATTACTTCAGCAAATTAACAGCTAGAATGCCAAAGGTCTGCAATGCTGTAATTGCTGCAAATGGAGCATTCTTTGACGAAAGCAAAGTTTGAAGGAGAAAATTATTATTTCAAATAAAAATCATTATTTCTAACCTTGTCAATGTCTTGACTATATTTTCTAGTCATTTTGCAACACATTTGATAAATATAAGTGTGAGTTTTCATGGAAAACACAAAATTGTCTGGGTGACCCCAAACTTTTGAACGGTAGTGTAGGTAGTGTAATGTACTCTAGCAGCGATCAAAGCTGCAAGTCTAAATGTCCCCTAGTGGGCCAAGTAAAAAAAGGTAATAAAAATGTTTTTAAAAAAGTGTAAAAATAAACTACATCAGAATCGCTATTTTTTGGTCGCCACCCTTCCCAAAATAGAGAAGAAAAAGTGATCAAAAAGTCGCATGTACCCGAAAATAGTACCGATAAAAACTACAACCCGTCCCGCAAAAAAACAAGCCCGTACACAGCTTTTTTGACTAAAAAATAAAAAAGTTATGGCTTTTATTTTATAACAAAGTGATTTTATTGCGCAAACGCTGCAAAACATAAAGAAACCTACATACATATGGTATCGCCGTAATCGTATCGACCTGCAAATAAAGTAAAATTGTCATTTATAACGCACGGTGAACGCCGCAAAAAAATAAACTAAAAAACAGTGTCAGAATTGCTTGTTTTTGGTCACCCGGCTTGAAAAAAAATTGAATAAAAAGTGATCAAAAAATCGCATATACCCCAAAATGGTACCAATGAAAACTACAGATTGTTCCGCAACAAATAATCCCTCACACAGCTCCGGTGGTGAAAAAATAAAGAAGTTCTGGCTCTCAGAATATGGCGATGCAAAATGTGCAGTGTTCAAAAAGCGGATAAGACAGCAGTTTGCGCCCACATATATGGCATCGCCATACCCGGGAGAACCCGCTTAATGTTTTATGAGGTATTTGTCTTCAGTGGCACAAATTGGGCACATCATATTATGCACTAAAATGGCATATCAGTGGAAAATTGCAATATTCACTTTGAACCATCCGCTGTGCATTAACCCCTTTGCGCACTATGACTTAATTGCACGTCATACACTGCGTACACTCCATACACTGCCGGTGTCAGCTGTGTATTACAGCTGACACCCGGGACTAACGGACAGGAACAGCAATCGTGCTGTTATGCAAAATTCACTCGAACATGTGCGTTTTGCGTGTTGCATTTCCGTGTGTCATAAGTGTTTGGTGCGTGCTGCGTGATTTTCGCGCATATGGCATCATGACACTCTGTTTTTATGTTTAGAAACATAAATGAAGGTGGTGCTTTTATTTTTGCCTTCATTTCTTGAACAACTGTTGCGCGAATCACGCGCAGCACACGGAAGTGCGTCCGCGTGCAGCGCGTGATTTTAAAGTAATGTAAAAAAATAAACAAAATTGGTATTGCTACGTCCGTAAAAGGCCGAACTATTACAATATACAATTATTTAACTCGCACGGTGAACACTGTAAAAAATTAAATAACTGAAACCGCCAAAATCGTTGTTTTTTTTGTCACCTCAGTTCTAAAAAAAAAATATAATACAACTTTTTGATCACTTTTTATGTACCAAAAAATGGTACCAATAAAAACTACAGCTCGTCCCGCAAAAAATAAGACCTCCCACCGCTCAATCAACCGAAAAAAATAAAATAATTTACGGCTCTCAGAATGTGGTGAAACAAAACAATTTTTAGTTTAACAATTTGATTTTTCTTTGTAAAAGTAGTATAATATAAAACCGACGAAACCTGTAAAAACAAAACCCCCAAAAAATGGAATCAGATTTTTTCCAATTTCAGCCCGCAAATAATTTTTTTTCAGTTTCCCAGTACATTTTATGGTACTTTAAATGGTGTCAATAGAAACTACAACTCCTCCCGCAAGAAATAAGCCCTCACAACACTCTACTGACGGAGAAAGAAAAAAGTTATGGCTCTCGGAACGCGGAGAGTGACAAACTAAAATAAGAAAGCAAAAAATGGATCAGTCCTGAAAGGGTTAATTAATTTTCTAATGGAAAAATGCATGACCACATGTGGGGTATTTCCGTACTCGGGAAAAATTGCTTTACAAAAATTGTTTGTTTCTTTTCTCCTTTATCCCTTGTGAAAATGAGAAAATGCAACATTTTAGTGTAAAAAATTGTGATATTCATTTTCGCAGCCTAATTCTAATAAATTCTGCAAAAAACCTGTGGGGTCTAAATGCTAACTATACCCCTAGAAAAATTCCTTGAGGTGTGTTTCCAAAGTGGGGTCACTTTTGGGGTGTTTCCACTGTTTTGGTCCCTCCTGGGCGTTGCAAACGCGACATGGCACCGAAAACCATTCCAGCAAAATATGTGCTCCAAAATCCAAATTGCGCTCCTTCACTTCTGAGCCCAGCTGTGGGTCCAATCAGCCGTTTATTACCACATGTGGGGTATCACCGTAATCGGGAGACATTGCTTTAGAAATGTTGGGGTGAATTTTCTTCGTTATTCCTTGTAAATATTAAAAATTTCTATGTTTTTTCTGAAAAAAAAGTAGATTTTCATTTTTAAAGACTAATTCCAATATATTTCGCGAAAAACCTGTGTGGTCAAAGTGCTAACTATTCCCTTAGATAGGTTGCAAATCTGGGTGAGAGGAATAAATCCAGATGAGATTGGTTTTTGGGCTGGATTTTATTGAATGGTGGGTAGGTTAGCAGTGGGACCTGCCATTCCCTCTCCCTCCATTGCGGGTTTTCCAGGTTGTCCTCTTTACTAAAATGAAAGTATTTCTTATTATACCCCTAGATGAATACCTAGAGGGTTGTCACTTCACAATTTAAATATTCTCACTATACCCCTAGATGAATACCTTGAAAGGTGTTATCTTACAATCTAAATCTTCTCACTATACCGCTAGATGAATTCTTTGAGGGGTTTAGTTTCCTAAATGGGGTCACTTTTCTGGGTTACTAATATTTTGACACCCCAAAGCCTCCGTTTTCATGACACAGGGCAGTATTGCCATCGTAGTAGGCCTCAGATGTTGCATGGTGCTCTTTACCTTCTGAGCCCCGCCACATGCTCAAACAGCAGTTTATCTCCACAAATGGGGTATTGCCGTATTCAGGAGAAATTGCGTAACAAACTGTGGGTGCTTTTTCTCCTTTAACCTCTTGTGAAAATGATGAATTTGGAGCTAAAGCAACATTTTCTTTGAAAAAAAATGAAAATTTTCTTTTTTTACTGCCCAGTGTATCAAACACCTATGGGGTTAAAATGCTCGCTATACCACTTGAAAAATTCCTTGAGGGGTGCAGTTTCCCAAATGGAGTCACTTTTGGGGGGTTTCCACTGTACTGGTACCTTAGGAGCTTTACAAATGCGACATGGTGCAGAGAAATCAATCCAGCAAACGTGTGCTCCAAAAGCTAAATGGCGTGCCTTCCCTTCCGAGTCCTGCCGCTTGCCCAAACAACAGTTTATGACCACATGTTTGGTATTTCCGTACTCTGGAAAAGTTGCTTTACAAATGTTGGGGTGCTTTTCCTCATTTATGTAATGGTGGTTTAAAATGAAGAAAAATCGGACCGACGGCGCTGCTTGGATAGATGTTTAGAGTAATAGGAGAGTTTGGACGACCATCGAGAATAAAGGACTTTTATTGTCAAATAGGCTACGCGTTTCGACACCGAACCGGCGTCTTCCTCAGGCCAATACAGACTTTGCGGTTTCCGGCCCATTTATAATAAAGGGGACAGGAAAAAAGACCGCCAGAATGGACAGGTTAAAGGTCACAGAAAATAAAACATTACAATAACAATAAAAGCATACATGAATAGTAGTTATACATATAAGTGAAAGACAAAAATGATGATGATGATACAAACATACTTCGCGTATTATGAGCGCATATCAATTTCAGCCAGATTCACTATGCCGTAATAATAAGAATTTCTGAACAGGAATGTTCTTATATATACATATTGTGACTAATCGTACAGTCGATTCCATTGATTATATATATGTGTTTAATCTAAAATAATAAAGTAATAAGATATACCAGACTGATGAGTCAAGCGTCGCTTGTTGTCAAAACGACGGCCGAAACTACGGAAGCCGAGGAGGGACGCAAAACATCGTTGGAACGCATATTGAAACGCACACGACCGCGGAGCTTTAGCAGTGGAGGACCGGAATGGAAATAGGATGTAAAGAACGGTGAGTACTAGCAGATCCAAAGCAAATTAGGTGCTAATGGATTGATAGTTCACCCACAGTTAATATGCGGTGTGATACCAAAAAAGAACTTCCATATTTTAGATGCTTCCATATTTGGACATAAGAACTGGCATAATTGCATTAATACAACATGAATCAAAACTGTAACAGTCCTAAAATATATACATAAGAGGATAAAATAAACCCAATACGATTTTTAAAAAAACGGTTATATATAAAAAGCGGATCAGGTTCCTGTTACAACAGAACGGACCCTGGTTGGTAATAAGCTGGAATAAATACATGGGAATCTAAAAGGATATATATAAAAAGAGAATAAAAAGGAAAATAAAACCGAATGAGCAGTTTTTATTCTAAAGAAGATTCTGTAAGGTCATTTAGACCATTTGGATGTAAGGTTTCTAGTTTGTAAATCCAGAAGTTCTCCCTCTGCTTGAGCCTAATAAATCTATCTGTTATATCTGGTGATATTTGTTCAATTGGAGTTACCATAATGTCTGAAAATATGCAATTGTGTTTATGAGTACAGTGACGCGATACACTTTGTTTTAAAAATCCCTTATTGACATTGAACCTGTGTTTGTTAATACGGTTCCTTAACCCGTTAGTGACCGGCCCATCGTGTTTCTACGTCGGTCACTAACGGGCCTTATTCCGATGCCATAGACTTTTTACGTCGCGACATCGGAATAAGTAAACAGAGCAGGGAACTGTCAGATCTCCCTGCTCTCAGCTGCTAGAGGCAGCTGAGGGCTGGGAGCATCCCTGCTCTGCCGTGTGAGATCGATATTAGTATCGATCTCACAATAGCGAGCACCGCATCTGAGTGGTTTTGGAGAGTGGGAGGGAGCTCCCTCTCTCCCCCACCGACACCCGGCGATACGATCGCCGAGTGTCTGTGTCTCTAATTGCAGCCGGGTGTCTAATAAAGGCCCCCAGGCTGCCTAGAGTGAATGCCTGCTAGATCATGCCGCAGGCATGACCTAGCAGATGCCTGTCCGTGTTAAACGGCCAGGCAGTAATACACTGCAATACAAAAGTATTGCAGTGTATTATAAATGCGATCGCAGAATCGCATATTATAGTCCCCTAATGGGACTAGTAAAAAAGTGAAAAAAAAGTTTAATAAAGTTAATTTTAAAAAAAATGTGAAAAAAAATGAAAAACCCAGCTTTTCACCTTACAAACTGCTTTACTATTAAAAAAACAAAATAAAGTTAAAAAGTTACACATATTTGGTATCGCCGCGTCCGTAACGACCCCGACTATAAATCTATTACATTATTTAACCCGCACGGTGAACGCCGTAAAAAAAATAATAAAAAACTATGGAAAAATTGCTGTTTTCTGTGAATACTGACTTTAAAAAAATGTAATAAAAAGTGATCAAAAAGTCGCATCTACTCCAAAATGGTACCAATAAAAACTACAAGTCGCCCTGCAAAAAAAAAGCCCTCATACAACCGCATCGGCAAAAAAATAAAAACGTTATGGCTCTTCAAATATGGAGACACAAAACCAAATAATTTTGAAAAAAAAGCGTTTTTACTGTGTAAAAGTAGTAAAACATACAAAAACTATACAAATTTGGTATCGTTGCAATCGTAACAACCCGCTGAATAAAGTTATTGTGTTATTTATACCACAAGGTAAACGGCGTAGATTTAGGACGCAAAAAAGAGTGGCGAAATTTCAGATTTTTTTCTATTCCGCCCCAAAAAAAAGTTAATAAAAGTTAATCAATAAATAATATGTACCTAAAAATGGTGCTATTAAAAAATACAACTTGTCCCGCAAAAAACAAGACCTTATACAGCTATGTCGACGCAAAAATAAGAAGGTTATAGCTCTTGGAATGCGGCGATTGAAAAACGTAAAAAATAGCTTGGTCATTAAGGTCCAAAATAGGCTGGTCATTAAGGGGTTAACGTTTGTGTAGTGCGACCTACATATTGGAGCTTACATGTGCACTGAAGTAGATAGATGACAAAGGAGCTCCCGCAGTTTAGGAAATCCTTAATCGGGAATTTTTCACCTGTTGTTGTAGAGTGATATTCCATACATTTGTTGGTGATACTCTTGCAGCAAAGGCACCTATTTTGACCACAACGAAACGAACCTTTTAGATCCGTTAATAAGCTATGACTTTTCATTTTTATATTGCGCATTTTGCTGGGGGCTATTATATTTTTAATTGTTTTGGCCCGTCTAAATGTAATATTGGGTTTATCGGGTATCAGAGATTTTAAAAAAGGGTCATTTGTCAGGATGTGCCAGTGTTTTCTAAGGATGGAAGTGATCAGGTTACTTCCTTTATTAAACGAGGTTATAAAGTTGGTTCTACATGCTTCATGATTCGATTTTTTATTCGTACCCGGAGGCTTCAAATGGATGCATTCGTTTTGTGTAAGAGCCCTAGCTTTTGACTCTGCACCCCTAATAAGGCTTTTCGGAAAGCCTTTTTCTAAAAATCTTTGATTGAGAATCCCACACTCTTGGTCAAAGATGGATTCATCGGAGCAATTTTTCCTAATTCTTCGGTATTGACCGAAAGGAACATTTTTTAGCCACGGGGAGTAATGTGCACTTTTGAAATCGAGATAGCTATTCACATCAACCGTTTTGAAATGAGTCCTCGTTGTGAAAAGGCCACTATTCTTTCCGATTGTTAGATCTAGGAAATCAATACTCGTATCTGAAAAACTATGAGTGAAAGTAAGGCCAAAAATATTACTGTTCAAATATTCTATAAAATCATTAGCTGTATTACTGTATTACTCCTTTGTCATCTATCTACTTCAGTGCACATGTAAGCTCCAATATGTAGGTCGCACTACACAAACGTTAAGGAACCGTATTAACAAACACAGGTTCAATGTCAATAAGGGATTTTTAAAACAAAGTGTATCGCGTCACTGTACTCATAAACACAATTGCATATTTTCAGACATTATGGTAACTCCAATTGAACAAATATCACCAGATATACCAGATAGATTTATTAGGCTCAAGCAGAGGGAGAACTTCTGGATTTACAAACTAGAAACCTTACATCCAAATGGTCTAAATGACCTTACAGAATCTTCTTTAGAATAAAAACTGCTCATTCGGTTTTACTTTCCTTTTTATTCTCTTTTTATATATATCCTTTTAGATTCCCATGTATTTATTCCAGCTTATTACCAACCAGGGTCCGTTCTGTTGTAACAGGAACCTGATCCGCTTTGTATATATAACCGTTTTTTTAAAAATCGTATTGGGTTTATTTTATCCTCTTATGTATATATTTTAGGACTGTTACAGTTTTGATTCATGTTGTATTAATGCAATTATGCCAGTTCTTATGTCCAAATATGGAAGCATCTAAAATATGGAAGTTCTTTTTTGGTATCACACCGCATATTAACTGTGGGTGAACTATCAATCCATTAGCACCTAATTTGCTTTGGATCTGCTAGTACTCACCGTTCTTTACATCCTATTTCCATTCCGGTCCTCCACTGCTAAAGCTCCGCGGTCGTGTGCGTTTCAATATGCGTTCCAACTATGTTTTGTGTCCCTCCTCGGCTTCCGTAGTTTCGGCCGTCGTTTTGACAACAAGCGACGCTTGACTCATCAGTCTGGTATATCTTATTACTTTATTATTTTAGATTAAACACATATATATAATCAATGGAATCGACTGTACGATTAGTCACAATATGCATATATAAGAACATTCCTGTTCAGAAATTCTTATTATTACGGCATAGTGAATCTGGCTGAAATTGATATGCGCTCATAATACGCGAAGTATGTTTTTTGTATCATCATCATCATTTTTGTCTTTCACTTATATGTATAACTACTATTCATGTATGCTTTTATTGTTATTGTAATCTTTTATTTTCTGTGACCTTTAACCTGTCCATTCTGGCGGTCTTTTTTCCTGTCCCCTTTATTATAAATGGGCCGGAAACCGCAGAGTCTGTATTGGCCTGAGGAAAACGCCGGTTCGGTGTCGAAACGCGTAGCCTATTTGACAATAAAAGTCCTTTATTCTCGATGGTCGTCCAAACTCGCCTATTACTCTAAACATCTATCCAAGCAGCGCCGTAGGTCAGATTTTTCTTCATTTTAAACCACCCTCCAACTGACATCAAGCTATCAGGATTCTGTTG
Source organism: Rhinoderma darwinii (assembly GCF_050947455.1). Classification (NCBI taxonomy): domain Eukaryota; kingdom Metazoa; phylum Chordata; class Amphibia; order Anura; family Rhinodermatidae; genus Rhinoderma; species Rhinoderma darwinii. The sequence continues at coordinate 99,930,530 of NC_134691.1, read as the reverse complement.
TACTGCAAAATTACCACTAGTGGCCGCTGTTTTACACTTTGAAGAATTGTGCTGCACTTTTACTCCTTACCACTGGAGGCTGCTGTTTTGCCCTTAAACTTGCCCTTAACCAAGATGGCAAATGTTGCATCGTGTGGAACCACCTTGTTTCCTGTTTGGGCCTACTTCAGACCACATGGAATACCAAACAGTGCTTGAGTATTGTGACTTGTTCCAGTCTCCTGCTCCTGAGAACTGTCTTTGCCAGACTGTTGCTACTTCCTTGCTATCTACTTCTACTCGTGTTCCACCCTCCAAGCACTGTTCCTGGGGACATCTCACCGGGTTCTGCACTGTGCTCCGCTCGCTACTTCTGACCATAGGATTCCAGCAGTGTTCGCCAGTATCGTAACACAAGCTTTGCTTGCTGTGTTCGGACCTGGCTGCAGCTTTCCATGCCTTTCTGACACCCAAGGTGTCCACCATCCGAGGTGAGCGTAATTGTTTCATCCTTCGTACCCTCTAGCCTATCCGGTTTTCATTTGGCATTTTGTGGCGCCGTGTCTTTTTTCTAATTTACTTAGTATCATTTATGTAATGTCAGGGTAGGGAGACAGACAGGTGAGCCCTAATCAACCCGCCACTCAGTCCCTGCCTACTTGCACGGCCCGTCCTAGGCGACGGCGTACAACTGGGCGACGGTCCCTACGCTCAATAAGTGCACCACAGACCAACAGACAAGGGTACACAGAAGCTAAGGGAAATGGGGCAGTTGCCCATAGCAACACCGTGAGCAACAAGAGTAGTGAACGAGTCGAGTCAAACCAGGAGTGTACGAGGTACCAAACGCAGAGCAGGAGAGTAGTCAGTAAAACCAGGGTCAAATTGAAGCAGAGGTCAATAGTACTAGCAGGAACAGCAGAGCCTGGAAACCAGACAGAATCACAGTCAAAGGAAAATCCGGAAATGAAGGTATAAATAGACCGAGGGCGGGAGCTAGCTCCGTCTGGCCAGGCTGTGATAGGTTCTCCCACTCCTCAGCCTGAGTGGTAGCAGATCGAGTCACTCTATCAGACCTAGGAGCAGATGCAGACTGATTAATCACGGGCGTCGACACAGAAGCTGTGTCTGGTAAATCCTTTACAATTTATTTGTTGAAAAAATTAAAAATTTTGAGGTAAAGCTATGCCTTATTGGAAAATAATGTAATTTTTCATTTTCACTGCCCATTTCTAATTAAATCTATGAAACACCTGGGGGTCAAAATGCTTACTACACCCCTAGATGAATTCCTCAAGGGGTGTAGTTTCCAAAATGGGGTCTTTTTTGGGGTGTTTCCTTTGTTTCGGCACCACAAGACCTCTATTAACCTGAGATGGTGCCTGAAATTGTTAGGGATCTGCCAGGTACTTCATCTAGGTATACTCCTGGGATTAATCAATCCACACCTGAGGCCAGACCTGTTCGACTGACACCATCTCCCACCAACCAGGGTGGCAGGCTCAGGAGTGGGAGAGCCTATCGCGGCCTGGTCTGTCGGAGTTAGCTCCGCCCCCTGTCCTTTATTACCTGCCCTGTTCTCTCTCTCAGTGCTTGTAATTCTTTTGGATTCCTGGCCCCACTGCTGCTTGCTCCAGCCTGCTTCTGCCGTGCTTCTGCCTTGCTGCAGTTCTGCTTGACCTGCTTTGCTTTGCCCCTGGCTTGCTTCTGTCTCCGTGCCCGCTTGGGTGTACTCACTTCGTCCTGGTCCTGACTGTTCGTTCGCCGCTCCGTTTCCTCGTGGCGTTCCGTGGCTACTGCCCCTTCCCTTGCGTGTTCCCTGTTTGTTTTCCTGTGCACTTAGACAGCGTAGGGACCGCCGCCCAGTTGTACCTCGTCGCCTAGGGCGGGTCGTTGCAAGTAGGCAGGGACAGGGCGGTGGGTAGATTAGGGCTCACTTTCCCTTCACCTCCTTCCTGCCATTACAGAAATATAATCTAAGAAAAGGAAGGCCCTAAAATCCACTAGGCCCTCCTTTGCTACTGGGGCCTTTGTTTCAGTCCATTAGCACACTAGGCCACATGCGGGATGTTTTTAAAAACTGCCGGATCAGGGCAATAAATATTCAGTTATATTTCTCTGGTAAAACCTTCAGTATTACAGGAAAAAATGATTAAAATGGAATTTCTGCAAAAAACAAATGAAATGTGAAAATTTTCCTTACACTTTGCTTTAATTCCTGTGAAACGCCTAAAGGGTTAAGAAACTTTCTAAATGCTGTTTAATACTTTAAGTGGTTCCGTTTTTAAAATGGGGTGATTTGTGGGGGTTCCTAATATATAAGGCCCTCAAAGCCACTTTACAACTGAACTGTTCCCTAAAAAAATGTGGTTTTGAAATTTTCTTGGAAATGTGAGAAATTGCTGCTAAACTTATAAGCCTTGTAACGTCCTAGAAAAATAAAAGGATGTTCAAAAAAATAATGCAAACATAACGTAGACATATGGGAAATGTTAACTAGTAACTATTTTGTGTGGTATAACTATCTGTCTTAGGGCTTATTCAGACGAACGGGATATACGTCCGTGAAAATCACGCGCGTCGCACGGACCTATATTAGTCTATGGGGCCGTGCAGACATGTGCGTGATTTTTACTTAGCGTGAGTCCGCTGAAAAAAGTCACGACATGTCCGTTCTTTGGGCGTTTTTCGCGCATCACGCACCCATTGAAGTCAATGGGTGCGTGAAAACCACGCATGCCACACCGAGGCACTTCCGTGCGACCAGCGTGATTCGCGCAACAGCTGTGAAAAGGATGAATGAAAACAGAAAAGCACCATGTGCTTTTCTGTTGACAAACATCCAAACGGAGTGTCATAATGATGGCGGCTGCGCGAAAAGCACGCAGCCGCGCATCATATGGGGCTGACACACGGAGCTGTCAAGTGCCTTTTGCGCATGCAAAACGCCGCGTTTTTTGCGCGTGCAAAACGCACACGCTCGTGTGAATCCAGCCTTACAAGCAGATACATTTGAATTTAGAAAAATGCTAATTTTTGCACATTTTCTCTAGATCGACCACATTTTTTCACTAACATAAAGTACAATATGTCACAAGAAAATCCCAGAATCGCTTGGATAGGTAAAAGCATTCCCAAGTTATTACCACATATAGTAACACACGTCAGATTTAAAAAATGAGGCTCTGTCATTTGGTCCAAAAGTGGCTGCGGCGGGAAGGGGTTAAAGTATAGCTTGTTATGCACATGGGGATACCAAATATTTGGTGTTTAGTTTATGGTATATGTATTTGATCATACAAAATATATTTTATAAAAAAAAAAAATTGCATTTATTTTTGTTCTATTATTTATCTTTGCTCTTGCTTATTTATCTTTACAAAAAATTATTATTATTTTTTACATTTTTGTCCCATGTAGGGATCTTAACTTATTTTTTATTAAAGTATGTGCATAAAAATATGCACAGGCACCTATTAACCCTTTAATGACCAGGCCTGAAAAGGCCTAAGGCCTCATGCACACTTCCAAGTGCCGTTGAACGGCCGCTAATGACGGTTCCGTGAATCCCATTGTTTCACGGACGATATCAATGCAAAGGCCGAGGCTGTTCGGTCAAAAACGGGCAGGAGTAGGACCTGCACTACTTTTGACGGAACGGCCGCACGTTTAAGTTAAAACAACGGAAGTGTGCATGGCCCCATTGAAATGAATGTGTCAGGGTGCTATCAGTTAAAAAAACGGATAGCACCCTGACGGAAAAAACTGAAGTGGGCATGAGGCCTTATTGACCAGCAACATTTTTCCTTTTTTGACTCTCTGCCTTTCAGCAGCTATAACTTTTAATTTTTTTCATTTACGTGGCTGTATGGGGCCTTGTTTTATGCGGGAGAAATTGTATTTTGTTTTTGCGCGGTTTGTGGGGGTAGAAAAAATTCACTGTGTAAGACCCCATCCATAATTGTGGACCGCAATTATGGATGCATTCACTTCTATTGTCCACGGACACCTTCCCGTTTATTTACGGGAAGGTGTCCAGGCCGTAGAAGTGTACCGCAAAAGACAGGACATGTCCTATCTTTTGCTTTTTATGGTCCGTGCTCCCATACCTTGTATGGGAGCACGGGCCGAAAATGCGGGTGGCCGTCGGCGACCAGCCATTCCCGCAATCGTGGCCCGTGATTACTAGTGCAGCCGTGTGCATGGGGCCTAAGGCCCTATGCACACGATCGTAAAAAAACGCCCGTAATTACGGGCCGATTCATCCCTATGGCCGATGGACACCTTCCCATATGTCTACGGGAGGGTGTTCGTTCCGCAGAAACCTGCTGAAAAAAATAGGACATGTCCTATTTTTTTATTTTACAGATCGTGCTCCTGTACTTTATAATGTAAAAATGGCCGGCTCGTAATTACGGACACGGTCGTGTGCATGAAGCCTTAGGCCCCATGCATACGACTGTATTTTCATCTATCCCGAAATACTGTCAGTAAATACGGTCCGTATTGCATTCATATTCTATCCGTATATACGGATCCGTAAAAAAAAGAGGGAGAATGCAAATGAGGTCATCGGCATGTTGCATAACAACGCTTCCGTAAATACAGATGCACATCCGTATACCGTCCGTATTTACGGAAGCTCCCATAGACTTCTATGGGAGAGTCCTTGCCGTAATTACTGACAAGAATACGGCCTGTTCTATAATTTTTTCAGCACGGACACACATAAGTAAAAATCCTGAAAGGTGTACTGAAAGGCCAATAGAAATGAATGGGTCTGTGTAAGGGGAAGTGTCCATATATATATATATATATATATATATATATACATATATATAGTGTGTATGTATATGTGTGTATATATACAGTGTATAGTTATCCCCTGTCTCCATTTCAAGTCTCCCGCGCGTACGGATCGTCTCGTGCGGGCGCTCATGAGTCGGCTGGTGATAGATTATCACAATGCCGACGCATGCTAGCCGGGGGCGAGCGCCACATCCCCCGCTGCGAGCGTACCGATAGGGTTAAATAGCCCTGCGTCGGTACGCTCAGGAGCCGAAGCTAGCTGGAGCTAGCAGAACCTCACCACCAGCTGAGAGCTGCCTGCCTGCCTCCCACACCACCACCACCCCGGCTCACCTCTCTCTCCTCCAAAGACCTGGGCTCCTGCTTCTGCCTCTGCTTCTGCTCCACCAAAGTCATGCTAAGTATCAAGTGTAGCAGCAGCTACACTTAACCCTGTCTCTCCCTGTCTCCTCCTGCTGTAATCTTTGAGTCCCTGAGTTAACCCCCTGCTCTCCCTGAGTACTGTCCCTACTGTCCCTGAGTTAACCCCTTGCTCTCTCTGAGTACTGTCCCAGAGTTAACCCTTGCTTCCCTGAGTCCCTGAGTTAATCCCTTGCTCTCCCTGAGTGCTGTCCCTACTCCCCCTGAGTTAATCCCTTGCTCTCCCTGAGTACTGTCCCTACTGTCCCAGAGTTAACCCTTGCTTCCCTGAGTTAACCCCTTGCTCTCGCTGAGTACTGTCCCAGAGTTAACCCTTGCTTCCCTGAGTCCCTGAGTTAACCCCGCGAACCCCTTGCTCTCCCTAAGTTAACCCTTGCTTCCCTGAGTCCCTAAGTTCACCCTTGCTGCCCTAAGTACCCTGCAGTGACCCTTGACCTGCACATCCCCAGGTACAAAGAAACCCATTCCCCTTGTTCCTCCTTATCCCGTATTAACCCTTAGAGTATAGGGAAAGTTATATTAGGAGGGAGTGGGATCGAGATAGTGAGCGCGTGAGAATCACAAGTAACTTATGTGTATTGTGTTGTGTTGTAACGTAACTGTATTCATATGTATGTTTAGGTAAGTGGGCAGCAGTATAATTAGGATTGTGATACCGTGTTTATACTATACTGTGATTAGTTACTGTATTATATATATGAGAGGGATTACTGTATGTTAATAAATATTACCTTTATTTACTATACGGTCTTATTCCCTTGAGTAGCCGCTAAAGCAATTAGATCGACGTTAGTATAAGGAAAAGGTAGGGGAACTAGGCATAACCCTAGTGACCCTGTTTATAAAGGAGGTAGTAATAGTGGGTGACACTAACAAGTGAATCCCGCTATTACTTCACCCCCTTTAACAGTCTGTAATTACTGTCCATAATTACTGATGAAGAATACAGACGTGTGCATGGAGCCTAAGTTATAGAATTTGTTTTTATAGCGTGAATAAAGGAAAAAGCGATTTTCGACATTTGTTCTTTTTTTTTTTTTTCATCCCATGTACTTTTCATGCTTAATAACCCGTTAAATTAATTTTTCAGGTTATTATTGTCATGTAGATACCTAATATGCGTAGGTTTGTTTTTATGTAATGTAGGGGCAGTAAAATTTGTTTTATTCAAAATAATGACTTTTGGGGTACTTTGTTTATTTTTTGTTATATATATTTTTTTAATTCCCATTAACCCCTTTAGGACCCAGCCTGTTTTGGCCTTGTGGACAAACATGATTTTTTCAAATCTGACGTGTCACTTTATGTGGTAATAACTCAGGAATGCTTTTACCTATCCAAGCGATTCTGAGATTGTTTTCTCGTGACATATTGTACTTTTTGTTAGTGAAAAAATGTGGTCGATAAATTCAATATTTATTTGTGAAAAACTTCACATTTTAGCAAAAATTTGCATTTTTCTAAATTTAAATGTATCTGCTTGTAAAACAGATAGTAATACCACACAAAATAGTTACTAGTTAACATCCCCCATATGTCTACTTTATGTTTGCATCGTTTCTTTTCACGTCCTTTTATTTTTCTAGGACGTTACAAGGCTTAGAACTTTAGCAGCAATTTCTCATATTTTCAAGAAAGTTTAAAAAGGCTATTTTTTCAGGGACCAGTTCAGTTCTGAAGTGGCTTTGAGAGCCTTATATATTAGAAAGTCCGCATAAATCACCGCATTTTGAAAACTGCACCCCTCAAAGTATTCAAAACCACATTCAGAAAGTAGTTTAACCCTTTAGGCGTTTCACAGGAATTAAGGCAAAGTAGAGGTGAAATTTACAAATTAATTTTTTTTTGCCGAAATTCATTTGTAATGAAAAAAAATTCTGTAACACAGAAGGTTTTACCAGAGAAACACAACTCAATATTTATTGCCAAGATTCTGCAGTTTTTAGAAATATCCAACATGTGGCCCTTGTGTCATAATGGACTGAAGCACCGGCCTCAGAAGCAAAGGAGCACCTAGTGGATTTTGGGGCCTCCTTTTTTTAGCAATATATCTTAGGCACCATGTTAGGTTTGAAGAGGTCTTGTGGTGCCAAAACAGTCGAATCCCTCCAAAAGTGACCCCATTTTGGAAACTACACCCCTCAAGGCATTTTTCTAGGGGTATAGTAAGCATTTTGACCCCACCGTTTTTTTTGCAGAGTTTAGTGGAATTAGTCTGTGAAGATGAAAATCACCTTTTTTCCTGTGGAAACATAGAATTTTTTACTGATTATGGCAATACCCCATATGTGGTAATAAACTGCTGTTTGGTCCCACTGCAGGGCTCAGAAGGGAAGGAGTGCCTTTTGGATTTTGGAGCGCAGATTTTGCTGGATTGGTTTTCAGTGCCATGTCGGGTTTGCAACGCCCCGGAGGGACCAAAACAGTGGAAACCCCCCAAAAGTGACCCTATTTTGGAAACTACACCCCTCAATGAATTTTTCTAGGGGTATAGTGAGCATTTTGACCCCACAGGTTTTTTGTAGAATTTTGTGGAATTAGTCTGTGAAAATGAATATCAACATTTTTGTCCACTAATTTTCACAAGAGATAAAAGAGGAAAAGAACCCCAGCATTTGTAAAGCAATTTCACCCGATTATGACAGTTTTTTGCTTTTTCATTTTCGTTTTTCACTCCCCGCCTTCCAAGAGCCATAATTTTTTTATTTTTCCGTCAATAGAGCGGTGTGAGGGCTTTTTTTTTTGTGGGAAGAGTTGTAGTTTCTATTAGCACCATTTAAAGTACCATAAAATGTACTGGGAAACTGAAAAAAAAAAAATTTGCAGGCTGAAATTGGAAAAAAACTGTGATTCCTCCATTGTTTTTGGGGTTTTGTTTTTAAAGAGGCTCTGTCACCAGATTTTGCAGCCCCTATCTCCTATTGCAGCAGATCGGCGCTGCAATGTAGATTACAGTAACGTTTTTATTTTTAAAAAACGAGCATTTTTGGCCAAGTTATGACCATTTTTGTATTTATGCAAATGAGGCTTGCAAAAGTCCAAGTGGGCGTGTTTAAAAGTAAAAGTCCAAGTGGGCGTGTATTATGTGCGTACATCGGGGCGTATTTACTACTTTTACTAGCTGGGCGTTCTGACGAGAAGTATCATCCACTTCTCTTCACAACGCCCAGCTTCTGGCAGATCACGCTGTGACGTCACTCTCAGGTCCTGCATCGTGTCGGACACACCGGCACCAGAGGCTACAGTTGATTCTGCAGCAGCATCGGCGTTTGCAGGTAAGTAGCTACATTGATTTACCTGCAAACGCCGATGCTGCTGCAGAATCATCTGTAGCCTCTGGTGCCGATGTGTCCTCGCTCGTCTGACACGATGCAGGACCTGTGAGTGACGTCACAGCGTGATCTCTCGAGAACACGCTGTGTCTGCACTGCCAGAAGCTGGGCGTTGTGAAGAGAAGTGGATGATACTTCTATACACAACGCCCAGCTAGTAAAAGTAGTAAACACTCCCCAATGTACGCACATAATACACGCCCAGTTGTACTTTTACTTTTCAACACGCCCAGTTGTACTTTTGCAAGCCTCATTTGCATAAATATAAAAATGGTCATAACTTGGCCAAAAATGCTCGTTTTTTAAAAATAAAAACGTTACTGTAATCTACATTGCAGCGCCGATCACATGCAATAGCAGATAGGGGTTGCAAAATCTGGTGACAGAGCCTCTTTAAGTCTTTAACCGTGCGGTAAAAATGACAACTTTACTTTTATTCTGCATCTCAATACGATTACGGTGATTTTTTTATATTTTACTACTTTTACAAAGAAAAGACTATTTGTTGAAAAAAACTTAATGTTTTGTATCATCACATTCTGACATCCAGAACTAATTTATTTTTTAGATGACTGAGCAGTCTGGGGGCTTATTTTTGGCAGGACGAGCTGTAGCTTTTATTAATACCATTTTATGGTACATGCATCTTCCTGATCACTTTTTATTACATTTTTTTTAGAGCTAAGGTGACCAAAAAACTGAGATTTTGGAGTTTTAAATTCTTTATTTCTTACAGCGTTCACCGTGCGCAATAAATTACATTTTACTTTATTCTGCGGGTCAGTACGATTACAGCGATACCATATGTATATAGTATTTTTTTACGTTTTGCAGCGTTTGCACAAAAAAAATTACGTTTCTATAAAATAATTTATTTTCTGAGACACCATATTCTGAGCCGTAACTTTTTTATTTTTTAGTCAAAAAAGCTGTGGGAGGTCTTGTTCTTTGCGGGACGGCTTGTAGTTTATATTGGTACTATTTTGGGGTAAATGCAACTTTCTGATCACTTTTTATTCTACATGTTGTGAGGGGTGGTGACCAAAAAATAGCGATGCTGACATAGTTTTCCGTTTATTTTGTTTGCGGCGTTCACCGTGCGGAAAAAATAACATTATAGTTTCATAGTTTGGATCGTTACGAACACGGTGATACCAAATATGTGTAATTTTTTTAACGGTTTCATTTTTTTCCTATAATAATTGCCTTATTATAGGAAAACAAAAACTTTTATTTTTACACTTTTATAAAACATTTTTATTAACTTTTTTTGTACTTTTTACACTTTATTTTTTATACCTGCAGCTCTGATCGCTGCTAGAATACATTACACTACCTAGGTAGTGTAACGTATTCCAACTGTCAGTGTGACGTCACAGGCTGGTCCTCATAGACTTCCATACATGGCAGAACCGGAGGCCATTGCCTGGCCTTTGGATGCCAGCAGAAGCATCAGCAACCCCCACAATTGCATGGGGGCTATTGATGTGCTACAAACCCCCTAAATGTGACGATCGCAATCGAACACCACATTTAACAGGTTAATTGCCGAAATCAGCGGCGATGAGCCGCTGATCGGCAACACTGGAGTGTCAGCGGTGGGGGACAGCTGACTTCCCAGTTCCTGATGCACACCTTGTCGCTGACAGTGTGCATCGGGAACGACACAGTGACTTCCTGTCACTCTGACAGGAAGTCTATCAGGACCAGCCGAAGGTTGGTCCTGATGGGTTTCCGTCCATGGCAGACATGGAGGCTATTGTTTGGCTTTCGTTTGCCGTGCTAACTATCGGCAAACCGGGGTCTGCCGATATGCTAGAAACCCCTAAAATTCGGCGATTGCAACCGAGGGGTTAATTCGCCAAAATCAGCGGCAAAGGACCGCTGGCCGGCAAGAGTGAAGTGTCAGCTGTCGGGGACAGCTGATGTAAAGGATCTGCCAGCCACAGCTTCTGTGTCAACGCCCATAGGTAATCAGTCTGCACCTGCTTCTATGTCTGTGAGACTGACTCCATCTTCGACCACCCAGGATGGCAGGCTTAGTAGTGGGAGAGCCTATCGCAGCCTGGCCAGACGGAGCTAGCTCCCACCCTCTGTCTATTTGTACTTGCCTTTCCTGTTCCTCCTTTGCTTGTGATTCTTCTCTGCCTTCCATCCTGAAACTAATGGCCAAACTGAGAGGACTAATCAGTCTCTAGAACAATATTTAAGGTGTTTTATCTCTAACTGTCAATATGATTGGGTCTCATTCATTCCCCTCGCCGAATTTTCCCTTAATAACCGGGTCAGTAACTCGTCAGGGGTCTCCCCCTTTTTCTGTAATTTTGGGTTTAATCCACGGTTCTCCTCCGTTTCACCTGGTAGTTCCAACAATCCCGAGGTAGAGGTCGTTCATCGGGAACTGTGCACAGTCTGGGCCCAGGTTCAGAAGAACCTAGAGGCGTCCCAGAGCATACAAAAGACTCAGGCAGATAGAAGACGTTCTGCTAACCCCTTGTTTGTGGTCGGGGATCTGGTGTGGCTATTGTCAAAAAATTTGCGCCTTAAAGTCCCATCCAAGAAGTTTGCTCCCCGGTTTATAGGGCCGTACAAGGTCATTGAAGTCCTCAACCCTGTCTCCTTCCGACTGGAGTTGCCCCCGTCTTTTCGAGTACACGACGTGTTTCATGCCTCCCTCCTTAAATGCTGCTCCCCGTCCTTGGCTCCCTCGAGGAAACCTCTGGTCCCTGTTCTCACCCCTGAGGGGGTAGAATTCGAGGTGGCCAAGATTGTGGACAGCAGGATGGTCCAAGGCTCCCTCCAGTACCTGGTCCATTGGAGAGGATACAGGCCTGAGCAGAGGACTTGGGTACCCGCCCGGGATGTTCACGCTGGGGTATTGGTCAGGAGGTTCCACCTTCGTTTCCCCAATAAACCAGGTCCACCTAGAAAGGGTCCGGTGGCCCCTCATAAAAGGGGGGGTACTGTAAAGGATCTGCCAGACGCAGCTTCTGTGTCAACGCCCATAGGTAATCAGTCTGCACCTGCTTCTATGTCTGTGAGACTGACTCCATCTTCCACCACCCAGGATGGCAGGCTTAGGAGTGGGAGAGCCTATCGCAGCCTTGCCAGACGGAGCTAGCTCCCGCCCTCTGTCTATTTGTACCTGCCTTTCCTGTTCCTCCTTTGCTTGTGATTCTCCTCTGCTAGTTTCCTGGCCCTGCTTCTTGAACTACTGACCCTCTGCTCGTTATTGACCTTGGCTTTACTGACCACTCTTCTGCTCTGCTTTTTTGTACCTCGCTCATCTCCTGGTTTGACTCGGCTCGTTTACCTCGCTTGTTGCTCACGGTGTTCCCGTGGGCAACTGCCCCATTTCCCCGGCTTCTTTGTACCCTTGTCTGTTTGTCTGTCGGGCACCTATTAAGTGTAGGGACCGTCGCCCAGTTGTACCCCGTCGCCTAGGGTGGGTCGTTGCAAGTAGGCAGGGACTGAGTGGCGGGTAGATTAGGGCTCACCTGTCTGTCTCCCTACCCCGACATTACAGCTGACCTCCCGGTTCCCGATGCACACTGTCGCCGACAGTGTGCACCGGAAACAACTCAGTAACTATACGTCCTCGTGCGGGAAGTAACCTCCCGCATCGACGTATAGTTACTTACTTGTGCGGTTAGGGGTTAAGGGATAACTTTATTTTTTTACTTATAATGTATTAGCCTACTCTTGTAAGCTAATACATTACACTGTGTCACTATGACACAGGCTGCTGTTAGGGTACACTATGCGCTGCCCTAACAGCAGGCTTACTGAACAGACGGCCCTGGGGTCCTTTCTAGGTTCCCAGGTCTGACTGCAGCGCGATTTCCCAGTCTTTGATCACTTCACCAGGTTTCCAGTGACGCGATCGAAGAGGGGAGTTCCCTTTAATCATGCCACGGTAACGGACCGCGGCTATCAAAGAGTTAATTAGCTGGGGCTGTAAAGTTTTCCCATCCTAGCTGTGTTCAATAGGCTGCTATAAGTTCAGGAGCTGTAAGTTACATGAGAGCGCTCATAACTCTTCTACAGCGACGCCAAAATACGTCTCTGTAGACGAAGCACCCGCACTGCCTGCCGTCAAAAGACGGTGAGCAATCGTTAAAAGGTTAAGGCATACACATCATGTTTGATCACAGCACTAACGAGGTTAACTGCTCTGTAATACACACCCACCACTGAGATCACAAACAAAATGTACGTCACAGAGCTACAACTGACAGCTGCCGATCATGTACATTCTTGGCTCAATTTATAAAGCCCGTCCTAAGTTTAACCCCTACCCGCACGAGGACGCAACTGTATGTCCTGGCGAGAGGTTACTTCCCGCACCAGGATGTACAGTTAATGAGCTATTCCCGATGCGCACTGTCCTATGGACAGTGTCCGGGAATCGGGAGATCAGATGTCCCAGACAGCGGACACTCCCTGGTCACCGGCAATGTACCCATAATAGCGGTCCAATGCAGGCGATCAATGGATCTGGAGAGATGCACCGATCACGCATTGTATCTACGTTTAAAACAGTTCCCGGTGCTTGTAGTAAAGTCCGGGAGTGGTAACCACAATGTCCAGTGTGATCAGCAAAGGACCAATAGCAGTGGTCCATTGCTAGCGATAGCTGTGATTGGTGGGTCTGTTTAAACCCACCAATCGCAGTGTGTTTTTCCCCAGGGTGGGTGAAAAATAATGGTCACAGGCTCTGATCTCTTAGTAGGTAAAGTGAAGTAGAAAAGATCAGAGCCTGTGCCGTTTTGTCTGCCCCTCTGGTCGGATTCACACGAGCATGTTCGCTCCGTGATTTATGGTCCGTATGTCGGCCGCATTTCCTGGACCAAACACACTGCAGGGAGCCGGGCTCCTAGCGTCAAAGTTATCTATGACGCTAGGAGTCCCTACCTCGCTGCGGAACACTGTCCCGTACTGAAAACATGATTACAGCACGGGACAGTTTCCCACAGCGAGGTAGGGACTCCTAGCATCATAGATAACTATGACGATAAGATCCCGGCTCCCTGCAGCGTGTTCGGTCCGGGAAATACTTCCGGCATACGGACCGTATATCATGGACCAAACACGTTCATGTGAATCCGGCCTCAGAGTGTGAAAAACCTCTCATTACCTCCTCCCTGTTCCCAGTGTCTGACCTCACCACCTCCCAGTGTATAAGGGAGAGTTGTTATTTTTTTAATCGTAATTGACAAAAAAGAAATAAAAAATTAGATTTAGTTCTTAGGTAGTTGTCTAGCTCGTCGCGTCAGTTACTCAGAATCAATCTGTCACGTCACTTGTCAGTGTCAATCCGTGAGTTGCGTCACTTGTCAGCATCAGTCCTTTAGCTTGTCAGTCTGTGACCTTGTCAGTAACTGTCAGTTAGTAAGTGTGACGAAGTGTTCTAAAAAATAAATAACGGTTAGTGTTAAATGTAAAGAATTTTAAAAAAACTTAGCGTGAGCTAGCGTTAGTGTTCTATGTAAAAAAAACAAAACTGTTATACAACTGTATGTTACAGTTCATAGAGCGAATGTGTGTATATACACTACGTATATATATATATATATATATATATATATACACACACGTGTATGTGTATGTATATATATATATATATATATATATATATATATATACACACACACATTTATAAAATGGCAATGAGACTTTACACTGCTGAAGAGGCATATGCCATGATCGCGTCTGATACAGACTCAGCGAGCGATGAAGAACCAGAGTTCATTCTCTCATCCTTCTTCTCCAGTGACAAACTTCCTTATAGTCACAGGGGGGTTAGTGCCCAGGTTCTGCCTGACCATGGAACTGCCAGCATTGATTGGTGACCCCCAACCAATTACACACCCCAAATCCAAGAATGTACTGCTTCGGCAGGAATTCATGTGCAGACGGAAGGGCTGCCTGTAATGGGCTTTTTTATATTGTTTTTCTCTGACAATTTGATCCAGCTTATGGTGGACCAAACAAACCTTTATTCCCACCAATTTATTTTAGAACACTCCAACTCCTTTCATACTCAGCCCAATAGGTGGCATTCCACTAATTGTGCAGAAATGCAAAAATATTGGGGCTTAGTCAACAGGGTTCTCACTAAAAAGCCTGAAGTGAGATCCTACTGGTCCACAGACATTTTATATCACTGTCCTCTGTACCGCAATACAACGACCAGACCCCGCTTTGCGGCCCTTCATAAATTTCTTCATTTCAGTGACAACTCCAATGCCCCCCAGGATGACTCCAATTTTGACAGACTTTTTAAAACTAGGCCCTTCCTTAACACTTTTATGCCAAAAATTGTGCATACAGGCATATAACAATTTCATTGGTTGGTTGATCTGAATGATTAGGTTTTATAGTGCCATGAGGAAAAGAAAAATCTGGTACAAGATATTGGCAGTGTACCTTGTCCAGATAGCACTATGCTGATATACAGAAAAAAATTGAGTCTCCAAGGCGCTGCTGCACGGGGAAGCAATAAGCAAGCGAAGTATCAAATATAAGTGATTTATTAGAAACAGGGCTACGCGTTTCAATGCCGCACCGGCATCTTCATCAGGCCATAAAAGAAATAAAACATCTGCACAGTTTAAATACACACTGACCAATTAAAAAAACCCGCCAATGTGACTGGGGTCAAAGTTCTCAGATGACGTCACGAATGAAAAGAAATGTAACAGTTCACACGAGGCAATAGATAGTAAAACAGCAGTCAGGACCATGGACAGCAGTAGTGTCAAACATACGCAACTGTATAGAAAGAAAGCACATAGCCGACAGGATAATAATGGTACATAGGGTAAAAAAATGCGAAATTGCAGAAGGGATAATCAATGATAAAATGCACATAATGTTGAAATAAAAATAATATCTGCCACATATAAAAGAAAAACGAAAAAAGATCCAAATCTACAGTAAAACTTATATAAATAAATAACTGTGCCGCAATAAGATTACTTGGAAGAGACAACATCCAAATGGATGTTTGAATGCTAACATCCAAATGGATGTTGAAAAGAGTATAAATAATTAAGAAGGACAGAATGATGTAAACAGAAAGATGTAGAAAAAATAATACCATGGAAAAGAAGTGAAATGAAAAGAAGAGACAGCGCATTTGCCGATAAAAAGACGGGCATAGAAAAACGTAATGGGCAAATGATATACATAGCGATACAATAAGATACCATTAGAAACTGATGTTATGATGAGATACTATACAATTATGAGATACAATTATGTGGTGATGTACAATTACGGAATCCAATGATATAGATGCAGTACAAAAATAAATCAACGGATAATAGACATAAAAAAACGGGGTAAAAGGGAACAGGTTGCATAAACACCAATATATAGATAGATCATCAGGGGGCTGGGTAAGGAAAAAATAAAGCCTAAATGTGAGGGAGTAATTGGAAAAATAGGGTATCACGAAAATGAAGAGCAGGAAGGGAATAACACTAATAATCTTTATTTAATTGCGAAAAAATGCCGCTACATAGAAATGACCTAAAATTATGAGGCAAACGAATTTAAAGGAGTACATGAAACTAGGAAGTGCAAAACACTCACAAATGTGAGGAAAACACGGACCCAAACGAACGGGCAGAGAAATTAATGATGAATGGATGGACAAAATGTTAATAAATGAACTGTTAATAAATGATAATTAATCTAGGGAAGATTCAGTTAGATCATTTAGACCATATGGTTGTAGAGTCCTGAGTTTAAAGATCCAATAGTTTTCGCGCTGCTTAAGTTTATTAAATCTATTTGCAGTGTTTGATGAGATTAGTTCGATGGGTGTGACCGTTATTTCATTAAACTGATTGTTATGAGTGGAGGCGAAATGACGTGAAACACTATGTTTCATAAAACCAGAGGTGACATTGAACCTGTGACTATTTATTCTGGTTCGTAGACACTGAGTAGTGCGGCCTATATATTGCAAACGACAAGGGCATTCAAGCATATAAACAATATATGAACTCCCACAATTGAGGAAATTATTAATTTTAAAAGATTCATTAGTCACTGTTGATGTATATTTAGTGGCTCTATGAGTGATCACAGTACAGCACATACAGCGTTGATGGCCACATTTAAAAGAGCCTAATAATTTAGGGAGCAATGTGGAGCTAATAGTCGGTGGATTGCTCAGTCTACTTGGGGCCAAAATATTTTTTAGAGATTTAGAACGTCTGAACGTGACTACGGGTTTGATGGGCAATTCATTCTTAAGATAGGGATCACTAGTTAAAATGTGCCAATGCCTCTCTAGGATTTCCCTAATTTTCTTATTACCACTATTGAATGTGGTGATAAAATTATTACTAAAATTTTGGGCAGTCTTATTAACTACTTTTTCCTCAATACAAGATGCTTGGGTTAGTAGGGCAGCTTTACGTCTCGCTCCTTTGATGAGGTTGGTAGGAAAATTCTTCTGTTTAAACCTTTTTTCTAGAACATTACATTCCCTATTAAAATCAATGTTGGTAGTACAATTTTTTCTAATCCTCCTAAACTGACCGAACGGGACATTCTTGATCCATGGCGGATAATGAGCACTATTAAAATTGAGGTAGCTATTGACGTCTACCGTTTTAAAATGAGTTTTCGTGTTAAATTTATTAGAGGCAATATCAAAAGAAATATTTAAGTCAAGAAAATCAATGGACGTGGCTGAAAAAGTATGTGTGAAAGAAAGCCCATATGTGTTCTGATTAAGGAATTTAATAAAGGATGTAGCTTCAGACTCATTACCCATCCAAATGAAGAGAAGATCGTCAATATAGCGTTTATACCATAAAATATTTTTTTGGAAGCGATGATCCTGGTGTATATAATGATCTTCAAAGTTACCCATATAGAGGTTGGCATAGGATGGTGCGAACCTGGAACCCATAGCACACCCCTTTATTTGGTTGTAAAATTTTTTATCGAAGCTAAACGAATTATGGTGGAGAATAAAATGAACGCATTTGGTAATAAAATCAATCTGAACAGAGGGCATGTTAGTTTTGGTGTTTAGAGCAGATTCAATGACTTCAAGGCCTTTGGAGTGAGGGATATTACTGTATAAAGCAGTGACATCTGCAGTCAGAAAATTAATGGGATGCATGAGATTAGTTACATTAATGGCAAGAAGCTCTCTAATAACTTGCGTTGAATCCTTGAGATATGAAGATAGGCCGGCCACTAGGGGTTGTAAATGCAGATCAACGAAATGGGAAAGGTTGCTGGTCAGGGACCCTATCCCAGAAATGATCGGGCGCCCAGGGGGATTAGTGATGGATTTATGTATCTTAGGAAGATGGTACATAAATGGCAGGCTAGGAAATGGCATATGGAGAAAGCCCTTTTCTTTTTTTGTAATGATGCCTTCCTGGAAGGCTGTTTCAATCAGGTTAGCATATTTTAATGAATGGTCGTGTAAGGGGTTCGCTGTTAATGGAACATAGAAATTGGTATCTCCCAAAATTCTGTAGGTCTCACCCAAATATTGGTCTCTGTTCATAACTACAATGCCTCCTCCTTTGTCAGCTGAACGAATCGCGATATTCTCATTTTTTGCCAATGCTTTAAGGGAATTTCTTTCCTGATATGTGAGATTATCAGATTTGTATGCAGGTTTGCCAAGAGTTCTGAACTCATTCCCTACAAGAGTGGAAAAAGTTTCTAAAAGGGAGCCCTGATGGTGCAGGGGATAAAAACAGGATTTAGGTTTGAGATTAGTGGTGATAACTGACGGAGCAGTATCGTATGTGGTAGATTCAGGCGTAGGGACAGATGTTACAGATGAGGGCACCATTTTGGAAAGCGAAAAGTGTCTGGTGAAAGTAAGTTTACGAATTAATCTGTTGAGGTCCATGAAGAGATCAAAATTATTGGGAGATGCGACTGGACAAAATGAAAGGCCTTTATTGAGCAAGCTAATCTCATGTGGATTCAACATGTGAGAGGACAGATTGAAAAGTTTCATTTTTAGTGGTTGGTCCGATGCTTCTTTAGAGTTGTCGAGAGGGGTAGTTTTATTGCGCTTGCGACCTCCTCTTCTTCCTCTGTATCTAATTTTCTTTTTATGGATATTTTCTGTACCAGTGGGAAAAAATGTGTGATAGTTTGGTTTTTCGGGCTTAGAAGGTAAGTCACAAGTAGGTCGTCGCTGTTGATAGTGGGTGTAACAGGTGGCATGGTTAATTGGGAGGGGAGTCCTAAAAAAGAAGTGGTGGTATCCAAAAAGGATATAGGAGCTAAGGTAGGGGGATCATAATTATCATGGGGTGCATCATTGGAGGGTGATGTTATACCAGCGCCTTCTATATTCGTAGGGAAAAAATTATCCAAAAGATTGGTGGAGGTATCATGGGTGGATAATTGTAACAGAGATGTGGATATATCATGTTCTGAGAGTACCATGGAGATATTTGTGGATGGTGAAATAATAATAGGAGTGGAAGGGTTTTCCAGGGTGGCTTGAAATTGTAATAACCGCGTTTCTAATTCAGAGGATCTAAACGCATTGACAGGAATATCCGAAAGATGGTTAATGGAAGGCATATAATCACTAACTTTGGAGCAGGTGGCAGCAGTGCTTTTAGAATTAACCTTTGCTTGAAGAAACACAGATTCAGTAGTGTGGGACATTACTGAAGAATTATCAGAGCGGGTAGGGTTAGTATGGAGCTCAACAGAATTCATATTTCTGTGGCTGTTTTTGAATGTCCTACTATGAGGTGAAAACCTGCGTGATTCAACCTCTGGAAAATCATTGCGGGGGTATCTGCGAGGTCTACCCTCAGTTAGGGGAAAAAAACTCTTTTTTCCAACTCTACCTTTGTTAGTAGTGGATCGATCAATAGCAGTATCAATCATAAGTGCAGAGCCTACAGTATTATCCTCAATAACATTAATTTGATGATGCTCACAGCGATCTCTCTTGAATTTGTTTGATTTACGGAGAATCAGATCTTTCTCGTAGGTACTGAGCCTATTATTAATGGATGATTCTATTTTTGAGAAATCAGGGTGGTCTGAGAAATTCAACAATTTATCCTTAAGCAAGGAGATCTCGGTTTTCAAAGAGTCACTGACAATAGTCCTCTTAGAGAGGAGCAATTTGAGGGCACCTGATTGACAATTGTCTAGCAGTGCCTGCCAATCCGAGCTGAATTCTATGTCGGAGGGATAAGGATTAGTTAACGTAATCATCAGTCCCCTGGGAGTGATGCTTTCGGCGATGTATGTTTAAACATACATCGCCGAAAGCATCACTCCCAGGGGACTGATGATTACGTTAACTAATCCTTATCCCTCCGACATAGAATTCAGCTCGGATTGGCAGGCACTGCTAGACAATTGTCAATCAGGTGCCCTCAAATTGCTCCTCTCTAAGAGGACTATTGTCAGTGACTCTTTGAAAACCGAGATCTCCTTGCTTAAGGATAAATTGTTGAATTTCTCAGACCACCCTGATTTCTCAAAAATAGAATCATCCATTAATAATAGGCTCAGTACCTACGAGAAAGATCTGATTCTCCGTAAATCAAACAAATTCAAGAGAGATCGCTGTGAGCATCATCAAATTAATGTTATTGAGGATAATACTGTAGGCTCTGCACTTATGATTGATACTGCTATTGATCGATCCACTACTAACAAAGGTAGAGTTGGAAAAAAGAGTTTTTTTCCCCTAACTGAGGGTAGACCTCGCAGATACCCCCGCAATGATTTTCCAGAGGTTGAATCACGCAGGTTTTCACCTCATAGTAGGACATTCAAAAACAGCCACAGAAATATGAATTCTGTTGAGCTCCATACTAACCCTACCCGCTCTGATAATTCTTCAGTAATGTCCCACACTACTGAATCTGTGTTTCTTCAAGCAAAGGTTAATTCTAAAAGCACTGCTGCCACCTGCTCCAAAGTTAGTGATTATATGCCTTCCATTAACCATCTTTCGGATATTCCTGTCAATGCGTTTAGATCCTCTGAATTAGAAACGCGGTTATTACAATTTCAAGCCACCCTGGAAAACCCTTCCACTCCTATTATTATTTCACCATCCACAAATATCTCCATGGTACTCTCAGAACATGATATATCCACATCTCTGTTACAATTATCCACCCATGATACCTCCACCAATCTTTTGGATAATTTTTTCCCTACGAATATAGAAGGCGCTGGTATAACATCACCCTCCAATGATGCACCCCATGATAATTATGATCCCCCTACCTTAGCTCCTATATCCTTTTTGGATACCACCACTTCTTTTTTAGGACTCCCCTCCCAATTAACCATGCCACCTGTTACACCCACTATCAACAGCGACGACCTACTTGTGACTTACCTTCTAAGCCCGAAAAACCAAACTATCACACATTTTTTCCCACTGGTACAGAAAATATCCATAAAAAGAAAATTAGATACAGAGGAAGAAGAGGAGGTCGCAAGCGCAATAAAACTACCCCTCTCGACAACTCTAAAGAAGCATCGGACCAACCACTAAAAATGAAACTTTTCAATCTGTCCTCTCACATGTTGAATCCACATGAGATTAGCTTGCTCAATAAAGGCCTTTCATTTTGTCCAGTCGCATCTCCCAATAATTTTGATCTCTTCATGGACCTCAACAGATTCATTCGTAAACTTACTCTCACCAGACACTTTTCGCTTTCCAAAATGGTGCCCTCATCTGTAACATCTGTCCCTACGCCTGAATCTACCACATACGATACTGCTCCGTCAGTTATCACCACTAATCTCAAACCTAAATCCTGTTTTTATCCCCTGCACCATCAGGGCTCCCTTTTAGAAACTTTTTCCACTCTTGTAGGGAATGAGTTCAGAACTCTTGGCAAACCTGCATACAAATCTGATAATCTCACATATCAGGAAAGAAATTCCCTTAAAGCATTGGCAAAAAATGAGAATATCGCGATTCGTTCAGCTGACAAAGGAGGAGGCATTGTAGTTATGAACAGAGACCAATATTTGGGTGAGACCTACAGAATTTTGGGAGATACCAATTTCTATGTTCCATTAACAGCGAACCCCTTACACGACCATTCATTAAAATATGCTAACCTGATTGAAACAGCCTTCCAGGAAGGCATCATTACAAAAAAAGAAAAGGGCTTTCTCCATATGCCATTTCCTAGCCTGCCATTTATGTACCATCTTCCTAAGATACATAAATCCATCACTAATCCCCCTGGGCGCCCGATCATTTCTGGGATAGGGTCCCTGACCAGCAACCTTTCCCATTTCGTTGATCTGCATTTACAACCCCTAGTGGCCGGCCTATCTTCATATCTCAAGGATTCAACGCAAGTTATTAGAGAGCTTCTTGCCATTAATGTAACTAATCTCATGCATCCCATTAATTTTCTGACTGCAGATGTCACTGCTTTATACAGTAATATCCCTCACTCCAAAGGCCTTGAAGTCATTGAATCTGCTCTAAACACCAAAACTAACATGCCCTCTGTTCAGATTGATTTTATTACCAAATGCGTTCATTTTATTCTCCACCATAATTCGTTTAGCTTCGATAAAAATTTTTACAACCAAATAAAGGGGTGTGCTATGGGTTCCAGGTTCGCACCATCCTATGCCAACCTCTATATGGGTAACTTTGAAGATCATTATATACACCAGGATCATCGCTTCCAAAAAAATATTTTATGGTATAAACGCTATATTGACGATCTTCTCTTCATTTGGATGGGTAATGAGTCTGAAGCTACATCCTTTATTAAATTCCTTAATCAGAACACATATGGGCTTTCTTTCACACATACTTTTTCAGCCACGTCCATTGATTTTCTTGACTTAAATATTTCTTTTGATATTGCCTCTAATAAATTTAACACGAAAACTCATTTTAAAACGGTAGACATCAATAGCTACCTCAATTTTAATAGTGCTCATTATCCGCCATGGATCAAGAATGTCCCGTTCGGTCAGTTTAGGAGGATTAGAAAAAATTGTACTACCAACATTGATTTTAATAGGGAATGTAATGTTCTAGAAAAAAGGTTTAAACAGAAGAATTTTCCTACCAACCTCATCAAAGGAGCGAGACGTAAAGCTGCCCTACTAACCCAAGCATCTTGTATTGAGGAAAAAGTAGTTAATAAGACTGCCCAAAATTTTAGTAATAATTTTATCACCACATTCAATAGTGGTAATAAGAAAATTAGGGAAATCCTAGAGAGGCATTGGCACATTTTAACTAGTGATCCCAATCTTAAGAATGAATTGCCCATCAAACCCGTAGTCACGTTCAGACGTTCTAAATCTCTAAAAAATATTTTGGCCCCAAGTAGACTGAGCAATCCACCGACTATTAGCTCCACATTGCTCCCTAAATTATTAGGCTCTTTTAAATGTGGCCATCAACGCTGTATGTGCTGTACTGTGATCACTCATAGAGCCACTAAATATACATCAACAGTGACTAATGAATCTTTTAAAATTAATAATTTCCTCAATTGTGGGAGTTCATATATTGTTTATATGCTTGAATGCCCTTGTCGTTTGCAATATATAGGCCGCACTACTCAGTGCCTACGAACCAGAATAAATAGTCACAGGTTCAATGTCACCTCTGGTTTTATGAAACATAGTGTTTC
Source organism: Rhinoderma darwinii (assembly GCF_050947455.1). Classification (NCBI taxonomy): domain Eukaryota; kingdom Metazoa; phylum Chordata; class Amphibia; order Anura; family Rhinodermatidae; genus Rhinoderma; species Rhinoderma darwinii. Next base: position 99,907,321 of record NC_134691.1, on the reverse strand, counting down.
ACGTCATTTCGCCTCCACTCATAACAATCAGTTTAATGAAATAACGGTCACACCCATCGAACTAATCTCATCAAACACTGCAAATAGATTTAATAAACTTAAGCAGCGCGAAAACTATTGGATCTTTAAACTCAGGACTCTACAACCATATGGTCTAAATGATCTAACTGAATCTTCCCTAGATTAATTATCATTTATTAACAGTTCATTTATTAACATTTTGTCCATCCATTCATCATTAATTTCTCTGCCCGTTCGTTTGGGTCCGTGTTTTCCTCACATTTGTGAGTGTTTTGCACTTCCTAGTTTCATGTACTCCTTTAAATTCGTTTGCCTCATAATTTTAGGTCATTTCTATGTAGCGGCATTTTTTCGCAATTAAATAAAGATGATTATTAGTGTTATTCCCTTCCTGCTCTTCATTTTCGTGATACCCTATTTTTCCAATTACTCCCTCACATTTAGGCTTTATTTTTTCCTTACCCAGCCCCCTGATGATCTATCTATATATTGGTGTTTATGCAACCTGTTCCCTTTTACCCCGTTTTTTTATGTCTATTATCCGTTGATTTATTTTTGTACTGCATCTATATCATTGGATTCCGTAATTGTACATCACCACATAATTGTATCTCATAATTGTATAGTATCTCATCATAACATCAGTTTCTAATGGTATCTTATTGTATCGCTATGTATATCATTTGCCCATTACGTTTTTCTATGCCCGTCTTTTTATCGGCAAATGCGCTGTCTCTTCTTTTCATTTCACTTCTTTTCCATGGTATTATTTTTTCTACATCTTTCTGTTTACATCATTCTGTCCTTCTTAATTATTTATACTCTTTTCAACATCCATTTGGATGTTAGCATTCAAACATCCATTTGGATGTTGTCTCTTCCAAGTAATCTTATTGCGGCACAGTTATTTATTTATATAAGTTTTACTGTAGATTTGGATCTTTTTTCGTTTTTCTTTTATATGTGGCAGATATTATTTTTATTTCAACATTATGTGCATTTTATCATTGATTATCCCTTCTGCAATTTCGCATTTTTTTACCCTATGTACCATTATTATCCTGTCGGCTATGTGCTTTCTTTCTATACAGTTGCGTATGTTTGACACTACTGCTGTCCATGGTCCTGACTGCTGTTTTACTATCTATTGCCTCGTGTGAACTGTTACATTTCTTTTCATTCGTGACGTCATCTGAGAACTTTGACCCCAGTCACATTGGCGGGTTTTTTTAATTGGTCAGTGTGTATTTAAACTGTGCAGATGTTTTATTTCTTTTATGGCCTGATGAAGATGCCGGTGCGGCATTGAAACGCGTAGCCCTGTTTCTAATAAATCACTTATATTTGATACTTCGCTTGCTTATTGCTTCCCCGTGCAGCAGCGCCTTGGAGACTCAATTTTTTTCTGTATATCAGCATTACTTTTGCGGTCTTCCGTGGAACACCGGCACCGAGTCCTGGCAGCAGCAGCAACCTTTCTCTCCATCGTTCGTTGTCCTTTGATTCTAGGTGAGCACCTAATTGGACTTTGGGATTTTGCATCCTCTTACCTCTGGTAATCTACACTATGTGGCGCCGTGTTTTGTGTCTCTTTTCAGATAGCACTATATAATTTATTTTCTTTTACAGCTGGCCACCCGTGTATATACTTGGAGTACCACAAAAAAATTATTAAAATTCTTTTGCATGGAGACGACGTGGGGGAAACCTCTGCTGCTCCAAGTAATGCTTCCAGAATTGTTCCTGAGCAGCACTTTCCAAGTGAAGCACCTGCCAAAGCAAAAAAACGTAGGGCACAAAAAAGGTGCCGTGTCTGCACAAGGGATATCCGAAAGGATACCATATATCAGTGCGACACTTGTCCATCCAAGTCCGGACTCTGCATGAAGGACTGCTTCCGCATCTACCACACCTCCCTGGATTAAAAATGTTATACTTTTAAAACACTGACCCCTCCCTTTATCATTCTGGTCTTTTACCCATTTTTTAAATTTGACACTGAAAAAAAACCCTATAACAAAATTAAAAATTCTCATTATACCCCTAGATAAATACCTAATACTCTAACAAATGTGTATGATCTGCACAATTCTTTTAGGCCTATGCTTGTGGCCAAAGATCATCCAAGTAAAAATAAAGCCTCAAAATCCTTGTGCTCCTTCAGTTCACTATGTATTCAGACATCATATTTAGACCACTTTGGGGGTATTTCTGAACTGAAGAAATAGCCCAATAAATGTTGAGGTGCTTTACTTCACTTACATGCTCTGTGTATGAAAAATCTGTCCTATAAACGACGCATGTGAAAAATATAAGATTTTATTTTTCATGCCAGATTTCCACTAAATTCAGCAAAAAAAACTATGGGGTCATAAAAATGATCACACCCCTAGATAAATAATTTGAATGGTGCAGCTTCCAAAATGGGGTCACATACACTAGGGTTGCATTATGCATCAAAATATTGATACTATTTCGATGCCGTGCACCCAGAAACGGTTCAATACAGTGAATTCATGTATTTCGATACTAAGCTGTGCGGCCGCACAGCTTAGTATTGTAACACATGACGTGCGGTCTGCATGACATGATGCGGCCGGCGCTGCACTAATGAACAGGTGCAAAACACCCCCATCTTTTGTCTTCAGTGCTGGCCGCATCACCTCATGCTGACCGCGCGCGCACACTTGCTGTCAGGAGTGGGGCAATGGCTGTAATACACAGCTGCAGCACCGCTCAAACGGCGGAGATGAAAGAAACCTCTGATCTTCGCCGCTCTCCCCTTGTATGCTGAGGTCAAACCCTCCATTGAAGGACCCCAGGGCTGACTGACCATATTTCCTGTTAGGGCATACTTAGGTATGTCCTATCAGTACACAGGCTAATGTATAGATATAGATATATGCCAGTACATTAAATTAAAAAAAAAAAATACAAATTTTTTACAATAAACTTTAAAATAAAAGTTTCAATACATAAAATATACACATATTCGATATCGTCACGACCGTAATAACCTGCACAGCAAATTTATATAATTTATGATGTGTACGCTGCAAAACAAAAAAAAAAAGACCATAAAAACTGCTTTCTACCACTTATTAATGTAAGGGGAAGAAAGTGTAGTGTGACTCACATTAATAGTAATTAACCCCATCATGTACCTCACACATTAAGCCAATGTTGTCTATTATGACTGAGGAACATGATGGGCTTAATTACTATTAATCTTCGGCACATGGAGGTTAAAAATTCATCACACCGCGTGCTTCACATCAGAAAATGGAAGGACGTTGTTTTTATTATTGTTGGTAAAGTATCGTTTTGGTATTGAGAATCGCAATACTACATGAAGTATCGGTATCGAAGTCCAAATTCTGGTATTGTGACAACCCTGGTACTGGTACCTCAGGAGCTCTGCAAACATGACCTGGCCCCCGAAACCCATTCCAGCAAAATCGGTTCTCCAAATGGCGTTTCTTCTCTTATGAGCCCTGCCGTGGGTCCAAACAGCAGTTTATTACCACATATGGGGTATTGCCTTAATCAGGAGAAATTGCTTAAATGTTCGGGTGCTTTTTCTCCTTTATTTCACAGACTAATTCCAGTTAATTCAGCAAAAAAATACAGGTGGGGTCAAAATGCTAACTATACCCTTAAATTCCTTGAGGGGTGTAGTTTCCAAAATGGGGTCACTTTTGGGGGGTTTCCACTGTTTTGGTCCCTCCAGGGCGTTGCAAATGCGACATGGGCCCTGAAAATCATTCCAGCAAAATCTGCGCTCCAAAATCCAAATGCCGCTCCTTCCCTCCTGAGCCCTGACGTGGGTCAAAACAGCAGTTTATTACCACATATGGGGTATTGCCGTAATAGGGAGAAATTTTTTTACAATTGTTGGGGTGCTTTTTCTCCTTTATTTCTTGTAAAAATGTCTGTTTTTTCAGAAAAAAAATAGATTTTAATTTTCACAGACGAATTCCAATGAACTCAGCAAAAAACCTGTAGGGTCAAAATGCTAACTATATCCCTAGATAAATTCATTGAGGGGTGTAGTTTCCAAAATGGGGTCACTTTTGGGGAGTTTCCACTGCTTTGTCTCCACAAAACCTCTTCAAACCTGACATGGTGCCTAAAATATATTGCAATAAAAAAAAAGGCCCCAAAATTCAGTAGGTGCTCCTTTGCTTCTGAGGCCGGTGCTTCAGTCCACACTAGGGCCACATGTGGGATATTTATAGAAACGTTAGAATCTGGGCAATAAATATAGAGTTGCATTTCTCAAATAAAGCCTTCTGTGGTACAAAAAAAAAATGATTACAAATGAATTTCGCCCAAAAAAATGACATTTGTAAATTTCACCTTCACTTTGCATTAATTCCTGTGAAACGCCTAAAGGGTTAAGAAACTTTCTAAATGTTGTTTTGAATACTTTGAGGGGTGCAGTTTTCAAAATGGGGTGATTTATGGGGATTTTCTCACATATAAGGCCCTGACAGCCACTTCAGGGTATGTTCACACGATTAACAAAACACATCTGAAAATACGGAGCTGTTTTCAAGGGAAAACAGCTCCTGATTTTCAGACGTTTTTTGAGCAACTCACATTTTTTACTGCATTTTCTATGGCCGTTTTTGGAGCTGTTTTCAATAGTCTATGAAAAAACGGCTCCAAAAACGTCCCAAGAAGTGCCCTGCACGTCTTTTGACGAGCCGTCATTTTACGCGCCGTATTTTGACAGCGACATGTAAAATAAAGGCTCATGGGAACAGAAAATCTTAAAGGATGGGTGTCGCGAAAAAAAAATGTTTTAGATCAATTTGCTTTTAGTGTTTTATTTAAAAAAAAATTATTTATTTGTGTGTTTGTGTTTTACTTTTTTTATTTTCTAACTTTTTCTTCTCTATGGGGGCTGCCATATTTTTTTTCATCTCTGTATGTGTCGATTAACGACACATACAGAGATGGAATACGACACATACATCCCCATAGAGAATGCAAACGGGAGCCATTCGCATTCACTATGGTGTACGCCGTCTGTGTGGGAACGGCGCATGCCAGGAAATTGATCAGACCCCTATACAAGTTAATTAGAAGCAGTCACATGCCCCCAATTGTGGGCTGGGGGAAAATCAGTGCTCCTGAGTGAGGGAGAGAATCATAGCAGCTAGTGCCCACCAATTCAAAAGTTGACAAATTAGGCCATGTTTACAAGTCCAGGATTCAGGTGCGGATTCCGTAGTACAACACATCCAATGGGTTGATAACACACCCCATTGACTTTAACCCCTTAATGACCGCCAATACGCCTTTTCACGGCGGCCGTTAAGTGTACTTATGCCAGAGAGCCGCCTTTTCGTAGCACTGTGACATAAGCCAGGCACGGGTGTCCTGTGCCGGCTAAAGCAGGTGTCGAGCGGTCTAAAGACAGCCGGGCACCTGCTCTAACGGGCGGGATCGATTTCAACATCGATCTCACCCGTTTCCCCTTGGATGCTCACCCATTTCCCCTTAGATGCGGCACTCAAAAGCGAGCACCGCATGGAAGTGGTTTTTGGGGGAGGGAGCTCCCTCTCTCACCCCACCGGCACCCTGAAATTGCAATCGCAGGTTGTCGATGGCTTCTATGGCAGCCAGGGGCCTAACAAAGGCCCCCAGGTCTGCCTGTAGTGGATGCCTGCTAGGCCATGCCTGAGGCATGACCTAGCAGGTGCCTGTCAGTTTTACACTGACAGGCAATAATACGCTGCAATACAGAAGTATTGCAGTGTATTATAAAAGCGATCAGAAGATCATATAGTGAAGTCCTCTAGTGGGACTAAAAATAGTCATCAAAATGTTTAATAAAGTTAATAATCTATAAATTAAAAAAAAAACAAAAAACACTTTTTCCCTTATAAAACCGCTGCGATTATGCCGAAAAAGACGCAACACTTGGCTTTCTGTTGCAGGTTTTGCATCCCCATTGAATTCAATGGGGAAAACCCGCAACAGAAAAGCAAAGAAAAAGCAGCTTAAATTGACACATTGCAGGTTTCAACTCCGCACCGCAGGTCAGTTAACGTTTCCACAGCGTGGGCATGAGATTCTCTACATCTCATCCACTTTGTTGCTACTGTAAATACTGCGGAATTTCCGCATCGAATTCTCAAGGGCGGATTTACACGAACGTGTAATACGTCCGTGCAACGCTCGTGTTTTTCACGCGCATCGCACGGACCTATGCTAGTCCATGGGGCAGTGCAGACTGTCAGTGATTTTTGCGCAGCGTGAGTCCGCTGCGTAAAACTCACGACATGTCCTATATTTCTGCATTTTTCGCGCATCACGCACCCATTGAAGTCAATCGGTATGTGAAAATCACACGCACCACACGGAAGCACTTCCGTGGGACGCGTGTGAGTCGCGCAACAGCAGTCAAAAGTAGAGTAGCAGTCCAAACAGAGTGTCATAATGATGGCGGCTGCACGAAAATCACGCAGCCGCGCATCCTATGTGATGACTCACGGAGCTGTTAAGTGCCTTTTGCGCACGCAAAACGCCACGTTTTTTGCGTGCACAAAACGCACACGCTCGTGTGAATCCGGCCTAAGTGTGCAGTCACACGCGGCAGATTTTGTTGGAGAATTTTTCTGTGACTGAAAATCAGTTCTATTCATTTGAATGGAACTTGCTGAAGTCCGTGTGCTTGCTGCAGAAACAACCACATTCAGGGTATGTTCACACGGCCGAAAAATCTGAAGAAGAACGGAGCGTTTTTTGCAGCGTTTTTTTTACGCGTAAGAAAACAGCCGCGAAAAAGTGCAGGACACTTCTTGGGACGTTTTTGGAGCAGTCTTCCATAGACTCTATTGAAAAAAGCTCCAAAAACGGCCGTAAAAAACGGCGCGAAAAACGCTGCGAAAATCACAAAACACTTCAATCAGCTGTTTTCTCTTGAAAACAGCTCCGTATTTTGAGCCGTTTTTGACTCTGCGTGTGAATATACCCTCAGACGACGTCATAAAGACATGGTGTGACAAGCTATCAAAAGATCGCATAGTGAAGTTCCCTAGTAGGACTAAAAATAAAGTTATCAAAAAGTTTAATTAAGTTAATAATATATAAATAAAAAGCCAAATAAAAAAAGAATGAAAAACCCACTTTTTCCCTTATAAAATATGTGAATATGAAAAAACGAAAAAAAGACAAAATTAAAAGATTACACATATTTGGTATTTCCGCGTCCGTAATGACCCCACCTATAAATCTATTACTTATTTAACCCGCACGGTGAATCGGGTAAAAAATATAATAAAAAAACAATGCCAGAATTGCTATTTTCTATTCATCCTGCCTTCAAAAAAATTTGATAAAAAGTGACCAAAAAGTCGCATGTTCTACAAAAAACAAGCCCTCATACAGCTGCATCGGCGTAAAAATAAAACAATTATGGCTCTCAAAACATGGCGACACAAAAACAAATCATTTTGAAAAAAAAAAAGGGTTTTTACTGTGTAAAACTAGTAAAACATACAAAATCTATATACATTTTGTATCGCCACAATCGTAATGACCCACTGAATAAAGTTATTATGTTATTTATACCACACAGTAAACGGTGTAAGGCCTGATTTACACGAGCGTGTGCATTTTGCACGCGCAAAAAACGCTGCGTTTTGCGTGCGCAAAAGGCACTTAACAGCTGCGTGTGTCATCAGTGTATGTCATCAGTGTGATTTTCGCGCAGCCGCCATCATTATGACTCTCCGTTTGGATGTTTGTAAACAGAAAAGCACATGGTGCTTTTCTGTTTACATTCAGAGTTTGACAGTTGTTGCGCGAATCACGCAGTTCGCACGGAAGTGCTTCCGTGCGGCATGCGTGGTTTTCACGCACCCATTTACTTCAATGGGTGCGTGATGCGCGAACAGCGCACAAAGAAAGGACATGTCGTGAGTTTTACGCAATGCACTTGCGCTGCGCAAAATTCACGCACTGTCTGCACTGCCCCATAGACTAATATAGGTGCGTACGACACGCGTGAAAAGCACACGCGTATATTACGCTCGTGTAAATGATGCCTAAATCTAAGACGCAAAAAAGAGTGGCAAAATTTATGGTTTTTTTTCCACTGCCCCCCAAAAAAGTTAATAAAAGTTAATAAATAAATTATATGTATCCCAAAATGGTGCTAATAAAAAATACAACTTCTCCCGCAAAAAACAAGACCTTATACAACTATGTCGATGCAAAATAGCTTGGTCATTAAAGGGTTATTCCCAAGTTGATAAATGTAGCTAGGAAGCTTCCCCATGAAAAGTTAATAAGTTTTCTAATTACCTGTCCGTCGCCCAGCGATGTAGTTTTATTGGGATTCTTGATTGAAGTTCACGTCGGTCCCTCTTTGTATCCTGCTCGTTGCCTAGGTTCCCGGCCACCGCTATTTACCTTTAGCGGTGGCCGCGCATGCGTAATGACATCCTCTGCGTCCTGAGCAGAGGATGTAATTTACTCGTGAACGCGCATCTTGGCGCATACGCAGGAGATGCCGAGGAAGACACCCGTCGCGTGGAGAAGTCTGCGCTCCAGTAAAGGTAAGCATATATATATATATATATATATATATATATATATATATATATATATATGTGTGTGTGTGTGTTTGTTTGTGTATGTGTGTGTTTGTGTATATCTGTGTGTTTGTGTGTATCTGTGTTTGTGTATATGTGTGTGTGTTTGTGTATATATGGGTGTGTTTGTGTATATGTGTTTGTGTATATGTTTGTGTGTGTATTTGTGTATATGTGTGTGTGTGTTTATGTGTGTGTATATATATATATATATATATATATATATATGGGTGTATTTGTGTGTATGTGTATGTGTGTGTTGGTGTATATCTGTGTGTTTGTGTATATGTGTGTGTTTATGTGTGTGGGTTTGTGTATATATGGGTGTGTTTGTGCATATGTATATATGTTTGTGTGTATATGTTTGTGTGTGTTTTTGTATATGTGTGTGTGTTTGTGTATATATGGGTGTGTTTGTGTTTGTGTATATGTTTGTGTGTTTATGTGTGTTTGTGTATATGTGTTTGTGTATATGTTTGTGTGTATGTGTGTGTGTATATATGGGTGTGTTTGTGTATATGTTTGTGTGTATATGTGTGTGTGTGTGTGTGTGTGTGTGTTTGGGTATATATGGGTGTGTTTGTGTACATGTGTTTGTGTATATGTGTGTGTTTGTGTGTATATGTGTGTGTGTTTATGTGTGTGTGTTTGTGTATATATGGGTGTGTTTCTGCATATGTGTATATGTTTGTGTGTGTTTTTGTATATGTGTGTTTGTGTATATGTGGGTGTGTTTGTGTATATATGGGTGTGTTTGTGTATATATGGGTGTGTTTGTGTATATGTTTGTGTGTATATGTTTGTGTGTGTTTTTGCATATGTGTGTGTTTGTGTATATGGGTGTGTGTTTGTGTATATATGGGTGTGTTTGTGTACATGTGTTTGTGTGTATATGTGTGTGTGTTTGTGTATAGATGGGTGTGTTTGTGCATATGTGTATATGTTTGTGTGTATATGTTTGTGTGTTTTTGTATATGTTTGTGTGTTTTTGTATGTTTGTGTGTTTTTGTATATGTTTGTGTGTGTTAGTGTAGATGTTTGTGTGTATATGTTTGTGTGTGTGTTTTTGCATATGTGTGTGTTTGTGTATATATGGGTGTGTTTGTGTACATGTGTTTGTGTATATGTTTGTGTGTATATGTGTGTGTGTTTGTGTATATATGGGTGTGTTTGTGCATATGTGTATATGTTTGTGTGTATATGTTTGTGTGTTTTTGTATATGTGGGTGTTTGTGTATATGTGGGTGTGTTTGTGTATATGTGGGTGTGTTTGTGTATATATGGGTGTGTTTGTGTATATATGGGTGTGTTTGTGTATATATGGGTGTGTTTGTGTATATGTTTGTGTGTATATGTTTGTGTGTGTGTGTTTTAGTATATGTGTGTGTTTTAGTATATGTGTGTGTTTGTGTATATATGGGTGTGTTTGTGTTTGTTTGTGTGTGTGTTTGTGTAATATATAGGTGTGTGTGTATATGTTTGTGTGTGGTTGTTTGTGTGTGTGTAGGGGAGTATAAGTATTGTTCACAATGCTAACTTTTTTTTTATGTTGTTGCAGATTTTGATGTACCGATTGGACTACGTCTTCGATTCTTTGGACTACTGCGTAGATCTACGGTTTTTTCAAATTTTAATAAAATGGTTAACGAGGGTTTTGTTGGGGATTTCTTATTTCAATAAAATAAAAATTGTATTTGTGTTTTTTTTTCAAGCTTTATTAGTGCCTAGATAATGGCAGTTGGCTGATTGACAGTGTCCATTATTAAGGCGGTACTTAGTGTTAGCCGGTGCAGAGGCTAGCACTAACCACCCATTATTACCCCGGTACCCACCACCACCAGGGGTGCCGGGAAGAGCTTGGTACGATCCAGTACCCGACCATCTGTTGTGATGGTCGGGCACTGGGGCGGCCGCAGGCTGGTATTATGAGGCTGGGAAGGGCCAAAAATAGTGGACCTTCCCACCCTTGTAATGCTAGGCTGCTGCTGCTGTGTTGTATCGGGCTGGTTATAAAAAAGGGGGACCCCCACGTCGTTTTTTTTAAAATTTAACAATAGACGTTGGGTCCCCCACATTTTTAATAACCAGCCATATACAAGGCCGCATCAGCCTGGCATTACACGGGTGGGAGGGGCCACTGGTTTAGTACATTCCCAGGCTAATAACACTGTGTTGTTTGTGGCTGGTTATGATAAATTGGGTGGAACCCCATGTCTTTTTAATAAAAATAATACTTAAATAAATAATAAAAAAAAATTACGTGGGGTCCCCCCCACTTTTATAACCAGCCAGATACAACACAGCAGCCTAGCATTACAAGGGTGGGAAGGTCCACTATTTTTGGCCCTTCCCAGCCTCATAATACCAGCCTGCGGCCGCCCCAGAGCCCGACCATCACAACAGATGGTCGGGTACTGGATCATACCTGGCTCTTCCCGGCACCCCTGGTGGTGGTGGGTACCGGGGTAATAATGGTGGTTAGTGTTAGCCTCTGCACCGGCTAACACTAAGCCTCGCCTTAGTAATGGACGTAGTCACTCAGACCGTGGCCATTACTAAAGTGGTAGTAATAAAACTTGAAAAGAAAAGACAAAGATATAGATAAAATATTTTATTGAAATAAAGCACCCCCAACACAACCCTCATTAACCATTTTATTGTAGAAAAAAACACGTCATCTACGTAGTCCTCGAAACCGACGTAGTCCAAACACCAAACCTGTAAAAAAAAATATATAAAAAAAAAAAGAAATAAAACAAGTCGTAGGCTTAGTTTCAGTTTCATGTGTGATACTGACTGTTATACCATGTATAGAAGCCTGCCGCCAAGTTGACTTAGATACAGGGCGCCAGCAGACAGTATCATACATGGCCATACAGACATATATACAAACAAACATACATACAAACATACATACATACAAGCATGCATGCAAAAATACATACTAACATGCACATATATACATACATGACATCATACATACATGACAACATACATACATGCAAACATACATACTAACATGCACATATATACATGACAACATACATACATGACAACATACATACATGACAACATACATACATGACAACATACATACATGACAACATACATACATGACAACATACATACTAACATGCACATATATACATACATGACAACATACATACATACATGACAACATACATACATACATGCAAACATACATACTAACATGCACATATATACTAACATGCACATATATACTAACATGCAAACATACACACATACATGCACATATATACATAACAACATACATTACAACATACATACATACATCCAACCATACATACATGCAAACATACATACAAGCAACCATACATACAAGCAACCATACATAAAAACATAAATGCGCCAATATACATACATGCCAACATGCATGCAAGCATACATACATGCACATATACACATACATACATGACTACATACATACATACATGCACATATACACATACATAACAACATACATGCAAACATACATACTAACATGCACATATATACATACATGCAAACATACATACATGCAAACATACATACAAGCAACCATACATACAAATATACATGCACACATACATACATGCCAACATACATGCAAGCATACATACATACAAACATACATGCACATATACACATACATACATGACAACATACATACATACATACATGCACATATACACATACATGACAACACACATACATGACAACATACATACATGCACACATACATACATGACAACATACACACACATATACACATACATAAATGACAACATACATGCAAACATACATACATGTAAACATACATACTAACATGCACATATATACTAACATGCACATATATACATACATGCCAACATACATGCATACATACACATATACACATACATGACAACATACATACATGACAACATACATTCATGCAAACATACATACATGCACATACATACTAACATGCACATACATACATGACAACATACATACATGACAACATACATACATGCAAACATACATACATGCCAACATACATACATGCAAACATACATACATACATGCAAACATACATACTAACATACACATATATACCAACATGCACATATATACTAACATGCACATATATACATACATGCCAACATACATACATACATGCCAACATACATACATATACACATACGGCAACATGCATACATACATACATATACATGGCAACATACATACATGCAAACATACATACATGCAAACATACATACATGCAAACATACATACATGCAAACATACATACATACATGCAAACATACATACATGCAAGCACATATACACATACATACAAAAATAAACTCACCTAAGACGTTCCCACGAAGATCTGAACGGTCCCGTCACTTTTCTTCTTACTGGTCCCATTCACAATAACAGAGCGGTGGGCGCAGATGACGTAATCACGTGTGCCTGATATGATTACGTCATCTACGCCACAACGCATTGTTACTATGAATGCGAGCGGCGCCAAGAAGAAGGAAGATGGCAAGTGACGGGACCGTTCAGAGCTCCGTAGGGACGTCTTAGGTAAGTTTATTTTTTTAATATATTTTTTGTTGTTCGCCGGGTGCTGATGCAGCACGGGTGCGGCGGATACAAACATTACATGTAGTGACAGGGTGGGGGAGGGAAAAGTTGGTTGCCAAAACGGGGTGAATGTACAGGGTGGGCCATTTATATGGATACACCTAAATAAAATGGGAATGGTTGGTGATATTAACTTACTGTTTGTGGCACATTAGTATATGGGAGGGGGGAAACTTTTCAAGCTGGGTGTTGACCATGGCGGCCATTTTGAAGTCGCCCATTTTGTATCCAATTTTAGTTTTTTCAATGGGAAGAGGGTCATGTGACACATCAAACTTATCGAGAATTTCACAAGAAAAACAATGGTGTGCTTGGTTTTAACGTTACTTTATTCTTTCATGAGTTATTTACAAGCTTCTCTTTGTTTACAGCCATTGACATGTCGCAGAGGTTAACACGTGAGGAGCGGATAGAAATTGTGTTGATGTCTGGTGAACGCAGTACCCGGGTCATTGCAGCAGACTTCAATGCAAGACACCCTACGAGACCACCCATCTCCCATGCTACAGTTTGCAAACTGCTTGCGAAGTTTCGTGAAACTGGTTCAGTGTTGGATTTGCCCAAATGTGGACGCATGAAAACTGTCACTAATGAAGAAACATCAGTGGCTGTCCTAGCTTCATTCAGCAAGAGCCCACAGCGTAGCACTCGCCGCATGTCACTGGAGAGTGGCATCAGTCGAACATCCCTTCGGCGGATATTAGCTACTCACAAATTGCACCCTTACAAACTCCAGCTGCAGCAGCATCTCAACGAGGATGACCCAGATCGGCGCACTGAATTTGCAGAATGGGCAAAACAAAAATTGGAACAGGACCCTCAGTTTACACAGAACATTTTGTTCAGTGATGAGGCAAACTTTTATGTGAATGGTGAAGTTAACAAACAAAACCACCGCTATTGGTCTGACACTAACCCACATTGGATAGATCCCTCCAAGACTGTTGGAACACAAAAATTGATGGTAAGGTGTGGTATATGGGGTACAAAGATAGTGGGGCCATTCTTCATCAATGGAAACCTCAAGGCCACGGGATATCTGAAATTGCTACATGATGATGTGTTTCCCTCTTTATGCACTGAAGCTGGCACGTTCCCTGAGTTTTTCCAGCAAGATGGTGCACCACCACATTATGGGTGTCAGGTCCGAGCATTCCTAGATGAACAGTTTCCTGGAAAGTGGATTGGTCGTCGTGGGCCAGTTGAATGGCTCCCTAGGTCTCCCGATCTGACTCCCTTAGACTTTTATCTTTGGGGTCATCTGAAGGCAATTGTCTATGCTGTGAAGATACGAGATGTGCAGCAACTGAAACCACGGATACTGGAAGCCTGTGCTAGCATTTCTTCTGCGGTGTTGCTATCAGTGTGTGAAGAGTGGGAGAAGAGGGTTGCATTGACAATCCAACACAATGGGCAGCACTTTGAACACATTTTATAAGTGGTCAGAAACTTGTAAATAACTCATGAAAGAATAAAGTAACGTTAAAACCAAGCACACCATTGTTTTTCTTCTGAAATTCTCGATAAGTTTGATGTGTCACATGACCCTCTTCCCATTGAAAAAACGAAAGTTGGATACAAAATGGCCGACTTCAAAATGGCCGCCATGGTCAACACCCAGCTTGAAAAGTTTCCCCCCTCCCATATACTAATGTGCCACAAACAGGAAGTTAATATCACCAACCATTCCCATTTTATTTAGGTGTATCCATATAAATGGCCCACCCTGTAGTGTAGTGTAGTGTAGTGTAGTGAAGTGTAGTTGACATTCACGGTAAGTCCGTCTCAATCGGGCTTACCATGCCCGCTTGAGACGAACATTCTCCCGATGTTGCTAGAACTACAGTATCTAGCAACGTCGGGAGCACGCACACTGCAGAGCGGAGCGGCTTGATTGACATCGAGCCGCTCATGCCCCTTTTTTGAAAAGATAACCAGCACTTGCTGAGTTATCAAGTGTAAAGAAAAAGGTACTTAGGGAATGAATTTTTAATTTTTTTTAAAAGCAAATGTTTTAAAATTCATTTCCTGCTTAGAATGTCTAAAAAAAATAAAGTTGAGTCAACTTGGGAATAACCCTTTAAGGTCTAAAATAGGCTGTCCATTAAGGGGTTAAAAGGTGCTCCTATCTCATAAAGCGATGGCATATTGCTAGGATATGCCATCAGTTCATGATCGGTGGGGGTCTGAGGACGAAGAATGAATTTAGCACTGTCTCTCCTTCATGGTTTCTCCCTGCACAGCGGCGTCCTGGCCACCGACTGCAGCACGGCCCCATTCAGGTACATGCAGTTCTGTAATAAAGTGTCATTTTTCATAACAGTTGTGTTTAATAGTTTGACCCAGGCAAGCTTCACTCGACACCTCCTAAAAATAAAGGTCCAGCATCGAAGTGTATAGTTCATACATGTCACTCTATATTTACATTCACACATCTTCACTGATGACACCGTTGACTTATAACGGGGGTCTGCCTGGGTTCCATTGGGGTCTTCATCATTGTGACGGCATAATCAGCACTGAATGCTGTGTCAAATCTGACAAAAACTTGCACTGGAGGCTCCGAACGACTGTGGACAGAGCACACATGCCCTTAAAAAAATAAACATTATTTCTGTTTTCCAAATGGTGGTGGGTGTGTCGTGGTCCATATTAGTATAGAGTTGCCACCTGTCCCACCCAAAAATACACATTGTAGTTAGCGACTCACACAGTGCCATCTGTAGATAACACACCACACAGTGCCCCCTGTGACTCCAGACCCCTGATCAGACCTCAGACCAGGCTAAAAAAAAAGTTATAAAGAAAATAAAAAGATTACTCACCTTTTAGGGTCAATGGACATGATGCGTATTACGTGCGGTTTTGCTGCGTGTATTTGCTTGCGCAAAACTGCAGAGTAATACAGTACCAGCATAGACAATGAGATCCCAGGAAATCTCATGTACACGCTGCAGTATTTTCCCGCACGTAAATTGACCTGCGGTGCGGATTTTAAAATCTGCAGCATCTCAATTTACCTCGCGTTTCTGCTTGCGAATGCTATCTGCAGAGGAAAATCACACCAAAACACTATGAAAATGTCGCCGTTTACGCATCTAAGTGTAACAACCGCACCGAAAACCGCATAAAAAAACGAGCTTTTTTCCTGCGAACTTTATGCAGATTTACTTTTTGTTTTCCGCAGCAAAATTTGCAAAGTGTGCATGTAGCCTTATAGGGACACTGTCTGCAGTTTTGAGGCCAGTTGCATGACGGAGTAACTGATTTTTTGATTCCCCCAGCGCGGTGGTTGCAAGTGCCACTCTTTGCTCTGAATGACGCTCTAGTGGCCAATCCGTAGACAGCTGGTGCTGTCACTAAGAGCAGAGGGGCGGGGCTTGAAGCATGCAGTCAGCAGCACCTGCACATCAAATCCTGCCTAAGTAGCTCTTGTGATTGGTGTGCCAGGAAATTACACATTGAAAAGGTAAGTTTATAATTCCCCTCCCCTACATCGTTCTGTCATCAGTTTTCAGGCCTTAAAACTGCTGGCAGGTTCTCTTTAAAGAGGCTCTGTCACCAGATTTTGCAACCCCTATCTGCTATTGCAGCAGATCGGCGCTGCAATGTAGATTACAGTAACGTTTTTATTTTTAAAAAACGAGCATTTTTGGCCAAGTTATGACCATTTTTGTAGTTATGCAAATGAGGCTTGCAAAAGTCCAACTGGGCGTGTTTAAAAGTAAAAGTCCAAGTGGGCGTGTATTATGTGCGTACATCGGGGCGTTTTTAATACTTTTACTAGCTGGGCGTTCTGATGAGAAGTAACATCCTCTTCTCTTCAGAACGCCCAGCTTCTGCCAGATCACGCTGTGACGTCACTCACAGGTCCTGCATCGTGTCAGACGAGCGAGGACACATCGGCACCAGAGGCTTCAGTTGATTCTGCAGCAGCATCGGCGTTAGCAGGTAAGTCGATCTACTTACCTGCAAACGCTGATGCTGCTGCAGAATCAACTGTAGCTTCTGGTGCCGATGTGTCCTCGCTCGTCTGACAGGATGCAGGAACTGTGAGTGACGTCACAGCGTGATCTGGCAGAAGCTGGGCTTTCTGAAGAGAAGTGGATGATGCTTCTCATCAGAGCGCCCAGCTAGTAAAAGAAGTAAAAACGCCACGATGTACGCACATAATACACGCCCACTTGGACTTTTAAACACGCCCAGTTGTATTTTTGCAAGCCTCATTTGCATAACTACAAAAATGGTCATAACTTGGCCAAAAATGCTCGTTTTTTAAAAATAAAAACGTTACTGTAATCTACATTGCAGCGCCTATCTGCTGCAATAGCAGATAGGGGTTGCAAAATCTGGTGACAGAGCCTCTTTAAATTCCCCTGCCATTCCAATGATCCCGTGGTCCTGCAGTGATGACATCACGTAAATCATTCACGTGACTGCAGCTTTTACGTAAGGCTGGATTCACACGAACGTGGCGTTTTGCGCGCGCAAAAAACACTTGACAGCTCCGTGTGTCATCAGTGTATGATGCGCGGCTGAATGATTTTCGCGCAGCCGCCATCATAGAGATGAGGCTAGTCGACGTCAGTCACTGTCCAGGGTGCTGAAAGAGTTAACTGATCGGCAGTAACTCTTTCAGCACCCTCGACAGTGAATTCCGATCACAATATCGAACAACCTGTTAAAAAAAAAAAAAGACATTCGTACTTACCGAGAACTTCCCTCCCGGCCGTTGCCTTGGTGACGCTCCTCTCTTGACATCTGGCCCCACCTCCCTGGATGACGCGGCAGTCCATGTGACCGCTGCAGCCTGTGCTTGGCCTGTGATTGGCTACAGCTCTCACTTGGACTGAATTGTCATCCCGGGAGGTCAGACTGGAGGAAGAATCCGGGAGTTATCGGTAAGTCAGAACTTCTTTTTTTTTACACGTTCATGTATATTGGGATCGGAAGTCACTGTCGAGGGTGCTGAAACAGTTTAACTCTTTCTGCACCCTGGACAGTGACTATCTCCTGACGTCGCGTACCGGAAATTTTTTTGCCGGGTTCGGTCAAAACGAGTTTGGCCGAACCCGGTGAAGTTCGGTTGTCCGGGTTCGCTCATCTCAAAGACACTCCGTTTGGATGTTTGTAAACAGAAAAGCACGTGGTGCTTTTCTGTTTTCATTCATCCTTTTGACAGCTCTTGCGCGAATCACGCAGTTCGCACGGAAGTGCTTCCGTGCGGCATGCGTGGTTTTCACGCACCCATTGACTTCAATGGGTGCGTGATGCGCGAAAAACGCAGAAAGAACGGACATGTCGTGACTTTTTTTCAGAAGTTTCCGTTGTCATCACCATTGATTTCAATGGTGACTGATCTGGTGCCAATAGTTTCCGTTTGTCTCAGTTGTGCAAGGGTTCCGTCATTTTGACAGAATCAATACCGTAATCGACAGAACCCCTGCACAACTGAGACAAACGGAAACCATTGGCAGCCGATCAGTCACCATTGAAATCTTCTGGTTTCCGTTTGTGTCAGTCAGGGCTCCGTTCTGACGGAAAGTTGGAACGGAGTCCGGACGCAGATGTGAACAAAGTCTAAGTTACACTTGAAGTACCAGAGACATCAAATGACGAACACGAAGGGCCTGTTCACATCAGCGTTGGCTTTCCGTTCAGGGGTTCCGTCTGAGGTTTCAGTCGAGTGAACCCCGCAACGGAATGTCAAACTGAAACCACAGCTTCCTGAATCAATAGCGCAGTCGACTGCGCTATTGATTCCGTTGGAAAAACGGAAACCTGTCGGAACAGTGACAAACGGAAACCATTAGCAATGTTTCCGTCACAATTGATATCAATGGTGATGCAAACGGAAGCTGTGGTTTCCGTTTGACTTTCCGTTGCAGGGTTCCACGACGGAAACCTCCGACGGAACCCATGAACGGAAAGCGAACGGTGATGTGAACAGGCCCTAACCGCACCCGACGGATCGCATTGACTTGAATGGGTTCCGTCATATTTTCTGGACAAAGTAGCAATGAATGTTTCGCTATTTTGTCCAGCAAATATGAAGAAGTCTTCGACGCAGATGTGAATAGAGTCTAACATCCAAAAAAGAAACAAATGCCAGCAAAGGGAGAACCTACATCAAAAAATCCACTACGGGTTTGAAAGAAAGGAAAAAAACAGCACATCTTCCCCGAGCTCGTTTCGGTGCCTGTTCCCGCTTGTGTTCTAGAACAGCCGCCACACAACACGTGTCGCTTTCCCTAGCAGTAGCGGACTATTCCCGCTAGGCGTGCTGGGAGGCCGCTCATACACAGCCGCCGCACGTGGATCAGGAGCCTCACCCCAGTGTACACGTTCTCGGTCAAGGCTACGTTTTCTCCGCCCTCTCCAGGCACAGACCCAATTACCTCACTGCAGAGCAGGCGCCTGCGCAGCGTCCACATGGCTATCTATATAAACATGGCTGCAGCACTAGCATGCTGCTGAGGCGATGGGTCTAGGGAAGGGATAAATGGTAGAGTCGTGGCCGTGTATGAATGAACGTGTGCGTGCTCTGTAACACATTACACTACACTGTGAAGCACACAACTATCAGACAGCCGTGCCCTGTATGCAATGCATGCCAGCAAAGTCCCCTCTACCACAGCTGTGGTGAGCCGTGCAGTGCCTGCTAGCTATGGGGTGACTTCATCAGTACTTACCGGCTGCTACACAGGAGTGTCCAATTCCCACCTCGCAGTCACAGCTTCACAAGCGCCCGCTGTCCCCTCTGAGAATACCGGACTAGTGGCAGCCTCACCGGCAGCTGTGCGCGCTCTGCTGACAAAAGTTCCCCATTCTAACCAGACGGCCGAAGTGACTGCGGGTCCCAAAATGACCGCACCGCAGCAAGGTGCTCCCCTCAAAGCGGCTCCGGCAGCAATCCAGCTACCGGCAAACTTCCAGATCCCCCCCGGTGAGTAGTACCAGAAGTGCCAGTATAATATGGAGATTCACTATGTGGCTCTATTTACAGGATCCTTCATCTGTACCACTAGGATCACAGTACCCAAAGCAATGTCACTCCTTACCCCTGTCAGTCCCATTTAGCAGGTAACCCAAAGCAATGTCACTCCTTACCCCTGTCAGTCCCATGTAGCAGGTAACCCACAGCAATGTCACTCCTTAACCCTGTCAGTCCCATGTAGCAGGTAACCCAAAGCAATGTCACTCCTTAACCCTGTCAGTCCCATGTAGCAGGTAACCCAAAGCAATGTCACTCCTTAACCCTGTCAGTCCCATGTAGCAGGTAACCCAAAGCAATGTCACTCCTTAACCCTGTCAGTCCCATGTAGCAGGTAACCCAAAGCAATGTCACTCCTTAACCCTGTCAGTCCCATGTAGCAGGTAACCCAAAGCAATGTCACTCTTTAACCCTGTCAGTCCCATGTATCAGGTAACCCAAAGTAATGTCACTCCTTAACCCTGTCAGTCCCATGTAGCAGGTAATGGGAGATTATCCGATATGCTGGTATCAGAACCGTAAGGAAATCTTGAAATCTGTTTTACATACACTACCGTTCAAAAGTTTAGGGTCACTTAGAAATTTCCTTATTTTTGCAAGAAAAGCACAGTTTTTTTTCAATGAAGATAACATTAAATTAATCAGAAATACACTCTATACATTGTTAATGTGCTAAATGACTATTCTAACTGCAAACGTCTTGTTTTTAATGCAATATCTACATAGGTGTATAGAGGCCCATTTCCAGCAACCATCACTCCAGTGTTCTAATGGTACATTGTGTTTGCTAACTGTGTTAGAAGGCTAATGGATGATTAGAAAACACTTGAAAACCCTTGTGCAATTATGTTAGCACCGCTGTAAACCGTTTTGCTGTTTAGAGGAGCTATAAAACTGACCTTCCTTTGAGCTAGTTGAGAATCTGGAGCATTACATTTGTGGGTTCGATTTAAACTCTCAAAATGGCTAGAAAAAGAGAGCTTTCATGTGAAACTCGACAGTCTATTCTTGTTCTTAGAAATTAAGGCTATTCCATGTGAGAAATTGCCAAGAAACTGAAGATTTCCTACAATGGTGTGTACTACTCCCTTCAGAGGACAGCACAAACAGGCTCTAACCAGAGTAGAAAGAGAAGTGGGAGGCCCCGCTGCACAACTGAGCAACAAGACAAGTACATTAGAGTCTCTAGTTTGAGAAATAGACGCCTCAACTGGCAGCTTCATTAAATAGTACCCGCAAAACACCAGTGTCAACGTCTACAGTGAAGAGGCGACTCCGGGATGCTGTCCTTCAGGACAGAGTGACAAAGAAAAAGCCATATCTGAGACTGGCTAATAAAAGGAAAAGATCAATATGGGCAAAAGCACACAGACATTGGACAGAGGAAGATTGGAAAAAAGTGTTATGGACAGACGAATCGAAGTTTGAGGTGTTTGGATCACACAGAAGAACATTTGTGAGACGCAGAACAGCTGAAAAGATGCTGGAAGAGTGCCTGACGCCATCTGTCAAGCATGGTGGAGGTAATGTGATGGTCTGGGGTTGCTTTGGTGCTGGTAAAGTGGGAGATTTGTACAAGGTAAAAGGGATTTTGAATAAGGAAGGCTATCACTCCATTTTGCAACGCCATGTCATACCCTGTGGACAGCGCTTCATTGGAGCCAATTTCATCCTACAACAGGACAATGACCCAAAGCACACCTCCAAATTATGCAAGAACTATTTAGGGAAGAAGCAGGCAGCTGGTATTCTATCTGTAATGGAGTGGCCAGTGCAGTCACCAGATCTCAACCCCATAGAGCTGTTGTGGGAGCAGCTTGACCGTATGGTACGCAAGAAGTGCCCATCAAGCCAATCCAACTTGTGGGAGGGGCTTCTGGAAGCATGGGGTGGAATTTCTCCCGATTACCTCAGCAAATTAACAGCTAGAATGCCAAAGGTCTGCAATGCTGTAATTGCTGCAAATGGAGCATTCTTTGACGAAAGCAAAGTTTGAAGGAGAAAATTATTATTTCAAATAAAAATCATTATTTCTAACCTTGTCAATGTCTTGACTATATTTTCTAGTCATTTTGCAACTCATTTGATAAATATAAGTGTGAGTTTTCATGGAAAAACAAAATTGTCTGGGTGACCCCAAACTTATGAACGGTAGTGTAAGTTGTCTATCCACTATAATATTACAGTGGTCTGTAGCCTTTTTAGCTATTGCTGGATTTCACAGCTGGGAGTTGTAGTTTTGCATCCGCTGTAGAGCTACAGGTTGGAGACCACTACATATCGTCAATGGATGAAGTATTGTACAAAGTTATTTTTACTTGGGGTACGACTGGATAGGTATTTTGTCTACAATTTCTCCATGTTCATTATACCTTCGAGTTAGAGGTTTTCAGGAACTAAAACATTCCAAGCCTATTCTTAGGAAAGGCCACGGGTAGGTGTCTGACCCCAAGGACCACCGCTGATCAGCAGAATGGGGCTGCAGTACCATGCATAGTCCCTTTGTTCTGATGATTGGCAGGGGTCGGATCCCTACCTATCAAACATTGATGGCCTATACTATTTTTCAAGCACCTAAAGAGTGGGTGCTGCATGAAATTACAGCGCCCTCCCCTGGCTGTATTCGCAAGCGAGACCTTTTGACCGCATCTGTTTATGGTGCTTGTCCCTATACTGCTCCTTCAGTTAGATCCTATAGATTCCTTATACATGTCGAAGAGGGGGTGTGGTTTGTATATATCCGGCAGATCTTCCACATAGAGCCTGTAAGCATATATGATTATGGTTGTCACGATACCAGAATTTGGACTTCGATACCGATACTTTGTGTAGTATTGCGATTCTCAATACCATAACGATATTTTGCCAACAATAATAAAAATAAAAAGGTCTTCCATTTTCTGATGTGAAGCACGCGGTGTGATGAATTTTGAACCTCCATGTGCCTCACATTAATAGTAATTAACCCCATCATGTACCTCAGTCATAATGGACAACATTGGGTTAATGTGTGAGGTACATGATGGGGTTAATTATGATTAATGTGGCACATGGAGGTTCAAAATTCATGTGCCAATATCATGTGCCTCACATTAATAAGTGAAAAAAGTTTTTTCTTTTCTTAGCATAAATTATGCTATACATTCGGTGTGCAGGTTATTACTGTCGTGACTATTGAATATGTGTATATTTTATGTATTAAGACTTTTATTTTAATGTTTATTGTAAAAAAAGTGTATTTTTTTTAAATCTGATATTACTTTTTTTTTTTTTTTTTAAACTTCAGTGTACTGGCATATATCTATATGCCAGTACATTAGCCTGTGTATGTATAGTACACAGGCAGTTGTTAGGACATACCTCAGTATGCCCTAACAACATGAAATATGGTATGTCCCGCGATCGCGTCACATGGATTCCCTATGATGCGATCCAAGGAGCATCCCACCCCTTCTCATTTTTCCCTTTAATGCTGCACTCAGCTTTGATCGCGGCATTAAAGAGCATAGCGGTGGAGATCAGAGGTTTCTCTGATTTCCGCCGTTAGAGTGCGGCTGTGGATGTTGCCCTGCTCCTGACAAGTGTGCGTGCGCTCGGTCAGTATGAGGTGTTGCGACCTGCGCTTCACTAATGAAGACAGAACATGGTGGTGTTTTGCCGTGCGCCCACCATGTTCTGTTTTCAGTGCCGGCGCTCATTAGTGCAGTGCCGGCCGCATTACATCATGCTGACCACGCGCATGCACACGCTTTTAGTCAGGAGCGGGGCAATGGCTGTATCACACAGCTGTAGCCCCGCTCTAACTACATTCATGTGTTACAATACTAAGCTGTGCGGTCGCACAGCTTAGTATCAAAATACATGAATTAACTGTATTGAACCGTTTGACGGTGCACGGCATCGAAATAGTATCGAAATTTGGATGCATCGGGCAAACCCTATATATAATGGCTTTCCTCTGTCACCTCAGAGCCATTCAGCAGCACACAGTGGGATGACGCCTCACTGCATTATTTGCAGGATTTGTATACATTCAGCTTTATCTGTGCTGTATTAAATGTGTTTTCTTTTTCGGCAGGTACTGTTCTTATTAAAAGTAGCAATGGGCAACTTATTCTGGTCTCCCAACAAGCTTTGGCACGAGCTCAGGCTCAAGTTCAAAATTCAAGTTCAAGACCGCCTATATCTGCCAGTGCCCCCACCATACAGATCTGCAACATTCAGGTAGCAATGTAGACTTTATGGTGTAATGTATGACCGGCACATTTACAGTGAATGCCGCCCCTGCTATGTAGGAATTGTATTTGTCATATTCTGGATTTTCATTGTAACTTGGTATAGATTTAAATCGATCACCTCCTCTGTAGTCTATAGAAACTATTTAGAGCAGGCTTGACATTTTTTAGTTGCTCAGATATGGATGATTGTTACAGCCTTTGCATGTTGCTATAATATCCATAGTTTCCATGACCACCTTGTGGATGTGACGATCACCAGTAAAACAAAGCATCAGGTTTAATGTTACAGAGAGCAGGGCAACAAAATCAAACCGTCACTAAAACAATCGCTGGTAGTAAAGCGGTTGTCCGGTTTCAGCAAATTTTGTGTTTTTAAAAAAAAAAAATTAAGTTATACAATTTTACAATATATTTTCTGTATTATTTCCTCACGGTTTTCAACGTCTCTGCTTGTTGAAATTCAGTATGAACATTCATTGTTTACATCCAGTGGATAATATTCTGTCCTGGTCATGTGATGGACACACAGGTGCACGGCTCGTTACAGTAAAGTATGTTTATCAGAGCTGTGTCTTCTAAAGATCCCAGCACCTGTGTCCATCACATGACTATGAACAGAATTTTATCCACTGGAAGTAAACAATGAATGTTCCTACTGAATAACAACAAGCAGAGATCTTGAAAACAGTGAAGAATTAATACTCAAGGAATGTTAAAAATGTATGACTTTTATTGATACAAATAATAATATTAATTCACTTAAACCGGACAACCTCTTTAACCCCTTCCCGACATTTCTCGTATGGATCCGTCATGGAAAGCTAGTGCTGCCAGAAGCTGAGTTGGTGCCATCATCGCCGGATGTCAGCGGTGTATTACAGCTGACATCCGGCTGTAATGGCAGGGACCGAAATTAGCGTCGATCCCCGCCGTTAATCCCTTAAATGCAGCGGTCAAAAGCGATCGCTGCATTTAAGGTGTTTGCAGCTCATCGGCACCCTAGCAATGAAATTTCCGGGGTTCCAGTGGCTGTATTGGCAACCGGAGGCCTAATACTGGCCTCCCGATCTGCCTAGTGCGGAAGACTTTCAGGCCCCGACTGGAGGTGGGGCCTGAAAGGCTTCCGTAGCAGACGGCAAGATGGCGCCGGCGTCATCAGCGGTGGATGTCAGCTGTATGTTACAGCTGACATCCATCTGTAACGACTGGAACCGGAGCTAGCTCCGATCTCTGCCATTAACCCCTTAAATGAAGCGATCGCTGCATCTTAGAGGTTGCTAGCAGATCGGCAGCACTGATTGCATGGCACTGCTGCTATGTCAACAGGAGGCCTAACAATGGCTTCCTGCTCTGCCATTACGGAAGCCGATTAGGCAAAGCCTAATCAGCTTGCTGTCAGTGAATGACTGGCCGATCTAATGCATTGCACTACGTAGGTAGTGCAATGTATTAGAAAATAAATAAAATCAGACAGTTGGACCTTCAAGTCCCGAGGGGGGCTTAGAAAAAAAAGTGTAAAATAAGTTTTAAAACGTATAATAAAAGTTTCAAGTAATAAAATAAAATCCAATCACCCTTTTCCCTTTAAGTCCTTTATTATTGAGAAAAATAAACCATACGTATTTGCTATCGCCGCGACTGTAACGGCCTGAACTATAAAAATGTTATGTTATTTATTTCACACAGTGAACAGTGTAAAAAAACATACTAAAATTTCAGTTTTTTTGGTCACTTTGCCCTACAAATATTGGAATAAAAAGTGATCAAAAAGTCTCATGTATCCAAAAATGGTACCTATAAAAACGATAGCTTGTCTCGCAAAAAACAACCCCTCATACAGCTCCATTGACGAAAAAATTAAACCGTTATGGTTCTCACAACTTTGCGACAGAAAAAATATATTCTTTGTACAAAAGTAATTTTATTGTGCAAAAAGTTGTAAAACCTAAAAAAGTGCTATAAGTTTGGTATGGCCGGAATCGGGCTGACCCGCAGAATAAAGTTAATATGTAATTTATAATGCATGGTGACCGCTGTATAAAAAACCCCCCAAAAAAAACTATGCCAGAATTGCAGTTTTTTGGTCACCTGTCCTCCCAAGAAATAAGATAAAAAGTCGCATGTACCCCAAAATGGTACCAATAAAAACTATACCTCGTCCCGCAAAAATACTGTCCTCATCCCACCAAGTCTATGAAAATATAAAGTTATTTAACCCCTTAACGCACCAGGACGCACCGGTACGTCCTGCATTAAAGTGCTTTAAGGCACCAAGGCGTACCGATGCGTCCTGGCTAAAAACTGTCACCCTGTTAAAGGACAAGGTGACAGAACTGTGCCGTCAACTGTTTGACAGTTGATCGGCACAGTAAGACGGCAGGGGACCATTCACAGCTGTCTCCTGCTGGCGATCGCTGTGATTGGTCAGTCTGCTTTGACTGACCAATTACCGCTCCATGACGTGGTGTATGTGATGGCGCTGGCTCAGCTTGAGCTAGCGCTATCATCGCCGGTAATCAGCTGTCCGGCACCCCTCTGCAACGGCCAGGACCGGAGCTAGGCTCCGATCCGGCCGATTAACTCCTTCGATGCATCGATCAACGCGATCGATGCATCGAAGTGTCTTGTAGCCTGTCGGCAACCACGATGGTTGCCACGGGCGTGGGTGTCAGCTGTTTGTCACAGCTGACATCGTGCTCTAACAGCCAGGACCGGAGCTAGGCGCCGATCCGGCCGATTAACCCCTTAGATCGCACCCTATGGTTGCTAATGACAACCATCAAAACCCGCGGGTGTTCCGATGGTTGCTATGACAACCTTAGTCTAACAAACGCTTCCTAGTACGGAAGCCTATTAGGCCTCGCCGGGAGGCAAAGCCTAATAGGCTTGCTGTCAGTGAATAGCTGACAGCTCTAATACACTGCACTATGTATGTAGTGCAGTGTATTAGAATAGCGATCAGGGCTTCATGTCTTCAAGTTACCTAGTGGGACACAAAACAAGTTAATAAAAATGTTGTAAAAAAACCATTTTACCCCTACGGTGAACAAGGTAATAAAAAACTATCCCAGAATCGCTGTTTGTTAGTCACTACCCCTCGCAAAACAGAATTAAAAAAGGGATCTAAAAGTCACATGTACCCCAAAATTATACCATTAAAAACTGCAGCCCGTCCCGCAAAAAACAAGCCCTCCCGCAGCTTTTTTGACGGAAAAATAAAAAAGTTATGGCTCTCAGAATATGGTGACACCAAAAAATAAATTATTTGAAACAAAAGTGATTTTATTGTGCAGACGCTGCAAAGCATAAGAGAAACTATATACATCTGGTATCACCGTAATCGTACCGACCCGCAGAATAAAGTAAAATTCTCATTCATAGCGCATGGCGAACGCCGTAATTTTTTTAAAATAAAAAACATCAGAATTGCAGGATTTTGGTCACCTTGCTTGCCAAAAAAAATTAAATACAAAGTGATCAAAAATATCGCATGTACCCCAAAATGGTACCAATGAAATCTACAGATTGTCCCGCAACAAATAAGCCCTCACCCAGCTCCGGTGGAAAAAAAAAAAAGTTCTGGCTCTCAGTATATGGTGATGCAAAATGTGCAGAGTGTTCCAAAAGCGGATAAGATCTGGCACCATTTATCAGTGCGACACCGGCCACATATCTATGAATTATTATTTATTTACCCCATTATTATACCCTCTTATGCCCTGATATACTCCGCACAGCTTACATACACCCCCACATCATAAACTGAAATACCAGCAAAACCCCAAACAAAACTACCACTAAGCAAAATCTGCGCTCCAAAAGCCAAATGGCGCTCCCTCCCTTCTGAGCCCGGCAGCGTGCCCAACGGGCAGTTTGCGTCCACATATATGGCATCGCCATACCCGGGAGAACCCGCTTAACCGTTTGAGGTATTTGTCTTCAGTGGCATGAACTGGGCACAAAATATTGTGCACTAAAATTGCACATACCTGTGGAAATTTGCAATTTTCACTTTGCGCCATCCACTGAGCATTCATTTATTATAGAAAAAAAAAAACCTGTGTGGTCAAAATGCTCACTACACCCGTTAATAAAATGCCTTCAGGGGTGCAGTTTCCAAAATGGGGGTCACTACTTGGGGATTTCTTTTACTATTTGACCCCAGAGCTCTGCCATTGTGGGCTAATTCTGCGAAAATCACCAAAATAGGTTTCACATGCACCTTTCACTCCTAAGCCCTGTCATATGTCCAGGCAAATGATAAATGCCTTGAGGGGTGTAGTTTACAAAATGGGGTCACTACTCGGGGTTTTACACTCTACTCTGGTACCTAAGGGAGCTCTGCAAATGCGACATGGCGCCCATACACCAGTCCAGCAAAATCTGTGCTCTAAAAGCCACATGGCACTCCTTCCATTTTGCGCTCTGCCATGTTCCCTAAACAGCAGTTTAGAGCCACACATGGAGTATTGCCGTACTCGGGAGAAATTGGGTAACAAATTATGTGTTGTTTTTTCTCCTAGTAACTCTTGTGGAAAAAAATAATTGGGTGCAAAACTACATATTTTTGGGAAAAAAAAATAATTTTTCATTTTCACTGCCTCATTCTAATACAAACTATGAAGCACCTGTGGGATCAAAATGCTCAGGACACCCCTAGATGATTGCCCTGAGGGGTATAGTTTCCAAAATTGAGTCACTTCTCAGGGGTTTCTACTGTACGGGTACCTCAGGGGCTCTGCAAATGCGACATGGAGCCCAAAAAACAATCCACCAAAATCTACATGCCAAGCAGCACTCCTGCATTTCTGAGCCCTGCGGTGTATCCAAGCAGCAGTTTATGACCACATGTGGGTTATTACCGTACTCGGGAGAAATTGGTTTACAATTGTTGGGGCGCTTTATCTCCTTTATTCCTTGTGAAAATGAAAAAAATTCAACATTTTAGTTGAAAGAATGTAGATTTTCATTTTCACTGCATAATTCCAATAATTCAGCAAAAAAACTGTGGGGTCAAAATGCTCACTATACCGCTAGATAAATTCCACGAGGGGTATAGTTTCCCAAATGGGGTCACTTTTGCCAGGTTTTTACTATTTTGGCCCCTCAGTGGCTTTGCAAATGTGACATGGGGCCGCAAACCATTCCAGCAAAACTTGAGCTCCAAAAGTCAAATGGCGCTCCGTCCTTTCTAACTTCCGCCATGTGTCCAAACAGCAGTTTATTACCACATATGGGGGTATTGCTGTGCTCAGAAGAGTTTGCTTTACAAATATTGGGGTGTTTTTTCTCCTTTATCTATTGTAAAAGTGAAAAAATCTGAGCTGAAACTACATTTTATTAGAAGAAATTTAGATTTTCAATTTCACTGCATAATTCCCATAAATTCAGCAAAAACCGTGTAGGGTCAAAATGCACACTATACCCCTATAAAAATTCCTTGAGGGGTGTAGTTTCCAAAATGGGGTCACTTTTGGGGAGTTTCCACTGTTATGGTCCCTCCAGGGCTTTGCAAACACGACATGGCAACGAAAACCATTCCACCAAAATCTGCGCTCCAAAATCCAAATGGCCCTCGTTCCCTTCTGAGACGTGCCGTGAGTCCAAACTGCAGTTTATTACCACATATGGGGTATTGCCGTAATCGGGAGAAATTGCTTTACAAATGTTGGGGTGCTTTTTCTCCTTTATCCCTTGTAAAAACTAAAACATTCATTTTCACAGACCAGTTCCAATAAATTTAGCAAAAAATCTGTGGGCTAAAAATGCTAACTATACCTCTTGAAAAATTCCTTGAGGGGTGTAGTTTCCAAAATGGGGTCACTTTTGGGGGGTTTCCACGGTTTTGGCACCACAAGACCTCTTCAAACCTGACATGGTGCCTAAAATATATTTTAATAAAATAGAGGCCCCAAAATCCACAAGGTGCTCCTTTGCTTCGGAGGCCTGTGTTTCAGTCCATAAGCACACTAGGGCCACATGTGGGATATTTCTAAAAACTGCTGAATCTGGGCAATAAGTATTGAGCTGCGTTTCTCTCGTAAAACCTTCTGTGTTACAGGAAAAATGTATTACAAATGAATTTCATAAAAAAAAAAAATTACATTTCACCTCTACTTTGCTTTATTTCCTGTGAAATGCCTAAAGGGTTAAAATACTTTCTGAATGCTATTTTGAATACTTTGAGGTGTGCAGTTTTTAAAATTGGGTGATTTATGGGGACTTTCTAATATATAAGGCCATCAAAGCCACTTCAGAACTGAACTGGTCCCTGAAAAAATAGCCTTTTGAAATTTTCTTGAAAATCCGAGAAATTCTAGCTAAAGTTCTAAGCCTTGTGACGTCCTAGAAAAATAAAAGGACATTCAAAAAACGATGCAAACATAAAGTAGACATATAGGAAATGTTAACTAGTAAATATTTTGTGTGGTATTACAATCTGTTTTACAAGCAGATACATTACAATTTAGAAAAATTCAGATTTTTGCAAATTTTCTAAAAATGTTGGTGTTTTTTTACAAATAAATATTGAATTTAACTGAATTTTTTTTTCAGTATCATAAAGTACAACATGTCACGAGAAAACAATCTCAGAATCACTTGGATAGACGAACGCATCACTAGAGTTATTACCACATAAAGTAACACATGTCAGATTTGCAAAAATCGGCTTTGTCCACAAGGCCAAAACAGGCTTAGACACTAAGGGGTTAATAACCAGCCTATTTTAAACCTTACTGACCAAGCTATTTTTTACGTTTTTCCATCGTCGTATTCCAAGAGCTATAACTTTTTTTATTTTTGCGTCGACATCGCTGTATAAGGTCTTGTTTTCTTGCGGGACAAGTTGTATTTTTTAATAGCACCATATTGGAGTACATAGACTTTTATTAACTTTTTTTTGAGGGGGAATAGAAAAAACCCCAGAAATTTTGCCACTCTTTTTTGCGTCCTAAATCTACGCCATTTACAGTGTGGTTGAAATAACACAATGACTTTATTCAGCGGGTTGTTACGATTGCAATGATAGCAAATTTGTATAGTTTTTGTATGTTTTACTACTTTTACACAGTAAAAGCACTTTTTTTTCAAAATTATTTGTTTTTGTGTTAACATATTTGAAGAGCCATAACTTTTTTTTTTTTTTTTCCGCCGATGCAATTGTATAAGGGCTTTTTTTTTGCGGGACGACTTGTAGTTTTTATTGATACCTTTTTAGAGTAGATGCGACTTTTTGATTAATTTTTATCAAATTTTTTTTACGTTTTGCTGTTCACA
This sequence comes from Rhinoderma darwinii, assembly GCF_050947455.1. Lineage (NCBI taxonomy): Eukaryota > Metazoa > Chordata > Amphibia > Anura > Rhinodermatidae > Rhinoderma > Rhinoderma darwinii. Next base: position 99,875,525 of record NC_134691.1, on the reverse strand, counting down.
GAAAACAGGATTTTTTCCATTGTTTTTTATTTTATTTTTTTACGGCGTTCAGAGTGTGGGTTAAATAACATAATAGCTTTATAGTCAGGGTTGTTTACGGACGCGGCGATACAAAATATGTGTAACTTTTTTTTACTTTATTTAGCTTTTTTAATAATAAAGCATTTTGTAAGGGGAGAAAGTGGGTTTTTCATTTGATTTTTTTATTTTGATTTTTTTAAACTTTATTAAACTTTTTTTAAACTTTTTTTACTAGTCCCACTAGGGGACTTTAATATGCGATCCTCCGATCGCATTTATAATACACTGCAATACTTTTTGTATTGCAGTGTATTGCTGCCGGGCCATTTAAAATGGACAGGCATCTGCTAGGCCGTGCCTCTGGCATGACCTAGCAGGCATTCACTACAGGCAGACCTGGGGGGCCTTTATTAGGCCCCTGGCTGCCAACGCAGACACAGTCACTTGGCGATCTTATTGCCGGTACCGGTGGGATGAGAGGGAGCTCCCTCCCTCTCTCCAAAACAACTCTGATGCGGCCCTCGCTATTGAGCGCCGCATCTGAGGGGTTAAACGGGTGAGATCGATACTGATATCGATCTCACCTGTTCGAGCAGGGATGCCCCCAGCCCTCAGCTACCTCTGGTAGCTCAGAGCAGGGAGAATTAACGGCTCCCTGCTCTATTTATTTATTCTGATGCAGCGCAGTAAAAAGGCGTATGCATCAGAATAAAGCCCATTAGTGGCCGCCGTGAAAAGACGTATTGGCGGTCACTAACGGGTTAAGGCTCCAACAAGTCAGGAAAGAAAAAATATGTAGTTGTGCAGGCCGAAGGGGAACATTTCTTCGGTTTCAAGAGGCGAATTATCAAGGCCCTAAAATGAGGGAACCAGGAAGGGGAGGGCCCAAACATATCCGCTGGAAGCGACGGTGCCCTTATTATACTTGGACAACACTTTCCCAGCAAAATTCCCTAAACTGCAAAGGTGCGGAATGTGGACCAAAAGGGGGATAAGAAAGGATATCATTTATCCTTGCGACACCGGCCTGTGCAGAAAGGATTGCTTCACAACGTAACACATATCTATGGATTATTTTATTGTTTTTTTTTTACCACATTATTAAACCCACTGACTATGCCCCTGATGTACTCTGCCCGGCTTACATATGCTTCCACATTATAAACTGAAATACCAGTAATACTCCAAACAAAACTACTACCAAGGAAAATTAATGCTCCAAAAGCCAAATGGCCCTCCCCCTTCTGAGCCCTACAGTGTGCCCAAACAGCAGTTTACTTCCACATATATGGCATTGCCAAACCAGGGAAAACCCTTTTAACAATTTTTGGGGGGGGTGTCTCCAGTGGCACAAGCTGGGCACGACATATTTTCCACTGAAATGGCATATCTAGGGAAAAATGTTAATTTTTTCTTTTCATCATCCGCAGCGCAATCATTTATGGAAAAGACCTGTAGGGTGAAAATGCTTACTACACCCCTTAAAAATGAGGGGTGCAGTTTCCAAAATGGGGTCACTTCTCAGGAGTTTCTTTTATTATTTCACCTCGGTTCCTCTGCAATTGTGAACCAATACTATGTAAATAGCCAAATTAGGCCTCCATTTCGCATGGTGCGCTTTCACTCCTGAGCCTGGTCGAATGTCCAGGCCAAAGATTAGGGTCACATGTAGGGTGTTTCTAAAACTGGGAACCACAGCATAATAACTAGAGAGGTGTCTTGTTATGGTGGCACAAGCTGGGCAACACATATTGGCATATCTATGGATAAAATCCCATTTTCACTCTGCATCATCGAGTGCACACTAATTTCTGCAAAACACCTGCAGGGTTAACATGCTCGCTACACCCTAGGTGAATACCTTGAGGGGTGTAGTTTCCAAAAATGGGGTCACTTCTGGGAGGTATTCACTGTTTTGTTCCCACAGGGGCTTTGCAAATGCGACATAGTGCCCAGAAACTAATCCAGCAAAATCTACACTCCAAAAGCCAAATGCTACTTCTTCCCTTCTGAGCTCTACTGTGTGCCCAAATAGCAGTTTATGACCACATAGGGGTATTGCCGTACTCTGCAGAAATTGCTTTACAAATGTTGTTCTTTTTTTCCTTTATTTGTTGAGAAAATGAAACATTTTGAGCTAAAACTAGGTCTAATTGAAGAAAACCTCCGCAAACAATTCCTGCTAAATTTGAGCTCCAAAAGCCAAATGACGCTCTTTCCCTTCTAAGCCCTGCTGTGTGTCCAAACAGCCGTTTATGACCACATGTGGGGTATTGTTTTACTCGGGGAAAAAATGCTTTACAAACTTAGCTTTTTCTCCTTTAGTCCTTGTGGAAATGAGAAAAAATTAGCTAAACCTAGACTTTCTTTGAAAAAATTTGGATTTTCATTTTCAAAGCCTACTTCCAATAATTTCTGCAATAAACCTGTGGGGTTAAAATGCTCACTATACCTCTAGATAATTTCCTTGAGGGGTGTAGTTTCCCAAATGGGGTCTTGGGGGATTTCCACTCTTTTGACACCGCAAGAGCCCTTCAAACCTGACATGGTGCCTAAAATATATTCTAATATATTCTAATAAAAATAAATCCTCTAGGTGCTGCTTTGCTTCTGAGGCCGGTGCTTCAGTCCATTAGCACGCTAGGGCCACATGTGCGATATTTCCTTAAACTGCAGAATTCGGGCAATAAATATTGAGTTACATTTCTCTGGTAAAACTAAAAAATGGATTAAAAATGAATTTCTGCAAAAAAATAAATATGTAATCTGTAAATTTCACCTCTATTGCTTTAATTCCTGTGAAACGTCTAAAGGGTTAAGAAACTTTCTAAATGCTGTTTTGAATACTTTGAGGGGTGAAGTTTTTAAAATGGGGTTAATTATTTGGGGTTTCTAATATATAATGCCCACGAAGCCTCTTCACAACTGAACTGGTCCCTGTAAAATTAACCTTTTGAAAATGTGAGAAATTGCTGCTAAAGTTCTAAGCCTTGTAACGTCCTAGAAAAATAAAAGGATGTTCAAAAAAAACCTATGCTAATCTAAAGTAGACATATGGGGGATGCTAATTAGCAACAATTTCGTGTGGTATAACTGCCTGTCTTACAAGCAGATACATTTAAATTTAGAAAAATGCAAATTTTAGAAATTTTTTGCTACATTTCGGTGTTTTTCACAAATACTGAATGTATCGAGCAAATTTTTCCAGTCACATAGTCGAATGTGTCTCAGAATCGCTTGGATAGGTAAAATTATTTCAGTTATTACCACAAAGTGAAACATGTCAGATTTGAAAAATGAGGCTCTGTCAGGAAGGTCAAAAGTGGTCAAAGAGGGAAAGGGTTAAGAACCTTTTCAGGGGCTGATAATCCGGTGAACTAGCACTCGTGCTCGATCCAGGACATCAACCCTTACATGTTTACATGCATGGCAGCCGTCAGCGGATGAACGAGTTAATGCTGGTTTGTCGGCTGATCGGATCTTTTAGGCTTCCATAAAAATAATTTGTCAGCAGCACATCTCCCTGTATAAGCGAGATGTGCTGCCAATAAAATATGTATGTTGACGAACGATCGTATTAATTATTGTCCGTCCCCACATAGCCATGTCATTGTGCCATGTAAATCGTTACAGGGCAGGGATATGACTGTGTAAAAGTGCCCTTATTTAGTAGTAAATGCAAATCTTGGGTTAAATATTTCTCCTAGTATCATATTTTAACCATACATTTATGACTATCAACAGTACTAATACTTTGGTGTGTTACACATTGAATCTCTGGTTACGTGAACGATCATGTGGAATCCATTGATATAATAGCAAAACGTATTCCACTTGATGTTGGGTAGCACATCAAAAAAGTCATTCCAAATTATTTATATGTGATGTACGTGTGCAGCGACCTTTCTTGTATCGGGAAAGAATTCAGGCTCAATAAGTTAAATTAAAAACACCACTATATACAAACCTGTATATGTGCAACAATGTGTTCAATGGGTATAGAAACTTCCCAGCACTGACATCTTGCTGATTCTTTATTTTTTTTACATTTTATTCTCATTTTATAAAATAATTTTCAAAAACGCATTACAAAGATAACCTAACATAAATCACTTTGTATAAAATGCAAATTACAGGAAATAACATAGATAATACAGAAGAAAAGATTGCGTTGCAACCCTGTGGGGAGAATACCTACAAGTTGTCAGACCAAGCAATAGGACAATAAAGAATGAATTAAAGAGGCTCTGTCACCAGACTCTGAAATCCCTATCTCCTATTGCATGTGATCGGCGCTGCAATGTAGATAACAGTAACGTTTTTTTTTTTTTTTTTAAAACTTTCATTTTTGGCCAAGTTATGAGCTATTTTAGTGCACAGGAATTAACTGTTTGGTTGCCGTTAATAAATGGGTGGAAATGTCTATTTTGGAAGGCAGAAATAAGATTATAATAAGATTACTGCAGGGGAGAAAGGAATATTCAGTCCGGTAAGATGGAATATACTGCTGCTTATCTCTCGCCAGTAGGGCTTAATGAGCGGGCACGCTCACCAAATATGTAGATATGAGCCTATATTTCCCATGTATCTCCAACAGTGTTTATCCGGAAGGAGGTTAATTTTGTGGAAATTCTGGAGTACGGTACTACCTGGTGGACAGCTTGAAGGAACTCTGGATCCTCACGCAACGCGAGAAACCATGGGAATAACGCAATATGGCTGATCTATCTTCCTTAGACCAAGCAACAGGCTCTCCCAGTTTTGGTTCACTCTCCCAGGCCAAAATGTATGAAGGTTTAGAAGGTGCTCCCCCACCCACTAGATCATAGTATATTTTTAAAATTAATTTAGTTGGAGGAGAAGGAAAGTTGAGGAGAGTGTCTAGCCAAGATGGAAGGGGCAGTGCGGGAAACCTCTCAAGGAATTGTTTAAGTTTGTTATGCCCTCCATTAATAGATAAAATGAACAATTCATACTAAGTATAGAATCTAATCTGGGGGGCATTGAAGGTCGAAAAGCCTTATATAAGGGTAAGTTATTCATGGTATGCCATATGCTACCTTCAATGAGAGGAAGGCCCAATGTGAGGGGGAGCAGATTAACCGGTGTGAGTGGAGAGAACAGAATAGAGGGGTCCTGATTGGCTAGATATTTATGGAAGGCGAGTATGGTTCCCTTCCAGATGGGGTTTAGTGTGGTAACTGGGATGAAGGTGGTAAAAGAGCCCCATGGTAATGGTTTTAGTTTCGAACCTAGTATAAACCTCTGTCAACATGAGGGGGAGATTCCCCTGTCTTTTGTAAAAGGACCCATCCATGATTTGCTAAATAATATTTGTAGACATCAGGTAGGTCCATACCTCCAGAGGAAGGCCTTAAGGAGAGGAGTCTGTGCGGAAATCTGGGATTTTTTTTGCCCAAATCCTGATAAAGACCTTTGGATGTTTGTGAAGGACTTGGCAGGGGGGGGGGGGGGGATTGAACTGTTTGAATGGTATATAAGAGTTTTGGGGGAACAAAGGATTTGAGAAGTTTTCCTACGTATCCATGATATAAACTGAATTTTTAAATCATTCAACTGTGTATCTATTTGATTTAAAAGATGCTTATAGTTTAGTGTAAAAAGATGTTTGGGTCCCTGGGGAGTTGTATACCTAAGTACTTTATATGTGAAACCGGACATTTGAAAGGGAACCCTGTTTTGAGTAAGGCTACATGTGTGGCAGAGGCTGAGATATTTAAAACCTCGGACTTGCAAAAGTTGATTTTAAAATGAGAGACTTCACCAAAGTTTTCAAACAACTTCATAATGTGGGGGAAGGCTTGAACCTGGTTGGTTATGAGAAGGAGCAGGTCATTGGCGAAAGCTGCAGTGTGGTGTGCAAAATTACCTACACGTACCCCTTTTAATATTGTCTGTCTCACATTTTGGATTACGGTTTCCATGGTTAAAATAAATAGGGAGGGGGAGAGGGGGCATCCCTGTCTCGTGCCGTTAAAAATATTAAAGTAAGGAGATAGTGTCCCATCGGGCCCTGGGAACCGAGTAGAGAAAAAAAAAATTATTCTATAAAGGACTCCGGAAAACCAAAGGCTCTCAACGTGGCCCTCATAAATGCCCAGCTCACTCTGTCAAATGCTATTTCCGCGTCGGTGCCCCGTAGAACCAGAGGAAGTTTGTGGCTGTTCGTATAAGAAATAAGGTGTATTAACCGCAAAGTATTGTTTTTTTCCCCTCCCTTCCCTGCACAAAGCCTGTCTGTTCGTGGCCAATAAGAGATGGAAGGAGACCCATGATTCTATTAGCTAGTAATTAGGCCCACCACTTCAAATCCATATTGAGAAGGGAGATAGGTCGATAACTACCACAATCATTAGGGTCCTTACCTTCTTTTAGAAGTAATGTATCCCCCAGGGATTGTTGGGGAAGGGCTGCTTCCAGTAGTAGGGCGTTTCATAGCCCTAAAAAATTGGGGAGAAGGATATCTTTGTATTTCTTGTAGTAAGAGATTGGTAAGCCTCCTGGTCTTTTCCTGTTGGGGATTGAGAGTAGTACCGAGGACAATTCATTCAATTGAAAGGACAAAAGAAGGCGTTCTCTCTCAGTATCAGGCAGCTTGGGCAGCTGTACGGTAGACAGAAAGCTATTAATTAAGTCATCCACTCTGGGTTTTGAGGGTAAATTATAGAGGGAATTGTAGAAAGCTAGGAATTCTGCAGTGATACCATCAATATTAGTTACCTGATGGCTGAATTTCGTGTTAACCCCTTAAGGACGCAGCCTAGTTTTGGCCTTAAGGCTCAGAGCCCATTTTTCAAATCTGACATATTTCACTTTATGTGGTAATAACGTCGGAATGCTTAAACCTACCCAAGCGATTCTGAGATTGTTTTCTCGTGACACATTGGGCTTCATGTTCGTGGTAAAATTTGGTCGATATATTCAGTGTTTATTGGTGAAAAATTGCAAAATGTAGAGAAAATTTTGAAAAAATTGCATTTTTCAGAATTTAAATGCATCTGCTTGTAAAACAGACGGTTATACCACCCAAAATAGTTACTAGTTCACATTTCCCATATGTCTACTTTAGATTGGCATCGTTTTTTGAACATTCTTTTATTTTTCTTGGACGTTACAAGGCTTAGAACATAAACAGCAATTTCTCATATTTTGAAGAAAATTTCAAAAGCCTTTTTTTTAAGGTACCTCTTGAGTTCTGAAGTGGCTTTGTGGGGCCTATGTATTAGAAACCCTGATAAAACACCCCATTTTAAAAACTAGACCCCTCAAAGTATTCAAAACAGCAGTTAGAAAGTTTTTAAAACCCTTCAGGCATTTCACAGGAATTAAAGCAAAGTGGAGGTGAAATTTGCAAATTTCATTTTTCTTGCTGAATTTCAATTTTATTCATTTTTTTTTCTGTAACACAGAAGGTTTTACCAGAGAAACACAACTAAATATGTATTGTCCAGATTCTGCAGTTTTTAGAAATGTCCCACATGTGGCCCTACTGCGCTCGTGGACTAAAACACAAGCCCTAGAAGCAAAGAAGCACCTACTGCATTTTGAGTCCTCTTTTTTATTAGAATATATTTTAGGCAGCATGCCAGGTTTGAAGAGGTGTTGAGGTGTCAAAACAGTAGGAATCCCCCAATAGTGACCCCATTTTGGAAACTACACCCCTCAAGGAATTCATTTAGGGTTGTTGTTACCATTTTGACCGCACAGTTTTTTCACAGCACGTATTTGAATTGGGCTCTGAAATGAAAAAAATGTCATTTTTTCCAATAAAATGTCATTTGTGATCAAAATTTCTTATTTTCACAGGGAACAAAATACCCCATTTTGTTGCCCAATTTGTCCTTAGTGTGGCAATACCCCATTTGTGGTGATAAACTGCCGTTTGGGCCCATGGGAGGGCTCAGAAGGAAAGGAGCGCTATATGTTTGTTGGAGTCCAGATTTTGTTGGATTGGTTTTCGGGTGCCATGTCGCATTTGCAGAGCCCCAGAGGTATCAAAGCAATGGAAACCCACCACAAATGACCCCATTTTGGAAACTACACCCCTCAAGGAATTCATTTATGGGTGTTGTGACCATTTTGACCCCATAGTTTTTTCACAGAACTTATTTGAATTGGGCTGGGAATGAAAACAAAATTATTTTTTTCAAATAATATGTAGTTTTGGCTGAAAATTTCTTATTTTCACAAGAAACAAAATACCCCATTCTGTTGCGCAATTTGTCCTTAGTGCCGCAATACCCCATTTGTTGTGATAAACTGCCGTTTGGGCCCATGGGAGGGCTCAGAAGGAAAGGACCACCATTTGGCCTACTGGGGATTTTCTAGTGCGAAGTCATGTATGCAGAAGCCCCTGAGGTACCAGTACAGTTGAAACCCGCAAGAAGTGACCCCGTTTTAAAAACTACACCCTTAAGGCATTCATCTAGAGGTGTAGTGAGCATTTTGACCGGAGACCTACACCCCATAAACTGTAATGTGGGTTCTCCCGGGTATGGCAATACCCTACATGTGGCTGTTATCAGCTGCCTGGCCACACAGCAGGGCTCAGAGGGGAAAGACGAGGGGGGATAAGCTGTGCGGAGTGCATCAGGGTAAGTAAAATTGGGGTAAATCATAAACCAAGGGATGTATGATAAATTTTAAAACACTTTCATACAGAGCTCTGGTTATTCGGGACACGTGTCACATTGATATATTGGGTCATCCATTATCGCCCTCTTATAGTAGACTTTGCACCTCTTTTGACTTTTTCCCTTCTTGCCAGTTTGGGGAACTTCTCCTGGAAAGTGTTGCCCTGGTACGATGCGTGTGGGCTCGCTACCAGAAGTACTGGGTGCCCCCCCTTCTTGGTCCCTAAAGATTAGGTTCTTGATAATCACCTCTTGAAATTCCAGGAAAGTTCCCGTCTGGCCTGCACATCGACGTAGCATGTACGCATTGTACAATGCCATCTGTATGATGTGCCCGGCCAGCTTCTTATACCACACCGCATGGCGCTGTAGGGCTTCAGGGCTTGATCTTACAAGTCCACACCTCCCATGTACCTATTGTAGTCCAGGATGCAGTCTGGTTTGGGGGTGGCCTTTCCTTCATATATCCTAAACCTGTAGGTATACCCTGATGCACTCTCGCAGCTTATACATCTTCACGCCATACCTTGCCCTCTTACCCGGCAGGTACTCGCGGAATTGAACCCTCCCTTTAAAATGTACCAGGGACTCATCAATAGAAATACACTTCTCTGGGGTGTATGCTTGGGAAAACCGGGCACTGGAACGGTCTAATAGGGGTCTCCGTTTATACAAACGGTCAAAACTGGGGTCATCTCGGGGTGGGCACGGCTTATTATCAGTATAATGTAAGAAGCGAAGTATTGCCTCATTTATTTATTTTTTTTAGGTTCCAGTTCAGTTCTGAAGTTGCTTTGAGGGGCCCATATATTAGAAACCCCTATCAAATACCCCATTTTAGAAACGAAACCCCTCAAAGTATTCACAACAGCATTTAGAAAGTTTATGAACCCTTTAGGTGTGTCACAAAAATTTAGAGCAAAGTAGAGGTGAAATGTAAATTTTTTTTTTGTCAGAAAATCCTCTTTATACCATTTTTTTTATAACACAAAAGGATTTATCAGTGAAACGCAACTCAATACGTATTGCCCAGATTCTGCAGTTTTGAGAAATATCCCACATGTGGCCCTAGTGCGGTAATGGACTGAAGCTCCGGCCTCAGAAGCAAAGGAGCACCTAGTGGATTTTGAGCCCTCCTTTTTATTAGGCACCATGTCCGGTTTGAAGAGGTCTTGTGGTGCCAAAACATTGTGAACCCCCCCAAAAGTGACCCCAATTTGGAAACTAGACCCCTTTAAAAAACAGCAATTGTACTATTGGTTTTTTTTTTCGTTTTTTTTTGCAGCGTTCACCGTGCGCCATAAATGACATATTCACTTTGTTCTGCGGGGCGATACGATTACGGCGATACCAGATGTTTATAGTTTTTTTTTATGTCTTATGGCGTTTGCACAATAAAATACGTTTTGTAAACAATCATTCACTTTTTGTGTTACCTTATTCTAAGAGCCAGAACGTTTTTATTTTTCAATCAATAAAGTCGTGCGAGGACTTATTTTTTGCGTAACGAACTGTAGTTTCGATCAGTACCATTTTTCGGTACATGCGACTTTTTGATCTCTTTTTATTCCATTTTTTGGGAGGTGAAGTGACCAAAGAATTGTGACTGTGGTTCGGTTTATTATTATTTTATTTTACGGCGTTCACCGTGCGGGATAAATAATGAAATAATTTTGTAGTTCAGGCCGTTACGGACGCGGCGATACCAATTATGTATAGTTTATTTGTTTGTTTATATATTTTTATTAATAATAAAGGACTGATAAGGGAAAAAGGGGGATTTTTTACTTTTATTACTTTTAAATCTTTTATTTTCTTATTTTTACACATCTTTTTTTAACTTTTTTTTTACTTTATTACTTTGTCCCACTAGGGGACATGAGGGCAGGAGGCCCTGATCGCTATTCTAATACACTGCACTACATGCGTAGTGCAGTGTATTAGAACTGTCAGCTACTCACTGACAGCAAGCATAGTGGGTCCTGACGTTGTCAGGACCCACTAGGCTTCCGTCTATGGTATAGCCGGACGCCATTGTTTGGTGTCCGGTTGCCATAGTCACCATCGCCGGCCGCTATCGCGTAGCAGGCCGGCGATGGCAGCTTAACCCCTAAAAAGCCGCGATCTCTATAGAACGCGGCTTTTAAGGGGTTAATCAGCGGGGACACAGCGATCGGTCCCCGCTGTAGGAGCTGTGACAGCTGCTGAACAAGACAGCAGCGTCACAGCTCCTGTATGTGTCGGGAGGACGGCCGAAATGGCCGTTACTCCCGAGACGTACTATTACGGCATGGAGCGCGAACGATACAGCTGCCATGACGTAATAGTACGTCAAGGAGCGGGAAGGGGTTAATAGAGGAAATGAAAGACTGTTCTGACCTTTTCTTAAGTAAGGCCGACATAATTTTGGAACCCCTATCGCCATGGGCGTAATATTTAAATTGGCTTTGGCGGTAAAGTTTCTTCTAGTTCAGGTTGAGCCGGCGTCATCAGCGGTGGATGTAAGCTGTATGTTACAGCTGACATCCACCTGTAATGGCAGGAACCGGAGCTAGCTCCGATCCCTGCCATTAACCCCTTCGATGCAGCAATCGAAAGTGATCGCTGCATCTTAGCGGTTGCTAGCAGATCGCCAGCCCTGCCATTCAATCAGGGCTGCCGATGCTGCTTTGGCAACAGGAGACACAATGGCCTCCTGCTCTGCCATTACGGAAGCCGATTAGGCCCCGCCAGGAGGCGAAGCCTAATCGGCTTGCTGTCTGTGAATAACTGATAGATCTAATACATTGCACTACGTAGGTAGTGCAATGTATTAGAAAAAAAATAAAAAATCAGACAGTTGGACCTTCAAGTTGGGACTTGAAAAAAAGTGTGAAAAAAGTAAAAGCTTCAAGTAATAAAATAAATCACAATCGCCATGTTCCCTTATCAAGTCCTTTATTATTGAAAAAAATTATAATAAACCATATGTATTTGGTATCGCCGCGACCGTAACGGCCTGAGCTATAAAAATATTATATTATTTATTGCATGCAGTGAACAGCGTAAAAAACTACACCAGAATTTCTGTTTTTTGGTCACTTTGCCCTACAAATATTGGAATAAAAAGTCGCACGTATCCAAAAATGGTACCTATAAAAACTATAGCTCATCTTGCAAAAAAAAAAGCCCTCATACAGCTCTGTCGACTAAAAAGTTATGCTTCTCACAACTTGGCGACAGAAAAAATATATTCTTTTTACAAAAGTAATTTTATTGTGCAAATCATAGTAAAACATAAAAAAGTGCCATAAATTGGTATCGCCGGAATCGGACTGACCCGCAGAATAAAGTTAACATGTAATTTATAACGCATGGTGAATGCTGTATAAAAAAAACTAAATAAAACTATGCCAGAATTGCGGTTTTTTGGTTACCTCGCCTCCCAAAAAATAGGATAAAAAGTCGCATGTACCCCAAAATGGTACCAATAATAACTACAGCTCGTCCCGCAAAAAAACAGCCTTCATACCACTACATCTATGAAAAAATATAATTAGTTAAGGCTCCAATAAGTCAGGAAATAAAAAATATGCAGTTGTGCAGGTCCGAGGGGAATATTTCTTCTGTTTCAAGAGGCGATTTATCAAGGCCCTAAAATTAGGCAACCAGGAAGGGTAGGGCCCAAACATATCCGCTGGAAGCGACGACATTATAAACGGAAACCCTAGCAATACTCAAACAAAACTACTACCAAGCAAAATCAGCCCTCCAAAAGCCAAATGGCGTTCCTTCCCCTCTGAACCCTACAGCGTGCCCAAACAGCAGTTTACTTCCACATATATGGCATCGCCATACCCGGGAGAACCCTTTTAACAATTTTTGGGGGAGTGTGTCTCCAGTGGCACAAGCTGGGCACAACATATTTGCCACTGAAATGGCATATATATGGAAAAATATTAATTTTTAATTTGGACCATCCGCAGAGCAATCATTTATGGAAAAGACCTGTGGGGTGAAAATACACACTACACCCCTTAATAGATGCCTTGAGGGGTGTAGTTTCCAAAATGGGGTCACTTTCTTTTTATTATTTCACATCTGAGCCTTGCAATTGTGAACCAATACTTTGTAAATCGCCAAATTAGGCCTCAATTTTACATGGCACTCTTTCACTCTTTAGCCCTGTCAAATGTCCAGGCAAAAGATTAGGGCCACATGTAAGGTGTTTCTAAAACCGGGAAAAACAGCATAATAATTAGAGAGCTGTCTTGTTATGGTGGCACAAGCTGGGCACCACATATTGGTATATGTATGGGAAACAATCCCATTTTCACTCTGCAACATCGAGTGCACACTAATTTCTGCAAAACGCCTGCAGGGTTAACATGCTCACTATACCCTTAGGTGAATGCATTGAGGGGTGTAGTTTCCAAAGTGTGGTCACCAGGGCAGGCCTTAGGCTACAGGGTGCCCTGTGCGGAATTGCCCTTTGGTGCCCCCCCACTCCAATTATCATTAAGTATTGTCGGCATTTGGTGCTATTGTTTGTGCATTTGTTACGCCGAAAAACGTGTAAAAAATGCTTGGTTTAAGCGTCCCATTGACATCAATGGTATAGCGTACCGTTAGTGCATACGACGTGTTTTGTTTAAAAATGTGTAGCGTAAAAAAAGAAGCGTCCGGTCAATTCTTTTGCACTTAAAACGCGCCGAAAATGCGCCAGAATCGCACCTAATGTCTATAGTCAATGGGAGTTCTGATTGAGCGGCAAAAAAACACGCAGAAGGCTGCAAAAAAAGCAATGAATACACGTCAAAACCGCCTGTAGTTTAAAAAGAACTTTACAAAAACACTAGTGTTTTTAAGGGATTGTGCACGCACAAAATAAAATACGTCTCAAAATACGCAGCTGTTTTCAAGGGAAAACAGCTCCTGATTTTCAGACGTTTTTTATTCAGACATGTTTTTTGCTGCGTTTTTTTTTTTTTTTTTTTTAATTCTGTATTTATTTATCAAAGGTGAATGACAGAGAAATAACACATTTCACAACTCTGTTAAACATATATATGGCATGTGAGCACTACTGCAAATTATACAGTCATAGAAGACACAAAAGAGAGAAAGGGAATCGGATAGGTGAAGGAAAGAGGGGAGGGAAAGAAGGGTATTAAGGGGGAACTTATCCTCCGGGTCCGCCCCATAATCAGACGTCTCAGAAGAGGAACACGAAAATCCAATAACGCACCATTAGGACATTAGATCAAGATACTCTGAAGAATTCTCAAAGCCTACCCACGTAGACCACACACGCATAAACTTATCATGAGTGTCCCGTAGGGAAGCCGTAAGCTCCTCCATCCGTTTCACTTCCTGGATCTTCTGAAACTAAAAGGCGCACCGAAGGGGCCTCTACCTGTTTCCACATAGCCGGGATGCAAGCACATGCCGTGTTGATCAGATGCCGTACTATTGAATTCTTGTATGTGGAGATCGGGATGTCACACAGATGAAGCAGGAAGAAGCCTGGGGATCTGGGCAGCGTATAGTCCGTAAACCGAGATGTTACAGTCCAAACCGTCTCCCAGAATGTTTTTAAGCGCTGACACCCCCAAAACATGTGTAGGAGATCCCCGACCCCCACCCCGCATCTCCAACACATATCAGACCCTTCCAGATAAAATGTATTAAGCCTGGAAGGGACCCTTTACCACTTCGTCAGAATTTTGTATCCCGCCTCCTGAATTCTTCTTGATATAGAGGACTGATGAGTCATGGTATACAGTCGAGTACGCTCATCTGCGGTAAAACTTATGCCAAGATCCGTCTCCCACTTAGCCAAGTATGAGGGGTGTGAGTCTGCCGTTGGGGAATTTATGAGACTATAGTTTACCGAAAGGGCGTGACTGACCATGCCCAACGTGCATTGCATTTCAAATGTAAGATCACGTGAGAAATCGTCCCCAGGGTCAAGAGATAACAGAAAGTGACGGAGCTGGGAGGCCTGCCAAAGTGGAAGGTGTCCCGTATCCGCCCCGTCCGCTAATTGAGATGTTGTCTTCCAACTGCCATCAGTGAAATAATGGCGGGCCTCTGTCTCCCCCTACTAAACGTTTGCGGGAGAATGGTCCGGGTTCACAACCCGGCTGAAAAGAGGGATTGTCTAATACTGGGTATAGCGGTGACGGGGAGATCCGTAAATGTTTGAACACCTGCGCCGCAACTCGCAGGATGGGACCTATAAGGGAGTGCGATCTTGCCGATGCTGGTATCTGATCCAGTAGCCACGGGGCCGCCGAGAGAGGAAGGGATATGAAGGATTGTTCCAACTTGACCCATGGTTTGAACCCGGCATGTCTACACCAATCTATAATGCGCGTCAAATGTGCCGCCTGATAATAGCGGTGAATATCAGGCAATCCCAAACCACCGTCAAATCTCGTGCGGGTCAGAATTGTTCGTGCAATGCGTGCGGGTTTGTTCAACCAGATAAACTTAAGCATTAGAGAACAGAGTGAGGTAAAGAAAAGCAATGGTATGTAGATTGGGAGTGCCTGAAAGATGTACAACAGCCGAGGCAACACATTCATCTTGAACATGGCGCAACGACCGAACCAAGTGAAGGTCCCTTTCGACCATCTTTCAAGATCTCCCTGAAGTGTTCGTAATATGTGTGGATAGTTACAGGTATAAAGGTGTGAGGGCCGACTTGTGAGCCGAATACCAAGATATTTAATGGAACTAGTCGCCCACTTAAAGGGGAAGGAATCCGCCACGGCTGCCACCTCCTGGGGTGAGAGGGAGACATTAAGAGCTTCCGATTTTTGGAAATTAATTGTGAAGTTAGACAGCACTGCAAATGACCGGATTTCGGCCATCAGGTTCGGCACCGAAATACGGGGCCGTGAGAGGAAAAATAATAAGTCATCCGCATATGCTGCGGCTTTGTGGGTTGTGGCCACCACCTGGACACCCGCAACATCTGGGTTGGCTCGGACATGACATAAGAAGGGTTCCAAACATAGCGTGAATATCAAAGGAGATAGAGGACAGCCCTGGCGGGTTCCATTAGAAATGGGAATGGAGGAGTAATGGTGACCGTTGACCTTCACCGCTGCCGAGGGGGAGGAGTACAGACTCAAAATCCAACTGAGCATACCCCGGCCCAGACCTATATAAGATAGTCTCCTGGAGGAACGACCAGTCAATCCGGTCAAACGCTTTCTCGGCATTGGTGGAGAGCAAAAACGCTGGGACCGAGGAGGCGGTAATGTGCTCAATGCTGTTGACTGCTCGAATGGTATTATCTCTAGACTCTCTCGTAGGAAGAAAGCCCGTCTGATCTCCATTAATTATTGTCGATAAAAATGGTGTAATTCTGGTAGCCAAAATGAGATGGGCCGGTAACTACTGCATTGGGAGGGCTCTTTATCCTCCTTGGGGATTACTGTGATGTGAGTGTCTGTGGGCAGTGATCTACCTTCCGTAATGGAATTAAAGGCTGCCAAAAAAGGACTGGTGTGGAGAGGAGTACGTTTTTTGTAGTAGGCCAGAGAAAGACCATCGGGCCCTGGGGCCTTACCAGAAGGGGAGGTCCTGAGAGCTGCAAGAAACTCATCTGCCGTAATCGGGGTGTCTAGGCTGGCCACCGCCTCTTGCAGAATCTTACGTAATCCCGAGGATTAAATATAAGCACTGACTCAGGGATCCCCCGTAACTTGAGATTATTGCGCCTGCCTCTGTTTTCGATATCATCCACATGAAAGGCAAAGTCCTTCAGACGCATGGCCTGATTACTCACGGTTGTGGAGAGCGTTGACACTTCAGAGGCTAGTGACCGGTTGTTGTTCTCTATACGATGGACTCGATCGTCCAGAGAGCGCACAGATTGGGAGACTTCCATCAAGCTTTGGCCTGTTTCTCCTCCAGCTGAGACATGTGCGCCTCCATGTCGGCTCGTGAGCGGAGAGCTTGTACCATCTCCCATAGGCCAGCTAGGGTACGGTCCATCTGTGTGCCCAGCTCCTGAACCCCCATGGAAGGCACTACCGGCAAGGGAGAGGCCGACCGGAGAGCTGCAGGAAAGTCCTGTGATAGCCCCGGCAGGACGCATGTGGACGGGGTAGTGGAGGACGCCATGATACCTGCAGCAGCGCAGCCGTCAGGTTTCTGCTGCTGGGCTGGCGCTGGCTGCAGGAAACTAAGGAGGGTTCACGGGAGGCTCTGGGTGTGCCGGGCTTAGATTTGCCCCCTTGGCATGACGTTAAGGTCCGGTACTGGGTGAGTATTCACTGTGAGGTAAGCTGATGTGTCCGGAGCTCCGAATCAGTGCTGCCTCACGCCACCATGCCCCCCGCTGCGTTTTTTTAACTGCTGTTTTTCTATAGTCTATGAAAAACGGCCCCAAAAAACGGCTGAAGTGACATGCACTTCTTTTTCGTGGCTGTTATTTTTCCGCGGTCTTTCAAAACAGCCGTGTAAAAAACCCCCCCGTCTGAACAGAGCGCCTTTTTCCCAATGGTCAGATGTTTGGAGGCGTTCTGCTTCCAATTTTTCCACCGCTTTTAGCACAGTGTGCACAAGGCCTATGTTTTGGTAAGGCTGTTTTCACATTACATCCTGCCTGTCCATTTATCATATGCGGTGGAAAAGCTCCTGGCGCGTACATTAAATGGACACAAAAAACATGCATTACCCTTTCATAAAACAGCGCAGTCACAAAGCCCCCCACCCGTACTGAGGCTTTTTTAACCTCCCTGTGCATACATTACACAGATGGGCAGGATGTAATGTGAAATTACCTTTTAGGCTGCGTTCACACGGGGCAGATAAGCTGCATAAAAGAACACAGCGTATTGGTCCTGTGTGCCGCGGGGAATTTGGGGCGAAAAACCACACCAAACTGTGGGGCAGTTTCTCGCCTGGAATGTCTGCTGCGAAAAACTGCAGCACTTAGCCAGCCTGATTGCAGGCCGGCCTCCTGGGATGACCTCTCATCCCAGGAGACCGCTGCAGCAGCGGTCACATGGGATGAAGCGTCATCCCAAGAGGCCGGCCATCTGACATCATCCAGGCCGGCCTCCTGGGATGACGTTTCATCCATGTGACCGCCGCTACAGCCTGTGATTGGCTGCAGCGGAGGTCGCATGAGATGAAGCGTCATCCCAGGAGGATAAAACACAGATTTCTGAGTGGCGGTTTTTGCAGCGGGATTGCTGCGAACCCGCCGCAAAAAACGCAACAACTGCTATTTGTTGCGGAATTTACCTCCCTCCCCATTTAATACAATGGGGAAAACCTGCAACAAATAAGGCGCGTTTAGGAAAATACAATTGACTTGCTGCAGAATTAAACTCTGCGCCGCAGGTCAGTTTTTTTCCGCTCAGTGTTTACATAGCATGTGGATGAGATTTGTTTTATCTCATCCACTTTGCTGTTACTGTATTTGCCGCAAATTTTCTGCAATTAATTCTGTTGCAGAAAATCTGCAGTATTTACGCAATGTGTGAACTGGCCCTTACTCCGTTTACACAGAGGCTATCTTTTGTATAACAGAAAAAAATCTTAAAACTGCTGTCCACGTGGGCAATGTTGATACTTTTTATTACTACTTATTTAACTCACACTCTGAAGGCTATAAAATAGCCAAAATCACTGTTTTTGTTCACATTAACTCTAAAAAAAAAAAAAAAAAAATGTAATAAAAAATGATCAAAAAATTGCATATACCAAAATATTGTACCAATAAAAGCTACAGCTCGTCCCGCAAAATATAAGCCCTC
Organism: Rhinoderma darwinii; assembly: GCF_050947455.1. Taxonomy (NCBI): domain Eukaryota; kingdom Metazoa; phylum Chordata; class Amphibia; order Anura; family Rhinodermatidae; genus Rhinoderma; species Rhinoderma darwinii. The sequence goes on along the minus strand of NC_134691.1, from coordinate 99,857,089 downwards.
GCACCACTTAGACAAAAATATAAAAAAAGTTATGTCTCTCAGAATGTGGTGAAACATTTTTTTTTTTTTAACAAATAGTTTTCTTTGTAAAAGTAGTAAAATATATAAATAACCTATATAAATTTCGTACCACCATAATCGTATTGAGCCGCAGAATAAAGTTAAGTTGTCGTTTTTTACCACACGATGAAAGCCGTAAAATCGAAAACCCAAAAAACTATGGAGGAATCCCAGTTTTTCTCTCATTTCAGCCCACAAAGATTTTATTTTTTCAGTTTCCCAGTACATTATATGGTACTTTAAATGGTGCCAATAGAAACTACAACTCATGCCGCAAAAAATAACCACCACCCTATTGACGGAAATTTTTTAAAAAGTTATGGCTCTATGAAGGCGAGTAGTGAAAAACGTAAATGAAAAAGCAAAAAATGTCTCAGTCATGAAAGGGTTAAAACAAGAAAGCAGCTCATACTTGCCTCTCTCTTCCCAGATGTTCCTGCATTAAGGGTTCCCGTCACCTCTGTTCTTGGTTTGTATACAGATCGGCTGCAGTGGTGACATCACGTCGACAGTACGTCACCGCTGCAGCCGCTTTGCATACAAACCGTGAACAGAGGTGATGGGAGCCCCCAGCGCAGGAATGTTTGGGAGGAGAAAGGTAAGTATAAGTTCTTTTTTATTTTAACCTCCTCTACTGCTTCAACAGAATTTCCTTTAACCCTTTTAACGTAATGTGCACAGGGTCTAAAAAGCCAACAAATGGTAAATGTGCACTATGGAGCAACTGAACAATGTGCCCATCTGCCATTAAGTGTCGTTCAGTGCCACCTTGGTGCCCATTTTCCACTTATTTCCCCTTTAGTGTCCTTATGTTCAGTGCCCCCTTGATGCATATTTGCCATTTACTGCCCGTTTAGCACCCTCTGTCACAGAAGAACAATAAATGGGCAATAAATGGCAAATGGGCACATAACAGGATACTAAAGGGGCAATAAGTGGCAAATGGGCACAAAGGTAGCATTGAATCCTCTGCCCATTTGCCATTATTAGACCCCCATCAGTGCCCCCATACAACCAAAGCCCACAGTCTGACTGACCTGCTGGGCTTCTTACAGTGCACTGTGCCCACTGATGCTGCTGTAGCGGAGCCCTGGGGAAATAGCCAGACCAGGAATGCATGGTACGATAGTCTCCTCCCTGTCTTGCGTCCTGAGTGATGTCAAGAGGAGGAGGGCGGTAGTCGCGGTGCGGGCAAGCCAGTAGTGAGGTCAGTGAGTGACACCTGACCCGCTGGCACCCTGAGCGGTAGCCGCAGAGCGGGATAAATTCACCCGCTGGCGCCCCCCTTACAGCATGGCGGCCTGTGCGACCGCACGTGTCGCACGTAGCGAAGGCCCGCAATGGTGGTGACTTCTGGGGGGTTCCACTGTTTTGGTTCCACAGGCACCCAGAAACCAATCTAGCAAAATCTGCACTGCAAAAGCCAAGTGCCGCTCCTTCCCTTCTGAGCCCTGCCGTGTGCCCAAACAGAAGTTTATGACCACATATGGGGTATTGCCATACTCTGGAGAAATTGCTTTACAAATGTTGTGGTTCTTTTTTTCCTTTATTTGTTGAGAAATGTAAAAATTTTGACCTAAAGCTACGTCTTATTGAAGAAAAGGGATTGTTTTTATTTTCACTGCCCAATTCTAATAAAATGTATGAAACACCTGTGGGGTCAAAATGCTCACTACACCCCTAGATGAATTGCTCAAGGGGTGTAGTTTCCTAAATGGAGTCACTTTTTGGTCGTTTTCATTGTTTTGTCCCCTCAGGTGATTTGCAAATGTGACATGGCCTCCGCAAACCTTTCCTGCTAAATGTGATCTTCAAAAGCCAAATAGCGCTTTTTCCCTTCTAAGCCCTGCCGTGTTTCCAAACAGCCGTTTATGACCACATGTGGGGTACTGTTTTACTCGGGAGAAATTGCTTTACATATTTTGCGGTGCTTTTTCTCCTTCAGTCCTTGTGGAAATGAGAAAAAAATTAGCTAAACCTACATTTTCTTTGAAAAAATGTAGATTTTCATTTTCATGGCCTAACTCCAATAATTTCTGCAAAAAAAACTGTGGGGTCAAAACGCTCACTATACCCCTAGATAATTTCCTGAATGGGTGTAGTTTCCAAAATGGGGTCACTTGTGGGGGGTTTCCACTGTTTTGTCCCCTCAGGGGCTTTGTAAATGTGACATGGCCTCCGCAAACCATTCCTGCTTAATTTGAGCTCCAAAAGCCAAATGGCGCTCTATCCCTTCTAAGCCCTGCCGTGTGTCCAAACAGCAATTTATGACAACATATGGGATATTGTTTTACTCAGGAGAAATTGTTTCACAAATTTTGTGGTGCTTTTTCTCCTTTAGTCTTTGTGGAAACGAGAAAAAAAAATCGCTATACCTACATTTTCTTTGAGAAAATTTCAATTTTAACGGCCTATTCCAATAATTTCTGTAAAAAACCTGTGTAATCAAAATGCTCACTATACCCCTAGATAATTTCCTTGACGTGTGTAGTTTCCCAAATGGGATCACTTTTGGGGGATTTCCACTATTTTGGCACTACAGGAGCCCTTCAAACCTCACATGGTGCCTAAAATATATTCTAATAAAAATAAGGCCCCAAAATCCTCTAGGTGCTTTGCTTCTGAGGCCGGTGCTTCAGTCCAGTAGCACGCTAAGGCCACATGTGGGATATTTCCTAAAACTGCAGAACCTGGCCAATAAATATTGAGTTGCATTTCTCTGGTAAAACTTTGTGTTACAAAAAAAATTGATTAAAAATTAATTTCTGCAAAAATAGTTTGTAAATTTCACCTACTTTGGTTTAATTCCTGTGACACGTTGAGGGGAGACATTTTTAAAATGGGGTGACTTTTTGGGGGTTTCTAATATATAAGGTCCTTAAAGTCACTTCACAACTGAACTGGCCCCTGTAAAAAATAGCCGTTTTAAATTTTCTTGAAAATGCTGCTAAAGTTCTAAGCCTTGTAACGTCCTAGAAAAATAAAAGGATGTTCAAAAAACGATGCCGATCTAAAGTAGACCTATGGGGGATGTTAATTAGCAACAGTTTTGTGTGGTGTAACTGCCTGTCTTACAAGCAGATACATTTAAATTGAGAAAAATGCAAATTTTTGCAATTTTTCGCAAATTTTTTGTGTTTTTCACAATTAAATACTGAATGTATCGAGCAAATTTTGCCAGTAACATAAAGTCCAATGTGTCACGAGAAAACATTCTCAGAATCGCTTGGATAGGTAAAAGCATTCCGAAGTTATTACCACATAAAGTGAAACATGTCAGATTTGAAAAATGAGGCTCTGTCGGGAAGGTCAAAAGTGACCAAAGCGGGAAGGGGTTAAACAATAGGTAAGCAATAACTGTCCTAAACACAGTTTAAGGGCCTGTTTACATCACCGTTGCCCTTTGCCCACCATTGTGGTTTCTGTCTGGTTAACCCCTCAATGGAAAGGCAAACTGAAACCTCAGCTTCCGTTTCCCTCTCCTTTGAACTCAATGGTGACGGAAACCATTAGCTAGGTTTAGGTCACCATTGAGTTCAATGGCGAGTGAAACGGAAGCTGAGGTTTCAGTTTGCTTTCCGCTGAGCGGTTAACCAGACGGAAACCTCCGAAGGAAACCCCTCAACTGAACGCAGACGGCTATGTGAACACACACGCCTAAAACAGTGTTAAGGTATTTCAAGAACTAGCAAAGGATACAGAAGTCCTGGATTGGATCAGGTGCAGTCCATCTCAATCCTCTTTGGGATGAGCTTCCCAGCGGCCCTGCGGGACTTTGAATTTTTGCTGGCGCCCACTCTTTCCCAAGGTGTAGGAGGAGGAACCACTGGCAAGGTTGCCAGTTCCTGAACTTGTGCCCAGTCCGGAATGTGAAGATCTGGGAAATCCAGCGCTGTCACAGCGTCTGTGAGATCTTCATGATTGCAGATTTGGAACCTTTTGTTAACTTGAAAGGAGATGCCAAACGGTAAGAGCCATCTGTAGAGGATTCTACGTTCTCTCAGAGCATCTGTCTGTGGTTTCAACACTCTGCTTTTAGATGTGTAATTAGTGTAATCATGGAGAGGTCTTGGAAAAGTGTAAGTCGCGTTCCTTCAAAGAGGATTTTGTCTCCCCTTGCTTTCTGAAGAATATCGTCTCGAACCCTTGAACTGAAAATTCTGGAGATAATATCCCTGGGATGGATCTGGAGGTTTAGTTTTAGCTCTGAGTGCTTTGTGCGCACGTATAATTGCGATTTCCTCTGAATAATTACCTCAGAATAGGTAAATATTTGTTTGAAAATGGGCAAGATAGATTCCGGCAGGACTGATTCAGGAACGCCTTTGATCCTTATATTATTGTGTCTCCCACGGTTATCTTGGTCTTCCAACTGGTCTGCCAGGGTGTTCAAATGAGATTAGCATGATCGGAGTGAGGAAGTAGTAGCTGCTGTGAAGTTGATGAGTTGCGACCTAGTAGTTTGCAGTTGCTCCACACATTGTATTAGGTGTCTTACCTCTTGCTTTATATCCACTAGTTCCTTTACAGGTTCCCGACCGCTGGCTGTATATATATAGGGCCAGCAGTCAGGGTCTCTGAAGTCCGCCGTATAGACTAATTACGGCGGCGCTTCAGAGACTGTGCACGCGCAATCTTTTGGCCCCTGAACATGTGATCGCTGTGACAACCAATCACAGCGATCACATGCATTTGTACGTATAAAACAGTGTGCACGCGATCGCGTGCACACAGCCCTGTGCCCACGCTGTTACCGACAGCACTGGGCAGAGTATCAGGGACCAATCTCATGGTCCCTTAACATGTGGTCGCTGTGAAAACCACAGCGACCACATTTGTTTTATTTCGACTTTTCTGGCAGTAAATCTCCTGCCTCTTTTCTTCTCCTCAAACATTGTTTCAGTGTGAGGAGAAGAAGAGACTCGAGAGAATAGCTGCCAGAAGAATACTGTGAAAAAAAAGTGTTCCACTGTAAAACATTCTCTGTATAGATAGATCTCTATCTATACAATCTATCCATCTATCTTTTTTTCTATCTATCTATCTTTCTTTCTTTTATTCTATTAGAATAGGCAGGTAGGGAGTATATAATTATATATATATATATATCCACATATATATAATATATATAGCAATAGCGGTTTATTTTTTGTTAGCGGTAGTGTAGATATATATACCAGTTAGTTTGTGTGTTTTATAAAAAAAAATAAAATAATTAGTTTAATTAGTGTTAGTGACGTTATGGCGAGGAAGTTGTTTAGCGCCGAGGAGGCATACGCCATGCTTTGGTCTGAGTCGGAGACCGCATCAGAGATGGCGTCAGAGTTGGAACCTGTTTTGGGCAGTGACGATGATAGCGTCACTTCAGGTTCATCTTCAGGGGACGTTGTCCCTGATGCAGTTGAAACTGCAGGGCCAAGTAGCGCTGTAGCACGGGACAGCCTGGTCCCTCCAGTCCAGGCTCTTGTATGGGCAAGTGCCCCATCTTTTGGGCCTAGAATCCACGGATTTACTGCCACTCCTGGCATAACCGTGGACAATACAAAGTTTGTCCAAATGGATTACTTCCATTTATTTATAACGGACGACATCCTAAATCTGATTGTCCACAAAACGAATTTATATGCCACTCAATATATAAGGCAGAAACCTTCATCCACCCATGCCAGAGATTGGACGTCCACCAATTTGCAGGAATTAAAAATTTTTTTGGGGCTCACCCTAAATATGGGTATTGTCAAAAAGCCCTCCATTAGGTCTTACTGGTCAACAAGACCCGCCCAAGCCACCCCAGTATATTCTGCAGTAATGCCCAGGTCTCGTTATGAGACAATAATGAGGTTCCTCCACTTCAATGACCACGCACAGGCCCCCCCAAGTACCGATGCAAACCGGGATCGGTTGTTCAAAATTAGACCACTGATAAATTCCCTGAATAATTTTTTTCTGCAACTTTACACCCCTGAGCAGAATGTAAGCGTGGACGAATCCCTCCTCAACTTACATGGAAGACTTAGCTTTCGCCAATATCTACCTTCCAAAAGGGCAAGATATGGCGTTAAGCTTTATAAACTGTGCGAAAGCGGGTCAGGATATACCACCGCCTTCAGGATTTATGAAGGGCGGGACCGCTCAATAAATGTTCCTGGATGCCCTCCTGATCTTTCCACCAGCAGTAAGATCGTGTGGGAGATAATGTAGCCTCTGCTTCACAAGGGGTACCACCTGTACTGTGATAATTTTTATTCGAGTGTGCCCCTGTTCAGGCATTTGCATGCTGCAAGGACTGGGGCATGTGGTACCATGCGCAAAAACCGTATTGGTTTTCCACAGCAATTAGTGGAGAAGCGCATGGTAAAGGGGGACTCCTGTGCTTATGCATCTGAGGAATTGCTGGCAGTCAAGTACAGGGATCGCAAAGACGTGTATGTGCTAAGCACGATTCATACCGCAGGAACAGTGGCGGTGAGGGAAAGGGGGGCAACATCGGACAAGCACAAACCAGTGAGCGTGTCCGAATATAACAAGTACATGGGGGGGGGGTTTATTTAAGCGACCAGGTTTTACAGCCCTATTTAGTGAAGCGAAAAACAAAAACCTGGTACAAAAAAGTGGCCATCTATTTGTTACAGGTGGCCATCCACAATTCATTTGTGCTCTACAAAAAAAACAGAGGCAGAGACAGATACCAGGATTTCCAGGAGAAAATTATTGAAGGCCTCATATTTGATGTTCAGGACACCCGAGAATGCCCCCAGTCTGAGGATGTCACGCGACTGACTGAAAGACACTTCATCAGTCGGATTCCCCCAACACCAACCAGAAGCAACCCCCTGAAAAAGTGCCGCGTCTGCAGAGAAGACGGGCACCGCAAAGATTCCCGATATTTCTGTCCATCATGTCCCTCGCAACCAGGCCTGTGCATTGAGCCATGTTTTAAAAAATACCACACTGTTCTGCATTATTAGATTTTAGTTAATTAGTTGAAAATATATTTGCCCTACATTACATTTTTATTTTTCCCCTGATTTTACTCCAAGGGTGAGGGAGGGAATGGGTGGGTGGGGGGTGGATGTCATGTTTGCATGTTTTCTAAAGTTTATCTGCTCGATAGCTCCATTTGCATAAACCTGCAATTTCTTATTTTAGAAAACCCCAAAAAATAAATTCCCATTATACCCCTAGATTAATATTTTGGGATCTCTGCTTCAAGAGCAGATATTTTGGAAGTGTTATAGAAACTCTGAGTTTTGTAAAACCAGCTTTGAAAAAAGGCGATTTGTGAAATAAGCTTCTTCTATCGTCCGCCCTCCTACATCTCTATGTGATAAATAAGGCCCACATATTTGGTATCCCCATGCACAGGAGAAGTGGAAGAATGTGAAAGGAGATTAATTTTGTCCGTGGTCTATACTGTGTGTGAAAAATGCTAGCATAAACTGACGCATTTGCTAAAAAATTGCTCATTTTATTTTGATCCATCTTAATCAAGAAACTTTCAGAAGAAAACTGGACTGTCTAAAAATATGATAAACCCCTTGAAGAAAACCTTGTGGGGGTCTACTTGCGTGAATTAAGTCATTTATGGGGTGATTCTAATGTTTCAGCAGCATTACGCCCCCCAGAAAACACTATGCGGCTATAAAATCAAATGCAAAATTCCTGGACCGAAAAGGCCAAAAAGCCTCCTTTTATGCCAAGCCCTGTCACATGCCCGCACAGTGAATAAGGCACATATATTTGGTATCCCCATTCACGGGAGAAGTGGAAGAATATGAAAGGAGAGGAATTTTGTCCGTGGTCTATACCGTGTGTGAAAAATGCTAGCATAAACTGACGCAATTGCTAAATTCTTGCATTTTTTTCCAATTTTGCCCACTTTAGAGAAAAAAATAAAAATGATATATACTGACAAATGCCACTAAAACAAAGCCCTATCTGTCCTTTAAAAAGAGTGTAAAATTCAAAGATGAACTGTATTCACCTGCAGAGTTCTAGTCATCTAAAGAAGCGCATAGCAAAATTGTGAAATTTGCTCTGGTCATTTAGCTGTAAAACAGCCTAGTCCTTAATCGGTTAATTACAGGCTCCAATGCTTTCCTCAAAAGTTTGTTGATCAAGGATCTGGAGATCGGAAAGGTCCGTATTCGATACAGCATCTTCTAGGTCGCTAGCATCTGTCTCCTGATGATCTTGGGAACTTTTGGTGGGCGTGTTTTGTCCTGCTGTTTAGAAAGTGTAGTCTTTCACTGCCTGGTGAGAGGAAGGCTTATGGATAAAGCAATCTAGGTTGCCATTTTTCGACGTGTCCTGAGAATCTCTCGATATTACTAGGCCCAATCTTGACCATCTTTAGACATGCAGGCTGTAAGTAGTGAGTGGGTGGCTGCCCTGTATGGTAGGAAGAACTATTCCATGGCACTCATTGTGAGTCTGTGTATGAAGTCAGAAACAGAGAATGTCTGTTGCTCAAGGGGCCCCCTCTCCTCCATGGTATCAAGCATACATAGAAACACATCCCCAATAACAATGGGTAGAGAACAGATCTTGTAGGTAGAAAAGTGGGTCTTAGGACCGGGAGTTCAGCAATATGTACAAATGGCGCTGCTGCTCCTATCTAGGAAAAAAACACTCCTAGCATGAGAGACCCAAACACTGCAAGGGGTCCAAAGGCCAGAGGTACTGTGAAGGTAGCTTTTATCAGGTGCCTTTGCAGGGCCTATGCATATCCTATTTGGCCCAGATGGGCGTATGGAAGGTGAGGAGGCGTCTCACTTTCTCAAGCCCGCCGCACCAAGACTTTCTTTGGGAGTCGTTAGAAATTTAGGCTGCCGCTTTAAGTCGCAAACTAGGATGGAATATGAAAAAGTTCAGCCACGGACATCCAGCTGTCTGGGAGGGAGTAGGGCCTTCCCCTGGTCCTGAGCTCCAAGTTTAGGGCCTCCGGAAACAGCCGCAACGTTTGCGGGAGGTTCCTGCCACCGCCGGAAATCTAGGCCACGGCTTCGGGCTTTGTAGTAGGCCGCAGGGTCGGGAGGCTCACCTGCCTATATTTTCGTATATCCCCGAGTTCCTGGAGAGCCGCTGGTGCCTCTGGAGAGCCTCTGCAGGTGTTTCCTGGAGAGAATCCGCAGCTCCACAGAAGTGCGGCCGTTCAGGTAAGTGCGCAGGCCACGCCCCTGATTCATTATTTTGTAAGCACTGTTGTCCCTCCATCTGGATAACTCATTGTGGAGGATTCATCAAAACGAGTGCAAAGGAAATTCGGAGCAGTTGCCCATAGCAACCAATCCGCTTCCAGAATTCCTTTCTCAGATTCCCGTTTTATAATGAAAGTTGCAATCTGGTTACTATGGGCGATTGCTACATTTTTCCTTTGCAGTAGTTTTAATAAGTCTTAACTCGATATGTTTCTATGGAGATAAACGATGGGATTATATGTAAATTCTCTTATGTAGGATTCTCAAACTGTGCAGTTTAGAAATTTAAAGCGGTCATCCAATTAATTGCTATGAATAGTAGCTTTTTCTTTATCTTGTTCTCCATTGTGTTCTGGCCTGTAAATTGGTATTATCTCAGTAAGGCCGTATTCACACGAGCGTGTCCGTTTTTCAATCTGCATAAAATGAACAGTTTTTCATGCATATGACTGTCCGTGTTGCGTTAGTGTGGTTTCCGAGTGTCTGTTTTTCTTGTCCGTGTTTCTCAACTGCAAGCACTTCCTGGTCTTATTTATAGACTTTGATGGTCGAGTCTGATCTGCAAAATGGACCAGAATAGGACATGCGGTGAGTTTTATTCAATGCACACACGCTCCGTGAAAAAAACACGGCTGTGAGAATAGCCCCATTGAATTGCATTGCTCAGTTTGCTCTGTTATTGAAACCGACAGCACACGGACATGAAATACGCTCATGTATATGGCCTAAGGCTGGGTTCACAATTCATGGCCAAGCTACGCTGTTTGCTACGAATTTTGCAAAATCACATCAAAACAGTGCTGTTTTGCCGCGGTTGGGTCTAAAAAAATAAATAATATGCATTTTGTCTGGACGTGTGAAAATGTCAGGTCCGTATTTCACACCGAATAACCACCTCTGTAAATTGAAAGCTGAAGGCATGCCTGGAGAGAAGTACACCACACAAATGTCTGAGGTACAGCTTCAATGTCAGCCAGGAGCAACTGAACTTTATTCAGAACAAAGAAACACACACAGAGAAGACACATGCCCCTCCCTATAAGTTTTCCTATACATTCTTCTGCACACTCCTCTTTGCATTCCAGGGGGCGGTGTCTTCCATAGGTGTGTCCGACATGAACAAAGAACTTGTTATATATATCAGTATATTACACAAAGAACTGAAATGTATATACATATGTGTGAGGATAATATTTTTCAGACAATATACATAGTAATGATCCCTGACAGTCCCCCCTAAAAATATTATTCTATCCCTGAGTCTTACCTAGCAACCTACCACTGACCACTCGAACCAGGCGGGTAGGGGTTTTGGATTTCTTCACCAGCTTGCGACGAGCTACTCCTGATGAGTAACCCCCCTTTGTACCTGGACTTCCAAGGTGTCGGAGTGGTCCTAACTTTCCCTATTCTCCTCTGGATACAGGATGGTTGTCTTGATATAATCTACAAACCACTGCTGGTTGTAATATATATATATTAATCCAGTCTACATTTTATTAATGGTAACAACTGTCGCACTGTCACTTACTGTCCTAATGGGACTTTACCCCTGCAGATATGACAGGTCATGGGCAGCACAGTGACCTTCACCTCACACCTTCACATAAAACTCCTCAGATTGTAATTTGCAGCACCGCGGCATATTTACACACATTATAATTATAAACCTCAGACATTATAAACAATAGGGCCTCAGCTAATAACATAATGCTATCACCAATCTCATGCTATCACCCTCAGGTCTCGGGTCCCATCAGTTCATTGCCAGTCCTGTACACCATCATCTTCTTCTTCTCCTGTCTTCTGCTCTTCACTGACTGTCACCCTCAGGGTAACCCACACAATTGTGGAGTCAGACTACGTTGGTGTCCAGTGGGGGAGTTATTATTACCCCCTCCTGGTCACTTATCAAAACACTTGATCCTGCTGTCGGATTCACTCAGGTCTTTGGTCTTTACTTTGCTGATGTCATCAGGACTTGGTTTGGTCCTTCTCATCTGTCCGACACCGTCTCCTTTGGTTTACGTCATCAGGCTGTACATAGCACCTCATGTTGTGAGCCTGGGGTGAGATCCCACGTAGGCGGATTAGTGGAGTTGTATTGTGACTATCAAACCCTCCGCATCTGTACTCTTCCTCTGGCAAGTTACTTGTCTGGGTGGCCGCTTAGAATTGTGACACTGCCGTCAGTTCATGATAAACGCGTTGTACTGGCTCAGGCTGTGCCTGCCGCATCTCAGTGATGGAGTTCATCGTGTTAAAAGTCTTTTAGTTCATATTTACTGGCAATTGCTGGGGACCCCCAACTCTTGTCAATTGTTAAAATAAATACTAATCTGGTGATAACATCATCCGCATACACTATAAACGTTGTTCTAAGTACATACAATAATGTCAGGCCCCTAAATGACATCAAACACCTTTATATAAGGAAAAACTTCTCTGTTACAATGGACAGGGCACCTAGAAGATGTGTAATTATTGGGTACATTTCATTTGCACTTGGTGATACTTTTTCAGCAGGATTTGTACCTTGATCTCAGCTGATTGCCTGGAACATCTCCACCTCACAGAAAGATACACAGATTCCACATGTTTATCTGACAAGCGTCTTAAACCTATTTTTCTTACTCTAATCTGGTTCGTTCTACCTGGGAAGGCCTCTCAAGGTCGGTTCTCTTCGTAGGAGGCGGGTATGATAAGGTTGGCACCGGTCTGCCAGGACTGTTCTGTAGGCAAATCAAACAGCTCTAACAGAATTTAGCAGCGACAGCTGTAAAACCTGGGACATACCAATTAGATCTTACCCAAATAATTAATTTGAAGAAAAACATTAACAAATAGCATCTTTACATCAAACGTTCACACTGGTCAGTAACTAAAACTTACAAACTGATTCTTCTTCTTTATATACATATCTATACATACACATATACACTGCACAGAATTCTCTGCTCTAAAATTTCCCTTTCACAACAAAAATAAAAAAATAAACAAATAAAAATGTTTTCTAATGGGAATATTCCACTTCTGTACCTTTTATCTGACGCATGACTCTAATAGTCCAATGCTAAGGCTGGTCCAGAACTTTACATAAAACTTAACCTCAGTATTTAATATTCCCACAACACTTCTTAAATACAATTATTAAACAAACTAACCTTGGGACAATGTCTAGAGAACTGCTGACATCTTATCATTGTACAAACACCAGGTCAATACTTGGGATAACATTGTTCCCCCCGTCACTTACACACAAGGTCTGCAGTGGGAAAAATACAGGCCGGGCTTCAGGCCCCCCCTGAGAACAGGTCTACACACATGAGCACTTTGTCATACACTTCTACCTCGGGTAGTTGTATGTTCTGCAGTCGCTGGGACGGGTAATCTGGCCGGGCTTCACAGGTACCTTTGCTGTTTTACCTATGTCATGCCGTGCGCACAACACGCCGGCTGCTACAAACCTAGTGGTGGCATTATTGTATCCAGGGACAAGCCAATTTACTGATACCTGGCCGCACATACCCTTGTTGTCAGTTCTGTCTTCTCTCGCTCTCTCAATTGGCTTACCCGATGATCCAATAAAGTTCCTACTACCAATGGGCCCATAATTGTGGGCGATGCCAAAAGCGTACCCAGAGTCAGTGTAAATGTCGGCCGTCTTACCTTCTGCCAGGTTACAAGCCTCAGCGAGCACCTCCAGCTCCGCTCCTTGAGATGAACAAGAAGGTGAGAGTGGTTTCTGGGTAATTTACCTGGTGCCTCGTATCCCGGCTTGTACATACTGTATAATAAAATCTCTTTATTACAAATTTACATTAAAAACCCATGTCACATATAGATAGAACATCTCAAAGGGGTGGCGTCTTAATCCTCTAAAATAAAACCAAATGTTATACACTTCCCCACACTCATCTGATAATCCAGAATACTTTGAGAATCTCACTTTTATCAGATTCTGCAAATACTTGATTAATACAAAAACAAATAAAAAGAAAACATTCCTAAAAACTTTACATCAAATTAACAATGTCCAGACAAGTTTTTTATTTTTTCCTTCTCCCCCATCTAAATCTGTAAAGACTCATCTGTGAGTGACGTCACCTCTGCCTCCTGTGTAAATTTGCTGGTGGGAGATGGTCTCTTACACATTTTTAGATCTCCTGAAACCAAATTAATTAACTCAAAACAAACCAAAATTGTACCTGATCAGTCCCTTCACCCTTCCCCCCTTTGTGGACTCTGCGAAAGTAATGTAGCAGAGTTCAAAACTACATCTCAACATAACACTAATTTAACCCCCTGTAATGTGCAACAGCCTGAAACAAAAATGACTTTTTCCTGACGAAAATACATTTGATCTTTACAATGACACAACTCATGTGTGAAATCAAAAACAAAACAATTGTAGTTAGTTATTCAATAAAACAAAAAATATTATCTCTGATAACATTAATTACTGCAAACCAATAAACTGTATATATAAATAGGGAACGGTGGGGGCACATACATTTTCAAAACCCCGTGTCTCACAGTATCTGTAGTTTAATACATCTGAATTAACATCAAAACACATGAAATCTGATCACATAAATATCGGAACGTTTATAAACAACAGCGCATGCGCAAAAGAGAAGAAATTTATTTCGGTTTGTAGACATTACTGATATATATATATCAGCAGTGCATATTGAAATCCCTTTGTCTCATCAGCCCTGCAGACTGCACCCAGTCAGCCCCCCTCCTCCTCCTCCCAAACACAGCACACTACAGGGGAGAGGGAGGGGGGGTCACACACTCATTTCTCACAACTTCTCACAGCTTCTCACAATCTTAACACTTTCAATGCCGGCAAAACAACATACGTATCTGCAATCATTCATCACACCATTGTATAGGAATTATCTACGTTAATGTTTAACCATACATAGGAATTATCTACGTTAATGTTTAACCATACAATCTGTCGGCCACCATCTCTATATTATGATGACGTGTTGTTTCATCAGTGAACTAGACTGGAACTTCTGTAAATAGAAAAAAAACACTACAAATGACAAAATTAACAAGGTGATTATTTCATACTGATTTGGTTGGGCCGGGCGTGGCCACATCAGGGGTGGGTGGTGGGGGGCAGCCTCTCCCATTGGAAACACATTGCACAGCTGTGAAGGGGGGGGGGTTCCCCACCCACAATGAGGACACACTCAACATGAGGTTACAGACACCATTACCGGGCGTCGGCTGGTCCTGTGTTTTCTAATACATATAACATACAATACCTTTCTTATTACTAACTTCCATTCACTTCACCAAATCATGAATAGGATCGGGTGATCCTGATGATTTGAATATGGACCGTAAACCATCCATTCTAACAGTCTATATTATACACGTAACTTATATAACAATTTTCGGTCTACAACTCTCTTGTCTGGCCACTATATTACTTACAATTTAATACACGACTTAACAGTTGTTTTTTTTTTCAGTTTATACACCCCGCATGCCTTATCACACGACTTATCAGTGTTTTTGTCTCACGTCTTATCACACGTCTTATCAGTGCATCATTGCACCCCGCGTGCCCGCGTCTCACGTCTTATCACACATGTACTTATGCCCGCGTGCCTATCCACGACTTATCACACATGTACTTATGCCCGCGTGCCCCTGTATAAGACAGGTTATAATACTATCCACGACTTATCACACATATATATTGTGCCCGCGTATTTTCTATCTAGTCCCTAATTACCCAGAGGATGGTTAGTCGGGCGCGACTAAGGTCTCACAGGTTTTTTACCTCACAGCGGAAAATATCACCTCTGTCGCCTGAGATAGTCCAGGAAATCAACAAAAGGGTTCTACAGATCGCTACAAGACTGTCCACTAACACAGATAAGACGAAGATTTATAAAATCAATTCGCTTACCGTGTTATTGCGGAGGTGATCAAATTCCTTCAGTGGGCAACTTTGAGTTATCTGTTTCACCCTGTGATTGTCGATTGTCCGGATTTTGATATTTCCTCGAGTGAGGTCCCATCTGGGGTGCCAAATGTCAGGTCCGTATTTCACACCGAATAACCACCTCTGTAAATTGAAAGCTGAAGGCATGCCTGGAGAGAAGTACACCACACAAATGTCTGAGGTACAGCTTCAATGTCAGCCAGGAGCAACTGAACTTTATTCAGAACAAAGAAACACACACAGAGAAGACACATGCCCCTCCCTATAAGTTTTCCTATACATTCTTCTGCACACTCCTCTTTGCATTCCAGGGGGCGGTTGATCCCTGACAAACCCAGCCTATTTATTAAAAAATGGAATGATGGGGGGCGTGGCCTGGCTGTTGAGGAAGATGGACGCATAAGCAGAGAGCTCCTGCACCCTAACGGCAATACAACAGAGTAAGACCTATTACATGGTCAAACTGAGACCTGAAGTGGATCCAAACACTCCTAAGATGCCGAGGAAGAAGAGAGTGGTAACAAGACCGGTGAAATTGACTGACTTCTATCCCCGCCAGTCATTCGAAGAAAAAGAAGGGGAGGATGAGGAAACACCGCGGGATGAAATACCTCCGGATTATAATCAGAGCCGGAAACAGAGAACCCCCATACGTTCCAGACACAACTCGGAACCGACGGGAAGTCCGGGGCTGAGATTCATTGCCGGGAGTCAGCGGCACCACGAGACGGACGGGCGAACGGGGAGACCGCAGCGCTCCACACCACGTGGGACGGCTAGATCGGCGCCATCTTCACCCTTAGACGGAAGTTCAGATCGAATACCAGAACAACTGCACAGTCCAGAAGATCTCTTGGATGGGGTAAGAAATCTTACAAACAACAGTATCATACCCCTGTCGGAGACAGAGACGCCTGACTTTTTAGGTCACTTACCTCCTTCTACAGACCCAATTACAGCAGACATGATGCGAAACATGTTGCAAGCATTACATAAATCTATACACAATAGCCTGACAGGCCTTATCCAGCCATTATCTACTTCCGTACAAGAAGTGGAACAACGGGTAGTACATCTTGAAAATAAAATGGGAGAAATCACCTCTTCTCACAATGAAGTAATAGATGCTCATTATGGCCTAGTGGAAGATGTCACTCAACTTAAAATCAAAATGGCTGACATGGAAGACAGGACAAGACGCAACAACGTAAAGTTCAGAGGAATCCCGGAAGACATACTAAAGCAAGATCTAAATAAATTTGCACAGCAATTTATTAAAAGCTTGGTTCCGGAATGTTCACAAAATGATCTGATTATAGATCGGATACACCGTATACCGAAACCGAAACATCTTGCTGCAGAGATTCCGAGAGATGTGTTAGCACGAATACATTTCTTCCACGTTAAGGAAAAGTTAATGGAAGCGACTAGAAAGAAAGAAGGGAGACCGCCACAGTTCCAAAAGATTTTGGTATTTGCTGACCTCTCGGCAACAACACTACAAATGCGCAGACAACTGAACCCAATCACGTTGGCACTCAGAGAACATCAGATCCTGTATAGATGGGGATTTCCAGTTAAATTACTGGTCAAACACCAGAATAATATACATGTAATTCAAACGCTGGAAGAAGGCAAAGAGATTCTAAACAGATGGAATATTGTGATTACGCACTCAAAAACACCAATGGGGAACCCTCCACAACACCTTAGAGAAGACTGGAAGAAAATACCTAAGCATGGATCCACACAACACTGAAGATCAGGATTTTCCAATATTGAGGCGATAGAACACTTATGGGTGCTCGAGACGTCCATCTTGGTTCGACTTCAGGATGACTTTTTCCCCCCCTATCTGTATGTTATACAGGCTTTGTTACACAGTTTTTTGCCTTGCAGAACTAGTCCATGAACACAGACCACGACAAGATCACGTATCGAGACTATCACAGTTCCGGCCTTGTAGAAGACAAGACCATATCCACATCACCGGAAGACCGTATCGATCGATTAAACCTGTAAAGTATATGTTGATGCATAGTACTTATATCCCCATAAGCAAATGTGGGAAATGTGGGATGTATAGATTCATGTATTGGCATGTAGGAGGAGTATTATTGACGGACAACACTGATAGTATTTGTGACCATGACTATTAAGATTGCATCCTTAAATGTTAAGGGCCTTAATGTTCCTCAGAAACGGAGTTTTATGTGGGCAGAGGTAAAAATATTAGCATGCGACATATTTTGTGCTCAGGAGACCCATATCCTATCTAAAGATGCTCACCGCATCAAATGTCATAATTTTCCACATATCTACCAATCTCATTATAAAACCAAATCTAGGGGGGTGTTGATGGCGATTAAGAACTCACTAACGTTTCAGCAGTTAAAAGTACACATTGACCCCAATGGTCGTTATATCCTGTTGGTATGTTTGATTAACAATGTTAAATATACCTTGGTAACAGTGTATGCACCTAATACACGTCAAATACACTTCTTACATAAAGTGTTCAGGAAGATAGAGAAAATCAGAGAAGGTAAATTACTAATATGTGGGGATTTCAATATGGTAATGAACACAGCCTTAGATTCCACATCTGGTAATAGAACTAACCAAACCTCCTTGAGGAACCTGATATGGAACAAAGAATTATATGATAGTTGGAGGATACAGCATGGCACGGAAAGGGATTTTTCTTTCTTCTCTAACCCACATAACTGTTACTCCAGAATCGACATGTTTTTTACAGATAAGAATCTTTTACTCCTTATAGACAAAACCACCATAGAAACCATCAAATGGTCAGACCACGCAGCTATAACGCTTTCCTTAAAAGAACATCATATATCTAATCCCACATTTATGTGGAGATGCAACCCGTTTCTGCTAACACACTCTAAATTTCAACTAGACTTAATACGAGATTTGAAGGAATATTTTGAAATGAATGATAAAAGTGGTATACATATTAATTCACTGTGGAATGCCCACAAGGCGTTCATAAGAGGATCACTGATAAGAGTGGGTCATATTGCCAAAAAAATACGTCTAAGTAACATAACGAAGCTAACGGAACAAATTCAATCACTAGAAACACTTAATAAAACAACCCCTTCCCCTATACAAACAACTAAGTTATATAATTTGCGCCAAGAGCTCAGACTGAACATGATCTCTGAATATGAGAAAAATTTACGCAAAATAAAAACAAAATATTATTCACAAAACAACAAAGCGGGTAAATTATTGGCGGCTCGTTTAAAACAACATCATCAAAAATCTAGAATCCCATACCTTATAGACCCAAACAAACAAGCTCAAATTTTACATCCGGTGGATATTGCTAACAAATTTAAAGATTTTTATGAAGCTCTTTATAACATTAATAGAGACCCTTTCACATCTCAACCAACGGAAAATAAAATCAAAAATTTCCTAAACAACATTTCTCTACCAAAATTATCAACGTCTCAATTAAATAGTTTAAACGCTCCAATAACAGAGAAAGAAATATCTGACATTCTTAAATCCTTACCACCAGATAAAGCACCTGGGAATGATGGTCTAACCAACGCTTACTACAAAACATTCCATAAACTCCTTTCCCCGTACCTATGTAGGTTTTTCCAAGCAGCCCAATCCTCGGGGGTTTTTCCCAAAGAAAATCAGGAAGCAATTATAATTACACTACCCAAACCTGGGAAACAAAACGACCAACCACAAAATTTCAGGCCCATCTCATTGCTGAATATAGATCTGAAAATATATGCCAAAATATTAGCGAACCGCCTGGCTCCCATTTTACCACATCTAATAGCTGAAGACCAGACTGGTTTCATAAAGGGACGACAAGGTTCCGACAACACTAGAAGGGTGATAGGTTTACTACACCACATTGAAAAAAATCATATCCCAGCCGTACTATTAGCGTTAGACGCGGAGAAGGCGTTTGACCGCATATCGTGGAAATACGTCTTTTCTACATTAGAATATATGGGCTTCTCAGGGAATATAATGTCGGCCATTCAAGCTTTATATTCAAAACCCTCTGCCAAGATATACACAAATGGTGTGTTCTCTGGAGGATTTGACATTTCGAACGGTACCAGGCAAGGATGTCCATTATCACCCCTCATATTTGTATTATCCATAGAACCACTAGCTCAATTGCTCAGATCACATAAAGAAGTAAAGGGCATTCAGGTAGGGACGACAACTCATACAGTATCTTTATATGCAGATGATGTGATATTATCGTTAGCTGAACCAGAGAGTTCTTTGGAGACTGCAATGGAATGTATAACAAAATTTGGTCAGGTATCTTTATATAAATTGAACACGCAGAAATCTCAGTGCCTCCCCCTAAACCTCAATACCTCAACCCTACACTTTATCCAATCTAAATACCCTTTTCAATGGAATAACATGGAAATTACATATCTAGGCCTCACTTTGTCAGCAAAACATAAGGAGCTGTTTGGGGTAAATTACATCCCTTTAGCACAAAGCCTTCAAGAAGAAATGAATAGGTTGCTCAAAGTGGAAGTGTCATGGTTGGGCAGAATCGCCGCGTTCAAAATGCTTCTCTTACCAAAGTTATTATATTTATTCCGAACGCTTCCCATTCACATACCTAGTTCATACTTCTCTCGTCTCCAACGTACTATGTTGAATTACATTTGGGATAAAAAGAAACCGAGGATAGCATCACATATTCTTATCAAAGATAAGAGGGTGGGAGGTTTAGGTGTCCCTGACTTATTTGGATACTACGTCACGACAATAACTGCACAAGCAGGGACATGGTGGAAGGAGGGCAATACGAAACCTTGGGTGAACATGGAAACATCTTACTTAAAATCAGGCAACTTAAAATCGCTTCTCTTCCTAACATTAGGGAACATACCAGTTCCAAGTGAAATTTCACCCCTGACCAGAACTACCTTGGCTTGTTGGTCATTTTTACATACCTCTGCAACACAGAAATTGCCTATATCTAGGTCATATATACCATTAGAATTTATAGAACTAGCTATGCCATATATGACGCTCAAGGGCTGGAAAACACAAGGAATAACTTCCTGTGATCAATTGTTTCAAAATAACCAAATAATAAGTTTTGCACAGCTAAAATCTACACACGGAATTCCTCAGAAGGACCTATTCACGTACCTTAGAGTAAAACATTTCCTTCACAGTCATGCTAATCTGATATTCCAGGGGAATCTGGTAGTAATAAGTGGATTCAACAAAGAAAAAAAAGGGTTAAAATATCTTTACGATTCTATGTCTCTCCACACTGAATTCCAAAAAACCGGACCTATTAGGAGATGGGAACAAGACATGGGGAAAACATTTACAGACCACCACTGGATTACAGCATTCAAATGGATGCATATCTCATTAAGATGTGTTTCTCATGTAGAAGCAGCAACCAAGACTGTTCTGAGGTGGTATTACACACCAGACCGTATACACTATATGTTTAAAAATGTATCTCCACTATGCTGGAGGCACTGTGGTAAGGAAGGTTCGCTCATTCATATATTATGGGAATGCACGAATATCAGAAGTTACTGGATAGAGGTGATTAAATTAATATCTGATATATTTTCTATGGAGTTGAGGCCTAACCCACAACTTGTTCTACTGTTTCTAGAACTAGATATGATTCCAGTGGAACACAGAAGGCTAATGTGTAAAATATTAGTTATGGCAAAACTGGTTATAACACGCTATTGGAAACAAGTGATAATTCCTTCAATGGATGAACTGATCTCAGCCATTAACATTTCTTATTCTTACGAGAGGGCGATAGCATATGGAAACTGTACGATCGATACTTTTGGAAAACATTGGAAGGCATGGATAGAATATCCTCTCTGTCTCAAATAATAGAAGAATACAATTCACATAAGGTCAGAACAAAATACTGATAAGGCTAGTAATTTATAGCAAAAGAAGAATAAACACAGAAATAATATAAATGTTCGGGAAGTTGGTTCTGCTGGCATATGTTGTTTATATGATGTTTATATATGTTGTTTATGTCATCACACAATATCTGGAGACCCCAGAAAAGATAGAAAGACTATCTGCATGCTCATGAAAGTTGAATAAAGATAATCAAACCAAATAATCGCTGTAGGTTAGATTCATGACATATGAGACAGATATGTTTTTGTTTATACAATAAGAGATGACAAGTATGTACGTGTATTGTTTTTGTATTTACCTGAAAATCTTTAATAAAAACCATTGAAACAAAAAAATGGAATGATGGCTTAGTTATAGCTTAGGAATTTACAACATGCAGTAAATGTTATTTGTGGGATGATGAGCTCAGATGAGTCGGATCTTCACAGGCGCTAGTTGCTGGCTGCTAAAATGTTCTAATTATTGGATGAAGTAATGAGCGTTCATATTGAAAACAAAAAAGAATAGTACTTCTACAGATGAGATGAACAAATCGAATGATTTATTTTCTCACGACTTATTGTTTTATTTTAAGAATTCAGGTAACCAGCTGCTATCGAGCCTAGGAAGCCACAGTGAGAAAACCATACCTCTGTCTGCATCCTTGGCACCTATGTCTCAAACATTAACTTTCCAGAGAAGTCCTAGTGTAATGCAAGTATGTATTTACCAGTCACGTTAAAAATTAAATACATAGTAAAATAAATTTGCAACCCTCTTATCACTTTTCAAACAGATTAATTTTGCAATGTGTATGTAATTCCATAATTAATGATCAAGGTTAATTAAAGGCAAAACTTTACTTTATAGTGATTTCCAACTTTGAACACCATTTTTTTTAAATCTAAATCGGTCCAAAATTCGATTCTAATTATTAATTTCTTAATCTATCTTTAGCCTCGGTTTCCACAGGGCATTTTCATAGCATTTTTTGAGTTTTTATTGCATTTTGCGGTATGTTCACCCTGAGGAAAATCCAGTGTATTACAGTGTGGATGAAATTTTAACACCCCACTTATTTATTCAGATTGGTTATCCCCATAGAATATGGGTGCCCTTTTCGCAACCTCTGTATTGGTGTTCCAATTTCCTGTAACAATGGCTGGATGCATTATCAAAAAGTAATTGTAACCTCACATTGTTTATAACAAAAAAACATGGTGACCGATCATCTATGTAAATCTTTACGTTGTTTGTTTGTTTTGTTTTTTTTTATTGAAAATGGCAGTGTTTGGTGTAACATTCAGATTAGTTTTTATTAAAAATAATTTTTACTTTTGAAATACAGCTGCTCTCTATCCTGTATACAGAGCAGCTGTATCGTTCGCTGAATCCTGTACCCGTCAGGTTCGCGGGACTGACGAGTTCAGTGAAAGCAGGTCCTGCGTGTCTGACACGCAGGATCAACCTGTTATCCATCACATCTAAGTTCATAACTTAGAAGTGATAGATTACGTGCGGATCCTGCGTGTCAGAGACACACAGGACCCGCTGACATCAGGTCCGCGGGACTGACACATTCAGGTCTTAGCGAAAGATACAGCTGCTCTGTATACAGGATACAAAGCAGCTGTATCTCAAAAACGAATTTGAGAGTTGCACCAATAACACATTTTTAATGAAAAAAAAATGGTGGATGTTTTTTCTTAAATATCTTTTTCTTCTGTTACAGTCTACTGGTGCATCAAGTGGAATTGTCAAGGTTACCTCATCTGTAGCTTCTAAAGCAAATACCTCAGTTCCCCGTCCTACATTAGTTAGGATTTGCACTACCCCACAAACAGTAGCTAATAGCCAAGGAACCTCTACAGTAATAATTCGAGCCTCCACCCCCTCAGCCTCTCCTTTAACCGTTTCATGCACTTCACCTGCTGCCACAACAACTGCTCCATCCACAGCAGGCATTACAGGCACTTCTACCCTGGCATTAAACACCAGCACTGTCGCTGTTTTACCTGTTAGAACTTCAATACCTCCAATTACACCCATTGCAGTAAATACTTGCAATTCAGTTGTGATGCCGACCGTGACTGTATGTGCTTCTCAGGTGCCAACACCTACTGCCACCTCCGCTATTCCTGCTAAACAGCCTACGGCAAATCTTGTAAAAACTTACATCCCATCTAGTGGACTTCCAACTGTTACTAGTGGCTCTACTATCAAGATAACTGGCTGTAATATTTGCAGTGCAACTACTCCAGTTGGGGCGTCCATCATAGTATCCAGCAGATCACCGGCTTCTACGTTGGTTACCTCGTCTATGAAGGAAAATAACCGACCTGTGCAAATACAAGCAAGCGTTCCACCTGTAGCCTCCAATATGACTTTTTCCAAAGCTGAACCTCTGAATAAACCACAAGTCGCACAGCCTACAAACACCACAGTAAGCATGCATGTTCTCTTATTGTCCGTTTATGGGTTTACATTGTGTTTCATAATCTTGTGTAACATTGTTGTTCTTGTCTAGAATTCTGTTACCTTTTACACTCATGAGCACAGTAACATAGTCAATTTTTGTAGGGTTACTAGTTAAAATGTTAATGGGGTATAACGGTTTCAGCTAATGTCATAATGATAACTTATACGATTTTCCAATATACTTCATTTGTCGGTTCTGAATGGTTTTCAAGATATCTGCTTGCAGTCATTCTATAGGAACATTCATTGTTTAGTTATGGGATGGAAATTTGCCCTGGTCATGCGACGGACACACAGGTAAATGACTCGTTTACAGGACAGCGCTCTGATATCTACTGTAACGAGCCATGCACCTGTGTGTGTCCATCAGATGATTAGAACAGATTTGCATCCTCTGTAAGTAAACAATTTGATGACACCAAGCAGAGATCTTGAAAACCATAAGAAATTGATACAGAAAGTATGTTGGATATTTGTATAACTTTTTCTGATACAATGAATAAACTTTATTTTCTGACATTGTAATGTCTCTTTTCTTCTGACCGATGTCAGTAGATCTGGAGTTTTAATATGCTGCATATTTAAGTTTGGAATATGTTTCCCATTTAAATGATGATGTGGGATGGTTTGTATTGTTTGTGACGGCTAAATTTGATCCTTTTTAGAACTGCTACAGATTTATCTGTTTAAATGTAGTTACATTACCCAAATAACTCCGGTCCTGGTCGTTTAACCACTTAGATGCGGCAGTCAATAGGATCCCTTCTGTCACCCAATGCTCCTCCTTCGCGACGCGATCACGGAGTGCTGATGGTTGCCATAACAGCCTGGGGGCCTAATAAAGGGCTTAATAGGAGGACACTAAAAGCACATTACATTGCAATACAATATTGCCGTTTATTGTACCAGCGATAGAACAGTCACGTGTTCAAGTCCCCTAGTGGGACTAAAAAAGAAAAATTAGTTAAAGTTTTGTGTAATATAGGGTTCATGGCCGCTACTTCTTCAATATACTCTCCAGCTTGTCTGCTGTGTCTTGGCCGATGATCTCCCGATACCTCGGCCCACTCTGTTCGTGGCCTCCCACTCTGCCTGCGCTCTTTTCCTGGCTCTGCTGTTGGTTCTAGTGCGCGCGCACACCTGAGCAATGCCTGAGCAATTAGGTCTAGGTTGCTAGTTCTACGCTGCTGTTTATATTTTTGGATGTTCTTTTGCCAACCCTTGACCTTGTACTTTCTGCCACCTGCCCTGACATTTTCCCTGATTACCGTGATAACTGCCTGCCCTGACCTCTGGCTTTGCTAACCTTGAGTGACTGTTTGCCCTTACCTTCACTAGTAAGGAACCTGCATTGGCTACTGGTGTTTATATCTTGCCTGTCCATGTAAGCGCGGCCAACAGAGACTACTCTGGGGGTAGCGACCTGGGGAATCTAGCGGGCTACTCCAAATCTCTATATGGAGGTTAAAGGTTGAAAACCTAGCAGTCCCTTAGGCACTGCCCCACCCAGTGTAGCCCAACGTCAAATTCATTGGTATCACAGAGGTTCCAAACCATCCTCTGTTAGCACAGTGGCAGTTTTCTTAGGCCATGGACCCTGCTGGGATTCCCCTGCCTGAATTTTATGACCTGACCCATGAACTCGCCAGTCGAGTATTCGCCAGGATCAATTGTTTCAGTGATTACAAAATGTGTCTTCTCGTTTAAATGGCTTGTAGTCTCAAGCTTTACCTCTTGCCTCAGCTGTGGCGCAAACACCACCAGCTCAAGCTCCTCCTTGCAGCCCTGGTTTAAACCTATCGACTCCTTCTCGCTATAATTGTGACATTCCTGCAGAGGCTTTATTAATTCAGTGCTCAATCCATTTTGTAATGATGGAGCATCAGTTTGCTTTTGATAGGGCCAAGTCTACATCTTATCATTACTGTTTGGAGATGTGCTGGTTTGGGCATTGCCTATATGGGAACGTAACAACCAAATCATGTCTAATATACAAGCGTTCCTATCTACATTTAAAAAAGTGTTTGAATAACCAGGTCGGGCTCCGTATGCGGCTTTCTCCTTATTCAACCTCCGTTACTTAATCTGTTGGACAATATGCGGTCCAGTTCCCTACCGTGGCTACTGAGTTGCAATGGAATAAAAGAATAAATAAGCTCTTGTGGCCACTGTTTAGGAAGGTCTGACAGGCTGGATTAGCTCCTTAATGACCGCCCACCGTCTTTTGACGGCAGGCGGTGCATGTCCTTAGTCTACAGCGACGTCTTTTGGCGTCGCTGTCGAAGATGCTAATGAGCGCTCCTCCTTTAAGCAGGAGCTGTAACTTACAGCTCCTGATCTTAGAGGAGCCTGCTGAATACAGCTGGGGTCGGAAAACATTCGGACCCCAGCTGTTTAATCCTTTGATCGTCGTGATATCAAAGGGAACTCTCCGCTTTGATCTCGTCATTGTAAACCCGGTGACGTGATCACACACCGGGGAATCCCTCTGTAGTCAGCCCTGGGGATCTACAAAGGTCCCCAGGGCTGGCTGTTCAGTAAGCCTGCTGTTCAGGCACACCATGTGCTACCCAACAGCTGCCTGTGTCATACAGGAGTATGCTAATACATTACAGGTAAAAAAAATAGTTATCCCTTAATGGGATTAAAAAAAAAGTCAAAAAAATAAGACATTATGTTTCATAAAATATATTTTATTGCCCCCTATTTAGCGTGAAACGTGAACAGGATAAAAAATAAACAAGAAAAACGATGCTGAGAATCGCTTTTTCTTCACTTCACTACCTCCAAACTGTGAAAAAAAAATAGTTTCTCCAGCATAAAACAAGGCGCCATACGGCCACATCCATAAAAAAATAAAAAGGTTATGGCTGCTGAAATGCAGAGAGGTAAAACTGAAAAATGTAGCTGGTCATTAAGACCTTTTCAGGCCCGGTCATTAAGGATGAATTGGCAGGTCGGGGTTTACCTGTTTTATTAGATGATTTAATCTTTTTCACATCCGGTTCCGCGAAAGGCAAACGGACAGTGTTCGAGTACCTTAGAGTGCCTCTTTCAGAAACTTCTACTAGACCATGCTCCTGCTTATCCCGACAAACCTATTCAGGTGGAAAGGCTTAAACTCTCTGTGGAGGAACACCAAAGAAGGTGTACTAATAATCGTTGTTTGTATTGTGGAGGTAACAGCTATTTTCAAAGTGATTGCTTCATGGGGCCGTGAAACTCCAAAGCCTAGGGCAAGTAGGAGAGGTTACCCTAGGCAGAGAATCTGCCTCTAAAAAATGACATTACCAGTTTTTCTGTCCATCCCTGGAGCTCTGTGCCCTTTTCAAGCATTTCTGAATTTTGGCTCTGCAGGAAATTTTCTTTGTTTATCTCTAGCTTCCCGTTATCTGATCCCTGTGCTCTATTTGAGTCTCTTACCATTTCTTCCATGGATAGAGAATTATTGCTGGAAATCATCCACCAGGTTACGAAAACCCATCTCCATGCAAGTCGGAGCACCTTATCATGTACAAATTTATTTTTATGTTTGGAAGGCCCAGTCATCTTCTCCTGCATCTTCCCTGGTTACAGAAACACTCCAGTTATTGATTGGACTTCTGGTTTGATATCCCAATGGGGTGAAACTTGCCACCAACAATGTCTATCATCCGTCCCCCTAGGCCTCAGCCTGTGGAACAAGTTTTGGACGTTTTCCTGAGATGTTTTAAATGTCTCTGTAAACACCATGCAGAGACTCTCCCCCCCCCCCCCCCCATAGACCTTACGATTGCACCATTGAATTGGTAACCAACTCCACACCACCTTGGGGTAGGGTATATGCATTGTCTATTCCTGAGACTGAAACAATGTCATACCATATCACACTTCCTTGACTAGAGGATTTATATTCAAATCCTCATCATCTGCTGTAGCTGGCTTCTTTTTCGCTGAGAAGACAGCCCTTTATTGACTATTGATGACCGTTAATTTCTGATCTTTTGAAAGACTACTGGGAGTGAAGATCTTCCTAAGCTTGATTTACGTCACACTTGTGATTTAATTTGTATTAGTAACGGGCTAAATGGAAAAATGCATTTAATACCAGAAATGGACACTTTAGTATCTGGTCATAACCCTTGTCTCCGTAATGCTCTTGCGGTCTACCGAGAATTTAATGACATTTCCTAAGATCTCTTTTACAGTTGTGTGGTGGTGTATTTGGATGATATTCTCATTTTCTTACCAGATCTGAACACTGATCGCAAACATTGACTCACAACCATCTCTATGCCCAGCTGGAGAAGTCATTTTGAAAGATCCAGTTTACATTTCCTAGGTTATATAATTTCTGATAAAGGACTTAAAATGGATCCTGCTAAATTATCTGCAATTCTCAAGTGGATAAGTCCACACAAACTCAAAAGCCATACAGTGATTTTTAGGATTTGCCATTTATTAGCGTCAATACGTTCCTCATTTGTCTTTTTTGGTGACATCCATCTTTCTCTTACTAAAACAGTGTTAGGGCAAAATATTGGATTTCTTGGCTTTCCTCAGTTTAAAACAAACTGCCTCCTGCCTAGATTCCCTATAGACCTCTATAATTCTTTTGTTCTGGAAGTGGACGCTTCATCAGTGGGATTGGGTGCTGTTCTTTCTCAAAAAGGAGATAAAGGTAAAACCCTTTCCTTTTGGCTTTTTCTCCAAAACCTTCTCCCCAGCCGAGAAAAATGATATTGGTGATCGTGAACTCCTGGCCATCAAGTTGGCCTTCGAAGAGTGGAGGAATTTGTTTCGAGGAGCTAGTCATCCGATTATCCTTTACTCTGACCACTAGACTATCTACTTCCTTATGTGATGCATGCTGGCCTCCTGGCCAAACACCTGCAGTTCCTGCACTGTTACCAACTCTAGTGTTGCTCACGCCTGGTATTATCAGGTCTGGATCCGGAATGAGCCCATTACCTTTTCGGAGCTGTTCATAACCAAGCGAACATCATTGAGTCCATATTGAGCATGATGCCTACTCGTCCTCCCCTGAACTCTTGTTCTGGCCATCCTTACCTGGAAACTACATCCATGTCTTCTTCTCGTGGCAGTCCACGAAAGCGGACCAGCTCCGCCTGAAGGTGGTCCCACATTCTATTCTGTATGAGTGGGGGGCAGGCTTCTGCACTTCAAAGACATCTGGCTCTCACACTTCAGTTGCCTGGGTTTAGGAAGTGCTATCCTCCATGTACGAAAATCTAATTTACCAGCCTTCCGCCCCCTCCCCAGATAGTTTCTTTCCGTCCACTGTCTGAACTCTACCCTCTAGAGCAATCAACACTCATTCGGACCAGGGGGGCATCGGTCACCCTGTACCTCCACAACATTTTTATCAAGTCCCCCTATAGAGATAACAAGACGGTGCCCCAGATCACTCTGGACACCCTGAGCCGGTAGTTCCTTCCTTACACTGAATTGGCTGATCCTCTCCACGAATGTCCGTCTCAAGGGCTGGGGGGGGGGGGGCACCTTTCGCAAACTCGGGCTGTGGTCTCCACAGGAATCCTCCCTTCCCATCAACCTTCTGAAGTTGAGTGCCATATTTCTTTGCCTGCCTCACTGGACATCTCTGTCCGGACATCCGGTGTGGATTCAAACAGACAATGACACGGCTGTTGCTTATCTCAATTACCAGGGCAGCACTTGCAGCATGGCGATGATGGCCGATCCTGCTCTGATACGGTACTTATTACCGGGGTTGACAACTGGGTCGCGGACTTCCTCAGTCGCGTAGAGAACTCTACCAAATATGTGTCAGGTGGGGCCATTCGGACGTTGACCTGATGGGCCCCATTAAATGCAGTGAAATGCTGTCTGCTTATATCCACTGAGCATCGAGTAATACTGTCTGATATACCTGCTAGGTGTAGGGTGAATTCTATTTACTAAATGCGATGAAATACTTTTTGATATATCCACTGAGATCGGTAACACTGTCTGCTGATATCCACTCACTGAATGTGGTGAAATACTGCCAGCAAATATCCACTAACTATGGAAAAATGCTGCCTGCTACATCTAATGAGCGTGGTGTGATGCTACCCGCTTACTTCCACTAATCATGGTGAAATACTGTCTGCTTATTTCTCCTGAGTGAGGGGACGCCCTGCCTGCCCATATTTACTGAGTGCAGTGTAATATTGCCTGGCTATATCTACTGAACGTGGAGAAATACTGCCTGCTTATATCTACGAAGTGTGTGAGGCCTTTACAGCTTATATCTTCTGAAAGTAATGAAATACTGCCCGCTTATATTCACTGAGTGGGGTGAAATATTGTGTTTCTAACACGACTAAACGTGGTTTGTTTATATCTGCTTTATATCAGTTATAGGACTGGGAAATTTACTGTATTCCCTAATGTTAACGGCATCTCCGGGTATAAGTGAAATTGGCAGCACTAGGAGTCAAAATATGGCGGGGAAAAGTAAAGGTAACCCTACCGCTGGGGGAAAAGAAGAAAATTTGGAGGAAGTAGCTAGTAATGCAGCTGATAAGCTTATTACATTTTCCCGGAAATCCCTTACGTCGGAACACATAAAAAAATACAAAGCAATAAGATAAGGGACCCCATCCCGTCACAGTAAAGGGAGGGGATTAAAACCCCAGAAAAGCGCTTAGGCAGCAGTGAAACCTTCTCTACAACATGGAAACTCATGATGCA
Organism: Rhinoderma darwinii; assembly: GCF_050947455.1. NCBI lineage: Eukaryota > Metazoa > Chordata > Amphibia > Anura > Rhinodermatidae > Rhinoderma > Rhinoderma darwinii. Next base: position 99,826,756 of record NC_134691.1, on the reverse strand, counting down.
GAGGGACCACAGCAGGAGGACCCCATCCAAGAGATTCTTAAGACCACGAAAGCCTGCAGTGGCACCAAAAATATGTGTAACCCCACCTTGAAAGATATGGCAATGAATGAAGTTAGGGAGCCTGATGAAGGTGGTAGCCATCCTGAGGATGGATATGAGTAAAATGAGGGAGGGCATTCTGGATACCGCACAGAGAATCAAAGCCCTGGAGAAATCTGGTGGAGAAGTTTTATTAAGGATTATAATGCCGACGGCCGCTGACTGACTGCATCACCATCCTACCGACTGCCACGTTTATCGGTCTGTTGATCCTCGCAGGCGTCTCCCTTTCCAGGGATACCAACGCTTTTCCCCCTGCCTCCTCCCTTGCACTGTGCCCGTAGGGTGCGCGCGCGTGTGCTTGACCTTTCTTAAAGGGTCAGTGCGCGTACCAGTAAGTGTCCCTAGCATTTCTCTGCACACCCAGGGCCTTATAAGTTTGCCTGCCCCTGTGCCTTAGCAAAGTTGGACAAATCTAGTGTAATCCTGCAAAGATTCTGTGGCCTGAGTCCGTCACCTGTTGGTATCCGGTGGCCTGAGTCCGTCACCTGTTGGTATCCGGTGGCCTGAGTCCGTCACCTGTTGGTATCCGGTGGCCTGAGTCCTGCTACCACCAAGGTATCACATGCCTGTGTCTGCCTAGCTTCTATTTGACCAGCAGCTATTCCGCTGGGAACCTCCTCAAGACCTGGCAGTGAGGACAAGATCCCTGTAGAGGGGTTAAAGAGTGAAGACCAGGGAGGCTGCTCAGACAACTACCTTAGAGGTGGCCCTACGTCAATCCGGTGGAGTAGCCTAGTGGGTCCACAAACCTGTTAGTCATTACAAGTATATGTCACAATAAATAAAATTTCTACAATCTAAGTTGGACGATAGGGCCAGGAGGAAAAATCCTGAGATTCCTGGGATTTCCAGAAAAAGAGGAGGGCACTTCTGTAATCCCTTTTTTTTTTCAAAATGCTTTCCTGAGACTTTTGGCAGGGAGTCATTCTCAGAGATGCTACAAATAGAGCTGCCCATAGAGTTCCAATGCGAACTAAAAATATAGGGGATACTCCAAGAACCATTATTGTAAAATTCCTCTCGTTTGTGGATAAGGAAATAATTAAAGTAAAAAGACTAGGGAAATTGGGCCGTTGAAATATGATGATCGAATTTAAATTGATCCTGATTTCTCTAGAAGTACCCAGAGGAAATGCTTGCTAGTTACCATTAAAAAAAAACTACAATTGAATGGTCTACAGTACTCTATGTAGTACCAAGATGAGAATAGACTGTAAAGAGCATCCTATATTCTTTGGTAAGTCTGAGGATGTATTCCGCTTGATCGACTCTAAGGATCTAAAAGAATAATTTAATAACGATGATTTTTTTTATTTAGTTTTTTATAAAGTTGTTGTCCTTTTGCTGCTTTATGTAGGTGGAAAGGAAGTGGATAATGTCGGCTGTTGGTTTGCTAATTGTTAAAATTTAAGAAATGTATATGGATATATTGAAAAACAATACAGATATGTAAATATTGTTTATAAAACTCCACAGGCAGCCTATCAGAACCCTGAGATTTATTATTGGCCATAGATGTGACTGCCACCTGTAACTCCTCGAACTGCAAGGGCCCACTAAGGAATGCTCTATCAGATTTAGATAACGATGGTAAATTGATTCCCTGCAAATATTGAGAGATCTGGTCAGTAGTACTTCGTAACTTGGACTTGCGGAAACAGGGAGAATGCAAGCATTATCAACCTGTGTTTTCCCTGCAACATTCCTAAGAGCTGGTATATAAGAGGAGACAATCTGGGCCCTAGCTATTAATGCAAGTACATGTCAACGTTTTTTCCTCCATCAAAATAACGCTGTTGTAAAAAGATCACTTGGTCTTGGCCAATTCAAGTGTGTGTGCATTGTAAGCATCCCGAGCCGCCTTCCAAGCCAACAACTTTGGAGTCCCACCATACCCAATAAAGGCTTCCGCCATAGACCGCACCCTCTGTTGTAAGAACTCGCCAAATAGTTTGGTTTTGGATCTAGCAACGGCCTGAAACAAGACAGCCCGCAAGCAGGCCTTAAGAGCATTTCAGACAACAGCACATGAAGCAGAGCCCACATTATGATGTAGATATTCCCTCAAAGCATCAGTAACAAGTTGACCGTCAATAACTTGTAACCAAACGGGATGAAATGCCCATAAACGCTGTGGTGTTTTTCAGCAGTTTACCCCGCTGCAGGTTCTTTCTCTAATTGTCTGTTATCCCTGAACTCTGCTCCAGAGTGGGAGGAGACTAGCTGATATGTCGAACATACACTGCACACTGAGAAGGGGGAGATACCTCTCTCCTAACTCTGACCAACACATACACATATACAGAAGCAGTAGCATAGAAGACAATATACAGCATTAATGAGCAGCATTGCTGTGAATCCAGCACTGCGGTGAGACAGTGGAACACTAAGGGTGAGTTCACACAACGTGTATTTCTTGTGGAATTTAGGTTGCAGAATTCACGCTTTGTGTGAATCCGCCATTACTAAAAGTAGCAGCAGCAATCATCTTTGTATGTGTTTGCTCCCTCAACCCCCTCCCTTCTCCATTGACCTCTATTGGCTGCAGCTATAATCTGATCTCTCCGGGAAGCTGAAAATCCATTTCCTCTGCTTCATGTGGATGGATTTTGTCTAATCCGAGTGAGTGATCAGTGCATGAGGCAGGGGAGGGGGGCAGTGGAGCCTGATAACTGGTACGCTTGTACTATTGCTTTATAAAAAAAAAAATTGTAAACGATAGTTACTATTTTAGGCTATGTTCACACTCAGTATTTTGCCGAGTTTTTTGACGTGGAAACCGCGTCGCAAAACAAGGCAAAAACGGCCCTAAAATGCCCCCCATTGATTTCAATGGGAGGCGTCGGCGTCTTTTTTCCGCAAGCAGTAAAACTGCCTCGCGGGAAAAAGAAGCGACATGCCCGATCTTCGGGCGTTTACGCCTCTGATCTCCCATTGACTTCAATGGGAGGCAGAGAAAGCGTATTTTGCGGTGTTTTATGCCCGCGGCGCTCAATGGCCGCGGGCGAAAAACTCACTGAAAATCGGCGTGCAGGGAGAGGAAAATCTGCCTCAAACTTCCAAACGGAATTTTGAGGCAGATATTCCTCCTGCAAAATACTCTGTGGGCTATGTTCACACAGAGTATTTTGCAGGAGGAATATCTGCCTCAAAATTCCGTTTGGAAGTTTGAGACAGATTTTCCTCTCACTGCACGCCGATTTTCGCTGAGTTTTTTGTGGCGTTTTTCGCCCGCGGCCATTGAGCGCCGCGGGCATAAAACACCGCGAAATACGCTTTCTCTGCCTCCCATTGAAGTCAATGGGAGGTCAGAGGCGGAAGCGCCCGAAGATAGGGCATGTCGCTTCTTTTTCCCGCGAGGCAGTTTTACTGCTCGCGGGAAAAAGACGCCGACGCCTCCCATTGAAATCAATGGGAGGCATTTTCGGGCCGTTTTTGCCGAGTTTTGCGACGAGGTTTCCGCGTCAAAAAACTCTGCAAAATACTCAGTGTGAACAAAAGGGGTTTTCTTATAAACATCATTTATCCCTTATTCACGGGATAGGTGATAAATCTCTGATCAGTGGAGTTCCAATCACTGGGAGCCTGATGATCCTGAGAATGGGGGTCCCAGGGAGCCCTATGTGAATGGAGTGGTACTGCACATGCTCGACCACCGCTCCATTCACTTTTTAGAAGGCTTTTTTTTATTAACATATTAGTAGTCTATGTGCAGATCCCTGCTATATTTCAGAATGTACACCTTTATCAAATGTTCTTGTCATTTAACTAGGAAGTCCTGGATAATGTGAAGAAGTGCAAGAATTTTCTCGCAACGTTAATAAAACTGGCTTCAAGTGGACCTCAGTCACTGACCATGGGGCAAAATGTGAAAAACCTGGTGAAAAACCTGCTTGTAAGATTTAATTGTTCTGATTGAAATATGTTAATTAACTTACACTATAATACAAAACATGCAGTAAGGCCTCATGCACACGGCCATTATGCGGGCCGCATTTTCGGGCCGTGCTCCGATACAAAGTATGGAATCACGGCCCGTAAAAAAAGAAAAGTAGGACATGCTCCATAATGCACGGCACAGTTCTACGGTACGGACACCCTTCTGTAGCGATATGTAAAGGTGTCGCGGCCTATAGAACCGGGTGGGTCCGTAATTGCGGACCGTATTTTTTACAGTCGTATGCATGGGGCCTAAGACTTTTACCCCTGAAAGACACGCCCAATTTTGGCCTTAAAGGGTTTGTCCGAGATTTATTTTATTTTTTTTGTACATTTAAAACCACATTGCACATATTTACAATTGTATAATATACTTACCCGTGCAATCTTGCTTCAGTTCTCTGCTCTGGCTGCCTTTTCCTTCTGATCACATGAGCTCTGACGTCACCTTTTCAGCCTCCTCCACTGTCGTGTCGTATCCCGATCACATGGTCTCGAACCAGAGAGACCTCGGATGGTATACGACACGTCACTTGTCACGTGGTGTATATCTGCTTGTTCTGCTTCACAGCCTGTAACACGCATGCGCTGTCACTGCTGTTCTCGCAGTCCCTGCTGTTCTCGAGATAACAGCAGGGGCCGCGCATGCGCGTTACAACAGAACAAGCCGATATACAACACGTCACAAGTGACGTGTCGTATACCCGGCAAAGAATCCAAGATCAACAAAGCGGCAGAGCCAGAGCAGAGAGTGACGTCGCCAGTCAAGTTCCCCACGGCAGGATCTGGAAACGGGGCCACTTTGCAAACGTAAGTATATTACAAATGTATTTACATTTATCACTTACATGCATTAAAGGGGTTATTGAAAATATGATTGTATCTCGGACAACCCCTTTAAGGACAGAACAATTTTTTTATATTTCTCACTTTGCATCCCGGCGCTCATAACTTTTTTTTGTTCAACGCAGGTGTATGAGACTGTGTTTTTTCTGAACGAGTTGTACTTTGTGTAGGTGCCATTTTTTTGGTACATTTACATTATCGTTTAATTTATAGAAATTTTTATTTTGGCAAAAATGCAGGGGAAAAAAAAGCAGTTACGCTACAGTATTTTTTTTTTTTTTACACCATACACTGATCATGATAAATGTTATACATTTGTTACGGTCGTGGCTTTACCACATGTGTATATTTGATGTTTTGGGACTTACATTTTCTAACGTTTATTAATTGTAAAAAATGTGCATTTCTGTGTATTTTTTTCTTTTTACATATTTTTTTTCTTTAACCTTTTATTTTTTTTTTTTTTTTTTTTAATACTATAGGGGGATTTTTCATTTTGATTTTTTAATTTTAATGTACTGGCATATATCTATTTATCTATATGTCAGTACATTAGCCTTTGTACTGATTATACACAGGCAGTTGTTAGGCAATCTGAGGTATGCCCTAACAGGCAATATAGTCAGACAGCCCTGGGTTCCTTTAATGAACCCTAGGCTATCTGTTCATATATGTCATGTACCCCGATCGCGTCACAGGGGCTTCCTGTGACGCGATCAAAGAGGTGTCCAGCCTTCTCATTTTCTCTTTGAATTCCGCGGTCAGTTTTGATCGCGATATTCAAGGGGTTAATAGCGGAGGGAAGAGGTTTCTCTTTTCTCCGCCGTTAGAGTGGGGCTGCAGCTGTGTATTTCAGCCGTTGCCCTGCTCCTGATCACGCGCGCCCACTGTCACAGGACGAGAATGGAGCCATCTGCTAAAAAAGTTTATACAGTTTTACAGTGGGGTTAGAGAAATAAATAGACTGACAAATATAATAAAGAATAAACAAATCTTTCCATAAAAATTGCATTTATTGAATACAATATGAAATAAATATAAAAAAACTATATATGTTTGGTATCCCCGTAAACCGTAACGATCCACCAAATAAACGTAACACATTATTTAGACCACACGGAAAGCAATTAAAAAAAAACAAAAAACAAAATAATGCATAAAACAACGATGAAATTGTTGTTTTTTTGCCGTTTACCCCAAAAATATGTAATAAAAGTTAAGATATGTACCCCAGAATGGTGCTACTAAATAATACAACTCGTTCAGCAAGGAAGAAACCTTATAAGTAGGTAAATTGAAAAATTTAAATTTTATAGTAGTGGGAACACAGTGAGGCAAAATAAGAATCCTGCACTCTCAAAGTTAGCGGTGTCCTTAAGGGGGTTAATTGTTCAAAGGGGTTTTCTAAGATTTACAAACTCTCAATGAATACAGTGAAGGAAATAAGTATTTGATCCCTTGCTGATTTTGGAAGTTTGCCCACTGTCAAAGACATGAACAGTCTAGAATTTTTAGGCTAGGTTAATTTTACCAGTGAGAGATAGATTATATAAAATAAAAAAAAACAGAAAATCACATTGTCAAAATTATATATATGTATTTGCATTGTGCACAGAGAAATAAGTATTTGATCCCTTTGGCAAACAAGACTTAATACTTGGTGGCAAAACCCTTGTTGGCAAGCACAGCAGTCAGACGTTTTTTGTAGTTGATGATGAGGTTTGCACACATGTTAGATGGAATTTTGGCCCACTCCTCTTTGCAGATCATCTGTAAATCATTAAGATTTCGAGGCTGTCGCTTGGCAACTCGGATCTTCAGCTCCCTCCATAAGTTTTCGATGGGATTAAGGTCTGGAGACTAGCTAGGCCACTTCATGACCTTACTGTGCTTCTTTTTGAGCCACTCCTTTGTTGCCTTGGCTGTATATTTCTGCAGGATTTTAATCCATTACGGCGTAATGTGTTACCAATGGTTTTCTTGGTGACTGTGGTCCCAGCTGCCTTGAGATCATTAACAAGTTCCCCCCGTGTAGTTTTCGGCTGAGCTCTCACCTTCCTCAGGATCAAGGATACCCCACGAGGTGAGATTTTGCATGGAGCCCCAGATCGATGTCGATTGACAGTCATTTTGTATGTCTTCCATTTTCTCACTATTGCACCAACAGTTGTCTCCTTCTCACCCAGCGTCTTACTTATGGTTTTGTAGCCCATTCCAGCCTTGTGCAGGTCTATGATCTTGTCCCTGACATCCTTAGAAAGCTCTTTGGTCTTGCCCATATTGTAGAGGTTAGTCAGACTGATTAATTGAGTCTGTGGACAGGAGTCTTTTATACAGGTGACCATTTAAGACAGCTGTCTTTAATTCAGGCACCAAGTTGATTTGGAGCGTGTAACTGGTATGGAGGAGGCTGAACTTTTAATGGTTGGTAGGGGATAAAATACTTATTTCTCTGTGCACAATGCAAATAAATCTATATAATTTTGACTGTGATTTTCTTTTTTTTTTTTTATATATAATCTATCTCTCACTGGTAAAATTAACCTAGCCTAAATATTCTAGACTGTTCATGTCTTTGACAGTGGGCAAACTTACAAAATCAGCAAGGGATCAAATACTTATTTCCTTCACTGTATAGGCCATCAGTTTCTGATCGGTGGGCGTCTGACCCCTGCCAATTGGCAGCATGATGGATCCACGGCACTTACTGGTTCCTATTGTTTCAGAAAAAAAAATGATTAGCGCAAACTTGAGACTACTTAACTTCAAAGTGATCCAAAGTGATCGATCCAGATAAAACAGCAGATCTTTCAAACACACTGAAGTGTTTAAAATAAGCACACTGCAGTTCGTATTCACAGGTTGTCAATATAGATTAGTCACCGGGATGCCTAATCTTGTCTTCAAGAATTTCTATATAACAAAAACCGAGAAAAACTGGCTCCTATTGTGAAGTACTGTGAGAACTTGACTCTTGTAGCGCAAACAATTTATTCTGGCCAAAGGATTTCTAACAGAGAGAAGCGTGCAAAAAAGAAAACATTGTGATGGTCATCTAGAAAAAAAACTGCAAAATCTAATTTCACCCCCACGGCTTCTTCCGGGGCATGACCTCTGCAACATAACATTAGATATTTATACCATCATGTTTACTCTACTATATACCTAAAATTCATATATTAACATTACTCATAAAATGCTACTATTAAATATATAATCCTGTAATAATGGACATACACGGCTTTCATGAACAAAAAACGTACATAGTGTCACTATGGTTGCCGGTCGATGCATAAGACAACAGCTATACTTAGAACCTCTATACAAATAGACTGCGAATTAAGCACATTTAATATAAAAAAAAATTGAGATCTAGTAATGTCAAATATATATTCACTGTTGTATGTTACATAGTTACATAGTTAGTACTGCTGAAAAATGACACATGTCCATCATGTTCAACCAAGGGATGGGAAAAGGGAAGGTAAAATTCCTACACATAGGAGCTAATTTTGTTTTGTTCTAGGAAATTATCGAAGCCTTTTTTAAAGCCATCTACTGTCCCTGCTGTGACGGCTCCTGCGGTGACTATTCCATAGATTCACAGTTCTCACAGTAAAGAAGACTTGTCGCCTCTGCAGGTTGAACCTTTTTTTTTCCAGACGGAGGGAGTACCCCCTTGTTTTTTTAGGGGGTTTTACATGGAACAGGATTTTTACCATATTTTTTGTATGGGCCATTAATATATTTATATAAATTAATCATGTCCCCCCTTAGTCGTCTTTTTTCAAGGCTAAATAGGTTTAATTCTTGTAATCTTTCCTCATAACTTAGATTCTCCATGTCCCCTATTATCTTCGTTGCTCTTCTTTGTATTTTTTCCAACTCCAGGGCATCCTTTCTATGAACTGGAGCCCAGAACTGAACTGCATATTCTAGATGAGGCCTCACTAATGCTTTGTAAAGTGGTAATATTACGTCCCTGTCCCGCGAGTCCATGCCTCTTTTAATACACGACAATATCCTGTTGGCCTTTGAAGCAGCTGATTGACATTGCATGCTGTTATTTCGTTTATGATCTACAAATACACCTAGATCCTTCTCAACAAGTGACTCCCCCAGTGTAGCGCCCCCTAGGACATATGATGCATGCAGGTTGTTGGTACCCAGATGCATAACTTTGCATTTATCTACATAAAACTTAATTTGCCAAGTGGATGCCCAAACACTCAGTTTGTTTAAATCCGCTTGCAATTCAAGAACATCTTGCATAGACTGAACTATATTATATAGCTTGGTGTCATCTGAAAAAATAGAAATAGTGCTATTAATCCCATCCTCTATATCATTAATAAATAAGTTGAATAATAGTGGTCCCAGCACTGAACCCTGTGGTACACCACTTATAACCGGGGACCATTCAGAGTAGGAATCATTTACCACAACTCTCTGGATACGGTCCTTGAGCCAATTCTCAATCCAATTACAAATGATACTTTCTAAACCTATAGTCCTTGATTTACCCATTAGACGTCTGAGGGACAGTATCAAATGCCTTTGCAAAGTCCAAAAACACTATATCCACAGCGGTCCCTCTGTCTAGGCTTCTGCTCACCTCTTCATAAAAACAAATCAGGTTGGTTTGACAACTTCTGTCCTTAGTAAAACCGTGCTGGCTGTCACTTATAATACTACTTTTTGTCACAAAATACTGTATATAGCCCCTCAAACATTTTCCCCAAGATGGATGTTAATCTTACTGGTCTATAATTTCCCGGGGAAGACCTAGAGCCCTTTTTGAAGATAGGCACCACATTTGCCCTGCGCCAGTCCCTTGGCACTATACCAGTCACTAGAAAATCTCTGAAAATTATGAAAAGGGGGACAGAAATAACTGAACTAAGCTCTTTAAGAATTCTAGGGTGTAACCCATCTGGTCCCGGGGCCTCGTGCACGTTTATTTTATTTTATTTAGCTTGGACCAGATCTACATTCATCCAATTCAGTATATCAACTGATATATTAACAGCACTGGCACCGGCTACATCATCTGCTCTTTCTTCTGTTGTATATACAGAGCTAAAGAACCCATTTAGTAACTCTGCCTTCTCTTGATCCCCTGTGATCAACTCCCCATTACCATTATCTAGGGGTCCTACATGTTCAGACCTTGGCTTTTTTGCATTTATATACTTGAAGAATTTTTTGGGATTTGTTTTACTATCCTTGGCCACCTGCCTTTCATTTTGTATTTTTGCTAATTTTATTACATTTTTACAGATTTTATTAAGCTCTTTAAATTTTACAAAGGCTACAGCTGTACCCTCAGATTTTGTATTTTTTAAATGCCCTTTTTTTTGTCATATATTGCCCTTTTTACAGAAGGTGGGATTTAATCCATGTGGGATTTAATTTTAGTCGTTTATACTTGTTACCTATAGGAATAAATTTTGCACTATAATTACCCAAAGTAGATTTGATAATCTCCCATTTATAATTTGTCCCATTATTTAACTTTAGTTCTTCCCAGTGTATATCCTGAATTGCAGCCCTCATCCTGGGAAAATTGGCCTTCTTAAAATTAAATGTTTTTGCCCTCCCTGCCTGCGTTTGTTTTTTACAGTATAGGTAAAATGTAACTATATTGTGATCACTGTTACCGAGGTTTTCACGAACATTGACATTCCCAACAAGCTCTTCATTATTAGAAATGACCAGATCCAACAGAGCTTCACCTCTAGTCGGGTTTTCCACAAACTGGCCCATAAAATTTTCTTGCAACAGGTTGAGGAAATGTCTCCCCTTTGCAGTTGAAGCCGAACCATGACACCAATTAATACCCCGGTAATTAAAATCTCCCATTATCACTACTGTACCAGCCTGTGTAGCCCGCTCCATCTGTTTTTATAGCTGATTTTCCATCTCCTCAGTTATATTGGGGGGTCTATAGATTACTTCAAAAGTACTTTTTTTCAGGGTTTACCTCCCTTTCTAGTTCCACCCACAATGTTCCAACCTCCTCACAGTCTTCACCCACTATTGTCTCTTTCACACTCGCCTTCATATCACTTCTCATATACAGACATACACCACCGCCTTTCCTATTTGTCCTGTCTTTCCAAAAAAGTGTAAAACCTTCTAGATTTACAGCCCAGTCATGAGAAGAGTCTAGCCATGTTTCAGCAACACCAACTATATCAATATTTTCTTCCAGTATCAAGGACTCCAGCTCCCCCATTTTGCTTGCTAGACTTCTGGCATTTGTGAACATACACTTTAACTTGCCTTTCACTTTTATTATCAGAAATATGATTATTTGACATTATTTGGGCATTTTTATTTTCATTGCTGTTTTGTAACAAAAGGATCTCCTTATCCAGTTGTCTAGTCCTCTCCCCACATTCTGTTTCTCCCCCCACCAATATAGTCTCACCCCTCTCTAACCTGACTACCCCTATATTTTGTACATTGACCTCCCTCCTCAGCCCTAGTTTAAATACTCAGCCACCCCAGCTAGAATTCTCTCCCCCAGCACAGCGGACCCCTTCCATTTAGGTGCAAATTATCTGCAGAATACAGTTTGTACCCCAATGAAAAGTCAGCCCAGTGCTCTAGGAACCCAAAGTCTTCTCCTCTACACCAAGACTTAAGCCATGCATTTAACCCCCTGAGCTCCCGCTGTCTTTCCTGTGATGTGCATGGTACAGGCAGTATTCCTGAGAATACAACCTTGGAGGTCCTTCCCTTCAGCTTGTAGCCTAGTTCTTTAAAAGTATTCTTAAGGCTCCTCCACCTACCATTTATTCTGTCGTTGGTACCCACATGGATCACGACACCTGGATCATCACCAGCCCCTCCCAGTAATTTATCCACCCGTTCCACAACATGCCGAACCCTGGCACCAGGGAGACAGCAAACCTTTAGGTTGAGGCGGTCTTGGCGACAAATTATTCTATCCGTCTTCCTGATTATAGAATCCCCTACAACTACCAATTGTCTTGCCTTACCTGCATTACCATCCTGCCGACTACCAGCTGGGCTGCTCTCCCGACTGTTAGGCCTCATGCACACGACCGTAGTGTTTTTCTGGTCCGCAAATTCCAGGACCGTGTTCCGTGAAATGTCCTCCGCAGTTCATCCGTGTGTAATCCGCAAAATGCGGATAAAAAAAAAAAAGCCTAGGTACAACAGGATGTCAAAAGCTTGTCCCAACCCCTTTTAGAAGGTCACATGATCGCTCAGGAGCAATTTCCTTGTGCATTTTTGCTGGTCTTTGCTTTGTGCGAGTTCTGTCAGATTGCGCTGCTGATATAGCTGTGGTTTTTGGCAGTTCCTCACTGCGAAGATGTCTTCTGTTGATGTGGATGATGTACTCCTGTACTGGCTCCTCTCAAGACGATTTGGACAGCAACCACCAATGCTGGACGAAGAACCAAAGAGGAGGAGGAGATATTGGGTTCACCCCATTGTCTCCAAACGGCTTAGGAAGGGGCATTTCAACATGCTGTACTCAGACCTGCGGCAGCACCCGGACAAGAATAGACCGTATAATTGGGCACACCAATACGTACTCTTTTAACATACTCGCATGCATCACTACATGCCCTGACTACAATGATCAAAGTATATAAGCAATACTTACGGGCCAACCTCCATGACATTCAGCAGGAACGACAGCTGTTTCGTGTAGAGGTAGGGTCTTTTTTTCAGCCGTCCGTCTCCGCTCCTCCCCTTGTCATTTAGCTCCCGCTTAACTTGGTCACGGCACGTGTTCCAACGTGTTTTCACGTAGTCAACTATGAGATCAAATAAAAAATCACAGATCAACATATTTGAAGTGTAACGTTACTCGAACTTCTGAAATGTAAGGGCACGACCATACGTGGCAGAGTTTTTCCTCTGAAAATGTTGGTGCAGATTTGGGGCATTTACGCAACAAATCTGCACCAACATTTGCATATTTGACAGGTAATTCAGACGTTGCAGAAAAGACAGCCGACTTGCCACAGATTTCAGTTTTTGCATTGAATTTGACAGCAATTCCACCACTTCTGCCCGTGCCCTAATTGTGACATGTCACGTTTTGATTGGTGGTGGTCCGAACCATGAGACCCCCACCAATCGCACAAACTAAGCAATCTCACGTGCACTTCTGCAGCTTTGTTTCAGCGATTGGTGGGTGTCTCAGTGATCCAACCCCCACCAATCAAAACTTCAGACATGTCACTATGACATGACAGAAGTACCCTTTAAAAAATAACAAACAGCATCAAGGTGTGAAACGTACCCATGCGTTTCTTTTGCGCTTTTGTTACCTTCTCCCACTCTGCCAGATACAGTTCACCGCAGACCTCCTGCCAGGCAAGCTCTTTTAGATTCCTGTCAGCATAATCTTCCAGGTGCTTATCCCATAGACCGGGCTTGTGCTGGACCAGAATGATTAACTTCTCAACGCTGATCATAGAAGCCATGCTGCTCTCTGCTGCTTTCCAACACCCTCTCCAGCCTTCACAACGACAGAACTCATTCCCGGTCGTTGCCTAGCAACACTTCCGCAAATCCGCAAACTGCGGTTGACACACGGAGGTGTATCCACATTTTCCACGGGCCCATTGACTTCTATGGGCATGTCCGCATCGAATTTGCAGGCCGTAATAAGACATTTCCTGAGTTTATGCGTCGCAGACATGCGGGGACCCGTGAAAACACGGATAGTGTGTATGGGCCCATAGAAATGAATGGGTCCGCAATTCTCCCGTGGATTTTTGGAGGAATTGCGGACGCAAAAACATGTTCGTGTGAATGGGGCCTTAGGGAGATCAGTATCCACTAGGGCTGCCATTTCTGAGACCGATACCCTCGCATCATCACCCAACTTGGCAATTTTGCTTGTAATATTAAACAGGATAGGCCTTCCTTTTCTTGGACCCCTTTCTACTGCCCCTAACTACATTAACCCAGCTTCTTGCCTGGTCCTGCTGACCCATGTCTTCACCCTCCAGTTCTGCCCGACTAACTGCGTGCTCAGTCAGCAGCATGCTCCGCTCAAGATTGTCTATCGCCCTCAGTGTTGCATTTTGCTCCTCCAGATCTCTAATGCGAGCTTTCAGGCGAACAACATGCTAACATCTGCCACAGAGGTATTCACCCTGGAACTCCGTGCATACTTATGGCAAACTGTGCACTGAAGAAAACCGCCAATCTTGCTGTTCATTATCCCAGTTACAAAAAAACAGTGAACAGTTGTTAAAGTAAATGAAAAGAAGAGTACTTACAGGGGCTTTACCTCCTCTTTTTAACTCCGGTTTTGTAACTCCACTTGATATACAAACCACTTGTTTAGCAAGCCAAATACTATGTATTCGTTAATAAACAGCCACATGATGTGGAAGTCCCATGGGCTCTTATATCCAATCACAAGATAATATTTGGAAAGGGGAAGGAAACCCACAATTGTACCAAAAACATAGTAAGTGAAATTCCCTTTACTATACAGACAGGACCCATATTGATCAAATTGATTAGGTCCTAGATGAAAAAAAATCCGCACTAAGCTATTTAGTTTGAAAACGAATGAAAATAAATCTAGAGCAATACCAATGAAACTTTTTGTTGTCCACTGTGTCGACCTACCATATTACAGAGTGATATAGACTACGTTATTATCCTCAGTGGCAGATTAAGTAGACCATTGTCGCTGGGCTGTTAACCAAACTTAGGCAACCCTTCACCACCACCGCCCTGCCACGCTGTGTCTAATTAACACCACCTTTCTGTGCGAGCATTGACAAATGGGTTTTACGATTCCCCTTGTCAAAGGGCTGTGTCCCTACATACTGGAAGTCCCCAACCATCTCTGACAGCATCACACTGTGTAGGGACACGCCCTCCTGGCAAGGGGAATGGTAACACTCATTTGTCATTTAGTCCTGGACTACACACAGACTTTTTGTGGAATACAAGGATTTCCTATAACAGACATGTCAGGAGAGGTGACAGCTACTCTATAAATCCAGTGATTCACAGGTGACGTCTTCTCAGATTCTAGTCCTTTTTTCTCTTTTATCCATCCGGTCCAGACCTCATGACGAATTCTCCCAGCCACAACCCATTTCTGTGGAGTTTGCCACAAAGATTTCATTAGCTTCTCACCTTTCCAACATTTCCGCAACTATAAACGAAGATAAAATTCTAATGGTGCCATACACTATACCCCTAAATATCGCACCATACACTGCGTCCCTGAGTATAATAGTACCATTCAGGCAAAGTCTATTTGTAAAGCGGTTCTAAATATAGCGGTTTTCTTATGTGTCGATTGGCAACCATGGTGACTTTTTTGTACATAAAATTTATGTATGTTAATTTTTATGGGAATGTATATATGTAATACTACCATTTTATGAGTACTGTCTATTTAACATGTGAGGTTTATGTATATGATTGAGTAAACGTGATGATATAAATATCTAGTGTTATGTTTAACGGAGGTCATGAACTGAAAGAAGCTGTGAGGGCAAAACTCGAGTTGTGCGTTTTTATCTAGAATGTCACACTGTTGTTTTATTAGATGCTTTTATCTGTTGTAAATCCTGTGGGTAGAATAAGTTATTTGTGCCATAGGGCTATAAGAGCCCAATTCTTGCAATACTTCATCGTAGGAGCCCGTTTGTCTCTGTTTTTCTTGTATAGGAAGTCTTGAAGACGAGATTTGTTATTCTGGTGACGTATCTATTGACAACCTGTGGATACAAACTGCATCCTACTCATTTAATACACTTAAAGGGAACCGGTCACCAGCATTTCACCTATTGAACTTTACTTATCCCTCACTGGCCGCTGCTATCAAAAGTTCATTGCCGTTAAGTACTTTACTTTGTACCTTATTTTGTATCTTATGTGCTATGATCAAAATTGTATAGTGATGCATCTCTTTGTTCTCCGATTTTGTCTTACATGTTTTGTTAGTGTTTTAACAGAAAATCAATAAAAATAAATTTAAAAGAAAAAAAAACGTTAATTGCCGTTATCCCCTCTCCTAAACTCCTTCTCCGACTGTAAATAACGGTCTGCAAACATTTCACGACTTTTATCATAATAATCCGGTGTGCCTTTGTGCGCACGTGCCAGAAGAGGACATTAATGCACAAGCACGGGATTTTTTGTGCTGGGGGAAGGCGAGGAGCGGTCAATCAAAAGTAAGGAGGCGGGGTAAACTCGGAAAGACGTGAGGAATGAAGATATGACTCTTCAAACGAAGATGTGACGTTTTTATGCTCATTAGCATACGGCGTGAGAACACTAAAAAACTGAATACTAAAGGTACAGAGCCGGCGAAGAAGACAATTATAGGTTATATAGAAATATTTTTCACCCACTACCACCTGGTATTGCGGGTTTAATAGGTGAAATGCTGGTGACCGGTTCCCTTTAAGTGTATTTGGAAGATCTGCTTTTTTCTCTGGATCAATCGCTTGGGATCTTTTAAATTAACTGTTTTCAAGTTTGCGCTTATCACTTTTATTGAGATATGTTTTGGAAGTTTAACCTACTTTTGTGGTTTTGCTGCATTCAAGACTATCAAAGTGTTCTGCAGTGCAATTAATTATTGACTTTGTCCCCTCCATTGTTTATCTAGGAGCAGTGGCTCATCCGTACGACTGGCTGCGCCTAACACTGTTGCTTAGTCCATTTAATTGTATACCACTTGCATATTATGGAAGTGATGCAGCACATGCTAAAGTTCTTCAGCCCCTTCATTCTACTGACCGATTGGACACCCATCAATCAAACACTGATGGCCTATTCTAAGGAAAAAACCTTATAAAAGGTTCTATTTTTTCACAATTGAAAGTTTGAAATGTGGTAAATTTCCATCCCTAACTTTTAGGATTTTATATTGACACGATGCTCACTTGTACAGGAAGGTCTCTGGATGGGATATCTCCATTGCTCTCCATGGCCTCCTATTGATGTATACCCCATATAAAACCGTGACTATTGCATGTAAAAACTGTGAGAGATTGGGCATGCTGTGGTTTTGAAAGAAATGGCGTGCCATATAGTGCTACAAAAAAATTGCAAAATTCCACAGGGGCCAAACTATAAAAAAAAAAAAAAAAAGATGAAGATGATTCTTTTTATTTTATTTATTTTTTTTGTATGTTTTTCATATTCAAGGATTCAAAACTTGAACCAGAAGAATTTACTACAAAACTGTACAAGGAGCTGAAGTCCTCACCACAGCCTTATCTAGTGCCGTTTCTGAAGGTATTTTTATATTCCTTTCCTCTCCTGAGCTGTAGAAATTTGGCATAAGAAAGCCTGAGATATTGAAATAATAATATTGCTATGTTTATGTTACCTTTAACACAGGGCTGGATCAATCCTCGCCACCAGTTTGCCATTGCGACTATAAAAAATTACGACTTGTTCACATAGCCTGGTTCCCCATCGCTGGCTGCTTTTTTACGGCCAGCGGTCAGGGTCCTTAAAACCCGAGCCATAGACCTCTTACGGCTCTGGTTTTAACTTGCTGCCCGAGCGATCGGGCAGCTGAATGTTGGGTCTCCGGCTGTCAGTGACTGCCGGGGACCCTGAGGAGACCCTAAGCTTTCGCTGCTTCTGTCTTCTCCGATCTCTTTTACACAGCGCTCAATGAACGCTGTGTATATGAATAGTGGCCGCGCCGCTGTCTTTATTCCTCCCGTTGTTCATGTGACTGGTCACATGATCGCCGGGAGCCGTTACTGATAGACTGCTGCTTGGTCTTACTAGACCCAGCACAGCCCTATTAGTGACAATCGTCACTATGAAAGGTCTGATTTCCCCTGTAACTGTGGCCAGTTACAGTGGAAAAAGATTGTGTAAAAGAAAGAAAAAAAATATATAAAGTTCCCCAAAGGTCTTTTTTGACCTTTGAGGGACTGACCATAGTAATAAAAAAATAGTAAAGTAAAGTGCAAAAAAAAAATTAATAATACACAAAATACCCACCCCAAAAAAAAACGTCCCGTCCCCCCCCGCCAATGATTGTTGTAACGCTAGCGCTGACCCAATTACCCTAATATAGACATGTAATATATTAAAATTTACGGTAGACAATGACTATCACAAATAAAAGGTCTATTTTAGGGTAAAACTGTTATTACCAAAAATAAATAAATAGCTGAAACGTAAAAAAGCATATTTTTTTACTGTTATTTTCAAACTTTATGAATAAAAATTCTAAAATAGCAAAAAGGATGTGTATAAAAACGATAGAAAAAAGAAACCTGCATTATCTACGGAAAAAACATCTCAAAAATCACGCGTGCTAAAAAGGGCTAAACGGTGTCTGGTCCTGAAGGCTCAAAATAGCCCGGTCCTGAACTGGTTAAAGGACATAGACAGGAGCAATCTTCTCTGGGTTTTTCATTTGCTAGGATCGCCAACATCATGAGGATGGTGCATCTGACCAGTGTCTTGGAAGTTTACAGAACCTTTTGCCATCATCTGGTTTCACTGGCTAGAATTCTAATGCCTTCCAAAATATTGTCTTCTGTTTATCTGGAGAAAATTAATGACGTTTTGGTTGGATGGATGAAACCCTTCCCCCTCCCCTTTTTTTATTTCTTTCCTCTTTCTTTTTTTTTTCCTCCACCATCCCCTCCCCCTTTTTTGTATCTAACTACTAGGTTTTGTTTATTTTTTTTGCATATTTACTAGTGTTTAGATACGATTTTTAGTTTGGTTCTATTTATATTGATCCCATTGACTATAATGGGAGCTATAAAAATATGTATCCAGTGAGCTTCGCCTTATTATAGATGCAGGCAGCTACAATAGTATCCTATGCCTGTGGACTAGGAAGCAGGGGATTTGGAATAGGTAGCAGCTATCACAAAGCTGAACTCCATCCTCTATAAGGATTTAAGATTTAATAACAGTCTTAGGCTGGGTTCACACCAGCGTTTGCCATTCCGTTGTTCTGCTCCGTCAGTGTTTCTCTCTCCTAGATCTGGGTGGAACCCATTAATACAGAAAGCCTTTTCTCTATCTAGAAGTCTGTCTGACTGAAGTATTTGGTGCCTATATAGTGAAACCTCTGAGCCGACCACCCAAAATTGTAAAAAAAAAAAAAAAAAAGGTCTTTATTGGGGGTAGTCAGACTACATGTTAAAGTGTCTGATTCAGTCATCTAACATTTACAGAACACACATAATGACGAAAAACCCCAAAATCATGTCTTTTTTTTCATGTGTTTAATAAGTTCTCTGGTAGTACACCATGCAAGTTCTCCTACACCATTACCTGTTTACAACAAGTGTAGGTATTGACGGTTGTGATAGCAGCGGTGCTCGACATCACATCAGCATATCACACAGAACCAGGCCCAGACTATAAAACAGTCGTGGTTCTGTACACAAGTAGCTGCAGTGCACACACACAGCCATAGGTCGCCCCCTCTCTTTCTTAGTCTCCATAGTGACACCCCTCTTTCCCAGTACAAGATGACTGTGTAATTCTTGGTCCCCAGCATGGCACCCCTCATTCCTGGTCCCAGCAGCAGGGCTACACCCTAATCTCACCATGACTCCCCTTACTCTTAGACCCCAGTCAGGTTCCACTCTCCATTTTCTCCTCCTTGCTAACCTTGGCACCTCAGTGGCAGTCTACAGGCTCCCTTGCTCAGTAATTACATAGGCTATACAGTGCAGCATGACACGTGCTGCTCCCTCCCCATCTCTGAAAGCCTCCCTGCTCCTCCTCCCTCCATGGTGCTGGAAATGCTTTGCTCTCTGCTCCAGTGATGCGGAGCGATGCTGGCAGCTTCTCTCCTTCGATATGCCACGCAAGTCTCCTCCTCCTGCTCCCGCTAATCCGATGATGCAGCGTGGCGCAAACCCACGTCCAGATAATTCACAGCGCATGTAAGTCCAATTTGTTTTCTTTTCAAAGGGGTTCTCACTGAAAAATTTGCTAGAAAAAAGTGGGCTTTGGTCCTATTAAGCGGTGGTCTGCTTTTAGAGGGGCTGCTTTGAAAGAAAATAATGGTGGGAAAATGCATCACAGAAAAATTTGGTCTAAGTTATATGGGGTCTTTTCAAAGAGGTGTGTGTGTATGTGAATTATTTTATTTTTTTCCCCAATAAATCTGTATACAAATTGCTTTGTTAATGTTCACACATTGCAAGTATAATTGAAATTTTTTTTTCACTCTACACAGAAAAGTCTTCCTTCACTGCGCCGTCTCATGCCAAATTCCCAGGAATTTATCTTGCAGTGTGGACAACAAAACCCAACGAGTGCTACAAATTCGGTCTCTTTTGTCAAGATTTCACCATCCACTTCCATGCAGACAATGAAACCAGTTGGCTCTACAGGTCTTGGCCCAGTGAAAGTCCACCAAACTACCTCTGTGCCCCAGCCTCTCGGTACATTGAAACCTGTGAACGTAAAGCAGGTGGTAAGAGAATACGTTTTTTCCTTTCCTATTATCCCTTTCTTGGTTTATACTTGGACACTATGGGTAGTTGGAACTTCAGGTTTGTCCTTACTTAATACATGAGACTTACATGACTGTTTACATAATATGAGGGCTTTCACGCTTATTGAGCATGGTTTTTCCTTACAAGAATGATTAAAACACTCAGGAGAAAGGTATAGCTGAAAAGTTTAAGTTCACACATTCAAAATTTGATGAAGATTTAGGTGTGGATTCTGAACCTAAATCCTCACCAAATCTGCTGATATTCGGCACCCAATACAAGGGACTGGGGTTGTTTTAAAATATAAAACATGTTCATTATTTGCGTGGATTCCCATTGGAAAAGCCGCAGATTAGCCCCATTGAATAATACGCATGTGGATCCGCTTGCACATCTGCAGCAGGAATCTGTTTGCGTCTCGGTTTTCTGCCACAGATTCTTTAAATCCGGCATATGTGAACATAGCCTTATCCTTCTTTTTCTTAAAAAATGCATGGGAAAACAATACTACGAATGCCAAAAACACATTTATATTCTCAGAAAAGTGAGAAAATAGCCTTTTTTCATCGAAGCCTAAGAGTCTGTAATGTTTTTTAAATTTATTGATATGTTTCTAATGAGGTTGTATATTTTTATCCCGGAAACAGCGCCACACTTGTTTATAGGCTGTATCTGGTATTGCAACTCACATAAGCAGTTTCTGAGTAGTATTGAAAAAAGAAACAAAAAAACTTTTTTCTTAAATCATATGACCCCTTTCATCTAACATGTGTTTTTGTAGGCTTTTCTATTGTGTGCACATGGAATTTCATTAAAGTAGCTTCACATCCATACATTATACTTAGAAAAAAAATTTTGATAGAAAATTTCAAGTGGAAATTCCTTTTTTCTTTTGTGCTAGTGTTTTGTAAAGGTCCTCTGCTTTGACAGTTACACATTAGAATCAATCACTTTGTGCTATTTTATTTGGGTTTTACATCACGATCATCGTATATGATGTCCACATCTTTTGCATAACCATTTTTTCATAAATTCGGTCTCTGGTAAAATGTAAAAGTATTTTCTTATCTCTTTTTAAAAGCACATTCACAATACATTTGACATCTGTGATCTAATTCCAGATGAAATAAAACTGCAGAGAAAATGTTGCCGATTTTATTTCATGACATTTGAGTAAACTGCATTAATGATGAATCGTGAAGCCTACATGACTTGCGGTCTGATAGGCCTGCGTGTCTTAAGGGATTAAGGCCATCTGGACAAGTTTATGTTGCTAGATATTACTGTAAACAACTGGTGAGATTTCTTGTTGTCATATCCAGACAAAAGTACGCTTGAGGATTCATGAGCGTGATGTGTGTAAACTGAGGGCTAGACACACAAGCCTCGTAGCAGTTTTGGTTGATTGAACATGTTGATGGACTGCTTAAAATGAGGACCTGTTTGTGCCTACTAATATTGTTGTTACCATTGCAGGTAGTTCATCAGCCAACCAGTGGGATTGTGAAGCAAGTGACCACGTTGCCCCCCAATTCGACACTTAACCTTAACAAACCTGGAGAAAAACACATGTCTCTGGATACCCTAATACAAACGGGGCACCTGACACCAGGTACACTTTTCCGTTAATCAGTAATGTTTTAATAGCTCCCGGGAACAAAAACTAAAAATGACGTTTTTTTTTTTTCTACAGCTGCTTACAGATAAACATTTGATGTAAGAAGGTGTTAAATGTTCTATAGTTTCTGCACACATTTTTAAAATGTGCAGTCAGCAATAGATAGGTCACGGACATTACAGGATCGCTAAGGGCCAGTGGATTAGGAGGTTTTCACCGCTTTTGGGGATCTGCCACCGTCTCCAAACACCTGAACCGTACACACCACCAAGTATAGTTCAGCACACCATTTCTGTAGCACAGAAGTTCACATTTGTTGCGGCCTGTTTCACTGGGACCTTATCCCATGCTTGGTAGTGAGTACATTTATGAGGAATAGGCTTTCCGCAGCCATGTATCTTATGGCTCAGCATGACTCTCCGGAAGCTTCTAGTACTGTGTTCGTTTCTCTCACCCTTTTCATCCGAGAATACCCTTGTGGGACCCGTAGCGTTAACCAGAATCCACAATAAGAAACAACAGATCTTTGATTAATAAAAAGGAAAAATAACTATAGATTGAATATGTATTGCAACAAACACATACTATACATTGTATGTAAAGTATCGTTCCTCCTTCTAACCCACCTTTTGAAGTGCAGGTGATCTAGTACACTGCATAAATGAAACCTAATTCAGCTATTTCTCTTTACAAATAAAACCATTAAGGTTTTCTATTTCATGTATTTCTCCACCAACTCTGGATTAGCAGTTCCCAATGGAACATGTCAATACTAAACAAGAAAATATTATTTATAAAATGATAAGAGGCCATGTTGCAAAAATGAGTTCCTGAAAATTAAATCTGTTAACCCATCACACTCCAAATGGTGTTTGACAATTAGAAAATTCCACTGAATCACTGTCCGATTTAATTCTGGCAAAAATAGGACAACACGGGAGAGTTTTGTCTGGAGACTTGAGAAATAAAAAATGATTTGCACAAAAGAGAACAAAGGTACATGAAGATGATCAAATCACTGTTAAGTCAGAACCTAGTAGCAAAAGTAAAACAGAAGTTCAAAAAAGATGATCTTATGACAAGCTCCCTCAGGCCGCCACTATAAGCTTTTATCTGGTGACGAGCAAGTTTTGCTGAGAAAAGTGCAGAAGAATCGCTGAGCAAGGGTCTCCGTTTTCAGAAACTGTGGCAATTTTCATTGCATCCTGCATAGTAGTGTAATACATGGTTATCTTCCATGCAGGAGGCCACTGATCAAGCCAAAGCACCAGAAAGTCGTTTACCTTTTGTCAAGGCTCATACTGTGTAAGACCTTTGGAATGCCATACTCTGGTCTGATCAGACCAGTGTCAATCTTTTTGTATCTGTGACATCTTAAATGTGTGGTGAGAAGTGCATGGTCCCCACAGTGAAGTACTGCGGTGGTAAAGATCTAAAAGTATGGGGTATTTTATTTAACCAATGGCAGATGTACTGCAAAATCTTAAGAGAAGATGCTACCCTCGCTATACACACACTGGGCTATCAAACTTTTTCAACATCACAATGCCCTTAAACATTCTTTCAAGGCAGCTGCTGCACTCTTAAGAAAAAACAAGGTAAAACTTCTGCAGTGGCCAATCATGTCACCCAACCTCAATCTTCTTAAGCACCTATGGGGAATTCTGAAACAAATGTTCTTCAGCTCTCCCCGTCACACTCAAGGAGGCCATCCTTGAGGAGTTAAACAGAATATGTCGTGAACTATTACACCCCATGTCACGAAGGGTGAGCGCAGTACATAAAAGTAACAGAAGACACACTAAGTGCTAGAATATGACTTCTTTTTTCATTTAAAGTGTTATACCCATCTCCAACTTTTATTTTCCCTCAATACTGTTAGTGTTTTTAAAAGCTAATGCAAGTTTTGTTCTGTTCCGTCGGGGCTTTCCGTCGGAATGGAGCCCTGACTGACACAAACTGAAACCATAGCTTTCCGTTTCCATCACCATTGATTTCAATGGTGACTGATCCGGTGCCAATGGTTTCAGTTTGTCTCCGTTTTACAAGGGTTCCGTCGTCTTGACGGGATGAATACCGTAGTCAACTATGGTATTTATCCCATCAAAACGATGGAACCCTTACACAACGGAGACAAACTGTAACCATCGGCACCTCATCCGTCACCATTGAAATCAATGGTGATGGAAACGGAAGTTTGTGTCAGTCAGGGCTCCGTTCCGACGGAAAGCTCCGTTGGAACAGAGCCCTGATGCAGATGTGAACATAGCCTTACCTCGTGTTATATGTCTGTGGCACTCTGTCCCCGGCAATAGGCAATGAATTGCTACAGTAAAAGATTATATTGGCAAACTTGGTCTGCAAAAAAATGAATGGCAATCCCTGCTAAAATCAGCTCTGCAGGGATTGCTGAGTAAAGCAGAATAGGATGGCTCCAAGGCCACTGCGCATGCCCGAGAGCCATCTAATTCACTTCTATTACGGTGGAGAGAGGTGGCCAGGCCGGGAGCTACTTTGAATGCCTGGGAGCCATCCTATTTACTTCTATTAAAGTGGAGAGCGTTAACCAGGGGCTGCTGCGCATGCTCAGGCAATGTCTGCTCCCGACAACCCGGCCTCACACATAGGGCAATATACAGACTCATCTGCGCAAGCGATGCCACCACTGCTGGACTGCGGGGGTGTCTGTAACCATAGGAGAGACCGTGAATACAACGATACAGTCATGGGATGGACAAGAATGGACATCTCACGAACACTGCAAATTTGAAAAAAATATATTTGCAAATATGTATATTTACATTATGTAGTAATTTAACTGATTTCCAAGATGGGAATACCCCTTTACTCAAGGGATTACTCCTGTTTGCAACCCTAGATTAAAACAAAGTTGCCCATTTTCTTTATTTTACTCATTAATGACCTTTCCTTCTGAGTTAAGTATATGGTTAATAAATTACAATTTTCATATCCTTCGATGAATTTTAACGGTGATCATTTAGAAATATAGCTTTATGTTTAGAGGGGGTGTACTCATTTATGTAATGTATTGTATTTTTCTATCAAGCTTAAAGCCATTTGGGGAATAATTTATGCACAGTAAAGTACAGCTGAACAAATTCAGAATTTTTTATATTTTTCTGCCAACTAGTCCACATGCGTTCACATGTTCTGTAAACTTTTTTGTGTTTTTTATTTTATTTTATTCCATGGATGCAGCTTTGTGCTGTTGAAAAGCTCATTCATGCACCATTCTACATACTTGGTGAAGTTGCAAGTATGAGCACATAGTGGCCTATTGATAATGCATTAAATCAGGCAATTTTGAGTAGGTGAAAACGCTTATGAAAATCTTGGTCAATCTAATTTCCCAGCATGAACCATAAGCCAAGGAAGACCCCTTTTAAATTAGAGCTAGTTAAATCTATGACTGGTTTTAATCCATGTGGTAATTTCATATATCCATTTTGTTGGTCTTTTAGTTTATCGGAAAAATTCAAGTGTAACTAAACGTTTAACAAACTTCTGACATGGCATAATGACGTGCCAGAAGTTTTGTATTGGTGGGGGTCCGAGCACGGAGACCCCCACCAATCGCTAAAACGAAGCAGCTGAAGCGCTAGGTTGAAACAAAATATTTTATGCGCCCTTTCTTATACAAGTAACTTTCATGTAGAACTCATGCTTTAGGTAATGTAGCCATTTGTAAAAGTATTAGTTAATTGATTTTCTCTGTTTCTTTCCCTTTCAAGCATCAGTTGTGAAACAAATCACCATACCAGGAAATAAAGTTATATCCCTGCAAGCATCTACTCTTCCCATTAAAGAGAATAGCATGTCATGCTTCAGGTAATAAAAAAAATAATTCAAGTTTTAGGGGTTCTAAAACTCATAAGAAAGTGGGTAATTACGACTGGATAAGCAATTTTAAAGGGGTATTCCGGTTATGTTAAATAAGGTTCATTATGTCCCGTTCTAAAATTTATAAAATTCAACAACTTAATTTTATCAAGGATTTTCTATAGTTTGTGCACAAAGTCTATACCTTGTTTGGTCACATTGTCTGTTTTTTTAATTCCTGTTTCTATGGGCAATATACTATTTGCGCTTCAAAATCTTGCCGAGCATGTGCAGTAGTTCACAAAGCAACCCCATTCACTCTATAGTATGACTCGTGAACAGGCATTGCACATGCACGGCCTGCTAATTTTCCATTTCACTACATCTTCAGAAATGCGGCAAGTCCTCTGAAGCGCTGCACAGCATAAAGACGACATTTTAGAAGTTCACTAGATATATATTCTCTTTTTTTCTTATTTTATTATAAGATGTCACAGTAAAAGTTTTTTGCTTTTAATGCTATCTGATGCTGGAGAGACTTTTTATTTATTTTTCACTTGCCTACCTGATCGACGGCACTGGATTCTCTCCCGGTGCAGAGACACTTGGATATAGTGGACCTGCAAATAACTTAAATGGTGTGCTGAGCCACACACAACTAGTGTGTTTTTCTACTACAATATTGCCGTAATATGGCCTGGATGCTACAATAAAATTTGGCAATGGGGAGGTAAAAACCATGGAGAGTCCGTATTTAAAATAGACAAAAATATAAATTGAGTTTACATTTTATTACGTAATTGAAACACACCTTTAATGTGCTTGTTATGGCAGCTATTAGCAAGTGGTCCGTTTATAATGGGAGAATTATATATTTCTCGTTAAAGTATTCACTGGGGGGGACTTAGTACCGTGGATAGAGGCCGCTGTCACTAGGAGGCTGACACTAGGTAAATATAAAAAAGTGTGGCTCCACCCAGTGGGTTATACCCTCCGCTGAACACTCCGCTCCCCAGTTTTAGTTCAGTGTCCATAGTGTTATTTTTCAGGTGCAGGGTGCAAGTGCCTCGTGTGTTCCACTTGTGACTCCCCTGCAGGCACTGGGCGGAATGAATTCCCATGGTTTTAGTGGATGCCCGCTATTTCGGTGGATTCTCTTCCCTCTAATCCTCAATGGATGCCTACCTCTTAGGTGGATGCTCCTCGCCTTGGTTACCCAGTCCCGTATTATTGCACTGGCGGTGGAGGATGCCGGACAGCCACGCTACGTGTGTGCGTTTTCCGAGGTGGTGACAGACTGAGCTTGAAGACGACTGTCCGGTAAATCCCCCCCCCCCCCTTCTAAAACGGGGATAGAGGGAAAGGAGCAATTCAGACTTTGTCAGCGGGCTTTTCGGCATTGTGATATAGTTTTTTTTTTTTTTTTCTTCTTCTAAGGTGTTGTCCTTACTATGTGCTGGCAGAAACAGTTTAGGCGTTATCTTATATTTCTACAACAAGCTGCGGCGTTCTGCTGGCATTGCTGTTAATTTAGGCCCGGTTTCTGTTCTATGCTAGGTCGTAAGCTGGCCACGCTCCCGCCCACTATCGTCCCTGCCCCGCTGTTTTCCCCTGCTGTTTTTCACTTTGGTTGCCAGGCAGTACCTGAGTCACATGCCCGCCCTGTCCAACCAGCGCGGCGTGGGTTTGGCTGAAGGGGAGGGGTTTTCTGTTTTCCTCAGACGGTTTTCACTCTAATACCAGTAGTGAGCTGGTGTACAGAAGTCATACAGCGCTGGGAACGTTTCCGCTTCGTGGAGGGCACAGCACCTAGAGGGTCTGGTAGGATAGCTTGTGGCAATAGTGCTTTGTTTGTTTTTCTTTTTTTTTTTTTAAAAGGCGCATAGGTTTTCTAAGGGCAAAGCTCCTAAGACCAAACCCCCCCCGCCATTGTTTCGCACTTTGCGCCTACGCGATGAGGTGCAAAGTTTCCATGTGGGCAGGCTGACCCAGTCTGTGTAAAGTGCCCTCCGTCTAAACCGCCACAGAATTCCCCAGCTCCCATGGTTAAGCATATTATGCCCCAATGGGCGGTATCCCTAACCCAGGCAGTTGATAATCTCGCCCGCGGATGCTTAACAACGCCTCCCTCAGCAGTTAGCATCTCAATTGTCTGACAGCCCCCTGTCTATTCAGGCCCCAAGACATTCTTCCCTGGATTGCACTCGTTCTAGTCCTCCCAGTGCATCCCGCAAACGAGCCTGGAAATCAAGGAAATGTCATTCTTCCTCTGATTCCTTTTTGGACAAAAATGCTGCTGGTGTCCTTAATTATTTTCATTCAAGAGAGATATCTGAACCATCTTATTCAGGGGACAGCTCTCTCTCCGACTCAAGAGTTTAAGTGTAATAGAAGCGAATCCACTCCACTTGCTGAAAGGATCTTATTGAGGCAATGAGAGATATACTTAAGATTGCGGATGATCCTGCTGAATCCCCCCAGAATGAGTTGTTGTTCTGTTTTTCCAGGTCACAATTGGTTTGACAAATTGTTTTCTGATGCATGGAAACACCCGGACCGGTCTATTCAGGTGTCCAAGAGTGCGGACTATATGTTTCCTTTTTTTGATGAGTGTATTGCCAAATGGTCAGCTCACTCATAGTTAGATATTCCCATGGCTCGGCTTTATGAAAATACTGCCTCAACGGTAGCAGATGCTTCCGCCTTAAAGAATTTGTTTGATGCCAAAGTGGAGTCTATGGCAAAAGCCACTTTCAGTGCGGTTGCGGCTTCAGTTAGACTCTCTTTTGCAGCGTATTTGGTTAGCTTGGCTAGTATTGAACTAGCTACTCAACTATAGGAAGTTATTGATTCAGGGGAAACAAGTGGATACTTCCCTGCTAGCTACACAGCTTTTGCAGATGTCTAAATATATTTGTGACGTCTCTGTCTAAGCTGCCCAACGTTCGGCTAAGGCTATGACTAATGCGGTAGCAGGGCCATTTGGACTAGGAGCTGGGATACTGACAGTGCCTCTAGGAAGGTTTTCGCCATTCCATTCGCCCAGGAACAACTTTACGTCCCTGACCTGGCCCAACTCGTTTCTGAGGCTACAGGAGGAAGGAGCACTTCCACAACGTCGTCAAAGGCGACACCCAGTTCTTGGCTCCACGTCAGAGGCAGAACTCACGTGACTCCCTACTGAGCGCGGGAACTTTTCTTCCAGTCTAGAAACTCCTGGCAGCCCTGCAACAGACCCGCTAAACCTGCTTCGGTATAGCAGGCTTCAACACTCTGAAAATTTTCCCTTGGGTGGGGCTGCTCTCCTTCCAGGAGGCATGGCTAGACAACAGCGAAGACACCTGGGTGCGGGAGGTTGTGTCGACAGGCTTCAAAATTGTTTTCTTCTCGCCCTCCCGGGTGATTTTTTTTCCTGTCAACGCCCACTGTGTGCCTCTCCAGGGCCCAAGTTTTTCTCCAGCCATTCAAAGACTCCTATATCAAGGAGTAATTGACCTAGAACCAACTCCAGAACTGTTTAAAGGGTTTTATTCAAACCTTTTCACAGTACAAAAGAAGGATGGATCTCTTCGACCCATTTTGAGTCAAAACCGTCTCAATCGACATGTAAAGATTCAAAGGTTTCGCATGGAGTCTCTGCTATCGGTGGTCTCTTCCTTTCAGCTAGACGAGTTCTTGTCCTTGATAGACCTCAAGGTTGCTTATCTTTGTTCCCATTGCTTGAGTACATCAGCGTTTCCTGCGTTTTGCAGTAGGTTCTGAGTATTTGCAGTTTGTGGCTTCAAGGGTCTTCACCAATGTCATGGCGGCGCCCATGGCTGTCTTCCGATCCAGGGGGATAGTGGTTATTCCATACTTGGACGATCTTCTGGGGAAGGCACCTTCCAAACAGGACAACTTGGACAGTCTCAACATTACTCTGTACTGTCTTTACAGATGGGGATGGCTGATCAACAGCACCAAGTCATCTCTCACTTCTTCTCGGAGAATGGAGTTTCTAGGGATGATCCTGGATACACAGGCAGCTAGGGTATTCTTATCCAAGGACAAGATCACCACTCTCAGACAGCAGGGAGTGACGGTGCTCCTCAGGAATGCTCCTTGCTCTATCCGCTTCTGCTTGAAAGTCCTGGGGATGATCGTCTCAACCTTCGAGGCAGTCCCTTTTTCTCAATTTCACTCCTGATCACGACAGCTGGCAATTTATCTTGTTGAGACTAGTCTCCGGAGTCCTTGGATCTGATTATCCGTTTGCCCCCTTCAGTCAAAAAAGAGCTGCTCTGGTGGATCTCCTTCCCCAACATCTCTCAGGGAAAACCCTTCACAACTCTCCACTGGCAAGTCATTACAACGAACGCAAGTTTATCTGGCTGGGGGGGGGGGGGGCTATCTTCGGCTGCCTCCTGGTCCGACCCAGAAACTCTGCTCCAGATCAGCATCCTGGAATTGAGGGCCATTTTCCTGGCCCTGTCTCGCTGGACTTTTCATCCCCAGGGTCTTCCATTGCGGATATCGACAGACAACTCTACAGCAGTGGCATACCTCAATCATTAGGGAGGTACAAGAAGCAGGACTGTATGGAAGGAAACCACTAAGATTCTTCGCTGGGTGGAACAAAATGTCCCAGCAATCTCAGCAGTGCACATCCCAGGAATAGACAACTGGAAGGCAGATTACCTGAGTCGGGAACGTCTGGACCCCAGAGAATGGTCTCTTTATCCAGAGATTTTTCACCACATTTGCATTCGGTGGGGCTTCCCGGACATGGGTCACTTCACCTCTCACCTCAATCACAAGTGTCTGGCCATAAGAGCCGACACTCTGCTTCTCTCCTGGTCATCCTTCAACCTCCGTTATTTTTTACCTCCCCTTTCACTATTGCCTCGAGTGCTGAAAAGGGTCAAGGATGCAAGAATCCCAGCCATTCTGGGGACCCCAGACTGGCCTTGCAGAGCTTGGTATGCTCAGATCTCATGCTCCTGTTAGCGGACTCCCCATGGTCGCTACCTCAGCGGCACGACCTTTTCCCAAGGTCCAATGTTTGACTCTGCTTTACCTCGGCTGTGTTTGACGGTTTGGCTTTTGAAACCTTTTTTTTTTTTAAGTTAAAAGGTTTCTCTAATCCGGTCATTTAGACCATGATTAACCAATTCGCGCACCCAGACGTGCGATTACGTCCGGGTGCAGGGGGTGATGTTTGGATTTTGCGGGTGTCTGATGTATTTTACAGCGGACACTCGGCACTAATAGCCAGGAGCAGCGATCGCGCTGTTCCTGGCTGTGTAACCCCTGAGGCATTGAAAAGAGGGGGCGGCTCCCTCTGATAGCTCATCGCCCCCCTGCAACGAGATCGGGGGGGTGACAGTTGTCATGGCAGCCCAGGGGCCTAATGAAGGCCCCTAGGGCTGCCTTCAATCTGCCTCTGCTAAGCCCTGCCTCTAGCAGGGCTTAGCAGAAGCCTGTAAATACGACGATATACTGCAGTAAGTTCGTATTGCAGTGTATTGAACCAGTGATCGCTGGTTCAAGTCCCCTAGGGGGGCTAATAAAGTGTGTGAAAAAAAGTTTTTAGTAGTGAAAAAAAATAATAATATTAAGTTAAAAAAAAAACTTTTCCCATTTTTCCCTAAAGTAATGTGAAAAATAAAAAAAGTAAACAAATTGGTATCGCTGCATCCATACAAGTCTGAACTATTACAATATAGCGTTATTTAACGTGCACGATGAACGCCGTAAAAAATGTAAACCACCAAAATCGCTGCTTTTTGGTCAACTTAGCTCTCAAACAATTTAATAAAAAGTTCTACGTACCAAAAAAATGGTACCGATTAAAAACTATAGCTCGTCCCGCAAAAAATAAGCCCTCACACCGCTCAATTGGTAAAAACATAAAAAAAATTATGGCTCTCAGAATGTGGCGACACAAGACATTTTTTTTATTTTAACAGTTTTTTTCATCAATAAAAGTAGTAAAATATAAATAAAAACAATATAAATTTGGTATCACCGTAATCGTATTGAGCGGCAGAATAAAGATAAGTTGAAGTTTCTACCGCACGGTGAAAGCCGTAAAAACGAAACCCCCAAAAAAATGGAGGAATCCAACTTCAGCCCGCAAATAATTTTTTTCCATTTCCCAGTATATTATATGGAACTATAAATGGTACCAAAAGAAACTACAACTCCTCCCGCAAAAAATAAGCCCTCAACCAATCTATTGACGGAAAAATAAAAAAAATTATGGCTCTTGGAATGCGGGGAGTGAAAAACGAAAATGAAAAAACAAAAAATAGCTCAGTCCCAAAGGGGTTAAAGCCCAGAAGACTCCATCCCAAAGGATTTATTATCGTACTTGGTTGGCTTATTTTAGGTGGTGTGAATCCCATCAGATCCACCCCCTTCATTTTTTCATCCCGTGTATTCTGACCTCCAGGTGGGTTTGGAATAAGGACTCAGGTTGGCTATTCTAAAGGGGCAGGTTTCAGCTCTATCCTTTTCCAAGGCATTTTGGCTTTTCGCGTTGCACATTGTGCTTCTCCTTGTCGGTCTCCTCTACAACCTTGGGATCTCAGCCTGGTCTTTTACACTTCAGGTGTCACCCTTCAAACCATTGCAGTAAGTTTCTCTCAGGATCTTATCCTGGAAGTCGTTTTTCTTGTGGCGATCACCGCTATCCGTAGAGTTTAGGCTGCTCACATGGCTATGATTAATTTTTGTCCCTGCTTTAGGCTCTCCCGTCTTACTGTGTCCCCCAGTGAATACTTCAACGAGGAAAAAGGATTTTTGTGCTCACCAGTAAAATCCCTTTCTCGTTGAATTCACTGAGAGACGCAGGTCACGCCCTATTTCTTTATAATTACGAAATTATTTTTGTTCCGCTATCTCTGTGAGCACTAAGTTCAGGTTTACATAAACCTCATCATTTTCAATATATCCGCTTGCTGTTAGTAAATGAAAACAGAGGCCAAGAACTTGTCCTGTTTTATCATCCACTAACACAGTTGCTCATTACAAGTCCGCTCTTATACTTTTAATACACCTGTGTCAGTTGTACATGATCCTGGAGGTTTTCAGCGTCTGAAGGTAAACAAGAATTTTTCCCATTAACTGACTGCAATCAGAGATATTGTGCAATCATATTCAAAGAACAATTTATCAAAAATTGTGCAGAAGAAATGTGATGCAGTTGCCCATAGCATTCTTTCTAGACTTCTGCTGTCATATTCTAATAAAGAGCTGCAATTTGATTGGTTGCTGTGGGCAGCTCTTCCACCTTTTCTTTGCTTTATTCTTGATAATTCTCACTCCAGAGTATATTCACAAATTGAATAACTTTTCATTTTGAATTGCGTAAAATTGATGATTATTGAGGTGTTTTTTTTGCAAAAAAATTTTGAAAAAATGGACTCCTCACTTAGCCTCCTTTTTTCGGACCACCACTTCTAAGTGAAGTGGGCAGCCAAATGCTTGTGAAAGGGGTTACGTGGGAAGTAAACATTTTTTTTAGTAGGGCAAATAAATTAAATAAACCAAAAAAGCAATGCTTACTTATCCTTGCCCCCAGCGATCCAGTGCGGTCGCTCCCGCGGCACTCCCAGCGGTTACATGCTATGTACATGTATACAACCACTAGATCACCGGGGGCAAGGATAGGTAAGTATTGCTCTTTTGGTTTATTTATTTCATTTGCAGCCCCTAATAATGTCTCACTTCCTAAATAACCCCATTTACAGTGGCCATAAACAGATTGTCGGCGGATTTTGCTGGACCAGCTGAACATCTAAGAAGTGTGGGGGTGTCCCAACTCTCCCCTGACAGTGGATATTGGGGAAATGAAGGCTCTGGCATGTAGGATTTTAACGTGCCAGATTCTTTGTTCTCACAGGGGATTAGCCCCCGCTTAGGTGTTTGGCAGCGGCTTATTCCCCTCTCCCCATTGAGAACACATGAATGCTCAGCTTGGCCAAGGGTGCATGTATATGGGGGTGGGGTGGGCAAACGAGCATTCAGCTGTCCGCTCTCTTGGGTATTTGACCACCTTTTAGTTACCTTTAGTTACATAGTACAGTTAGAAATCAAAACAGACCAGTCTTTTTTTCGATTTACAAGCTTCAGCACAGTTTTAGACTACTGCTTCCCGCATATTGCCACTGGGGAGTTGCCTTTATTAAGTCGTGGATTGTGCTTGTGGCTTTTAGATGCTAATGCGATCCTGCAGGTAAAGGGTGCCCGTGCTGAATATAGCTTTTCAGTACGGACATCCTATCCATAAAACTGTATCATTTCTTTTATTTTCCTATTAATGGTGAATATTGCTTATAGGTAATATCTCTTCTTGCTTTTGTATTTTTTGTATTTGTTTTTTTCTATTGAGCCAGGGCTCTACTTGTACGTGCCCACGTTATCCTTAGCAGTAATAATTGCAAGTTTTATATGGGTGTCATGTACAAATACCCAATGTCCGTGATCATGCTCAAGAAATGATAGTGCAATGGATTCCGTATAAGTTTCTATCTAGATGGCTACAAATCTGTTTTAGATTGTAACATTTATTTATGTATTTTATAGACATAACCGGTATAAACAATTTCTTCCCGAATTGCTTACTACACGAATCAAGAATCATTAGCACTTGTCACATCTACGAATTGTTGTTCGTTTTCAACTGTTAACCGGAAGTGGGAGATCATAAATATGTAATTTTGTTTACTTCAAGCAGAAAACGATATACAAAGCTTTTTAATAGCCCTATTTTAGTTTGCCTTTTCTTATTTTTAAACAGGGACTATATTGGTTATTTGATGTAAAGATTAGTCCTTGATTCAGTTGGACACTAGGGGGTGCCAGAGGCTTATTTTATTATCCAACACATGACTGGGCAGCTCATTCATTTTTATATCCCCATCAGGGTGGCTTCAATTAGGTGTAGTACCTAATTTAAAAGAGGTTCCCGAGGGGTTTGAAGCACTGGAACATTAAAATAAGACAATAATACCTACATCTTATTAGACTCATTTAAATTCAGGCTCCACGTTTGGGGAATATGTTCTTTCTTTACTCGTAGATGGTTTATGGCACAAATATGCAATAAAGTATGATTACAGTTTTTTAGCCTTGTGAAGGAGCGTGTTTTCTTATGACATATGCCCAGCTGAATGCATGTGCCATGCAGGGTGCGGAGTTGTGTTCATGCTGAGGAATAAAAAGCATGTACTTTTATATACTCTGTTTCTTGAATAATTGTAAGTTGCCAGAAATATTTTAGAATTGCTCAAATTTATTGAAATGCAACTATACATTGCCAATCACAATCTGGATGCATCACCAAATTACATCTCTTTTAACATGAAATAGTCTTTGACATTGCTTTCAGGGTAGTAGGACTACATTTATGGACCTAGCACTCTGTATAAGGAAACATCTCAGGGTACTCTGGGATATACATTTTAGTATACGAAAATTTCCCCTTTCCGTGTTCTCCGACATAGATTTTAACACAGGGCAAACAGCCTCATGTTGTGTTCTCGGATAAGACTTCCAAATTAGAAAAACAGCCCCATGTATTTTGTGATATGTCTTCCAGTATAATTACATTTCTCCATGCTGTTATAGGATATGCCTTCCAGTATTAGGAAAGATCCTATGCTGTATTCTGGGATTAATCTTCCAGGATGAGAAATAGCCCCATGCCTATTCTTCTTGGACAGAGCTTCCAATATAGAGAAAAAAATCCCAAAACTGTTCTCGGACAACTATTGACAAGGTTTTGTATATATGCACCTGTACTCTTGTGCCTTCATGAAAACAATACGTTACAGAAAAGTCAGGGTGCGTTCACATATATCAGTTGCATCAGCATCAGTTTTTTTGTCTCAAGTGATTACAACTGATGTAAAATGTATCAGTTGCCATCAGGCTTTTTCACCATTTTTATTACAAAACCATCAGTTGTCATTAGTTGTCATCCGTCTTTGCCATCTGTATTTAACATCCGTTTTTACCACAGTGGTCCACCAAAAAGGTAGTCTAGGGTCTGAAAATGTGCCAATTTGATCAGAGTGCTGCATCGTTTGTGATTGGATCCATGATAGATTATATACATGTTGTGTACCATGTCAGGGCTCTCCTTCTCTGCTCCGGCCTTGGTGCGACACAGAAGTTTGACACACACGTTGTAATGTCACGTGTCATATTCAGTGCAGCGCCGAGAGAGAGCCCGGAAAGCAGCTGTGTCCTCACCTCAGATCAGATGTTCGAAGCCGCCACGGGAGCCTGCAAAGACTAGCCCTAACTTCAGGGAGTAGCTAGATTTGGTGCCTTTACAGCTACTCAATCCCACTCCACATCTCCTACCCACCCCACTTCACGCTGGAATTGCTGTGGTATCTACTTAAAAACAACAGGGTCCGGGTGTCGGCCATTAAAAACATCCGTCTCGGTCTGTTTTTGACGGCCGTTTTGCATCTGTTTTGTATCCATTCCATGTCTGTGTTTCCGTTTTTGACAAATTTTTTAAAACCACTCAATTTTATGTGTATATAATGAAACCGTGCTCTCTATAGATAA
Organism: Rhinoderma darwinii; assembly: GCF_050947455.1. Taxonomy (NCBI): domain Eukaryota; kingdom Metazoa; phylum Chordata; class Amphibia; order Anura; family Rhinodermatidae; genus Rhinoderma; species Rhinoderma darwinii. The sequence continues at coordinate 99,790,375 of NC_134691.1, read as the reverse complement.
TTCTGCAGTGCCCTCTGTAGATAGTGCCTCAGTGCCCTCTATAGATAGTGCCTCAGTGTCGTCTGTAGATAGTGCCTCAGTGCCCTCTGCAGATAGTGCCACACACCCCATGTAGATAGCGCCAACCCCACTGTACATACCGCTACCCCCTTCCGTTGTAGATAGCGCCACTGAAGCTCCCTCTAGCAATAGATTCCCCGGCCAGAGAATTGCTGACGCTGTGGCCGGGGATACCCTCCAGAAGGAGCCCCTAATGCCACAGTCCATATAAGGACTGTGACGTCAGCGGTTACCTCCTAGAAGCGGAATCTCATGCCAGAGTGTTGCCGACGCTCTGCTGGCTTGGGGTTTCCGCTCCAGGAAAAGCCCCTGACGTCTCTATCCATATATGGACTGTGACATCAGGGGCAACTCCAGAATGGGAATCCCTGGCCACAACATTGCCAATGTTGTGACCGGTAATTCCCTCGAGGAGCCCCTGACACCACTGTCCACATATGGACAGTGACGTCAAAGGTTACTCATTCAGCAGAGTCCTCGGCCCGACGCTGTGGCTTGAGATTCCCTCCAGGAGGAGCTGCTGACGCTACTGTCCATATATGGACAGTGGCGTCAGGGTCTCCTCCTGGAGGGAATCCCTGGCCACAGCTACAGTGGCACTATCTACAGGGTGTCAATAAATTCCGCTCCTGCTCAGATCCATCTTCCCGCCGCGTGCTGCCATAAGGTGGATTCGGCAGGACCCGACGTTCATCCGGCCACAGTTAATTAAGATATGATACGGTGTCGGACCCAAAAACGCTGCAGGTAACGTTTTTGAATCCGGCTCCTACACAGGTCCAGCACCGTACGGCGCCACAACTGATGTCCCCTCTGCCAGAACAGCATAGAAAGCTATGGGATCCGTTCTAGCATCTATTTCTCTCCAACTGTTCTGCAACACGCCGGAGGGAAACAAACGGACAACAATATATGTGAACGGCCCCTCCGCTTAAAATCTTAGCGGTTTTATGTAAATAAAGTGTTAACGTTGTGCAGTAAAAATCTATATTAGTTTCTTGTATACAATTTTTTTTTTTTTTTTTTTTTTTTTAAATTCACCATTTTGAAGAATTCTGCTTGCTGTTAGTGAATGGAAACAATCTTGTTTATGTCCAGAAGCTGTTCCAATGCATTTAAAATTCAAAATAAACAAAGTCTACAGCTCCTATGCAGATCTCTGTGTCTCTAACATTTGTCCCCTACTTTTGATATCCTATCAAGTTTGAGAACTTGCAGAGAGATCAAGGGGATTATCACTGCAGGATCAGACTCAGTGTTTGTGTGTAGTATGTTACCAATGATACATACACAGGTCTGCAAAGGAGCTGTAGCTGTAATACTGTGTTTTGTTTTTGTTTAAATAACGATTATTTGCATTTGCTTTAATTTTTCGTTTTTAACCGTCAAAAAATAGGACATGCTCTATTTTCGGCCGGGCGCCCGGCTCCCATAGTAGTCTATGGGGCCGGGTAATACACGGCCGTCACCGGAATGTGTCCCGAGTGATGGCCGGGTCTACCGTCGCTCGCGCACTCTCTCTACTCCTCCTCACAGTGCAGAGTGCATGTGAGGAGGAGGAGGAGGGTCTTTTATTGCTCGCTGTAGGAGTCGGAATCCCCAATCCCCGGCCGGGGATTGGGGATTCCGCTACAGGAGAAGTGCCTGACTACACTGTCCATATATGGACACAGCGAAGTCACGCACTTCTGCAGCGGAATCCCCGACTGTATGGTGGGGATTCCGCTACAGGAGAAGTGAGTGACTACACTGTCCATATATGGACACAGCGAAGTCACTCACTTCTGCAGCGGAATCCCCGACTCTATGGCCGGGGATTCCGATACAGGAGAAGTGACTACACTGTCCATATATGGACACAGCGAAGTCACGCATTTCTGCAGCGGAATCCCCGACTCTATGGCCGGGGATTCCGCTACAGGAGAAGTGAGTGACTACACTGTCCATATATGGACACAGTGACGTCACTCACTTCTGAAGTGGAATTTCCGACCTGTGGCAGGGAATTCCTCTTCAGGAGAAGTCAGTGACTACACTGTCCATATATGGACATTGAAGTCAGTGACTTCTCCTGGAAGGGGGGGGGGGGGGGGATGGATGCAACCTACAGGGGGCTGTGTGGCATCACCTACAGGGGGCTGTGTGGCATCACCTACAGGGGACTTGGTGGCATCACCTACAGGGGACTTGGTGGCATCACCTACAGGGGGCTGGGTGGCATCACCTACAGGGGGCTGGGTGGCATCACCTACAGGGGGCTGGGTGGCATCACCTACAGGGGGCAGGGTGGCATCACCTACAGGGGGCAGGGTGGCTTCACCTACAGGGGGCAGGGTGGCATCACCTACAGGGGGCAGGGTGGCATCACCTACAGGGAGCTGGGTGGCATTACCTACAGGGGACAGGGTGGTATTCCTACAGGGGGCTGGGTGGCATCGCCTACAGGGGGCAGGGTGGCATCGCCTGCAGGGGGCTGTGTGGCATCACCTACAGGGGGCTGGGTGGCATTACCTACCAGGGGGGCTGGGTGGCATTATCTACAAAGGGCTGTGTGTGGCAACAAATTTAAATGAAATTCATCCGATTTTAAAACGGACAGGGAAAAAAACGGATGCAAATCGGGTCCAAATCGGCAACTCGGAACGGAATCGGAACAGATGCAAACCGACCGGGAAAATCGGCCAAAAACTGCCGATTTTCCCGGCCGACACTCGGACCCTGTCGTGTGAATGAGGCCTTAGTCTGTCATGTAAAGCTACATGTAAAAATCTATAGACATGTTAAACAAAAAAAAAAAAAAGACTTCAAAAGCACATGAGCCGCTTTCCTGTCTTAAACATGTTTTATGGGATTTTTAAGAAGTTCTATGACCTAAAATTATAAATATGACTAAAATAAAGCAGCATACGTAGTACTCCAAATTAAGAAACTAGGCTTTGCATAAAATGTTGGTTTTCAACTGGGACAGTGTTGTACGGACACAATCTATGTATGTCAATGTAACAGTCTAGCTGGGTACTACAGTGTTTCTTCAATATGATATAGAGTGGCTGGCACATGTTTCCTTGGGTTCACATCTCATGGGGTCCATATGTAGTGTGACTGCAGATTGCAATCCCCGAGTGCAGGACGGGAATGTGGAACTTCTGAATTTTGCTGTGAAGCACCACATCTGAAGATATGAATCATTTTGCAGGATTACTACAAATAGAAAGGTCTAGACACTGGCGAGGTGGAGAGACCATTTTATTGTATGTTTTTCAAATATTTTCATTCAAATAGATAAACAATAATTGTAACATCATTTCTTATTGGATAGCAAATAACATTAAAGAGGATTTCTACTATGAACTAAAATCCTATTTGCTTTTGCAGCTGCTGCTTGACACTGAGTGCTGCCGCTTAGCTTATTTGTTACCAGAATACCCAGGTCCTTCTCTTGTTCTGTTATTCCCAGTTTTATTCCATTTAATGTATATGCATTAATATTTTGTCCTAGGTGCATCACTTTTATCAACTTTAAATTTCATCTAAAATATTACAGAAAGACCTAAATAAGATGGCAGCATGGGCAAAAACATGGCAAAGTCAAGCTGAGTATTTAGTATCCTACAAAGTTTTTTGTATCGTCAGCAAAAACTGACACCTTGCTAACAATCCCATCCACAAGGTCATTAATAAAGAGATTAAAAGTAATTGGGCCTAATACCGATCCTTGTGCTGCTGACTTCAGCCCATTTTGAGTAAGTTCCATTTATAACAACCCTTTGTTTTCTGTCCCTCAATTCTTTACCCACGTGCATATATGGTCCCTGTGTCTGTAGCTTCAGAACAAGACTGTTGCGTGGAACAGTATCAAATCACATCAGCCACTTGACCAACATCCAGATTTGCACTTACCTCTTCATAGAAACCGAGCATGTAAGTTGGGCATAACCTGTTTTACATGAATCCATGCCGGTTATCAGTTATTGGACTTTTCTCTGCTATATACTTGGTTAAAACAACAAAACACAAAAATGTCAATAACTTTGTAAGTAAATAAAACATTATAACATATTGGATATGGCTCTTCTGATTTATTATAGGGGCCAATTTTTTATTTTTTTTAATTTTTTAATTTTTCTCTTTAGTAACACTATTTGTTTTACAAAAATAAATTGCATTAGAGGTTAGGGCTTGTTTCCAGCATTGGATGCCTCCTTTTCTCTAGGACCAGTCCAATTTTTGTCAGAAAAAATGTGGACTACAATACACCTGTATACACAACAATGAAGTTGTATCAGAAAGAGGAATAATATATTTAGAAAACTATCAAGACAGCAACACTTTTACTACTTGATATTGCAATGCAATCTTCTTGTGTCATGCTCCCTTTCATCTTGCCCCTACGTTTTGCTAACCACCTGAGTAAAGGTCAGCAAGAAGTACGGGCAGATGGAAGGAAGTATTAATACAGGATCAGACTATACTTGGTTTGTTTGGAGTCTGTTTCCATGGAGACACATAGGTCTGTAAAGCACGTGTAGACCCAAAAACGGAGGTGATTTTTAATTAAGGAAAGTTGCCTAATTTTTTTTTAATTTTAGATCCATAATCGCAATAAAAATTTGGTTACAAAGGTATACATAGCCTTAGAGACTAACAGACACTAGTAGCAAGAAGAGTGGGAAAAATGCTTAGATCTGTACTGGCAAATAGAGCAAAAAATAAATAAAATCATAACTTTCTGTACTACTGTGTGATTATGACTTGAAATCGAAATCCGTTTTACCTCTTTTCCATATTATAAACGTTTCATACACTTGGCCATAGAGGTGTATTGAGCCATACTGTACTTATGTATGCGTCTACATACGGTGGCATACAGGTTTTCTTTTTTATGTTTAATTCACACGCAATCCCAACAGAAAATCGTAGTGCCAGTTTCGATTGGATGCTGTACTACGAAGATATTTTGTCTTAGAAGCATTTCTTCTAGTTGAGATGACCTCTGTAACACTATGCCATAAAGAAGCGCCATAAGTCTGCACACAGCATGCCTACAACTCTGTAGTATAGAGCCTCCATGTGCCACCATATAGGCTTTGTCCACAAGGCCTAGTACATGAACCCTTAGGCCAGGGCTATACCTAGACTTTTTGTAGTGCCACTGATTGCTTTTTTTTCTCTTGAGTGACAGCTGCAGTCTACAAGATTGCATGCAACTCAATGCATTCATTTGGACTTCAGCTGTAGCTCAAAAGTTCAATCAGTAGCACTACAAAAAGTCTAGGTGTAGCCCTGGCTTCCATCTGGCTAGAGGAAGCATTACTTAGATCAACATTGTTGATATTCTGGCCTGGCAAGGACCCAAATGTACCATAGCTATAACAATTATTATTAGTCTATATTGTATTGTTAGAAGATCGGGGTAATTTAGAACATCACTTTTTTCCATATTTGAAGTGCATAAACTGCCAATAATATACCGCAGGGGAAAAAATCCATATCAAATCATTCTCAACTTTTTATATTTATATATATATATATATATTATATATATATATTTATTTATAATTACTGCCAACAACCTCCTCCATAGATTTGGTTTTCTTATTAAGGAATTGATAACATTAAAACTGGAATAATTTAAAGGGACACTACCGATAAAAGTATATTCTACGACACGGTCACTGTACATGGGTTTCAGTGAAATAAAGCTGAACTGCTATCAGAGATGCCCCAAACTGACAAAACATAATCTAGCAGTTACTATGTATCTGTGGCAGAAAATATTAGAGCAAGCTGTGATTCAGGAAGAAAAAGTCCACTAACAGCTGTTGGCAAACCGACCTAAGTTTTTAAATAAAAATGGCCTTGTGGGGTTGCCAGCTGCGTAGGAAAGATCTTCACACTGAAGATCTGTTGCTTGACTTCAGTGCCAACAGCAAGGACCTGGTTACTGTTACTGTGACTGAAATAAAATCCTGCAGCATTGATCAGTCAGAATAGAGGGAGTTATCCGTGCAAAAGAAAAACCTTATGGAAATCGATTAGCACTCTTACACATTCCTTGTAGGCTTCTATGCCTAAAATAAAACTGCAGTACATAGAGTTTACATCTTAAGCACATCTGACGTTTTGTAGCCCGTAGTGTTCAAGAAGAAATATGTTTTCATTATCTGTCTGCTGCCGAAATTGTGGACTTTTCCTTACAGAAAAAGCATTTTTCATTTATGGGGAGGGCAATTATTTCTTGCAGCTAAATGCTTTGTTTATAACTGAGGAGCTAATGGGCAGAATTTGTCTAGATCATTGTCTTGACTTGTCCCATCACTGCAACCTCTTAGGCCTTATGCACACGACCGTAGCCATGTGCACGGCCGTGATTTTCGGGTCGGCCGGCAGCGGATTGTCAGCCGCGAGCCGTGCGCAAATCGCGGGCCATACACATGGCCGCGGCCATTATTTTCAAAGAGCCCGGACCGCAGAAGACGGCCGTAATAAGACATGTCTGTTCTTTCTGCGGTGCGGGCTCCCGGGCCATGCTCGGACCGTAAAAACTACAGTCGTGTGCATGGCCCCATAGGAATGAATGCCGTGGATTTTCGGGGGAATTGCGGCCGCAAAAGCACGTTCGTGTGCATGGGGCCTTAGTTTCCTGCTGTTTTGTCGGTTGTTATTACTGGAGGAAGCTGCTGGAAGCCACCCATATTTGCAGGTGAAAGGTGGAATTAGGTGGCACCTGTTAACCCCTTAAAGGTGTTATCCAGCCAGTAAATATTGGTGGCTGATCCTCAGGATAGGCCATTAATAGCTGATGGGTCAAAGTCTGACTCCCGGGCCCCCGCCGATCAGCTGTTTTGAAGGGGGGTGCAGTGCTCGTGAGAGCGCTGCTTCCTTTTCATTTCTACTTGCTCACAGGTATTGCATACTTTTTCTCCCATTGAAGTGAATGGGAAAAAAGGCTGCAATACCCGGGAATCTTCGTTTCTTCCTTTGTCAAGAGCCATAACTTTTAGACCAGGGCTTGTTTTTTGAAGGAGTTCTATGTTTTTATGGCACGGTTTTGGGGTACAAATGCATTGTATAAAGTTTTTTTCATTTTTCAGGGGGTGCAGGGTAGAAAAAAAAACAGATTACTCAATTGTTTGGGTTTTGTTTTTACCTTCACTGAGGTGTAAAAATGAAATGTTAAGTTTATTCTGGGACTCCGTACAATTACGTCGATGGCAAACTTATCGTTTTTTGGTTTGTTTTCTACTTTTACACAGTAAAAACACTTTAAAAAAAATAAAATATTATTTTTGTTTCGCTGGATTAAAAAAACCCATAACATTTTGTATTTTTCTGTTGATGACAAAGATTAAATTGGTACTGATTTTGGGTACATGTGACTTTTTGATATTGTGTTTTTTTTCACTGAGACATCTAAGGGGTTGTATGGCCTGGCTCCGATGTCAGCTGTATGTTACAGCTGACATCCGCTAATCCTGGGCCCACGTCATGTGGCCTGCGTTAAGGACCTCCGACTCTGCATATTTGGTAGGGGTTAAACTGTTATTACCATCTTTATCATTAGTGGGGGTCTGAACACTGGGACCCCCACCAATCCTGAGAATGAAGAATTTAGCGTTGCATTACCTTCTAAGGTTTCCCTGCACATTAGCACTCCCGGACACCTAGAACTGTCTTCCCTATTCAATGAAAAAGGGCCATGCTTCAGTTCCCTCCACAGTCGGTGGCCATAGTGCCGCTGTTCAGTAAAAAAAACGATTAAGTTCTTTAGCGTTGCAGCCCCTTTTTCAGGATTGTGTGGCCTCGCAGAGTGATGACATATCCTTGTGATATGCCATCACTTTATAAGATGGTAATACCCCTGTAATTTCCTCATAATACATAAGTCTTCCAGAGTGAGAGCCGCTTAGGTGAATTGCCTAAGGCTATGTTCACACTGAGTTTTTTGCAGGAGGAAAATTCCTCCTGCAAAAACGGCTCCAGACGGTTTTTGCACAGTGGTTTGACAAAAACTCGTCAAAACACTTGTCGAGGCGTTTTTTTCCTCTTTCTGACTGATTAAAATGGGGTTTTTGAGGCGGAAACCGCCTCAAGATGGGTCATGACGCTTCTTTTTACCGCGATGCGTTTTTTTTACTCGCGGTAAAAAAAACTCGTCCAACTCCCATTGAAATCAATGGGAGGCATTTTTGGGCGGTTTTTGACGAGTTTTGCGGCGCGGTTTCCGCGTCAAAAAACTCGTCAAAAAACTCAGTGTGAACAGGGCCTAAAAGGGAATCTGCAGTAGCTAGAAATCGACCTGTTAAACTGCTAGTCTGTCCCTCCCCATGCTCATTTACTTTATTTCACTTGGTGAAGTTACATCACTTGGTAGAACAGAGGCTTGTCCATTGGCAAAGTGAGGCCTCCTTTTACAGTTTTTTTTCCTTTTAATATTTTTGTGTTATTAATTTTGCTCCAAAATTGAGGTCTATGGGTGGAAAACGCCTCACCTAGAACTTGCTGCGTTTTAGTAAAAATGCTATAAATGAGACCGCTTTGTATGTACTTCATATTCTGTTGACTACCAACTTAGTCACCAAATTAATGCCACTAAAACACCACAAACACTGTGGGAATCTAGCCTAAATCACCTTAAAGGGGTTCTCAGAGACATTTTTTATATTGATGGCTTATCTCTAGGATAAGGATAATCAATATCAAATCGGTGGGGGTTTGACTCCTGGCAACTCCACCAATCAGTTGACTGAAGGGGAGAGCTGCGACCTCTTCAAAGTTTACCAGGCACAGCGCCGTACACTACCGTACTACTGTGCCTGGAATTGCAGTCCTCTGCAGCCCGGTCCCATTCAATTGAATGGGACCGGAACTGCTATACGAGGCACAGCCACTACGGAAGTGTACACTGCTGTACCTGGTAAACTATGAAGAGGCAACAAGGTTTGTCGCCACGGCCCCTTCCCTCAGCTGATCGGTAGGGCTACTGGGAGTGGGTCCCCCACCAATCTGATATTTGACCCATCCTAAGGATGGGTTATCAATATACAAGTCCCAGAGAACCCCTTTAAAGTCACTTGAGTATAGTTTGCCAACTTGGCAAATTTCCTCATCTGCATCTATATTAAAATAGATACTGTTTTAGAAGGTGATGTTTTTTCAATGTGATGAATGTCGAGTATTAGAAATGTCTGTATTTGCAATTTTTTTTTAACACAATAAAAGTAAAGGTGTGTATTAACTTATTATAAGTATCTCTTTTCTAGAACACTGTATATGGGCAAGGCATAAAGAAGTTGTGATTAGAAAAAGTTTTTTTGTTTTTTTTATAGTCTGTATATACTTATTCTGCTCATGGAGTCGGAATAAAGCCAACATCCACGCTGGACCTTGTCCTCATCACTGTTGATCAACTTTTAAGAACCACTTCGTGCTAGTCTCATAAATGCGTCTTTAACCAGGTGGACTCTAATAAGCTGATATCTTTTTTTCTATATACATAAGCAGTGGCCATGTGACTAGGGAATAAACCGTTTTCTGTGTTTTTCTGATGGCGGTGTTGTGAAAATAAACCTATAATCATATTTGTATTGGTGTTTTCCCATGTACATTCCTTATGCAGTATAGAAATGATGGGTTATATTGCATTGCATAATTCTTAGTCTGTACATTGCAGGAATGTGTGTGAATGGAATAATCTCAAAAAAACTTTAGCCAGTTTGTTGTTTTTTTTTGTTTTTTTTTTTGTAATCCGTATATTAGGGAAGAAGATGATATAAATGATGTTACTTCTATGGCCGGCGTTAATCTGAATGAAGAAAATGCCTGTATATTGGCAACAAACTCAGAACTAGTTGGTGCTGTGATTCGATCCTGTAAAGATGAACCATTTTTATTTACATCTCCTCTTCAAATCCGAATCTTGGACATAGGTAAGCAGTGGTAAGGTAGATTGTTAGACCAAATAAATCCATATATGCGATTGTATGCAGAATTGACATTTGCTTAAAGAGAAAGATGCAGTAGAATACCGATAATCTGCCGTGTTTTGGAGTGGCAATTTTCATACCTTACAGACTATTAGAAGTTTGGTTATTTTAAAATCAGATATGTAGGTAAAGATATGTACATAATGTATGTACTTACACCATTGCTGCTGATGGTATGTAGCTGCTGGTATCCTGTCTATGTTGGTCCCGCCATGATGTCTATATACTGGTACCGCAATGCTGCGAGGCCCTTGGAATTGTAAGCCCCAATGTGGAGTCGTTGAAATGTGTAACAATCCCCCTGAGACACCAGTGCCAGACTACCATGTAATTCAAAAATATTCGAGCTTGGGCTATTTTTGTCGCATGCAGGATTATTAGATAATTGGGTGCCAAGTTAAAGAAATTTCACGTTTTTTTTTTCTTCATGGCTAAATTTGCAGATTACTCTCCAAAGCAGCTTGGGCAGTAAAGAAGTTGAGGAAATTGATGAGAGTAAAGCTGCACTCACACTACCATAATATGGCTCTGCAGTGGAGTTAAATATTTAGCAACATAAAGGGGTTTAGATAACCTTATGTGTAGTCAGGAAAGCATTTTTCACCGCTTTTTACAGGTATTAAATTGAATTTGAATATTTCCCTGCTTCCTTGCCTGGATCCGAATACATTTTTTTACACTAATGTCATATATGGACAAAAGTATTAGGAAACACCTCGTAAACGTTGAATTCAGGTGTTTCATTCAGTCCCATTGACACCGGTTTAAAAAAATCCAGCACCTAGCTATGCAGTCTGCCTTTACAAACATTTATCAAAGAATGGGTGGTTCTAAAAAGGTCACAGAATTCGAGCGTGGTAAAGAAATAGGATGCCACCGTTGCAACAAGTCAGTTTTGTGAAGTTTCCTTCTTCCTAAATATTCAGTGATCAGCTGTGATTGGTAGTCTTGTAAGGCGGAAGCGTTTAGGAAGCACAGCAACTCCACGAAGACTATGTAATGTTACAGGTCGTGGTGGATGAGTGCTAAGGCGCATAAGCGAATAAAAGTCGCCAATGCTCTGCTGACTCATTAGCTGCAGAGTTCCAAACCTCCTTTGGCATTAACATGCGCACAAAAACTGTGCTCCGGGAGCTGCATGTCTTAGGTTTCCATGGCCAAGCCGCTGCTTGCAAGCTTTACATCATTCGACGCTTGGCATTGTGCTTGGTGGAGTTTTGTAAAGTTCTCCGCCACTGGCCTCTGGAGCAAAGAAAACGTGTTCTGTGGAGTGATGAATCGTGCTTCTCTATCTGGCTGTCTGATGGATGAGTCTGGGTTTGGTGAATGCCAGGAGAACGTTACCTGCCTGACTGCATTGTGTCGAATGTAAAGTTTGGTGGAGGAGGGATAATGCTAAGGGCGTGTTTTCAGGGCTTGGGCTAGGTCCCTGGGTTCCAGTGAAGGGAAATCTTAATACTTCAGCATACCAAGACATTATGAAAATTGTATGCTTCCAATTGTGTGGTAACAATTTGGAGAAGGCACTTTTCAGTTCCAACATGACTGTGCCCCAGTGCATAAAGCAGGTCCCATAAAGGCATGGTTGGGTGCGTTTGGTGTGGAAGGATTTTGACTGGCCCACACAGAGCCCTGACATCGAACACCTTTGGCGTGGACTAGAACGGAGATTGAATGCCAGGCCGTCTCATCCAACATCAGTGTCTGACCTCACAAATGCTCTTCTGGGTGAATGGTTAAAAATTCCCGCAGACACACGCTAAAATCTTGTTTAAAAGGCTTCCCAGTAGAGTAGAAGCTGTCTTACCGACAAAGGGCCGACCAACTCCATATTAATGCCTAAGGCTTTAGAATGGGATGTAATTAAAGCACCTGTATGTGTAATGTGAATGTGTTATAATACTTTTGTCCATGTAGTGTACAAAACCCACACAGAGCCGTATTCTGACCGTGTGAATAAATATCCATGCATTTCAACAACTATGTTGATTTTGTTCTCCATTTATACCATTATTTGGACATTTTTATTCTATTGAAAGTACAAGCAAGACTACAGATTTAAAGAAAAGTCAAGTATTTCTTTGCCATTTTATTTGTGTATATTATATCTAAAATGTTTGTATTTATGTGATTATAAGTTATTGAAATAGATAAATATATGCACTAGAATACCTCTTTTTCTAGCGTCTTTAGGCCTGACTGGCCCTTAATTATGAAACACCATTGGACAACCCTATAGTTATAATATAATATAATTATAAAAATGCATCTTTCAAGTGTTCATCTCATTAAGATAACCCCTGTCCATATACCTTATTAGGGCATGTGGACGTCATGTAGGATGCCCTCTGCTTGAGACCACCCTATATTAGCCAGAGAAGAGAGCCAGCACACAGACTTAGTGCAACCATGAATTACATAGTCACCCATTCATTCGAATGTAGTACCACAAAAAAATGTGTGACCATCTGCAGTTCCCTCGGCGATTAAATCAGATCACTTCGGGCTCCAACTGCTGTTCCTGTGGGATAACCCTTTTTAAGAGTAGAGATGTCCAGGAAGACCAAGCTCGTTGGGATTGCTCTGCAATTCAAAATAAAAACTCTTAAGAAAATCTTTTAATGTCACTTTGTTAGTTAAAGAGGCTCTGTCACCAGATTATAAGGGCGCTAGCTCCTGCATAATATGATCTGCGCTGTAATTTAGAGAACAGTGGTTTTTATTTTGAAAAACAATCCTTTTTTAGCAAGTTATGAGCAATTTTAGATTTATGCTAATTCGTTTCTTAATAGACAACTGGGCGTGTTTTTACTTTTTACCAACTGGGCGTTGTACAGAGTGTATGACGCTGACCAATCAGCATCATACACTTCTCATTGAACAATGAGACGTGTATGACGCTGATTGGTCACTGATTGGTCAGCATCATACACTTCTCTATACAACACCCAGTTGGTAAAAAGTAAAAACACGCCCAGTTGTCTATTAAGAAACGAATTAGCATAAATCTAAAATTGCTCATAACTTGCTAAAAAAGGACTATTAAGAAACTAATTAGCATAAATCTAAAATGATTTATAACTTGCTCAAAAATGATCGTTTTCCAAAATAAAAACGCCTGCTGTTATCTACATTACAGCGCCAATCAGATTATGTAGGAGATAGGGCACTTATAATCACTCATAATCTGGTGACAGAGCCTCTTTAAGTAAAAAAAAATAATTATCTTAAGGCTAGGTTCACATGGTGCGTGTTTATTTGTCTTTAGCATGCGTTTTTGTTTTGGTAGATAAATGCCCATGTCCCCCAATGGGAGTATATCAACCAAACCCAAAAAAAAACCGCAGTGTGTGAACCCTACCTTGATCTAATCATTGAAATCTGATTAATGCATGATGCATTCCTTTTCACAACCATTTACTAGTAAGAACATATAAACCAACTAAAAATGTTGAGTGGCAGTGATATTGTTTTGGTGCAAAGTCTAATTTAACAATGCAAGCAGTAGCGCCAATTGTCTGTTTTTTTTTTACCTTGCCCCAGGAGCCAATTGCCAATGATTAGTTATTTGGCCTGATGCCATTTGTCACCCCGATTGCACTGAGCTTGGTGACACTGTATCCCTACAGCTTAAAATGCGTTTGGTGTTGCACACGCTACCAGTGGATAAAATGACTGAACTTATTTGTGTGTGTGCATATAAATATATATAATACCCCTTCTATAATGTCTTTTGTCTGTTTAATATTGGTGTCCTAACACTGACCTTGCAAGCTGATATATTCTGAAGGCCATGTGAAACATTGCCTATACTTTCCAGAGCTCGAGGCGAAGTTTTATTAATGCAGTGTCTAATATCTTTGAAGTTGTGAGTGTAGCAGGAAAATCATAATCTACAAGCCTCTGTTCTTAATGGGTATGACTTCTGCAGGGAATAGAATACCTGCTGTGCTAATTATTTCAATTATCAGCTTCCACTAAAACATGTAATGGATTTTCACTGCTTCCACAGGTAAAAGGCATGACATTAAGGAACTTAACTCTGATGTTATGAACTTGGTCTCCCATGCGACACAGGAGAGATTGCGAGGGCTCATAGAAAAACTGACAGTGGCAGCACAACACAGATCCACAAACTGCAAGGTAAACTAAACCAGCGGACTGAATACTAAGCATTGCCTTTTTATTCTGTCTCAGGATAAAGTAGATTTTTTTAATTTATTTTTTTACATTTTTGCAAGTTTATTAACCCCTTAAGGACGCAGCCTAGTTTGGGCCTTAAGGCTCAGAGCCCATTTTTCAAATCTGACATATTTCACTTTATGTGGTAATAACGTCGGAATGCTTAAACCTATCCAAGCGATTCTGAGATTGTTTTCTCGTGACACTTTGGGCTTCATGTTCGTGGTAAAATTTGGTCGATATATTCAGTCTTTATTTGTGAAAAATTGCAATATTTAGAGAAAATTTACAAAAAATAGCATTTTTTAGAATTTAAATGCATCTGCTTGAAAAACAGACGGTTATACCACCCAAAATAGTTACTAGTTCACATTTCCCATATGTCTACTTTAGATTGGCATAGTTTTTTGAACATTATTTTATTTTTCTTGGACGTTACAAGGTTTAGAACATAAACAGCAATTTCTCATATTCTTAAGAAAATTTCAAAAGCCTTTTTTTGAAGGTGCCAGTTCAGTTCTGAAGTGGATTTGAGGGGCCTATGTATTAGAAACCCCCATAAAACACCCCATTTTAAAAACTAGACCCCTCAAAGTATTCAAAACAGCATATAGAAAGTTTTTTAACCCTTCAGGCATTTCACAGGAATTAAAGCAAAGTGGAAATGAAATTTGCAAATTTCATTTTTTCTGCTGAATTTCAATTTTATTCAATTTTTTTTTAGTAACAGAGAAGGTTTTACCAGAGAAACACTACTAAATATGTATTGTCCAGATTCTGCAGTTTTTAGAAATGTCCCACATGTGGCCCTACTGCGCTCGTGGACTAAAACACAAGCCCTAGAAGCAAAGAAGCACCTAGTGCATTTTGAGGCCTCTTTTTTATTAGAATATATTTTAGGCAGCATGCCAGGTTTGAAGAGGCGTTGAGGTATCAAAACAATGGAAACCCACCAGAAGTGACCCCATTTTGGAAATTACACCCCTCAAGGAATTCATTTATGGTTTTTGTTATCATTTTGACCGCACAGTTTTTTCACAGCACCTATTTGAATTGGGCTGTGAAATGAAAAAAATGATATTTTTTCCAATAAAATGTCATTTTTGATCAAATTTTCTTATTTTCACAGGGAACAACATACCCCATTTTGTTGCCCAATTTGTCCTTAGTGCGGCAATACCCCATTTGTGGTGATAAACTGCCGTTTGGGCCCATGGGAGGGCTCAGACGGAAAGGAGCGCTATGTGTTTGTTGGAGTCCAGATTTTGCTGGATTGGTTTTCGGGTGCCATGTTGCATTTGCAGAGCCCCAGAGGTATCAAAGCAATGGAAACCCACCAGAAGTGACCCCATTTTGGAAACTACACCCCTCAAGGAATTCATTTATGGTTTTTGTTATCATTTTGACCGCAAAGTTTTTTCACAGCACCTATTTGAATTGGGCTGTGAAATGAAAAAAATGATATTATTTCCAATAAGATGTCATTTTTGATCAAAATTTCTTATTTTCACAAGGAACAACATACCCCATTTTGTTGCCCAATTTGTCCTTAGTGCGGCAATACCCCATTTGTGGTGATAAACTGCCCTTTGGGCCCATGGGAGGGCTCAGAAGGAAAGGACCACCATTTGGCCTACTGGAGCTTTTCTGGTGCTAAGTCATGTGTGCAGAAGCCCCTGAGGTACCAGTACAGTTGAAACCCCCGAGAAGTGACCCCATTTTAAAAACTACACCCCTTAAGACATTCATCTAGAGGTGTAGTGAGCATTTTGACCCCACAGGTACTGTGTAAAAGATAATGCGCAGCAGATGGTGCAGTGTGAGATTTGCAATTTTATATATGTATATGCCATTTCAGTGTCCAATATAGTGTGCCCAGCATGCGCCACCGGAGATATACACCCCTTAAATTGTAATGTGGGTTCTCCTGGGTACGACAATACCCTACATGTGGCTGTTATCAGCTGCCTGGGCATACGGCAGGGCTCAGAAGGGAAAGATGAGGGGGGTAAGCTGTGCGGAGTGCATCAGGGTAAATTAAAAATCAAGGGATGTATGATACATTTTATAACAATCTTTTATACAGAGCCCTGGTTTTTCGGGACACGTGTCACATTGGTATATTGTGTTCTTCCTTATCCCCCTCTTATAGCAGACTCTGCACCTCTTTTGACTCTTTCCCTTTCCACCGGTTTGGGGACCTTCTCCTGGAAAGTGTTGCCCTGGTACGATGCGTGTGGCCTCGCTTCCAGAAGTACTGGGTGCCCCCCCTTCCTGGTCCCTAAAGATTAGATCTTGAAATTCCAGGAAAGTTCCCCTCTGGCCTGCACATCGACGTAGCACATACGCATTGTACAAAGCCATCTGTATGATGTGCCCGGCCAGCTTCTTATACCACACCGCATGGCGCTGTAGGGCTTCAGGACTTGATTTGACAAGTCCATCCCTCCCATGTACCTATTGTAGTCCAGGATGCAGTCTGGTTTGGGGGTGGCCTTTCCTTCATATATCCTAAACCTGTAGGTATACCCTGATGCACTCTCGCACAGCTTATACATCTTCACGCCATACCTTGCCCTCTTACCTGGCAGGTACTGGCGGAATTGAACCCTCCCTTTAAAATGTACCAGGGACTCATCAATAGAAAAACACTTCTCGGGGGTGTATGCTTGGGAAAACCGGGCACTGGAACGGTCTAATAGGGGTCTCCGTTTATACAAACGGTCAAAACTGGGGTCATCTCGGAGTGGGCACGGCTCATTATCAGTATAATGTAAGAAGCGAAGTATTGCCTCATTTATTTATTTTTTTAGGTTCCAGTTCATTTCTGAAGTTGCTTTGAGGGGCCCATATATTAGAAACCCCTATCAAACACCCCATTTTAGAAACTAGACCCCTCAAAGTATTCACAACAGCATTTAGAAAGTTTATGAACCCTTTAGGTGTTTCACAGAAATTTAGAGCAAAGTAGAGGTGAAATTTACTCTTTTTATACCATTTTTTTTATAACACAAAAGGATTTATCAGAGAAACGCAACTCAATACTTATTGCCCAGATTCTGCAGTTTAGAGAAATATCCCCCATGTGGCTCTCGGGCGGTAATGGACTGAAGCACCGGCCTCCGAAGCAAAGGAGCACCTAGCGGATTTTGAGCCCTCTTTTTTATTAGGCACCATGTCCGGTTTGAAGAGGTCTTGTGGTGCCAAAACATTGGAAACCCCCCAAAAGTGACCCCAATTTGGAAACTAGACCCCTTGAGGAATCCATTGTAGTTTTCTTGGGGTGCATGCGGCTTTTTGATCAGTTTTTATTCCATTTTTAGGTGGCGTGGTGACTAATAAACAGCAATTCTACTATTGTTTTTGTATACTTTTTTTTTTACAGCGTTCACCGTGCGCTATAAATGACATATTCACTTTATTCTGCGGGGCGATACGATCACGGCGATACCAGATGTTTATAGTTTTTTTTTATGTCTTATGGCGTTTGCACAATAAAATACGTTTTGTAAACAATCATTCACTTTTTGTGTTATCATATTCTAAGAGCCATAACGTTTTTATTTTTCAAGCAATAAAGCCGTGCGAGGACTTATTTTTTGCGTAACGAACTGTATTTTCCATCAGTACCATTTTTAGGTACATGCGACTTTTTGATCTCTTTTTATTCCATTTTTTGGGAGGTGAAGTGACCAAACAATTGTGATTGTGGTACGGTTTATTAATATTTTTTTTTACGGCGTTCACCGTGCGGGATAAATAACAAAATAATTTTGTAGCTCAGGCCGTTACGGACGCGGCGATACCAATTATGTATAGTTTATTTGTTTGTTTATATATTTTTATTAATAATAAAGGACTGATAAGGGAAAAAGGGGGACTTTTACTTTTATTACTTTTAAAACTTTTATTTTCTTATTTTTACACATCTTTTTTTAACTTTTTTTTTACTTTATTACTTTGTCCCACTAGGGGACATGAGGGCAGGAGGCCCTGATCGCTATTCTAATACACTGCACTACATGCGTAGTGCAGTGTATTAGAACTGTCAGCTACTCACTGACAGCAAGCATAGTGGGTCCTGACGTTGTCAGGACCCACTAGGCTTCCGTCTATGGCATAGCCGGACGCCATTGTTTGGTGTCCGGTTGCCATAGTCACCATCGCCGGCCGCTATCGCGTAGCAGGCCGGCGATGGCAGCTTAACCCCTAAAAAGCCGCGATCTCTATAGAACGCGGCTTTTAAGGGGTTAATCAGCGGGGACACAGCGATCGGTCCCCGCTGTAGGAGCTGTGACAGCTGCTGAACAAGACAGCAGTGTCACAGCTCCTGTATGTGTCGGGAGGACGGCCGAAACGGCCGTTACTCCCGAGACGTACTATTACGGCATGGAGCGCGAACGATACAGCTGCCATGACGTAATAGTACGTCAAGGAGCGGGAAGGGGTTAAAATTGCAATAATTAGGTGGGATCAGAAAAACGTCATTTAAACTAAGATACAAGGTTGGTTCTGGGGAAGCTTAGCAAATCAGAATTAAAATAGGTCACTAGTTTTATTGACTTACTCGTTGCTTGTGACTTAAGGCCCTTTTACACTGGGCGATTTTTTTGGCAGACGAGCGTTCATAGAAAGCTCGTTGCCGATAAGCAGATGAATGAGAAAACGTATCATTTTAAAAAACTGAAATCTTATTGATGTTAGCAGCACATCTCCCTGCGTCACCGGGGAGACGCGCTGCCGACATGATGATGTATGGGGTTGAGCGATCAGAGTAACGACTGCTTATCCCCATACATTGCTCCTATCACAAGAAGTTAACGAGCGCCGATCAACGAGCTGTCTCGTTGATCGACGCTCGTTGCACCTGCCAAAATTGGCTGGTGTAATAGGGCCTTTACTAAAGAACTTGTAATGGCCTTGTGCTTTTACACGATAGTTAATCTGAAAAGACAATGCTGCAGTATAATCTATTGGGAAGGGACATAGCATATTTTTTTATATATGATACATAGGATTTTAACCCCTACCCACACGAGCCGTCAGCTGACACTCCGCTCTTGCCCCCCAGCGGTCCTTTGCCGCTGATTTCGGCGAATTAACCTCTTAAATGCGGCGATCGGTTGAGATCGCCGCATTTTAGGGGTTTCTAGCATATCGGCAGACCCCTGTCTGAAATCGCAGGGTTTGCCGATAGTTAGCATGGCAAACGGAAGCCAAACAATGGCCTCTGTGTCTGCCATGGACAGAAGCCCATCACGACCAACCTCCAGCTGGTCCTGATAGGCTTCCTATCAGAGTGACAGGAAGTCACTGTGTCGTTCCCGATGCACACTGTCGGCGACGAGGTGTGCATCGGGAATCGGGAGGTCACCTGTCCCCGACAGCTGACACTCCAGTGTTGCCGATCAGCGGCTCATCGCTGCTGATTTTGGCAATTAACCCGTTAAATGCGGTGCACGATTGCGATCGCCGCATTTAGGGGGTTTGTAGTTCATCAGCAGCCCCCATGCAATTGTGGGGGTTGCTGATGCTTGTGATGGCATCCGGAGGCCACACAAGGGCTGCAGGGTTTGCCATGTACGGAAGCCTATGAGGACCAGCCTCTGGCTGGTCCTCGTAGACTTACTGTCAGAGTGACTGTGACGTGACACTGACAGTTGGCATACATTACACTACCTAGGTAGTGTAATGTATTCTAGCAGCGGTCAGAGCTGCAGGTAAAAAAATTGTGTAAAAAGTAAATAAAAATGTTTTATAAAAGTGAAAAGTGTTTTTTTTTTCCTATAATAAGTAATTTATTATAGGAAAAAAATGTAAAGGTTAAAAAAAAGTACACATATATGGTATCACCGCGTTCGTAACGTCCCAAACTATGAAACTATAATGTTATTTTTCCCGCACGGTGAAGGCCGCAAACAAAATAAACAAAAAACTATGCCAGCATCGCTATTTTTTGGTCACCACCCCTCCCAAGATAAAGAATAAAAAGTGATCAAAAAGTCGCATTTAGCCCAAAATAGTACAAATAAAAACTACAACCCATCCCGCAAAAACAAGACCTTCCACAGCTTTTTTGACTAAAAAATAAAAAAGTTACGGCTCTCAGAATATGATGTCTCAGAAAATAAATTATTTTATAGAAACGTAATTTTATTGTGCAAACGCTGCAAAACATAAAAAAAAACTATATACATATGGTATCGCATCGACCGGCAGAATAAAGTAAAATGTAATTTATTGCACATGGTGAACGTTGTACGAAATAAAGAATTTAAAATGCCAAAATTGCTGTTTTTTGGTCACCTTAGCTCTAAAAAAAAAATATGTAATAAAAAGTGATCAAGAAGTTGTATGTACCAGAAAATGATACCAAGAAAAGCTACAGCTCGTCCCACCAAAAATAAGCCCTCACACCGCTCAATTGACCAAAAAATAAAAAAGTTCTGGCTGTCAGAATATGATGATACAAAATTATATATTTTTTTTAACAAATAGTCTTTTCTTTGTAAAAGTAGTAAAATATAAAAACAAATATATAAATTTGGTATCACCGTAATCGTATTGAGACGCAGAATAAAACTAAAGTTTTTACTGCACAGTGAAAGACGTAAAAACAAAACCCCGAAAACAATGGAGGAATCACAGTTTTTTTTTTTTTACAATTTCAGCCCGCAAATTTATTTTTTCCAGTTTCCCAGTACATTTTATGGTACTTTAAATGGTGTTAATAGAAACTACAACTCTTCCCGCAAACAATAAGCCCTCACACCGCTCTATTAGAAGGCGGGTAGTGAAAAACGGAAATGAAAAAGCAAAAAAGGATCAGTCCTCAAAAGGTTAATTAATTTCTAATAAAAAAACATTTATGACCACATATGGGGGTATTGCCGTACTCTGGAGAAATTGCTTTACAAATGTTGGGGTGCTTTTTCTCTTTTATCCTTTGTGAAAATTAAAAAATTCAACATTTTAGTGGACAAAAATGTTGATATTCATTTTCACGGCCTAATTCCACTAAATTCTACAAAAAACTTGTGGGGTCAAAATACGAACTATACCCCTAGAAAAATTCCTTGAGGGTCACTTTTGGGTGTTTCCACTGTTTTGGTCCCTCCAGGGCGTTGAAATCTGCACTCTAAAATCCAAAAGGCGCTCCTTCCCTTCTGAGCACTGTTGTGAGTCCAAACATCAGTTTATGACCACATATGGGGTATTGCCATAATCGGAAGAAATTGGTTTACTAATGTTGAGGTGTTTTTTCTCCTTTATTCCTTGTAAAAATGAAAAATTCTATGTTTTCGCAGAAACAAAAGGCGATTGCCATCTTCACAGACTAATTCCACTAAATTCTGGAAAAAAAACTGTGGGGTCAAAATGCTAACTATACCCCTAGAAAAATGCCTTGGGATGTAGTTTCCAAAATGGTGTCACGTTTGGGGGGGGGGGGTTTCGACTGTTTAGGCACCACAAGACCTCTTCAAACCGGACATGGTGCCTAAAATATATTCCTAAAAAAAGGAGGCCCCAAAATCCACTGGGTTCACCTTTGCTTCTTAGGCTGGTGCTTCAGTCCTTTAGGACACTAGGGCCACATGTTGGATATTTCTAAAAATTGCAGAATCTGGGCAATAAATATTGAGTTGTGCTGCTCTAGTTAAATCTTCTGTGTTACAGAAAAAATGTATTACAAATGAATTTCAGAAAAAAAAATTTTTTTTGTAAATTTCACCTCTACATTGCCTTAACTACTGTGAAAGGGTTGAAATACTTTCTGAATGTGGTTTTGAATAGTTTGAGGGGTGCAGTTTTTAAAATTTGGTGATTTATGGGGACTTTCTAATCTATATGGCCCCCAAAGCAACTTCAGAACTGAACTGGTCCCTGTAAAAATAGCCTTTTGAAACTTTCTTGAAAATATGAGAAATTGCTGCTAAAGTTCTAAGCCTTGTAATGTCCTAGAAAATTAAAAGGACGTGAAAAAAAACGATGCAATCATAAAGTAGACATATGGGGGATGTTAACTAGTAACTATTTTGTGTGGTATTACTATCTGTTTTACAAGTAGATACATTTAAATTTAGAAAAATGCTAATTTTTGCTAAAATGTGAAGTTTTTCACAAATAAATATTGAATTTATCGACCAAATATTTTCACTAACATAAAGTACAATATATCACTAGAAAACAGTCTTGAAATCGCTTGGATAGGTAAAAGCATTCCAAAGTTATTACCATAAAGTGACACATGTCAGATTTGAAAAAAGCATCTGTGTCCACGAGGCCAAAACAAGTGTCCTGAAGGGGTTAAAATATAGCCAATTTATCTATTTATTATTGATTCTATGGTTTATGCTCCCTAGCATAAATAATTTGTAAAGCCACTTATGTCATTTTTCTACTTATTTTGTGATGTATGTATTGCAAAGCCATAAACGCAAGGACTATAAAAAAAAACAAAAAAAAAATGCTTTTTACACTGCTTTCTAGAAGCTATGTTGTGTTCACATTTTTTGTATGCAACACCTATTTTTTTTTTTACCAGTAATTAACCCATTAAAAAAATCTGTTTATTGGGGTGATTGCATAATGCAGAGCTGAGCCGATCCCCCTGAAAATTATCTCCGTGCTAGCACAGTGAATTCTGTCATTCCATTGCTCTGTGTTTTGATCTGAAAACTTGTGAAGTGTTGTACATGCCTCTATAGAAACACTTTTATTTCCCATTTCGCAACTCTCAGCTTGAAGACTTTACTTCATCAACAAAACAGCCTTCACGCTCGAGGTCCCCTTATTACTCCTTGCCATTCACAAGTGTATAGACTATTTATTTGAGCTCATTTCTGCCTCCTTCGAATCTATGAAAGTTCTTGATAATATACAATGTATTGGGACGCCTATTCATTACAGGCGAGAGGCCTTGGCTCGCAATCTCCATTCTAGTTCCTTCCAAAGGTGATCGATGGGTTTCCAGAGTCCAGTGGCGGCGTTCTTTACACCACTCAATCCATCTGACGCTTGGCATTGTGCTTGGTGATGTAAGGCTTGTAACTTTACATGGTCTGCCACTTCTTGACTGGCTGAGTTTCTGTGGATCCATGTGGAATAATTATAAGGGAAGAAATTTCACGAGCTGACTTGTTGCAACAGTGGCAACCTATTACTGTACCACACTCAAATTCAGTGAGCTCCTCAGAACGACCCATTCTTTCCCAAATGTTAGTGAAGGCAGACTTCATGGCTAGGTGCTTGATTTTATACACCTGTGGTAATAAGACTTAAACACCTGAATTTCATTTTTAAGAGGTGTTCCAATAAGTTTGTTTTATATAGTGTAGCTCTTGATAATATATCTCCTCAATCCAGTCAACCATAAACTCCTTAGCACCTTCTAATTCTGTCTCTAGAACCAATGTGATTGACCTTTTTAGATGCTTTTGAAGACTTCAATTACCTCTCAGTATTTGATCTTCACATCCTGCTCCAGTAATTCCTCAGAGATTTACTGACTAATTTGTGATTTTAACTTTTTAATCAACAATGAAGTTTATTAACCCGTTAGTGACCGCCAATACGTCTTTTTCACGGTGGCCACTAATGGGCTTTATTCTGATGCATACGCCTTTTTACGGCGCTGCATCAGGATAAATAGAGCAGAAAGCCGTTAAATCTCTCTGTTCTCAGCTACCAGAGGTAGCTGAGGGCTGGGGGCATCCCTGCTCGAACGGGTGAGATTGATAGAATTATCGATCTCACCCGTTTAACCCCTCAGATGCGGCGCTCAATAGCGAGCGCCGCATCTGAGTTGTATTGGAGAGAGGGAGGGAGCTCCCTCTCTCTCTCAACAACACCCGGCGATAAGATTGCCGAGTGTTTGTGTCTCCGATGGCAGCCGGGGGCCTAATAAAGGCCTCCAGGTCTGCCTGTAGTAAATGCCTGCTATGTCATGCCAGAGGCATGGCCTAGCAGATGCCTGTCCGTTTTAAACAAAGTACAAAAGTATTGCAGTGTATTCTAAAAGCGATCGGATGATCGCATATTAAAATCCCCTAGTAGGACTATTAAAAAAGTAAAAAAAAATAAGTTTAATAAAGTTCATTTAAAAAAATGTGAAAAAAAATGAAAAACCCACTTTTTCCCCTTACAAAATGCTTTACTATTAAAAAAACAAAATAAAGTTAAAAAGTTACACACATTTGGTATCGCCGCATCCGTAACGACCTCGACTATACAGCTATTACATTATTTAACCCGCACGGCGAATGCCTTAAAAAAAAAAAAATGTGCTAAAAAGTTATCAAAAAGTCGCATCTGCTCAAATGGTACCAATAAAAACTACAAGTCGTCCCACAAAAAAAAAAAGCCCTCATACAACTGCATCGGCGGAAAAATAAAAAAGTTATGGCTCTTCACATATGGAGACACAAAAACAAATAATTTTGAAAAAAGTACATGCAAAATCGATACAAATTTGGTGTCGTTGCAATCGTAACAACCCGCTGAATGAAGTTATTGTGTTATTTATACCACACGGTAAACGGCGTAGATTTAGGATGCAAAAAATCGTGCCAAAAGTTCAGGGTTTTTTTCTATTCCCCCCCCCCCCCAAAAAAAAAAAGTTAATATAAGTTAATCAATAAATTATATCTACCCCAAAATGGTGCTACTAAAAAACATAACTTGTCCCGCAAAAAACAAGACCTTATACGGCTATGTCGACACAAAAATAAAAAAGTTATAGCTCTTGGAATGCGACGATGGAAAAACTTCAAAAATAGCTTGGTCATTAAGGTTTAAATTAGGCTGGTCATTAAGGGGTTAAATAAACTGCAGGTACATAACACAATGCTCTTTATAGGCAAAGGGTGGTCATACCAAATATTGATTTGATTCAGATTTCTCTTCTGTTCACTTTGCATTTTGTTAAATGACTAAAAAAAAACTCACGCTTCTATTTTTGAAAGCTTTCTTACTTTGCAGCATTTTTCCCTCAACTGCCTAAAACTTTTGCACAGTACTGTATATTCATCCGGTTATCTATATTCCACATTGTAGGAGTCAGGAGTTGAAATAGTATACAACCGTATTGAAACAATACAGTGTTCGCAGTAGGCGTTCTGCCCCAAACGAGTTTGGAGTAAACGCCTGATGCAAAAATACAAAAACAAGAAAAAAAAAATTGAAAACCTATCTAACCGATTGCGGTGTGTTGCAGTTTGTCTCTTAGCATTCTAAGAAAAAAGGCTATATAAATTATATGATCACTGAAAGTGAGTGGAAAGGGGGATGACTCAAATGACAAACACTTAAAGTATAGCAGATTTAGTGGTTGCTCAAATACAATAAGTTGGAAACACAAAGGCCACAGATTTTAAGAGTCTTTAAAGGATGGATAACGGGAGCAGATAGTTGCTGGGCACTCGAGTTTATCCAATTGTCCCAAACCTTACTGTACTCGGTCTCCTTGTTTCTGTGCTTTTATATATCTTGTTTTTAAGGGTTAAAGTTAAATTAACGCAATATATACTATCTGTAAGGATAGGGGGAGTAGAGGCTATCCAGAAGTTAGACAACGGTTTTCTTGCGTGGTATAGAGTCTCCCGGACGATAAGTTCCACTGGGGTGGGGAATTTCTTTGGGTTGATAAATAAGAAACGTCTTCGGGTAGTCTGGTATTTCAACCCCAATGATGTCAAGCTAGAACTTTTTGATTTTTTTTTCCAGTAGGCCCTCAGAATTGGCCTTGACCAGAGTAGGTGTTAAAAGGTTCTGGGAGACTCCCTACACTTCACACATCTGGGAAGTTTGGCTTAAATATACTAAGTTTACCAGTAGTGATGTAACGTCCACTGGGGGATGTGGACCCACTGGGCTACTCCGCCATAACGGAATAGTTGCTGGCCAGACAGGTATAGGACAGTCACTGGTAGATGGTACATTGATGGCAGGCTTGTGCCGGATTACTGGAAGCGGGCTGGTGCCGGACAGCTGGAAGCGGGCTGGTGCCGGACAGCTGGAAGCGGGCTGGTGCCGGACAGCTGGAAGCGGGCTGGTGCCGGACAGCTGGAAGCGGGCTGGTGCCGGACAGCTGGAAGCGGGCTGGTGCCGGACAGCTGGAAGCGGCTGGTGCCGGACAGCTGGAAGCGGTTAGCAACAACATTTCTCAGGCACTGGGAAGGTGGGCAGAGTTCTTTATATAGTCCAGGGTATGCAGGGATAGGCTGTGAGCAATTTTCCTGGTGCGCCTACATGTGGCAGACTCCCCAAACACTAAAATTGAGCTTTTTAGCCATCATGGACATGTGGAATCTTTTTGTGGTGCAAACCAAACACTTCCCATCACCCCAAGAGTACCATTCCCACATTGAAGCATTGACCGCATCTTGCTGTGGGGATGCTTTTCATCTTTAGGGACTGGACAACTGGTAAGGATTGAAGGAAAGATGGATGTAAATACAGTGCATTCTTTAGGAAAACCTGTTTTACTGCCAGAGATTTGAGACTGGGACGGAGGTTACACTTTCCAGCAGGACAATGACCATAAGCATACTGCTAAAGCTACACCAACGCAACCCAACTAACTTGAAGTAGTTGGAGCAGTTTTGCCTGCAAGAATGGGCAAAAATCCCAATATCTGCATGTGCTAAGCTAGCAGAGACCTACTTCGAGACTTGCATCTATAATTGCAGCAAAAGATGGGTCCACAAAGTACTGACTTTTCTATGGGACTTTCAACATTAAAGCTCTCTGTATTTTGTCTTAATTAATTTTTGTGTCACATGGAAAAATATTTTGCACCTTCAAAGTGGTAGGAATGTTATATAAATCAAAAGTTACAACCCCCCCCTCCCCAAAAAAAAAAAAACAGTCTATTTTAAATCCAGATTGTAATGCAACGAACTAGAAAAAACACAAAGGGGTTGAATACTTTCGTAAGGCACTATAGTCTAATTCGGCATGCAAGGTCCCGTTTTATTTTTCCGGGTGTCCTTTCTGGATGCTAAACCCCTTTTCAGGTCATGTGTTTCTTGAGAAAGGATACCTCTAGGGAACACCTTGTAGGCATCTCAGCATAGCAACACAGAGCTGTCTATTTCTTGGTCCTATAAGAAAGTAGGCCACTAATAAATGAAATGCAGTGGAGGAGAAAATGATGAGCTAACAGAGATTGTTTCCATGTTAGGCAAATCTCCCAGGAGGCTGTCACTGTCAATGGGGAGTGATCAGAGAGAGAAACAGAGAGCGTGAGAGGATGCAGAGGAGATGCGCTATTTAACAAAAGTATGTCGATATGGGACATGGAGTCATGAGAGGAGAAAAGAGTATATCCTAGATTTTGGGTGGAGACATGCATCATCCAGTCCCAGACCTTCTGCAAAAACACTAAAAGGTGGTGGGCTAGGAGGAGATGGGTATGTCCATGGCAGTGGACATCTGGTCGAGGAATCTATCCCAAGTGGTGGTAAAGTACCTTAGCCATATAACAGCAGAACCTTAGTGTGCCAACATGAAATAAAAAATCAACTACTGGTCGTAGAAGACCTCATTGGGAAGGCAGAGACATTTGAATACTAGCTATAAATAAAGAGGCACCAAAAATAAGTGCATGTACAATAATGTAGCGTTTTTCCTCTGTCAGTCAGTATCTCTAGGAGTTCAAAGACTACAGACTTACATATAAAGAGGGAAATTACTCTAGCATTGGAGATAAAAGTGGAGTGATAGACCCAATCCAAGGTCTTCGCAACTACCTATTCTTCCCTTCTTCCAGGTGTCTCCTGATTACAAATGATATCAAAAGACCAATGAGTGCTTTAAACACCAGTGAGGTATCATCAAATGAGACCTAGATAAGGCAAGTACTTGTATGTACAGCAGGTTGGGCACACTACTAAAATAAAATCCAGCCCCTCTGAATCTGAGGAGACCTAGGACCCAAACAGAAAACGAAAGAATAAAAGTTATTAGTCAACATAGAAAGTTATTTACACTCTATTACCACCTGGAGTTCCTTGAAAAGAGGGTTTCAAAATTGATTAAAGTTAATGAGCAAATATCCAACTAGGAAAGTTTAGAATGAGGGGGATACGAGGGTTGCCTCCTCAAAGTCCACTATGGGCACAGGAGGACATAGAAACATCCCATCATACAGTACTGTGCAAAAGTTTTAGGCCGTTGTGGGAAAAATGCTGCAAAGTAAGAATGCTGTAAAAAAAAAAGTATTTAATTTTTATTTTTTAACAATTAACAAAATATAAGGTGAATGAACAAAAGAGATCTAAATAAAATAAATATTTAGTGTGATCACCCTTTGCCTTCAAAACCACATCAATTCTTCTAAGTACACTTGCACACAGTTTTTGAAGGAACTCGGCAGGGAGGTTGTTCCAAAAATCTTGGAGAATTAACCCCATATTTTCTGTGGATGTAGGCTTCCTCAAATACTTCTGTCTCCATGTAATCCCAGAGAGACACGATGATTTTAAGATCAGGGCTCTGTTTGGGCCGCATCATCACTTCCAGGGCTCCTTGTTCTTCTTTACGCTGAAGATCATTCTTAATGACATTGGCTATATGTTTGGGGTCGTTGTCCTGCTGCAGAATAAATTTGGAGCCAATCAGACGCCTCCCTGATAGTATTGCAAAATGGATATGTGTTTGCCTGTGTTTCCCAGCATTAATCCTGAAACTTGCAAAGGAAGCTCCACCATGCTTCATTGTTGCCTGCAGACACATTATTGAACCGGTCTCCAGCCCTTTTGCAAACAAACTGCCTTCTATTACAGCCAAATATTTCAAATATTGTCTCATCAGTCCAGTGCACCTGCTGCCATTTTTCTGCACCCCAGTTCCTATGTTTTCTTGCATAGTTGAGTCGCTTGGCTTGGTTTCCACGTCGATTGGCCACGATTCTTCCACGAAGACCACTTTTGGCCAGACTTTTCCAAACAGGAGATGGGTGTACCTGGGTCCCACTGGTCCCCACAAATTGGGATCTTTTTGATTGTACTTCAGTGAAGAAATCCAGAAAGACTAGGATCCTAGCAAGTGTAAGGGGACTTGCTCACCAGCAAGGCACAGGACACTATCTCTATAATGAATGAATTTTGTGATAAATTGGCTTGGACTCCTGGCAGTGGGTGGTAAATAGGTAGAATGAGATGAGTGTATCTTCTTCATAATGCTTTTAATAGCCCCTCTCACAAATGCAAACCCCTTTGTGCCCCACGTAAATTAATAGGCTAATGGTATGATTTCTGTGCTAGATGCCCATTCATTTACATGTTGACTTCGATGCGGTCGGTGTTAAAACCCTGCACACAGGGCTTATAATTGAGCCTTGTGTTCATGGATATAGAAGTGCTGCTTCTGCATTTGGCTGGTTGTAGGGAACCCCATGACATCATTATTGATTTTACGGATTTCTTGTGCAGAGGGGACTAAATGCGATATGCGTTTAATGGGGTATTACCATTAGATAACTGTTGTCCGTGATCAGTATATGAGGACAGCAGGGAACACACAGATCATGTGTTTCCTGCTAAACTGAGCCCCAGTAGTAAAAAATAAATGGGTAAATTTAAAAATTAACTAATAAATAAGAGAAATAAAATAATTAAAAAAATGAATTGAACATATTCTCTTCAAAAAAAGCGTGAAAAAAAATAAGGAAACAATTTTTTTTCCCGGTTTAGGACCATTTTTTTCCCAAGTAAGATCAACAAAATTTAAATATGTACACTAAAACTTAAAATAATAAGAAAACTCAATGTGTCCCGCAAAAAAATAATAATTGGGGGTATACCAAGAAATGTAATAACAGATTAAATAAATTGCCTTTAGAATGCAGCATTTTGAAAGTGAAAAATGTTACACTGGAAATCAAGGCCCAAAACACCCCCTGTTATGAAAGGGTTAAGGTTTCTTTGATGACCTATGTTTTGACACTTATGTTTTGTTTTCTCTACATACTTTGAGTGTAAGTAAAACATTTTAGTTTTATTATAAATCACTGAGATTCTCTAACACATAATGTCAAGGGATTTAATAGTACAATGCATTGAGGTCCGTATTTGCCAATTACTTTGATAGGCTTCATAGAGATTATAGTATGGTACAGGACATACGAGTCACCACTCTTGTTTTACTTACATTTTTTCCCCAGTGTTCTGTAGAACAAAGCCAGAGGCTTTACTATTCTTCTTGTAAATTTATCATACACACTTAGGGTGAATTTACATGCTGTGGATTTGCAGTGTGGAAATGCAAATCCACAGCAATTTACAGTACATTGCCTGTGGATGGGATTTCCACATGTAGCGGGAAAAAATCGACATGGAAAAACGAGCATGCTTCAAATTCGGCAGGATGCTTATTTGTTACGGAAATGCAGCAGATTTTCACCAAGGATTTTACCCACTCAATGTTTGGTGAATCCACTGCCCAATCCGCTGCAAAATCCAAATATCAGAATCCCTACGGGTATGAAGCAAGATCTGCGGTGGGGGTATTCCTAGAATCGATAATTTTCACCTATCCACACGATAGGTGATAATTGTCTGATCGTTGGGGCTCTACCGCTGTAACCCCCACAGTTTGCGTGAGTGGAGGGTCCCGAGCCCCCTATTCCTCCTCACTGCTCGATTGCATGGAGCAGCGGAGCTTGAATGGAGCAGCGGTCGAGCAGGCGCCTGCCACTCCATTTAACGTCTATGCCGCACAGTAAAGCAGTGAGAAGAAACAGAGGTTCGGGACCCCCAATCTCACGATCCGTCCCAGCGGTGGAGCCCCCAGTGATCAGACAATTCTCACCTATACTGTGGATAAGTGATAATAGCTGGTTCTGGAAATACCCCTTTAAAGTGAAATTTTTATGGCTCACATTTTTTACTGATTAATTTCTTGATATGGTTTGGATACCCTGTTTTTCTGCTACAGAGATTTAGATCCAATGTTAAGACATAGCGTTACATTATAAAGTTCTTACTACCTTTTATCTGCCACTCGTGAAGCTTACTGCATACTTTATTATTGAGCTTAGTGTTTAAACCGTATGCAGTAAACTCCTAAACATATTTTAGTAGTGATTGCAGGCAGTGTGCAAAAATTACTTTTTACGTGTCCTTAATTCTTGATTGTTGGTGTTAAATGTTTCAGCAAAATGATCGCTATGTCCAGTCTAGTGATGTTCGAGCACAGCTTAAATTTCTTGAACAACTCGAGCACCTGGAAAAACAACGCAAAACTGAAGAAGAGCGAGAAATGCTTCTTCGTGCAGCTAAGGTGAGCTACGCATTTCACATATTACAGGAATGATATTGCTAAGTAAAACAGAACGGCAACTCCGGACTCTGAGAGACAAATATTCTCTAACTGTTTGAATGTTAAATTCATTGCAATTAATTATTCTCATGTAATCTTGTACACAAAACTGATTTACTTTTCCATATGTATGGTTTCTGTTTTTTAAATGAGCAGAAAAGAAAAAAAATAAGCTGGCCACCGCCAATCCGATGTGTATTGGGAGTTATTAGAACTGTCTCTTGAAAATAAGCTGATCACAAAGTGTCCCCTTCTGAGATCCCCAGCAATCAGCTGTAATCTGTGGGGAAACCTGTCAGTAAGAATCCTATTACACTAAGAGAGCCCTATTACCTAAATGAGCGCCAATCAATAAAACGTTTTCACAAGGAGCTATTATCAGGAATGTATGGGGACGAGTGCTCTCTTACGCCAAACGCTTGTCCCCATACGTTTCTATCATGTCGGCAGCGCATCTCCCTGTTTACACAAGAAGATGTGCTGCCGACAGCGATAATATTTTAGGCTGTGTAAACTATACAATGAGCCGATAAACGAGCACTTGCTCGTTCATCGGCTGATTGTTGCCCTATTTACACAGGGCAATGATCGGGAACGAGCGTTTTGTGAACGCTCATTTGGCCGATGTAAAAGGACCGTAAGCGTTCAGTTTTGCTTCAGCGCCACCACAGGGGAAATTAAGTATTAGATTCTGCCAAATTAAAGCAATAGGTTGTTTGTTAATGCAGTACAGGACAGGTCCTCCAAAGTGAGAGATCCTTAGTGTAACAGTTCTCCACTCTGGCCAGGAGATGAGGATACTGAGAAAGGGGGAGAGTAGTGAGATGTGTGATGTCCCACACTACGGGGAGGGGGAGATGGTAGATAACTACATGTTCAGTGTTTAGGATGAGGAGAATGTGATTACTAAGTCCATATACCTTATTATGGCATATGAACGTCAGAGGGAAGGTTCCTCGGTTAGGACCCCCTCTTTGAGCCAGACTGGGGAGCCGCTAGCAAGCAGCAGCTCTCTCTCAGGAGGTACATGTATAACCGTAATACTACATCTCCCCTGCAGTGTCTGACTGGTTTGCGGATCATTTTAGCAAAACTAGCTGTTTGCCGGGGGTCTCTGGAGCTGTGATGAAACAACCCCTTTAAATATCTCCTCCTCTTTAAGAGCCTTGAAAAGAAGGTTTTCTTCATTTTAGTTCTGTGAGAAAATAGAAGTAAACCACGTGTGCAAAAACTTTATGCAGTAATTGACCTTGTAATATTTCACTATACACAACATGATTCTCCGTTTGTGATGACTCGAGATTCTACATAATCAAATTGTGCTGATGAATTGTACAATGTGAACCAGCATTATGGACTTTCATTGCATCCGCCTTATAATCCAGCATTCTTTAGTTAGTATTGGTGATCAGTAGTCCTTATTAATGCTGAATAGTAGCAAACTGGTCAAGTTTACTATAAAATGCTCGTCCTATTTGGATAGTACATCCACCAGTATATATAGAATCCAGCTTACTCAAAACATTTTGATAAATTGAAATGCAAAAGTGTAGACTCAAACTAGTGATATCCATGAGATGAGAATCAGATGTTGATGGCTGTATACAGAAGGCTGAAAGGTAATTGCCTTTCACAATTTTAATAAAATGCAACATTTTAACAATTTTTGCTATGCTGTATATTTTACAGGTCTTAATGTTACTTATTTATCATTGCCAACTTTGATGACTCAATTACGATGTATCACACAAAATTAAATAGCAAGAAGGTCATGATTGACTTGGCCTAAGTAGCAGCACTGGCACTCTGGGTTCCCCCAGGCTAGTACTCGGGCATTCAACCTTTATGGAAAATGAGAATGAAAATGCATGAGGGGAAGTCGTACAAATCCTGGACCGAGGCATTATTCCCTGCAGCAAAGCTTTTTAATCACAAGAGAATATTGTTATGCATTAAATATTTAATGTCTGCTTCATGCTTAAGAATGTGGCCATTTTGAGTAACCCTTTATGTGCAAGGTTAAGCAATGCATTAAACTTCTAGGCAACTGGCTAAAGCAAGAGTTAACATATGTAGGGTATCAAGTAATCTTTTTTTTTTGTTGCTTTTGACAGAGCCGAGCCAATAAAGAAGATCCAGAGCAATTGAGATTAAAGCAAAAAGCCAAAGAGGTAGGAGCTGTAACCTGGATGGACTTGCTCTTTGTTTAAATGACTAATTCATTGATCCCCATCTCTGCCATGGTAGGTCCCTGCTGGAGCAGAGAAGCTCTGGAAAAGTTGGAAGCTTTCTCTTGGCAATTAGGTCAGAGTGTATTTTGCTGCCGCTGCTGCATACCATTTATATAGGCCTACAGGAAGGACAGAAGCCGCTTGAGGCAAGGAGAACATTTCAAACGAGACGCCGTCGAGGGAAGCACGACACGGTCTCTCTCTTTGCCGCATTGATTTAAGTTCTCCTCAGACCACATGTGCATATTATATTTGGGTTGATCAGGTCTGTTAGTGGTATTTCTAAAGAATAGCAATATTAAAATAAGAGGGGAAGCACTTTTTACATGCAGCATCTGGGACTGTACAATAGGCTACATTTTTCTAGGGTAATTGTTCGTTTTGTAAATCTGATACTGCTTATAATTCTTTGGCTGGGAGGTGGTACTGGGATTTCGTTTTAAATGGAAAATGCCTCGGGCTTTTAATTTTCTGAGCCCAGCAGTTTTCAGCTCTGAGATGGAGCCCTTGTTTTCACTCAGTTCATGTTTAGCTGCAGGGGTTTTAGTTTATAGCTTAGGCTGGTTAAGCTTTTGCTCCCAGAGGCCTCTGCATAGCAACTGTACAAATCAACAAATACGTTCATTTATGTCTGTAGCCTTTCACTCGGTAGCTATTTTTTTTTTAACATTTCCCAATATCCATTTCCTGACTTTTCTAGCCTGAGAGAAAAAGAGCTGCGCTAATTAGAGCTTATTTTAATTGAGCCTTAATATTGGCGCTCGCTGCAATTGGCCCAGAGGTACTGGGA
This sequence comes from Rhinoderma darwinii, assembly GCF_050947455.1. NCBI lineage: Eukaryota > Metazoa > Chordata > Amphibia > Anura > Rhinodermatidae > Rhinoderma > Rhinoderma darwinii. The sequence goes on along the minus strand of NC_134691.1, from coordinate 99,755,804 downwards.
ACAGAATGAAATGAAAGCACCTTGGGCTTCGGAGAGTTAGGTGTGTGTGCGATATACATTTTTTTTTTTTCACTTGACCTACAGTTTCATTTTCCTGCTGAATAAATAATCAAGCCTGTTCACATTTCTGATTAAGGATCTGACAGTAGACGATAATAAAGACAATTGAGGTGTGAGACGTGTGATATGGAGCTGAAGGAATTGGTTTCTATAGTTACAAGACTGATTTCATGCAATTTGAGGATCTTTGTTCCAAATGACTCAGATACTAAGAACATTTTTTTTCTCCCCCTCCTCCTAACTGCGCTTCCTGAACGATGAAATTTGTTGCTGCTGAACACTTCTATGCTTTGCTCCAAGGTGTCAGCAGCAGGTTGTTTATGAATGTTTTAAAGAACTTTATTATTGCTATTAATGTAGAAGTTAAGGCAGAACAAGCAGAAATCCCAGCGAGAACCTATCCCTGGCTAGATCAGTTTTTTCTTCCTGAGTTTTCATCTTTTGTGTGATGTGACCTTATAGGCACTGGTTATTAAAACCAGATATGTAGAAGAAAGGTTATTGCAACCCTAACATCGCTAACACATACTGTGCATATTCCACCACAAGAAGGTCAGATGTTTTGTAACTACTATATGCTCAAGTCAAGACTTCGGATTTTGATTCATGCCAGTGTTTCTCCAACTTTGAACATAATTTTGTTTTTAAATCCATTTTGTTGATTTATTTCATTTTTCGGGTTTGTAGGAAGTTGAAGCTACTCAACTTTCCTTCACACAATCCTAGAGGTGAATGATAAAAAAAGAATATGAATGAGAGAAATGAAAATGCGGCACTCACCCGTTTGCAAATCTTCTTAACTTTATTGTGTCACCTTGGCGAGGGTAAAAGCATTACAGGGAGGACAGCTAGTTGTAGGTTACAGCCTGTTTCGCGCCGGCGATCTCCATGCATCTATCTGCCTGTTCCATGCTGTGAGGATTGAGAGTGGTGCCGACTTCCCTCTACTGTGCCTAAAAAAATAATAATTCTGGCTACCTGCACCTTTCATTATGAGGAGCTTACGGCATACACATTTTTTTTATTTTTTAGAACAAATAAATAATCGCCACCTAGCGACAGCTGCATACAGGCAGAATTGCATCATTCAACTTACCGGCTGTGTGACGGGAAGCAGGGGCATTTGTAGCTCTGACCAGATCAGAACTTCAAGCCTTATAAAGATAAACCGTATTATTAAAATAATGTACACACACCTCCTATCTACGGGAGACTATACTCAATTAACAGCCAACGAGGAGGTGTTTCAACTATGGTCAGCCCCATCAAGTACTCCAGTCCGCCTTAGACCTATTTACTCACTCATGGGTTCAAAGTCCTTATTTCTTAAAACGTCTCCATTCCTGGCATGGGAAAAGGAATTGAAACAGGTCTTTGAAACATCCCAGTGGAAATTCTCTTTGAAATTCATCACTACTACTTTTACATGCGTCTCGCATTACGAGTCTGCTATCAAGACGGTACTGCGTTGGTATTATACGCCTGATAGGTTGAGCCATATATATCCTAATTCTTCCAATCTATGTTGGAGAGGATGTGGACATAGGGGCACACTGCTTCATATATTGTGGGCATGTCCTTATCTTCAGTCCTTGTGGGCCTCGATATTCAGAACTATTTCCCGAATATGTAAAACTAATTTGCACACATCACCGTCTCTGGCACTCCTTTTACTGGGTCTTGAGGAGATACCAAGAGAGTTTAGGGTGCTGGTTGCTCATTTTTTATTAGCTACCAAATTAGCAATAACCAGATACTGGAGGAGTACAACCATTCCGTCCATTGATGAGATTCATACTATGCTGAATGTTACGTGTGCTTATGAAAAAATGATAGCATATAAAACTCACAGATTCACAAGATTCACAGAGGAATGGAGGGGGTGGTTGCTTCTTCCTCAGAACTGTATATTTCCATGATGCTTAGGGGTTGCCTGGGAAGCTATAGGCCCAAGAGTTAAATATGTAATTACTCTATCTTAAGCATAATTTTTTGATGCAGTTGTTTGTTTTGATAAACTTTATGTGATGATGAGTATGTTATTCTTGTCCTTGCAATGCATAATTTGTACTGAAAAATTTTTCAATAAAAAACAGTGTTGATTAAAATAATGTACACAGATATTTTGGTCCTAACAACTAAATACTGTAGAAAGTTGGATATAGACTTTAAAAGAATGAACCTCCGTTAAAATTTCTAGGATTCCCTTTAAAAAATAATTGGAGCTTTACTAGTGGATGTTCTTCCGAGTCTCCGGGGGCCTTCTTAGATAGGTATGTGCCAGTTGCAGTTAGGGACTTTGAGATTTTCCTCCAGTTCACCTGAAGATTCCATATTACACTTCCCTATTACGCTTTCCCACCATCGTTATCATCTTCTTTTTATTTGCTTACATTTTATTGGCCTAATTCATGGAATAGCGAAGGATCTATAACATGGGCCAGGCAACCTTATCGACGTGGAGAATCTACGGTTTGAAACTTGGGAGCGTCTTGAGATCTACTTGGCACCCAGTTGTGATAGGACCATGGAGGAAATAATGTGTATCAGGGGCGTTGCTAGGGTCTTAAACAAACTGTCCATAGATGGATATTTTTAAATTACATTAAGCACTACAGAATATACAGGAGAATACAGCACTGATCAGATACAGTCACAGGCAAAATACACAATAATTACATCCAGTGACTCTCAATCTTCTCCGATAGTAGTTTTTGTCTTTCTTCATCTTCTCCATTTGGCCCAGACCACTATGAACGCTTCTTGCAGCCAAGACTCGTATCTGCAGAGTTTGCGTTCCCGATATCTTTGATTGCTAACACTCCTCCCCACCTTCTCACCACACTCCCCATCCTGCTGCTACCCCTATTGCTGTACCTGATGTGCTGCCCAGTGCCCCCAAATACTGTACTTCAGAGATAATAGTGACATATCTATAGTCACACCCCAAAACAAGCATTGCCATACAGATAGTGCCCCAAAAATAATAGTGCAACAGACATTTCCCCCAAAATTAATTGTGAACACTGTTCCTCTGACAGTAATTAATGCCACACACAGTCCACCTAACAATGGTGCCAAAATGGTTTTAGCACCCCAACAATAACCCTCCCAACTGTAATAGTGCCACACAGTACCAACCAAAAATAAATGTGCTCAGCAGATATATTCCTCAATCAGTAAGTGTCTCCAACAGTAAGTGCCCCTATAGTGTTCCCAAAAATAGTTGTGCCAACCAGAGTGCACCCAACAGTAATAGTGCCAACAGTCTCCACCAAAATAACTATCAAATATAGTGCTCCCAATATTTATAGTGCCCACCAAAATTATTGTGCCAAAACAGAGGTCCCCCCATAGTTCCCTCAAAAGCCTAACCCTGCTCATACTCCTTCTCCTGCTTCCTGACTAGCTCCTGCAGTTTCTTTACCTCCAGCTCTGCGTTCACCACCATCCTGTCCGTTGCAGCGGGAGTGCCCACTTTGGTTCTGCACTTGACCTCTGCATTTGACCTCCGCCATGGCACAGCCCGCCAACTCCCAAACTTAGACCAGCGACACAGTGTGGGATGTCCAGCTCCAAGTTCAGTAAGTGAGGAACGCCGATGCTGCGGCATTTGTGTTCAGGCTACAACCTCCTCTGCTCAGAGCAGATGCAGCCTGAGTGGTGTGGAGCTACGCTGCCGTTTTCAACTTAACTTCGTCCTGAGGACGCAGATAAAGTTGACAGTGGTGTTTGGGGGACCGGTTGGTGATTGACCTGACATCTATATGATGTGATTTTTATATAATCTCTTACAACAATTACCTCTTCAGGATATAGCTTGTGTTCTTCGCAATATGATTACCTTTTTTATACTAGTGTAAACAACACTTAGTTTTTCTTCATAATATCAGCCTGCTTCAAATATGTGATTTCTTGAGCTGTACTATTTAGCTATTAATATAATAAAACTCTGATTTGCCTAAAAAAATTAAAATGGAAGCTTACATATTTATTCTTGCCTTATTAGCTATGTTATTTCTAGTAACAAAACAAGGGATAGCTGAATCCTGTCAAATATCCTATGTAGACCACTCTGTCAGTTTTTCATAGCCCATATATAAAGAAAGTACCACAGTTATCCTGAACAAAAACTGGTCAAAACTCTTTAAAATTTGTTCACCCATGACATCTTATGCACATGGCATCGCCCCATCCCAATTTATCATCACTTATCTCTCCATGATCCATGTGGAATAGCAATAAGCCATTTGTCTGAATACTTCAATGGCCCCTATCATCTCCAAATCACAAAGTCCTGTGTTAGTTGGCCCCAAACTCCTTTCTTCTTTCTTTTGCTGACACAGTCCACCATCTTCCCACATTCTTTACTTTCCATCATGTTTCTCTTTTTCTACTTACGGTCTTCCCTTCTAGTGTTTGCGCATAATCAAATATATTCAGAATTATTAAACTACTAACCTTCTCTAATAACCAAATTGTTCAATCCCTATTAAATGTAACTGTGAAGGCAGTACTGTTAGAATTTTGATTTAATTTCCAAGGTTTAATCATGTTCTTATAATATACAGTATATCGATCAACACACTAATCTGCCCGGTTTAAGGGCAGCATAGTATGGAGAGCGCTCCGCTGCACTATTGGCCCAAACGGCACAAAAAAAATATTCTGCCGTTTGGCTAATAGCAGCTAAAAAATGAATACAGCGGACTCATAGTTATTCATGAGGGGAGAGCTCATCCCGACTCCCCCCCCAACCCACTCCACAGTGCCTTATGGACTGTCATGTATCTGGCTGTATACACGGCAGCCATTAATCATTGCTGACAGTGATGGGAGGAAGTGTAGGGAGCTTATGAATAAGGCGGATATAACTATGAGCCCACTGTATTCTTTGCTTGCTGCTATTCGCCAAACTGCACAATGTTTTGTTGTGCCATTTGGGCTAATAGTGCAACGGACAGTTCTCCATTCTTTGCAGCCCATAAACTACTTCTTCTATTTTGTGGTTTATAATGTTATCAAGAATACCACATACTTGTTTGAAAATAACTGAAAACAATACATGAAGAGTCAAATCTATGAACTTTTCTGGTCATATATGAGACCGCATAATTTCACTGTACCTAAACCATAGTTCACACTTCTAGTAAAAGCAATGTGGGATGAGCATTCATTTCCATTTTATGCACTGAATTATGATTTAGGTTGTTGAAATGAATGGCTACAATCCAGTATATAAATTACACATCATTGACCTGGTAAATATCTGCTGATTTTTACAAATAAAGTAACAAAGAGCAGAAAATCATAATTGCCATCTGTGTAATAATGTTAAATATCTTGTTTCTCAGATGCAGCAGCTGGAACTGGAGCAAATACAATACCGAGAGGCAAATCTTACAGCACTGGCTGCAATTGGGCCAAGAAGAAAAAGACCCCTGGATGCAAGCATACAAAATGTAATGGAGGTATCAATAGATAATGATGCTAGCGTTGTTGGAATAGGATTACTTTCTCTTTTCATGCCTTGTGTTATTATTCGAAATATAGCATCAGGGATGAAAAATAGATTTATCGAAACACATGTAGGCATACTTGTAGGCCACAAAAGCCAAATTACTGCATCCGCTTTCTTTGGACATATGGACCGGTTCACATTCCCTAGTGGTTATACATAGCTTTTTGTATGGTTGAGGGAAAAAAAGGAGTTTAGAAACAGAAAATATTTTTAAATGTCTCTGTTCTAGGCTTGTTTTTTAGTAGTTTCAGCCAGATGGAAGCAATTACTATGTCATAATCAATGTCAGCAATGTAGCTTGGGTATAATTTTGAGCCTTATGTATACCAGGAGAGCCCTGGTATACAACCATGTGCAACAAGGTTTTCGGAGTCAAACCAATGTGCTTTAAGAGATATGGGGATAGTAATGATCCATAGAGCCTACTATTCAGTTCTTTGGGACTTACGGAAACCGCGTAGATCAGCGAGCCTATGCTGTTCTCTTCTTCATGGTCGGAAATCAGCCGGAACACAGAGGTAGAACGGGGTTTAGAGGGCCACGTTCTAGAGATAGGTGCGGGTCCCAGTGGTGAGACCTGCATCTATCGGACATTTATGACCTGTCCTGTGGAAATATCATTTATGTCCTTGATGAAAAAATTTTTTTTAGTCACCTGACTTCACTTCATGCTTTTAGGACAGGTCCTATCCTATGTCTACAGTACAGCTAAATTTCTACATTTAGGCCTCAGGTAAGTTTCTAAATTTTAAGTCCGGAGCAGGAGGGGGGAAGATGGAGCCAAGTATTGAGTATGCGGCGGTCTGAGTGAGGAGGTTAGTGTGTGCCGACTCGGAAGTGGACCAGTTCAGTCACCTGTCCTCACGTCAGGTGACTGGACTAGTCCACTACCGGGCCGCCACACACCGGCCTCACTCAGACTGCCGCCATACTTGACCTGAAGGGTCATCGGCAGGGAGAGATTCAGGGTAATAATTGGGGCATAAGGAAAATAAAGCTTTATTTTAGACCACTTTACCCTTAAACCCAAAAATGAACGAAATTTCTCCATCAGGTTGTGAAGTAGCAAAGCCATCTGCATATAAGGAGACCTTTTTGATTAGAATACCTCTAGTGAGTCCACTGATTGTTTGCGATTGGTGAATTGCCAACGCTGTGTTCAAACGCGAGGGTGAACTGAAGTGGAAAAAGAGGGCAACTCTGCCATGTACCTCTCCCCATAGTAAAGGGCTCATTTGTTCCACTTTTTTGTTCCCCTCTAGGGGAATCATACAGAAGGCAAAGCCATTTCCTATAGGAGTGGCAAAAGTTGATACAAGATAGAAGCTCCCATATGTATTGCCATTTGACAAAGGCCTTAATGTGTGTCAAGGGAGAGTACAAACCCACGAGGAGGCTTACCCAGAGCTACAGCTATATTCAAGTGGAGACACTGATAATATCAGTCGCCTTCCCTGGCATTAGGCTAATCTGATCCTGGGGGACAGGAGAGAGAATAACCTTCAGCTAATCTCCTACATTTTTAGCTCAGACAATAAGGACAGCCTACATAAAATTGGGTAATAAACCGCTGTCCAAAGCAGCCTCAAAAAGTTCCCGTACACAAAGGACTAAAGGAACACAGCCTTATACCAGTCACCTCTATCTCTTCATCCGTGAGTGGGGCATTTAGGGATAAGTCCTAAAATCTATCATCTCCACTGTTGTGGGGCAAAAAAATAAATAAATAAGAGTTGGGTGCTAGATGTGATGCAGTACATGCAGAGTTTTATACACCGATCAGCCATAACATTAAAACCACCTGCCTAATATTGGTTGACCCTAAGGGTATGTTCACACGCTGAGTCAAAAACGTCTGAAAATACGGAGCTGTTTTCAAGGGAAAACCGCTTCTGATTTTCAGACGTTTTTGAAGCCAATCGCGATTTTCGCTGCGTCTTTACGCCCGTTTTTGGAGCTGTTTTCAACAGTCTATGAAAAACGGCTCCAAAAACATCTCAAGAAGTGACCTGCACTTCTTTTTCGCGGCCGTTTTTCAAAACGTCCGCATAAAAAAATGGCCTGTCGGAACAGAACGCCGTTTTTCTCATTGAAATCAATGGGCAAATGTTTGGAGGCGTTCTGCTTCCGATTTTTCAGCTGTTTTTGGGGCGTTTACGGCATGAACATATCCTAACACTTCTCCATCAAGGTATGTATTCCACAAGACCTCTGAAGGTGTCCTGTGGTATCTGGCACCAATACTTTAGCAGCAGATCCTTTAAGTCTTCTAACTTCTTGGCACATAATCACGTACATGCAGGGCGTGGAAAGGCAGCTATTCGCACATTCTGCAGTGCCTGTACGTAATTAGCCTGTCTTGTAAACGCTGTACACAAAAACACACAAATTCAACGACAAGAATACTTTTTTTTTTCCCCATTCCCCCCACCAACAAATAAAATAAAGTTAATCAATAAGTCCCATATAATCCAAAATGGTATCAATGAAAACTTCATCTCGTCCCGCAAAAAAACAAGCTCACATATGGCTACATTGACGAAAAAATAAAGTTACGTCTCTTGGAATGCGGCGATGCAAAATCAAACTTTTGTTTGTGTTTTAATTGTGCAAAAGTAGCAAAACATAAAAAACCTATACACGTTTGGTATCGCCATAATCGTACTGACACATAGATTAAAGTTAACATGTTGTTTATACCACGTAGTCAACTGCGTCAATTTGAAATCCAAAAAACAATGCTGGAATAGCGGAATGCTTTTCAATTCCTTCCCAAATTTTTTTTTATAAAAGTTATTCAATATAATATATACACCCAAAAATAGTGCAATTGAAAAATACAACTTGTCCTGCAAAAAACAAGCCCTCATACGGCTATGTCGACATAAAAAAGTTATGACTCCTGGAAGGCGGTGAGAAAAGGACAAGGACTATTTTGGCCTTAATGACCAAGCATTTGTTTTTGTTTTTACGGGGTTAAGTTGTGAGATGGGGCATTCATGGATCAGACTTGTTTTTCCAGCACATCCCACAGATGCTCAATCTAATTGAGATCTGGGGAATTTGGAGGCCAAGACAACACCTTAAATTTTTGTTATGTTTCTCAAACCATTCCTGAACAATTTTTGCAGTGTGGCAGAGCGCATTATCCTGCTGAAAGCGGCCACTGCCATCAGGCAATGCTGCTGGTTGTTCTTTCTTGGACCACTTTTAGTAGGTATGAACCAATGCATAACGGGAACATCCCACACCACCAGCTGTTTTGGAGATGCTCTGACCCAGTCATCACAATTTGGCCCTTGTCAAAGTTGCTCAGCCCAGTTTTCCTGCTATAACACATTAACATTAAGAACTGATTGTTTAATTGCTGCCTTATATATTCCACACATTTACGGGTGCCATCGTAACGAGATAATCAATGTTATTCACTTCACCTGTCAGTGGTACTAATGTTAAAGGAGTATTCCCAAGATCACATTGGTGGCTCAGCTTGTATTCTGCCTAAAAGCATTTGTTTTTGCAAATAAACACATTTTTTTAAAAATCCACCATTCCTAACTTCTATCCCCTAAATATGCTATCCCAATTCTTTGCTTACCTTCCATTGCTACTGGACACGACCTCCAGTTCTTTGCTTGGCGGTGGAGCATGTGCTTTTCCTTTCCTTTTTTTCTTCTATTCACTCGTCGTCTCTCTCTGACCACAGGCGGGTTCCCTGCACAGTTTCCCTATCTTCAGTACAGGGCAAGAATATGCAGAAGACCTCTGTTCCCTCCTCGCTTTGTATGTATCTCTAGCTCAGTTTCCGCCGCTCAGTAAGTGCTACTCTGCAAGCACCGCTGTACAGAAGACGACCCACTTGAACCACCAATGAAACTTTTAGTGGAATCACAAGGTCGGCAGCATACAGTCTTGGATTTGGAGAGGTGCCTGCAGCCCGGTAGAGGCGCAGGGCACTTCTGGGAAATGTAGTTCCCATTTAGAGAAGGACAGCTTTGTGAAAAGAGATGCAAAAATGGGAGATCAGGGATCAAAATACATAGAAGGAAAGCTCAAAGTAAGTTGAATTGTGTTTGGTCCCGGAAATGTGGCCGGCATACGGTCCGTATATCACGGACCAAACACGGTCCTGTGCATGAGGCCTTTGTAAATACATTATATTACTAAGTTAATTTGGTGTAAACCGTTTAATAGAGTTCAAATGTCAATATTTATGCAGATATGTTTCATCAACACCAAAAAGAGAAACCAGAGTAATACAGATACATAAAAATCTTTATTCAATATCAACATTTAAACAAATAATGGAGACATAAATATGGGAATACACAACCACAGAATGGTGCTCAACGGTCAGTATACATTGCAGTCATTTACAGTATATAATGCTATATACATTTTAGACAAAAATACTATTGCCAAATGTAACTTGGTACTAATGCAAAGCACAACCTCACAAATATATAAAGTAAGTTATTTGACATTGCTAAAATAATAAGCAAAGAATAAAGATCAGGGCAATAAGTAGTGGCAAGTTGCCAACCAGTAGACACCACATCCCAAATAAATATATAGATATATACGTTTCTAGAATGTTTAGAGTTGTTGTAGTTTTCGCATGTTAGGTCCTTTAAACTCTGGTATCCTGGCTTCCATTTTTAAAGGATCAATGACGGATATGATCTGTTTGACTAATCTGTTTCTTTCCCTCATTGACTTTAGCATGTTTTTCTGGATAGAACACCACACTGTGCTCTGTTAGGGTATGTTCACATGGTTTATTTTCAGCTGTATTTGGGCCGTAAACGCTTTGAGAAACGGCTGAAAAAACGGAGGCTGAACGCCTCCAAACATCTGCCCATTGATTTCATTGGGAAAAAACATTTTTCATTGTGTCAATAGAAAAACGGCTCCAAAAACGTCCGAAAAACGGCTGAAAATCAGAGGCTGTTTTCCCTTGAAAACAGCTCCGTATTTTACATCCGTTTTGCGTGTAAACATACCCTAATTGGGACTATTAAAGGGAATGGGGAGTATACTATTATACAACATCTTTCATATATGTCCGGCTATGTTCACATTGTTTAAAGAGTGTGAGCAGAACCTTACTTGTTAGGTTACGTGATGGTGAAATTTCTTCATGACTAATTATTCTTGGCTTTTAAAAAATTAAAAAAAAAAAAAATGCGGTTTCCATTTAAGAAAAAGCAATGTGGATAGTCTTTCCTTGATTGATTTCTTATGTATCCGTCATTATGAAATCTACATAAAGGCAAACGTTCACTATAAAAGGAATAGCAAATGATTAAAATTGAACAAAAATTTAGTATTTTACCGTTCTTCCTGACGCCCTGTTCTCTCGAGAAATAAAAAGTAGTTTTTCAGTAGAGTGTTATGTTGGATAAAATACTGTCTGCTCTCTGAAATGTCAAGCAGAAGTATTTGATTATACTTTCACCTTTCTATAATTCTAAAGTTTGAAGGACATCACTCCTTGGTTGCTGCAACTCCCTTGGGGGTTGTTTCATTTATAATGTTGCCTCTGGCTTTCTGCTGCTTCCTGCGGATTTGACCTGGTTTTCAACCCTTCGCTGGCAGCTGTGCTGCATTACTATAATTTCCCTCAGATCACACAAGGTTGTCATATAAAAGGTCCGACCTTGTGGCATTGTGTCTGAAGGGACAAGGAAGCTCTCTTATTCTATGACCTGTAGTTGGTAGTCATTTTAAGTACAATACACTGGATTTACAGCATGAAGAAATAGAACTTAAAAAACATGAAATCTTCACGTATTCTATACGAAATGTGAAATATTTCCTCTTACTCCAAATTCCTACTGCAGCATCGTTTAGAAGTGAATTACTAAAAAGCTGAAATTCCTTTATGTACCCTCTGTAAATGACAAAGCCAGAAATCTGAGCAGAATTTTTTATTTGTTACCAAATAACTTGTCTGTTAAATAGATTTAAAATGTATTTTCATTGACACTCTTCTGGTAAGGAAGGGCAGAGGAATCATGCTTTTTTTATATTAAAATATAGAAATAATAACAGCAGTATGAATGACAGAAGTAATAAGATTAAATAAAACGTGGCAGCTTTCTTCCCGACATATTGTTACTCTTGTCCGCCACCTCTGTCTGGTATTGCTGCTCAGCTACTGTACATCCACGTGAATGGGGGTGAGCTGCAATAACACATACAGCCTATGAACAGTGGCACCGTTTCTGGATAAAAAAAAGCAGCCCCATTTTTCTAATCATTACAAAGTCTGTTAATTATTGCATTCCTTTATGACCAAATCTGGTCCAAGAGGTCTTTAGCCCCATAAAGACCGACCACCATCATTTGACGACGGGTGGTGTCCTTAGTCTACAGCGATGTCTTTTGGCATCCATGTAGAAAAAGATTATGGGCACTCCAGTGGGCGCTCATTCTCTAAGCAGGTTCTATATATAACTCCTTTACTTAGAGACGCTTGCTGAGTACAGCTGGGATTGAAGGAAACTCAGACTCTAGCTGTTTAACCCTTTGATTGCCGCAGTCCGCGACCACTGCATGATCAAACAGGACTCTACTTTTTAATCGCGTTACTGGAAACAGTGACGCGATTGTAGACTGGCGGAACCTTCTGCAGTCAGTCCTATAAGGAGGGACCTAGAAAGGACCCCAGGGCTGTCTGTTCAGTATGCCTGCTGTGTTGCCCTAATAGCAGCCTGTGTCAAAACGACGTAGTGTAAAGTATTAGCATTCAAGAGTATGCTAATACATTTATAAGTTTAAAAAAAAGAGTCGTTTAAAAAGTTATCTCTTCATGGGATTAAATTTTTTTTTAACAAAACAAAATATACAAAAATGTCCAAAATACATTACATAAAAACCTACACATATTCGGTATCTACACGACCATAATAATCTGAAGAATTTAACGTGAAACTTGAGCGGGACAAAAAAAAAAAAAGACAAAAATAGATTTTTCCTATTTTCACACTGCAAAAATAAATGACATAATTTGCAAAGTAAATTTTATGTACCCTCCCAATTTGTGCAGGGAAAAAATAAAGGTTCTCCTACATAAAACAAGGCCTCATATATGGAAGCCACGTCAATGAAAAATTGGATCTGGGCATTAAAGGGAATGTGTTGCCAGCAAAACATGTTTTTTTTTTTAGTTAAACAATTAGTGTGTAGGTGATTAAACATTGTTCTAATTTTTTTTTTTTTTTTTTTTTTTCACGAGTCAGAAAATATTATAAATTGGATTCTAATTTATAATATTTTCCATTGCTGGTCACTAGATGGAGCCATTCCCAAAATTGCAGCATTGCATGTGGTAAAGCAACCACATTGCTTTATGCTGCAAAATTGGGTAAAAATCCCTCGCTCTAGTGAGCTCTCAGAATCCCCCCTCCTTTATCCTGGCTAGTGCCGGGAGAAACGAGGGGTTTGAACGGTCTAACCTCCTACACTGTGTGTCGCCATTTTTTGCGCTAACACACAGTGTAGTAGGTTTACATACAGTAGTAAACACACACTGAAACACAAACATACATAGAAATCCCTTACCTGCTCCAGTCGCCGCCGCTCCCTCCGGTCCATCCGCTCTGTCTGCTGCCGCTGCTCCATGTGCACAAGTCCAGAAGCCGCGACCGGAAGTAGTAATATTACTGTCCGGCCGCGACTTCCTGTCCACAGGAAAATGGCGCCGGACGGCGCGCATTTCAAATTGAACTGTGTGGGAGCGGCGCATGCGCCGTTCCCACACAGCGGCGTACATGATAGTGGATGGAACGGGCCCCGTTCGCAGTCCCTATGGGACTGGAGCTGCCGTATTCCATGTCTGTATGTGTCGTTAATCGACACATACAGAAATGGAAAAAGAAATGGCAGCCCCCATAGGGAAGAAAAAGTGTAAAAATAAAAAAAAGTAACACACAAACACACAAATTAATCCAAACGTTTTTAATAAAGCAATAACATCTTTAAAATATTTTAAAAAAAATTGTGGTGACACTGTTCCTTTAAGGGGTTAAAAAAGAATCATCTGTTCGTTTTGTCATGTGTAAATAGTCTTGCACTTACATTGCACTCCATGCTGTAAACTTAGGGCATTTCACATCCAACACAAACCACACACCCCAGATTCACCAAATGCTGCAACCACATTCAATAGGTAGCCAAACACCTGATACAGGTTTTAAACCTTCAACACACTAGCAATGCATAGGCGAAATTCACATTTAGCCATAGAGGTGCCACACAAAACTTCAAAAAAAACACAGCATGTTTGTTTTTTTTTTTTGAACATTAATACCGCACCTTTGTAAATGTACATAGCAAATACAAAGCCCCTGCAATCAGGAAAGAAGACGGAAGTAGATTAACGCTTCTGTTTCCTATTTTACATAATACACAGCGCTGTAAATGCCGGGTGCCCTCTACATGGTAAAGCTGCTGGGTTTTAGATGATCCAGAATAATAGTTTTGCCTGTGAATGTCACCACAGGGTCTGTTTTGCTCCTGTAAGTGGGGCGTACACGGTACCGGTTACTGTGGTAATCAGAGCTGTAAAAAAAAATAGTCTAAATATCCCCAGAAATCTGTTCTTTTTCTTTTTTTGTTTTTAGCAAAATACAAACGGAGGAAACACCGATTCTAGGCATTTAAAAGCCTACGTAAATGAGAAAGATACCACATCCAAGGTTGCCAGTTGGCAGTCACTGTTCAAAATCTTTCCTTGCCTCGTGGTTGAAGGCCTCATTTACAAATTGCAGATTTGCATCAGTATTTTGAAGCCAAAATCAGGAGTGGATCCAAAGAAGCGAATAAGTATTCGGCTCTGTTTACAAGTCAACCTAATATGTAATGTGTATTCCTGCGGCAGAAATCCGAGGCTGGCCCTCTGATTTCTGCTGCGGATGTGATGCTGTGTGTGCAACAGGTCCGCACGAGGATTAGCCCCATTGTTATTCAATGAGGCTAAACTTCGCCATTTCCACTGCAACCAAAACTATGCGCAGAAATTTTTAGTTGCGCAAACCCCATTTGCATGCATTGAATGTCAATTTACACGGAATCCAAGTAAAAATCCATGTCGAGTCCAAAACGTTAACGTGGCCAGAAATCTTTCCATTATATTTCCCCTGTGTATAGGATCCCGTCCTGGTTTTGCCTTCAAATACTGATGCAGAATACTGACCAAGTCTGCAATGTGTCAATACGGCCTAATAGGGAATTTTTCATTAGTGTCATAAAGTTGGGTGTATTTTACAGTAGTAGTGAAGACCAATTTGTGTGGATATTGGCTTTCCTTCAATATACATATATAGTCAGGAACCACTATGCTCATCTAGTTGTATACCTGCGCTCCGTATCCTGCTACATGTGTATATAAAGTTGTCCCCTAAACAACTCAAAATAAACTGCCACGTTTTTGTTTTTTTAAGTTTTATCCCAGACATATTAGATTCAACATTAATTCAGTCACAATATTACATTCTTACAAAATTCTATATTCCTCCCCTCCTTTTTTTTGTCCCACAGGTGAGAAGGAAAAAAAACCTAAACAAAATGCACCACTTTTCATGGTAGAAGAAACAAGTTATGGCAGTCACACCAAACTCAATAATTCATCCGAATTATATTTAATCAAAATAGTTTTTCACTCTTTCAGGGATAGACCTTTTGTTTTTGGCAAAAATAAATGAATTCTCAAAACTAATTGTATCTAAATAGTAGAAGTTCTAGATATAGTTTGGTCCTGAGTTATTTGGACAGTGACACAATCTTCATGACTTGGGTTCTGCATGCCACCACATTGGATTTGAAATCAAACAACTGAGATACAATTAAAGTGTAGACTTTTTCAAGTTTATTTCAAGGGGTTGAACAAAAATATCCTACGAAACGTTTAGGAATTGCAACGATTTTTCTACACAGCCTCCTCATTTCAGGGGCTCAAACATAATTGGACATATTAACATTACCATAAATAAAATGCTTTTTAATACTTTGTAGAGAATCCTTTGCAGGCAATGACTGCCTGAATTCTGGAACCCATGGACATCACCAAACGCTGGGTTTCCACCCTTGTGATGCTTTGTCAGAACTTTACAGCCGCTGCCTTCAGTTGTTGCTTGTTTGTGGGTCTTTCTGCCTTAAGTTTTGTCTTAAGCAAGTGAAATGCATGCACGATCGGGTTGAGATCTGGTGATTGACTTGGCCATTGCAAAATATTCAACTTCTTTGCCTTAAAAAAAACTCGTGGGTTGCTTTCGCAGTATATTTTGGGTCATTGTCCATCTGTACTGTGAAGCGACGTCCAATCAACTTTACTGCATTTCTGCTGAATCTGAGCAGCAAGTATATCCCTGAACACTTCAGAATTCATCCGGCTGCTTCTGTCTACAGTCACATCATCAATAAACACTGGTGACCCAGCACCTTTGGCAGCCATGCACGCCCATGCCATCACACTGCCTCCACCATGTTTTACAGAGGATGTGGTGTGCTTTGGATCATGAGTCGTTCCAAGCCTTCTCCATACTTCCACCCATCATTCTGGTACAGGTTGATCTTCGTTTCATCTGTCCAAAGAATGAGGTTCCAAAACTGGGCTGGCTTCTTTAGATGATGATGATTGGCAAAGTCTAATCTGGCCTTTCTATTTTTGAGGCTGATTAATGGTTTGCACCTTGTAGTGAACCCTCTGTATTTGCTCTCATGAAATCTTCTCTTTATGGTAGACTTAGATACTAATACACCTACTTCCAGGAGAGTGTTCTTCAGTTGGGTAGCTGTTGTGAAGGGTTTTTTCTTCACCATGGAAAGGATTCTGCGATCATCCACCACTGTTGTCTTACATGGACGTCCAGGCCTTTTGGAGTTAACGAGATCACCAGTGCGCTCTTTTTTTCCAAACGTACCAAACTTTTTTGATTTGGCCACTCCTAACATTTGTGCTATGTCTCTGATGGATTTCTTAATTTTTTTCAGCCTAACGATAGTCTGTTTCACTAGCATTGAGAGCTCCTTTGACCTCATGTTGTGGGTTCACTGCAAAACACCCCCATGTTCTGTCTGCAGTGCCGGCGCCACCGCTCATTAGTGCAGCGCCAGCCGCATCACCTAATGCTGACCCCGTGCACACACTGATTGTCAGGAGCGGGGCAATGGTTGTATTACACAGCCGCAGCCCCGCGGCGATCAGAGAAATCTCTAATCTCCGTCGTTATCCCCCTGAATGCTGCGATCAAAGCTGACCGCAGCATTCAAGGGGTAAATGAGAAGCGGGAGATGCCCTTTGCATCACGACACAGGGAATCCCTGTGACGCGATCGAGGGACACACCATATATGGGCAGACAGAGGCCAGGGTCCATTGAAGGACCCCAGGACTGTCTGACCATATTCTCTGTTAGGACATACTTAGGTATGTCCTAACAACTGCCTGTGTACTACCAGTGTGTGTGTATGTATGTATGTGTGTATATATATATATATATATATATATATATATATATATATATATATATATATATAATATAAATATATGCCAGTATATTCAAGTTTAAAGGTAAAAAGTAAAAAAAAAAAATGTATGTTAAATTAAAAAACAAAATATTTTTTTACAATAAACATTAAAATAAGTCTCAATACAGAAGATCTACACATATTTGGTATCGTTGCGACCGTAATAAATTTATAGCTTATTAATGTGAGGCACGAGGTATTATGAATTTTGAATCTCTGTGCCTCACATTAATAGTCATTTACCCCATGATGTACCTCACACATTAACCCAATGTTGTCCATTATGACTGAGAACATGATGGGGTTAATTACTATTAATGTGAGACACATGGAGATTCAAAATGCATAATACCACGTGCCTCACATCAGAAAATAGAAGAACTTTTTTTTTTATTGTTGGCAAAAGTATCTATTTGGTATCGAGTATCGCAATACTACACGAAGTATCGGTATCGAAGTCCAGATTCTGGTATTGTGACAACCCTAGTATGTATATATATATATATATATATATATATATATATGTGTATGTATATATATATATATATATATATATATATATATATATATATATATATATATAAAATAGTAACCCCTTATTTATACTAAAGGATTTATCATGCAAAATTAGCAAATCGGGTCAATTCCCATCTCCCTAGATAGGAGTTGTTCTAAGAGACCCTTCAAAATTTGTGTATTTTTTAAGCTCACGCCAGACCTTTTGATAAAAATTACACATTGTGAATCAGAATCTTAACTCCCTAAATAAATGTAAAAAAAACATTCTAAAACCATTTGCTATATTATACACATTTCCAAGACCACTCACATTGCCTATTCGCAATACATTTATCCTATTCCACGATATTTTTTAACCGAGCAGCCAAATAGTAGTTTTACATAAGTTGCAGTAAACGCGCCTTTCCTAAGTCACACTGCAGTATGGATTGTTTAATGCAAGGTATTTTTCAGCTGACCTTTACTATTGACCATAGTTAGTACCTTTACTTAGTGATAGCTGATCTATACTATTGACTACAGTTAGCACTTTTACTCAGTGCTTATGATTTGCATTGGGTTATTCTTATCTCTTTTATGGCATAGGAACTTTGATACAAGTGTTTGCGCGTTCATCTGCTGATCATTCCCGTTTACACAGGGCAATTCTATGAACGCTCGTCTGCCCATGATCGCTCGTCTGCCCATGATCGCTCGTCTGCCCATGATCGCTAGTCTGCCCGATAATCGTCCAGTGTAAAACCCCCTTTACTCCGTCAGCACTGATTAAACATTGTAAATCGGTGTAGGGCCAGACACTCCCCCACCAACTCATAACACCCTGTTGTCTATTTATTAATTTCTAGAAGGAATAACAGAGCAATGGCCCAATGTCAAGTTTTAACCCGTTAGTGACCGGCCCATCGTGTTTCTACGTCGGTCACTAACGGGCCTTATTCTGATGCCATAGACTTTTTACGTCGCGGCATTGGAATAAGTTAATAGCTGTCAAATCTCCCTGCTCTCGGCTGCTAGAGGCAGCTGAGGGCTGGGAGCGTCCCTGCTCTGCCGGGTGAGATCGATATTAGTATCGATCTCACCTGTTTAACCCCTCAGATGCGGTGCTCAATATGAGCACCGCATCTGAGTGGTTTTGGAGAGAGGGAGGGAGCTCCCTCTCTCCCCCACCAATACCCGGCGATACGATCGCCGAGTGTCTGTGTCTCCAATGGCAGCCGGGGGTCTAATAAAGGCCCCCAGGTCTGCCTGGAGTGAATGCCTGCTAGATCATGCCGCAGGCATGACCTAGCAGATGCCTGTCCGTGTTAAACGGACAGGCAGTAATACACTGCAGTGTATTATTGCAGTGTATTATAAATGCAATCGGAGAATCGCATATTATAGTCCCCTAGTGGGACTAGTAAAAAAGTTTAATAAAGTTAATTTAAAAAAAATGTGAAAAAAATGAAAAACCCAGCTTTTCCCCTTACAAAATGCTTTACTATTAAAAAACCAAAATAAAGTTAAAAAGTTACACATATTTGGTATCGCCGCGCCGACTATAAATCTATTACATTATTTAACTCGCACGGTGAACGGCGTAAAAAATGTAATAAAAAAACTATGGAAAAATTGCTGTTTTCTGTGAATCCTGACTTTAAAAAAAATGTGATAAAAAGTGATCAAAAAGTCGCATCTACTCTAAAATGGTACCAATAAAAACGACAAGTCTTCCCGCAAAAAAAAAATCCCTCACACAACTGCATCGACGAAAAAATAAAAACGTTACGGCTCTTCAAATATGGAGACACAAAAACAAATAATTTTGAAAAAAAAGCGTTTTTACTGTGTAAAAGTAGTAAAACATACAAAAACTATACAAATTTGGTATAGTTACAATCGTAACAACCCGCTGAATAAAGTTATTGTGTTATTTCTATCACACGGTAAACGGCGTAGATTTAAGATGCGAAAAAGAGTGGCGAAATTTCAGGTTTTTTTCTATTTCCCCCCAAATAAAAGTTAATAAAAGTTAATCAATAAATATGTCCCCCAAAATGGTGCTATTAAAAAATACAACTTGTACCGCAAAAAAACAAGACCTTATACAGCTATGTCGACGCAAAAATAAAAAGGTTATAGCTCTTGGAATGAGACGATGGAAAAACTTAAAAAATGGCCTGGTCATTAAAGAGGCTCTGTCACCAGATTTTGCAACCCCTATCTGCTATTGCAGCAGATCGGCGCTGCAATGTAGATTACAGTAATGTTTTTATTTTTAAAAAACGAGCATTTTTGGCCAAGTTATGACCATTTTCGTATTTATGCAAATGAGGCTTGCAAAAGTACAACTGGGCGTGTTGAAAAGTAAAAGTACAACTGGGCGTGTATTATGTGCGTACATCGGGGCGTGTTTACTACATTGCTTTAAAAAAGTTTTTGCCCCCTTCCCAATATTTGAATTTTTGTCATACTTGAATGTTTCAGATAATCAAACTGCTATTAATATTAGACCAAGATAACTAAAACATCATTTAATAACAGCATTTTGTGTTTACTTCAATTTATTGAAGGAAAATTTCTGTCCAGCCTTACCTGGTCCAATGTGAAAAAGTAATTGACCCCTTCGCTACTAACTCAACCAGTTAATCAAATTCAATTGACACTTATGTTTCACCAGGCACACCCAGACATGATTACTGCCAGACCTGTTGAATTTAGACATCACTTAAATAGAACCTGTCTGGCAATGTGAAGCCGGCTAGGTGGTCTCAAAAAGCAGCACGTGATGCAATGTTCTACAGAGATACAAATACAGATGCCAAATAAAGTAATTGATATCTACCGGTCTGGAAAGGGTTACAGATCTATTGTTGAGGCTCTGGGACTCCATTGAACCACAGTGAGAGCCATTATCCACAAATGGAGAAAATTTGGAACGGTGATGAACCTGTCGAAGTGGCTGGCCTGCCAAAATTTCACTAAGGGCGTATCGACGACGACTCATACCAACAGTCAAACATGGTGCTTTCAATCTGAAAATCGTGAAGACAAATGTCAGTTCGTGAACTCAAGCTCAAGCGCAGTTGGGTTATTCAGCAGGACAATAATCACATGCACACAAGCAAGTCCATGTCCCAATGGCTCAAAAAAATGAATAAAATCAAGGTTTTGGAGTGGCCTAGTCAAAGTTCTGACTTGAATGCCAATGAGATGTTGTGGCTTTAAACTGGCAGTTCATGCTCGCAATGTAGCTGAATTAAAACAATTCTGCAATGAAGAGTGTGATGAGTTTTTGACATCGCTGTGGAGTAATTTTGTCCCAAACGTTTGATTGCAGTTGTTACTGCCAAGGATGGCACAACCAGTTATTAGGATTAGCGGGGCAATTACATTTTCACATGGGAGATTATAGGTTTTGAAAAAATGTTTTTCCGCTATAAATGGAATTAACATTTAAAAGCTGCATTTTATGTTTACTTATGTTGTCTTTATCTGATATTAAAATTAGTAGGGTGATCTAAAACCTTGTGGCAAATTAGCAAAAATAAAAGAAATCTGGGGAGGGGCACTGTATCCCTGAAACAACCATGAGCTTAGTTTAACTTTAGTCATCCGGGAGTAGCATTTACATATAATTGTATAAGTTAGATATACTACTGCTCAGTATTTTCAATACACACCCAGATTTGCAGATTTCTCTGTATAGGAGGAATGTGATTCGTGTGTTTTTCACAGAAATGAGCCTATCTCCTGTTTTTTGATTGGAGAAATGCAGAACATAGTCTGCGATAAAAAAAAATTGCTCGCCTGGAGAAGGTTTTTTTCTTGGTGACGTGACACTAAAAACAGGAGTGTATGTAATAGACCACAACCTGGACAACCTCAAATGACCGTAAAACAGGAGGACATATTTGTCAGAATGTGTTCCAAATGAGACAGATTCAAAACAGCTCATCAGATCTGTGCTGCTCTGATGGAAACGAGGAAGAAAGAAAGAGTGTTAATCGCGACTGTCAAACACAGACTTGTAGCCAGAGGTTTGAAGCGATGTGTTGCAGCCTGAAAACCGTTGCTTATAACCGATTCAGTTCCTGGCTATTTTGAGCCTTCAGGACCAGACGCCGTTTAGCCATTTTTAGCATGCATTAGTTAAACGGCTATAACTTTTTTTATTTGTTGGGCTAGCGACGTGATTTTTTCTGTGTTTTTTCCGTAGACAATGCAGGTTTCTTTTTTTATATCAGTTTTATACACATCCTTTTTGCTATTTTAGAATTTTTAGGCTTATAGTTTGAAAATAATAGTAAAAAAAATAAGTTTTTTTTACTGTTTAGCTATTTTTTTCTGGTAACATAGTTTTACCCTACAATAGACCTGTTATTTGTGATCCTCCTTGTCTACCGTAAATTTGAATATATTACATGTCTAGGCTAATTGGGTCAGGGCTAGCTTCACGACCATGATTGGCGGGGGAAACATATTTTTTTGGGGTGGGTATTTTATGTGTATTATTACTTTTTTTTTGCACTTTATTTTACTTTTATTTTTTTATTACTATGGTCTGTCCCTCAAAGGTCAGAAAAGACCCTTGGGGGGGGGGGGGACTATTTTTTTTTACTTCTTTTACACCATGTTTTTCCACAGTAACTGGGCCTGCAGTTACAGGGGAAATCAGCCCTCTTAGGCTGGGTTCACACGACCATGTTACGTCCGTAATGTACGGAACGTATTTCGGCCGGAAGACCCGGACCGAACACAGTGCAGTGAGGCGGGCTCCTAGCATCATAGTGATGTACGATGCTAGGATGCGTCGTACATCACTATGATGCTAGGAGCCCGGCTCCCTGCACTGTGTTCGGTCCGGGTCTTTCGGCCAAAATACGTTACGTACATTACGGAGGTAACCTGGTCGTGTGAACCCAGCCTTATAGTGACTATTGTCACTAATAGGGCTGTGCTGTGTCTAGTTAGACCCAGCAGCAGCCTGCCACTAACTGCACCCGGCGATCATGTGACCAGTCACATGATCACCGGGACCAATGGAGGCAGCGGCGCTTCCCCTACCTCTATTCATATACACAGCGCTCATTGAGCACTGTGTAGAAGAAATCATAGAAGATGGAAGCGGAGAAAGCTGCTTCTATCTTCTCCTCAGGGTTCCCAGCAGTCACTGACTGCTGGAGACCCAACATTCAGATGCCCAATCGCTCGTGCAGCAACCTAAAATCCGTGCCATAAATAGTCTATGGCGCAGGTTTTAAGGCCACCAACCGCCGGCTGTATATATACACCCCCAGGGGAACCGGTTAATAAAAATAAGAGGCTATTGTGGGCTAAAAAGCACAGGAGCTGGACCACTAGTAAGCAAAATAAGGTTCTTTTCACAGATGAATCGTTCAGGCCCAAGGGGCGAAAGTTAGTTTGTAGTGCGTCAGGATAGTGCATGATTAATGCTTGCATTCAGCCGACAGTCAAGCATGAAGGAGGTTCCATTATGGTCTGGGGATGTTTCAGAGGTGGTGCGGGTTGGTGCCTTACCAAAAATCGAAGAGGCCATGGATGCTACCACAACATCCTGGTGCACTATGCCATCCCTTCTGGCACCCATCTTATTGGCTGTGGTTTCACACTACAGCCAGGTAATGACCCAAAACATATCTCCTGTCTTTGCAAAAAGTATCTTCAGTCAAGAACAACAACCAGCCACCCCAAAACTCTGATTGCAATCAAATTGAACTCCTTTGGGCTCATCTGAACAGGTGTGTTTGAGATGTTCAAGTTACAAGCCAAAATAAAGGATTTGGGTGGTGTATTGAAATGATTGAGCAGTGGTGTGTGTATTAGCAGAATTGCTCATTAACCCCTTAAGGACTGAGCCTGTTTTGGCCTTAAAGAGTAAGCCAGATGGTGTGTAGTGTCCTTCCTAATTCCATTCTTGCAGCATACACAACACTTTTTTTGTGGCCTCCTCCTCGTCTGCCGAGGGAACCTCTCCAGGGAAATGCTGCCCTGGAATTATTCTACCCTCTCGTTCTGAGGCCCTAATCCCCTCCTTCCTGTTCCCCAAATATAAAAGCCTTTATTTATTTTTTTTCCTGAAATTGCAGGAATCTCCCCCTGTTTTCTACACTTTTATGTAGAGCACAAAGCTCTTTTGGCCAGGCGCAGTGCCAGTTATTTATCCCACACCCGAGTTTTGCGAAGGGTGCTGTATAGCACCTGGTCTGACGGTCACCCCTTCCATAAACGTAATATAGTCCTGCATACACACAGGTTTGGGGACAGGCTCTCTGTTTCCACGGACTGGGACAGGGCTGTATCTGTCAGACTATGGTGGTCAGTACAAGGGCGTTACACTTGTACTTGACAAGCATCATGTTGTCAGTGCACACCGCCCTACATTCCCCCACTCTCAACCTTTGCCCTATGAAACTATTAGGCAAAGCTTTTTGGTTTCGCCTGATAGTTCCGCAAGCAACAGTACCTCTGAAAAACAGGCATTTCAGTAGCGGGAGACTTGTATAGACGTTATATAGATACAAATTGTACCCTTGATCTAGCAGGGGGTGAAGCAGATCCTGTACTATTTTGCCAGTTATTTTAAGGACGGGGGCAGACTGGGGGTCTATTTTGGAGTCCTTCCCCCTCGTAGACTTTGAACATGTGTGTAACCAGATTTGCTCTCACATAATTTGTACATTTTTACGCCATACCTGGCCCATTTGTTGGGCAGGTATTTGCGAAAATGTTATCTCCCATTGAAGTACAGTAGGGATTAATCTATGGCTACATGTTTCTGTGGTTTGTATGTCTGGGAAAATGTAAGATTATAGTGTAATGGGCCAATTAAAATAAGCAATCAAATGCAGGCTGATGAGGGAGTGGGCAATGTGCATTGTTATAATTATATAAGTTACACTTGAAATCTAGCCCTGGGCATGACCTTACTGTACAGTGGTGTGTGACATAAAAGGTCAGTACTCCAATATGACCTTATGAAGGGATTTTTTTTTATTATTCGAGTTGTGGTTGGCAGCTAAAAACTGCTGGGCATAAATATTAGTTTGCTCCACTATCATTTCTATTAATTCTTCTAAAAAAAAAGTGAAAGAATTCCTTGAGCCCCGCAGTGTTCAAACGAATTCCCGCAGAGGTTGTAAAGTCTGGCACTTGGGGTACAAAATTACTAGCGGATGTGCAGCTGGAGTCACTTGGGGTAACTGACTGGTGACCCAAGTGCTTCTATGGGACAATTCATCACTTGATATAAAGGTAGTTGAAACGTAATTTGTAACGTAAATTATTTTTGTACTGTTTTTTTGTTTTTAACCTACCTTAGTCTAACTAACCTACACTAAAACTTGAGCCCTAGCCCTGACAAATTCCTAGCCCTGGACGTAAACTGAAAACTCTACCCAATTAATCACTATTTGGTGTTGTTTTTTTTTTTTTTGTTTTTTTTTTAAATAAAAGAACAGAAAATGTTCCTAAAACAGTGGAGCTGGATATCTGAACGTAACCTCAAACTTGAACGAGTACTTGAACTTGACTGTCACTGCTTATACAAATCAGTAGCATGGATTGGTCTAAGATGGAGGATGGTGGTATTGGGGTAAGAGGGGTGGCGACAGGGGCACTTGAGGGGGATTGATACGGTCACTGATCAGGGACAGAACTTGACTGTCACTGCTGACACAGATCAGTGACAGATCAAGAATGGAGGTGGCGATGGGGCACTTGTGGGCTTAAATTTTTATTTTTCAGTGTCCTGCATTTCTTTTTACATACAGCTCCAACCTCTTCTCTCACACAAATGAGAGGATTAGAGACAGCCTCCACTGACTGTCCTCAGTGTGATTGGTCCGCTCGTAGAAACAGACCAATCACAATGATTGCCAACCAGGACAACAGCTGATTCGTCCGTGGCCGGCAAGAGGCTTTTATTACAGTCGGCTTTTAGCAGTTTATGTTAAACTGCACCCACACGATTTAGTGTGGGGGCACTTTAATTAAATCACGTGCATGTACGGCGGAATGCGCCACAGCATTGTCCGCTGCGCATGTGGCATTATGCGCCACAGTGTTAAGAAATTGATTTGTATGAGTAGAGAAATTGGCGCCTTGTAGTTTATCAGCAGACACTGAATACAGACTCTGTGGGTTTGGTTCTCTCTCACATTTATGGTCAGTTATCATTTCAAACAGCTGATGATTTCATCTGTGTGGATGACTTTCAACATGCACTATCCTTTGTTCCCACAGGAGATGAAACACTTCCAGAGGGGTCCGACAGTGACCCATTTAGCTCTCCCCATTGACTTAAGTATGCATGCTTAACCGACTTTGCATGTTTATGGTGGTGTCAGCCGAAATAGTTTGGCTTTCGTCAATCTCGTGTGTATAGCCAACTTCACTTTCCCACAGCATTGTAGGAACTCAGATAAGCTGTTTGGGGTGTGTCTGATGACAAACTTGTCGATTGGCCCCATGACAACCAGCAAAAGTGTCATCGCTAGATAAGTAATGCAATGAATTTATAAAGTTTCTCAACTGTCTATGTAGATCAGTAGTCTGCAACCTGAGGCTGTCCAACTGTTGCGATCACCGATCCTGAGAATGAAATGTGCCTTTTCCAACCGGGTGGCCGGCAGCGATGCTGTGCAGGGAAAACTTAAAGGGAACACGCTGCAGTACCTTTTATTCTCAGGATCGGTGGGGATCCCAGAGGTCTGATGACCACCAATCCTAAAGTGATGGCATATCCGAGCTATATACCATCGCTTTGTTAGTTGACAATAACACACTTTTTTTTTTTTCCAGGGATTTCATACATCTGGTTCTTCCGTTTTCAGCGTACCCAAATCAATATTTGTTCCAAGAATAACTCGGGTTAGTCTCAGGGATTTAATATTCTGTATGGAACAAGAACGGACAACTAAACATTCCTTGTCGCTATACCGTGCCCTTCTGAAGTGAACTTCAGTGATTCATTGCAAAAGAAATTCTGCTCCTTGTTTGTGCACTTTTTTTCATGTTTCGGAAAGCATATCTCCAGAACGTCCTTTTACGTTACAGGATATTTTTATATCGATTAAACAAAGTAGAACAAATTCGGATTGTAATTGTTTTCTTCTATCGGTGGTGCCGCAGCTTTAAGAATCGAGGAGGTGGATCTTACTTGTCTGTTTTCTTTTATATTTTTCTGCAGTTTTCATGCAATAGTGCCTTCTTTTTTTAGGATTTTTTGGGGAGTTTAGAAGAAGTATAAGCTTCAAGCATAAATCTCCTTAAGACCGTCATGAACCAAAACTGTGCAATCTTCAAGTCACATATACAGAGTATAAGTTGAAGATTTATATACTGGTTATACTGGTAAAAACTGTTAGACTTTCGGGTGATGCCAGAATATTTCTATAGAAAAAAAAATAAACTGGCGTACCTTCTAACAAATATTGCAGATTTTATTATCTAGACATCTAGATATGTATTTGTTGTTTAATATGGTTGATATTATTATTTAGGTACTATGTTACCATTTAAGGTTTATTTTTTTTACATGTTTTACTACTGCCAACACTAGACTTTCTATATTGGACAACATTTTTATTTTTTTCATTTTTTAGTTTTATTTTCACCTTCTGACGTTTTCATACCTAAAAAGAGCCATAACTTCACTGTATAACAATAATAGACTCCGACATATTGTATGGCACTTTTATGGTTGTTTAGAGCCTCTATTGCATTTTTAGCTTTCCAATTTGCTAATTTAATGAGGACATCTACCTAATTTATTTTTATACTTGATATGGGTAATGGCATGACTTGAAGGTTGCCAGTTTGTGTTTTGCTTTTTCTGATGTCCGCATAGTAGTAATCTGGATTTGAGCTGAACAGTAAAATCATGTCTGGCACCTATGGAAACACCGCCTAACAACTCTAATCTTTTCAACAATGTTGCGATGCAACTCATCCATAGCTACCCATCCGTCTCCGTCCCAAAGCAATTTTTCCTGGAAACATAAGTGATTAAGAGCAGAGATGGGGCAAAAAGGTTTGACTAGGACTATGCCTTTCTATCTCTTGTTGCTGTATTAACCATACCATCTAAAAATACATATAGGTGGGGAACCTGTTTACAGAAATTCTCACGCAGTTGCAAGAAATTGTATCTTTGAACAAAAGGAATTTATACTTGGGGGAAGCAGGACCTACTGAGTGATGGAGAAGTTTCTCTATTGGAGAAGTTGCTCTATTGCATCAGCCTGTATTACCACGACAGATTCTCTTGACGAAGATTAGAGCTATTCTATCAAGATCATCATGTATGTTATTCAGTGCACTATATATATATATATATATATATATATATGTGTATGTGTGTGTGTGTGTGTATATATATATAGAATTTGTGTGTATATACTCATGATAGTAGTATTGTACATGGTGATTCAAATGAAAGCCAAAAAGCTCATTAACTTAAGTATTTGGACAACCAAAATATATATCTAACTATTTTGCGTTCAATGTTTCCTCACATTTTGCCAAATGTTTTTGATATGGAAAAAATAAATGTAAAATGAAGAATGTTATTTTTAAGTACTGTAGTTTGCACTGCCATTTGTTTATTTTATGTTTTCCATTAAAAAGATAAACACTTGTGTCAACATGTCTTCTTACTAGAAATCTGTGAATAAGGATTACTTTATGCATTCAGATAGAAGTTATTCACAATATTGTACCTAGGGTAAAGGCGTTCTACGGGATTAGAAAAAAAGGTTCTGCTTTTTCCCCCCCAAGAAACAGGAGTCACTCTATTCCGTAGTCAGGTATTACATCATTCACTTCAATGGGACTGAGCTGCAATATCATGCAAAGCCCATGGACAAGAGTGGCGTTGTTTCTGGGGAAAAATACTAGAACCTTTTTTTTCTAATCCCAAACAACCCGTTGCCGCGAGGGTGGGGGTGTGCCGCCGACGGGCAAATATTGTGATCATTGTGACAGGATGTCACAATGATCACATGCCTATACACCATGCTGATTGCTGTCTGGGCAGAGCTCCGTGATGTCAGCTGTCTAGAGAGCGGCAAACAGTGTATATCTGTCCGACATTCTGGAACGTCCTTGCAGAGTTAATTGCAGACTGCCCGGACGTTTATAGTCTATGGGCGGTCTGCGAGTGGTTAACATATCTTGTGTTGATGATTTTAGAAGTGTCACAATAATCCTGAAGTGATGGGCATTCTTTGATGCAAATAGTATGGTGATTCAAAGGGGATCTACTGTGTGGTTTTTTTGTTGTTTTTTTTCCCCTCCAACACAGACCCACTCTTGTCCATGGGCTGTGTCTGGCATTGCAGCTAAGTCCAAGTCACTTGATAAAGATACTCTTTCTGGGAAAAAGACTGATGATCTGATATAACCCTTTATTGTATGTGAAAAGCGTACCTAACTTTTCAGAATAAGCTGTCGTGTGCACACATGATAAAATACTACAATTTCAGGCTATTATATGACTTGTAACCTACATTCTTTATCAGTTTTCTCCTCTGCAGGCTCTAGCTCTAATTCTCAGTTTTTTCTGAGCTAGTAGGCAGAGCCGAAACTGCTATCATGTCTTCTATACACCACACATAGTGGAGAATTCTGCTGCCCTGTTTCTATCTCTCACATGTATTTAAAGAAATAGCAGCAACATGGACAACATTATATAGCCGTAATGAGCAGTGAAGCTGAGACTCCAGCACTGGGGTAAGATACAACATCTACTAGAAGCAGCCGCATGGAGGACATTATCCAGCAGTGATGAGTGGTATAGCTAAGAATCCAGCACTCGGAGGTACATAAGGCTTAACAGAAGCTGCAGAAGTTTTGTGTATGTGTGTATCTCTCTCCCCCTGCTCATTCTCCATCTATTAGCAGTGTATCTGCACTCTCTCTCTCTGCTTCCCCCCCCCCCCCCTCTTCTCTCCATAGACTTGTATAAGCATTGTCTCTCTGCTCCTCCCCTCAACTCTGGATAGACTTGTATTGGCAGGCAATGGACAGACACACCCCACCTTCTGCAGTCCCTCTCTAGGGATGGGCTTTGCTTGACAACAGGGGGTGGACACTTTTTGGCAGTAAACACACAGAATTTGCATGGATAAAACAACAACATTTTAGCAGTAAGTAAATTACAATGTTGTTATAGATTAGGTATACTATTAGATTAGCAGTTTTTTGAAAAGTTAAACATTTAAGTGCATGTGCTTGGCAATTTATTAAAGGACAGAAAGTTAAACGTCCCTTGCATTTGTAAAAAAAAAAAAAATGCTACTGACATTCGTGCGTACTATAGATACAAGAAAAGCTAGTTTGTTGATTTGCCAGCATTGGACTCCCATTGCACTGCATCTAGCACAATGTTTATACACTCTTCTGCCATTACTTGCTGACCATCATGTACATGCTGCAGCCACCTTCTTGTGTTATTTTGGCATGCAGCATTTTTCTGTCCACCGCATGGAGACGTTCGGCATTATAACTGATGCGTCAGAGGAAAACTAAATTTGATCGCCAAACATAGGCCCCTTACACATGACATATGCACCTATGTCTCACATTTCAAAACCACTGATGTATAACATATAAATTAACTGTTTACAAACACACATACAATGGATTAAAGCAATATAAGTGCATTTTGGTGGCCTAAAAGGATCAAGCTTTGATTTTTTTTTTGTAGTTTTGTATATAAAAAAAATGTTGATAATAACCGTTACCCAGGAGTTTCATGTAAATATACTAACACTAGCAATGTATATGGCTAGCAGTGCAGACAAAAAGTAGTGGTAGTGTTACACAGGTTAGAAAAAGAAGGTAGGAAAGCCCCAAGCCACCTCGTAATGCTGAAACGGTCTATGAACTTTTATGCCTTTTGTAAATGAACATTGATGGGCTTGTCTTATATCAGACGCTGATAGCATATAGTAATAAAGTGCCAAAAATGTCCAATTGGTGGAAGTCCAACTGCAGTGACCTGCAAAAAATTTGCAAACTTGATCCTTTTAGGAAATATTTCTGTTCATAAGTTGCCGGGTTATGAATGTAAAGCTTCTATGTCATAATACAAATCATATTACAGATGGCCTTTATCACTAGCTGTATACAAAGCCAGAATGGAGTAGCTCAGCATTTGGTTTGCAGTAAACGTCCTCTTGTTTTTTTTATGCTATGTTATTCTATGTAGCCAAGGATGAATAACATTTCATGTTAAATTGTTTGTGAGGTAGGCAGATTTCACCCTGTGTTCTGGCACAAGATTAGAGCAGGATTTAGACACTCTTAATTGTAGCTATTACTGCAGTGGGCTGAGAGGCTGGTATGAGGCAACGGAGAGCATTTCTTCCTCGGGCAACATTAAAGAAGCCAATTAAAATCCGGAACACATACAATTAGCTCTGGTGGAGGCCGAATAGTGCCATATGAACAGCAATGTAAATAATCTCAAGAAACTCGAGTGACAAGAGGCCAGCATTAATTCAGTCAAGTGGCATTTTGTCCTTGGGTAACTGCCAGTAAAACTGGTTAATTCATGTTCCACATGGATCTGCTGGAACAAACCAGTGTATTTCTGTTATAATGAGATTTCTTACATCATACCACGCGATACAGGATATTTTTATACTAATTAAACACACGTCATACAAATCCACTCCACTTTAACATTTGGAAAAGAAAATCTAAACCTAAAAAAAAACACGTCCTCAATGTCACTGAAAAACATCACCAAAAACGCATTTAAAAATCATTAAAAAAGCTTGAAACGCATGGGGTTTTTCCATGTTTTTTAAAATGCTGAAATAAGGGTGTGTAAGAAAGCACACACTGCAGAATTTGGTGAAGATTTTGTGCTTGCTGCAGAAACGACCCTATTCAGATTAATGAAACTGATTTTCAGTCGCATAAATTTCTACAGCAAAGTCTAATTCCCTCATCAATTAGTGGCTCTCTGACTTTTCCAGTCTTAGGCTATGTTCACATGGTTAACAAAATACGGATGAAAATATGGAGCTGTTTTTCAATGGAAAACAGCTCCTGATTTTCAGCCGTTTTTTAATCAAACTAGCGTTTTCTATTGAGTCAATGAAAAACGGCTCAAGAAGTGGCATGTACTTCTTTTTACGGGGCATCTTTTTACGCGCCATTATTTAAAAATGAGGCGTAAAATAATGGACATAACCGCAGTAAATAGTATGAGTGCAACTAAGCACTGATATGGATAACCAGTACACTGTGCCAATGACAGTTCACTGAACGATTTCAGTACAATTGCTAGCCTAACAATGAAATATTAAAAGCACTGAAGCCCCCCCGACATGTACAATTACCCCTGAGGACGCTATGTATGTATGTAGCGAAACATGTCGGGAGTGCTTAAAGAGGCTCTGTCACCAGATTTTGCAACCCCTATCTGCTATTGCAGCAGATAGGCGCTGCAATGTAGATTACAGTAACGTTTTTATTTTTCTTTAAAAAACAAGCATTTTTGGCCAAGTTATGACCATTTTCGTATTTATGCAAATGAGGCTTGCAAAAGTACAACTGGGCGTGTTGAAAAGTAAAAGTACAACTGGGCGTGTATTATGTGCGTACATCGGGGCGTGTTTACTACTTTTACTAGCTGGGCGTTGTGTATAGAAGTATCATCCACTTCTCTTCAGAACGCCCAGCTTCTGGCAGTGCAGACACAGCCGTGTTCTCCAGAGATCACGCTGTGACGTCACTCACAGGTCCTGCATCGTGTCAGACGAGCGAGGACACCGGCACCAGAGGCTACAGATGATTCTGCAGCAGCATCGGCGTTTGCAGGTAAGTCGATGTAGCTACTTACCTGCAAATGCTGATGCTGCTGCAGAATCAACTGTAGCCTCTGGTGCCGACACGATGCAGGACCTGTGAGTGACGTCACAGATCTGCACTGCCAGAAGCTGGGCGTTGTGAAGAGAAGTGGATGATACTTCTATACACAACGCCCAGCTAGTAAAAGTAGTAAACACGCCCCGATGTACGCACATAATACACGCCCAGTTGTACTTTTACTTTTCAACACGCCCACTTGGACTTTTGCAAGCCTCATTTGCATAAATACGAAAATGGTCATAACTTGGCCAAAAATGCTCGTTTTTTTAAAAATAAAAACGTTACTGTAATCTACATTGCAGCGCCTATCTGCTGCAATAGCAGATAGGGGTTGCAAAATCTGGTGACAGAGCCTCTTTAAGTTATTTTAATACTTTGTTAGGCTAGCAATTGTACTCAAATCGTTCAGTGAACTGTCATTGGCACAGCGTACCACTGCCGCTGTTTGCCATATGAGTGCTTCGTTCACCGAACTACGGCTGAAAACACTCCGTGTGAACATACCCTGGGTGTTCTAATTTTGTATTAGGAACACTATGTTAAGATCAGTAAAGATCGTATTGAAGGGGTAGTGTAGCTTAACAATCATGGAGAAGGTAGTAGGGGATGTGGTGGAGCCAGTCTCTAATGATTCTAAATTGTGTTGTCAGGTTTAACGCGCAACTGTTTGGAAAGGTTAGACCAATGTGTATTCTAGCCTATTGGAGTATGCTAAATGAGAGCTTTGATTTTTTTTGCACCCCAAATAAAATTTTGCAAAAAAAAATTGATTTAGACCGGGAGCATCTGCAAAATGTATAGCAGCCGGCGAATCTCAATCATTTTCAAGAAGACTTGCTCTGTCCATTAAAGTAAGAGGGAAACTTCCATCAAGGGGACAGAGTTTTGCAGGTGATCTGAAGATCTTTACGCCCAAGTATTGGATGGAATTGTGAGGTCACCCAGGTTGGACAGGTGCATCTTTTGAGCATGAGTTTAAGGTGTAACCACATATAGGGTTCTCATCTTTCACAAATCCTGGAGGGATGGAAGGAGAGTCAGTCTATTGGAGGATAGCATTAGCAGTATGTCATCGGCAAATGCTGCCACTTTATTCTTTGTGTTTCCATTCCATATCCCTGTATATAATGGTGACGGAGAATGAGATATATAGACAAATTAAAAACAAGGGGAGATAAGGGTCAGTCCTGTCTAGTGCCTCTAAATAGATGAATAGGCGGAGTGGTTCTGGCATTAACTATCTGCAAAGTACTAGCCCTCATTAATGTGCTAAATGTGATATGTGACACGAGTTTGGGCCAAAGTTACATTGAGATAAGGCAGTGTATAGAAAGGTCCAGGAGACCATTCCGAAGGCCCTTTTGGCATCAAGATGAGCATCGCCGGGGGCATGGAATGTTCAAGTGCATAGATCGTGGTTGCTCTTGCTTTAGGAGTGTTTTTAATTGACAGTTTGTGAGGAAGCCCTGTTTGGTGTCAGTCAGGATGATAGGTAGGACTACTTATAGTCTGGTAGCTAGGATATTTGAAAATAGCTTATAGTCCTGGTTCATTAGTGCAATTGGTCGGTAAAACTGGGAGAAAGAAGGGTTCTTACTAGGTTTAAGAAGTATTTTTCTAGCCTCAGTGAATTATTCTATCATTGTTAAGTTTAAAAGGCAGGTTAAAAAGTCGGGTTAGGTGAGCAACGACCTCTTTTGGAGTTTATAGTATTCACCCGAAAAGCAATCCGATGTAGCATTTTATTTTTGGGAGCCGAATGGATGGTTTGTTTTGCCTCCTCCGATATGTCTTGTTCGAGGAAGGCTTTTTAGTTGTCAGACAAATGATGCAGTATGAAAGAGTCTAGGAAGGAGGGTACGGATATTGAGTCAATCGTGACACTCTGTATAGGTCTTCATAATAATCATGTAGAATCTCGGTTATTTTATCCTCGTCCAGGTGCAGGACACCAATTGTGGGGTCTTTCAATTGGAGTATGGGTCGCCTGTCATTTGGCCAAGTGAAGAAAGCTCGGCCATAGTATTTCTTCTGGGTGGCAGAGTGATTCTACTGAGCCTGTCCCTAGAAGTCAGTGATGAGAGGATTGGGGGCGCCGTTGCAATGTCCCATGCTTTCAAGGTTGGGGTTGGAAGTATGCAGTTTGGGCATAGATGAATTCTGAATGTAAGTTTTCAGAAAATCTTCTGTAAATTGACATAGCTGAGGACACGACCTCGCAGCACTTCCTTGGATATGACTGAAAGGAGAGAGATGTCCTCCAGGTGGATGTTGTCATCGCTAAAGTTTGCCCACTTCATCTTTAGGACTGAAAAACAGGGGAAGCTGACATTTGTCAGAGACCTCCAAATCCTAGTCTGCCAAATTGGGGAGAGGCAGGTGGGCAAGTCCAAGAATATCAACACTGGGTGGTGATCAGATATTGCATTGGGGTGAATTTCTAGGACACGGAATAAGTTAATAAAAATAAATCAATGAGGGTGTATGAGCCATGTACATTAGAATATTAGGAGTAGTCCCATGAATTGGGGTGGAGGATCATGAGTTACAAAGGGTGAATTGGGATAGTATACTGGCCAGGGACTGCAAGAAGGCAAGAGTATGCGTGCGAGCTGACGATTTATCTAGTGTGGGTTGCAATGGCACATTGAAGGAACCTGCTATCAGGTGTGCTATAACTGTGCACAATTCTTAGGCAGTGAGTATTTTGACCATATTTTCCATCTCCAAGCTGTATAAACTTGACTGCTTATTGGATGAAGCATATCAGGTGATGTGTATTTGTGTAATGAGGGTGTGGCATAAGGAGATCAAGACCCTGTATCAAGGTGTGCAGAATTATTAGGCAGCTTGTTTTCCGCTGGCAAAATGGTCCAAAAAGGAGATTTAACTGACTTTGAAAGACTTAACAATTTTTTACTTTTCCGAGATGCCACACTCTTGAAATTGTTAAGATATTAGGGCGTGATCACAAAACCATCAAACGTTTGGTTACAAATAATCAACAGGGTCGCAAAAAACGTGTTGAGAAAACAAACCACAAATTAACTGCCGCAGATTTGAGAAGAATCAAACGTGAAGCGACCAGGAACCCATTATCCTCCAGTGCTGTCATATTTCAGAACATATTTCACAACTGCAACCTTCCTGGAGTGGCCAGAAGTACAAGGTGTTCATTGCTCAGAGATATGGCCAAGGTAAGGAAGCCTGAAACCCGACCACCACTTAACACTGGGCCAAGAAATATCTGAAGACAGATTTTTCAAAGGTTTTATGGACTGATGTGATGAGTGAATGTTGACAGACCAGATGGATGGGCCCGTGGCTGGATCAGTAACGGGCACAGAGCTCCACTTCGACCCGGCAGTAAGGTGGTGGTGGGGTACTGCTATGGGCTGGTATTCTTTTTATTGAACACTTTTTCCAAACAATTAAGTTTGTGGGGAAAAAAGAAGGGAGGGGGAACAATGTAATAAAATCAGCAGTCCAGAGGATCAGTTATATTTCCAGTAAAAACAAATTACACATCATCAAGAGATTGACTTAACTGGACATGCAGGATAAGTAGACGGGGGGGGGGGGGGCGGGGAAGGGAGAGAATTATATTTTTATCTCGCTGTGTTTATGATGGAAACAATGCAGATGAAACACTCACATTTGTTTTAAATTTTAAGCAATTCCCCACCCATTGAATTTTAAAAATAAAAACATAAATCAGGGATGGAGGCGTCCGCGGGAACCAGCCCACCGCACACAGCCACCCCAACAGAACCCTTCGTATCTATGTGGGGACAGGGGAGCAATAGTAAGGACATGAAGAAGAAGCATGGCTCACGCCCACACCAGAAAACCACCAGGATCCTGACCATACCTTACACGGGTGCATTCCCCAGGAGCACCTGTTCGTGGAACCAGACCGTTGGTTCAAAGCATTTCCATATTTGTATTTGAATGTTGTGTGGAAGTAATGCAATGAATGTTTCCCATGTTTCAAAAAATTGTTGGACCTGTAATTCTTTATGGAGAGAGGCCTCCACCCAGTCCATTTTCAATAGATAGGACAATTTATCCAAGAATAATTTGAAAGGTGGGGGCTGATTAGCAAGCCAGGTTTGTAATATGGCTTTCGTCCCCGCCGCCGCCACATAATGCAACAATTTGTGTGCCCCGGGGGAATGCCCGTGAACTACGGGGTCCATGTACCCAAACAACGCCCAGATTATCGTATCAGGGACAAAATTGGTGAGGTGAGTGGTAGAGAATGTGCGTATGCGAGACCAAAATACACGAATGTGCGGGCACGACCACAAACAATGGTAGAGATTGGCTGCGGGTGCTTGACATTTGAAGCAACATGACGATTCATAGATACCAATCTTATACCCCACACTTGGAGTCAACTATGACCTATGGGCAATCTTAAGTCGTATTTCCAGAAAATGGGCAGAGGGAAGAAATGTATGTGCCTGCTCTAGAGCCGCCAGTATCGTGGTAGGAGTTAGAGTCTGATCGTCACCCTGCCATTTAGTTAAAGGAGTCTGGGATTGTGAGTAATCAAGGGGAACATGAAGGAATTGGTAGTTTCTGGATATTTGGCCCTTCGGGGAGTTGGGACTGGAAAATTTTAGGAACAAATAAGGATTCCATTCCAGGTCTGGCAGATGCAGTAAAACCTTTTTTATATACACTACCGTTCAAAAGTTTAGGGTCACAGTTTTTTTCAATGAAGATAACATTAAATTAATCAGAAATACACTCTATACATTGTTAGGGTATGTGCACACACACTAATTACGTCCGTAATTGACGAACGTATTTCGGCCGCAAGTCCCGGACCGAACACAGTGCAGGGAGCCGGGCTCCTAGCATCATACTTATGTAAGATGCTAGGAGTCCCTGCCTCGCTGCAGGACAACTGTCCCGTACTGAAAACATGATTACAGTACGGGACAGTTGTCCTGCAGCGAGGCAGGGACTCCTAGCATCGTACATAAGTATGATGCTAGGAGCCCGGCTCCCTGCACTGTGTTCGGTCCGGGACTTGCGGCCGAAATAAGTCCGTCAATTACGGACGTAATTAGTGTGTGTGCACATACCCTTAATGTGCTAAATGACTATTCTAGCTGCAAACGTCTGGTTCTTAATGCAATATCTACATAGGTGTATAGAGGCCCATTTCCAGCAACCATCACTCCAGTGTTCTAATGGTACATTGTGTTTGCTATCTGTGTTAGAAGGCTAATGGATGATTAGAAAACACTTGAAAACCCTTGTGCAATTATGTTAGCACCACTGTAAACAGTTTTGCTGTTTAGAGGAGCTATAAAACTGACCTTCCTTTGAGCTAGTTGAGAATCTGGAGCATTACATTTTTGTGTTCGATTAAACTCTCAAAATGGCTAGAAAAAGAGAGCTTTCATGTGAAACTCGACAGTCTATTCTTGTTCTTAGAAATGAAGGCTATTCCATGCGAGAAATTGCCAAGAAACTGAAGATTTCCTACAACGGTGTGTACTACTCCCTTCAGAGGACAGTACACACAGGCTGTAACCAGAGTAGAAAGAGAAGAGGGAGGCCCCGCTGCACAACTGAGCAACAAGACAAGTACATTAGAGTCTCTAGTTTGAGAAATAGACACCTCACAGGTTCTCAACTGGCCGCTTCATTAAATAGTACCCGCAAAACGCCAGTGTCAACGTCTACAGTGAAGTGGCGACTCCGGGATGCTGGCCTTCAGGGCAGAGTGGCAAAGAAAAAGCCATATCTGAGACTGGCTAATAAAAGGAAAAGATTAATATGGGCAAAAGCACACAGACATTGGACAGAGGAAGATTGGAAAAAAGTGTTATGGACGGACGAATCGAAGTTTGAGGTGTTTGGATCACACAGAAGAACATTTCTGAGACGCAGAACAACTGAAAAGATGCTGGAAGAGTGCCTGATTCCATCTGTCAAGCATGGTGGAGGTAATGTGATGGTCTGGGGTTTCCTTGGTGCTGGTAAAGTGGGAGATTTGTACAAGGTAAAAGGGATTTTGAATAAGGAAGGCTATCACTCCATTTTGCAACGCCATGCCATACCCTGTGGACAGCGCTTGATTGGAGCCACTTTCATCCTACAACAGGACAATGACCCAAAGCACACCTCCAAATTATGCAAGAACTATTTAGGGAAGAAGCAGGCAGCTGGTATTCTATCTGTAATGGAGTGGCCAGCGCAGTCACCAGATCTCAACCACATAGAGCTGTTGTGGGAGCAGCTTGACCGTATGGTACGCAAGAAGTGCCCATCAAGCCAATCCAACTTGTGGGAGGGGCTTCTGGAAGCATGGGGTGAAATTTCTCCCGATTACCTCAGCAAATTAACAGCTAGAATGCCACCAAAGGTCTGCAATGCTGTAATTGCTGCAAATGGAGCATTCTTTGACGAAAGCAAAGTTTGAAGGAGAAAATTATTATTTCAAATAAAAATCATTATTTCTAACCTTGTCAATGTCTTGACTATATTTTCTAGTCATTTTGCAACTCATTTGATAAATATAAGTGTGAGTTTTCATGGAAAACACAAAATTGTCTGGGTGACCCCAAACTTTTGAACGGTAGTGTAACTGTCGACTTGAAGAAAACTAAAGTGATCGATGGGTAACTCGGGATATTTAGAGCGGAGTTCTGAAAGTGTAAGAATCCTACGTTCGTCCTTATGTACAAGCTGTTT
Source organism: Rhinoderma darwinii (assembly GCF_050947455.1). NCBI lineage: Eukaryota > Metazoa > Chordata > Amphibia > Anura > Rhinodermatidae > Rhinoderma > Rhinoderma darwinii. Next base: position 99,716,573 of record NC_134691.1, on the reverse strand, counting down.
TAGGGAGGTGATTCCTAACGTGTGCCATCTGTGGAAAATTGCCCGTGGATTACCATCCTGAAAATTATTTTTACAGATTAGTGGTAAGTGGAGTGATAACAGAGGAGAAAGCTGGTGATGTCGGCTGATTTTCTGCCAGGCTTTCCAAGTGGCAAAAAGTAACGGATTAGCTCTAGTCTCTACAGATAATCCCTCATATGGAAGGTGCAGAAGTCCCGACAAAGCCTGTCCAGAAAATATCTGTAATCCAGAGTGTACGAGGTATAATGAGAGGTGTTCCCAAGCCAGTCCGAGACATAACGGAACAAGGCCTGCCAGGTTATACTGCCTAGTGTCGGGGAAATTAATGCCCCCATTGGCTCTTGGTTGTTGTAAAATCTGGTAGGCAATGCGGGATCCCCCCCCCCCCCACATACACAAATGTCCTGTATAAGTAGTTAATGCTTTTCTCATCTTTAGGGGTGAGATATATTGGGAGGGTAGGAAAATATATATAGGAGACGAGGGAACTCTGTCATCTTAAGAAGATTGTCCCTCCCTAGGTATGAAAGGGTGAAGTGTTTCCAATTTGAGAGAGTCTTTTCTAATACCTCTATATAACGTGTGATATTAAGTCTGTAGAGTTTAGCAGGGTGTCTGGAGATTTGGACTCCTAAATATTTGATCGCCTGAGTGTTCCATCTAAATGGGAAGGCGGCCGCCCAAAGGGGTTTAGAAGGCACTCTTAACAATAATGTCTTTGTCTTGTCCCTATTAAGATAGTATCCCGAGAATCGTCCCACCCGGTCTAGTTCTTCAAGAAGGGGGTTTAGTGTCCGCTTGGGGTCTGTAAGTACCAACAGCATATCATCCGCAAAAGCGGCTACTTTTAGTTCTAGGTCTTGTACAGTAAGGCCCTGAAAAGTTGAGGTCTTAGAAAGGTGACGCGGTAAGGGATCTATGGAAAGATTAAACAGAAGGGGGCACAGGGGGCATCCCTGCTTGATGCCTCTAAAAATATATAGGGCTAGAGTTATGCCCATTGACCACCACACAGGTCAAATCCCCCACACGAAGGCACTGGATGAATTCGGTAAAAATAGAACCACCCCCGTACAGATCGGGACCATCCAAAAAGGGACATGCCACCATATCAAGCGCTTTCTCAGCGTCGAGACTCATTAAAATAGTCACCGGCTGCGCGGGTTCCTGTGCCGCGACCGTAGCGGCTATTGCAGATCTGATATTTTTTATACAAGTCCTACCTCGTGTAAAACCTGTTTGAGCATTAGACAAAAGATCAGGAAGGAAGCATTGCAACCTATCCGCCAGTATTTTGGCCAGCAGCTCGTAATCGTGGTTAAGTAACGAGATAGGACGGTATGATTGAGTCAGGGAAAGATCTTTATGTGGTTTGGGTAAAAGCACTGTGCACGATTCTGTGAAACGGTCAATGGGCATGGAGTGCAAAAACGCGTCATTATATAAATTAGTCAAAACGGATCAGCTGTGGCATCAACATTTTATAGTATTCCCATTACAGGCTGTCGAAATAGCTTTCCTCACCTCATCCTCCTGTATCTCTGCATTCAATAAAGCTTGTTGCTCTACAGAGAGGGAGAGCAATTCAACCGTGTCCAGAAAGGAGTTAAAGTCTGGGGGAGAGGCCGGGGCCGCTCTATAAAGATCTTCATAGTAAGCGGTAAAAAGGTTTGCTATTTCTGTTGAGTCAGTAGAGACAATTCCTGTAAGGGGATTACGTAGGGACAAAATCGGTTTGTAGGGCTGCTTTTGTTTTGTGAGGGTCGCGAGTGGCTTACCGGTTTTATTCCCCCATCTATAAAACCTGTTATCCGTGGATTTAACCTGCCAATGTGATTCAGTATGGATAAAAGTGTCTAACAAATGTTTTGCAGTTTGATAAATCTGTTGCTTGAGTGGGGTAGCATCATCTATGTAAGTTATTTGGGCCACTAGTAGATCCTTGTATAGGGCATCAAAACGGGCTTTCCGTATTCTCCGCTTACGAGACAGATATCCTATAATATGCCCTCTCATCACTGCCTTGGACGTCGCCCACAAGAGCGGTACATTGTCCACATGGGGGAGTTATCATTCAGATAGTTGCCCCAGTGCAGGCAGAGATATTGTTTGAATTCCTCAGATTCTGCCAAGTAAGCTGGAAATCGCCATATTCTAGTTTTTGGTGAGAAGTGCGAGATCGACAGTGTCATAGTGATCGGAGCATGATCCGATATGGTGATGGGGTCAATCCGGGAGGAAGAGTGGGAGTCGAACATGGACGTTGATATTGAAAAATAATCTATGCGCGAGAATGAATTGCGGGCAACCGAGTGGCATGTGTATTCACGCGCTCCCTCGTCCAGCACCCTCCAGGGATCGCATACATTGAGCGAATCCATAAAGAGAGCAAGAGAGGAAGCGGCAGCCTGAGACTGAGGGGTAGGAGAGGACCTATCCATGGCGGGACATTGCACCAGGTTAAAATTGCCCCCGATAATTAGGCTATGTCTAGGGAGACCCAATATTAGTTGAAGAATTTCTGGATAAAATTCCTGCTGGTCATGATTTGGAGCATAGATATTGACCAACAAATAAGGGACATCAGCTATCTTTACATGTAAAATGAGGTATCTACCCTGTGTGTCACTGATAGAACTTTCCAGTATGTATCGCAGGCTCTTTCTAAAAAGGATCGCCACCCCCCCTGAAGAGGAAGAATGCGAAGCTGAGTAGCAATCAGATAATCAAGGGGCCATCAATCTGCTCTGTGTGCCCGATCTCCAATGAGTCTCCTGTAAAAAGAGAATATCGGGCGAGAGCCGTTTAAGGTGATTAAGCACCTTCTTCCTCTTCAAGGGTGTATTCAAGCCATCCACATTGCAGGAGAGGAATCGGATATGGGGAGAAGTGTGATATGTGTCAGGAGGGTGCGTATGTTGGGTACTCATCCCGTGTCACGAAGCTGGATCCAAGTCAGATTATGAAACATCCAGCTGCACCCCGCGGTCCCAGCAATCCGCGTGCCCAGCCTAATCCCAGTGGTGTGTGTAGCGGCGAGAACCATGCCCCCTGTCATCTGCAAGAGAAAGGAGTTTAGCACAAGTGAGAATAGTAAATACAAAATAAACATGTAAACAACATCGATGGCGAACCCGGGTTTGGGTAACAACATATTTGCCATCAAAGAGGTAGAACAGCTATAAGTAACAATTTTTTGACTAGAACAATAATAAGCACATATCCATATGCCAAGTGTGCGATCATTCCCCTTTCAAAGATGTGAGTCACCCTGCACGATTTTCCTCCAAGCGAAGTCGTCTTCTGGTCTGTACAGGATCCTCAAAGATGAGTGTGTGGTCACCATTCTGCACCTTCAATTTGGCTGGGAACAAGAGTTGGAACCGAGTGTTCCTGTCATACAGTATACGGCAGATTGGGGCAAAGGCTGCGTTTCTGAGCGACCACTGCCGAGTAGTCCTGGAAGATTAGGATCTTCGAGTTGTGGATGAGTAGTTCCCTCTGTTGTCTGTAGGCCCTTAGGACTTTCTCCTTTATCGCCCAGTGAAAATATTTGGCGATCACCGGACGAGGTCTGCCATCCCCCGCATTTCGCCCAGCTCAGGGAGGGCCAAGTCTGTGTGCTCAATGGTTAGAGCAGTAGGGAGGTCTTTACAAAGATAATCCAGTAGTTGTTCACCAGTCACCTTTTCCGGGATGCCCACAAAACGCAAGTTGTTATGTCTATCCCGGTTCTCCAGGTTGTCCAGCTTGTCTCTTAGTTCTTGATTAGAGGCTTGGATCTGCCGAATATTTTCCTCCATTGCCGACATCGAGGTATCTGTCGTTACAACCCTCGTTTCCAAGTCCGCAATCTTTTGGGAGTGCAATACCTCCAGTCTTTTGTCAAAAAGGGGCAACAACATTTTAGAGACCTCTTGAGCCACCAGGGTGGCTTGGTGGCTGTCCATCTCACTGCTGTGCTGCGGACTGTATTGTGGAGACAACCTTGGTGGCATAATGTCCCCTCCCATTGACAACTCCGGTGAAAACTGCGGCCGTGATGAAGAAGCTTTGGCAGACGAGGATTTGAGAGCCTGTTTGTCCCCTTTGGAGCTGCTTTTGGACTTTTGCATGTTGAGAGGACGGGAGGAGTCAGATGACTGAGAAAGCTGGGATAGAGTGTGTCTCCCTTCGGTATGTTTCATTAGGAATTTGTCCATGACACAATCCCCAAACCGCGGGGAGAAGCGAGTGCGCCTAAGGAGCGCTAAAGATGCAATCAGAGGGCTATGATGGGGAAGCAATTCAGTGATGCGTCACATATTCATTATGGCATTAGGAACATAGTGCTGCGATCCTAAGCATGTGAAATCCGCCCTGAACCCGCCCTGAACCCCCAGCGAGTTATAGTAAGAAAAATAAACATACGTGCAGTAACGCCCCACGTTTTTAGATAGTAACAGGCCTGTCCAGCCTCCGTGCGTGTGTCGCTTTAAATCAAGAGCCTAGAATATCTTGGCACGAGTATAGTATAGACCATGAGAAGCAGGCAGAGGTGTAACTATCCGCAGTACAATGCTGACACGGGTGTAATGGCGGGACCCCGCTTCCACTATATGTGGCCCGAAATGTCCAGGACTCAGAGCGGACCCTCGTGTGACGCAGTTCCCTCTGAGCTCCCTGTGGTGGAGCAGAGGATCTGATTCTGCGGCCTGCAGGCCTGAGGAGAATATACCCCAGGAGGAGGACGTGAGTGTCACGCCGGGAGCGCAGGCCCAGGCAGCTTCCGTGACTATGGCCTCGTCTGTGGCCGTCTGGTGGGCAGCAACAAGGTTGTAATGGGGAGCAGGACAGAGGACCTCCACTAGCCGGTAATCATGCGTGGCCCGGGGAGTAGGGTGAAGGCTTCTCCTTACCTCTGCGTCGCAGGCCCCGGCTTTCTTGTCAGCCCGCGTGCGTCACCCAAGATGGCGGCGGCGGCAGCAGCAGCGGCTGGGTCCGTGTCGGCATTACAACGCCCAGGGCTCCGGGGAGGAGAAATGGTAAGCTCCCGTGATGCACCCGACTCTCTGTAGTCCAGAGAGGTGCCGATGCCCGGGTGTGAAGCAGGATGGCGGCGACACAATGCGGTTTCCGCTAGCCATGAGGGAGCTGCGTCTAAAAGCGTCCATCCATGATGCCCCGCCCCCAAAAGTCCAAGGCTGGTATTCTTAAAGATGAGCTAGTTGGACCTTTTCATGTTGAAGATGGACTAAAAATCAACTCCCAAACCTGCCAGTTTTTAGAAGACACTTTCATCAAGCAGTAGTACAGGAAATGTCTGCATCTTTCAAGAAAATCATGAGGCTGGGTTCACACGACCATGTTACATCCGTAATGTACGGAACGTATTTCGGCCGGAAGACCCGGACCGAACACACTGCAGGGGGCCGGGCTCCTAGCATCATAGTGATGTACGACGCTAGGAGTCCCTGCCTCTGCGTGGAACTACTGTCCTGTATTGTAATCATGAATACAGTACGGGACAGTAGTTCCACGCAGAGGCAGGGACTGCTAGCGTCGTACATCACTATGATGCTAGGAGCCCGGCCCCCTGCAGTGTGTTCGGTCCGGTACTTGCGGCCGAAATACGTCCGTCAATTACGGACGTAATTAGTGTGTGTGCACATACCCTGATTGTTATGCAGGACAATGCTCCATCGCATGCATCGAACTACTCCACTGCGTGGCTAGCCAGTAAAGACCTTAAAGATGAAAGAATAATGACATGGCCCCCTTCCTCATCTGACCTAAACCCTATTGAGAACTTGTGGGCCCTTCTTAAACAGTAGATTTACGGTGGAGGAAAACAGTACACCTCTCTGAACAGTGTCTGGGAGGTTGTGGTTGCTGCTGCACAAAAAGTTAATAGTCAACAGATTAAGAAACTGACAGACTCCATGGATGGAAGGCTAGTGACTGTTATTGAAAAGAAGGGTGGCTATATTGGTCACTGATTTTTTATTTTTTTTGAAAAGTCAGAAATATTTATTTGTATATTTTAAGTTAAGTTGTTTGTTTAATATTCTCACTTTAACAGAGGAAACTAAACAAGGGGTGGGAAAATTTTCCTTTTTCATTTGGTTACATAATAATTCTGCACACTAATAGTTGCCCAATAACTATGCACACATAGATATTCTCATAAGAAAGCCAAAACTTCTTAAATATTCAGGTCCGAGGTTTATTAACATTTTTGATAGACCGACAGCACTTCAAAAATACAACTTGCCTAACAATTGTGCACACAGTAGTTGTCTGCCAGTGGAGAAGGAAAATAGAGAAAAGTAAAATTCATGATCAAGGAATATATGTTTAGAAAAGTGTATGGTGTGCCAGCTAGTGTAATCTTCCGGGTCAGCATATGAGTACGATATGAAAAATTACAGGTTTTTCTGAGAGGATGGCCACCACTCCTCTGCTTTTTGCATATTAGGAGGCTTCAAATCAACAGTCCAACTAGGAAGCCATTGGGGTTGGGTGTTCATCTTTCCTAGAGTGTTTCTCCTAAATGAACACTACATCTAGATTTAGCCTCTTAATGTGGGTTAACATTAGGGGTGTATTCAAACCTACCACATTCCAGGAAATCATGTGTATTCCTGAGGGTGTGTTCGTGCCAAGTGTGGTTTGAGTACTCATTCTTTTTCCAGAGGAGACAGCAGCGGAGACCGGATGAGTTAGTTCAATGGTGGTTTCCATCTCAGTGAGCAGGAGGAACCGCTGGAGGCTGCAAGCAACTTAAAGGCAGGACCCATGGGCAGGGGAGAGGAGAGCATAACTAGGGGAGGAGAAAAATACAAAAAGATAATTAACAATAAGGTCGTGAGACAAAATCAGTAAAACAGTAGTAAAACAGTAATAAAACTCTCTGCGGGACAACTGTCCCGTACTGTAATCATGTTTTCAGTACGGGACAGTAGTTCCACGGAGAGGCGGGGACACCTAGCATCATAGATAACTATGATGCTAGGAGCCCGACTTCAGGCAGTGTGTTCGGTCCGGAAAATGCGGCCGAAATACGTTCCGTATTTTTCGGACCGAAAATGCTCGTGTGAATCCAGCCTAAGAGTGATGTAGAACCCAGGGGTATAAAGGAGTCGTCACGTAGAGGTGTTTAGCAGACCTGGCCTGTACCTCCTCAGAAGCACAAACCCCACACTAAAGTGGTGAGGGCTGCTGGCTATCACTACTTTTGGCAGTTCTTTATATGATCAACTCAGCAGCTGTTTGCAGTAGGAGGCTGTTAAATGGAGTAAGATGCAGACAGAATTCATGGGAGGGTAGGCATGAAAAAAGGGGGTATAGGGGAGAAAGTTAGATGTTTCCCAGGCACAGCTGTTGAGAATGGCAGAGTCACACAGTCTAGCCCAGGTGGGCACTATTTTTGGTAGGTAATTTGGTATTTTTTTGGTAGGTCATTTGTACAGTAGCTTCCCATTAGTTAGCATAGTACTCTGGGGAAGAAACTGGGGGAGCATCAGCCAGCAAAATAGATTGAGGATCAGGAGTTGTGATAAGTGGGCTATAGCTCCTAAAAGGCCGACAATGAGGCTCTGTCTGAGGATGGGTCCTGGTTTGGAGAAGAGGTGAGTCTTGTACTGTTCTTGTCTTGTACTTATCTCTGCTGGCCCCATGTGGAGACTGGCTTGGCAGGTTTACAAGATGGTATCAGCTCCACACAGCCGTACAAATGCTGTCGGTCAGGAAGCAAATGTCTGCTGCTGAAGGTCGGCAGGTTAAGGGGTGGTCTTTTGAGTGTCTGTTGCAAAGGGCAGGTCAGCAGAAGTTGTGGATGCCCAGGAGTAGCGGCTGCTATGGCATTGGATCCAGCTGGAGGGCGGGGATTTCACATAAACCTGGGTGCCAGAGCAGCAATATTGGACTCTCCCCTCAGATGGCCACAGTGAGAATGGTTGTCTGATGGATGAGGCAGGATTTGTGGTTGAATTCATCTGATTAGGCATGGATAGTGGGAGCTGTTCTAAAACTCACAAATATTTATTTATTTATTTATTTGTAAGTACTGAAATAATGAAGGAATTTTCCCTTAAGGACCAAGAAGAGTGATGTCACACACCACACCAGGTCCTGATCCTGCGGCTTGAGCCACACTAACAGGTAAAGGAGAACTGTGGTGTCTTGTTGCCATGGTGATGCCACAGCGTCACCACGCCACAGGCCGAGTAAATGTTGCAGTAGCTTGTGTCAGCCCATGACTGACATAAATATCTTTCAGCGTCCAGGATACGCAGTCTCTTCAAGCTGCAGCCATCTCGTTCTGATGCTGATATCTAATTGTGAAAGATGACAAGACTTTGCTTCGATTGCATTGTTTGAGAGTAGTCATATGTACACATAAATTAGTCCTTTAGGCCCCATGCACACAATGGTAGATTTTTACCGTAATTGCGTACCGTAATTATGGTCCAATTCATTTCTATTGACCACGGACACCTTCCCATATATTTGTGGGAAGGTGTCCAGGCTGCAGGAAGCCTCCGCAAAAGATAGGACATGTCCTATCTTTTGCTTTTGACGTTGTATGGGAGCACAGGCCGAAAACGTGGGTGGCTGTCCACGGCCGGCCGTGCTTGTAATCGCGGACGGTGATTATGGGCATGGCCGTGTGCATGAGGCCTGAAGGATGTGGCCTACTTGAGAATTCTTACATCACATTTAATCATATCCTAGTTTAAGAATTTCCAAGCTGCTAACATAATGAAAATAAAGTTTTACAGTGTATACTGGGATACCGCTTATCTAGACTTAATTCCCTTTAGTATACAGTGCATTCAGAAAGTATTTCAATTATTGAAATAGAAAGTATGTAGACCCCCTTCAGTTGTTCAGTCATTCTGATAAAGACCATTGTGAAAATGGGAGAAGACCTTGGTGAAGAGCTCCTTGGACTTCAGACCGGGGGGGGGGGGGGGGACGACCACTTTCCAACAGGACAAAAGCCACGAGAACACAGCCAAGACAAGAAAGGTGTGTCTTTTGAACAAGTCTGTGAATGTACCTGAGTGACCCCATCTGAATCTGGGCCTAAACCTGATCAAACATCTCTGTATGTACATGAGAATAGCTGCACATTGACACTCTCGTCCAAACCCGACAGAGCTTGAGAGGATCTGCAGAGAAAAATGGAAGAAAATCCCCACATACAAATGTCCCAAGCTTGTATTGTCATATCCAAGAAAACTTGAGGCTGTAATTGCTGCAAAGGCTGCCTCACCAAAGTACAGGGAAAAGGGTCTGAATAGTTATGTAAATATATTTTATTTTTAACAGATTTGCAAATTTCTACAAATTTGATTTTACTTTGTCATTTTGATGAATTGTGTGTAGATAATTTTTTTTATATGAATCAATATTCACACTAGAATAAGGCTGTAAAGTAACAAATGTGGAGAAAGTTTTTAATTTTATTACCCATTCAATGAGAAAAACATATAAGGGCTGAATCCGTAAAATAAGGGCCATTGAACACCACATTCTGGAGATCCATACCTAAGGTAGACATCCATAGAGATCCCTACTTTTGATATAAAAAAGACATTCGGGAGAATGGTCCTCCCAAATGTGTTACTTATCATGACAGAGCTGATGTGCTCTAAAATTAAAAGGGTCCATAAATAGATCCTTCATGAGTCACTCTCTTTTTACACAAAACCATATCAGAAAAAACATTCAGGAGCCATATATTTAGACCCAAAAATGGACCCTGTAGTATGAAATTAGAAAAGGTTTAGCTGATCTTACATGGTCGCACTAATGGCTGTGTAATTGCAGCCAGACATAACCCATGTGCCCCTTAACGGCTCACCATTTCTCTTTATGCTCTTGTTTCTTAGTTGCCATACACCAATATGTGATTTATGATTTCAATTACTAGTTTTGAAAAACCTGGTAACCCAAGTAAACACCTTTTATTTGTGGCTTCACACGCAGTGTTTCTGAAAAAGCCACAGTTTGTTTTTTTTAGCAGTTTTCCTGGCGTAAATACTGTGGCTAGAAGTTTGTTGTGCGTTTTATATTTCCCTATTAACTTCAAACTAACAATGTTTTTTCGGCTGACTTTAGCATTTCTTACAGCATTTAGTGGTGTTTTTCCCCATACCACTCCATAAGTATCAGTGTGGTGCATTTTTTTAATTGTGTTTTTTTGTGGCGTTTCTCAGAATAAATCATGTTGTGAAGATTCTTCTTTGCATCACATGATCTTTTAATCACATGATTAGCAGTGTAAAAAAATACCACCTAAAAAAAACCGCGAATAATAAGGGTATATTCACACGAGCATGTTCGGTCCGTAAAGGATGGAACGTATTTCGGCCGCATGTCCCGGACCGAACACACTGCAGGGAGCCGGGCTCCTAGCATCATAGTTATGTACGACGCTAGGAGTCCCTGCCTCGCTGCGGGACAAATGTCCCGTACTGTAATCATGATTTCAGTACGGGACAGTAGTTCCACGGAGACACAGGGACTCCTAGCGTCATACAAAACTATTATGCTAGAAGTCCGGCTCCCTGCAGTGTTTGGTCCGGGACTTGCGGCCGAAATACATTCCGTCCATTACGGACGTAATGTGCTCGTGTGAATCCAGCCTAAGGCCTCATGCACACGACCGTAGCCGTGTGCACGGCCGTGATTTTCGGGTCGGGCGGCTGCGGACTGTCAGCAGACTGTCAGCTGCGGGCCGCCCGCAAATCGTACGACATGCACATGGCCGCCGTCATTGTTTTCAATGAGCCCGGACCGCAGAAGATGTCCGTAATAGGACATGCCCGTTCTTTCTGCGGTGCGGGTTCCCGGGCCGTGCAAAGACCGCAAAAACTACGGTCGTGTGCATGGCCCCATAGAAAAGAATGGGGCCGCAATTCTCCCGTGGATTTTCGGGGGAATTGCGGCTGCAAAAACACGTTCGTGTGCATGGGGCCTAAGACTATTACCCAAAAAAACACCACAAAAATGTGCAATTTAAAAAAACCTGAGTTTTTGGGGAAAAAAAAAAAGTGTCACACAAAGGGTAAGATCACACGGGGCGGATACACAAAAGGTAAAGGTACACAACGTATCCGCCCCAGTGAATTCCGAGCGAACAACCGCACCAAATAATGGTGCAGTTTTTTGATCGGAACGTCCGCTGCGGACAACTGCAAGATTTAGACGGAGACCACTGCAGCGCCGGTCACATGGGATGAGACGTCATCCCAGGGGGCCGGCCCTCTGACATCATCCAGGCCAGCCCCCTGGGATGACGTTTCATCCATGTGACCGCCGATACAGTCTGCGATTGGCTGCAGCGATCACATGGGAAGAAACGTCATCCCTGGAAGCCGGCCTGCAGAACGTCAGAGGTAAGTATAAGATTTTGTTTTTTTTAAAGTTGTGATTTTTGCAGTGTAATCTCTGCCATTCCGCCGCAAAAGTCGCAATACCGGACTGTTTGTTGCGCGTTTTAGATACCCATTGAATTCAATGAGGAAAAACCCACAACAAACTACCAGCGATTCCGCAACCACACCACAGGTAAATATGTGTCAGGAATCTCCGCATATCAGGTACGCAGTGCGTGGATGAGATTTCTTGAAATTTCATCCACTTCTCTGCTACTGTATTAGGCTGCGGATTTTCCATAACAAAATACGTTCCGGAAATACTGTGCCTTGCAACCAGCTGAAAAGGACATTTGGGAGAAGCATTGCCAGCTGCTGTCAGTCAGCTGTTCTTTGCCTGTCAGCTTCTCTCATCCTAACTGCATTGCTGAGAACATTCCTGGTGATTTTTATTGGTGGCGTTCTCTTTGCAACGCTCCTGCCAATATCCTTTTCAACTAAATGCTAGCTACAGTAAACATGCTCTCAAAAGTTTGGTTCTGGGAGCTGGGTAGTGGGGCGTTATATGGATTTTGCAGACTGCTGACACATAACCACATGATCCATTTGATCTAGTACTAATGTAAACCGCGTTATAGCGTTATAGCCAAAGGACACTGTGGTGACGTGAATGCAGTATGTGACGTCACAGTAGATGGCATGTGACCCATGGACACTTTTACTATATAAAATACATTTTATGAAATCACCGTGATAGAATTCTTTACTTTATAGTGTAGCTAAACGTTTTAAAAAACTTTTGATGTCATAGTGACATGTCTGAACGATTAGTGGAGGTCTCAGTGCTTAGACCCCCACCGATCAAAACTTCTAAAGAAGCTGAAGAATCGATGTGCGCTTTCGGTTCTGATCAGCTTTCCTCGGCGCAGTGTTCAGGCGCGATAGAAAGTCTATGAGCCCGTACATACCTTGCTCGGCTTTCGGAGGAAAGCCGATCAGAAAGGAAGCGGCACAGCTTCGTTTGAGCGATTGGTGGGTGTCTCCACACTCGTACCCCAACCAATCAAAACTTCTGACATGTCACTATGTAACGTCAAAAGTTTTTTAAAACTATAGTTACACTTTAAATGGATAGTTCCATAAGGACAACCTCGATTAGCCAGAGCAAAGAACTGCTGCAAAGAGCAGCTCCTGCTTTTGAGCACTCAACACAACCATATATTACAGTCATCCATTCAAATTAATCAGTGCTATGTATGACATCTACCTAAAGCAAAATAGGTCTTCCTCCGGCGAGATCAACTGATCGCTGGTGGTCTTAGTAAATGGACCAGTAGGGATCAGATGATCACCAATAGAGACATCGCCTCTATTGCTGGGGAGCAGCTAAATGTTTGGAATTAGCTTGAAAGGGCAAGGCTTCACTTAGGGCATGACCAGACGTGGGGTATTTCTTCCGCCACTGTCCGCATCAATGCCGCACATAATCTGCATTGCAGATTCTGTTGCGGCTCTGCCTAAAATGGGCATTAAATTGATGCGGACTAGCCGTTGCGTATTTAGGTGAAGAGGGCTTCCCTTCTCTCTCTCAGTGCAGGATAGAGAGAAGGGACAGCCCTTTCCCTAGTAAAAGAAATTCATACTTACCCTGCCGGCCTCTTTCAACATCCAGCCCGACCTCCCTGGATGACGCGGCAGTCCATGTGACCGCTGCAGCCGTCACTTGGACTGAAACGTCATCCCGGGAGGCCGGACTGGAGCTGAAGCAGGGAGTTCTCGGTAAGTAGGAACTTCTATTTTTTTTTTACAGGTTGATGTATGTTGTGATCGGAAGTCACTGTCCAGGGTGCTGAAAGTTACTGCCAATCGTTTAACTCTTTCAGAACCCTGGACAGTGACTATCTCCTGACATCGCCTAGCAACGCTCCAGTAATTACGGGTGACACACGTAGTCACCCGTAATTACGGGAGCCCCATTGACTATGGGCCTGCCCGTGCCGTAATAACGGCCCGTGATTACGGGCGTTTTTACGTTAGTGTGCATGGGGCTTCAGTCTGGCTGTAGACCTAGAAATACATAGGTCCAGCCAGAATAAAATATCATGTTTGTAAAACAAATACGCTACGCAACACACACATCTGCGTACTTCATTGTGGAATTTTGACTCTCCATTGAAGTCAATGGAGAAATTCCGCAACGAGTCCGCTACACGTCTGCAACAGCCAGTGTATGCTGCGGACACCAAATTCCGCACCGCAGCCTATGGTCCGCAGCAAAGTTTTCCGCAATGTGTTAACAAACCTAACTAAAAAGCTGTGGAAAGCAACGGAGAAACGTGTACGCTGCGGATTTTCGCAGCGGAATTCCTGAGCAATTCCACCACATCTGGTCATGCCCTTACTTGATCTTCATTTCAGAGGAACAGAAAGCAGACTAAAGACTAATAAAAATTGCATTGGATGTTACCTCTAGAAGGGAAATCAGTGTAATATGCGGCACCCAGTGCAAAACAGTACGGACTGCAATATTGTTCAAAATACAGCTATGTATTGTGCACCATATGATGGACCGAAATGCATATAAGCCATATGCATGAGGCCTGAGGCTTAATGCTAATTGCGGTATTACGGTTGCATGTTGTACCGATCAGTAATACCGCATCTATGCTATACTGCCATGTGCCTCTAATAATATATAGAGGCGCTTAAAGTTTTTTCTCACGGATTCAAGTAGAAAGTGTGGGAAAAAAAATGTTTTGCCATGTTCCACTGGGTGTCATATTAGGGTATGTGCACACGACCTCTTTTCAGCCGGAATGGAGACGTTTTACGCCTCGAATTACGCCTGAAAAAACGCCCCTAATACGCCTACAAACATCTGCCCATTGCTTTCAATGGGAATTACGATGTTCTGTTCCCACGAGCCTTTATTTTACGCTTCGCTGTAAAAAAAACGGCGCGTAAAAAGACGCTCCGTAAAAAGAAGTAGCATGTCACTTCGTGAGGCGTTTTTTGGAGCTGATTTTCCATTGAACACTATGAAAAGCGCCTCAAAAAACGCCTCAAAAGAAGCTCCAAATTTCATTCTCAGCTTCAAAAACGCCTGAAAATCAGAGGCTGTTTTCTCTGAAATCGGCTCCGTATTTTTCAGACGTTTTTTGTTAAGCGTGTGAACATACCCTTATGGATCTATTCTTCTAGGAGAGAACAAGGTGTCTCAAAACAGCAGAACAGTGCCTACACCTGCAAAAACGAGCAGACATTAACAATTCTGTATAAACCACGCTGATCTGCGGTAAATCCATGTCGGTTTGGTGCTTAGCCGCATGGCAATTATACCTTGGCCACTATGACCCTACCCTGAGGCCCAGTTCATATTAGTTCACACTATATATTTTGATGCAGATTTTGTGAACTCTTCCTTTTTCCCCAAACGGCCAGAACCACACGCACTAGTTCTGGACTGCAATATCGGACCGAAGCGGCTCAATAAAAAGGAGGTAATGCTGCCAGTAGTTGTGTGGATGTGTCTATGTTAAGATAATTTGTCACTGTTGTTGATATATTACTTACATAGCCCCCGTTGATACAGAAATGGGCACCGCACAATGCTCATTTGTCTCTGAAGTGGCTTCTCTGGGACCTCATGTCAGTGCTGGCTTGACTATGTTGAATAAATATATTTCCCAATAATAAGACAGTTTCAGAAATATTTTTTTGAAAACAAATAGATTTACAATAAAAAAAAATGTACAAGGAAGAAATACATTTACATTAAAAAATCTAAACCATGCTCCACCCATTGACAGACAGGTATGGTCATTGTGTTTGGTAGTGTGCAGACAGACAGATGTTTTTAACAAATTGCTTGAGCAGGAATTTATTTGCCTATTATTCACAAATAACAGAAGAGAAATATTCTTTATTGTAGAAATATGCAAATCACAAGATTCTGGTGGAGGCAGTACCCAGGGTTCTGGCGTACTTTTATCTTTGGGTCCTTTAAAAGGTTAGGTGGCTTATTGGGTTGTAAATTCTACATGATTTTCTACGTTTGCTGTACAGAGAAGGGCTTAAAGGGTAGGATCACACCATTTTACAGTTTTAGTCCTCAGTTACAGTCAGTAATATACTCCAGAGCTGCATTCACATTTCTTCTGATTGTTTTTGGGAACAATAATGTGCCAGACAACAAGCTTTTCAACAGCTTAGCTAAGCTTCATTAATGCAGTGGGACGGTAAGTTTCTCCTTAAGTAGATTACCTTTTCGTGGCTGGTGTAAAGAAGATATTTCCCAAAGTGCATATCACCAGAGAAAGGTATGTACAGACATTGAAGCAGCAAGCAATATTGGAAGATTTCAGCTCTGAAGCCAGCAAAATTGTGAATGCAGCTCTCAACTATAATACATGGTGTAACAAATTAAGTATTTTCAAAACGTAATAATTTTTTTATATGGATTTAATTTAAATGTTTTGACTAAAAAGCGTGTAAACCTCTTTCTAAAGTGAAAACTCATTAATTAGTACCTGAGAATTTGTGCCTGCTCCAGTTTATCAAGGTATTTACTTCATGAGTCCATTGTAGAAGAGCATTTTATCTATTTTTTTTTATATCAAAATGAGAGCATCTTACAAGAGAACCGGCTACCCCTTTTGTATTGTTCAGGTCCCCCACACCAGTGTTTCCTAAACTGTGGGTCGCGACCCTCTGGGGGGGATCATAAGCCAAGATGCCGGCCGTAAGCAACTTGGCTCAGACAGGCAAAATATTGTGATTTCATCGCGCCAGTCTGTGCTGAGTCACACACTGGAGGAGCAAAGGGTCCCCTCCACTCGTCGTGGAAACGAGAATAGGTCATTTTTTTTATTAGGCGCTATGGGGACATTATACTGGGTATGGGGGGCTGCTATGGGGGCAATATACTGTATGGGGCAGCTGGGGGCATTATTGTATGGGGGCAGCTTTATGGCCATTATACTGTGTGGGGAGGCACTATAGGGGCATTACACTGTGTGAGGGCATCTATAGGGGGATTATCCTGTGTGGTGGCAGCTATGGGGGCATTATACTGTGTGGGGGGCACTAAGGGGTAATTATACTGTGTAGGGGGGCCCACTCAGATAGGGTCACATGACCCATAGTCAGGCCTCAGCAATGCACAGCAGCAGGAGACCTTGAGCCCGCCCCCGCCGAAACAATTATCGTTGTTTTCGATGTTGCAGGGACTTATTCTTCAAATAAAGCTAAGTACCGGCATCTAGCTACGAATGACATCAATGAAACGGGACCAAAGTATGATAGTGGGGTCCCAAACAAAGGTCTCGTACAAAAGTGGGTCTCTGCCTCGGAAAGCTTGGGAACTACTGCCCTAGACCATGCTTTGGTTACCTATTTTATAAATGGCTCTATAGGTGAGATCTGATTCCAAAATGTTCCAGGCAAACAACAGAAATTATAACTGCAGGAGTCGCAGGCTGAGAGGGGCTCCACTTAAAGAGGCTCTGTCACCAGATTTTGCATCCCCTATCTCCTATTGCAGCAGATCGGCGCTGCAATGTAGATAAGAGTAACGTTTTATTTTTTTTAAAACGAGCATTTTTGGGCAAGTTATGACCATTTTTATATTTATGCAAATGAGGCTTTCTAAAGTACAACTGGGCGTGTTTAAAGTAAAAGTACAACTGGGCGTGTATTATGTGCGTACATCTGGGCGTTTTTACTTCTTTTACTAGCTGGGCGTTGTGAATGGGAGTGTATGATGCTGACGAATCGGCATCATCCACTTCTCTTCGTTAACACCCAGCTTCTGGCAGTGCACAGATACAGCGTGTTCTCGAGATCACGCTGTGACGTCACTCACTTCCTGCCCCAGGTCCTGCATCGTGTACATGTGCATCGATGTAGCTACTTACCTACAAACGCTGATGCTGCTGCAGAATCAACTGTAGCCTCTGGTGCCGATGTGTCCTCGCTCGTCCAACACGATGCAGGACCTGGGGCAGGAAGTGAGTGACGTCACAGCGTGATCTCTCGAGAACACGCTCTGTGTCTGCACTGCCAGAAGCTGGGTGTTAACGAAGAGAAGTGGATGATACTTCTTTTACTAGCTGGGCGTTCTGACGAGAAGTAAAAACGCCCAGATGTAACACACACATAATACACGCCCAGTTGTACTTTTACTTTAAACACGCCCAGTTGAACTTTAGAAAGCCTCATTTGCAGAAATATAAAAATGGTCATAACTTGGCCAAAAATGCTCGTTTTAAAAAAAAACAAAAAAATATTACTCTTATCTCCATTGCAGCGCCTATCTGCAAAATCTGGTGACAGAGCCTCTTTAAAAGGTCATGTGTAACCTTTTAAGCGTTCAGGGGAAAAGCAGGGCTGCTTCTTTTTATTTGATTGGCTAAAAAGCTGTACATATGGCGACAGGTTCTCTTTAATGCTAAACCTAAAGTATATGTATATTTTTGCATGTTTTGCTGTGTATTTACAATGAATATGCAGTTAGGAACAGGCAATCATTCTGCATATAGTGTGATTCAAAGAGACTGCTAACAAGAAGTTTTCTGTGTCCTCTAATTGAAAGGGATGTTCCATTAGGACAACCCCTGTTCCTATGCACTATGAATGGCTGATCGCTGGGAATTTCAGCTGCCACTCCGGCTGTGATCTGCTGATTGCCAGCTTAATGACATGGTTGTCCAGATATGACACCCCATTGTAATGCCTAAAATGTATGCATAGACAGTAACTTTTTTTTATAACACCAGGATAGAAAACAAATTAGAAAACAAATGAGAAATATTGTATCAGTAACATTATAAAAAGAGGGCAATTAATGAAGTTCAGTGCATTTGTTTCTGGACATTGTACCAGGCTGTATATGAGGCATGGCGCTATAAGGTTGGGTATCATAAAGGCATTTGCCAATGTGTTTCAATTATGCTAAATTTAGGTGCTTCTTAAAATAATCTTTTCTAGGTGACCTTTATAACTAACCATAAATTACAATTCACTAGGCAAACCCCTGCCATGAGTCATTAAAAAGTAATGAAATGAGTCAATGACTCATCAAGCGCTAAATAAAAGCATCACAATATTGATGGTGAACAACTTAAAAGACCCATTAATAATACAGATGAGGAACGATTGCCAACTCAACATCAGATACTTGTAAGCAAGGGAAGAAAAGACGATCAATATTTAATCACCATGTTTACTAAAAATTATGTATTCCAAATATGATCCCATTAAAAATTCCAAAAGGCGTAACTTATAACCAAACTACAAATGGCAGTAGTGTAAAAACAACAGAGGTCTGGAAAATGAGAAATAGTTTAACATTAGATAAACAACCATAGACTAGTTTACAGCGGTAGGAATCTATAAAATAGGTTTATACCTTTATCTCCTAAACCCCAACCCAAGTTTCTTGCACAAGCACATTTAATACGTGAATTAGAGATATGAGTACACACAGACAAAATAACCGGGCAACTGTCTCCATATACAATAAGAACGTGGCCAACGCTTGTAGCAGCACGAGTGCTACTTTGTGCCCACAGTGGATAACTCTTTGGGTATGTTCACACGCCTTATTTTGCAGCGTAAAAAGCTCGTATTATGCTCCAAAATACAAGTGAAATAAACCTGCAAACAGTTTCCCATTGATTTCAATGGGAAATACACGGTGCTGTTCACGAGGCATATTGTTCCGCTGCTGAATTGAAAAAAAAAAACACCTTGTAAAAAGAGCCGATTTTCCATTGACACTACTATATGCCTCAAAAAACACTTGCAAACACAAAAATTTGCTCTAAAAACGCCTGGATTGAGAGGCTGTTTTCTCTTGAAATCAGCCTCGTATTTTTCAATACAGGTGAACATAGCCTAAATGTCAAAGCAACACTGGTATTAGGTTTTTCTAAATTGGGGACAGAAGTATAAGTTGATAGAACAAGTAGTGAATTATCCAATTATAATTTTGGACAATTAGCAGCTCAGTATCCACATCCCAAACAGTCCCTTTTTTTTCGTGGTACTGCCCAAAAAAATTAGACCACAAGAACTTTTGAGGAATTGGGGTGGGGTCTACATGTATTGTGATTTGGGAATCAATTGTTTGAAGGTATGCATTTTTTTTTATTCAAGGTTTCCATTATAATGATGACCCGATGCAACATTCACAATCTGGGATCAAATCTGCATATTGTTCTCGAGTTGCCACTACAATGCAAAAAAAATAAAATTATTCAATCAATGTCTTGTTTTAGGGTATTCGCACCTTTGTCACGATTGTTTTCTTATATATGACTGTGCAGTTATGATCAAGACCAGCTTTCTCCAACATACCCTCATGTAAAGCTTCACGCTCTGAGTTTAGTGGATGTTTCCGGTGAAGCATGCTCTAGCCAGTGTGCATGCTTCTCCCCCCTTTCTAACAATGACATAACTGTATAAGCTGTTATTTATGTAAGAGAATGCCGCAAAGATATCTCCTTAGAGATATACAGTATATCGTTCTGTGTGTAAATAACACCAACCTGCTCTGACCACAGATGTCTCCACAGTGCTCAGGTGGTTAGGCAACAAGCAGGGTTTGTTTGTAGTCTGTAACCATAGGCAACAGCACATATGTCTGCATAAGAACTGTAGACACCAAACAGTACGTTTTTAATCAACTATTTTGGAAGTTGCTTAATTTTTTATTTTCATTGGAGCAAAAAGCAATGGTTGTGAAAGTGGAGATAGCCTATACTGCAGGTGTTCAGATTCAGAACGCAAGTGGCTGTAATCTTCCATATGGTGAATGCAAAAATCACTGCTGTACACATCGGGTCAGGTTAATTTATGCCTTTTATCAGAGTTTCTTCTTTATTTTAGGAAAAAAAAAAGAGAGAATATAACCTAGAGGTGAAAGAAAAAAACCTCCCAAAGAAAAGCTTTATCCTAATCCTTTAGACCCCTTACAGCTTTTTTTATTTTTTAAAAGAAATCTGCATTTAAAATACAAAAATAAAAAATATGTAGTGTTAGTGAAGTAGCTACAGATGTGCAACAGTAATAGTCAAAGCTAAATACTTAAATTTACTTATACGAAGATTTACATATCCCGATTTGAGGAGAGGCGATGCATCCTATCTTTATATAGGTGGACTGTAGTTCCAAGCAGCACTCCTTAAAGTGGTATCCCCATCTTGGACATTCATGGCATATCCTGTGGATATCCCATATATATCCGAGGTGGGAATACCAAAATTAATATCTAATGTTAGTTGAGCCCATTATTTGTCTGTGTGACCATTCTCTAACACTCCTATTACCATGAACCTGTTACAAATACCAGTGAAGACTTTTACTTTATGTTCAGACTTGTCATTCCATTCACTACAAGCCAGTTAAGTGATAAAGGTCTGCGAGTCAGTCATTTTCAATGGATTTATAAAATACATTGTCATATTGACTGCACGGTGTAGAAGGTGCCTCCGTGATGTCACTTGTTGCTATACTAATTTCTTAAGTCATGCAATAAAATGTCTGTCTTCACCGTATGTAGGTAACAGGTGTACTCCAAATTCTGCAATGCCCATATTTATATAATATCTAATTGGAAATAAAGAGATTAATGTGCACACTTGTTAAAACATCCCAAATGCATCTATGACAAGCTAACACTTGCTTAATAACTAAATCAATTTAAAAAAAAGTGCCAAAATACAAGCAGGGAATGCACATTGGCTATGGAGGGGGTACCAATGGCAGCTCTCCTTCCATCTAAAATAAAACGGCTCTAAGTGCACAAGAAAAACTGTAAAAACTGGGCTGAATTTACTAGTCAAAGAAAAGTTTTTAGTCAAGGTTCCTCGTAATGCCAACGTGTAGATCGGGTATGGTAATATAGTAACACCCTTGTACCAACATTATTAATTTGGCTCCAACTTTTATTCAGGGCATTAGTTTCCCAGAAGCAAAACCTCAGTGGTTTATCAAATAAAAGTTTTTTTCTTTTAGAAAAAGAGGTTTCACAAACCCATTATAAATTAAGATCAGATACAGATCATAAACTTGTTCCAAGTAAACTAAAAGAGTGGGCAAAAATCAATGTATGAAATGGCTTAATGCATTAAGCTGATGTAGATGACCGAGCAGCAGCCCGGTGTGACTCATGGCACCCAGAGTCCACGGTACAGTCCCTGGTACTGAGGAAGTTGAAGCAAATACCAGAACAGTGGTGATGCCCGTGACAGCCAATCAGCTGTGATTTTCCTAAAGCAAATCGGAAATTAATAGATAACAGTGACCAAATTGGTTACTACAGGGAACACCTTCACAATGTTTTTATAAATAACCCAAATACAACTGTACTGCGGGACCCTTCGCTCCAGAGATTACAGAAGTGGCCGTTTTGTGTTTCCAGCCCCTTACACTTTTGAAGGAATATTTTGATTGGTGAAAACTCAATAATGAACAGAATACAAAGTATGAACATAAATCATCTTATGGTATATTTTCCTGTTTATGGTGTCTCAGGTGGGAATAAAGTGTAGTATTACAGTACCCTTTCATATTTTAGAGTTTATTATTTGAGCATCCTGCAGTTGCCGTGCTGACGTGTATTCCAGATACCGCTGTGTAACAGCTCTTAATGTCTTCTGAGGTGACGAAAATGTCTTTAAATCAGTGTTGATGGTGGAACAGTGTCCCAACTGCACAGAAATTGTCCCATTTTGCATAAGAAAAGTGTCTGTTCAATCTAATGGCTCCTGCTTTATTCGAATGACAGAGGGTGCGCGAGATGTCCGTTTCAGTTCTCGCCTCAGTACATATTCACTAAACTGAGAAGAATCAACCCCTCCTCCACATGATCCCACAATTTCAAAGCCACGCTGCTGCAACCTCTCCAGCACCTAAAAAAAAAAATGGCAATGCTTTATACAGTGACAAGCCAAGAGGTGCAACATTGTGAAACGACATTGTGCCTGGCCTGTGAGTATAAATCAGGGGCTATCGAAAGTTTGGTTGCTGCTAAAGGATATGAGAAGCCACAATCCACATTAGGCATTAAGGGTTGTGATGCTTTGTGGCACAACAAGATGAAGTAGTATGTTGTATTTCCATCTAGCACTGGTGAAGGGACACCCAAGAACAGAATAGGGTTGTTCTGACGCGTTTTGTCATGTAGCCCAAATTTTCAAAAATTTTACTTGTGTACAAAAACCTTTCTTTCATAGAAAAAAATAGTGCTCAAATTTGAGAATGTACATACAAAGAGAGGACAATAGTTGCATGTTCTATGAGAGGACTTATTTAATCTAGGAGAGGATAAGATATGTATTGAAAGCATTAGGGTTTATCTCACCACAACAATTTATGGTAGAGAATAAATGGAGCGGCAGCACACATGCGTGACCTGCCGTTCCGTTCATAAAGGGACCTTGGGACCTCCATTCTCTTGACCAAGCAATCAATCATTTTCCTGTGCAGTCAGACACTTCTCTATTGTGTGGAAAGGATAAGTTGTTGTGGTTGGTCAACCCCTTTAAAGGTGAAACGCAAGCAACTTTGCAATAGGTCTTTATCAAAAATCACTGTCTAAGGCTCCTCTGCAGACCTATGTGTCTCCAATGGTAAACGCTGTAGTCTGATCATGCGATCATATTTCCTTCCAACTGTTCCCTACTTCTTGCAAACTCACACAGGGCTTGTTTGTATTCTGTGGAGATGCATAGGTCTGCATAGTAGTTGTTGGAAACAAAAAAAAAAAAAAAAGGGAAATTTTTAAGCAAGACCGACTGCAAACTTTCTTCATTTATCATTTTTGAGTAATTGAGACAATCAAGAAAATGGCTTGCAAAGGTGGACATCGCCTTGAACTGTACAAAGCGCAGCATATGCTGTAAACCGTACACTGGTCAGGAGTAGTGCAACAATTATTGGGGAGGTCTCATCAGAAGCCACCACATTGTTCAGAATATTTTAGACAGTTAATTTTTACCAGGGAAGAAGCTGTGACCACTAATTTCCCATGCAGCGACTGCTGCAGGGGAAAATGCAGTACTACATGGCAGCCATTCAAAAAGTATTAGAGGGTGGCTCTCCGTTCCGGCTCGTAAAGTAAAGTCCTGAGCGGGGGACCTCCCTCTAGGAGGTCCATATGCCCTAATAGAGAATATGTACTGGGTTTGTTTTAAAAAGACACCCACTTTGATTTGGGAACCAGATAGGCAGCATACAATTCACTAAGGGATCAGAAATTATACTTGACAATCCTACATTCCTCAAATTGGCAAATTATTAACACACAAATGATCAAATAATTTCTCCATTTTTTGTTTGATTTTTTTTTACCTGAACGGAGTTGAGGTGACAGTATCCATTGAGCGGAAATCTTATAACGTGTGTAGAGTCGTGGTTCCAGCCCGCATTAACCGAATTACACATCACATCTCCAATTTCCGGAAAAACTTCCTCTATTAGAGACTTGTCTCCGCTCAACGTAATCCTTTCACCAAGATCTGGGGCAACTCTGACAACTAAGCACTCGCAGGGCCTGGAAAAACGCCCAATTTCCTTGTCCTGCTTCCACCTCTCCAGTTCCAGGAGCATGGGCTGAAGCTGAAAGTACTTGGCCTCTTCATACAGCAATATGTAATCCTGGAATAGTTCAATGAATATAAAAATACAGAATGAGAAGATTCCATCACTGCTTCCATAAGACAGAAATAGACAGTTAGGGTATGTTCAAACTTATCGTATGTGCTGCAGATTTCCAGATTTATAAATCCATGCTGTAATGTTGCAGAACATGCTGTGATTAAGCCTATATACATCTCTCGCGGCTCTGCCATTGTAACTCATTCCTGCCCGTGCGGCTGCCCCCTGTGATGACGTTTCACCATATGTGACCCCCTGTAAACGTTTACAGGCTGCATCGGTCAAGCGATGAAACGTCTGAAGCCATAAGATCAGGGAACTGTTGCTATGGCGACGCCTGGAGAGGTAAGTATAGGCCTTTTTTATATGTCTGTAGTGCAAAATCCGCCCGCATATACACACACCATTTGGGGCGAATATTCGGTCGGATTTCCCTGCATGTTCTGGGTCATATACACTGTAAAAAAGTCCCTATACGCCCTGTGTGATAATACCCTGGTATCACAGCATATTATTGCAGAAATTCAGCCTGCGTTTAAAGAGCACAGTATGGTCCTTCTTCAACATTGTGTCACCGCCGCAATCACTGAAACACCGGTGCGGAACTCTAGCAAGTGATGTGCACCTTTGCTCTGATAATTCTATGAATAGTGGGGTATTACAGTCCCATTGATTTAAACAGGAGTGCCATCTAGTGATTGGTGGAGGTCTGGGCTCGAGGAAGTCCAGTGATAACACCTAATGTGTAATAGGATATGCCATCAATGACTGATCGGCAGGGGTGTGACCGGCACCGTGCCACTTTGTTTCCTATTGGTTCTGCTAGGCTTCCTCTGGAGGCTTCATGGTTGGCCCATTATAGTCAATAGTCTGTCCTGAGACAACCCTTTTAAATAAAGTGCTGATAAAGCTAGATCACGTTTTTAAAAAATTGCCAATAATAGCACTTATAAAATTTTGCTTGTTTATCCAACTATATGGCTATATCAGGTATGCTGTGTTTTTGCTATAAAAAACTGGCAGAAAGCTTGGACGACCCTCAATGTTAACTGTAATATTTAAATCAGTGACCAATCAAAAGGAAAACTAGCAACATGTGGACAGTCATTAAAGGGAACTTGTTCGCTCTTATTTGCCTAACAAATTGATCCCAGCTTTAGGTGGTTGCCTGGTTTGTCCAGATAAACTACTTATTTCCATATACAAATGACTCTGCAAATACCCCTCGGGCCGTCCGTTTTCCCCGCAAGTGCTCCCGTTCTCGCCGTTTTAGCCAGCTCAACTCAGCCCCCATGTTTAGAATTGACATCTGTACGCTATGGCCTATTCTATGGATAAAATGCGAGCGGCACATGCACTGCAATTCAGTGAGGATGAGAGTGACAGCAAACCTAAGGAAAGATCGCAGAATTAAGTAGGCTAAAATGGCGAGAACAGAAGCACTTGCGGAGAAACGGACCACCCGAGTGGCACTTGCAGAATGATTTGCATATGGCAATAAAGTTGTTCATCAGGACAAACAAGGTTATACAAAGCAAGCAAAAGGCATGTGGGCACATAGATTTACAAGCTGGGTCCTATTAGATAGGCAAATAGGAGCGGATAGGTTTCCTTTAAGGCGGACGTTATGAATACCTGTGGTTGTTTGTCCACTGGATTGAGTGAAAACCTACATTTTATCTGCTGCTATTTTAAATTCAAATGGTGAAACACTTGAGGAATGTGGAAATCACTTAAAACTACGGCAAAAATAACTATTGTTCGTGTACTGCGGATTGTAATGTGAGCCTGCTAGATACTCCAATACTCCTACAAACAAGGGATCTCCATCATGTTATATATAGAGATATACACTACCGTTCAAAAGTTTGGGGTCACCCAGACAATTTTGTGTTTTCCATGAAAACTCACACTTATATTTATCAAATGAGTTGCAAAATGACTAGAAAATATAGTCAAGACATTGACAAGGTTAGAAATAATGATTTTTATTTGAAATAATAATTTTCTCCTTCAAACTTTGCTTTCGTCAAAGAATGCTCCATTTGCAGCAATTACAGCATTGCAGACCTTTGGCATTCTAGCTGTTAATTTGCTGAGGTAATCGGGAGAAATTTCACCCCATGCTTACAGAAGCCCCTCCCACAAGTTGGATTGGCTTGATGGGCACTTCTTGCGTACCATACGGTCAAGCTGCTCCCACAACAGCTCTATGGGTTTGAGATCTGGTGACTGCGCTGGCCACTCCATTACAGATAGAATACCAGCTGCCTGCTTCTTCCCTAAATAGTTCTTGCATAATTTGGAGGTGTGCTTTGGGTCATTGTCCTGTTGTAGGATGAAATTGGCTCCAATCAAGCGCTGTCCACAGGGTATGGCATGGCGTTGCAAAATGGAGTGATAGCCTTCCTTATTCAAAATCCCTTTTACCTTGTACAAATCTCACACTTTACCAGCACCAAAGCAACCCCAGACCATCACATTACCTCCACCATGCTTGACAGATGGCGTCAGGCACTCTTCCAGCATCTTTTCAGTTGTTCTACGTCTCACATATGTTCTTCTGTGTGATCCAAACACCTCAAACTTCGATTCGTCTGTCCATAACACTTTTTTCCAATCTTGCTCTGTCCAATGTCTGTGTGCTTTTGCCCATACTAATCTTTTCCTTTTATTAGCCAGTCTCAGATATGGCTTTTTCTTTGCCACTCTGCCCTGAAGGCCAGCATCCCGGAGTCGCCTCTTCACTGTAGACGTTGACACTGGCGTTTTGCGGGCACTATTTAATGAAGCTGCCAGTTCAGGACCTGTGAGGCGTCTGTTTCTCAAACTAGAGACTCTAATGTACTTGTCTTGTTGCTCAGTTGTGCAGCGGGGCCTCCCACTTCTCTTTCTACTCTGGTTAGAGCCTGTGTGTGCTGTCCTCTGAAGGGAGTAGTACACACCGTTGTAGGAAATCTTCAGTTTCTTGGCAATTTCTCACATGGAATAGCCTTCATTTCCAAGAACAAGAATAGACTGTGGAGTTTCACATGAAAGCTCTCTTTTTCTAGCCATTTGGAGAGTTTAATCGAACCCACAAATGTAATGCTCCAGATTCTCAACTAGCTCAAAGGAAGGTCAGTTTTATAGCTCCTCTAAACAGCAAAACTGTTTACAGCGGTGCTAACCTAATTGCACAACGGTTTTCAAGTGTTTTCTAATCATCCATTAGCCTTCTAACACAGTTAGCAAACACAATGTACCACTAGAACACTGGAGTGATGGTTGCTGGAAATGGGCCTCTATACACCTATGTAGATATTGCATTAAAAACCAGGCGTTTGCAGCTAGAATAGTCATTTAGCACATTAACAATGTATAGAGTGTATTTCTGATTAATTTAATGTTATCTCCATTGAGAAAAACTGTGCTTTTCTTTAAAAAAAAAGGAAATGTCTAAGTGACCCTAAACTTTTGAACGGTAGTGTATAGCTCCTAACACCCTTGAAATTTGAACATAAAGTCTAAATAAGCACATGACCTATACAAATACTGAGAAAAAGGGGCTTACTCACTTTGAAATCATCTGAGATGAGAAGTTTCGATGTGCGCAGGAAGTTCAGTATATAACGAAACATTTGGCCATCTCTGTCGATAAAGTAATGTTGCTTTAAACTGTCCAAAACAATGGGCTCAGTTCCATCAAACAGTCTTCCAATTCTGCAGGAGGACAATTCAAGTGGTTATTATATGTAGATAGGATACAACACACAAAACATGTACTGACGGAACGGGATGGTCCTGTGAAACATGAAAGAGAAGCTGTACAAAGCAACGTTCAGGATAGATGCTACATAGAGCACAGGTATTTGGAGCCTATGCCCGGGAATATGAAAAGACAGTCAGTGTGTGATGAAATTGTGTTCTGAAAGTGTGATCTTTGTGTATTAGATCGTATAGGCCATGTCTGCTTGAAGCTACAGCATAAAAAGGATATTTCATTACAGTGTGCCACCCAGAATATACAAACTCAAGAAAAACTAACGATACTAGGGCCAATATACGCTTATCACAACCTACACTGTTCTGTGTGATATAAAGATATGACCACCTATACAAAAACCACACTGGACACAATAGCCCACAGAGATAAATTGTATAGTCAGTAACCAGTTCAAATAAAATGAGGCATACAGACCAGGGCAATGGGGGGATCCAAACCCCAACACGTGATTCGCATATAGCTTCTTCCGGGATCCCCCCATTGCCCTGGTCTGTATGCCGCATTTTATTTGACTTCATTACGGACTATACAATGTATCTCTTTGGGCTATTTTGTCCATACCTACATATGGCTTACCAGTCTCTTTTTGCACTACTTGCACTTTATTATTGCATGAGGTTTTAGGACCCGGTCCAAGAGTGGGCCCATCTCTGTGGGTAATGTGTACTTTTCTTTTATGATTTTACATGTATGGATTTCTAATATAGAATTGTTATATTTAATAGTGAAAAGTTCCTATTATAAATATGTGGTCGAAGCATAGTTTCACCACTGGGTGGCACTGTTCAGGTAGCGTCAAAGGACTTAATTTTCCTTTATAATTTAATAGAGCAATTGTACCTAGAGCGGTGAAGACAAAAGATCAAGACACAGAATATGAAGAGTGATTAATAAAAAATTATTTTTAGATTGACTTTAAGAATAAACTACTTTCTTATCAATAACATTTCATCATGTGGCTCCACCAAAGTAAATGCCAGAGGTTATTTTTCATTTACATTTATCACTGAAATCTCAATGGATGAAGGCAGAAGATGATCCTTTAGCCCCTTAATGACCGGGCCTGAAAAGACCTTAATGACCAGCTCAATTTTTCTGTTTTTGCCTCTCTGCGTTTCAGCAGCCATAACTTTTTTATTTTTTCACTGACGTGGCTGTATGAGGCCTTGTTTTATGCGAGAGAAATAGTATTTTTTTTTTCCCCACAGTTTGGGGGTAAAAAAAAATTTTGGGAATATAGGAAAAAGCGATTCTCTGAATACTTTTTTTGGTTTATTTTTCATCCCGTTCACGTTTTACGCTAAATAACCCATTAGATTAATTCTTCAGGTTATTACGGTCGTGTAGATACCTAATATGCGTAGTTTTTTTTTTTAAATTTAGTGTAGGGGCAATAAAATGTATTTAATGCAAAATAAAGACTCTTTTTGGGACTTTTTTCATTTATTTATTTGATTTATTTATTTATTTTAATCCCATCAAGGGATAACTTTCTTTGTAACTTTATTTTTTACTTGTAATGTATTAGCATACTTCTGTATGCTAATACATTACACTGTGTCACTATGACACAGGCTGCTGATCGGGCAGCACATAGTGTGCCCGAACAGCAGGCACACGGAACAGACAGCCCTGGGGTCCTTTGTAGGTCCCCAGGGCTGACTGCAGAGGGATTCCCCAGTGTTTGATCGCATCACTGGAATCCCGGTGATGCAATCAAAGAGGGGAATTCCCTTTGATCATGCCGCGGTCACGGACCGCGGTAATCAAAGGGTTAAACAGCTGGGGTCCGAATGTTTGCCGACCCCAGCTGTGTTCAGGAGGCTGCTCTAAGATCAGGAGCTGTTAGTTACAGCTCCTGCTTAGAGGACGAGCGCTCTCACGAGCGCTCATCAGCCTGATCTGCAGCGACGCCAAAAGACGTCTCTGTAGATTAAGCACCCGCACCGCCTGACGTCAAAAGACAGTGGGCGGTCGGGAAGGTGTTAGTAGCAAACCTAAAAATGTAAATAAACAATAAGAATATTACATTTTGTGACAAAACATCTGACTTACGGGGGTATTCCCATCTTGGACATTTATGGCATTTCCAGGGGATAGGACATAAATGCCCAATAGATGTGGGTCAAACCTCTGGGACCCGCACCTATCTTTAGAACGGGGCCCCCTGACCCCTGTTCTACCTTGTACTGCTGGGCTCCGGAGACAACGTAGCACATAGAGTTATACGATTTCTGTAGCTCCCCGAGTTCCTGAAATAGTGTAGCTCACTGTGCTACGCGGTTTCCATCATTTCCATTCAATTCCATTGGAGCTCCCAAAATAACGTAGCAAAATGCACTCCGTGTCAGAAGGTAGGGCGGAGGGGGGTCAGGGGGCCCTGTTCTAGAGATAGGTGTGGGTCCCAGAGGTGGGACCCGCATCTATCGGACATTTATGGGATATTCTTAGGATAAATGGACTAAATACACTAGATACACCATGCCATGTAACACGATTGTAGCCATTTTCTGTGCATTATGCCCCAAAGGACGTCTGAATCTGTCAAACCTAAATTACATCACTTCCTGTGTCAGTGTCTACATAGAGAGCAGGTCAGGGAGGCTACACCCATGAAGCCAGAAGCACTTCCGAAAGATGGCTGCCAGTCTAGAGCTAAGCTGGCCAGATGCCTGCCTGAACTATGGAATGGATGGCAGATGAGTAAAAAATGAAGGTGTAATGTACTTAGAGAGGGGTTTTGTTAGACTGGTTAAGAGGATTTCTGTGGTATAGTTCCTGTTCACCATGACATAATAGAACAGTGGGTCGTGGGAATGACCCGCTTACCGTGACGTACTATTACATCTTGGGGTGGGTAGAGTTAAAGAGGCCCAGTTGTACTTTTGCAAGCCTCATTTGCATAAATACGAAAATGGTCATAACTTGGCCAAAAATGCTCGTTTTTTAAAAATAAAAACGTTACTGTAATCTACATTGCAGCGCCGATCTGCTGCAATAGCAGATAGGGGTTGCAAAATCTGGTGACAGAGCCTCTTTAAACCATATGTCCACCTTTGCAACAAAAAAATACGTAACTAGTATTGATTAAAAATATAATTCCATTTTGGGTCTACAGCTCCTTTGCAGACGTATCAGCATCTCGGTAGCTATAGACTACAAAGAAATACTCCTTTCCATCTATCCTTTTTGCTAACATACATTCAGTAGATGACAGCTGGGAGTAGGACTGCAGGATCCAACTATACATACATTGTAGTCTGTAACCATGGGGAAACATAGATGCGTATAGACACTGTAGACAGAAAATATTTCCAAATATTTCCGGGGTTCCGGCAGAGGTATCCGTCGGGTGAACCCCGCAACGGAAAGTGAAACCACAGCTTCCGTTTCAGTCACCATTGATCTCAATGGTGATGGAAACATTGCTAATGGTTTCCGTTCGTCACCATTCCGGCAGGTTTCCGTTTTAACGACGGAATCAATAGCGCAGTCGACTCTGCTATTGATTCCGTCATTAAAACTGAAACCTGCTGGAATAGTGACAAACGGAAACCATTAGCAATGTTTCCATCACCATTGATATCAATGGTGACAGAAACGGAAGCTGTGGTTTCAGTTTGACTTTCCATTGCGGGGTTCACCCTACGGAACCCCAGAACGGAAAGCCAACGCTGATGTGAACAGGCCCTTAGAAACTATAAAGACATCAAATATTTTTACAAAAAGTTCGGTTCCAGCAGCAAAGTTGTAGGCACACATGGCTTCTGGGATATCAATTGATGTTGTATTGAGAACTGACCATACAAGTTTGGGGCCAATTTTAAACTAATTTCTAAACGCTCATCACAACATAGTTCAGATTTTCCAATATTTACAGTTTGGTCAAAGGAGGAATACAAAGAGTGTTCTACCGACAGCGGGAAACAACATCATAGATGCTTTTTTACCCCTGAATTACAGTACCTCTTCCAAATGAAGGGTTATTATCTGAACTATACCATGGGTGGTATGCCCTTTGGATTGGTGTCTAATTTTCTACACCCAGTTTAAGAGCATTGTGTGCAGCCCATGTATTATTTCCCACTTGTGATTCATGGGGTTTTCTACTGCTGGGAATGTAATTGTACCTAGACTTGTACACATTGTTTACTGTAGGATTACGAAAGGTTTGGTAATTATATGTGTGAACACGTGACATCACCTCAGAAGCACTCGGCTCTGCCGCTGCCTGTGAAGAATGTCGGAGTCACATAAGGACAGCGGGCACACTGGCAGCTTCTGTACTCGGCTTACAGGCTCCCACAAGTGACTTGACAATTTGTTTTCAGCTTGCAGGGCACAACACACCTCTGAAAAACACCCATCGCATGCCAATTGTTGAACAATATATAGAGTGAGGTGTAACTAACATAGTATAAGATCTATTCTCAGACAAGACAGATTTGTAGAAAAGCATAAAAAAATCATATAGTACAAGAAATTCTTTACAAACGCAGCAAAATCAGCCAAAAATGACAAAATTAAGATTCAAATAGGCAGACGGGATTACACACATATAAAATTAATCCCGTCCTAAATATAGAAAGTTTATTCTGTATGATTTTCAGACCACGGAAAGTTTAAAGGTAGGTAAAGGAATGCAATAAATACACAAATACCTTACACATAACACGGTCCGTTTTACATTATACGGCACTAGAAGACACAAAAGCCCTGGATCAATTACCAATACCAATGAAATTGCATAGAGAGGACTATAGACAGTAGTATATATAATTATATATTAAGATTATAATAGTTTTTAACCCCATTTAACCCCTTAAACTTGTTCAGTGATGGATATACAGGTCATTGTTATCTCGTGGGCACTCTCCAGTGTACCCACGAGGTCGCGGCAAGAGGGTGGCTGTAACATTGATTTGAGCAGAAGTTATTTTTTCACCAGCTACAAATGATATTGAGCAAATAGTCTATCAAAAGAACAACAATGAAGTCTATCCAACCGGAGTACGGTTCTCAAAATGAACAGGCCCCAATGGTACAAGCTGCAAAACATGAAATGCGATTTTAAAGTTGTAGATGACCCAAGAATGGGCAACTGTACTAGAGAAATAGCACCAGCTAATTCTTCTCCAATTGCACTTCTATTACAGGAGAATCTGACCGTATGAGGAATGAGCTGCAGAAGGAACATCTGAGGAATGTAGGGCAGGTGCAGAGGGAGCATGGATGGAGAGTGAACCATATACCGGAGCTCATTGATCAGCTTCTTTATATAATAATGACTACTCTCACCGGTAAGAGCATTGCTATACCTCAAGAAACACACTAGAGGACAATAAATCAAAACCTGCAGAACATAACGAAAGAAATGTTTATTGGTGCTTGTGTACACCCATAATATTTACTCAGGGAACACAACACAGTCAGTTATTCACCAAATTCTGCCCGGTGAAAGGAGCAGCCGTGTAATGCAACCGCATCACTGTGCAATAAACCACTGAATTATCCCCTTCTATTTGTTCGACAGAACAATTCAAAGAATTCACCCATGTGCAGCATATGTGTTATTCACTTACTAGAAATTAAATATGGAATATTTCACCAATACAGCTCGCTATGCCAGCAGAGCTTACAATCAAATATCCTTACACCTGGTGCAACCGCTCAAACACACAGAGAAGGGCCAAATACATGGAAAATGTACCTACCACAACGTGTTTGGATTGTTCGAGGAAACCAAAAAGAACATGAGAACATTATACAAATGCCATGCAGATGGTGCCCACATAGCAGCAGTACTACCCACTCCACTACCCAGAGCTATTTTACATCACAGAGGTAATATCCATTTCTAACACACCTCAATAAATATATATATGAAGCATTATCCAAGTACGCCTGGTAAGACTGTACTAGTTTCATGTATCCTGCTCCTCATAAGGACCATAAAATGAGATTTGCCGGGCAGTACACATCCATTTATCTGTGCCGTAAGATAAGTACTGCCACCAGCATCTTTATGCCTTAGTTATCTGAAGACTGCCAAGCCAGGAATGAAGTAACTGCACTTTAAAACAAAAAAAAGAGTTCTTCTATGGGTATAAATAACTCCATAGAGCAAGGCAGGTCTCTCTTTCCGAGGGGGGTTGCTCTTCGGGTCACTATCCGCGAGGTAGAGGTTTGGGGAGTACAGAACAAATCTGATTCCCATCTGCAAAGATTCTGCATTCCCTGAAGACATCTGACACAGCCAGTCCGGGGGCAAGACATGGGACTTGACTCTCCAATCTGCCATAAGGCACAGCAGTGGAGCTGACATTTACTCTGACAGTGTGTAACTGAAGGTGCGGGTCTCTAAATTGACAGTCACACTCTATTAATACAAACAGCATTAAAAGCCTTAACTGTTATCACTCTTGACAAGTGGCTTACAATCATCAAGGCATTGCCTATCTAAATGGATCACAATCATTATCCCCAATAGCCATTCTATTCCAGATACACTAGAACATAAGAGGTCTTCTGCCATCTAAATGATTATCTGCTAATAAGAAGCGTATAAAATCTATTTATGCTACTTGGATTACAATCAATGATATAGACGAGTGACCGCATAAACTCAACCAGGCGAGATATTAACCCCTTAATGACCAGCCTATTTTGGACCTTAATGACCAAGCTATTTTTTACGTTTTTCAATCGTCGCATTCCAAGAGCTATAACCTTATTTTTGCGTCGACATAGCTGTATAAGGTCTTGTTTTTTGTGGGACAAGTTGTAATTTTTAATAGCACAATTTTTAGGTACATATTATTTATTGATTAACTTTTATTAACTTTTTTTGGGGGGGGGAATAGAAAAAAATCTGAAATTTCGCCACTCTTTTCCGCGTCTTAAATCTACTCCGTTTACCGTGTGGTATAAATAACACAATAACTTTATTCAGCGGGTTGTTACGATTGCAACGATACCAAATTTGTATAGTTGTTGTATGTTTTACTACTTTTACACAGTAAAAACGCTTTTTTTTCAAAATTATTTGTTTTTGTGTCTCCACATTTGAAGATCCGTAACGTTTTTATTTTTTCGCCGATGCGGTTGTATGAGGGCTTTTTTTTTGCGGGGCGACTTGTAGTTTTTATTGGTACCATTTTGGAGTAGATGCGACTTTTTGATCACTTTTTATTACATTTTTTTAAAGTCAGGATTCACAGAAAACAGCAATTTTTCCATAGTTTTTTATTATTTTTTTTAGGGCGTTCACCGTGCGGGTTAAATAATGTAATAGATTTATAGTCGGGGTCGTTACGGACTCGGCGATACCAAATATGTGTAACTTTTTAACTTTATTTTGTTTTTTTAATAGTAAAGCAGTTTGTAAGGGGAAAAAGTGGGTTTTTCATTTTTTTTCACATTTTTTTTAAAATTAACTTTATTAAACTTTTTTTTCACTTTTTTACTAGTCCCATTAGGGGACTATAATATGCGATTCTGCGATCGCATTTATAATACACTGCAATACTTTTGTATTGCAGTGTATTACTGACTGGCCGTTTAACACGGACAGGCATCTGCTAGGTCATGCCTGCGGCATGATCTAGCAGGCATTCACTCTAGGCAGCCTGGGGGCCTTTATTAGACCCCCGGCTGCCATTAGAGACACAGACACTCGGCGATCGTATCGCCGGGTGTCGGTGGGGATGAGAGGGAGCTCCCTCCCTCTCTCCAAAACCACTCAGATGCGGTGCTCGCTATTGAGCACCGCATCTGAGGGGTTAAACGTGTGAGATCGATACTAATATCGATCTCACACGGCAGAGCAGGGACGCCCCCAGCCCTCAGCTGCCTCTAGCAGCCGAGAGCAGGGAGATTTGACAGCTCCCTGCTCTGTTTACTTATTCCGATGCCGCGACGTAAAAAGTCTATGGCATCGGAATAAGGCCCGTTAGTGACCGACGTAGAAACACGATGGGCCGGTCACTAACGGGTTAAGTAACCAGAAGTAAATATACGAGACCATGTTTACAGCAGACACCGATGGAGTCGCCAAAAATATAAAAATAAAATAAGTGTTACAATAGAGAAAATCTAAAGACCGCAAGGGGTTAACTTAAGTGTCACAGATAAGCAGGTCGATGCTGTAATATACAATACGCTCATTGTCAATCCTTTGCAGATTAATTGTGCAACCTCAACATTATACCTCATCCATGTCAACACGGAGAGGCCTGGACTACCCATCACTTTCATGATGGCAGGATATACAGATCTGAGGGACACAGACACACTTTAAAGCATCATTTTTTATATTTGCATTGACTGTTTCTGTTGCTCTAAGACAGGAAAGGTTTTCATTTGTTATCTAAGCTGTAGGGCCTTGATGTCCACCCTTGGCGCTTAAAGAGAGGAGAGAAAAAAAATCAATGAGCCATCAGAAGTCAGGATGTAGTCTGAAGATTCAGTTGTTTTTCTTATTTTACCTAGAGTTGCATTAATAGAATGGGTTAAATGTGACATACTAAAAATGGTCATTCAAATACGTGCACCTACATACATGTAGACCTATTATATATGATGCAATGAGCAGCTACAGCTTGATTTACCCTCAAATCCAGGATACATTTGGAGAAATGGTCAATAGTCCTCACACTGTATTTACACCTCCATATGACCAATGTAAGGGTTCATGTCCAGTACGGCTCCCTAGTACAAATCCATGTAGCATTCTTGCACTGCCATACACGCTCACCGTATGTATGGCGATATCCCCCCCTAGAATTCCTCCATACGTAGTCTGATGAATCATGTCACAATTTGTTTTTTTGTTGGATTCATATAGAATCCGACAGAAAATACTACAGTAAAAAAAAAATCAGAGGCAAATATGGAGGTACAGGAGATGTTATATGTACCCTATGACAGCCCTATTACGGCACCATAAAAAACGGAGCCGTAATACAGCCGTGTGCACGTGCCCTAGCAGTTATGTAATCCATGATTTTAAGCAAAAAGCAGAAGTGATGCCACAAGGAAGGAGGAGTATAACTGAATGCTTTATACTTCTTTTTTTTTTGGGCAGATGGTCTAGAACGTGTCCAAAAATGTGACAAATTATGGCGCATGTCATTTTAGACTAATTTAAAGAGATGTTTGCGCCGTGCTAGACACTTTTAGAAAAGTGCCCAGAAGAGTGGGAGTGGCTTAGTAGGAGTGGCTTAAACGGCACCAAACTAAAACTAAGCCAACCACGAGTTGGTATAAGGAAGAGGAAAGTGTCCAGCACGAGTAGCAAGATGCGCCAAATTTATCAAACGCCATACGCCATTGATATACATTATCAGACTGCCTGGTCTCAGTTTATGCTTAGTAAATCTGCCTGTATGTGTGAACACAGCCAAAGACATTGCCACGTCCACTGATCACAACTCTAAAGTTGCACTTTTTTTGGTACACAAAACGTTCGTTTTCCATGCATTATCTTGCTGGAGATATCGGGAGTGAAACAATAAATAAAATGGGTTGTTCACATGAGTAAATGTGGCCATACGCTTGTTCACAGACAGCTAT
Organism: Rhinoderma darwinii; assembly: GCF_050947455.1. Classification (NCBI taxonomy): domain Eukaryota; kingdom Metazoa; phylum Chordata; class Amphibia; order Anura; family Rhinodermatidae; genus Rhinoderma; species Rhinoderma darwinii. Next base: position 99,679,187 of record NC_134691.1, on the reverse strand, counting down.
CTCCCAGATGGAAACTATTTTGAACACATTTACAAGCTTTGCGTGTCTGCTCTGAAGGACTTGACTCGTCTGTCCACTTACACATAGCGATTATCATTACACTCCAATTATTTTTTGGGTGGATATGTAAAAAAATTGCTACAGGTAAACCTAGCACAAGATATAAAAAATAAACTAAGTCTATGAGCCAAGGAAGGTGACAGAGGGGAGACAGACACATAAAAAGGAGGTCGCACATATTTGGAATGAGAAGCTATATCCAGCCATTCTTCAGTTACCTACTGTACCGATATCCCAATATAGAAAGTGGAACGCTACAGACTTGAGCTTCTGCCGGTGAACAGGTCTATAAAACGACAGAATTGATCATACATTGCCTTTATAACGCTTAAATCTTTACTTGTACCCGGCAAACAAAAGCTTTTCACTATTCACCTGATCTGCTCAAAACTCACATCTACTGTAACTAATAACAAGAAGCGGCTCAAAAAAGGGGATTTAATGCAGAAGTGCCGCTCCCGGAGACCGCGAACAATAGACATGGTTTTACATCTCGCACATTTTCTTAAGTTGTGAAAATTGCCTTTTTATGAAAGAGCATTTTCATCTAAAAAACCTGTTCCTAATATTTCTAAACCCTCTTGAATATGTATGAATGCCTCGATAACCATTGCTTAAGAAAAAAAGCAACCACAAGGAATAAGTGTGGATAAGCTTTGTGCAAAGCGCACAGAAAATATTACAATTTACCCATCAGCAGAATATATCTACATAGAGTATTTTTTCTTTACAAATCTTCATAAGATCTATCAAAATAGCTTCAAGACAGGATAGAACTAAACAAAATTTTGATCCAAGCGAACGATTTGCTGCGTAACAATAAGATGCAAAACCAATGCTATTGTCGAAGAATGGTTACTGGAGTTCCAGGAAGGGCTTGCTGTTGGAAATTCTGGGAATGCATTCGAGAAGCTGGCAAATTTGCCTCGGAGCGGAATACACACCCTGAATGTTTCCCAGGGTGGAGATCCTCGTACACTTCATTGTGTCATTTCACATAGGTGCCAGAGTTGCTTAGTAACGGAACTATAAAATAAGGACAACCTAAATAATATCATATAGCATAAAGCGCCAGAAGACAATGGCTTCATACCAAGACAGTGCCTACTGTTCTATAGAAAGGGCGACTACTGTTACATGCTGAAAAACGAGAAAAAACTGTTGTCAAATTATTAACTCCAGGCCAGCAAATTTACTACACACAAAAATCCAGGGTTTTCTGGCCAATCCATCTGGTGCTGGTCTGAGTCCACAATAATCTGTCCATATTGGAATATCTGAAACAATGACCCATATTTACGAAGAATGGCATATTAAATTCCAGTCATAGTGGGGAGGGTAGTTGGCTAGCTTTGCCCAAAATTTACTAAAAGGCACACACATCAATAATCTTATAATAAATTTGCCATGTTTTGACCGCTCAGGCTGAGAAAAAAAAAATATATATTTCTATGGCGGCTATGAGCAGATGTACATTTATGCATTTAATAAACGTGGAATAAATTTGTTCCATAAAAAGTTGCAAAACAAAGTGCATGTTTTTGAACTGGTCTAAACACATTGATAAAAAGACACCGCGCTGCGGAATAGCAGCTGCCAGGCGGGTCATAGTCTGGTCAGGCGCACTCCTGCACACGGAACAGATTTTTTTGCGCAGATTTTCTGTCTGGATTTGTGGGTGGAAAATCTGCAGCGGAAGACGTTTGGATGCAAGTGGATGAGATTTAAAATATCTCACCCACACGCTGCTGAACAATTTCCACATGGAAATCAAATCATGCTGCGGACTTTCAAATCTGCAACATGCTCATTCTGTTCTGACTGTTCACTTCTCAACGTAGAGGGGGTGAAATCCAAAACAAATCCAGAGCTTTGGTTTTAATGCAATCCCACTAAGGGTGAGTTCACACAGTTTTTTGCAGGAGGAAAATCTGCATCAAAATTCCGCTTGGAATTATGAGGCAGATTTTCCTCTGCTTGCACGCCGATTTTAGCTGAGTTTTTTTGCCCACGGCCATTGAGCGCCGCAGGCATAAAACGCAGCGAAATACACTTTCTCTGCCTCCCATTGATGTCAATGGGAGGTCAGAGGCATAAACGCCTGAAGATAGGGCATGTACCTTCTTTTTCCCGCAAGCCGGAAAATCAAATCAATAGGAGGCATTTTCGGACATTTTTTGGAGCGGTTTCCGCGTCAAAAAACTCATAACAAAACTCTGTGTGAACTCCCCCTATCTAGGCCATGATATATATAAAAATAAAAGTGGACACAATGTTCTCACATGTTTTGGACTTAAGCTGCGACAGAATGATAAGCACACTTTGATAAATCTGTCACAACATACATCACGGATATAAAACTTTCACACTGGCTCAAACTATGGCACTTTTTCTACACTAGGGCCTGAGATGCAATTTTTTTTTCTCATTTATGATTTATTTGCGCTTTTTAAAAAAATGTACATTTCATAAATGTGTCGAAATCCTGGGCAAGCAGTAAACCATGCCCACTTTTCACTCTTTAGAAATGGACGTGCATGGTGCATATGACACCAAGTTGTGGCCCAAATGGTTAAAACACATGTTGCGTTAATACATTGATAAATGCGGGTCTACACAAAAATAACCAGGCGCTTTTTAGAGTAGAAAATCTCTAAAAAGCGCCTGGTTATTAAAGGGAACCTGTTGCATCAAACATGCTATCTCATCTGCAGGAATTACGTTATAGGGCCGGAGGAAGGAAGATATATAGATATATATATATATATATATATATAGTTTTGTGGGGAAAGATTCAGTATAACCTGTAATTTATACATTTAAATTGCTGCACACTGTGTGTTAGAGAGTCCAGTGGACAGTCCCAAACATAGATTGACAGTCTTCCATGTATAAGGCTGTATACAGAAATAGCTACCAATCACTGAGTAGGACCGCCCACTGGACTCTAACCCGCAATGAGCATCAATTTAAATAAAAGAATTACAAGTTATCCTGAATCTTTTTCCACAAAGCTATATATCATTCTGACCAGCTCCTCCTGCTCTAACTTAATGCCCGTAGATGGGACAGCATGTCAAACGTGACCGGTTCGGCAGAAGAAAGCAATACTGTATGTCTTTTGCGCACTCTTAGGCAGGCAGTAACATCTTGCTGCAAACGCACTGAGAATTGGCTAGGAACCTAACTTTTTTTTTTATTTGTATACTCCCTGCTGTCTCCCTTAAAGTATTGAACAGAATTTCCTAAATTCTGTAAACCATTGTAGTATTGACAATAGCACATTTTGTATAAATACAGCTCTAGAAAACACAAATGCCCACAATATATTTAGAAGACTTACCTGGAATCTGGATATTTTGTTAGAGTTGCCAAGCTGCTTGTGTACATGTGTCCACCAACATCAATGTGAACTGGTGCATTGGACTTGGTGAGTTGTGCAGGAGTGGGGATGCCTTGATTGTTCAGAGGGGAGGCAGGTGACCTGGTGATCAGAGGTCTTGACATGTTGGGTCGAGTGTCCTAAGAGATAGGATCATGGTTTTTTAGTTAGGGTATAGATCCCTATAGTGACACACATATCTATCACCACGACAAAAAAAAATTACAATAAAAAAAAATCAGAAACCTTAAACAATCCAACATGTTTTCCCATAGCATTAACACAATATTTAGACTTGTAGCACACATTCAATGCAAGAACGGAGCATAAAATAGGAGTCATTTACAACTCATACACCTTATATTTTCAAGATCTGAGCCATTTGGATTGTCTTGGTCAAAACACCAGTTAAAGAATGGCAAACAATATTGGACTTTTTCAGAAAGTGTATATGGTCCACTATGAAATAGAATGCATGGAGCATAACCTGAAATTAAGAAGAGACCTATAGAATTTATACAGAGCAAAAGACAAAACGAGTCCTACAGTCCTTTATATTAATGCATGTAACTCCGATTTTGTTATACAAACGGATTTCAGATGTTGTTCTTAGCTTGCGAGTATAATATATATATATATATATATATATATACACACATACAGCACACAAGAAAATGGTGACAGCACTCTGCAGACACTAATGCCACCTAAGCCACTAAATATAAATAAATATGGATTACTGCTAAGTCTACTTACAATAGGGAGGTTCATAGCGCACGTTTTGATCAAATTGTGTAAGCCCACCTGCCACAACAAGGCGACCTCTATGAGGTGGGAACCTATGCTGCACATACACCCAGAACTGGGTCTAAGCCTACATATACTTGGGGATGGTAGGAACCAGCATTTAACTAATTAAAATCACCCAGGGCAGAATGGGAGGAATACAAGATCAAAAATGGAGGCAGTCACTAACCCCACATATATGAATCACATATATATAAAAAAGGAAACATTCTCTCCTTGCTAAACAATTACTACCAAATATGCCCCTAACTGCGCTCATGCAATGTTGTTTTTTTTTTATCAATTCTTTGCTACGCTTGAACTATTTGCAGGCACATAATTTTAGGGGGGATTTCAATACATTTCTGAACTCCCAATGGGTCAGGCGTTTAACCAATATTATCCACCCCACAGGCCCAGAGTTCCCTCATCAGGCAATTGAGAAAATTTTCCTTAGTTAAACACTAAAGACAGGACCACCCCTTGGATAGGGAATACTTACTTTACTCGGATCCACATGATCGTTTTTCCTGAATAGATTTTTTTTTTCTTGTCACCGTTCAACTGTCCTCCCGTTGCTAATTCCCCAAATATTACCCTTGTCCATGATCAGATCACTCTTTCCATTAAATAGCCAAAGCCTTTAATTCACTTCTCATGAAAATAATGATTTTCTGCTTACTTGTCCCTATATTTTAGCTCTGTTGTAATCTCACCTAAAATACTATTTTGATATAAACGTTCTCCCAGAGACATTCCCTAAATCTATATATTTTTCTCATCAGAGATCATCACATTCAATTGGGCTTGGCTCAAAAGGAACAATAAAATGTAGACTTATCACGTTTTTTGACCAAACTAAATCACCTACATAGGAAGTTTTAATTAAATCCCACTGATCTCCTAAAATCCCAAGCAGAGGTCACAGCCCCTATAATGCGCATCCAAGAACTGAAAGCAGGGGGGAAAAAATGATCCGTTAGGGTATGGCTAAATTCTATGCCAACAAGACCACCAGTATGTTTGCAAGTAAATTAAATTCACAGACTAAGAGCAAGCCAATATACAAAATACGTACCCCCAAGGCACACGCATATCAGATCCAACACTAAGCATGTGAGTATTTTGTGAGAATCTATATCTAGTCTCTAGACCAGTATTAACTGAAGCAGTCACTCAACCGCTCTCAGATTTAGGCCTTCCCTCTTGTTCCTCAACAGCGGTTTCCTCTTTAAACTCTCCTATCACTGTAGAGGAAGTTGCGGAGGCAATAAAAACTATTGCCAAATTTTAAAAGTTCAGGCCCACATGGCTTTTTCCCCTTGTATTTAAAAAAAAAAAAAAGAGGAAGAAGGAAACCCCTTCCTGTTAAATCACACATTACCAATTTCTATAATGATCTCCTTTTGGGAAATCCCCCTCCTCAGGAATTGTTTCTAAGCCAAAATCTTAAAGAGGCTCTGTCACCAGATTAGAAGTGCCCTATCTCCTACATAATGTGATTGGCGCTGTAATGTAGATAACAACAGTGGTTTGTTTTGAAGAACGAACATTTTTGAGCAAGTTCAGAACAATTTTAGATTTATGCCAATTACTTTGTTAATTCCCAACTGGGCGTGTTTTTACTTTTTACTAACTGGGCGTTGTAAAGAGAAGTGTATGACGCTGACCAATCAGTGACCAATCAGTGACCTACACTTCTCATTGTTCCAGCCCAGTGTGATTGTGCAGTGAAAGAAGCTGGGCTGGAACAATGAGAAGTGTAGGACACTGATTGGTCACTGATTAGTCACTGATTGGTCAGCCTCATACACTTCTCTTCACAACGCCCAGTTGGTAAAAAGTAAAAACACGCTCAGTTGTCTATTAAGAAACGAATTAGCATAAATCTAAAATTGTTCATAACTTGCTCAAAAATGATCGGTTTTCAAAATAAAAACCACTGTTATCTACATTACAGCGCCGATCAGATTACGTAGGAGATAGGGAATTTCTAATCTGGTGACAGAGCCTCTTTAAGGATTCATAAACCTGGGAAGAATCACTCTCTCCCAAAATGTATGCACTGGATTTATCCCCTCTCGCCAAACCACAGCTAACATCCGTTTGGTAGTCAATATTATCCATCACGCCATCTCTAAACAAACAGGAAGTTATGTTGCGGAGCCTAAACCTTTCAGCTCAGTAAAAAAGGAATATTGAGCACTCGCGTTGGATAGGATAGAAAATTTGTTAAGCCCTTCGTTTCCTTTACTCTACCACCTCGGGCCAGAGTAGGATTCCCAAGGTCAACTGTCCTCTTACTTTCCAATTGGATGTGGAACAAGTCAGGGATGCTCCTTTATCCATTCACCTTTTTGCCATTGCCACGGAGCCTCTTGCCATCTGTCAAAATGTAGACATACAAAAAAGTACAGTTTGGGAATCTCTTTCTTCAAACTTAGCATGCATGCTGATGACATGCATTCATTCATACTCTCCAGGTCTCTCTGACAAGTTTTTTGTCAGGTTTTAGCCAAATTTGACTTTTGCTTGGGACTTTGAGTTAACCCTTCCAAGTCGGAGGCTATGGGTCTACATATGTGCCCTGACATGGAACAACAAATCTCACAGGACTATGGTTTTAAGTGGAAACAGGTTCATTTGTCAAACTAAGGGGTGACCATCCCTAAAACCCGCTTCCCTTTTATTATGCAACTTCTCAAAATTATTCTCAGAAATCAGAAGACTTCTTGAGGAAAGGTGCCACTATCACATATATTGGCTGAGAAGACTATCTGCTATACGTATGACTATTCTCCCTAAGCGGTTATATCTCTTTAGGTCTCTACCTGTGTCTGTCCCAAGTTGTGCATTCCTACACATTCAGGGTATAATTTATACATTTATATGGGCCAGATGCAGACCCAGTGCAGGCAGACCTTATATTGATCTATATCTAGGGGTTTGGGATTGCCAATTTTAAGACTATACTATTTAGATGCACAATTCTCACAAATTGGCGCATGGAATGATAATCCACATCACAAGAAATGGACCTTATTTGACTTCCTGTCAATGACTCAATCTTCCGAGATCTAATGTGGTCCCCTCAGCTAGAAACACACCTGAACTCTGCTGAGAATAGAGATGTAGCCCACTCCCTACGTCTCTGTTATACTCAAAGAAATAATTTTAAATTAATATCAAATTCTTCCTCGTTACAAAACATATTCCATAACCCAGATTTCCCTCCAGGTCAAACACCTACCGCCTTTATTGTGGAAAGATCATCAGACAGAAACCCATGCCGTTTGAAGACTAAATATTAGATGTAGATATCTAGAAGGGGACACACACACACACACACACACACACACACACACACACACACGGACACACACACGGACACACACACTACCCCTAAAGTTAAAAGGTATGATCTCACAGCTAAATTCTCAATTCTGGAACTTGTGTTCTGATGATGTCCCCTTCTATGTAGCAGCATGGTGACATTACTTGGCAGCAAACATGGGAGAATACTCACTCACTGTTCCCATTCTTTTAACATTAAAATACCTCTTAAAAATTTCTGCCCAGATGGTATCTAACTCCTGTAAGTTAAAATCTTCCCATCCCAACCAAATCGGTTTCTGAGGATGCAGAGAAATCGGCTCTTTAAGGCCTCTCACATGGCTGAATTTTTGTCAGTATTTGGAAGTCAAAATTAGGACTGAAACCTACACAGAGAAAAGGCAATTTTCACAGGGCAGATACGTTGCGTAAAAGTACACAGAGCATCAATCCTGGAACCCGCAGGGAATTATGCCTGAAAAACTGCACCAAATTGTGGTGCAGTTTTTCAGACGGAAAGTCCACTGCGGAAAACAGCGGTTGGGAAAAAAAAAAAAAAAAGTTTATACTTACACTGGTCTCAGTTATGAAAGCGATGTTTTCTTCGGTTTTTGTCCAGGCCGGCCTGCCTCCTGGGATAATGCTGCTGCATGTTTCCGCTGCAGCCGGTGATTGGCTGCAGCAGTCACATGGGATGACGCATCACGCCAGGAGGCCAGACTTTGACAATGCCTGCATGGTAAGTACATGTTATTTTAACCCACAAAAAGTATTTTCTTTCTTTATGGGTCGTGAAATTTAAACATTTGCTATTTATTGCGGGTTTTACCTCCCCATTGAATTTAATGGGGAAAAACCTGCAACAGAAAACTAGTGATTCTGAAGCATATATTTACAAGCTGCAAATACAAAAACTGCACGTCAATTTCTGAAAGTTTTCTCGGCAGATTTTTTTACGCTGCGTGTAGGGGAGATTTGTTCAAAATCTGCTGCTACTGCATTACGCTGTGTATTTTCCACAATGAAATCCATTGCGGAAAATCCGAAGTGTTTACGCTGTGCGTGAATATACCCAAAAAATATACTAGAAGGATTTGTATCTGTATTTTGAACCCACTCCTGGTTTTGGCTTACAAATACTTATGCAAAATACTGACCAAAATACTGTCGTGTGGAAGAGGCCTAAGTCACAATTGGTGGACATGTCCAATACCTCAAATGCATTAGAGACCAGTTGGGAGATTATTTGCAAAACTGAAGCTTTCGTGTAAGATTGTCCCCATGGTTGGCATTACTTAATGCCCTAATCCCAGATGTTTAATAATATATATATATATATTACTAAATTTTATTTCTGCTGCAAAGTGGACTATCACTGTAAACTGGAAATCACAATCCCTTCCCAGAAAAAGGTTAGTAAATTTGGAAATATCCAAAGCTTTGAATGATGCTGAATAATTGATATAACCAATTATTATTGCTGTTCTTTTTTGCTTTGTTATTCCTACATAAGCAACGTATTTATTTTATTTTTTTCCCCTGAAAGCTTTATGTTTTTCCTCTGTTGTGGAAAAAATGGAAAATAAAAAAAAGAGAAAAAAAAAAGGAAATACTTTTAAATTTGGTCTGCGCTGTGTTTGGCCATTTTTACACACGATTATTTTAAAATTGATGTATTGTGGATGATATTGTATCAGTAGGTCATCAGTATTTTATCAGTTTTACAGATCCGTATTTCCATCAGCAATACGAAAGTACTGTAAAGTAGTGCATGTTGGGGTTTTTTTTTTTGTTTTTTTTTTTAAATACCTGTGTATTTTATACGTCCATGTGAATAGCCTCATCAATTAGAATTAGCTCCATATTACGAACAGAAAAAACAGGTAATTCAGATGTAAAATACACCAACTGATGACAGTGAAGCATTTTGAAAGCTTGAACCTCGTGGATACCCATAGTTGCAGCAACGGAGACAGAGAGCATTTGGTCAAATGCCAAGATGGGCTAAACACTGGAGGACTATACAGTCTGAAAACCACAGGGCTGTATTTCTATTCTTTATGAGGGTATGTTCACACACAAACTCAAAAACGTCTGAAAAAACGGAGCGGTTTTCAGAGGAAACTGCCTCTGATTTTCAGGAGTTTTTGAATCTGTAAATGAAGCTTCTTTTAAATTTGGAGCTTCTTTTAATTTGGAGCTTCTTTTAATTTGGAGCTTCTTTTGAGGCGTTTTTCATAGTGTTCAATGGAAAATCAGCTCCAAAAAAACGCCTCAAGAAGTGACCTGCTACTTCTTTTTACGGAGCGTCCTTTTACGTAAAAAGACTCCCCGTATGAACTAAATGCTGTTTTTCCCATTGATTTCAATAAGCAGATGTTTGTAAGCGTTCAGCTTCTGTTTTTTTCAGACGATTTTCAAGGCATAAACGCCCCAAAATATGCCTGAAAACACTGCGTGTGAACATACCCTTACAGTATAGAGAGCTCAGAGTCCAATACAACAGTGTATTAAGAGCCAATAGCACTTGAGATCACATATAAAAATCATTGCTACTGACGCCTGTACGTCAGTGAAAAGGATATCGGGACTTGAAAAATGAACAAGACTGCTTTCCTAAAGGAGATCTGCCTGCACCCACTGATCAGCACTAGCCATGTGATCCCCCATATAAAAGAAATGGACACTTTGCTTATCATACAGCGCATCCCTTTCTGCTGATTGGCTCAGAGGGTTTACGCGGCTAGCATACCAACACTTCTACATGAAGCGTGATGCAATGCTACCTACGTGTTCTCTCTCTGCCATGGGCAATTGAGTGGCTACAGTAGCACCCACAGGAACGTCAGTCTATTGTTGTTTTGCAAACTGGAGGCGGTTCCATGTGTTAGATTGCCCAAAAACAGAGAGAAAAAAAACAAAAAACAGTAGAACAAGAGGCAAATGGCCTGGACAAGCAACGGAACAAAAGTATATTACAAAGTAAAACTATATTAGAGTGTGGTTTAAGAAACAAACACTTTACAGGTCCGGAGTTTTTGGCTGTCATCTGCTACAGTTAAAAGACGACTCCCAGATGCGGACCTTTCATTCAGCCAGAGTTTGCAAACAAAAAGACAAAAAACTAGTGAATTGAAATAAATTAAAAATAGAATTGGTTAAACAACAGACTGCAAAAGGATACAATAGGCAGATGAGTGTAAATTTCAGGTGTTTGGAGTCAAAGAGAACACATGTGAGAGCTGAAGTAAATGAAGGGGTGCTGGATGAGCACGGTGACTTTTGCAGTCTATTGTACGCATAGTCAATGGTAGTGATAGTTGTTCATTCCTTTACGCGATTGTGCACATATACACTATATCAACAAAAGTATTGGGACACCTACACCTTACACCTACAGGAGATGGCAGGAAATCCCATTCTAAATCCATAGGAATGAATATCAAGTTGGTCCCACTTTGCAACTAAAACAGCTTCCATCTGTAAAATCCACTAGCGGTTTTCCTTTTAAAAAAGAAAAGTATCAAAAACCTCTACAGACTGCACGGCACTGTTTTTTCCTCCTCCAAATAATTTCAATCGGAGGTTAAAGAGCAGAATCCGCCCAGATAGAGCAGGACGTTTGTTTTTTTTCCACAGAGAAGGAAAAAAAAATCTGCTATGGAAAAAAAATTAAAAATAAATTAAAAAGAGCCTCTGATTCTTATTAAAAACAATGGGAGGCAGATTTAGGATGTTTTTTGTAGCAGATTCCGATGCAGAAAATGCGTCAAAATCTACGTAAACGAGGCCTAAATGTAACAGACAAGGCCAGCACTCCATAGATAAACCAAACTATTTTATTCATCAGCACTAGCAGCATAGAGCTATATTAGGCTGCGTTAACCGGCTTCAGGACTCCGTTCATGGGTTTCCATCGGACCTTTCAGTCAGGGGAACACATGAGCGGAATCCAAACGGAAATCATAGGTTTTCGTTTGCATCACCATTGATTTCAATGGTGACTGATCCGTTGCAAATGGTTTCCGTTTGTCACCGTTGTGTAAGGGTTCTTTTGTTTTGACGGAGTCAATAGCGCAGTGGACTACGGTATTCATTCCGTCAAAACAACGGAACCTTTACACAACGGTGACAAATGGAAACCATTTGCGAAGGATCAGTCACCATTGAAATCAATGAGTCAGATTAATCTAGACAATATTAATAAGAGAAAGCATACATCTAGAGGAAAAAGGCAGAAGATGTGCCAAATCTATCAGAGCGCACCACTGGGATAAATTTAGCACATCTGGATAGATCTGTTTAGAGCCAGTTTTGGTTGGCTTACTTTAGACTAAAATTGTGCTGCACAACATTAATAAATCCGGTGTATTTTAGCCCCCCCTTTAGTAAACACTTTTGAAAAGGGTCTAAAAACATGTAACATCTTTTTTGGTGCAATTTGCCATAGGCAAATCTGCCCCAATGTGTATATGAAATTACTCAACTTTTATGTAGATTTCAATAAACTGTAAAATGGCGTTAAAAAGTACTTTAAAGGTGAGCATATATTGATATGTTTTGCAATGCTTTCTTGATACGTACAGTTTATCCCAACAGCAACAGGGCACAAACAACGTCATGGAGATGCATGTTTGAGCTAATTGCCCTCTTGAGAGATAGGGACAAGGGCATATCACTCTCAATTACATCTGATCCTGGAGTGCAAGCGGATAATGCAATGCCAGGGAAACAACAGGCGTTAATTGATGTAACGAGAGGGTCTTAGAAATACTCCCCACTCTGTGTAGAGCGCTGATAAGAAATAAATCCAGCCGTGAAATGCAGAATCCACCCCTGCAGGAATCCATCATTTCAAGACGGGAGGGCCACAATTGCTGCACAGCTTGATCTGCAATGTTTCAGTCTTGACAGAAAGCATCAAGTGACAGTTCAATAGGGTTTACAAATGATACAGCAGCCTGGCTGTCAAGTACATGGCTGCTGGAGTAATATCAACTGGAGGAGTTTACCTTATAGATTTGCAAAATATTAACTTGGATGGAACTACAACTTGTCAAGTAGAAGGTAAATAGCGAATAAATTAGAGGGCCCGTGAGCAAACTGACTTATTTATACGCACTAAGTGAGAAACAGATGTCTGTACCTGGTCAATATAAGGTCTCACAACATTGCTAGTCCCCCCTTCTGTCTTCTATCATTCACTTCAAGAAGTCAAAAGTCACATACAGTGACTTACAAGTATTCAATGCCCTTGGTGTTTTTCCTGTTTTGTTGCATTACAACCCGGAACGTAAATTAATTTTACATTTATTTTGATGCAATAGACGTGATAAAACAGTCCAAATTATTACAGTGGAATCAAAAAACACCACTGCAACACCACTAAGCAAGCAACATGAAAACCAAGGAGCTCTCCAAACCGGTCCGAGACAAAGTGGTGGAGAAGAATAGATCAGGGCTGGGTCATAAAATAATATCCCAAACTTTAAAGCATCCCATTGAACACCATTAAATCCATTGTAGCAAAAAGAGAATAATTTAGCACAACTACAAACCCGACAAGAGAAGGCCGCAAACCAATACTCACAGTCCGGGTAAGGAGGGCATTAAATCAGAGATTCAACAAAAGGCACCAACGATAACGCTGAAGGAGCTCCAAAGATCTGCAGTGGAGATGGGAAATGCTGTGTGTGGCGCTAACCTGACATCTCCCATCATCTGAAGGACACCATTCCCACAGTGGAGCATGGTGGTGACAGTGTCATGCTGGGGGGGGGGATGCTTTTCATCAGCAGGGACTGGAAAAGTGGTCAGGATTGAAGGAGAGATGGATGGCAGTAAATACAGGGCAATTCCTGAGGAAAACCCGTTGCAGTCTGCCAGAGATTTGAGACTGGAACGTAGTTTCACATTCAAACAGGACAATGGTCCTAAATATACTGCTAAGGCTGCACTGGAGTGGTGTAAGGCCCTGTTCACACTGAGGTTTTTTTACACGTTTTTTGACGCGGAAACCACGTCGGAAAACGTGCCAAAAAATGGCCGGAAATGCCTCCCATTGATTTACAGCGAGCGGTAAAAAACACTTGTGGTATAAAACGCTTGCGGTAAAAAGAAGCGACATGCCCTATCTTCGCGAGTTTACGCCTCTGACATCAATGGGAGGCAGAGAAAGCGTATTTTGCAGCGTTTTTGCCCGTGGCACTCAATGGGTGCGAGTGAAAAACGCGGCAAGCGGTGTGCAGGCAGATTTTGATCTTGCAAAAAACTCTGTGAACAGGGCCTAAGGGGAAACATGTAAAGGTCTTGAAATGGTCGATCCAATTGAGAATCTGTGGCATGAATTGAAGACTCCTGTACACCAATGCAACCCATCTAATTTGAAGGGCAGCGTGAAGGAGTTGGAGCAATTTTGCCTGAAAGAATGGGCAAAAATCCCTTTGTCTAGATGTGCTGAGCTAATAGAGACAGACCCCGAGAGACTTGTATCTGTAAATGCAGCAAAAGGTGCTCCACAAAGTACTGACTTTCAGGGGGTGAATACTTATTGATATTAAAAGTTCTGTTTTTTGTATTAATTGTTTGCATCACAGTAAAAAATATTTTTCACCTAAAAAGTGGTAGAAATGTTGTGTAAATCGGATGGTACACACCAGACAAGAATCCATTGTAATTCAACGTTGTAATGCAACAAAACAGCAAAAACAGCAAGTTGGGTGAATACTTTTGCAAGGCACTGTACACTTCTGTAATGTGGTTCCCTACACATTGTATATTTACTGGCACAAATAGATCAGATCTCGTCATATAAAAACAGGAAAGCCTTTGACAAAATCTTTTTTTTCCTCTCCCTATTTGAACATGTTGGGATTTGATCAAGTTTTAATCTTTTTTTTGTACACTGTACACCATTGATCATAAATTATGTAAAAAAAAATAAAAAATGCAGTGTACAGGTTGTTACTAGATATGTCTAGATTATTTAAAGTTTTGGGATATATATTTACTAAACTGCATTTATTGCAAAAAAAAAATAAAATTAATTCTGTTAGGGCTTTAAGAATAGGAAAAAAAATGCTATCTAAGGGCAGCATAAAGTAGTGAAGGAGACCAATACTGTGTATAGGGAGAAAGCTGACAATCAACGGTGGGTGGGGCTAGCTGCAGCCGATTGTCCAGGACTACATAGTAAAAATATTCCTCGACATTCATGAGCTGCAGCTAGTCCCACCCAATCTGCCGCTGATTGGCAGCTGTTCATAGGGAGAAAGCTGCCAATCAGCAGTGGGAGGGCGGGGCTAGATGCAGGTCAATAACACGGAAGCAGGAGATCACGTGAATTTTATAAAAATAAAACTACTAATTATTGAAAAGTAAGTGATGCACTGCTGGAATCAGGGTCTCTGGCATTACTTTATATAATGAACCTGGCGGCAGATTCAGGTGATTAGTAGGACATTGTTCTGAGAAATATGTTTTTAATACCCAGTTTCTGGCCAATCGTTTGTGATTCTCTCACTGAGGTTTTTATTTTTAGGGGAGGGGGGGGGGCTTTTCTACCTATAGTGTAAATTTATAGAGGGTTTTAGCTTGTATGACCATATAGGAAACCAGGACCATTCACTTCACAAGGATGCCTTTTAATGTGGTCAAAAAGTTGAACTTTCCCACTGCCCTTCTATGCTGCAATTGGCTTTGCCTGCGACATACAAGGGGTTAACAAAGGAGTTGCTCTGAATTTTAGAACAGAAGTGCGGTTGTGTATTAGGCTCTATTCACACTGGTGTCATGGCTTCCCGTTTTTACACATTCCATGATGGATCTGTTATGATCTTTTTTTGTAGGTGAATCTATTGACTTATAATGGGTACGCCAGAGCAACGAAACCTGATAGAAAAGAACTGAAGTGTGAACAAAGCCTTAGAGCCCTGATCACAAAGGCATTGTGCCTCCCTGACTACCATCCATGACATACATATTCGTTGTAGGGCGTTAAGAGGTTAATTAATACACAACTCAACGCAGGGACAACAATGTGTTTGTATCAATATATAGCATATATTTCCCTTTTAAATACACTCATTAACCTGGACTGATGAAGGCGTTAGAATTACATTACGCAAACACCCTATGTTAATTGCGTGCCGTTAAAAGCAGTGACGATGATGTACATAATGTCACCTTTCAGGTAATATTCCAAACTATCACTTGACCTACTTACTCCCTTCCTGTGCTCTCAATCTGTAGATTACGCTGCTGCAGTCCTATATGGAGAACATATAGGTATAGGCTGCGTGCACCTTCTGATTTTAGTTTGGTTGGTAAACATTATGTGCAGCATTGTCTGGAAACGGCAGAAAATAGGTCTGGGAGTGCGTAGTGACTATACACAAAGTGGCGGCACAATAACTACTTGCTTTGAAACGTATTGTCAACATTATTGGTACTTCTGGAAAAATAACAAAATCAATAAATGATTACAGTTGGGCATTTTCTCAGCACATAAATCCTGTATAACTTCCATAAACTTATTGAAAACCGCCTCCGGCCCAAAGTCCTGGAATCAATGCAATCCATTAGATATCCGTATTTCACTTGCTCACAGCTCAATTGCCCGGCAATGAATTATTATAAAAGAAGATTCATTTTCTATTCTGTAGTTTATTGCATGTCAGGTCAGTTTTTGTTTTATTTATAATTCACCACGCAATGGATCTGGTTAGGAAACAAGATATTTGCACATTTTTTTTCTCTACCTAGTAAATGCTGATCAAAAACAGCAACATGACATTTTTTCGTTTTTACACTTTTTTTTTTTATAGTATAGAAGGCACCTTAACATGAAATAGTAGTCTATTTTGTGTTTGATATACAGAAATCCCATAGCAAGTCTCAGTAAGGAAATTCAATGGATTGTAGAAGATTAGAAAAACATGGCTGCTGTCATCCAGAAACAGAACAATTCTTGTCCATGAGCTGTATGTGGAATTGCAGCGCCCTGAAATACCATACCCTGCCCGTGGACAGCCCTCTAAAGGGGTTGTTCACTACTGGACAACTGATGACCTATCCACCAGATAGGTCATCAGTAGATGATCTGTGGGGGTCCGACACTCGGACCCTGCACCGTTAAGCCGCTATGGCTGCCTCCGGGCACCAGACGTATATGCCTTGCTGTAATCTCACAGAAAAGATTCAGAAGTGTCAGGATTCTGAATAAACATCACGTCCTGGCTGGTAGTGATGTATATTCATTATCAGGACACTACAGTAATGTTAGGGTTTGTGTATGTGGCTGCACGTAGTGATATAACTATATCGCTAGTGCAGTGCAAATGAATGGAGAGGAGTGCATGAGGCTGATTGGTCAGCGTCATACACTCCTCTGTACAACGCCCACTTGGTCTAAAGTAAAACACGCCCACTTGGGCATTAAGAAACTCATTAGCATAAAGCTAAAAATCGCTCATAAAGTGGTTTAAAATAGGTAGTTTTTCTAAATAAAAAGCATTACTGTCACCTACATTATAGCGCCAATCTTTTTATATAGGAGATAGGGCACTTATAATGTGGTGACAGAGCCTCTTTAAGAAGGAACTGCTGCATTCTTAGTGAAGTGAAAAGCTTAAGGGCGGATTCACAGGAACGTGAATTGCGTCCGTGCAGGCCGCGTGGTTTTCACGCGGCTCGCATGGACCAATAGAAGTATATGGGGCAATACAGACAGTCCGTGCTTTTTGCGCAGCGTTTACCCGCTGCGTAAAAAGCGCGACATGTTCAATATCTCTGCGTTTTTCGCGAATCACACACCCATTGAAGTAAATGGGAGCGTGAAAACCACGCATTCCGCACGGAAGCAGTTCCGTGCGAACTGGCTGCTTCGCGCAACAGCTGTCAAAAGGATGAATGTAAACAGAAAAGCACCACGTGGCGTGTCATAATGATGGCGGCTGCGCGAAAACCACACAGCCGCGCATCATATGCTGCTGCCACACGGAGCTGTCAAGTGGCTTTTGTGCAGGCAAAACGCTGCGTGTTTTGCGTGCGCAAAAACGCCACGTTCGTCTGAATCAGGTCCAATTCTGCCATTTTTTGGAACATACAAAATAAAGGTAAATAACCACTTTACTAGAAACAGATTGCTTCATGTGTATATTTATATCATACTTATTCATGAATAATAACCAGTGGATAGAATTTTTTTTAACATCCCCAATGAACCTCAAAGATCATATTATCATCATAGATGCAGATACCAGTACACATGCTTACTATAGATAAAATCTGTGGCCAGTACCACTATCCGTATATATGTATAGCATTCTAATGCTGCTCTCTGCTTATGACCACATTGCCTTAAAGGGGTTGGAATTTTGTAGTAGACAGCAACTTTGTCCGACAGTTGTCAGTCTCCGTGACAAGCCACATATGATTTGTTAAATGTGGTTTGCATGCAATTTGAAAATCTATCAAGAATAAAAACCGACAGGGCTTATTAAGTTGCTGAAAAACCAAATGCAAAACACAAAACCACAGACATACGTTTCAACGAAATTCCTTTTTTGCAAAGGCCCCACAACCTTGTAAAATTAAATTGTATTCATATACAGGAAAGAATAAAACGTTGTAGTGTAGAGAAATACATATTATAAATCGAATACATAATGGCAATGACAAGATCAACCTAACATTTGGATGAACATTGACTTAAAAAGGATGGTCTCACAAAGACAACCCCCCAAAAAAACGGTGTGGTGATCAGCTTCTCTTAACCCCAGCGATCAGCTGTTATGGTCACTAAATTGAACCAAAAAGTCTCCTTTAAAAAAAGGTATTATCCTGCGAACCCGGTTATAAAAAAAACCTACAGGCATTAACTTAATACAGTTGTCTAAAGTTAGTAATCCATAAAACTCAGCTCAAAACGTAATATTTCATTTTTTATTTTCTAACCCCAATCCTTTCTCTGCCCCGTTAGCGTTTTGGGGGAGGGCAGCAGCGCCACACAACGCAACACTCCTGACTGCTTCTCCCAGTCACAAAAAAGTTTTCATAGTAGGGATGCAAGATGCATCGAAACTTCGATACTGTGCACCCTGAAACGGTTCGATACCGTTATTTCATGTATTTCGATACTAAGGTGTGCAGCCGCACATCTTAGTATAGTCACACATGAATGTATGAGAGCGGGGCTGCGGCTGTGTAATACAGTCATTGCTCCGCTCCGGAGTCCTGACAAGTGCGCGATATCAGCATGAGGTGATGAATTAGACGCTCATTAGTGCAGCGCCGGCCGCATCACTTCATGCAGACCGTGCGCGCACTAGTTGTCAGGAGCGGGGCAATGGCTGTAGTACACAGCCGCAGCCACACTCTAACAGCGGAGATAAGAGAAACCGCTCTTCTCCGCCGCTATTCCCTTGAACGCTGCATTTAAAGCTGACCGCAGTGTTCAAGGGGAAAATGAGAAGGGGGGGATGCCCCTTGGATCGCGTCACATGGAATCCTTGTGACGCGATTGAGGGACATACCATATATGGGCAGAAAGGCCAGGGTCCATTGAAGGACCCAGGGCTGTCTTACCATATTTCCTGTTAGGCAGTTGTTGGGATATACCTAAGTATGCCCTATGTACTATCCGTACACAGGCTAATGTACTGGCATATAGATAAATGCCAGTACATTAAAGATTAAAAATATAAAAGTAATGTTAACCCCTTAAAGAGGCTCTGCCACCACATTATAAGTGCCCTATCTTCTACATAATGTGATTGGCGCTGTAATGTAAATGACAGCAGTGTTTTTTATTTAGAAAAACGATCATTTTTGACGGAGTTACGACCTATTTTAGCTTTATACTAATGAATTTCTTAATGCTCAACTGGGCGTGTTTTACTTTTTGACCAAGTGGGCGTTGTGGAGAGAAGTGTATGACGCTTCTCTCCATTCATTTACACAGCACATAGTGATCTTACTGGATCACTATGTGCAGCCACATACACACACATTAACGTTACTGAAGTGTCCTGAGAGTTAATAGACATCACTACCAACCAGGAGGTCTATTCAGAATCCTGACACTTCGCTAACGTTTGTGTGTGATTTACAGCACCTCAAGCGTAATCTCGCGAGATTACGCTGTAAATGACAGCCCAGCGTGATCTCAATGTGCTGTGCTGTAAATCACACATAAACGTTACCAAAGTGTCAGGATTCGGAATAGACATCACGTCCTGGTTGGTAGTGATGTCTATTAACTCTCAGGACACTTGAGTAACGTGTGTGTGTATGTGGCTGCACATAGTGAACAACGCAGGATCACTATGTGCTGTATAAATGAATGGAGAGAAGTGTATGACGCTGATTGGTCAGTGTCATACACTTCTCTCCACGACGCCCATTTGGTCAAAAAGTAAAACACGTCCAGTTGGGCATTAAGAAAGTCATTAGCATAAAAGCTAAAATAGGTCGTAACTCCGTCAAAAATGATAGTTTTTCTAAATAAAAAAAATCAGATCACATTATGTAGAAGATAGGGCACTTATAATGTGGTGACGGCCTCTTTAAGGACACAGCCTGTTTTCACATAATGGACTAGGCCATTTTTTTCAAATCTGACAGCATTTTTCTAGATTTAAATGTATCTACTTGTAAAGCAGATCGTAATACCACACAAAATAGTTACTAGTTAACATTTCCCATATGTCTACTTATGTTTTTGAACATCCTTTTATTTTTCCAGGACGTTACAAGGCTTAGAACATTAGCAGCAATTTCTCAAGAAAATGTCAAAAGGCAATTTTTTTCAGGGACCAGTTCAGTTCTGAAGTGGCTTTGAGGGCCTTATATATTAGAAACCCCCTATAAAACAACCCATTTTAAAAACTGCACCCCTCAAAGTATTCGGAACAGAATTTAGAAAGTTTCTTAACCCTTTTGGTGTTTCACAGAAACTAAAGCAAAGTGGAGGTGAAAAATTAAAAGGTTATTTTTTTTTTGCAAAAAATCTGTTTTAATTCATTTTTTTCTGTAACAGAAGGTTTTACCAGAGAAATGCAACTCCATATTTATTGCCCAGATTCTGCAGTTTTTAGAAATATCCCCCCTAGTGTGCCCTAGTGTGCTACTGGACTGAAGCACCGGCCACAGAAGCAAAGGAGCACCTCATGGATTTTGGGGTCTCCATTTTATTAGAATATATTTTAGGTGCCACGTCAGGTTTGAAGAGGTCTTGTGGTGCCAAAACAGTGGAAACCCCCCAAAAAAAGACAAAATTTGGCAATCTACACTCTCCAAGGAATTTATTAAAGGGGTATAGTGAGCATTTTTAACCCAGCAGTTTTTTTGCTGAATTAGTGGAATTAGGATGCAAAAATTAAAATCGAAATTTTTTTAAATTTTTTTTTTTCGAAATCTTCAATATTTACAAGGCATAAAGGACAAAAGACACCAACATTTGAAAATCAATTTCTTCCGATTACGGCAATACCCCATATGTGGTAATAAACAGCTGTTTGGACACACGGCAGGGCTCAGAAGGGAATAAGCACCATTGGCTTTAGGAGCTCAAGTTTTGCTGGAATGGTTTTCGGGTGCCATGTCGCATTTGCAAAGCCCGAGGGACCAAATCAGGGAAAACCCCCCAAAAGTGATCCCATTTGGGAAACTACACCCCTGAAGGAATTTATCAAGGGGTTTAGTGAGCATTTTGGCCCCACAGGTTTTTTTGCTGAATTTAGTGGAATTATGCTGTGAAATTGAAAATTACTGTTCTTCTGATAAAACGTGGACATTTTCAATTTTTACAAGGAATAAAGGAGAAAAAGCTACAACATTTGAAAAGCAATTTCTCCCGATTACGGCAATACCCCATATGGGGTTATAAACTGCTGTTTTGACACACGTCAGAGCGCAGAAAGGTCAGAGCGCTATTATGTATGCAGATTTTGCTGCCTTGGTTTTTGGGCGCCATGTTGCATTTGCAAAATCCTAAAAAAGGTACCAGAGTACAGTTGTAGCCCCAAGAAGTGACCCTATTTTAGAAACGACACCCCTCAAGGCATTTAAAATTTGCCTGGACATATAACGGGGCTTAGAAGTGAAGAGCAGCATGGGCATTTCAGGACTATTTTGGTGATTTTCACACCATTGGCCCACAATTGCAGGGCTCGGAGGTCAAATAGTTAAACAAACCCCCTAGTAGTGACCCCTATTTTGGAAACTACACCCCTGAAGGCATTTTAAGGGGTGTAGTGAGCATTTTGACTCCACAGGTGTTTTTTTCATGGGAAATTAATGTGCAGCAGATGGTGCAAAGTGAAAATTGCAATTTTCCGCTGATATGCCATGTTAGAGCACAATATGTTGTGCCACCGAAGACAAATACCTCATAAAATGTTAAGCGGGTTGTCCCGGGTATAGCGATGCCATATATGTGGACGTAAACTGCTGTTTGGGAGCGCTGTAGGGTTCAGAAGGGAGGGAGCGCCATTTGGCTTTTGGAGCGTGGATTTAGCTTGGTAGTAGTTCTGTTTGGGTATTGCTGATATTTCAGTTTATAATGTGGGGGCATATGTAATCTATGCGGAGTACATCGGGGGATAATAAGAGGGTATAATAATGGGGTAAATAAATAATAATCCGCAGATATGTGGGCAGTGTCGCACTGATAAATGGTGCCCAGTCTTATCCGCTTTTGGAACGCTCTGCACCTTTTGTATCGCCATATTCGGAGAGCTAGAACTTTATTTTTTCTCCAATGGAGCTGTGCGAATTTGTTGCGGAACAATCTGTGATTTTCATTGGTAACATTTTGGGGTTCACGTGATTTTTTGATCACTTTTTATTACATTTTTTGGCAAACAAGGTGACCAAAAAACAGCAATTCTGACAATGTTTTCTATGGCGTTCACCATAGGCTATAAATGAAAATTTTACTTTATTCTGCGGGTCGATAAGATTACGGCAATACAAAATGTATATCGTTTTTTTAAGTTTTGCAGCATTTGCGCAATAAAATCACTTTTTAAAAAAAAATTTATTTCTTTTTTGTGTCACCATACTCTGAGAGCCATCACTTTTATTTTGCAGTCAAAAAAGCAGTGTTAGGGTATGTCCAGACGCAAACTCAAAAACGTCTGAAAATACGGAGCGGTTTTCAAGGGAAAACAGCTTCTGATTTTCAGACGTTTTTGAAGCCACTCGCGATTTTCGCAGCTTTTTTTACGCCCGTTTTTGGAGCGGTTTTCAATAGTCTATGAAAAACGGCTCCAAAAATGTCCCAAGAAGTGACCTGCACTTCTTTTACGCGGCCGTTTTTCAAAATGGGCGCTTAAAAAAATGGCCCGTCGGAACAGAACGCAGTTTTTCCCATTGAAATCAATGGGCAGATGTTTGGAGGTATTCTGCTTCTGATTTTTCAGGCGTTTACGGCCCGAAAAATGGACGAAAATAGGCAGTGTGAACTTTTGCGGGACCAGTTGTAGTTTTTATTGGTACTGTTTTTGTGTACATGCGACTTTTTGATCACTTTTTATTCGATCTTTTGGGAGGGGTGGTAATAAAAAAAAATTGTGATTCTGGCATTGTTTTTTATTTTATTTTTCTGCGGTGTTCACCGTGCGGGAAAAATATTATAGTTTTATAGTTTGGGTCGTTACAGACGCGGTGATACCAAATATGTGTACTTTTTTTTAACGTGTTCATTTTTTTCCTATAATAAAAGGCTTATTATAGGAAAAAAGGCAGTGTTTGTTTTCATTAACTTGAAACTTTTATTTTTACACTTTCATTCAACTTTTTTTTTTTGTTCCACGAGGGGACTTGAGGGCCTGCACTTCTGATCTTTACTCTAATGCATTGCACTACCCACGTAGTGCAATGCATTAGAGCTGTCAGTCATTCGCTGACAGCAAGCCTATTAGGTCCTGTCTCTGGGTGACTAATGGCTATCGTACGTGGTAGAACAGGAAGCCATTGTTAGGCCTCCGATTGCCATAGTAACGATCAACAGCTTCACGATCAAATCGTGTAGATCGCTACAAACCACTAAAATGCTGCGAACGCTTTTGATCGCGGCATCTAAGGGTATGTGCACACGTAGTGACCAAAAACGTCTGAAAATACAGAGCTGTTTTCAAGGGAAAACAGCCCCTGATTTTCAGACGTTTTTTGAGCAACTCGCGTTTTTCGCGCCGTTTTGTGGCGTTTTTTACGTCCGTTTTTGGAGCTGTTTTCATTGGAGTCTATGAGAAAACAGCTCCAAAAACGTCCAAAGAAGTGTCCTGCACTTCTTTTGACGAGGCTGTATTTTTACGCGTCGTCGTTTGACAGCTGTCAAACGACGACGCGTAAATGACAGGTCGTCTGCACAGTACGTCGGCAAACCCATTCAAATGAATGGGCAGATGTTTGCCGACGTATTGTAGCCCTATTTTCAGACGTAAAACAAGGCATAATACGCCTCGTTTACGTCTGAAAATAGGTTGTGTGAACCCAGCCTAAGGGGTTAATGGCAGGGATTGGAGCTAGCTCCATTTTCTGACATTACGGCACAGTGTCAGCTCTAACATACAGCTGACACCGGCGGCTAATGTCGCAAGCTCTGCTTCTGAGTCATCTTTCTTTTTGCGGCCGGAAGCCTTTTGGGTCCGCCTCCGGGCGGGACCAGCAGGCTTCCGTACTTGGCAGACATGAGGCCATTGTTAGGCCTCCGGTCTGCCAGAACAGCCATCAGAACGCCGCAATTTGCATTGCGGCGTTCTGATCTGCTAGGAAACACCATAGATTCAGCGCTCGCTTTTGTGCACTCCATCTAAGGGGGTTAATCGGCCAGATAGGAGGCTAGCTCTGATCCTGGCCATGCAGCAGGGTGTCAGCTGTAATATACACCTGACACCTGCTGGCGATGGTGCGGGCTCCGTTTTGAGCCCGCATCAGCAACACAGTATTAGTACATTGTGTTGCGTTAAGTCCTTAACGACAACGACGTACTATTACGTTGGATGTCGTTAAGGGGTTAAATAAAAAAAATACACATACATTTTTTTACAAAAAACATTAAAATAAGTCTCAATATAGCATTACTCAGGGACATGGCACATATAGCACTACTCAGGGCCATGGCACATATAGCACTACTCAGGGCAATAAAGTTTCACAATGAAATCAGACAGGTATTTGTGTAATAAACCCTCCCTATGTTTTAAACTGAAATCCCCCATAGTTGTCAACATTTAAAAAAAAAAAATTCTAGGGATACTTCTGCTTTGACCGAGGGTGGTTAATCGGGTTGTAGCTTGTTGTTAAATCTGGATAACACTTTTAATCCAGACCACAAAATTATTTCAGACCCTAAACCAAACAATGTAGATCCCAGACCAGACCCCAATATTAAGACCTCAGACCATACCCCAACATTGATACCTCATAATAAAGACCCCAATGTTCAGACCACAGACCAAAACCCCTAATATAGACCCCATACCCCAATATTCAAATGCCATAATACAGTCCCCACACTAAATACAAACGTTCCTACCTCAGACCACACCTGACATCCTGACGCTGGCCAACATCAAGACGTCATGTGCAGCGGCGCTAGGAGCCGAAGAGGATTTGGGCCTGTAGAGAAGTAGTCGGGAGCGAGGATAGATTTGTAACTAATAATAGTCTGTCATCTACTGGATTAATCCAACAGGTAACGGTTGATTAAAAAATCTAAATCTCCCACCCCATCTGCGAGGGGATTGCCACAAAAAAAAAAATTTGTGACAATCCTGGCAAATTTCGGACTGCTGGCAATTGTTCCCTGTAAATCAGCCATTTCAGGGGAGGCTAAAATTTACTATTCTACAATATGCCTAACCTAAAAACTCGCAATGGATCCCTGGGTTCTATTGTACTGGCTGATTATATCATTGTACTATTGAACGGGAGGTACAATTCCAATGAGGTCTTGTTTATTGTAATCATTCGCTCTTGAAAGCTACGCTATTTGTGCTCAAATAGTTTCTCTTACCTTCAGATTCTGGTTCCAAAAAGAAGCTACAGCCGGTCAGCGATATTAACTCTCATGGAGCCAACGTGCTAGTCAGATGGCCGAGCACAGGTTGGTGTGTAGCCAATCCTGCCTGATTGAATCTATGACACACACACACACGAAAAAAGTAAAGTGCTTTCTGGCAAAGAACGCAACACAGTGAGTGACCATGTATAACCATGTTTATTCATTATACTGCAGTCTGTGTAAGAAAGTGAGGTTACTAGTACCATGGCTGTGCTACTACTTACACGGCCCGGGCCACACAGTAACAGCACTGCTGCCTAGAATACCCTTTACACGATCATGACCTTAGGGCCAAGTGACAGTGAGAAGGTTCTTGTCACAGGCAGTTGACACCATGGTTCTGACCCTGGTGCCAAGTTTCAGTAATACTAGGACATCCCAGGTGTCATTTCAGCACAATAGTATCAGCGTCTTCCAACTGCTAGGGAGCCACTAGCCCGAGAACTTCTGGCGTTTTTAAGCATGAAAAAGGCTCTTGTTTTTCTAAAGCTGCATTTATACGTTAGTGCCTGTTCACAGCAGCACTGTCTTTCCGTTGAGGGATTCCATCAGAGGTTTCTGTCGGGGGGAACCCCTCAACGGAAAGGCAAACGGAAACCTTAGCTTCTGTTTGCATCACCATTGATCTCAATGGTGATGGAAACTTTGCGAACGGCTTCCGTTTGTCACTGTTGTGACAGTGTTCCGTTGTTTTTGACGGAATCAGTAGAGCACTATCAATACTATTATCCTACATACGCCACCATTTTTGAAAATGTCCAATGTTTGTTAAAATGACATGTTTGTCAACCAACTTTTCCTATTAAGAACTTCAAAGATGATAACGTAATTTTACTGGGAAGTTCTATTTATGATTGCAGGGAAAAGTGCAAATCATAATGATACATATAAATGGGTCTTAACATGTGTATGCGTGGGTTAAAATGTAGGTTACTGCCTGGGCGTCACGTACATCACTACAGGCATTGCAGGACAGGTAAGTAACCACACTGAGCCGCACATGTCCGCTATACAGTGTTTACAAGCAGGAAAGGTAACTGGCAGAAAGAACGCAGTAATGGTCGCAGGGAACTTTTACATAAGGTTTATTAGTAAGTCATACATTTTTCCATTTCCTGCAGGTTCCCACGTTTAGTGGTACATTGGTGGGGTCCAGGGTTACCCCTAAGGCTGCTAAAACACGTCAAACTGGCTTCTAGGATAGGTTCCGAAAATCTATTTATTTCAGCAACTAGATATATAAAATATAGGTGGGATTTTTGGAAATCACTATTGGACTTCTTATTAAAGTTTTTGATGTCCAAGATACAGCAGGATGAGTACAGTGCCTTGATTCTCTCGCTTTACAGTCCTGCAGTATACTGCTGACAAATGCCACACTATTACATACTATATAAACATATTGCAGCAGGACCTGCAGCAAACAGTTCTCATATGATCCAAACTACATATCTTATTTTCCTAGTATATACCGTGTGTACATTTAACATACTAGTAAAAAGTTCTTATGTATATGCAAAAACTGTACAAAGTTCTCTTCTGAGTAGTGTTATACACAAAAGGGACCCATGCCAAGCAAAACTAACAAAGGGGCAACACCAAACAATGGAATGGCCAAAAATATGAATCATCCACATCCATTACAGACTACTAATTCTCTCTCTCTCGAATAATAAATATATATATATATATATATATATATATATATATATACACACACACACACACACACACAATCATTACTAAACTACTGATAAGTTATACGGGTAAGGCTTTATTCACATGATGGCATGGTCTCTGCCGAAAGAAAAGCTGGCCCTCCCTACACACCTCCGACCTCTCCATGAGCGTGTAAATCTGCTACATCAGTCAGGATTCTTAGGATTCAAAACTTTTCCTTGGTTGCTAGCAGCATAACAAAACAAAAACACATGTGGGGTAACGCAAATGCACAATGTTTCCCATTGACAGCATTGCTTTCCATAAGAAAAACCATTCATATAATGAGAAATGTATTTTCCTATATGCCACAAATGTTTACATAAAAAATTAATCCGGAGGCTCCTCTGATAGTGGGAAAATCTCTAAGTCTACCTAAGTAGACGGTGCAGGGAGACGGTGACTTTGCCAGATCTTTATCCTCATGTGGCTATCCAGCGGTGTGATCCTCACTATCAATAAAATGATTGATACACATCACCGGCATTTTAGGTACCAACAGCTCAAATAGAAAGACAGCCGCCAGTGATGGTGCCGAATTCTACGTATGTATTTGTTCTGCCATTTACCCAATAATATGGAAGGCGGCTAGAAGGGAATGCCTGGGGATTCACACGTTTCAGATAATCTCTGCAGTATACTATTCTCCTATTCTTTTACGTATTTCATAAAAACAATAAAGAAAGGAATTGAAATGGGAATTAAACTTGCAAATTAAATTATTTTTCTATCACTAGAAGAACAGACATGGAGTTTCTTCAGCTACGGTAAGAGTTAACAGTACTAGTTAGATATACAGACACCAATCTCTATAACAAGATGTTCAGTCCACATTCAGAAAACATTGGCCAATGATTTTCTATAGTTTCTTCAGGCTCAAGAAGTGCCCGAGGGAAAGAATTTGACGTCAGAAGAAAAAGAATAACAACCACTGCAGTTATTGACCTCGGATGTCAAATGAGGTGAACAGTAAACCTCAGTGAACTGTCACGTGTCCTGTGCGGTGCCAATCAAATGCCAGGGCTTAAAACACATCCACGCCTGGCCAGAGAAAGATGACACCCATTGCATCTTGCCTCTTCTAAGTTGCAGTGCAGAAACACCACACAAGTACAGCAGAGCCCATTCCTATCCTTACGGGGTTAAAACCGGTTAATAAATGACAAAAATCTGACTGACCAAAGTATTCACGTATATTTAACCATCAAAGCAACATTCAGGACGTGCACAAGCGCTGTATGTATAGGATAGCTATGATGTTGTAGCCTTTATTGTTAGCAGGGAGGATTGCTGGCCGCTAGCCAAGCACATTAACAACCCTAGAACCAGTTATTAGCTTATTACACAGGAAAAATCAGGACCGAGCATGTTGCCTATTATTTTCAAAGCCCTGCCACTGCATGGAGCAATGCATCAAACCTGTCCTCAGGATTCCCAAGCAGGTCATGTCTGAGGAGAAGCGTGCGGAAGCACCAAGGAGTCATCTAAGGACACAGCCTATAACATTCTCACTAAGTGATTCATCTGTATCAGGAACAACCAGTGACTGTGGAACTAGAAGTCCCAGCAAGCCCTGCCACTGCATGGAGCAATGCATCAAACCTGTCCTAAGGATTCCCAAGCAGGTCATGTCTGAGGAGAAGCGTGCGGAAGAACTAAGGAGTCATCTAAGGGCATAATCCGGTCCTGTGGGAATTGTATCAATTAGAGGGCATGCAAAAATGGGAGTCGGCAGGGGTTAGGCGACTACAACACCTGTATGATGATAACGTGCTGAGATCATTTCAGCAGCTGAAAGACCTATTTCCACTGGAGCACATTATGTTTTACCAATATTTGCAGATCCGTCATGCCCTACAGGCGCATGTGGTGGACCTGACGGTCTGTGCTCTTGGGGTCCTAGAGTATGTGGGACGGGCAGACACGACCAAAGGCCTGATCTCAATGGCATACAGGAGCTTGCTGTCCAAACACCTGGGAGACCCGATGGCGCTGGTAAAAGAGAAATGGGAACAGGATATCGGTCCATTGACCAAAGAGGAGTGGGAGGAGATATTAGCGTCCACATGTCACTTATCACTCAGTCTGACGCAGAGGAGACCCCCAACTCTTCTTGATACACAGAGTGTACCGCAACCCGTGGGTATTAAAGCAGATGGGTATTAGAGCGGATGCTAAATGTCCTAGGTGCACGGAGGAGAAGGCGGACATATACCATATGTTTTGGACGTGTGAGGCCCTGAGGACCCTATGGGGGGAAATATTGTATCTGATAAAGCAGGTGTATGGTCTGGAATTGGCGGCAGACCCTAAAGTTATGTTGTTGGGAGCGGTGGGGGAATTGGAGAATGACAGAATGGCAAGTCTGGCAATCGCAAAAATATTATATCAGACGAGGAAATGCATTGCTAAACACTGGCTGGATGCGGAGCCACCAGGGATGAAGGAAATTGTAGGAATGTTGATTCATAATATCCTGATGGAGCATAAGATATTTTCGAAAAGGGGCACGGAAATTTTTTTTGATAAACAATGGAGCAGATGGTTGGCTTGTCCTGAGGTGCTGTCACCTGACCTGAGTAGACTAAGGGCAAGAGTCATCTGAGGAATAGGAGGTGACCGAGTTTGGAGCAAAGGGGGAGTGGAGGGGAAACATGATAACAGAGCTGTTTTCTGGTCAGGATTGGTATTGGAAACAATTGGTGGAGATATGGTGGGGGGCTGTGCGGGGAGGGGGTGAAGAGGGTATGTTGGGGGTTTTCTGATATGCTGTAATTATTGTATACGATGTTGAAATACTTGAAATGTGAATAAAATTGGATTGATAAAAAAAAAGGAGTCATCTAAGGACACAGCCTATAACATTCTCACTAAGTGATTCACCTGTATCAGGAATAACCAGTAACTGTGGAACTAGAAGTCCCAGTAAGCCCTGCCACTGCATGGAGCAATGCATCAAACCTGTCCTAAGGATTCCCAAGCAGGTCATGTCTGAGGAGAAGCGTGCGGAAGCACCAAGGAGTCATCTAAGGACACAGCCTATAACATTCTCACTAAGTGATTCATCTGTATCAGGAACAACCAGTGACTGTGGAACTAGAAGTCCCAGCAAGCCCTGCCACTGCATGGAGCAATGCATCAAACCTGTCCTAAGGATTCCCAAGCAGGTCATGTCTGAGGAGAAGCGTGCGGAAGCACCAAGGAGTCATCTAAGGACACAGCCTATAACATTCTCACTAAGTGATTCGTCTGTATCAGGAACAACCAGTGACCGTGGAACTAGAAGTCCCAGTAAGCCCTGCCACTGCATGGAGCAATGCATCAAACCTGTCCTCAGGATTCCCAAGCAGGTCATGTCTGAGGAGAAGCGTTCGGAAGCACCAAGGAGTCATCTAAGGACACAGCCTATAACATTCTCACTAAGTGATTCATCTGTATCAGGAACAACCTGTGACTGTGGAACTAGAAGTCCCAGTAAGCCCTGCCAGAAAGAGAGCTGTTGAGCAGAGTGAAGGAATCAATCACAATATTTCAATGGATAAAGCTCCGAGCAGTTTGACGGCATATTTAATGTGCTCTGTGAATTATGGCAGCCGGCATTTCTGATGTGGTGTATACAGCGCTGCTACATAGGCCTACTTGTACAAGTGAACGATTTGTAAACTTTACTGAACACTAGGTTTTTAAAGAAAAGCTATTTTTTTCCCCTCCAATGGTTTTTAATAAGAAACCGTTCTAGGAAATCCTCCTAGAACTATAAAATAAACCTGCACTGTGACAGCAATAAAATCAGGTGTGAACACGCCGACCTGCTGCATTTCTCATTCTGTGCTGACTCCATTAGTGTGAAGTGTAAAAAAAACTAAAAAAAACAACCATTTACAGCTCTTTAGGTCCACATGCTGCATATACAGTTGTGTTTGTACATCAAAAGATAGGTATAAACAATACTTGACCTAACAAGGTCCTGAACGTTTTATTAACTTTTAACTAACCATACATCAGAAGGTAGAAAACAGCTAAGACACCATCAAAAGGTCAACTATTCACTGTCCTTTCCATCCTCTGCATGTATATTCATTAACTTTTCTAATGTCTTTTATCAGTTAGAAAAAGGTAAAATGTAAACTGCATATGTTTTACATGCCACTTAAATGAAAAGTAAGGCCTGGTTCACATTGCTTTTTAGCCCTACGTTTAGCGTGTATGTTGGGAAATCTCTTATTGCACACGATAAAATTGTCCATAGGTCTCCAATAGCCCAACAGAGGCTAAAAGAGTGTCCTTTTGGTCTCCGTCAGGCTGGTATATGTCGGTATACTTTTTTTTTTGAGGATGGAATAGCGTAGTAGACGACACTATTCCATCCCGAGGGATCCCACAAAAAAAAAAAAAGTATACCGAGTTGTACACGTTTCTTTAACATGGGAGTATGGCATTCGTCAAAGAGTGCCATTCGTCAGAGGTATACGTTAAAGTGTATACCCTGGGGAGCTTCCCCAGGGCCGAAGTCCCCGGGAAGAGCATCAGGTAGTGCTTGGCCCGAGGATTCCGGCCCTGTGAAAGCTCCAGACGTCATGGTCTATATCTAGATAGTGCTGTCAGGGGCTTTCATCTCTGGAGTCCCCGGCCAGAGCATCACTCCTCCTCCAGTCCCGGAGTCACTGGCCACAACGATTCCAATGCGCTGGCCCATTGGAAGGAAAACAACAAGATATGAACCAGCACTTAGCTGTACCTCAACTTAACGATTAGGCTGGGTTCACACGACCTATTTTCAGGCGTAAACGATGCGTTTTACGCCTCGAATTACGCCTGAAAACACGGCTCAAATACGTTGGCAATCATCTGCCCATTCATTTCAATGGGTTTGCCAACGTACTGTGCCGACGACCTGTAATTTTACACGTCGCTGTCAAAAGACGGCGCGTAAAATAACAGCGTCATCAAAGAAGTGCAGGACACTTCTTGGGACGTAATTTGAGCCGTTTTTCATTGACTTCAATGAAGAACAGCTCCAAATTACAGCCATAATTGACGCATCGCAAAACGCGAGTACGAGCAATTCCGTCTGAAATGCAGGAGCTGTTTTCTCCTGAAAACAGCTCCATAATTTCAGCCGTAGTTGTCGTTATCGTGTGCACATATCCTTACACTTTCTAAATATCAAAACTTGTGAGGACGAAAAGCAGCAAAAGTCAATGAATTCTTATAAAAAAAAAAAAATAGTGGCACCTTCAACTCAGAATGTGTTATGGGGGTTGCTGGCATCCCGCTCCCTATGGTCTTTGTTTCTTTAACAAAGTAAGTCCTCACAGAGTCTGTAGTGTATCAGATAGTCGTTCTACGTTTCTGTATTCTCCCCTACAATCAATGGTACATTACAGTCACATTGCAATGAGATTCCCACGACCAACTTAGAAAGAAAAGGGGCATGGTGCTTGGAGGAGTGCTGCCGCATTCTAGCGAACATTGGGAGTCAAAAGACCCCCACGATGACATCTGACATGACGCCCTGATATATCAGAACTCTGGCTGCAGAATATGTAATCAAAGAACAAAAAAGACAATCACCTGTTAAATTTCCCACCGCATCAGTGCCTATGACCTGCGGTCCCCCCCACTGTTCTCGGTTTGCTGCAGCCAATCACCTCCTGCCATGTAGTCATGTGCCGGTATAGAATGTCATCACTGCTGCCATGTAGTCATGTGCTGGTATAGAATGTCATCATTGCTGCCATGTAGTCATGTGCTGGTATAGAATGTCATCACTGCTGCCATGTAGTCATGTGCCGGTATAGAATGTCATCACTGCTGCCATGTAGTCATGTGCTGGTATAGAATGTCATCACTGCTGCCATGTAGTCATGTGCTGGTATAGAATGTCATCACTGCTGCCATGTAGTCATGTGCTGGTATAGAATGTCATCACTGCTGCCATGTAAACAGCTCGGCGGGGGACCACGGGAGCATCAGAGGATTTAACAGGTGAGTATTGTCATTTTAAACACATTCTACATATTCTTATTTGTTATTAACACTTGGAATACCCCTTTAACATTCTAACAAGGCTTTAAGAAGCCAATTTGTCCATCTTGTATTAATCCTCTACCTGTACTGGCAGGATGTAAACCAGAGAACAAGCTGGGTAAACCAAGTGGTTTTTCTGCACCGCCTGTCCATCTCTAATGTTTTAAAAATGGCGGCATCCATTGTAAACTTGCCAACAGCAACTACAGAACAAAACAAATGGACTGTTAGAATCTGATTTATGGTTCGTGGTAACGCTGCACGTTCATGTGAAATCATTTTTAGAGAATTCCAAGTATCCCATTTTCTCACATACACAATATTAACACAAGTCCATGTTTTAGGTACATCATAAATATACAGTCTTCAGTCACACGCTTTTTTTGTGGCTATCATTTGAAGCTAAAATAAAACCGCCAGAACGGTTTTCTATTGACGTATTAAAAGGGGTATTCTGGTTTCAGCAATAAAAACGTTTTCCAATATACTTCATTATGGTTTTCAAGATCTTTGCTTGCTGTCATTCAACAGGAACCTTTATTGTTTAATTTGAGTGGCTAAAATTCTGTCCACGGACACACAGATGCAGGGGTCTTTAGAAGACGCAGCTCTGATACACCTACTGTAACAAGCCCTTCACCTGTGTGTCCATCACATGATCAGGACAGATTTATCTTTACTAGAAGTAAACAATGAAGTTTCATATTGAACGACGGCAAGATCTTGAAAACAAATAAAAGTATGAATAAACGTATACATTAAACTACTGTATATGAACCTATAGGTTTGTATTGGCCAAACATACGACAAAAGTGTCCTTTTGCCAGGCAAACATCTGGCTGATTTTTTTGCACAGTACGGAGAAGCGTAGACTTTTACGCTTTTGAATACACTGTAGCATACGTTGTTTTTTTTTTACAAGGAAAGTCAATGGCATATATATATATATACACACACAACTGTATGCAGTTGAATACATTTCTTTACATACAGATGAGTATATCTCAACCTTATCCAAAATGGAGCTATATAAATATAAGTTTGTCGGTTTGCAAAATAATTCTATGCCTATGTGTGAAATACAATAGATACTATAGATATGAAACAAGCCTAGTTTAATTCGGACAAATATTGATACTTCCCTGTTGATTCTGGCTGCCATCTTATCTGCCATCTAGAACGTAGTTTATATAAACGGACGCCAAACTAGAACTACTTATTACAGATTAATACGATCGCACTCCTTATTAGAACTAGTGGAAAATTCAAGACATACTTTACTATGATAATACAAGGACTACAAGCAGTGATCACCTACCAACTTATATACTGTAAAAAACAATGGGTCCTATAGTCCCTTATAAGCACGGAGTGTATATTACAATGGACATGTAGTGTTGTAAACTTCTTATAGATTATGTGTTGAATCAAGGAAAGTGCTCATTTAGGGTAAGCTCACACGGCAGCCTCCGTTATGGCTGAAATTACGGAGCTGTTTTCAGGAGAAAACCGCACCGGAATTTCAGACGTAATGGCAAGTGCAGCCGTTTTTCGCTGCCTCCATTACGGACGTAATTGGAGCTCTTTTTCCATGGAGTCAATGGAAAACGGCTCCAATTACGTCTCAAGAAGTGACATGCACTTCTTTGACGCAGGCGTCTTTTTTACGCGCCGTCTTTTGACAGCAGCGCGTAAAAAAAAAATGATCGACGGCACAGCACATCGTAAAACCCATTCAAATGAATGGGCAGATGTTTGCTGCCGCTTTGGAGCCGTATTTTCGGACGTAATTCGGGGCTAAAACGCCCGAATTACGTCCGTAAATAGGGTGTGTGAACCCAGCCTAACATGAACAAGTCCATTGAAGTTTGCACTAAAGACATGACTCATACATAGACCTCTGTTGACGTATTTGACATATCCCATCCATACAGAAGCTTATATGGAACTACTCCCCCAATATCAGAAAAGGATACTCCTATTAAGCCATATTTACATAGAAGTGTAGAACCCCTATAAAGACCTATAAACCCCATATGAAGACCATCAGCAGCATATTAGGCTGTTCACACTACCACAGACATATCGGTATTGTATCCATAAAAACTATTTTTATAGCGCTGGATGCATTTGGGATCTGCTTGATGGAAAAAGCTTCTTTTTTTCTTTAGACCGATCAAAAAGTATTCTCTGGAAATGCGCACTTATAGGTTAGGATCTGTCCGCCATTGGCATCCGTTATAAAAACGTATAATTTCGTACATAAGCTTATTGATTGTACATCATGCCAATGTTATCATCGAAAACGTTACCTCTACTTCACGTATTTTTGTGAAATGTACATGTCTTTCTGTTGTATTGAAGATGTATTGAAAATCTAAATACAAAAAAAAAAAAAAAAAAAAGGACTACTATGAAGGATCTGTTTCCAAACTGATGGATCCAATTGACGTATTAGGGGTACGAGTATTTGAGTGAAAATGCAGTACTGCAGAAAACTCTAACTTGCCATCAAAAAGCACCGGAGTCCCTATTTTTGGTTTGATCCGCTTAGAAGTACTACCCCCGTCCCTTTATTTAAATGTAAGGTGAGTTACACCAAGTGCCCAGCAGAATATAATACGGGCTGGCATAAAGACCTGGCAGCCAGGGAAGATTTTCGAAACATTATGGCAACCAGGATTTGTTCAGGCCTCACCGAAATTACCTGGTTTAGGCCATGTTCACAAATTCAGGATTCTGTCAGGAATTAGATGCGGCTTCTGCGTCAAAATACGAATAGTTTCCATTAGTACTGTGCCGACAATACACGTGAATGGGGTATTTTCTACCCCATTTACAAGCTCCGGAAAAAATATGCGTGGAATAATGAATTTGCTTAAAATCCACAGCATCGTCATTATTGCATCCGATTACATCCATAGAATTAAAACGGAGCTAATTGGCGTGGGGATCCGCTGGCCAATCCCTGTCAGAAATGTACGTTTTAGCTGCTGATTTCTGCAGCAGATCTACAAAACATCGAATTTGACTACGGCAAAACTGTACTGTGTGAACAGTAGCCTTAAAGGGGTTTTCCATCCAGTAAAAATGGATTGCGTATCCTCAGGCCATCAATAGCTGATGGGACCAACTTCAATGGTAGAAAAGGCTGCAATACATGTGAATCGCCCGTTAATGCGTGTCGGAGATTGACAGTCAACGAGTAAATAAGATGGGGAACCAGCTGCACCCCCTTCAAAACATCTGATCGGCAGGAGTCGAACCCCGACCCATCAGCTAATGATGGCCTATCCTGAGGATAGGCCATCAATTTTTACTGGTTGGAAAACCCCTTTAAAGTACTATTATACAGGCCGACATGGGCCGTGTAAACGAGCGCCGATCAACAAGGCAGCTTGTTGACGTGCGCTCGTTTGCTCCCATCACGCGGAGCTATGTATGGGGACGAGCGCTCGTTACTCTGATCGCTCGTCCCTATACACTTCCATCATGTCGACAGCGCGTCTCCCTGAATACAAAGAGCAGATCAGCCCGATGATCGAGCGTTTGCACTTTCATCAGCTGATCGTTGCCTATTGACACAGGGAAACGATCGGGAATGAGCGTTCATATGAACGCTCGTTTACCCGATCATTGGCCCGTGTAAAACATTTATATATACTTTCCATCTTTTCATGGTGCTTACAAGCAAAATGTTAGATATCTGTCAGACATCTGCGTCTTAGGACAGATTATAACAATTCCGCGATAACAATTAAGTAATTAATATCATCACGATGACATCATTTATAAGAGCCCCAACTTAAACATAATGGAGAGATGTAGCAAAACTGGTGGAAAGGAAATATGGAGTAGTTGCCCATGGCAACCAGATTACAACCCGCATTTTCTAGAGTCCCTTTGAAAAACTAAAGCAGCGACCTAATACGTTCCATTAGGCAACTATTCCACTTTTCCTTTGCACAAGTTTTGATACATCTCCCCATTGATTTTTCATTGGAACTTCTGAGGTAAACGGCAGTTACAGAACCGAATGACTTGGTTGGTACTTTGTGTATCCCATGAATGAGCAGCTATACAAGTTACCTCAGTGTAGAGGGTACTATGTGGGAACATTAATGGGCAGCTATACAAGTTATCTCAGTGTAGAGGGTACTATGTGGGAACATTAATGGGCAGCTATACAAGTTATCTCAGTGTAGAGGGTACTATGTGGGAACATTAATGGGCAGCTATACAAGTTACCTCAGTGTAGAGGGTACTATGTGGGAACATTAATGGGCAGCTATACAAGTTATCTCAGTGTAGAGGGTACTATGTGGGAACATTAATGGGCAGCTATACAAGTTACCTCAGTGTAGAGGGTACTATGTGGGAACATTAATGGGCAGCTATTGGAGTCGGTTACCTCAGTTGTAAGTCCTGTGTTTGGAAAGCTCTAGTTACCTCATTGCGGCTGGTACTATGTGGGCACCATGTCTGGGCAGCTATAGTTACCTCAGTGTAGTGGGGAACTATGTGAAAAAAATCCATGGGCAGCTATTTGAGTGAATTACCTTAGTGCTGCTGGTACTTGGCCTGTGTATGGACAGCTCTAGTTATCTCCCTGTGTGTGGGCAGCTGTGCCAACCTCAGCGTAGTCCGTACCGTAGTC
The DNA here is from genome assembly GCF_050947455.1 of Rhinoderma darwinii. Taxonomy (NCBI): domain Eukaryota; kingdom Metazoa; phylum Chordata; class Amphibia; order Anura; family Rhinodermatidae; genus Rhinoderma; species Rhinoderma darwinii. Next base: position 99,641,150 of record NC_134691.1, on the reverse strand, counting down.
AGTAGAGTTACTTTAGAGCGGTTGGTACTATTATTACTTTGTGTATGTCAACTATCTCAGTGTGCCGGTACTATAGGGCACATTTAATAAGACTCGCGTTTTAGACGCCAGTCTTAGTCCAAAAAGTTAATAGCTAAAGTTATAATAAAGGTGTCAGGAAGTGGATTGCCCTGCCCCTTCTGATACTCCGCCCACTTTGAAGAAACATGCCGTGAGCAGCGGAAAGGACAAAATGCCAAAATGGACTTGTGCCATTTGCAACTTTTCTGACAGAAAACTGGCGTAGAGAAAAAAAAAAAAAAAGAATAAACTCCACCTACGTATTTACCACGTGTAAGCTGATATAGTTACTAAAGTAAGTACTATCTAGGCAGTTATAGTTCCTTCAGAAATGTTATGTGAGCACCGTTTACTGGCGGCAAAAGAACGCAGCTCACCGTAGCTGGTATTATGAAGGCACCATGTGTCAGCAGCTTTAGTCTCCACAGTTTAGTTGGTAATATGTAGTCACCCTGTGTGGGCAGCTATGGATCCCACAGTGCAGATGGTATTACGTAGGCACAGTGTGCGGACAGCTATAGTTCCCTAAGTGCAGATGGTATTGTGTGGGCATAGTGAGTGGACAGCTATTTCCCTCAGTGTAGATAGTACTATGTGGGTACAGTGTGTGGAGAGTTATACATTCCTCAGGTGAAGATATTACTATGCAGGCACAGTGTAGATGGTACTGTGTGGGCACAGTATGTGGGCACCTATAAATCCCTCAGTGCAGTTGGTATTATGCCAGCACAGTGTGTGGACAGCTTTACTACCCTCAGCATAGCTGGCTGTTTTTGGGTACAGTGTGTGGACAGCTATAGTTTCCACAGTATACCTGGCACTATATGGGCATAGTGTGTAGACAACTATAATTTCCTCAGTATAGCTGGTACGATGTGTGCCACCGCTAACATGTGACTATAAAAGAAGCAAGAGAGTTTACTTACCTGTACAGGGGAGAGCACACCCGGGGAAGTGACCGCAGGGGATACAGCCAGCACCATGTGACCATTGGTCTCCGGACAGGGGGGATTAGGGTCGTTCTTGACAGACACCAGAAGGACACAGTCAGAGGGTTCTGCAGGTCGCACGCATAGTCTCTTGGGGGAGGGTGGGCTGTAGCTTTCTCCGGGTAGGTTGGCCTCATAGTGCGGCCTTTTAGTAGGCACCTCAGACTTGAGGTCACTTATGCCGGTGAGTTTGGGCAGAATGTAAGTGTTGCCCATGGCTTGTGCTGACCTGTGCCTTGTACCGTTTATGTTGTCCATGAAGTAGGGGGGCCCCAGCTTGGTGCCAATGCCAGCTATGCTGTTGAGCGTAGCCACAGACACAGCACCGATACAGTGGTTGGTGTAGGTTTTAGAGAGCTTGGCGGCCTTGGAGAGCATCTGCATGCGAGTGCCCAGCAGGTTCTTGCCGATGGCCTTGTTCTCGTACCAGGTGACGTCGGCTTCGCTGCAGTGGTCCCGGGGCCGCTGGAAGAACGCTTTGCACAGAGGATTGCGTTTGGCCAGGTACTTCACAAAGCTGGCATACGGGCAGAACTCGGTGCCGGTCTCATACATACGGGGCAGGTTCTCCTCGTCGCTGTCTGCAGTGGCAGCTCCGCAGGGTGCTCCGCGCTTTTTGCCCCATGAGGAAGAACGAGACTTGTGATAGGGCCCCAGCGCCTTAAAGTAGACGAAGCGCCTGCCGTCCTCGTCCATAGCCAGGCCAAACGAGTCTTCCTCCAGTTCCCGCTGGTTCTCCCGGCCCCGAGTGCAAAAGTACATGCAGGTCTCGAACCAGACCTTATTGAGGAGCCCAAACGGTGTGGAGGCGCTGAATACGCAGGAGGTGTAGAGCTTGCGCAGGTCTGCCCGGGTGATCGCCTGCTTCTGCACTACGGGGCCGGCCCCCTGCTCCTCCAGCTTGCGGATGACCGCGGCCAGGGTAAGGTTAGCGCTCCGCAGCTCGGGGTCCTTAGTGAGGTCCAGGGTGCGGCAGTAGGGCGGCTCGTTCAGGTAGCGGTTCAGGGACGAGCGGATGCTGATGAGGGAAGACTTGCTGTACAGCTGGCCGCTCTTGGACCGCGCTTCAGCGTAGAAGGAGCGGAGCACCCGGCACAGCGCCTCCTTGTCCATGTTTTCAAAGTCCGGGCTCTGCGCCTTCTCGCTCAGGTACTCCCGGAAGATGCGCACCGCGTAGCGGGTGGCCAGGCGAGTGTTCTCGCTGAGTCGGGCTCGTTCGGGGCGCTCAGAGGAGGGGGAGCCCGCACAGACTGCTCCGTCCACACCGCCCCCTGCACCCCCGAGCTGCAGCAGCAGAGGCTCCACATCCTCTACCACCAACCCGGGGCGCAGGCCGGGCGGCAGCACCGGGCGCTGGGCAGAGGGATGCGTAACTATGCCCACCGAGCGACTGTAGGGGTTCTCCAGCAGCGCCCCGTCCTCCCACTCCAGCTGGATATCATCATCATCATCGTCGTCGTCGTCCTCCAGATCCTCATCTTCCAGCAGCAGCAGCTCGTCGTCCTCATCATCCCCGGTGATCTGCACCTCCTGGATCTCATCATCATCTTCATCCTCTTCTTCTTCCTCCTCCTCACCCGCGCTGCCAGGCTGCAAGCGGTGCTGAGCCGCCCGGGGCTGGGCGTGCAGGGGGTCGCTGTCTGCGGTGCCCGGGTTGCAGTCGCTGCTGCCAGGCATCCTCGCCATATTGCCTCTTTATTCCCCTCTGCCTGCTGTGTATACGAGACTGTGCCGCCTCTCTCTGCCAGTCCCCGGGCCCGGGCGCATGCGCTATATTGGACCGCGGCTGCCTGGGTGTAATGACCTTCACAGACCGGGGGGAGGGGACGGGGGGCGGTCGGCTCTGGAGACAGCCTGTGCCCGGGGGAGGAGGTCTGTGTACAGCGCCGCGGCTGTGTTATTATTATTCCTAAACACGTGTAGCGAGGCTGCTGTCAGTGTACGGTCACACAGCCATGTAGGTGCCACCCGGTGCCATAGTAGTCAGGGACATACTGTGTGATACAGGGGCAGCTATAGGTACTGGAGTTTTCTGGGAACAGATAAATGTGTGTTACATTGTATATTTATTAGTTTTTTTAACCCAAGAGTGACCAGCGTCTTTTAAACCTTGATGGCCAAGGTATTTTTTAAGTTTTTCCATTGTCGCATTCAAAGAGCTAGAACTTTTTTTATTTTTGCATCAACATAGCTGTATAAGGTCTTGTTTTTTTTGCGTGGCAAGTTGTATTTTTCGATAGCATCATTTTGGGGTACATATAATTTATTGATTAACTTTTAAACTTTTTACTGGGCGCAATAGGAAAAAACCTAGCAATTTCGCCAAGTTTTCTGTGTGGTATAAACACAACAACTTTATTTAGCGGGTTGTTACGATTGCGACGATACCAAAGTCATACGGTTTTCTTATGTTTTACTACTTTTAAACAGTAAAAACACTTTTTAAAAAAAAATTATGTGTTTTCCATATCTTAAGAGCCAATGCAGCTGTAGGAGGGCTTTTTTTCTTTGCGGAACCACTTGTAATTTCTATCGGTACAATTTTGGAGTACATGCGACTTTTTGATCACTTTTTATCACATTTTTTTTGAAGACAGGTTGAACAGAAAACAGCAATTCTGGCATTGTTTTTTATTTTATTTTTTACAGCATTCGCCAAGCAGGTTAAAGAACATAATAGCTTTATAGTTGGGGTCGTTACGGACGCAGCAATACCAAATATGTGTAACTTTTTTACTTTATTTTATTTTTGTAAGGGGAAAAAGTGGGTTATTCATTTTTTTTCCACTTATATATTAATAACTTCATTACACTTTTTTTTCTTCATTTTTTACTTGTCCCACTAGGGGACTTCACTATGCGATCGTCCGATAGGTTTTATAATACACTGCAATACTTCTGTAGGCGTGGCCTAGCAGGCATCCACTACAGGCAGAGCTGGGGGCCTTTATCAGGCCCCCGGCTGCCATAGAAGACACTGGGACCCTGCGATCTCAAAGCAGGGTGAGGTGAGAGAGGGAGCTCCCACCCTCTGCCCATAACCACTTCAATGCGGTGCTTGCTATTGAGCGCCGCTTCTAAGGGGTTAAACGGGCGGATTTCAGTCCGCCCGCTCGAGCAGCGCTGCCCCAAGTAGCGGAGAAGAGGAGGCGCAGCTTTATTCTGATGTAGCGTCGTCAAAAGGCGTATGCATCGGAATAAAGCCTGTTAGTGGCCACCGTGAAAAGGCGTATTGGTGGTCACTAACTGGTTAAATAATAGCCAATCGCTATATATATATATATATATATATATTTTTTTTAAAAAAGACTGTCATATACTTAGTGACTGAATTCTGCTCCACCGATACTGGTATCCCATGACGGTGAACAAAACGTGATCGCATTTGACAACAGTGAGACCCTGGTAGCAGTGGAATTCAAACACTTTTTTTAACCAATCCTATCAAAATAATCTTATTTTTTTTTATACAGATTTAAACTTTGTACACACTGGTGCTGTGTTCCGTCATTGGGATCCTTAACCCCTTCCCTCTTTGGCCGCTTTTGACCTTCCTGACAGAGCCTCATTTTTCAAATCTGACATGTTTCACTTTATATGGTAATAACTCTGGAATGCTTTTACCTATCCAAGTGATTCTGAGATTGTTTTCTCGTGACACATTGGAATTTGCCCGATACATTCAGTATTTAATTGTGAAAAACACCAAAATTTAGCGAAAAATTGCAAAAATTTGCATTTTTCTCAATTTAAATGTATCTGCTTGTAAGACAGGCAGTTATACCACACAAAAATGTTGCTAACTAACATCCCCCATATGTCTACTTTAGATTGGCATCGTTTTTTGAACATCATTTTATTTTTCTATGACATCACAAGGCTTAGAACTTTAGCAGCAATTTCTCACATTTTCAAGAAAATTTCAAAATGCTATTTTTACAGGGGCCAGTTCAGTTGTGAAGTGGCTTTGAGGTCCTTAGATATTAGAAACCCCCAATAAGTCACCCCATTTTAAAAACTGCACCCCTCAAAGTATTCAAAACAGCATTTAGAAAGTTTCTTAACCCTTTAGACATTGCACAGGAATTAAGGCAATGTAGAGGTGAAATTTACAAAGTTCATTATTTTTTTCCAGAAATTCATTTTGAATCAATTTTTTTTGTACCACAGAATGTTTTACCCAAGAAATGCAACTCAATATTTATTGCCCAGGTTCTGCAGTTTTAGGAAATATCCCACATGTGGCCCTAGTGTGCTACTGGACTGAAGCACCGGCCTCAGAAGCAAAGGAGCACCTGGTGGATTTTGGGTCTCCTTTTTATTAGAATATATTTTAGGCACCATGTCAGCTTTGAACAGGTCTTGTGGAACTAAAACAGTGGAAACCCCCCAAAAGTGACCCCATTCGGGAAACTACACCCCTCGAGGAATTTATCTAGGGGTGTAGCAAGCATTTTGACAGGCCAGTTTTTTTGCAAAAATTTTTGGAACTAGGCCATGAAAATGAAAATCTAAATTTTTTCAAATAAAATGTAGGTTTAGCTAATTTTTTTTTCATTTCCAAAAGAACTAAAGTAGAAAAAGCACCACAACATTTGTAGAGCAATTTCTCCCGAGTAAAACAATACCCCACATGTGGTAATAAACGGTTATTTGAACACACAGCAGGGCTTAGAATGGAAAGAGTGCCATTTGGCTCTTGGAGCTCAAATTTAGCAGGAATGGTTTGCGGAGGCCATGTCGCATTTGCAAAGCCCCCTAGGGGACAAAACAGTGGAAACCCCCAACAAGTGACCCCATTTTGGAAACTATACCCCTCGAGGAATTTATCTAGGGGTGTAGCAAGCATTTTGACCGGCCAGTTTTTTTGCAAAAATTTTTGGAACTAGGCCATGAAAATGAAAATCTACATTTTTTTCAAATAAAATGTAGGTTTAGCTAATTTTTTTTCATTTCCACAAGGACTAAAGGAGAAAAAGCACCATAAAATTTGTAAAGCAACTTCTCCCAAGTAAAACAATACCCCACATGTGGTCATAAACGGCTGTTTGGACACACGGTAGGGCTCAGAATGGAACTAGCACCATTTGGATTTTGGATAGTGTCTGGGCACCATGTCACATTTGCTGAGCCCCTGTAGTACTAGTACAGTGGAAACACCCCAAAAGTGACTCCATTTGGGAAACTGCACCCCCTGAGGAATCATCTAGGGGTATAGTGAAAATTTTGATCCCAAAGGTTTTTTGCTGAATTAATTAGAATTAAGCTATGAAAATGAAAAATATTTTTTTTTTCCAACAAGATGTAGTTTTAGATCAACATTTTTCATTTTTACAAGGAATAGAGAAGAAAAAGCACCCCAACATTTGTAAAGTAATTTCTCCCGAGTACAGTAACACCCCTTATGTGGTTATAATAGGCTGTTTACGTATATGGGAGCATTCAGAAGAAAAGGAGCGGTACTTATCTTTTGGAGCGTAGATTTTGCTGGAATGGTTTGCGGACGCCATGTTGCATTTGCAAAACCCCTGATGTACCAAACAAAAGTGACTCCGTTTTAGAAACTACACCCCTAAAGGCATTTATCAAGGGGTGTAGTGAGAATTTAGACATCACAGGTGTTTTTCAGAAATGAATACGCAGTGGATGGTGCAAAGTGAAAATTGCAATTTTTCCACTGATCTGCCCATTCACCGCACAAGATGTTGTGCCCCTAGAGAATCTTACCCCATAAATTGTTAAGCGGGTTCTCCCAGGTATGGTAATGCCTTACTTGTGGCCATAAATTGCTGTTTGGGCACGCTGTAGGGCTAAGAAGGGAAAGACTGCCATTTTGAGCATGGATTTTGCTTGGTAATAGTTCTGTTTGGGGTTTTGCTGGTATTTCAGCTTATAATGTGGTGGCATATGTAATCTGTGCGGAGTACATCAGGGCATAATAAGAGGGTATAATAATGGGTAAATAATACAATTATCCATAGGTGTGTGTTACGCTGTGAAGCGATCTGTTATGCACAGGCTGGTGTCACACTGATAAACGGTTTTCTTTCTTATCCCCCTTCTGTAACGCTCTGCACCTTTTGGGGACTTTTTCTCCTTCGTAGTTTGGGAAATATTACTGGGAAAGTTTTGCGCTGGTATAATACGGGCGCCCTCGCTTCCAGCGGATGTGCGATGTCCCTTCCCTTTCCTAGTTCCTAAATACTAGGGCCCTGAAACTGAAGGAATGTTCCCCTCCGGCCTGCGCATTGAGATGTTTTTTCATCACCGCATTACTAGTGCCGTAACTTTTTTGTTTTTCAGTTGATTGAGCGGTGTGCGGGCTTGTTTTTGCGAGACGGGCTGTAGATTTTATTGGTATCATTTTAGAACACATACGACTTTTTGATCACTTTTTATTTCATTTTTTGGTAAAGGAAATTACCAAAAACAAGCAATTCTGGAATAGTTTTTTATTGTTTTTTTTATCGGCATCCACAGTGCGCCCTAACCTACATGTTAGCTTTATTCTGCGGGTCGATACGATTACGGCGATACCAAATTTATATAGTTTTTTTATGTATTGCGGCTTTTGCACAATAAAATCCCTTTTTATAAAATCATTTGTTTTCTGTGTCGCCATTCTAAGACCCATAACTTTTTTATTTTTGCGTGCACTAAACGGTGTCGGGGATTATTTTTTGCGGGACGGATTGTAGTTTTTATTAGTACTATTTTGGAGTAAATGTGACTTTTTGATCACTTTTTATAGCATTTTTTGGTAGGAGATGTGACCTAAAAACAAAGATTCTGGCGTTGTTTTTCATGGTTTTTTTTTACGGCGTTCACCGTGCAGGATAAATGACATAATAGTTTTGTAGTTTGGGTCGTTACGTACGCGGCGATACCAAATATGTATAGTTTTTTTTAATTTTTACGGTTTTTCCCATAATAAAAGACTTACTATGGGAAAAAAGTCAGTTTAGCTTTATTTTTATTTGAAATGTGTGTGTTTTTATTGTTTTACCACATTTTTATTTACTTTTTTTTACTTTTCTGACTTGTCCCACTAGGGGACATGAGGGCCTGATGCCCCGATCGCTACTCTAATACACTACACTACATACGAAGTGCAGTGTATTAGCGCTGTCAGTTATTCACTGACAGCAAGCCTATGAGGACACGCCGAAGGCGGGTCCTCATGGGCTCCCGTACAAGGCAGACTCGGACGCCATTTTCTGGTGTCCGATTGCCACAGCAACCCAGCGATTGCATCACTGGGTTGCCGATCGGGTGAAAACCTATCAGATGCTGCGCTCTATTGAGCGCAGCATCTGAGGGGTTAATCTGCCGGATCGGAGAATAGCTCCGGTCCTGGCAGTTACAGGAGGGTGCCAGCTGTATAATACAGCTGTCACCCCGCGGTGATGGTGCCGACTCTGCTTCTGAGCCCGCACAATCACTGCGCCGTACATGTACGGCGCTTTGCGGGAAGCACCTCCCGACAGCGCCGTACATGTACGGCGCATGTCGGGAAGGGGTTAAAGAGGCTCTGTCACCAGAATAAAAATGCTCTATCTCCTACATCAGTTTATCGGCGCTGGAATGTAGTTACTAGCAATGTGTTTTTATTTTAAAAACAATGTTTTTTAACAAAGTTATGGCGTTTAGAACATTTATGCAAATGAGGTCCTTAATGCCAAAATCCGCATCATACACGTCTCTGTACACCCAAGCTAGATTCACTGAGCAGCGCGGTCTCGCGAAACCGCGCTGTGACGTCACTTCCGCCCACAGGTCCTTCATCCCTGCGTCTGAAGACATCTTTCGTCTCCCTCCAGGCCGATGAGAAGTCCCAGTCGTCGGATCGGTAGTAGCAGCAGCCTGGTGGGAGACGAGAGATGTTGTCTTCAGACGCAGGGATGAAGAACCTGTGGGCAGAAGTGACGTCACAGCGCGGTCTCGCGAGACCGCGCTGCTCAGTGAATCTAGCTTGGGTGTACAGAGAGGTGTATGATGCGGATTGGCCAGCGTCATACACCTCTTTGTCATACGCCCACTTGGTTGAAAATTCAAAAACGCCCAGTTGGGCATTAAGGACCTCATTTGCATAAATGTTCTAAACGCCATAACTCTTTTAAAAAACATCGTTTTTAAAATAAAAACACATTGCTAGTAACTACATTCCAGCGCCGATAAACTGATGTAGGAGATAGAGCATTTTTATTCTGGTGACAGAGCCTCTTTAAAGGCTATGCAGACCATTGAAATAGATATTTAAAAAAAAATAAAAATAATCTGTGTGACTGGTGCAACTGTCAAAATACTTCATTAAAAAAGGTTTTTTTCTTTTTGAGATACAGCTGCTTTGTATCCTGTATACAGAGCTGCTCTATCCAGCGCGGAAACCTGAATCCGTCAGCTCAGTGTCTCTAATGGGTTTAGTGTCAGCGGGTCTTGTGTCTCTCGGACACGAGGGATCGAGCGGTTAACGATCACATCTAAGTTCATAACTTAGATGTGATCGATTACAGGTGGATCCTGCGACCCACTGTCCCTGAACCAGTCAGTCCCGCTGACCTGACAGATACAGGATTCAGCGCAAGATACAGCTGCTCTGTAAACCGGATACAAAGCAGCTGTATCTCAAAAAGTTAAACAAATTTTTAATAAAAAGTATTTTGACAGTTGCATCAACACTGATACACATTTTTATTTTTTTTTAAAAGAACACATTTTAAAATGTGTAAATAGACTTTAAAAGGTTGCAATTGGCCGAGATCCAGAACTCACAGGTTTCAACGATCGTAAAGAGGGACAACACATTTTTAATGTGAAGCCTAGTCCCTAACCTGACTAATCCCTCTCCATGCACACTCAGTCCCCAACACAGTAATCGTGTCCTCCTTTGGGTAACAAGCAGTAATAGTGTTCCTTTGTGCTCCGCACACCTTTATAGTGCCCCACACAGTGAGGATACCTTAGTGCCATTAACAGTAATGATGCCCCCTTAGTGCCCCCACACACAGTATCCTGCCCCTATAGTGCCCACACAATATGCCCTCATAGTGCCTCCCAGACCGTATCATTCCCCCATAGTGCCCCCACAAAGTATCATGACCCCATACAGTATAATGACCCATAGTGCCCCCACACAGTATCATGACCGTAGTGCCTCCCACAAAGTATAATGTCACCATAGTGCCTCCCCACACAGTATAATGTCACCATAGTGCCTCCCCACACAGTATAATGTCACCATAGTGCCTCCCCACACAGTATAATGTCACCATAGTGCCTCCCCACACAGTATAATGTCACCATAGTGCCTCCCCACACAGTATAATGTCACCATAGTGCCTCCCCACACAGTATAATGTCACCATAGTGCCTCCCACAAAGTATAATGTCACCATAGTGCCTCCCCACACAGTATAATGTCACGATAGTGCCTCCTCACACAGTATGTCACGATAGTGCCTCCCCACACAGTGTAATGTCACCATAGTGCCTCCCCACACAGTGTAATGTCACCATAGTGCCTCCCCACACAGTGTAATGTCACCATAGTGCCTCCCCACACAGTGTAATGTCACCATAGTGCCTCCCCACACAGTGTAATGTCACCATAGTGCCTCCCCACACAGTGTAATGTCACCATAGTGCCTCCCCACACAGTATAATGTCACCATAGTGCCTCCCCACACAGTATAATGTCACCATAGTGCCTCCCCACACAGTATAATGTCCCCATAGTGCCTCCCCACAGTATAATGTCCCCATAGTGCCTCTCCACACAGTATAATGTCACCATAGTGCCTCCCCACACAGTATAATGTCCCCATAGTGCCTCCCCACACAGTATAATGTCCCCATAGTGCCTCCCCACACAGTATAATGTCCCCATAGTGCCTCCCCACACAGTATAATGTCACCATAGTGCCTCCCCACAGTATAATGTCACCATAGTGCCTCCCCACACAGTATAATGTCACCATAGTGCCTCCCCACACAGTATAATGTCACCATAGTGCCTCCCCACACAGTGTAATGTCCCCATAGTGCCTCCCCACAGTATAATGTCCCCATAGGAGCTCCCCACACAGTATAATGTCCCTATAGTGCCTCCCCACACAGTAGAATATCCCCATAGTGCCTCCCCACACAGTAGAATATCCCCATAGTGCCTCCCCACACAGTATAATGTCCCCATAGTGCCTCCCCACACAGTAGAATATCCCCATAGTGCCTCCCCACACAGTATAATATCACCATTAGTCCTAAGAAAAGGTGGTAGGACTGGGATGATATCGGGAACAAAGTTTTCCCATATATACACCTGCTAACCACCCCTACTGATAGCAGGTAAACAGCTGCATAATACATGCATAGCTTAGCATTGATACATATCAAACTTCCCTAACGCACATCTATTATTTGTAGATCATCCCAGTCCTACCACCTTTTCTTAGGGCGAATTCCTTCTTAATTTTTAATCCTAATTGTTTTTAGTGATGTATTTTTTCAATAAAGTAAGCGGTTTAATATTCATATACAAATTTTTGTCCAGTAAATTTATTGGTTTTATTGTGTCACACAGGACACGAACATCATTAGAACCAGTACGCCTGATCTATATAGGTTGTCCCAATGCAGCACAATCTAGAAGAACTTTGAAAATGGTATGTGTTAAATGCAAATTGGCTTGAAAAAGTCATCTGGGCGTTGTGGTTATCTTGAAGAGTCAGGTATTCCGGTGCATAAACACGCCGCTTATGGCTTGATTCACTTCCCAAAAGGCCGCAAAACGTCACTCCTGACCTCCCATGCTTGGGCTGTTATTTTCAACGTTTTATTTTTTTGCGGTTTGGTCTGGGGTTCGTAGTTCTACTGGGTGCTGTGTTTAGGGGGTCTTAGAGCTGTATTCGTTTAGGGGTCTGGTCTGAGGGCTGTAGTTATTCCGGGGTCTGGGCTGTAGTTATTCCGGGGTCTGGGCTGTAGTTATTCCGGGGTCTGGGCTGTAGTTATTGCGGGGTCTGGTCTGTAGTTATTCCGGGGTCTGGTCTGTAGTTATTCCGGGGTCTGGTCTGTAGTTATTCCGGGGTCTGGGCTGTAGTTATTCCGGGGTCTGGGCTGTAGCTATTCCGGGGTCTGGGCTGTAGCTATTCCGGGGTCTGGGCTGTAGCTATTCCGGGGTCTGGGCTGTAGCTATTCCGGGGTCTGGGCTGTAGCTATTCCGGGGTCTGGGCTGTAGCTATTCCGGGGTCTGGGCTGTAGCTATTCCGGGGTCTGGGCTGTGGGCTGTAGTTATTCTGGATTCTGTAATTATTCTGGGTTCTTTATTTATTCATGGGTCTGAGGTCTGTTATTATGGGGTCTGAATTTATTCTGGGGTCTGGTCTGATCTGTAGAATTCTGGTCTGGGGTCAGTACTTATTTTGGGGTCTATTTCTATTCTGGGATCTGTATTAATTTCAAGAAAGTATTTATTTTGGGGTCTAATGATTTTGGGGGTGCGATAAAGGAGTCACATGCATGGCTTGTGAACACATTAGGTTAGCAGTGTTTGGGGTATGGCCTATGTAAATAGGGTAAATTCTGTATTTCCTAATATACTTACTGTAAAGTAGGAAAGTGTTGGTGTGTTTGTTAGTCTGAATTTGTGTATATGCTGTATATGTGCTTGTCACAAGTGTAAGTCTGTCACTGGCTGTCCCTCTGAGTAATAGTGACGCTACGCCTGTCTCTGACTGCCTATATGAGTGACCAGACACCTGTCCCTGCACTCTCAGCCCCTGCCAGCCTACTTGTGGAGCTGCATAAACTACCAGACACCAGGTACTTGACTAAAAAAAAAAGATGCCTATTGACCTATTCACTTCCATAGACCACCTGCGATATTCCATTAACCCCTTCACTGCCAATAACCCCCAAAGATAGCATCACATGCAGCACAACTTTTCTGCTGAGGACAAGCCACAAATCCATATGTGCTTTTTAAATCATATCTGCCATCAGAAAATTAAACTTTCGGAAAAACGCTGAAAACTCAGTGAATACCCTCAAAGTTATGCTTCGGTCACGTTCAGACGTGGCAGAGTTTTTCCGCTGCAAATGTTTGGGGTGCAGATTTGGGGCAATTACGCAACGAATCTGCACCAACATTTGCATATTTGACAGGTAAATCAAACGTTGCAGAAAAGATAGCGGACTTGCCACAGATTTCAGTTTTTGCATTGCAAAGGCTGAAATACGCAGTGAAATTCCGCTTCTTCTCCACAACAGACAGTGCATGCTGCAGAGGGAAAATTCCGCACTGCAGCCTATGGTCCGCAGTGGAATTTTCCGCAACGTCTGAACTAACTTGCCTAAAAATGTATTGAAACAACTGTAAAAAACGGCCACTGGAGAAGTCCACTGCAGACTGTCCGCAGCGGAATTCCACAGCAATTCCGCCACGTCTGAACCTGCCCTTACCTGGAACCCGCAATTCCAGAGATTCATGGGTGTCTTCACAAAGGTGGCTCCTTCACTGCGCATGGAGTTATTTCCTATACAGGTTTCCAGGCATCTTCATGACAACCGTTGCTTAAGACCTAAATAGGCAGCAACAACGAAGGAACCACCTGTGTGAAGACCCCCTTAGATCTCCAAAAGGGTGGGTACTATTTAAGTAAAACTTTGGGGATGGAGTGGGTCACTTTAAGCTATGGGCATGTAACGAAGGTCTATAAAGCATTAAAAGGAGTCATTACTAAGTCCTGTTATATGAAAAAAGTAACATTTATTCATTATTTTATCGTATGTTCACCTTTGATCGCCATTAAAGAGTTAACAAAGAACACACAGTGGATACACTGCAGATTTTCCACAACAGATTTCATTGCGGAAAATCCGCAGCATAGTACAGAACAAATTTCATCCACACAGCGGAAATGTTTTTATTAAATTGACCTGCGGTGCGATTTTTTAATTTGTAGCATTCATGGACATGCTACAGAAAAAAACCGGCACTGCAGGTCAAATTTTATCTTTGAATTCAATGTGGGGGTAAAAGCTGCAACAAAGAGCCATCTTTTGTGGCGGAAACGAGATTCTGACGGAAAAATTGCAAACAAGAGATATATTTTTTCAAATTAATAAAAAAAAGCTTATACTTACCACCGGCCGTAGTCATAGCAGCGCGACCCTCTGTTCGGAAGCCTCCTGTGATGACATATCCCATGTGAATGATACAGTGGTCACATGGACTGCAGCGTCATCCCAGGAGGCATGACAACGCCAGGGTGGTAAGTATAAACTTTTTTTTTTTTTAATTGCTGCAATATTTCCACACCAGACATACCGCCCGAAAAACTGCACCACAATTTGGTTTGCAGGACGGATACGCTGTGTACTTTTACATGTATCCGCCCTGTGTTTTTTAACCCTTACAGCGTTTGCATAGGAGTTTTTTTATGCATTATTTTTAGTGTTTTTCACGGTTTTCTTTAGGTAAAAAACGCTGCAGCCAGATTTTACTTTAAAGTCTATAATGAATCATTGAATAGGCTACATAGAAAGTGTTTTGATTTGTTACATTTTTGGGGTCCGAGGCATTTTTTTCAAAACACAGCATGCTCTGGGTGTGGCAGGTTTTTTTTTGGGGGGGGGGGGGGGGGGGTTCCTACAAGCTTCTTTATAGAACAAGAAAAACAGCAGAAGAAAAAAAACGCATGTTTCAAATGTTTAAAATACGCTATGAAAAACTTCTGAAATTCATGCCGTAATTGCACAGGTATTTTTTTTACAAGTGTTTAAAAAAGCAATTTTACCCCCCCCCCCCAAAAAATATTTTAAACTAGATATGCCATAAAAGTGTGATTGTTAGACTATTGTCTAACAGCTGGGATCCTTAACCCCTTATCGACATATAACGTATACCTGTGTCATAGCTGGGTAGTGGAAGTATGGAGCGGGCTCACTGGCTGAGCCCACACCATACAACGCGGATGTCGGCTGAATGTTAAAGCCGACACTTCACTGTAAAGAGCGCAGTCCGGCTCATAACTCCTTAGAGGTCGCGGTCAATAGCGACCAAGGCATTTAAGGCGTTAGAAAGAGGGGGCGACCCCCTCTGGCAGCCCATCGGCCCCACCACAACGCAATCGTGGGTTGCCAATAATTGGCATGGCAGCCTGGAGGCCTAATGAAGGCCCCCAGATCTGCCATCATTGTACTCCTATTAAGCCTGTCAGAATCACGATATAATGCAAGCAATTGGGGGACCAGTTAAAGTTTAAAAAATAAATAAACAAGTAAAATAAAGTTGTTTTTTTTATGTACTAAAAAAAAAAACATTAAAAGTAAAAAAACCATAATAAAACGTAATTGGTATTAACGCATCCGTAAAAGTCTGAACTATTACAACATTATTTAACCCGCATGGTGAACGCAGTAAAAATTTAATAAAAAAAAAAAATGTAAAAAACGCCAGAATCGCTGTTTTTTAGTCACCTCATCCACCACAAAAAAAAAAAAAAAAAATGTAAAAAACGCCAGAATCGCTGTTTTTTAGTCACCTCATCCACCACAAAAAAAAAAAAAAAAAAATGATCAAGAACTTGCATGTACACAAAAACGGTACTAATAAATACTGCAGCTCACCCAGTAGAAAATAAGCCCTTATGCCGCTCAGTCCACTGGAAAAAAAAAAAAAAAAAAAAAAAAGTTATGGCTCTCAGGTGGTGGTGACACAAAACAAAATAAATTTTATGTTTTACAATTAGTTTTTTCCTTGTAAAAGTAGTAAAATATATTTTAAAAAAAACGACCTAAATTTGTTATTGCTGTATTCGTATTGACCCGCAAAATAAAGTTAACATGTTGTTTTTACCGCATGGTGAACATTGTAAAAACAAAGCGCAAACAATAATGGAGGAAATCGCTGTTTTTCTCCTATTTCACCCCACAAAGATTTTTTTTCCTATTTCCTAGTACATTATATCTTACATTAAATGGTGCCATGAAAAACTACAACTTGTTTCGCAAAAATCAAGCCCTCATACGGCTATACCGACCGAAAAAAAAAAAAAAAAAAAAAAAGTTATGGCTTTTGGAAAATTGGGAGGAAAAAACAAAAATGAAAATCCAAAAAAGGACTGCAGCGGGAAGGGGTTAATCATTCTGGGAATGATGCTGTGCCTGTGCTGTCCCCGATAATGTGGTAACCATTGCAGTCACTCTTTTTTAATGTAAATGGGAGATATATATGTATATATATACAGTAAACTATTTATTTATTTTTTTAACCTCAGACTAGTAATGTTTCTGTAACTCTGAAGGTGTTAGAAACTTTCCTGGTTGAGATGGGACAGGCTAAAAACTCAGGTGCCTCAAAAGTCGCAAGTTTATGGAAGAATGCCAATAAAATGCAATGTTTTATAGGGGTTGTCCGGGACTTTTATATTGATGGCCTATCCTTAGGACTACCGGCACCCCCCCCCCCACCAATCAGCTGTCACACTTCATCAGGAATAGCGCTGTACACTTCTGTAGCAACTTGGCCTGGGATTGCAGTCATCTACAGTCCGGTCCCATTCTCTTGAATGGGATCGGAACTGCAATACCAGGCACAATCGCTACGGAAGTGTGCGACGCTGTGGCTAGTGAACTATTTAGAGCCTGTGGCGTTAGTCACCCTGGCCGCTTTAGACAGCCTATCATGGGGGTACCTAGGAGTCAGACCTCCATAGACTTATATTGATGGCGCACCCTTAGGTTGGCCATCAATATCAGAAGTACCGGAAAAACCACTTTAGCCCCTCAATGACCGCCCATATGCCTTTTCACGGCAGTCGTTAAGGGTACTATGGAACAGAGCCGCCTTTTCATGGTGCTGTGTCATAAGCGTGGCACGGGTGTCCAGTGCCGGTTAGAGAGGCTATCGGGCTGCTCTAACAGCCAGGCTTGGCGTTACCTCGTATTCCCAGCAGTTGAACCCCTTCGATGCAGCGGTCAATAGAGACCATGGTATCTAAGTGGTTTCAGAGCGAGGGGGCTCTCGGTCACCTCATTGGCACTCCAGCTATGCGTCTGCATGGGGTGTCGATGGTTTCCATGGCATCAGGGGGCCTAGCAAAAGCCTCCAGGTCTGCTATCAGTGTGTGCCTATTAGCTTAAAACTGCCTCTGGCAGGGCCTATGTTCACACAAGGTGATACGCTGCGTAAATGTACACAGCGTATCCGTCCTGGTACCCGAAAGGAATTCCACCCGAAAAACTGCACAAAACTGTGTTGTAATCTTTTGGGCGGAATCTCCGCTGCAGAAAGCAGTGGTTAAAAAAAACAAAGAACATTTCCCGTTGTCATAGCGAAGCGTCCCTATGGTCTCCATGCAGCCTGGCCTCCTGGGAGGACACTGCAGCCCATGTGACCGCTACAGCCTTTGATTGGCTGCAACAGTCACATGGGATAAAACATCATCCCGGATGGCAGGCCTGGATGGAGAACAGAAGAAAGAGTCGCTATGACAACGCCAGGCATAAGTATTATAGCTCTTGCGCACGACCAAGATCGGGCTGTGAAAAACTTTTTGTTGTGGGTTTTACCTCCCTATTGAATTCAATGGGGATAATCCACAACAGAAGAGATAGTTTCCAAAGCATGCTGTGAATTAAAAAACCTCACCACAGGTCAATTTATGAACGGTTTTCCGGTGGATTTTATCCGCAGCTTGTGGAGGAGATATTTTGGAATCTCATCTACTCTGCTGCGGCTACTGTAATACGCTGCGGATTTTCCGCATTGAAACATGCAGTGTTTACGCTGCGTGTGAACATACCGTTACACTGACAAGCATAATTCATTGCAATACAGATGTCTTGCAGTGTATTATAAAAGCGATGAAACGATCACATAGTAAAGTCCCATAGTGGGACAAAAAAAAAAAAAGGGTTGCAAATATGGGAAAAAATCCAATAAAAAAAAAATATGAAAAACCCCACAATTTCCCCATACCACATTTGAAAAAAACACATTTGAAAAAAAAAAAAATACTTATAATTGGTATCGCCACATCTGTGATGACCTGAACTATAAATCTATTATGTTATTTAACCTGCACAGTGAACGCCATAAAATAAAACAAGGCCAGAATTGCGGTTTCTGTTCATCCTGCCTTCCGAAACATGCAATAAAAAGCGATCAAAAAGTCGTATATACCTTAAAATGATACCAATAAAATGCCTCATTCAGCTACATCAGCAGAAAAATAAAAAAAGATGGCTCTTAGAATATGGTGACACAAATACTTATTTATAGCGCATAGGCTGTTCTTTAGTGTGATGTCATAGTGCAGTGCTTCATAAATAAAGACAACAGAGTATTGACTTTACTCTATTGTGATGTCATAATAGTGTGCATTATAAATTAATAAAACATGTCACAATAGAGCACATCACAAAGAAAAACTACTAATAAAAACACTGGAATCAAAAGTAGGTTATAGACATGAGATATGTAGAGAACAGATGAATGACTGATTTAGCAGGGAGCAGGAAAGAACAAAAATAAAAAAATGAAAAATACATCTGAAATGTAAAGAATATTTGGGAAAGTTATCATTTTCCTACATTTGAAATAGTCTGCTTCTAAAATGGATAATGATACCACAAGTGGACAAATAAGGTTCACCATATGTCTTACGTAGGCATCATATTTTCTTTAAAAAAAATTTAGGACATTATAAGGCTCATACGTTTAATAGGAGTTGTTTAAAACGTGCAAAAATATTTGGCTCCACTTCATTTTTGATTGGCCTATATATTAGAAAACCCAATCACCCCATTTTAAAAACTGCACCCCTCAACATATTCAGAATAGCATTGTGGAAGTTTGTTAACCCTTTAGCCGTTTCATTGGAATTAAATTAGAGGTAAAACGTATACATTTTTTTTTTTTTTTTAATATTTAATTTTAATCCATTTACTTCTGCAACACAGCAGGTGTTAACATAGAAACACAACTCAATATTTATAACCCATATTCTGAAGTTTTCTGAAAAAAATCACATATGTGGCCCTAGTGTGCTACTTGACTCAAAACACAGGCCTCAGAAATGAGGAAGCACCTCCTTGGTGCCTCCTTTTTATTAGTAGTTTGAAGGCACCGCTTTAGGTTTTTGAAGAGGCCTTGAGGTGCCAAAACATAAGAAAACACCCTAAAGAGGACCCTATTTTAGAAACTACAGCCCTCAAGGAATTTATCTAGGGGTATAGTGAGCATTTTGACCACACAGATTTTTATAGAATTTATTAAAATTGGCTCATGAAAATGATTTTTTATTCCAATAATATGTAGTCTTGGCTCCAAATTTGTAATTTTCACAAAGAATTCAGGAGATAAAGCACCCCAAAAATTGTTAAGCAAGATTTCTTGAGCACAGCAACAACTAATATCTAGTCATAAACTTCTGTTTGGGCAGGACTCAGAAGGGAAGGAGCGCCAATGAATAAAAAGGTGCTCAATGAATGTTGCAGAGTGAAAATTGCATTTCTCCACAGATATCTTATTTCAGTGATAAATATGTTGTGCGCAGCTTGTGCCACTGGAGACATACACCCCATAAATAGTTAAGCAGGCACTCCACGGTATGGTAATACCAGGCTCGGAAGGACCATCATTTGGCTTTTGGAGTCTGGATTTTGATTGGCGGCAGTTTTATTTGAGATTTTACTAGTATTTCAGTATATAACGTGGGGGTTTTTCAGGGCAGGCGTCGCACTTATAAATAGTGTCCTTTCTTATCTCCCTAGGAACTTACTCTGCACCTTCCCTTCTTTTCAATTTGGGGAACTTCGGTGAAAAATTGTTGCCCTGGTACAATAAGGGGCGACTTCGCTTCCAGTGGAGAGAAAGATGTTTTGGGGCAGATGTGCTTGGGCCCTCCCCTTCCTGGTTTCGAAATATTAGGGCCTTGATAGACAGCTCTTAAAACTGAAGTAATGTTCCCATCTTGCCTGCACATAGGGATGGCGAGTAAGCATTATAAAATGGCATCAATACGATGTACAAAGCCAGCTTTTTTTTTTACCATGGGACAAGGCTATGCGGTAAACCAGGGTATTGTATAAAATATCCATGCTCTAGCCTAATCTTTGGCCTCCACTAGCCCATATTCAGCACAAGGCGCCAAAACATCATCTCTGCTGCATGCAGGATATATAAATTAGTATTGTATCATTGCACTCTAGAGGCCCTTTTGCACCGGCCAATTATCAGGCAAACGAGCGTTCAAAGAACGCTCGTTCCCGATAATTTCCCTGTGTAAACAAGGTAACGATCAGCAGATTAAAGAACAAATGCTTGTTCATCTGCTAATCAGATAGTTTTAAATGTAAAAATTATTATCGTTGTCGGCAGTTAATCTCCCTGTGTAAACAGAGAGATGTGCTGCAGACATGATACAAACGTATGGGGACGAGCGATCGGAGTAACGAGCACACGTCCCCATACTAGCTCCCTGTGAAAGGAGCAAACGAGCGCCAATCAACAAGCTGTCTCGATCGACGCTCGTTGCACCGGCTAAAATGGGCCGATGTAAAAGTACCTTAAGAGCCATAACATTTGAATATTTCTGCCGACATATCTTTTTCTTTTTGCCGTCTCTGGTTGTACTTTTTTAATTTTGGGGTACATAATGTAATTAAAAAACAACGTGTTAACTTTTTTGGGGGCGGAAATAGAAAAAATACCCAGCAATTCCGCAATAGTTTTGGGGTTTTGTTTTTACAGCGTTTATCGTTCGGTATGAAGGACTTCTGTGGGTCAGTGATAGTCTTGCAATACCAAAGTTAAATATACTGTAGTCCGTTTGTTTGTTTTTTTTAACAGTAGATTATTAATTTTCCATAAAACTGCTCAACAGAGGAAGAGTGCAGGATGCACCGAAAAAAAAGAAACTACAACAAAAGTATGGCATACAGTCAAGTAGGGCAACGCAGTGCCTCAGCATGTCAAAGTCAAATACAGGGGAGGAGAGAGAAAAGACAACAAGAAGAAAAAAAAAGATTTTACAAAAAAAGGGGGAAAGAGGGGAAGGGAGGGAAAACGTGAAAACATTGAGCGGCATAATTAAAAGAGCATCATAAAAGCAATCATACTTAACCCCTTCCCGCTGTGGCCACTTTTGACATTCCGGACAGAGCCTCATTTTTCAAATCTGACAGGTTTCATTTTATGGTGAAATAACTTCAAAATGCTTTTACCTGTCCAAGTGATTCTGAGATTGTTTTCTCGTGACACATTGGACTTTATGTTACTAGCAAATTTGATCGATACATTCAGTATTTATTTTTTCATAACCAACATTTAGCAAAAAACTGCAAAAATTAGCATTTTTCGAAATGTAAATGGATCTGCTTGTTAGGCCTTATTTACACGAGCGTATTTCACGTCCGTGATACGCGCGTGAAAATCACGTGCGCCGCACGGACCTATGCACGTCAATGGGACCATTCAGACATTCCGTGTTTTCACGCAGCGTGTGTCCGCTGCGTGAAACTCACTGCATGTCCTATACTTGAGCGTTTTTTGGCATCACGCACCCATTGAAGTCAATGGGTGCGTAAAAATCACGGACAGCACACGGACGCACATCTGTGTGCGGTGCGTGATTCGCACAACAGTTGCTCAAGAAATAATGGGAAAAAGAAAACCACCTCATTCATTTCATTTTGTAAACGTCAAAACCGCGTGACATAGGGAGGCCATACGTGCGAAAATAACGCACACACGCACCAAAACACTGATGACACGTAACTGCAACTCGCGCAAAACGGTGCATTTTTTTTACACGCGCAAAAAGACACACGTACGTGTAAATAAAGCCCAAGACAGGCAGTTATACTATTAACATCCCCCATACGTCTACTTTATGTTGGCATCGTTTTTTGAACATCCTTTCATTTTTCTAGGACGTTACAAGGCTTTGAAAATGTGAGAAATTGCTGCTAAAGTTCTAAGGCGATTTTTACAGGGATCCAGTTCAGTTGTAAAGTGGTTTTGAGGGCCTTATATATTAGAAACCCCAAATAAGTCACCACATTTTAAAAACTGCACCCCGCAAAGTATTCAAAAGAGCATTTAGAAAGTTTCTTAACCCTTTAGACGTTTCACAGGAATTAAAGCAAAGTAGAGGTGAAATTTACAATTTTTTTTTGCAGCAATTCATTTTAAATCCATTTTTTCTGTAACAGGGGGTTTTACCAGTGAAACGCAACCCAATATGTATTGCCCAGAGTCAGTTTTAGAAATATCCCACGTGGCGCTGGTGTGCTACTGGACTGAAGCACCGGCCTCAGAAT
This sequence comes from Rhinoderma darwinii, assembly GCF_050947455.1. Lineage (NCBI taxonomy): Eukaryota > Metazoa > Chordata > Amphibia > Anura > Rhinodermatidae > Rhinoderma > Rhinoderma darwinii. Next base: position 99,618,777 of record NC_134691.1, on the reverse strand, counting down.
CAAATGAGCACGTAGTGGACTTTGTGCCTCCTTTGTATTAGAATATATTTTAGGCATCATGTCAGGTTTGAAGAGGTCTTGCGGTGCCAAAACAGTGGAAATCCCTCAAAAGTGACCCCCATTTGGGAAACAACACCCCTCAAGGAATTTATCTAGGTGTATAGTGAGCATTTTGACTCCACAGGTTTTTTGCAGAAATTGGAATTAGGCAGTGAAATTTTTTTTTTTTTTTAAAGAAAATGTAGGATTAGCTAATTTTTCTTCATTTCCACTTCGGACTAAAGGAGAAAAAGCACCACAACATTTGTAAAGCAATTTCTCCCGAGTAAAACAATACCCCATATGTGTTAATAAACTTCTGTTTGGACACACGGTAGGGCTCAGAAGGGAAGGAGCGCCATTTGGATTTTAGAATGGTTTCTGGGCGCCATGTTACATTTGCAGAACCCCTGTAGTACTAGTACAGTGGAAACACACAAAAAGTGACTCCATTTGGGAAACTTCACCCCTTGAGGAATCATCTAGGGGTATAATGAGAATTTTGACCAAAGTTTTTTGCGGAATTGGAATTAAGCCGTGAAAATGAAAAAAAAAAATTTTTTCCCAATAAGATGAAGTTTTAGATCAACATCGTTCATTTTCACAAGTAATAAAGAATAAAAAGCACCCCAACATTTGTAAAGCAATTTCTCCCTGTGGTTATAAACTGCTGTTAACATATATGGGAAGGTTCAGAACTAAAGGAGTGTTATTTGACTTTTAGAGCGTAGATTTTGCTGGAATGGTTTGTGGATGCCATGTCGCATTTGCAAAATCCCTTATGTCAAAAAAAAAAAAAAAGTGACCCCATTTTAGAAAATACACCCCTAAAGGTTATCAAGGTGTGTAGTGAGAATTTAGACCCCACAGGTGTTTTTCAGAAGTTCATACGCAGTGGAGGACGCAAAGTGAAAATTGCAATTTTTCCACTGATCTGCCTATGTACCGCACAATATGGTGTGCCCAGCTTGTGCCACTGGAGAATCTTACCCTATAAAATGGTTAACCGGGTTCTCCCGGGTATGGCAATGCCTTGCATGTGGATGTAAATTGCTGTTTTGGCACACTGTAGGGCTTAGAAGGGAAGGACCGCCATTTGGAGCGTGGATTTTGCTTGGTAGTAATTTTGTTTGAGTATTTATAATGTGGGGGCATATGTAATCTGTGCAGAGTGGGTATAATATTGGGGTAAATAATAATAATTTTCATGCTACGAGAGTCCATTGCGTGAAACTCACTGCATGTCCTATATTGGTGCGTTTTCACGCACCTATTTAAGTCAATGGGTGCGTGAAAGCCACGCACAGCACACAGATGCACATCCATGTGCTGTGCGTGATTTGCGCATCAATTCCATTAAAATTTAAAAAAATGATGTGTTTTGCGAGTGCGGTTTTTACAGCATTTTTCGCCGCGTTTTTTGCCTTCGCCTAATGGGGTATTAATAAAAACAACCTCTGTCCGCTCTCAACCTGGCAAGGGTTGCCATGAAATTAAAAAAATAGTTGCTACAGGAAGGATTGGAACAAAAGGAGTGCACACAAGCAGAATGCAATTTTTTGCCCGCTTTGTCACGAGCGTAACACATGGACCTCTTACGGTTCATCGGAACTGGAGCTAGAGCACCATAGGCTTTTATGGTGCTTTAACTCCAGTTCTCATGAACCACAGGAAGTCTGGGTGTTGCGTCAGTAATAAGTGCACAAAAAAGTGGCAGTATTACGCTCGTGTAAATGTGGCCTAAGGCTCAAAACACAAAGTCGCATCAGAGCAGGACTCTGCAATGCAAGATCAATCAACAAAAACACAGCATACCTCACAATTACATCCTGTGCTGAAACATTGCCTAATGGAAATACAGGCCCAATACGTGAAGCTGCAATACCAAGAAACTACAGGGACAAAGTGAGGAAGAAAAGCTATTTGTTTTAAATCCACTTTAAAGATAAAAATGCTCACCGCTGATGTAACCAACTCCTTAGAATGCCGTGGTGCTCAATTTTTAGCAGACAAAATATTACTCATCTATCAATCCCTTGTGATAGATCAGCATTTCTCAAGGAGTTAGCAGACTTTTTGCTTATCATAACTCTAGAACATCAAAAGTGGATCAAACTTGGAGATGTCCATGCTTGGATAGATGAATGCATCTCACAGTTTGCTTGAGAGAAGTAGCTCTTTTCCAGTCTACTCAGTCACTCACAGAAAGGGTCACCCTCTTAATTTGATATTCCTCACAAGGCTGGAAATCTCAAATGTAGTAGTAAATCCAGTTACATGGTCAGACCATCATGCTAGCTACTTCTCATTCTACTCTCCAGCTTTCAAACACCAAAACAAAAAACCAATAAAATATAGTATTCTTAAAGCATTATCTCCCCAAGATATTAGAGACAACCTCAGTTTCAAAGAATAGACTAGGGGTACTATTACACAGCCCGACATGGGCCGTGTAAGCGAGCACCGATCGGCGCTTGTTTTCTCCTTTCATGCGGAACAATGATTGGATATGTATAGGGACAAGCGCTCGTTACTACGATAGCTCGTCCCCATACATTTTCATTACGTCGGCAGCACATATCCCTGATTACACAGGAAGATGTGCTGCCGACAACAATGGTTTTTAATTTTGCATAAAAGAGCAGATCAGCTGATGGTCGAGCAAACTATTGTTGCCCTGATTACACAGGGCAATAATCGGGAATGAGTGTTCATATGAACGCTCATTTGCCCGTTTATTGGCCTGAAACACCTTTTCAAATGCTAACAACCTAAGGCGGCAATACAAAACAAATTTGTGTCTCCTGATTTTCATGGTATGGCTTCCTGGCACACGACACATTGCACCTCAACACATCATAGACCCTGGATTGACCACTCCATCAAGGAGCTTAAAAAAAAAAAAAGGGGGCAAAAACATCAATGTCAGTGGCAAAAGCATCAGTCCCCAGAAGTCAAAATCTCATTGGCCCTCCTCCTCACCAATCAGTCATAAACGAGAAAAAAAATCCACCTGTCACAAGAGGTAGCAAGCAACAGGCCAGCACAGCTGTTCCGCAGTAAATAAACCAAATCGACACGGTCTAAGATTTACTATTCCATGATCACAAAAACTAAAAAATTCGACCATTACTACACGGACAAAAGTTTTGTCTATCTGGTGTGGCATTCAAAAAACAACAAAGAATGACATTAACGTCCAAATAACAGTGGTATTAAAACTTTAGCTCTATGGTCACAATTTGATCTGGTAAGTGAAACAGAGATCATAAACATCCTTTAGTATTTTCGCAGAACATGCGTCCTGGACCCAGGCCCATCACTCCTGTTGGATTGTCCTGACCCACTTGTTCTGGCCTTCAAGAACATAGTTAACTGCTCTATGCAGTGTGGGATCTTTACTGATCTACTGAAGGCAGCAGGTTTTAAGCCCTTTCTAAAGAAGCCCTCCATTGGCCCAGATGCAATTACACCGCGTTCCAAATTATTATGCAAATGTTCTTTTTCGCCGATTTTCCTAAATAGTCGATGCAAATGACAGTCAGTATAATCGTCAAGCCATCAACCGTTGGAGTATAATGCGAATTTTATTGAACAAATCTCCGAATGATAACAGATTTTTTTTTAGAAGTAAAAAACTCAAAATGCACTGTTTAAAATGTTTTGATCTCTGTTGTGCATAATAATTTGAAAGGTTGTAAAGAGAACTAAAATGGTAATTTGTTGAATTTTCAGCATCAGGAGGTCATATTTACAGAAATCAAAAGCTCTTTCAATCAAAAAAAACTTAGCAGGCCAAGTTACATGTTAACATAGGACCCCTTCTTTGATATTACCATCACAATTCTTGCATCCATTGAATTTGTGAGTATTTGGACAGTTTCTGCTTGAATATCTTTGTAGGATGTCAGAATAGCCTCCCATAGCTTCTGTTTTGATGTGAACTGCCTCCCACCCTCAGATATTTTGCTTGAGGATGCTCCAAAGGTTCTCAATAGGGTTGAGGTCAGGGGAACATGGGGGCCACACCATGAGATTCTCTTCTTTTATGCCCATAGCAGCCAATGACACAGAGGTATTCTTTGCAGCATGAGATGGTGCATTGTCATGCATGAAGATAATTTTGCTACGGAAGGCACGGTTCTTTTTGTACCACGGAAGAAAGTGGTCAGTCATAAACTCTACGTAATTTGCAGAGGTAATTTTCACACCATCCGGGACCCTAAAGGGGCCTACCAGCTCTCTCGCCACGATTCCAGCCCAAAACAGGACTCCGCCACCTCCTTGCTGACGTCGCAGCCTTGTTGGGACATGGTGGCCATTCACCAACCATCTACTACTCCATCCAACTGGACCATCCAGGGTTGCACGGCACTCATCAGTAAACAACACGGTTTGAAAATTAGTCTTCATGTATTTCTGATCCCACTGCAACCGTTTCTGCTTGTGAGCATTGTTTAGGGGTGGCCGAATAATAGCTTTATGCACACTCTGGAGGATCCTACACCTTGAGGTTCGCGGGACTCCAGAGGGACCAGCAGCTTCAAATACCGGTTTGCTGCTTTGCAATGGCATTTTAGCAGCTGCTCTCCTAATCCTATTAATTTGTCTGGCAGAAACCTTCCTCATTATGCCTTTATCTGAACAAACCCGTCTGTGCTCTGAATCAGCCACAAATCTTTTCACAGTACGATGATCACCCCTAAGTTTTCTTGAAATATCCAATGTTTTCATACCTTGTCCAAGGTATTGCACTATTTCACGCTTTTCGGCAGCAGAGATATCCTTTTTCTTTCCCGTATTGCTTGAAACCTGTGGCCTGCTTTATAATGTGGAACGTCCTTCTTAAGTAGTTTTCCTTTGATTGGGCACACCTGGCAAACTAATTATCACAGGTGTCTGAGATTGATTACAATGATCCAAAAGAGCCCTAAGACACAATACCCTCCATGAGTTTAATTGAAAAACTAATAATTAAATGTTTATGACACTTAAATCCAATGTGCATAATAATTTGGAACATGGTGTAGTAGTAGAGGTGGTCTTACACAGCCCGAAATGGCCGTGTAAACGAGTGCCGATCAACAAGACAGCTTGTTGATCAGCGCTCCTTTTACAAGGAGCTAGTTACTATGATTTCTCGTCCCCATACATTTCTATCATGTCTGTAGCACGTCCCCCTGTTTACACAGGGAGATGTTCTGCCGACAACGATAATATTTTGGACATTTAAAATGATACAAATCAGCCGACGAACGAGCGTTTACTCGTTCATCGGCTGATCGATCCCCTGTTTACACAGGGCAATTATCTGGAAAAGGCGTTCTGTGAACGCTCATTTGCCCGATAATTTGCCGATGTAAAAGTGCCCTTACAGACCTATTTCTATCCTGCCCTTCCTAGGGAGAGTTCGGGTATGTGCACACGACCTCTTTTCAGACGTAATGGAGGCGTTTTACGCCTCGAATTACGTCTGAAAAGACGGCTCCAATACGTTGGCATATATCTGCCCATTGCTTGCAATGCGTCTTACGATGTTCTGTGCAGACGAGCTGTCATTTTATGCGTCGCTGTCAAAATACGGCGCGTAAAATGACGGCTCGTCAAAAGAAGTGCAGGACACTTCTTTGGACGTTTTTGGAGCCGTTTTCTCATAGACTATTGAAAACGGCCGCAAAAAACGCAGCGAAATACCTGTTGCTAGACACTAGACTATCAGGTGATTGCATCTATGACCCTTTCCAGTCTTGCTTTGAAAAAAAAAAAAAACACACAGCACTGAATCAGTACTCACACGAGTATTAAATGACATTCTCTTAGCAAGAGACGGGCGAATGCACCATCATAATACTCTTAGATCTTTCAGCAGCATTGTCCACAGTTGACCATGATAGTTTTGTGGAATGGATGGTATAGTTCTTCAGGGGTTTACTTCCTTCCTAGCTGGCATACTATAAGAGTGTCTTTCGGCTCATCATCCTCAGAAGTGCCCTCAAAATCTGAAGTAACACAGAACTCTTCTCTCCCCAATGCTATTTGCAGTTTATACTCTACCATTACGCAAAATAACCCAAAGCCACCATCTGGAACACCACATCTATGCAAACGGTACCTGTCCTTTAAGCCCAGAGTCAACGACCCATCTCCAGCTATTAATTCCTGGTTAGCTGAACTACAAGGGATAAATGCCAGCTTGCTACAACTGAACCCGCACAAAGTTCTCTTGGTCGGATGACCGCACCAACCAGCAAAATGGCAACTTACACATCGAACACCACTATCCCTGGGAAACACAATCCTTAAAATCTCAAACCAGGTCCACAATTTGGATGTAGTGATTTATGGGGAATGGTCTTTCAGGAACCAGATATCTGCTGCTATCAAATCTTTATACGTCCATCTGAGGAACATTGCAAGAATTAACCACCTAATTCCGCCAGAAGACCTGTCAACACTGGTACATGCCACCATAACTCGACGGCTGGACTACCGTAATACATATATACTGTAGGCCTCCCAGACAAAGCAACATATCGCCTTCAGTTAATGCAAAATGCATTGGCTAGGCGAATATCCAAACAACCTCGCCATGCTCCCATGATACCAATGCTTCTCACAGTACTGGGCTGCCCATAAAATGGAGAATAACTATTACAATTTGTTTGCGGGCCTTTAAAGGCGACCTGTGACTTCTCATATGTCTATTTTAGTAAATACTTATATTCTCAATGAAATGACAATCCTAGGTTGTCAAACAATTTAGGCCTCAGCTACTTAAAAGAATGACTGAAGCCACACGCTCCTCATATAGGTGCCTATAGGATCCACCATAAAACTTTTGGAGCCACACACTTCTGTCATGCAGCCCCCACTGTCTGGAACTCAAAACCTGTATCAGAGAGAAATCATCATTGGACACAAAACAAGACTCAAAACGCACCTGTTCAGTTTGATGGCAAATATCACAATCACGCTCTACATAAGACATTATAACAAATGGATCAGTTTACTCTCGGACTTCGATTTGAGTCCCTCGTGAGAAAAGCGCATTACAAATGTTTGATATTATTATTATAAGGGGGAAAAGGGTTTTTCAATATTTTTACTGTGGATTTTATGATTTATTTTTTTTAAAGTCCCACTAGGAAACCATTTGTTCGCTGATATAATATACTGCAATACTCCTGCATCCAATGCTATACAACCTGTTCACGCACCATTTTTGGTGCTTGGCACCAACTACATAGAAAATATCCAAAAACACATTTTAATGGGGTATGTAAGGCGAGATGTGCAAGCGATATCCCTGAACTGGTCTAGCGCAAATATTGTCCTGCCACCTGAGCAAATACAATACCCACATTTCTGGCAGTAAAAAAGGTTAAATAAGTTCCTAAGTGGTTGATGTAATTATAGGCGTGTAAGCCCAACATCTATCATAGGACAGATATAAGGGCCTGTTCACATCACCGTTCACTTTCCGTTCCGGGGTTCCGTCTGAGGTTTCTGTTGGGTGAACCCCGCAACGGAAAGTGAAACCACAGCTTCCGTTTCAGTCACCATTGATATCAACAGTGACATCGCTAATGGTTTCCGTTCATCTCCATTCCGGCAGGTTTCCGTTTTAACGACAGAATCAATAGCGCGGTCGACTCCGCTACTGATTCCGTCGTTAAAACGGAAACCTGACGGAATGGAGACGAACGGAAACCATTAGTGATGTTTCCGTCACCATTGATATCAATGGCGACTGAAACGGAAGCTGCGGTTTCACTTTCCATTGCGGGGTTCACACGACGGAAACCTCCGACGGAACCCCAGAACGGAAAGTGAATGGTGATGTGAACAGGCCCTTACAGTTGGGTCAACAACAATATATATTCTTTTTTTACTGGTCATCAATTTGGAGGATGCACTAAAACCAACAATCATAATATTATTTGATAGAAAACACTAATAACGGACGTTGCTTTACAAGCCTCCAGCAACAGCGCCTTCTAGTGACATTGGACAATAATTGCATAACAATCAAAACAGTTCTATGAAAGCTAGGACCACAGCTCCCAACCATCCTGGATCCCGCGGGACTGTCCCGGTTTCTCACCGCTGTCCTGGGCGGTCTGAAAAATGTCCCGCTGGGTGCCGTGGTGCCCCAGGCGCAAGTCAGAAGTAGGGAAGAGGGGGGCGCCGCAGAGCAGCTGTATCAAAACAGCTGATCGCTGCAGACAAGCGCCCTGCATGCCGGACGACTGCAGCAGCGATTAGCGTCAGAAGGAGGCAGGTGGTCTTGTGGCGGCGTTCTTACTGGGGTCGATACCGGCCTGGGAGTGGACCAGTCCAGTTACCTGACCTGTCAGCTGACCTCTCCGGTCAGGTGACTGGACTGGTCCACTCCCGGGCCCTCACCAACCCCAGTCAGAACGGCGCTGCAAGACGACCTGCCCTCTAACGGTGAGTGACATCAGGCAGAGCGGTAGCAGTATGCTACCTCTACCGCTCTCCGCTCTGGCGGCAGTGTGTCACAAAGTACAAGGGGAGGGGGATTGTGTGGCACTATGTACAAGGGGGGACGGGGGTTGTATGGCGCTATGTACAAGGGGGGGGGTCTGTGTGTGGCGCTATCTACACTGGGGGCTGTGTGTGGCGCTATCTACAAGGGGGGCTGTGTGTGGAGCTATCTACAGTGAGGCTGTGTGTGGCGATATCTACAGAGGCTTCTGTGTGTGGCGCGATCTACAGGGGGGCTGTGTGTGGCGCGATCTACACACAGCCCCCCCTTGTAAAAATTACTAACTTTATTTTTTGGTTTTGCAGATTCTGCTGGACTGTTTGGACTACGTTGTAGATTTGTTGGACTACTGCGATGATCTACTTTTTTTTTATTATAATAAAATGGTGAGACACGGTTGTGGTGGGGGGAGTTCTTATTTCAATAAAAAAATATTTTATGTCCAGTGTTATCTTTAATACTTTAATAGCGCCTTAGTAATGGCAGTAGTCTGATTGACCACGTCTATTACTAAGGTGGGGCTTAGCGTTAGCCAGTATAAAGGCTGCAACTAACATTATTACACCGCTACCCACCGCCAACAGACCTAAGAAAATATTTTTTATTGAAATAAGAACTCCCCCACACAACCCTCTTTGACCGTTTTGTTTTAAAAAAAAAAGTAGATCGTCGAAGTAGTGCAACGAATCTACGTCATAGTCCAAACAGTCCAGCAGAAACTGCCAAACAAAAAAAAGTTAGTAATATGAAAAAATTCCTCACCTCTGTCTTCCCTGCACTGCAATAGAAACTGGACGTCAAAGAAAAATAATTACCCTTCATGTAACTCTGCTACCTGTCAGCTGAAAAGTCACCCACAAGAGGGAAAAACGTTTCCCCATTAGGTCTGATTCCCAGGTGTGTCTTTGTGGTACTCCGCCATGGGGAAACATTTTTCCCTCTGGCGGATGATTTTTCCATTGACCGGTAGCAGAGTTACACAACTGGGAAAAAAAATCCCCATCATGTAACTCTGCTACCTGTCAATTGAGAAGTCATCCACCACAGGGTCTCCCTCTTGACTTTCATTGTTCTCAGCCTTTTGGTTTGTCTTGCAGCTGCTGCTGCCGTGATGAGCAAATGTTATACCAAAGTTAGGAAAAGTAACACAAAGACGATATGACCTGATCCATAATATTTGTGATATCCATAGTTTTTTTTTTTTGGAAGTCTAGAGATCCACATTGAGAATATGCTCGTTATTTGAAGAAGGATCTGGCCGTGATATAATGTGTTGATGCAGGATATTGGGTGTGGCTTAAAAACGTCCCGATTGGGCAGATTACATTAAACTGACCATGACATTCAGGGGAACCGGTGACCAGTATTTCACCTTTTAAACCAGCAATACCCGGTGGAAGTGGGTGAAAAATCATTTTTATATATCCTATAATTATTTTATAAGTAGCTCTGTACCTTTAGTATTCAGTTTTCTCATTTTCCTATGCCGTATGCTAAGGAGCATAAAAGAGTCATATCTTCATTGGAAGAGAGTCATATCTTCATTCCTCAAGCCTTTTTGAGTGGACTCTGCCTCCTTACCTTTGATTGACAGCTCCTCGCCTCCCCCAAGCACACACGAAATCCCACGCTTGAGCACTTTTATCCTGTTCTGTTGCGCGCGTGCTCACAACAGAACACAATAGCGGCGCATGCATAGAACCTAGACTTCAGGGAAGAACAAAGCAGGAAAGGGTGTCGGACCATACATGACGGGCGCATGCGTGCTATCAGACGAGATTTTGGCATTCAGGGCGGGCCAGTTTTCGGTGGTGGGCGGGCACAAGAAGAGGAACAAACGAGACTGCCGGATTATTACCATAAAAAGGCGCAAAATCTTTGCAGACCGTTATTTACAGTCGGAACAGCACTGAACTTTTGACAGCAGCGGCCAGCTATGGGTGAATGGAGTTCAATGGATGAAATGCTTGTGACAGGTACCCTTTAAAGGGAACCTGTCACCAGCATTTCACCTATTGAACATTACTTATCTCTCACTGGCCTCTGCTAGAAAAAGTTCATTGCCCTTATCCTCTCTCCTTAACTCCTCCTCTGACTGTAAATAACGGTCTGCAAATATTTTGCGCTTTTTATCGTAATAATCCGGTGTCCCTTTGTGCGCATACACCAAAAGAGAACATCAATGCACAAGCGCGGGATTTTGGGTGCTGGGGAAAGGCGTGGAGCGGTCAATCAAAAGTAAGGAGGTGGGGTAAACTCGGAAAGACTTGAGGAATGAAGATATGACTCTTTTCAAACGAAGATTTGACTCTTTTCAAACGAAGATTTGACTCTTTTCAAACGAAGATTTGACTCTTTTCAAACGAAGATTTGACTCTTTTCAAACGAAGATTTGACTCTTTTATGCTCATTAGCATACGGTGTGGGAACACTAAAAAGCTGAATACTAAAGTTACAGAGCCGACTAAGAATACAATTATAGGTTATATAGAAATTATTTTTCACCCACTACCACCAGGTATTGCTGCTTTAATAGGTGAAATGCTGGTGACAGGTTCTCTTTAGGGCCAATGTCTACAAATTGAACATCGTTTTTGAAGTATGCGCAACAATGATAAATCATATGTGGGCTAAAAATCTATATGCGTCATACATGTTGGGGCATTCATTGGTTAGTTGAGTTAGGCCTCATGCACACGAACGTATTTTTCCCCTCCCGTAAATACTGGCGTAAATACGGGTCCTTGGTCACACGTATTCGACCCGCATTGCACCAGTATTTACGGACCCATGCCCGTAAATACAGGTCCGGTGTCACCAGTATTCCACCCGTATTTACGGGCATGTTTTCGCTGCAAAATTGCACTGCACTAATCGGCAGCCCCTTCCGAGGTAAAGTAAAAGAAATTCATACTTACCCGGCCGTTGTCTTGGTAACGCGTCCCTCTCTTGACATCCAGCCCGACCTCCCTGGATGACGCGGCAGTCCATGTGACCGCTGCAGCCTGTGATTGGCTGCAGCGGTCACATGGGCTGAAACGTCATCCCGGGAGGCCGGACTGGAGGAAGAAGCAGGGAGTTCTGGGTTAGTATGAACTTCTATTTTTTTTACACGTTGATTTATATTGTGATCGGAAGTCATTGTCCAGGGTGCTGAAACAGTTACTGCCGATCAGTGAACTCTTTCAGCACCCTGGACAGTGACTATCCCCTGATGTCGCCTAGCAACGCTCCCGTAATTACGGGTGCACACACGTAGTCACCCGTAATTACGGGAGCCCCATAGACTTCTATGGGCCTGCCCGTGCCGTAATGACGGCCTAAAATAGGACATGTTCTATATTTTTCAACGGCCCGGGCACCTTCCCGTAAGCATACGGGGAGGTACATGTGGCCAATAGAAGTCTATGGGCCCGTAATTACGGGCCGTGATTACGTTCGTGTGCATGGGGCCTAAAACTGTGAAAATAGTTTACTGGAAGAGGATCTGGGTTTACTTAGAGATCACAGACAAAGTAACAGGTTGCAATGTAAATTTGCGGCTTCTAAAAACAGCCGGAAACAACGTATTAAAAGAGGCATAGACTCAAGGGGCATGGCTATAATCTTGCCCTTGATTTAACAGAAAAATGTGCAGAAAAAGGGCAAAACATTTGATAAAGTCCGTGGGGAACCTCAGTTATGAATATTTTATTTTGGGAAGAGGAGTTCAAAAGGGAGTTATGATCAACTATGGTTCATTCATTTCCCTTGCATACGGTTGTATTACGGCATCATACAACCTTTGAAATTTCATATATAGGCACACAGTGGTCTTTTACTGTCGGATACCACATGACTCGGACAGAAAAAAATTGCGTCCTGCTCTTTGGGACTCTGTGTATGGAATGCAACAGTCCCTGTACGGCAATGCAGAGAGGCTCTATGATCAGGAATGTTTTTTTTTTGTCCTTTAAGAGCCAAATGGACCGAAAGCCCCATTTTACCTTTGTCGGGTTCAAGCAATTTAAAAAAAAAAAAAATTTGCCCTCCCCTTTTTCGGTTTGAACTTTATGAACACTCCGCTCTAATACAAAACACCAGTGATTGTCCGTTAGCTGCCTCTAGCATCATGTCTTATATGTCTATCGGATATTGAAGCTTTAAAGAAACAGAGCTCTCCATATCTACTAACCGATCTATACTTGATGTTAACAACACAGTGTGGGGTACTACCATTACTCCTAGGCAGTAAGCCCGCTGTCATGGGGTTGTGTGTGATTCAGAGGTTTCCTTCACTCCTTATATTCAGTCACCTGCACTCTTAGGCTGGGTTCACACAACCTATTTTCAGACGTAAACGAGGCGTATTATGCCTCGTTTTACGCCTGAAAATAGGGCTACAATACGTCAGCAAACATCTGCCCATTCATCTTAATGGGTTTGCCGACGTACTGTGCAGACGACCTGTAATATACGCGTCGTCGTTTGACAGCGGTCAAACGACAAGGCGTAAAAATACAGCCTCGTCAAAAGAAGTGCAGGACACTTCTTTCAGACGTAATTTGAGCCGTACTTCATTGAACTCAATGAAGCACAGCTCAAAATTTACGGCTGTCAGAGAAGCCTCGCACAATGCGAGGAGGAGCAATTACGGCTGAAACGAGGCAGCTGTTTTCTCCTGAAAACAGTCTGTCATTTCAGCCGTAAAAGCTTGCTACCGTGTGCACATACCCTTAGGCCCTGTTCACACAGAATTTTTTGCAGGCAGAAAATTCTGCCTCAAAATTCCAGATGGAATTTTGAGGCAGATTTTGATCTGCTTGCACGCTGTTTGCCGCGTTTTTCGCCCCCGGCCGTCTCTTCTTTTTCCCGCGAGACGGTTTTTCCGCTCGTGGGAAAAAAAAAACGCCTCCGCTTCCTATTGAAATCAATGCGAGTCATTTTCGGCCGTTTTTTGGCGCATTTTCTGATGCGGTTTCCGCATCAAAAACCGTGCCAAAAAACTCCATGTGAACAGGGCCATAGGGCTTGTCCACAAGTAACGGAATTGCTGCATTACATTTCTGCAGCATTTCCGCTAAAAACTAGCAGACATTCCGCTGTGGAAAACCGCACCACTTTCTGCAGCAGGAATTGACATGCTGCGGAACGGGAAAAAAAAAGCACCGCAGGTGAATTTTGGGACGGAAACTTTACGCAGAGTGTGGATGAGATTTGTTAAAACTCACCCACTATGCTGCTACTTTATTCCACTGCATATTTTCAGACGGAAAATATGCATCAATTTGTTACATGTGGATAGGCCCTTATGTCACCTGCACCTCAAAAACTGTCACGGTTACTGTGGAAACTGTCAAAATTCTCATAGTCACTCCAATTCATTCTAGCATTGACTTATGTAACTCATTACTAACCAGTCTTCGCCTCAATAAACTCTCGCCTCTCCAATATATCCTTAATGTAGCAGCCAGGCTCATCTTTCTGACCAACCGCTACACCAACGCCTCTGCCAGTCACTGCACTGGTTGCCCATTCAATATAAAAACTTCCAACTCTCTCACCCACTTTTCTCGTGCTGCACGAGTCATCTGGAATGTGCTTCCCCGGACAATAAGATTACTTCCAAACATAAGCAGTTTTAAGCGTGAAAACACATCTTTTAATACAGGTCTATCACGTTTCCTAATTTGACGCCTTTCCTTTACATAGCTGTATAAAGGGCTTGTTTTTTGCGGGACGAGTTGTAGTTTTTAATGGCACCATTTATGGTACTATATAATGTACTGGGAAACTGTGCTGTGCGGTAAAAACGACACGTTATTCTGTGGGTCAATGCAATTACAGCAATACCAAATTTATATGGTTTATGATTTACTACTTTTACAAAGGAAAAACGGTTAAAAAAAAATAATAATTGTTCTGTGTCGCCATATCCGGAGAGCCCACTGCACAGGGAATCAATCATTTACAGAAATCCGGGGTTTCCCTAACAATCGCCCAAATGTAGAAGCGGGGGCCTCTTCAATTAGGAACACAATGCTCAATATGAGCACTGTGTTTAGGGATTTTTTTTGTAAAGGGGAACTAATTATTTTAGTTTCCGGTCACAGTACAGGATCAGGCTGTTAGCGTGACTGCCCGATCATGCCGATGGCATGAGGCAGAGCTTTTCTGTACAGTTAAGGTGTGTCCGCCTATCACAGTCTTATCGTGAGTTTTAGTGATTTTCCAAAAATTGCGGTAATATACTGTGGACATTCGTAACCTAAGCCTCACACCCCATTATAAAGCGATAACATGTTATTGATACTCAAATGAGTCTAAAGGGGCCAGGCCCATACAGCCAACAACTGCACATGTAGTAAGTAATGGAAACTCCTATACATAACCACTGAACCTATAGAAGAACAAGTAATTCCATCGAAATCAAATATAAAAGGTATAAATCAGTATATCAATCTAAAAACATACATTTAAAAGCGGAGATGATAACCAGAGTGTGGTAGGTTGGAAACCAGGCAGCAAGTAGGAAACTTATAAGCACAAGTATGCATTTACAAGTAACAAACCCCAGTATTTACATGCAAATTATAATTCAACATTGAATATACTGTACTATATTGTATGTGCTATAATTATGCAATCATACACTGAGGATTATACCTCTATAGCAAAAATAACAAAATAGTTCTTAAATGAAAAAACACATGATATTGCTGTGAGTGTATAATATACAGAGCACACAAAGTACATGTATCTTACCCATGGATATATGGGAACTGGAAAGAGAGAGAGCTGCCTGGCACACACCGCCGACGCGCGTTTCGGCTATGAGGCCTTTGTCCGGGGGTGGTGTCAGGAAGTCCGCAAGAGGCTATTATACAGAAGCTAAACAATAGTTGGTACGCCGCTACACCAGTCACAAATTAGTAAATCAGTCACGATGTAAATCATGACAGCCATGTTGACAGGAAGAGAAGAAAAGAAAAAAACGGCTCTTGTTTTTGTGTCACCATATACTAACTGTAGTAAAACATAAAAAAACAAAAAAAAAAAAATACATAAATTTAGTAAATCGCTGTCATCGTAACGACCCGCAGACCAGTTATGTTATTTAAACTACATGTAAATAGCATGATTTTAAGAGGCAAATAAGAATTGTGGAATTGCTGGGGTTTTTTTTTTATTGCCCCCCTCAATAAAGTAACTAAAGTTATATGTACGTCATGGGAAAAATACAACTCGTCCTGCAGAAAACAAGCCCTCACACTGTTAAGGTGGCACTAGGAGGGCATGCAGCATGAATCAGTGAATTGGTGCAACTTTCAAAATACTTATTAAAAATTATTTTTACATTTTGAGATACAGATGCTTTGTATACAGAGCAGCTGTATCTTCTGCTGAGACCTGAATCAGTCAGGCCCGCTGGACTGACACGATCAGTGAAAGCAGGTCCTGCGTGTCCACCTGTAATTAACTTAGATTAAATCGATAGCAGCTCACTCACTCAGCACGCAGGACCCACTGACACTGAACCAGTCAGTCCCGTGGACCTGACGGATACAGGTATCAGCGCTAGATACAACTGTTCTGTATACAGAATACAAAGCAACTGTATCTCAAAAAGTAATTAAAAAAAAAAAAAAAAAGTAGTCTTTAAATGAATATACACTTTTTAAAATCAAGGAACAGTGTCACGAAAAAAAATGTTTTTACATCAGTTTGATTTTAGTGCTTTATTAAAAACTTTTATATTTATTTGTGTGTTTGTGTTTTACTTTTTTTTATTTTTTTACTTTTTCTTCCCTATGGTGGCTGCCATTTTTTTCTCCATTTCTGTATGTGTCGATTAACGACACATACAGACATGGAGTACGGCAGCTGCAGTCCCATAGTGAATGCAAACGGGGCCCGTTCCATCCACTATGGTGTACGCTGTCTGTGTGGGAACGGCGCAGTCCAAGTTGAACTGTGCGCCGTCCGGCGCCATTTTCCTGTAGACCGGAAGTTGCGGCCGGACAGTAAGATTACTACTTCCGGTCGCGGCCTCCGGACTTGTGCACTTGGAGCGGCGGTAGCAGACGGAGCGGACGGACCGGCGGCGACTGGAGCAGGTAAGTGATTTCTGTGTATGTAAGTGTTTTACTGTGTGTTTACTAGTGTATGTTAACCTACTACACTGTGTGTTAGCTCAAAAAATGGCGACTCACAGTGTAGGAGGTTTGACCGTTCAATCCCCTCGTTTCTCCCGGCACTAGCCAGGATAAAGGAGGGGGGGATTCTGAGAGCTCACTAGAGCGAGTGAGATTTCCCAAATTTTGCAGCATAAAGCAATGTGGTTGCTTTACCACATGCAATGCTGCAATTTTGGGAATTGCTCCATCTAGTGACCAGCACTGGGAAATATTATAAATTAGAATCTAATTTATAATATTTCCTGACTCGTGAAAAAAATAAAAAAAATTAGAACAATGTTTAATCACCTATACACTAATTGTTTAACTAAAAAAAATTTCTAAGTATATTCTTATAGTGGTTGGAGCTAAATTTTTCTGACACCACTCCATATCACCTAGAGACAGAGATAAACATTAACATTCTAGCTGCCTGCCACCACAAGGGGGAGCTTATGAGCTGTTCTGTTATGGAGTTGAATGTATAACTTGTTACTAAGCTCCCTC
This sequence comes from Rhinoderma darwinii, assembly GCF_050947455.1. Taxonomy (NCBI): domain Eukaryota; kingdom Metazoa; phylum Chordata; class Amphibia; order Anura; family Rhinodermatidae; genus Rhinoderma; species Rhinoderma darwinii. Next base: position 99,601,566 of record NC_134691.1, on the reverse strand, counting down.
TAGTGGTGGCTGTGGGTAGCCAAAATATTACCATTTACCTCTGTCTATAAAAGGGGATTTGGAACAGCCCTAACCGCTATAGAGATGAATTAAGAAATTAATTAGCACAGGAATTTGAGCCTATTGAGATTTAAAAAAAAGTTCTCAGTGGTAAAGATTAACTTTAAAAGGAAGTTCAAATTTTAATAACTTTTCAAAAATGTCATTGTGAAAGCCAACATAGAATGAGTTGTACAAATAAAAAGTAGTTTGTATATATTAACCAATAAAGTTGGCCATACACATTACATAGCTGAATGCTACCTCTCCAATTTCTCCCATTAACATCTACACTCAGATTGGCCGAAGACGACAGTTTATCTCACAAAGTAACAAAGGATCGGGCATAAAATTTCACTATGATATGTCAGGAAAGTTTTGGGCTACACCCATTCACATTAGATTGAATTATTTTTTAATTGTTTGATATATTATGTGCTGTAGTTTTAAGATAGATACATAGATAGGATATTTTCTTTTACAGTTTGCTTTATAGAATTGTATGGTTCCAGCGACAACATCCCCAATGGCTGATAAATGGACAGCCTGGTAATTGGACTTGTTCTTCCAATTTTGATGGTAATTGTTATTGTATGTGTAAAGTTTAGTCTCCCTGTGGGTCAATGCCATTACATGGACTGTAATATATCCAAGCTTTGCTTCAGGGTACTCGAACTCATGAAACATGGTTTGAAAGTACAAGAGTCCAATATAGTTATAGTTCTGCGGCCAAACAGAAATTCAGGCATTGTGAACCACTAAACGCAAAATAGACACATTGTGTCAAACAAGAAGTACTCCTGATGAGCACTGAGACTTTCTACTCTGTCAAATTCTGGAAAAATCAAAACAAGAGTGGGTCCCATTAGAAGGAAAAAATACACTATGGATCTAATTAGTGACCACATCTCAACATGCAGCTTAAAGTTTCTCAAACTACAGAAATAAATACATGATGGTATAACATTCAGGTGTTCAGTTTCATGCCAGCAAGCTTCCTCTAGAATTATTAAAATTGGGAACACAGAAAAATGGCAGCCTAGTCTTGTTACGATTTACTTTATTTGCCGAAAGCAAGCCATACATTCCTTCGGCTGACATTTATTGCTCGTGACTCCCCCCATAACGGACTCTTGGATCACCCAAGCATGCATGCGCCGAGTACCGTGGCAGGTGGGGAGTTTGACTGGGGCGGCACACCTGTCAAACCGTAACACAGGTGTCCTAAGGCGAGCTCAGGGAGGACAGAAACCCCCCATGGAGCAGAAGGGTAAAAGCAAGCGTGCATGTTAAATTTCAATACGAAGTGTGAAATAATCCTCTGGCAGACACCTCTAGAAGTCTGTATATTCCAGAGGAATAAAGGATCCACATTGTTGACTTCCACCATGCCTAATCGTTCTTTTCCCTGACAGCAGATGTCGGAGTGCAGTTGGGCTGCCTCCATACACGTTGGATTGTTGGCAGATCCCCAAAAATAGGTTATGCTGACTTTTAACTAATGTGTATGGATTTCTATACAATAGGATTGTCCTATTCCAGAATTAATTTAAATTTACTGGAGTGACCATAATATTAAACTATGTGGACGCTCGGTCTATTTTGTAAATTTGTGCTTTTCAACAAAAGGTAACGGAAAAAAAGACAGAAGTCCATATACTTCAACAATGTTGATCCAGACTTGCATGGGAGATACATTAACAGCTGATTTAGTCACTCTCCATAGTCTTCAATGGAGATGCCAGTCAGAATCACTAGTTCCGGCCTTCCCATTTTGTAAAGTCAGCTATGTACAGGAGTTACAGACTCTACACCAGGGGTCTCAAACTCGGCTGGGAAAGTGGGCCGCATATAGAAAAAAATGGGAAGTTGACGGGCCGCATTACTTTCAAATTTGATACAATACAAAATTATTGTTAATCAATTAGTTATTTGATCTACTATAACACTATATTACTATAATAATAATAATACATTACTATAATAATACCGCTAGGTTTAAAATTCTAGATATTTCTCCACATGCTTATTTCAACAATCCAGTTTTCCAGTTTAAGTGTCGCTAAATACAGTCCGGCGGCTCAGTTAGCAGCGTTTGGCAGACACACGTCAAGATTGGGGAGCCCCTTTTTAGAGAGTGCCACAGTGCCCTCTGTGGATGCTGCCGCAGTGCCCTCTGTGGATGCTGCCGCAGTGCCCTCTGTGGATGCTGCCGCAGTGCCCTCTGTGGATGCTGCCGCAGTGCCCTCTGTGGATGCTGCCGCAGTGCCCTCTGTGGATGCTGCCGCAGTGCCCTCTGTGGATGCTGCCGCAGTGCCCTCTGTAGATAATGCAACACACCCCTAATTAATGCCACAGTGTCCTCTGTAGATGCTGCCAGTGTCCTCTGTAGATAATGTCACACTGTCCTCCGCAGACGCTGCCACAGTGCCCTCCGCAGATGCTGCCACAGTGCCCTCCGCAGACGCTGCCACAGTGCCCTCCGCAGATGCAGCCACAGTGATGTCAGGGGCTTTCCCAGAGCTGGAGTCCCGGAGCAGAGCCGCTTCTAGCACTCTACCTGGGTTTCCAGCTCTGCTCCTGACATCACTGTCTAGATATGGACAGAGATGTCAGGGGCAACCCCAGAGCTGGAGTCCCGGGCAGAGTGCTAGTAGGCTCTTCCTGGGACTCCAGCTGTGCTCCTGACATCACTGGGACTCCTGCTCTGGGGAAGCCCCTGACATCATTGTCGATGTATGGACAGCGATGTCAGAGGCTTCCCAGAGCAGAGCCTATACTAGCGCTCTGCCCGGGACTCCGCTCTGGGGAAGACCCTGACACACTGTCCATATATGGACAGCGATGTCAGGGAATTCCAGAGTCTCGGGAGCAGAGCCTGCACTAGCGGCTCTGTGTCCCGCGGGCCACAGACGACAGCCTCAGGGGCCGCATGCGGCCCGCGGGCCATGTGCTTGAGACCCCTGCTCTACACCAACAGAATAGTAGGAAATGCTTAATGAAGACTTTTTAGAAAGTTTGCATCTAGTTAGCAAATGCAGCAAAAAAAAAAATGCAATGTAAAAGGAGTCCATAGCCTTTAAATATTTATGTGAATCACACAGCAATCCTCCACTTTCTCTAAGAAAGATTCCTCGCATGGCTGACAAACCATGAATAAAACACAAAAGTAAAAAAAATAAAATGACAAAAGTCCAAAATATTTTTATGAATCAAATTCATGTCTTATCCTGGTGATAGGTTTCCTATAGTAAGTAACATAAGAATATGGTCATACGTATGTGCAGGTTGTTCCTAAATTAGATCTCATGCACACGACCGTAGTCTTCATCCGTAATTACAGATCAGGTAATTACGGTTGAAATTGCAGACCCATTCATTTCTATAGGCCATGGACACCTCGCAGTAGATTTACGGATGTGTGTCCAGGCCGTAGAAATGATCTGCAAAACATAGAACATGTCTGATTCTTGAAAGAAATTGCGGCATGGACTCACCCATAGAAGTCTATCGGTGCATCTGTATTTGCGGACAGTAAAAACCCTTACGGTCGTGTGCATGAGGCCTTACGGTTGTGTGCACGAGGCCTTTGCACATCTTTATATTAACCTAAAAAACAGCATTCACTTTCAGGATGGTATCTGGTCACAAAACTCAATAAAGCCACCGGTATCCTAATGCTATACTATGTGTTGGACCAAACTAAGAAGCCTATAGGGGAGTTTATAAATACAACGCATTAAGTAAGTAATAGTTTGTCCTACTTGCAGTATATAACCAAAGGTTATTTCATCACAGTGTGCCACCAATAATATCAAAATCTGGAGAAAACCCAAGAATTACCAATGAAACACTGTACCCTAATTCTGAAAGTAGCATAGCCTTTCAATATATTATAATACTGTGATGTTTAAATTGATTCATTATATTTTAGACTTTTTTTTTTTTTTATTCGTTTGTCCTGATACATTAAGTCAACATACCAAAATAATATTAAAAACATTGCTTGAACCCTAAGGGAGTTTTGACTGCACAGCTGGTTTCCTTTAGCAGCTTTAAGTCTTCT